>NC_052091.1:11584962-12784962 GCF_015852505.1 Tachyglossus aculeatus | reverse complement strand
AACAGCGATCTTTCAATCTGGAAAGGAATTTAAAATACAGAATAATACACTAAGTTCCATATTTTTTAGGTAATTAAGGAGTCCTTTGGAATAATGTAAATAAGATTTAGTATTAGCAATAATGCTATTTATTAAACAACAACTGTCTGCAAAGTAGTGTACTAAGCAATGAGAAAACATTAATGGATGAAATAAACATGGACCCTGGCCCCCAAGGGGTGCAAAATATAAGAGTAAGGGAGAGGATAGAATTATCAATCAGTCGTATTTATTGAGTGCTTACTGTACGCAAGGCATTGTATTAAGCGCTTGGGAGAGTACAGTACAACACCATGACACATTCCCTGTCCACAGAGAGCTTACTATCTAGAGGGAGAGACAGCCATTTATGTAACTAAATAAATTAGCAACAAATGTAGAAGTGATGTGGCTAGTGGGTAGAGCACAAACCTGGGAGTCAGAAAGACCTGGGTTCTAATTCTGCTTCTGCCACACAAAAGGCCTTTCCTGACTAAGCCCTCATTTTGTCTACTCCCTTTCCCTTCTGCATCCCCTGGGTAATTGGATCTAACTGTGCCTTTTAAGCACTTAATAATAATAATAATTTTGGTATTGATTAAGTGCTTACTATGGACCAGGCACTGTATTAAGTGCTGGGGAGGAATATAAGCAAATCGGGTTGGACACAGTCCCTGTCCCACTTGGGGCTCAAAGTCTTAATAATTTAATAGTAATTATGATATTTGTTAAGCACTTACTATGTGCCAGGCACTGTTCTAAGCACTGGGGTGGATACAAGCAAATCGGGGTAAACACAGTCCCTGTCCCACGTTGGGCTCAGTCTCAATCCCCATTTTCCAGATGAGGTAACTGAGGCACAGAGAGTTGAAGTGACTTGCCCAAGGTCACACAGCAGGCAAGTGGCAGAGCCGGAATTAGAACCCATGACCTTCTGACTCCCATGCCTGTGTTCTATCCACTTAGGCCATGCTACTTCTCTGATATTCACTCCCTTAGCCCTACAGCATTTAATGTACATATCCATAATTTATTTTAATATGTCTCCTCCTCTAGACTGTAAGCTTATTTAGGGCAAGGAACGTACTATCTCTGCTGTATTGTACTATCCCAAGTGTAAGCATAGTGCTCAGCACAGAGTAAGTGCTTAATAAATACCATTGATAATGCTGTGTGTGACCCTGGACAAGTCACCTAATTTCTCTGCCTCAGTTACCTCATCTGTAAAATAGAGATTGACTGTGAGCCCTAGGGAGGAGATGGACCTAGTAAGTGCTTAACAAATATCATAATATAGACATATGGTTTAAAAATTTAAGAGTCACTATAGAAAAATCTGCCTTTCAGGTATCTGTGCTTCAAAACCTAGATCCATGGGTGCAACAACTGTTAAAGAGTATAACCTAATAAATGATTGGTTTTAAGCTGAAACCCTGCTAAACATTTCCACATCAACAAAATGCTAAATGCTACTGGAACAACTAGGAGCTTAAAATGCTACTTTGCCTTGACCCATTAGCCTAATTATTGGTATATAGTAAAGCAATTTTAGTATGCTTTAAATATGCTTTTAATATGCACTGAAATAGCATAAGTTTCAATACAGGAATATACATTTTTCTCATTCAAAGTTAGAGCCAGTTCGTTGCTTTTCTAGGCTTATTTGTTTCCTCCTAAGTTAGTTTTAGCCCCTAAATTAGGTTGAGAATGGTGTTGCCATTTGGCCTAAAAGATTCTTATGTAGAAAAGCAGTTTTCCTCAAGCAAATTATTTTTTGTCAGTTGCAAACTTTTCTTGTTTTTGTATCTACAGACTTTGTAAAGGCCAAATCATTTATGTTTTCCTGAGGAAAGAAAATGTGAACACCTCCTTGGTCTCACTATGCTTATAGTACAGTAATCCAGGTAGAGAATGGCCATTTTCTGTAGGTTTCTTTGTCAGGTATTGCACTGCCTTGGGTTAAAACTTTAGAAAGCTTTAGTAAAGCTGGCTTAAAGATTTTGTAATAGTCTATCTTTTCAGCAAAGTCAAAGATGTCTTAATGAAGACAATGAAGCAGCATGGCTTAGAGGAAAGAGCACGTGCTTAGGAGTTAGAGGACGTGAGTTCTAATCCCAGTTCCACCACTTGTTTGCAGAGTGACCTTGGACAAGTCACTTAACTTCTCTGTGCCAGTTACCTCATCTGTAAAATGGGGATTAAGACTGTGAGCCCATGTGGAACAAACAGATTACTTTGTATCTCCCCCAGTCCTTAGAACAGTGCTTGGCAGATAGTAAGCGCTTAACAAAATACCATCATTATTATTAATTTATGCTATTTATTTTCTGAGAGAGCTGTCCAATCAGAAAATGTAAAGTAATTGAGTAATTTTCACTTCACTGAAATTTCAATAAACTTGAATTCCCTCTTGCTTTATTGTGCTTCAAGCAACCAAGACATGCAGTAAATTTAAAACAGAAGCCGTGAGCCCCAGTAAATATAGAAATACGAGGAAGCTTTAATACTGATCTCTGACCTCTTAAGTACCTGTAGTATCGACTTTTCGTTACGATGGTCTTTTAACATCAGAAATCCAAAATCCTAAAGACACTCATCGATTTCTGATGATTATTCATGGACTCACGATATCCAACTCGTGTTTCTAGGGGAGGATGGCATCTGCAAAACCTGGGGAGTGGCACTTTCCTCACAGATGCAGCAAAGTTTTTAGAAAAACACAAAGTGTATTTCTTGGAGTTTTGGCAGATAGTATGTTTTGCTTTGCCAGCATAGAAATAGCTTATGTCTCATTTTCATCTACATAAGATGAAGACTGTTATATAAATGTCACAGTCATAAAATTTAAATATATCACAGATTATCTTTTCAAATAGAGCAGTTTTAAAGTAAATCTGTCACTCTCATAAATGCAACTAAACCCTAGGCTGTTTGTTCAAAGAAGCATGATGTTCTAAATACGCTGTGATTTAAAAATAGTAATTTGACCTAAAAGCATAAAACTGAGTGAGAGTGGCACAAATTGCAGAATTAAAATTGATAAATCGAAGGAAACCAATTTTACTTAGAGCAAACAGTTTTATTAAAATGAAATATGTCAATGAGTGTTGGAAACAAGTTTTATTTATTTTTGGTTTTGGGGGAGTGAAGGGGAGTTGGGGGAAGAGTGAGAAAGAAGCTGGTTGGTATTGGCAGCGTGTAAAGCCCTGACATCAGAATTTGCAAAAGTAACGTGAAACTACTGAAGCTTTTGCAGTACTTGATAGTGAATTCTTGTGTGGTTGGCAATGCAATTCAGTTCAGGCATTCTCTACTCTCATCATCTCCTGCCCTATGGGTCTTTCCTGTCTTATTCCTCCTTCTTCTGTTTTTTCTCTCTCTCTCATTTACTTGTCAGGAAGGGCCACCTCCAAAGGGCCAATTCAGCACAGTATGGTGTCGGCCTGGTAGAGACGGGCAGCAGCAATGCCTACAACAGTGAGTAAATTTAAAATTAAATGACTGTTTCAGAAGAATGTAATTTAAATATGTAGACTTAGTTATCTATTTAAAAATATCAATTTTGTATTGTGCCTTGAGTGATGAAACTATCTCAAGTCTCTTGAACATGAATTCCCACCCATTTGTCATTTCCTTCTAGAGGAGGAGAGAGAGTGTGTGTGGGTCTGTGTGTGTGTTTGAGTGCATATACAGATAGAGCATATAAGAGAGTACTGCGCTATCCAGAAATCCAGGCAAAAAGGGCATTGACTGGAAACTGAAAAAAAAAAGAGAACATACAACTGTACACACAGCTTTTTCCATTGTAGAGTTCTTTACTTATGGAATTACTCTGAGTTCCAGGCTCCTTTTCTATAATAATAATTACGGTATTTGTTAAGTGCTAGGTGCCAGGCACTGTATGAAGTGCTGGAGGCAAGTGAGGAGGAACATGAGACTTTGACTTCATGGGTATATACTTCATAGATGCACATGCATATAAAAGAAGGAGCTCAATTCTGTATTTGGAAGGTTGTGAGATTGTCTAGAGCAAAGATGTTGTAAACACAAACTTCCACTCCCTTTTAGTTTAGGAAGATTTCATCCATACCTCCCATGTACCTGAATTTGCATACCTTTCCATCTATGGTAGACTCAGACGAAGACCTTGTCTTTCAAGAAGACAAAACTTTTTCACCTGAACTCTCTCATTCATCCTTACAAGATCTCAACGTGCAAGATAGGGTGAGTTTTAGAATCCCCATATAACAAAGCATAGAAATGTGTCCACAATAATTTACATAGAGTCCAGATCCATAAACCAATACAATAATCTACTATTGTCTGACTTAACAAGAGCGTGCATATTTCACGGCCAATGATATGCATTAATAGGGTCATTATTATTGCAACTTGTCGTCTTTAATCTGACTGTATCATGGTTTCTCCAAACAACATTGAAAGCTTGATGTTTGGAACCAGTGATTTGGTTTAGAAGTCCGATTTCTAATGTTAAATTAAGCTATTAAATAGCAAGGTACAAGACAGCAAAGGAATCCAAAAACTAGTATTCGACCTTTTCTGATACTCATTTGGAGATTTTTTTTGCAGCTATAAAACAAATATTTGCAAATTCATACATATTGTTCATTAGCCCATAACTAGCATTTATAATTGTTTTATTCTTAAATACAGGAGAACAAGCTCTAAGTGCAGTTATTGTTGCATAGGTTCCATAGATCTTTAAACTCCCACCTTTCATTATGAAAACAATAGGTGACCCTTCAGTTAAATTTCTGTAATATGTGAATCGCATTTTTAAGTCCAACCATGTGCCATTAGCTACCAAAAAAATCTTGGCCTCAAAGTTATCAGCTCTCTTCTTCATACTGTGTCATTAATTCTTTCACCAATTGTCATATTTGAAAACTGCTTCCTAATACATCTGCTTGAGTTTTTTAGTTGTGTAGTTGATGCACTTTTGGATGAGATTTACTAGGCAAGAGGTGATTCCATTTTAAGGCAATAATTGCATCGGGAATATCAGAACCTTGTTGAATATTGAGGACAATTTTTCCTGTTAGGGGTAGTTGCTAGGTTCACCAGTTTAGCATTAATTATAAATGTTTCTATATGTAACAATTACTTGCATCAGCATTTCAAACTGCGCCTGAAATTTAGAGATTAGCACTTATTTGAGCATCTAAAAGGCCCCTTTCAGACCTTTGAAAGTTTTATTTGGCTTTAAATGCACAATAGTTCCTTACTGAAATGTAATTTCTAAATGTTCAGATTTGCTTTTTCTCCAGCTCTAAAATCTTTTAAAACTAAAACCTGCCACTCTAAAATGCTTGCAGTTCCTGAACCAAAGCTCACCTTCTTTAGGATACAGTAAAACTTATTCATCTTAAAAAAAGTAATACTCTTTAGCGGCATTACTGCTACAGTTACAAACCACAAAAGAAAATAATAATCAGTAATAAGTATTCCCTTTCTGGAAGCTAAATGAAACATGCAGTGTTAAAAAGAAACATACATTTTTTTCCAATAGCAATACCTCCACAGCTGTGTAGTCATTCCAAGATAACATAATAATGTAAAATAACAACAATGAAAAAGTAAACACTGCCTTTACCCAGAGATTTGCTCTTGTCTAAAAAAAGGATTTTTTTCCTATGGCACCATTTAAAAATACTGAATGTTTTAAATTTACTTTTAACCTTGGGCTGAAACCTTATAAAAATTGTTTAAAATAAGGAGTAGATTTCCTTTAAAAAGCAAATGCAAGACTTGGAGTGAAGACAAAAATTGTCTTGTGCTAAGAAAGTCTTTAAAATCTGCTTCATTTTGATCCTTTCTTAAATTTCGCTGTGAGGCCAAGTGAGGAAATAGAAGCATTGGGTACAAGCATCTCTTTCAGCTTTTTTAATACAAGTCTCCAAGTTGGCTTGTCTTTTGTTTCTACTCTGGAATTCGTGTGAAGTAAAGATTTCCTCAATATTGAAGTAGGATAGTAATATATACAAGAAGTATCTTTATCAAGAGGAATCCCCAAATCTTATATTTAGGGATATGTTACTCTTTTTCCTCCTCTCCTCCTGCAGCTCAGCCATATTGGGGGTTGGAGGAAGCGGTAATTGTAAATCAGCAATTTGTACAAGGCAGTAATACCTATGGTGAAAAAAGCAAGAATTATCAGTCTAGCTGGAAATAGGTCAGCACATTATAACATCCTTTTTGAAGTCAAAAAAGAGCAAAGTGTTATTAGGATCTTCTTTAGTGAACGTATTGCTAGTCCCCTAGTCCCCTAGAATCAGATTTGGATGTGCCTTTAGTAGCTTTTCCAAAGGGAGAAAGGCTACTTGCTTAACCTGGAACCACCTGAGTTTACTTCTGAGCACTCTTATCTAAGGACTGACTCAGCCTTAATTCTGTTTGACTTGTGAAATCTGATTGTCACAGTTCAAAATACCATGGCTTCAAGCCATTTAGAAATGTGAATAACATACACCATAGATTCACGAGGAACAAGCAATTTATTTTTACCGTGGGTCCTAAAAAAAGAAAAAAGGAATTTTAGTCTTTTTTTTAAAAAAAAAACCCAACCCAAATGAAAACTTGTGCCTCCAATAATTACTAAGTTATGACACACTGAGGCCTAGCAAAGTGCATTTCTTATGAGACAATGCATTCTCCCTGACTGCCATTCTATAGAGAGGAAAACATCATAGTAATGAAGTTTCCTCTGAGGAACCCTTGGAAAGAGAAAGGTGGGGTGCATTTTGGGAGGAAGGAATAAGGGCTGAACAGGGACTAAGTAAACACCCTCTCCTGGATGGCAGAGGCAGAAGAAGAGGGAGCAGTGGCGAAGAATGAACACAGAAAATTTCTCCTACTGCCACTGCTGCTGCTGTTGAGAAGAGGATCCAAGGGACAGGTGACCAAGTACTGGTAGGTCCCAGGAACCTGACTCGGTATGTGATGTAACAAAATTGAATGTAAAGGTTCAAATGGGACGGATTTTACAAAAGCAAAGGAGGAAGAGAGAGATTTATTTAAAAAGAGAATTTTTCCCCCAATAAGTTTACACAAAATGTGACAAATCCAGTATATATTCAGGCCATCAGAATTACAGGATCAGAATGCTAAATGGTGATGGAGCACCCCATATAATTTATAGGCCACATTTACAGATAAGGATTGATAGTCTACTTGGGAAGCTTTATTGAGGTGGTGACAGGAGAAGTATTGACAAAATGTTGTGATCCTAGTATTGAATTTCAGTCAGTACTTCCCTGGGAGGTTTTAAGTGTCTTGCGATGTCAGCTTAGAGTCCCAGTGTTTCCCCTCTTCCATTGTGCCCCCTCTGCCTTATACTGGAAGAGAGCTGAGAGGAAAAAATGTTCTTCCTCCTCTTCCCATAGTTACCTCTGCACATTGCTGAGAGGAGAAAGATTCTTCTCCTCTTTCTTTCTCCTCCTCACATTCTCGGCTCATCAGGGCAGGGCATGTACTTTTCTTTTTCTTCCTGCTGAGACAGGAATCGGTTTCTCCTTTGTCCATTTTCATCAGGCCCTCTGTCTGATGTAACCTCACCCATCCATTTAGTGGCCTGGGGGTTTTGGAAAGGAAAGGGCAGTGTACTGAGGCTGGCAAAGCCTTGGATAAGAGAGGCATCTGGATTTCCTGAGAGGTTTAATTTTGATGAGTAAGTACACCAGATTTTTCCTATTTCAGTTGGCCCTATCCATAAGTTTAAGACAAAGTGTCTGGTGTTCGACTATATTCTAGGTTCTTTGCCCCTAAATGGTGGGGCTCTGGGCAGACCCCCAGTTTGTCTTCCTCAAAAACCTTTAAGTCAATAGGAATGACTGCAAAAATGATTAGAAAGGATTCAGAACAGATGTGTATATCTCTAGAACCATAGGTTGTACTTTCATGATGCAGCACAAATCTAACATACTGCCTCTCACTACAGCTGAGAGCATTTCACAGGGAAGAGCTTATGAAAATATTTTAGGAGTGTAGTTTCCATTTTCATTTATAGATTGTCATGTAGTAAAGTGTTTTGTGGGACAACCTGTAGACAATTAAGAACACTGGCATATCAGATGGTTCCAAGGCAATTATGTTGAAATCCAGATGAGCGGAATTCATGTTGAAACTCATTACTAAATCCCTTGTATCAGTGCTCTTATGAAATGTGATGGAAGATACCATTGTTCAGGAAGACATTTGTGTTGGGGGCTGGAGTGTATTCATGTTTAGGAATGTTGCGAAAATGTGCAGCTCTGCTTCCAGGCAGCCAACAGCAAGTGAGGGTTGAATGGGGTTCTCGTTGTTGGGGTAGGCATGTCCCGTGCCAAAAAAAAAAAAATCTGAAAATGCTCAAAATCTAATGCTAGGTAGGCTTCTGTTTATTCTGGCATTATATCCAACCCAGTATTGCAGACTGTTCATCAGAACAAGCAGTTTTATATAATTGTAGTATCAGCAGAATGTCCTTTTGTAGGGAATTTTAAATCCAGCCAATTCCGTGGAATTCTGCTGAACTGAATGTATACTGCTCTGGCTAGTGAGCATTTTAAGGCTATTTACCTAGGGACTTCAGTCACGATGACTGGAGAATTGGCCCACTGGAGAATTGGAGCTGTGGAGGCTTTGTTTTCTACCCAAGAGCAGAAAGAGGCCCAGAATGAAAACTTCTCTGGTTTAGGCTTTTGTATAGAGTGGGGAATGCGAAAAATGTCAGGAAAATAAGCCCCAGCCTGGTTGCAATTGGTTTCACAACCCCCATAGTGGAGATGCAGAGGTCAAGTGGTTCTCTCAGGCACACAGTAAAGTTCATGACAAACAAAAATAAGACCAGGAACCCTGGGTCCTAAGGATACTTTGGTTTGCTGCAGCTTCCTCTTTTTCTTTAATGCAGATATGTAAATGTGTCCTCTTTTCGATCACTCTTTGTTTTGTCCTGAAGGAGTTTATTTCCTCTGCCATGGGCCCCTTTCTCTTCAAATAGGAAGGGCAGTGTATGGGAAGAGAATAAAGAAAATCTCCCTGTGCTTATTCCCCCGGTGGCAGGAATAATTTTAGTCTAAACACTTGTTTTTACTATCCTGGAACCACAGGTTCAAATCCTAAGGATCAATACAAGTCTAAACCATGGTTTGTTCAATTTTCTGTTTACAGTGCTTGCAAATGAACCCTTAAATTTGGGGTCCTGCCAGTTTGTGGTTGATGTAACTCCAGTTTGGCATTCTTTTAAGAAGAGGCTCCAATGCCCTTTACTAAATTTTTGGAAACTGGCTGAAGTTATGAGGGAACTAAACTCAAACTGTTTTTTTAGATTATTAATTTACCCTATACTCTAGCTGTTCGGGGTATGCGTCTGGATTACAGACTTTGCTAGTTAGTTTTCCTCATTTATTTTTTAATCGCTACTTGGTGGAAAGAAACTTTGCACATTTATAACGCTATTAATTGTAGCAAAAGCATTTGAATATTAACTTTGCAGAGGAGTGTAGCTATTCAGGTAGAAAACCACAAATGAAAGTAAAAGTCTTCAAGGAACCTTTAGATTAGAAAACGGAAGAAATGAAATGAAGGCCTGCTTGTTTTATAATTAAGATGGAATGATGCATCTCAAGCTTTTTTATTTGTGCGGGTGCCCAGGGAGTTGCTCTTGTGATTAGCTAGTTCCACACTTGTTAAGTAAGCATTAATTTTTTTTTTTTTTTGTGTGTGTGTGTGTGTGTGTGTGAAAAATTAAAGGGCTTTGAGGGAAAAATAGAAAAGAATTGCTATGCCTAATTTATAAAACATTATTTTCCATAGAGCATGGAGAAAACTGAAGAACAGCCAAAATGAACCAAATTTTTACTTCCATGTTACAGATGCAGGAAATGAGGCTTCATAAGGTATTTTAGTAGACAGTTTTTACAAGATTTGATTTACATTCGTGTTTCATTCTCCTGTCTCAATCAGTAGTCTTTGAGTGCTTACTGTGTGCAGTACTAAGCACTTGGGAGATTACTTTAGATGTAGGTGCCAAAAGGCTGAGATGATCGTTGTTAGGAGGATGTAGGGCTTTAGAAGGGTTTTAAAGATGGAGAGTGTGTAAGTCTGGCAGATTTAAAGAGGGGATTTCCAACCAATCAATAATGCTACCTGTTAGTAATATTTAGTAATTAGCTAAGTGCAGAATCATGTACAAGGGACAAGGAAGAGCACAATGGTAAGCCATGACCACTGCTCTGAAGGAGTTTGTGGGGGACACAGGTGAATTAGAGCTATGTAGTAGTAGAGTAGATGTGGCACCGAGGGACAAGAGTGGCAGTTGGGGGACACCAATCTTCATAGGGTGATCTTAGAAACTGCCAGGAAAGGCCTCTTGGGGAAAATGTGAGCTCAGGGAGGTTATGAAGATGGAGAGGGTGTGAACAAGAAGTCAACAGGGGGAGAAAAGAGGCCCAGCAAGCAAGTTGGCCGGGGAGGAACAAAGAATGTAAAGCTGGCGCATAGGAGAAAGTTCAGTGTCTACAGCCCAAGGGTTGGGAGTTTTACTTGGGCTGGGGAGGAATGGTTAATTCTAGGATGGTTGTGTTTTAAAGTGGTATTTGTTAAGGTCTTACACTGCGCCATGCACTTGTAAGCTCCTTGTTGGGCAGGGAACATGTCTATCGCTCTATTGTACTCTTCCAAGCATTTAGAACAGTGCTCAGTAAATATGATTCATTGATACAATGTAAGTAGATTGGACACCTGTGCAGAATAATGTTTTAGAAAAATGAATTGGGCAGGGAAGTGAAAAGGTGAGAGATGGGAAGCCAGGAATCACAAGGTGCCTGATGCATTAGTCAATCTGGGATAGGAAAAAGTGCCTGAACAAGTGTGGATCCAGGCCTTTGACATATCTACGCCATCTTGACTACTACATCAGTTTCTCCCCTTCCAAGAGGCAGGAATTACAATGTACTACTTACTCTGTCGTACTCTCCCAAGTGATAAGTTAACTGATCTTCACACATTGAGTTCAAATGTGATTGCCTTCACTTCTTGCAGCTAAATGGAAAAGAGATAAAGCTATAGTCATCTGCCATCTTCTTACTAATTTTGAAGGAGGCTTGCAGTTCAAAAGACAAAGGAATCTGTTTCCATTAGGCAGTCAATGAATGAATAAATGAATTAAGGTATAAAATACAAAGTAATTTTATTTACAGAATATGAAAATGAGCAGCTTTGACAAATCTTCCATTATCAGTGGAAATAACTGTTCGTGCAATAGAATAGTCATACGGACTATGACTATCACAGGACAGTTCAATGTTTTAGACTTATATCCACATATATAAAAGTAAAGTTTCTGTTAAATTGAAGAGGGGATTCAAATGAAATCCCTAAAAAATTCCCTTTTTACTAGCTTATGGTGGGACCATTTAAGATGGCTTATTTTGCATTCATTAGGAACACTTTCAAAAGAGCTATAAAGTTTATGTAATAAGACCTAGCCTTTACAAAAGTGTTTTGTAACTACAATTTATTCACTGAATAGATTTCTGCTTCAAGCGAACTGCTCAATTAAGTTGACCATATTTTTTATATCTTCCACCATTAAAAATAAGCTTTTATCTACTGTTAAACAGTTCATTTAGCTAGACTGTTCTAGCAAGACTTGGTTCATTTAGCTAGGCTGTGTATCTTGGTTTTATTGTTTAAAATCCTACGGCACTACAACTTTTTTTTAAAAGTAAATGCCTTTGATCTTAATCTATAGCACCTGGTACCTTAAACCCACCAAGAAAATGGAGTCACTTGAAATATTTTGAAAAGTAGCAGGCCTTTCGTTGGTACTCTGAAGGAAACAGATTAATGAAAAGGAATTAGGGGTGAGGGTAGCATTTGAATCTGGAAATATTCAAACTAATATTGAGACCATAGTTAGAGTCCCTGAAATCCATGTCTTCAGTCTTTGATCATGTATTCTGTGCTAATTACTGTACTGGGTACTGTGGAAAATTACAAGAGTAAGATATTTCCCTCCTGGAGAAATTCACAATCTTTCTGTGGGTTCATTAAACAAACAATTTAGGTTGACTTCCTTTCAAACAATTCCAGCCCTAATAAGATATCATCCTGAATTTAAAATAAAGCCCTGGGATTAAATTTGCACTCCATTTGGTACTAAGCAAGTTGTCATAAATACAAGCAGTAGCTGTTAACTTCTATAGTAAAGGAGGCTAAAGAATCCATAGGCCGTCAGCCACAAACTGACCATTCTGTATACTTTTAGGACTGTACTCGGCCCTAAAGACCAAAAAATTATCCAGCTATATTTAGTAAGGTGTTGATTTCATTTGAAAATATGCCTAAAATCCTTTCTGTAACTAGAACAGGTGCAACTTTTACTATATTGAGGAAAAAAGCATAGGTACTAATGCTTCCTATTTCCCCAATTTTATTTTAGATTCCTCTCAACAGGCCCTGGGCCAGGTTGCTGCAACTAAAAAAAAATCAAGAGTTTGGCTTAATTACTACGGTTGGCAAGAGAATATGAGTTCTTCATCTCAAAATGGGATTTACTGCAATGGTAACCTGGGCCAGAGACAACTGTGGGCACCAAAAACCTGCAACAGACATTCTTCCTGCAATTTTCTGCAGGTTTTAGGGAATTCTCTCTGAGCGATGGTTAAATGTTATTTCCCCTGATGATTTTCTTCATTAGGTTATTTCTGCAACAGGTTCTTTTTTCCATAAAAATCGAATCTGAAAGGGTACGAGTAGTTTTGCTCCCATAAGCAGTCTATTACCAGCAGCACTTTTCGAAGGAAAGCTGTAGTCTTCTGCTATCCTAATGACTAGACTGAATTGGCCAGCTGAACAAATCCCCAGATTTGAAGTGTCTTCCACAGATAGTTAACTGTCCCCTCAACAGCGGGACTGGCTCACGCTCTGGGCCCTCGTGCTCCCCGCAATCACTCGTACAAAACTAGTTAAGCTACACCAAGAAGAGAGACTTATCCCCGTAGAAACTTCAGGTTTGGCATTCTGCAAAGGGCAAATCTGATGTCACTTGGTATTGAGAGGCTGCAGGCTGGCCAGAAGCATCAGCATGAATCCCTACCTCCCTGCCTGTCCACATCTCAGACTTTTCTCTCAGCACTGACTTGAGCAAGGCAGGCCTCTACGGCGTGGGGGAAACAGAAATTGCCAGTTACCTGGAACAGCAGTGACCATTTGGTAGCAGTTGATAGCCACGCAGCTTCTTCTCCTTTTTTCCATATCATCCTTCCGTTGGCCTGTTTGTAGACCCAACTGCTTTTTGCTCCCCCTCTGGCACTTCACACATTGGTACTTCGTCTTGGTCTCACATCAGCATTTCGTTTGACTTCTTGCTGTGAAAGTAGGATATATGTCAGCTATTTCGAAAGGCTTAAATTTGCATCTGTAATATCCTGAACCTATTTAGCTCTGAGGCATAAATAATTAACTGCAGCTCTTTTTTTAATAGGGGTGGTTCTTATTTAAGCCAAGGGGTTCATCGTTGCAATCAAAACATCCATTTTCTAGAAGGATCGAGAGCCGAAAAAGTGTGTACGCTTGTCGATGCCTCGCCTCCAAGAGGCAGCTGATCTGTTTCCCGTAAATATTTTTTCCGTTCCCCTGCTCACTGATCTTCCTGTCTTGAGTCAAGGGTCTCACCCACAGTCCAAAAAGATGTTTGTATGAAATTGCTGCAGACTTCTGAACAGGAACTCCTGAACACCAAACCTCCCATTTGAAGAAAGAATTTTAGGTGGTCCTTGAAGACAATTCTATTAGTAGGGTGCTTTTTTTCCCCTTGTAAAGGTACAAACCACTGTTGCACCTGCGTATCGGCTCCCGCCTCCACCTAAAAGAACATAAGCTACATCCTCAGGCCTACCCAGGTAGCTGAAATAGCAGAGTGGACTCTTTCTTCCTCAAAGTAGGTTTGGTCCACAAAATCCTCATCCCAACCTGAACTCCCTCCTGCCCAGGGTGTGCAAGAGTGAATAGGCAGAGATAAAGGAAGTAAGGAAGTCCTACATCTGGCTGCAGAAAAGGAAGAGGCATTTTTCAAAAATGGAAATCTGTTCAGAACCACTCATACCTGAATAAAACTGAGCTGACTGATTTCGAATCATTTTGTTAAACACACACAAAGTATGCTTCCCCTAGCCATTTGATACAATGTCATGATGACAGTTTTTTAAAGCCTTCTACCCTCACAAGAGTGAAATGCTCAGCTGTTGCTCCCAAACTCAGAATGTACCATTTGTGGGTATGCTGTGAGATTTTTTTAAAAAAGGTAAAAGCCGCTGCAAAATTCATTAGTTCAAGTCATTCTGAAGAAAGTTGACGATTCACAGATCTAACCACTTAGCTCACTTTTACGAAACCAGAAGCCAAATACCATGCCCAGGATCGGCATTTCACCTGCACAGCAAAAACCACTTTTCTTTGAAAAACTGATATGCATCAAAAATCAATGAGGGTTAATAAAATAATGATGGTATTTGTTAAGCGCTTACTATGTGCAAAGAACTGTTCTAAGCGCTGGGGAGGATACAAGGTGATCAGGGTGTCCCACGTGGGGCTCACAGTCTTAATCCCCATTTTATAGATGAGGTAACACGCACGGAGAAGTTGAGTTGCCTAAAGTCACACAGCTGACAATTGGTGGAGCCCATGCTCTTTCCATTGAGCCATGCTGCTTCTCACAAGGTTGGAGGTTACTGAGTTATGCATTTAAAGCAAGGTAAAAACATAGACACATTAATAACTTTTTACTATGGTAAAGTGCTATCAGAGGAGGGGACGGTGGTTAGGGATAGCTATTCCCAGAAATGGGTGAACTTCTAACAGTGTCTTAGCGCCAGCTCAGCCTGTCCACAATTCTTGCCAGGCTAATGCAGCTCTTTCTACCTCTCTGTAACAGTCAAGCCTTCTAGAATGTGGGCTTTCACTTTGACTCTTTGTTAGAACCCCTATAAGAGTATGGTCTGGAGGCATATCATGTCACATTCATTCATTCAATCACATTTATTGAGCGCTTACTGTGTGCACAGCACTGTACTAAGCGCTTGGGAAGCACATGAGAAGGTACTGTTATGGCTTGAAATTTCTGGAATCGCGGAAAGAGCCCAGACCTGGGTGCTAATCCTGGCTGTGACCTTGGGCAAGTCCCTTAACTTCTCTGTGCTTCATTCAGTTCCCTCATCTGTAAAATAGGGATTTAAGACTATGGGCCCTATGTGGGACAGGGACTGAGTGCAACCCAGGGATCTTGTACTACCCCAGTGCTTACTACAGTGCCTGGCACATAGAGTGTAATGCCTAACAAATATCCTAAAAAAATACAATCAATGGTATTTGAGCGATTACTGTGTGCAGAGCACTGTACTTAGTGCTTGGGAGAGTACAATACAACAGAGACATATGACCTATCCACAATGAGCTCACACTCCCCCAGTTTACAAAACTGACTGTACTTTTGTTTAATTTGGCCTTTTTCAGCCACTGCTTGCTAAATGGACAATTTCTCAGCTTGGGCAGGTACAAGCAGGCAGGGTGTCTGCCTTTCCAAATTGAACACCAAAGGCCTATATGGCTTCAGTTCTGGACAAACGGAAATCCATCATTTGCTTTCTCCCTTTCCCACACTCTTTAGCATTTGAATGTTTAATTACTGAAACTTAAAGACATACTTCAAAGGTGTTGGAGCTGGCACCGGCTCTCCTCTTCCTCACGCCGGCAGGGCAGAAGGTTGGTGAAGTAGTTCTGGACATGGGGCATTTCTGGTCTAAAACTGCTCATCTCTCAGTCAAACTTTTCTTCCAATGGCGCAATTTTTAAAATATCCCAATTTTGTAGTCCAATATTAGCTGTTAAGAGTAGAAAATAGTCATGAAAATCTGATTAATTGGATTGTGGCATACAAGTAAAAATTCAAATGGTGAATTATTTTAATACTTACCAACATATTTAAATAGCAGGAAAAGATATAGAATGATGCCTCAAATGTGATTTACAAATCATCTTTGAGTTGGCTGTGGTTGTACTGATTTCAGAAAATTGTTATTCATTGTCCTTTTAAAAATAAAACTGTTAAGATGTGAAACAGGATTTTTCTCCCTGCCTCTTGTATTTAACAAAAATGAACATGTTGCAGAAACTTTTTGGTTTGCCATGGAACTATAAAACAATACCATTCGACAACTTTGTGGCATTCCTTTATTAATAAATGAAAGAGTAATATCGTTGTCTATTCCTTGAATAATCCCAAAATGCCCATTTATTTGTGTGACCAAACACTTTCAGTACATAGTGGACATTTCTTCATTCTAACCTTTCTGCAGTTTCAGTAGCAAAGGTGTGACTCCATTCATTCTACTTTGGGAAGAGTGGAAGGCTATTGTCCCTTCTCAGCTGCAATAGCTTAAGCCTCTGAAAAAAAAATATTGATTCTCCTCAAGAAATAAGTTATGAATATATTGTATTGTTGCTAAAAACAACTGTCGACTTCTGACCATAGGTTTTTCGATCCTGACAATAAAAATAGGTCACCAAAATTAACTTGGGGCCTCAGTTCTCAATAATCAACCATATCTCTCCCATGGGAGACAGAGCGCACATCACCAGTTTTATGTATATTTCTAACCTTTCAAGAGTTCGCCTCAATTACATAGTCTGTTTCAATAAGCATCAGAGGCACTCTACCAACTGCACTAGATATGCCTGATTTTTAATGCTACCCATGGCTCATTCCTAATTTCAACTTTAAGAGATTTCATTCAAGACATTTATAACTTTCATACAGCGTACGCTAAAAGCAAAGCTTTCCTAAGGACATAACTTTATATCAGTCTACAAAAGTGACATATTTTTGAAGGTGCTTTCTTTTTAAATGTACATGTTCCACAGCTGTCTGCTGAAAAGGCAGTCATGTGTTTTAAATGACTTATCTTAAAAAAAAAAATTTCTAAATGTGTCTTCACTTGGCTGAGCCAAGATGAATAAGCGTCATGACCGTAGTATAGCTGTGAAGTACATCATCCTTGATCTCATTACACTCCCTCAATATAAAGTTTCCAGTGACTATTCGATCACAGCCTATTTCTCCACTGCCAAAAAAGCCAAATAGGGGGATATTAGGAAAAAACTTCCTAAATGCATCTGCTTCAATATTTCTTTTGGTTCTGTAATAGCGGAAGCCCCGGCCAACGCAGGCACACATAAACCCAATAGTGTTGTGCTCGGGGATGTTGGCTGCTTTGAGGCGCTGCATTGCTGCTTCTGCTGTCTTCTCATCGTTAACGTCCTGGTTGAGCAACACGGTCGCGCTCTGGACCTGGGGTCCGCTGAAAGACAGTCCCACCACACCACAGGACTCGCCAGCTGCAGGGCTACTGGAAAAAAAACAAAGGGATCACA
Source organism: Tachyglossus aculeatus (assembly GCF_015852505.1). Classification (NCBI taxonomy): domain Eukaryota; kingdom Metazoa; phylum Chordata; class Mammalia; order Monotremata; family Tachyglossidae; genus Tachyglossus; species Tachyglossus aculeatus. Next base: position 12,767,514 of record NC_052091.1, on the reverse strand, counting down.
TTAGAAAAGTTTACATTTTCCCAAAACATCTGACAAGCTCATCCTTGGCCGCTCCTGCTTGGAAACATTTAAAAATCCCCCACTAGACAGTGATATAGGTGATATAGGCTATAAAGTTTCCTGACATCTTAAAAGCCAAGATGCTGCATTATTGCGTCTCTGCGCGGACAATTCCCTTTCCTATTGACATTGAAGGGATTCAAAAATTCAGACAGAATTTCATATAAGTCACCTGAGTGAATCTGGATGCTAATCATCATCAATCGTATTTATTGAGCGCTTACTATGTGCAGAGCACTGTACTAAGCGCTTGGGAAGTACAAATTGGCAACATAAAGAGACAGTCCCTACCCAACAGTGGGCTCACAGTCTAAAACTAATACTAATGATATTTGGGTAAAATTTTTCCAGCAAGTACCATGCAGGGTGCTTGTGACAAATATCCCAGAAATCATGTCATTACGGGCTTTACAAGGATCTGGGAAAGTTACCTGGTGTTCTAAAGTACTATATTCAGTGGGCCTTAACTCCTCCAATCTCTTCTTTAAACACTTTGAGAGGTTTTGGGAGCAAACAACCCTTCTGCCTGATACCCTCTAAAACCCCAAAAGCTATAGGTCACTGGAAATTACAAACACATCTTAAAAGATGCAAAACTTTTTCTCCAGAAGAGTGAGGGAGTGATCTCTGTGGTTGCTATATTTCCCTGTGTTTCACTTCTGTTACTGTGTTCTCCCTCTACCAGAGTCACAGAAGATGTGTCTGAAACCACCTTGACCAACCCCCTCTGCTTGGTCCAGCTGACTGTCCTAGCAGAGGAGCAGCATGCTATGCCCAATTCCTTGGAAAAATGCTCCCCCTACTACAGAGTTGAATTTAACTGGGATTCCACTACTTGGAAAATCCTGTCACTCTAGAAAGGGCTCAGTCAAGATTAATGGGACTCGCCTGCAATTTCTTCTTTCCTTGACTGTGTCCCGTCTATAAGTGAGCAGCCTCCACCTCCCAGAAATAGCTCTCTGGTTCTCCGAATGAGAAGAATGTAATTGATTCACTTTATGGAGACTGCCGCCTGCGAACTTCCAAATCCTCTTTTGCTCCCTAGGGCCCTAAATTTCTCTGGCAGCCAGGAGACCGTACCATATCACTTTTTTCTACATAGCAACTGTAAAGTGAACAGGAAGCAGTTTGCGGGGGGAGCTGAAGACATTAAGCATTTTGGGGAGTGTTTTCATATTAACTTAATCTCAGCTTTTAGGTAGAAGCCATTAATCCACAACTGGATGAAACCAAGCCTTTCCTGACTAAAACGGAACTTTCTGGAGAAGTGGCCTCTTGCTTAAGCTCACCTCTGGAATAGCTGAATCACCCTCACCTTGCTCAACTGTGATTTCTACCTAGGAGCCTTTCAAGAGGCTGTGAACTCAATTTCCTGGGCTCTGGGAATAAAAAGATGATGGAGGCGGGAGCAGGAAAAACAGGGCAGCCAGCAAGGAGATTAAGATCTGGTTGCTTTTATATTTTCTTAATATTTTGCAACTATAAATCTGTGAAGATCAAAAAACCCCACCAAAAAAAACCCCCATCCTCAACAAAGTAACATTCCTCATGAGAACATAAATTAGATCCTAGGGCAAGGTTGGAAGGAGCCTCTCCCCTCTCCATAGTAAAATAGTCGTAGTATATTTGGGACTTTCAAGTGTTAAAAAAAATAGGACATGACCCCCCCCACCTTTTTTTTCAAACGAGCAGATGGCTAATCAGTTTCAGGAAGAATAAATAAGTAGAATCTAGTGAATGAGACTGGGAGGGAGATGGAGGCTCTTTCCATCTCTGCCATTGGACCCACAAATTCAAAGATTATTTGTTGAGTGTTTACAGAGTGTAGGAGAGCACCACAGAGTTAATACACGTGATCCCTGACCTCAGAGAGCTTACTATCTAGCAGGGGAAGTAGAAACTAAAATAAATTACAGGTAGGATTAGCAACCGAGTTTAGAAACATATAGCTGTTTGTGGGCAGGGAATGCTTCTACCAACTGTTATACTGTACTCTCTGAAGCACTTAGTACAGTGCCCTGCACACAGGAAGCACTCATGAAATATGACTGTCTGACACAGAAGTGTTACTATGGTGGGTGAGCCCCAGGAGCTTAGTTGATCCAGAATACAGGAGTGGCAAGAGTCAGGGAAGTAGGCTTCCTGGAAGAGGTGTGCCTTCAGAAGGACTTTGAAGAAGGGTATAGTGGTGGTCTGCGTGATGTGAAGGATGAAGAAGGAAGGCAGGCAGGAGGAAGGGTGTGAGCGATAGGGTGATGATGAGAGAGGCGAGAACGAAGCACAGGGAGGTGTTGGCAGGAGGAGGAGGATACAAAGGAGAGACAGAACTGACAGTGCTTTGAAGCCAATGATCAGGAATTTGGGCTTGATGCAGAGAGAAATGGGCAATCAATGGAGGACTGAGTGGGGAGATGTCTAAAAACCAATGTTTTAGAAAAATGATCTTCAGTACAAACTGGAGAGGGGAGAGAATCGAGGCAGGGAGGTCTGGAAGGAGGCTGATGCAGTAGTCAAGTTTGAATATGGGAAGTTTTTGGACTAGCACTGAAGTAGTTTTGATGAAGAGGAGGGGGTGGACTCGACATGTGAAGAAAACTGACAGGATTTGGTGACTGAACATGGGGTTTGAAAGACAGGAGTCATGGACAATAATTAAGGGTGCGGGCTGGAAAGACAGGGTCAGTGAGTGAGTTGTCAATAGTGATGGGAAAATTAAGGGAGGAGAAGATTTGGAAAGGAGGATGAGAAAGTCAGTTTTGGACATGCTGAGCTTGAGGCGTCAACAGAAATCGACATAGAGATATCCTGGAGACAGGAGGAAATAAAAGATTGCACAAGTTGAGAGGGGTTGGGGCTAGAGAGGTAGTTTGGGGAGTTAGCTGTCAAATGGAAGTTGAAGCCATGAGAGTGATGAGTTCCAAAAGAGTGGGTGTATACTGAGAACTGAAGGGGACCCAGAACAGAATCTTAAGGGAAAACAAATAGTTAGGGAGTGGAAAGCAGAGGAAAAGCCAGGAAAGAGATGAAGAAAGAGTACGCCAGAGAGATAGGAGAACCAGGTCAGACCTGTGTCAGAGAAGCTATGGTTAGCAAGGGTTATCAGGAGAAGGAGGTGGTCCATAGTGCCAAAGGCTGCCGTGTGGTCAAGGAAGATCAGGATCGAGAAGAGGCCATTAGACCTGGCAAGGAGGAGTTCACTGGGGACCTTTGAGAGAGTTTCAGTAGAGCAGAGGGAGTAGAAGCGGAATTGTAGAGGGTCAAGAAGGGAGGTGAAGGAGAGGAAGAAGAGGGAGTGGATGGAAACAATGCATAAGAGAGGTTTGGATGTGAATCGTAAGAGGGAAACAGCTGGGTGGTGCAGTGGGGTCAAAAAAGGACTTTTTTTATTAAAGGGGTCACGGGTGTATTTGAAAGAGGGGATAGTTTCATGAGAGAGAGAGGGAGGGAAGGAGGGAGGGAAGGAGGTTGAAGATGGCAGTCAAAGGGAAAATGATTGGGTGCAAGTGTTTTTTATAAGGTTGGGGTCAGAAGCACAGGTGAGTGGGGGTCGACTATGAAAGCAAGCAGATCTATGAGAGAAAGTTGAGAAGGATGAGAATGTGGATAAAGAGGTAAGAGGGAACTGAAGAGATGAAAGGGAGGTTTGGGGGAGTCCACACCTAATGGAACACCAAGTTTCCCTCGGAAAACCCCACTTAAACTTTCTGTATCTGTTGGTCCATTTGTAAATAATAATCACAAATGGCATTTACTAAGCACTTACTATGTGCCAAGTACAGTTCTCTGCGCATAGTAACCACTTAACAAATATATTACTACAAGGCTGGGGTAGATACAAGATAATCCAATTGGATACCATCTCTGTCCCCATCGAGGTCCACTGCTGAAGAAAGGGGTGAAACAGGTAGTCTGCCTACATTTTACAGATGAGGAAGCTGAGGCACAGAGAAGTGACTTGCTCGAGGTCACCTGCAAGCAAGTGGCAAAACTGGAATTAAAACCCTGGTTTCCTAACTCCCAGTCCCATGCCTTTTCCAGCAAGCCATGCTACCTCCCATGGGGTATAATAATGTTGTAAGGATTGCTGTAAGAATGAGTTGACCCAGCAATTAAAAAAAAAATGAAAACAACCATGAGAAATCTACAAGTGATTCCGCCCCATTCGCTCCACTGAAACTGCCCTCTCAAAGGTCGCCAATAATCTCCTCCTTGCCAAATCCATCAGCCTCTACTCCATCCTAAACCTCATTCATTCAGTCAGAGGACATGGGTTCTAGTCCTGGTTCTGCCACTTGCCTGTTGTGTGACCTTGGGCAAAGCCACTTAACTTTTCTGTGCCTCAGTTACTTCATCTGTAAAATGGGGATTAAGACTGTGAGCCCTATTTGGGACAAGCTGATTACCACGTATCTACCCCAGTGCTTAGAACAGTGCTTGGCACATAGTAAGTGCTTAACAAATACCATAATTATTAAATAAGACAGCCCTACAGAAAGGTTAACTTGGAACATCCACCTCTAACCCCTCTAGAACATAATTCCTTGAAAAACATGTACAAACGTTTCAGAGGTCAGTGAAGTCAAGTTGTCCACTTGGCCGCCAGCAAGGATGATGCTTTTTTCATTGAGAGTGGTGACGATGTGATGAAGAAATCTAGATGCTCCCAACTTCCAGGAATTATAGCCAAATATAAGGACAGCACGAAGGTCTGGATTATTTTTGAGACCTGCAGGTCAAATCAGAATCAACAATTAAACTTTGATGTTTAATTCAAGACCTTGCCCTTTGAAAACTACATCTTCTAAAATCGACCTCTGTGTATTACTATCTTGCTGCCTGTAATGAGCAACTGGATATGTGGTCATTTTAATACTTCAGCTGTCGAGTCGAATGACTGTTTTACCAACCTTGTATGAATTTTTATAAATGAGATTCTCAATCCTCCCTAAAGAAGTATCGGGGGAAGGGGTGGGTTTGCTAAGTGACCATTTAAAAATAACAGGGTCTCGAGTGTGCCTTTGAAGGTCAATGCAAACAAATAAATAAGAGTCTGATGCTGAGAACATTTGCTGCCTGAGCATCCACAAACTCCTCTTGAAAAAAATTTGAAGAGTAACACTTCACAAAGGAAATATCTAAACTAAGCAGATCCTTGAAACACTAGGCCAAATTATACAAAAAGAAGAGCTGTCCAGTAAAGCATGGTATCCATTTTTTCTAGTTTCAATTTTGAAGGATAGAAAAATTACCTACTTCAATCAATGGTATTTATTGAGCACTTCATGTGTTCAGAGCACTGTACTAAGTACTTGGGAGAACACAATATAACAGAGTTGGCAGACAAGGTTGTAGTCTGGGGGGTAATATTAACATAAATAACTGAGTGCTGTGGGGCTGAGGGAGGGTAAATAAAGGGTACAAATTAGGCCACTCTGCTTCCCAAATACGGACTCCAGTGGGGAGAGACAAGAGGCAGGGAGGTCAGCAAGGAAGCTGATGCAGTCATCAAGGTATGATAGGATAAAGGCTAATGGGAGCAGTTTGGATGGAGAGGAAGGGGTGGATTTTAGCGATATTGCAGAGTTTGAACCAACAGGATTTGGTGACACTGAATATGTGGGTTGAATAAGAGAAATGAATCAAGGATAAAGCCAAGGTCACAGGCTTGTGAGACAGAGAGGATGGTGGTGCCATCTATAATGATGGGAAAGTCAGAAGGAAGACAGGGTTTGGGTAGAAAGATAAGGAGTTTAAAAAAAAAAGACTGACAACTCTGGTCAGAGGAGAGAAGAATATTCCAGCTTTGTAGCCCTAAAAGTTTCTAGAGAATGTGTAACAACAGGGAATGTGTCTACCAACTCGGCTGCATTATACTGTCCCAAGCACTTAGTACAGTGCTCTGCACACAGTAAATGCTCATAAATACCACTGATTGATTGGCAAATCCAAATTTGATGTTACCTTGTCCACTAAGTCATGCTAGCTGGAGCAGCTGAAGGAAAGAGAAACTTCTACGTTACTTGTGATCAATCTTTTCTGCTTCCTTCTGCCAATCCACAGTCTTTTTGCATAGTCTGTCGGGTCACACTAACAGTCCTTTCGGCATAGTATTCTAGTTCAATGACACAAAAGAACAGTTGGAGCAACACTGATAATGGCTACCCTCTAACACCCAAGGAAAATATAATAATAATTATGGTATTTATAAAGGATGGCTGGGAGCACATCATCGAGTAGTTGTTGTTTAAATTATTTTTCCCTAAGGGCATTAAGATAGAGTTTTCCTTCATTTGAAGAATGGTGCTTTCAAAAGTTAGACTGCAACCATGAGCCAACTCTGTTGTAATGTACTCTCCTAAGCACTTAGTACAGTGTTTGGCACATAAGTGCTCAATAAATACCATGAGTGTGAGTGCCTTTGGGAGAGAATTGTTTGCACACGGTACAAGAATTACCTTATACCTGCTCAGGCTGACGGCCTCCTGTCAATTTTTCCCTACTCACGAAGGCTCCGAGACCTTCTGGGAATTTACAATAATAATGAAAATACTAATGAAAATGACAATAATGGTATTTGTTAGGCACTAATTATCTGCCAAATACTGTACTAAGAGCTGGAGTAGAATCAAAATGATCACCTCAAACACAGTCCCTACCCCACACAGGACACGCAGGCTCAGTAGGAGGGAGAACAGGTGCTTAGAGAAGAAGTATGGTCTAATGGATAAAGCATAATAGGCCTGGGAGCCAGAAGACCTGGGTTCTAATCCCAGCTCTGCCACTTGTCTGCTGTGTGACCTTGGGCAAGTCACTTCAGTTCCCTTTGCCTCATTACCCCATCTGTAAAAATGGGGATTAATGCTATGAGCTCCATGAGCGTCACGGTCTGGATCCAATTTGATTATCTAGTAGAGTGCCTGGCACAGAGTAAGTGCTTACATACCGTAAGCCGCCCCCCCCACCAAAAAAAAGGGTACTGAATCCCTATTGAACAGATGGGGAAACTGAGGCACAGAGGCATTACATGACTTGCCCAGGATCACACAGGAGGCAAGCGGCAGAGGCAGAATTAGAATCCAGGTCCTCTGATTTCCAGGCCCGTGCTCTTTCAACTAGACCCACGCTGCTTCTCTTAACTTACTCTTAAACAGAACGGCATTGCCCCATTTGGAAGATCTTAATGTCTTCTGTGAACTGGGAGAGTTCCCTGCAACCTTCTTCCAGATTATTTCTGAATACATTAAATCAAACCATCTGCAGCCTCAGGTCCCAAGGGACCCTATTTACTCTTCTCCACCTAGAAAAACTGCTATTTATTTCTACCTTGATCCCTTTTTTAACTGATGTCTTAATCCATGTCAAAATGTACATGCTACATCTGTCTATGAAGGAACAATTTGTCAGGGCCATTAAACGGACTTGGAAAAAGCCAAATGGTAAGAAGCTACTTCATCCAGTTTCTATGAGGCTTGGCCACCTGGCTCCCGTTTGACCTCTCAAAAAAGAAAAAAAAAAAAAGAATTGGTTTGGAGACTATGGCTGGCCTAAGGAAAAGCTATAATTGAAAGAAATGATATTAGTTGAAATGACCAATTACTTTTAAATTGACATTGATCGATGGCTTAATTTGTCTTGGGCAATGTCTGCTGTGTGGGATTAGTCATTCCCAAATCTCATCATTGATTGTGAAAAGGACACAACTGTACCCAGATGGCATCAGTCATTTCCACGATACCCGGTGCCCCGGCTCCTATCATAATATTACATACATGCCCCAAGTGCTCAATTGTTCCCAAAAGCAACAATCGCTTTGCCAGTTTCCCCATCAAGCACTTTAATTCTTCTTCAAGGACATATATGTGTGTGCCAAAAAAACCCACTGGAATTAGGTATTAATAACAGGAAAACCTAATAACTTGTCAAAAGAACACACACACTGGGGCGATGCAACTGCTTCTGCAAAAATACAGCAGAACTTTATTCTTGAAGAACCTTGTGCTATGGGAACCTTGGGTTTCAGCCACCATTAATGGGAAATAGTGGGTTACAGAGTGGAGGGTTCATAGCTGTCACTATGTCATTTTTCAATGACATTTTTCAACACAAATTCCCGCATTCAGCATCACTGGCAGGAGGTTTGACAGTCTCGCCACTCTTCATTTTGCGGTACTGAATTGTGGGAAGTTACAAGACACAAACACACAAAAAGTGCTGTACATCAGCACGGAACAGCTCTGCTGAGGCAGGAAAGCCCAGCAGCATCAGGCCTGGACCAATGTCACAAGCGTACGCACAACCCTTTTCTTCCTACTCTGAATCTGGTCGGGGACCGAGATGTGCCAGAATAGATTCGTGTTGTGAGAACAAGCTACCTTAATTCTTTCCACCAGGGTGCTTCCAAATTGTAAAGAAAACCCACATTCTAGCCCAGTGATACACCAAATTCCTCAGCTGTAAAAATGGGATTTAATCCTACTCCCTCCTTCTTAGACTGTACACCCCAACTGGGATAACGACTCTGGTCAACCTGATTAGCTTGTATCTACTCCAGCACACAATAAGCACTTAGCAAGTACCATTTAAAAAAATTATACTAGAAGGCTAGGACAGAAACAACTCAAAGTGGCTCCTCATTACTAAGGTTAAATGAACTCCCCTCAATGCTGGATATGATTTTACTACTTTACATTCAATTTCCTATCAAAATCCACCAGACTTGTCCAGAGTCTAACCCGCTGCTGTTGAGACAATAAAACAGCACTTTTGATTGGTCTAGTCTTTTCCTTGGCTCTCTATCACTTTTCTGCCACGCTTTATAGCTGAGAAGATGGAATGTCAATCTTGCAGGAGGGAAAGAAGAAAAAAAAAAAAGAATCCACTCCTGCACATTTTCACTTCTACCACAGTAACACAAAAATTTGAAAAGCTCTGGAAAAGTTTTCAAACAAATCACACTTGCCACATTGTTTTGTTAATTCTTCCCCAAGTGTGCTTTCTACTTTCTACTGTCGCTACTGATTTATGCTTCCACAACAGACAAGGGTCTGCAATATGAACACACTTTCCCCAAGAAGGGCCACACAACTTGGAAAATTTTTAGCTGCGGTTCACAATTCTTAGAAACCAGAGGAATCAAGTGGGTGCAACACTGACCAAAGATCCAACATTAGGCCGGCTGCTGCCTTGGCTGACCGCATACAAAGTCATTCTCCTACTTTTGGGCCTCCGTTTTCTTATCTGTTCAACCTGAGGAAATACTCCTCTTAAGCGATACTGCATATTTCCACACTAAGTAGTTTAAGCATCTCAGAATAAATATATATTGGAAAGTCAAGGTACTTTAGAAACACAAATTTAGGTTACTTTACTGTATTTAACATTGAAAAGTAAAAAACAGCAGGAGGTTCTCTGAGATCTGTATAATTGGTGACTTTGAAATCATTCAGAACAGTTCCACAATGATTTAGGTAAGTACTATAAATTGTTCACCAGGCAAACTAGGCTATCAACTTGTGTTATGCTTTAAACTTAAATGTTTGGGTTTGGCCCAAAACGCCCATGGGTCTTGTTATCTAATGAGATGCATGGTAGAGTTGCGGGGGGAAGGGGGGGCAGAGAAGGAGAAGCTAAGAATTTAAAGGGATTTGAAAAACTGAGGATAATTAATGAAACTACTGATTCTAGAAGAAAATCTATTCAGTAAGAAGTATGACCATACTCTCAGTGCTCTTTCTTAAAGCCAGTCTTGCTTAAAAAAGACATGATATTGAGAGAATTGGATGATTTAGAGCTTGCATTTGCCATGGAAACACTGTTATTTTATATTAGTGGATTTTTCTAGAAGATGCTAAATATCACCCAGGACTTAATTTTTTAAATGGGCAGAATGAGGAATGTCAGCAAACATGGCCAGTGAAAATTTTTATAAAATGATATTACACTGAACAGATCACACATTTCCCATTTTTTAGAAATGATTTTAAATTTGTTACTTTGTTTTAGCATTGATCTAATACATGAGAGCCTTGATGATGGTGGTGGTATGCTAAGCACTTACTACTACTACTACTACTACTACTAATAATAATAATAATGGTATTTGTTAAGTGCTTACTATGTGCCAAGCACTGTTCCAAGTGCTGGGGTAGATACAAGGTTGTCCCACGTGGGACTCACAGTCTTAATGCCCATTTTACAGATGTGATAACTGAGGCACCGAGAAGTTAAGTGACTTATCTAAAGTCACACAGCTGACAAGTGGTGGAGCAGGGATTAGAACCCAAGGCCTCTGACTCCCAAGCCAGGGCTCTTTCCACTAATCCATGCTGCTTCTATGCGTCAAGCTATGTTCTAAGCGCTAGGGTAGACACAAGCTAATCAGGTTGGGCACAGTTCCTGTCCCGCATGGGGCTCACAGTCTTCATCCCCATTTTACAGATGAGGAACTGAGGCACAGAGAAGTGACATGCCCAAGGTCACAAAGCAGACAAGAGCACAGGCTGGGGAGCCAGAGGTCATGGGTTCAAATCCCGGCTCTGCCAATTGTCAGCTGTGTGACTTTGGGCAAGTCACTTCACTTCTCTGTGCCTCAGTTACCTCGTCTTTAAAATGGGGATGAAGACTGTGAGCCCCACGTGGGACAATCCGATCACCTTGTATCCTCCCCAGCGCTTAGAACAGTGCTTTGCACATAGTAAGTGCTTAATAAATGCCAAAAAAAAAAGTGGCGGAGCTAGGATTAGAACGCAGGTCCTTCTGACGCCTATGCCCATGCTCTACCCATTATGTCAGGCTGTGAGCCTTGGAATGCCTCTGGAGACTGATGAAACAGCCAGTCAAAACTGCCAACTTCCTTATGAAACAGGTGTCCTCTAGACTGTAAACTTGTTAACTGCAGGGAACTCGCCTGCTAATTTTGTTGCACTGTACTCTCCCAAGCGCTTATTACAGTGCTCTGCACAAAATAAGCTATTAGCTATTAATACTCGGCATAGTCTTACGAAATGGGCATTCAGCCTCTGCAGCTTCTGCACTACAGTAAAACCAGAATACGTTCTCTTGTGAACACTGACCCTATACAGACAGATCTTATTTTATTTATTTATTTTCCTTGGACATATCTATTCTATTTATTTTATTTTGTTAGTATGTTTGGTTTTGTTCTCTGTCTCCCCCTTTTAGACTGTGAGCCCACTGCTGGGTAGGGACTGTCTCTATACGTTGCCAACTTGTACTTCCCAAGCGCTTAGTACAGTGCTCTGCACACAGTAAGCGCTCAATAAATACGATTGATGATGATGATGATGATCCCAGAAAATTTTCCCCAGGGCTCAGTCCACTGGACATTATTGCTGTTTGTACACATTCAGTACCAGGTTGCAGCCCCACCACTAATTTCTCAGTAATCCCTTGAACCCCCAGGTCCTACTGAATTTACAGTTGTTTTACTTTCCTCCACCTTAGGCAACTCTAGCTTGGATTAACACAAACCACAGATAAACCAGGAATCTCCTTATAGCTATTGTTTCACTATGCACCATCCTCACAATTAATTGATGGCATTTGGGCACTCACTGTGTGTAGAGCACTGTACTAAGCACTTGAGAGAGTACAATACATAGAGCTGGTAAACACATTCCCTGTCCACAAGGAGTTTATGGTCTAGAGTATACCAACTCCCTAAACTTGGCAAAAAACTACTGACCAGCTAAAAAACAAACTCCATTCCCGAACCCTCTGGAGGAGATACTAATGAGCAATGAAATGGCCAAAAGTCAAGAAACAGAATGGAGAGGAGACATAACAAAAGGCCTGGATAATCCATTTCAAATCAGTTGCATTAAAGCCTAGTCAATTATTTTTTTAACAACACACACATTTTACCCTACCTCACAAAAGGATCAAATACTCTTCTCAACTAAACGAAGATCCTGAGGCTCAACTCTTGGCAGACTTAAAAAAGCATATTTAATTACAAATCTACCCCCCAGAACTGGCTGCCAGAATGAAACAATGGATCCTTAACAGGCTATAAAAAAAAAACCCACTTTTTTTTTCCTCCAGAAAGTATTCTCCACAGATAAAAATGTATAAAAGCAGCATGGCCTAGTGGCTAAAGCACAGGCCTGGAAGTCAGAAGGACCTTGGGGTCTAATCCCTGCTCAATCACTTGTCTGCTGTGTGACTTGGGGCAAGTCACTTCACTTCTCTGTGCCTCAGTTACCTTATCTGAAAAATGGGGATTAGCTTGCATCTACCCCAGCGCTCAGTATAGTATAAGCAGTTTAACAAATACCCTAAAAAAATTAAAAACAGCAAGAAGTGGTTAGCTTGTCTGACTTGACACCTGGGCTGCTCCACTCCCACCCACTAGTAGGTCCTTTCCCATGTCCTCCACTGCTCAGGCTGCTACAACTTCATCAGGGAATTTTTTTGTCCATGCGTCTCCAGAGTTCAAAATCCTTGGCTGAACTACTTTATCAATAATAATTAAGGCATTTCTTAAGCGCCTGCTATGTGCAGGCACTGTACTAAGCATTGGGATTGGAGACAAGCAAACTGGGATGGCCACAGTCCCTGTCCCACATGGGGCTCTCAGTCTTGATTCCAAGCTACAGAGAGGATACCCACGTATGTCCCCTGGGAGCTATTTTTAATATGAAGTACAATGCCCATCTAGGCCAAGCGGGCAAGAGTCCTTTAAGATTCAAGTGAGCAAAAACAGAAGGACTCACATCCTCAAACAGCAGGTGGCAAGCAATTACAATTTATCATCGTAGGAAGGCCTTAGATGTACTCATGGACAAGAAACCCCAGTATTCCTACAATGTAGGGGTTGGGTTCTCACTTAATTTTCCATACATGTACACAAACCATTTCCTCTGACATCACACTGCATTGTAGCAAAACAGGTTCATTTGGGCAGTCAAATGTTTCTAGCTGAAATGTATCATGGAAATACGCATTACTTGTACTTCTCAAGTGCTTATTACAGTGCTCTGAACACAGTAAGCACTCAATACGACTGAATGAATCAGTCAATGGTATTTATTGAACGTTTACTGTGTGCAGAGCACTGTACTAAGCATTTGAGAACAATATGACACATTCCCTGCCCACAACCAGCTTACAGATTAGAGAAGGAGACAGACATTAATATAAATAAATTAGTGATATGTAGAAAAGTGCTGTGGGGCTGAGGGGGGATGGATATAGGGAGCAAGTCAGGGTGTCACAGAAGGGAGTTGTAGAAAGGTGATGTGCCATCATCTAGTCCGTTACTAGTCTAGGTTATTAGAGGGAGAGCTAAGGATGATAGAAGATATATCCCAAAACATGAGCAGCAAGGTCAAGTGACAACCACCACAGATCTCCTTCACCGTGAGATAAACTGGTAGAGGGGCCATTGGTCCGACCCAGAAACAGTATTTCTCATATTCTAAATTTTATTACTGAAGCTTGGGAAGCAGCGTGGCTTTAGTGGACTAAGTACGGACCTGGGAGCCAAAGGACCTGGATTCTAATTCCCGATTTGCCACATGCCTGCAGTGTGACCTTCAGTAAATCACTCGACTGCTCTGTGCCTCAGTTTCCTCAACTGCAAAATGGGGATTCAAACCTGTTCTTCCTCCTACTTAGGTTGTAAGCCCCATGGACCATATCCATACTGATTAACTTGTCTCTATCCCAGCGCTTACAACAGTGCTGGGCACATAGTAAGTGCTTAACACATACCATTAAAAAAAAGCTGTAGGCAGAGGGGCTATATTAGTCAGAACAAGAGAGGAACCTATATTTAATACTATGCCATCAAGTTATCTTTGTGATTTTCTTGAAAATATAAGTTCAAAAACAAGGAGCTAGTTACGAAAATAGTCAAAATTACTTACCGGCTTCAGTGAATTTGCTCGCATGCAAAACTTTATTCTTCAGGTCCTTAAAAAAATGAAAGGTCTGGATTTTAACTCCATCAATTTTGGGAAAGAGTATGGCAAAACCTGCTTCACCATCTTCTACTTCTTGAGGTCGATTGCTACCTGACCCCATTGGAGTAACTAGAAAAAAAACAACAATATGAACAATTTTTCTAACAGTCTTACAAATTTTCCCAAACCTATTCAATACCTTTCCATGAGTACGAACAGAAGATGGAATTGGAATCGAGTGCTTGCTTTGTGCAAAGCACTATGCTAGGCATTTGGGAAAGTACAATGTACTTGAGTTGGTAGATGTTATTCCTGCCCACAGGAGATTAAGTCTACAGGGGACAGAGATATTAAAATAAAGTACCAATGGGGGAAATAGTCGAGTACAAGACTATTTACATAAGTGCTATGAAGCTAGGGTGAATATTACTTAAGGGATACACAGCCCAGTACATAGTTGACAGTGAGGGCAGAACAGATAGGGAAAAGAGGGATTAATCAGGGAATCTGACAATTATGCTCTTCCCCTTCAAAGCCTTACTGAAGGCACATCTCCTCCAAAAGGCCTTCCTTGACAAAGCCCTCCTTCCCTCTTCTCCCTTCTGTTTCTCCTTGACTTGCTCCCTTCCTTCATGCCCTCCTCCCAGTCCCAGAGCACTTATGTACATATCTGTAAATGTATTTAATGTCCATCTCCCCCTCTAGACTGTAAATGCGTTGTGGGCAGGAAATGCGTCACTTTATTGTCATATTGTACTCTCCCAAGTGCTTAGTACAAGCGCTTGTAACAGTAAGCACTCAATAAATATGACAATGAGTGAAAGGAAGGAGTGTGGAATCAGGTGAGGATGACGATTTGCTTTGAGTTACCTAAAGAAGCTGATCAATGAGCTATTACACCCATTACCTGAGGAAACACACCTCTCCAAATATCCCTTCATTTCTGAAATATGGAAATAAGTTGGATGCATCAAGTTCTTCATACTCTATTACTTCCTCCAAACTGTAATTTATTTTAGAGTGTCTTCCCCACTACTGCCTCCACTATATTGACAGATCCTTGAGGGCAGGAATTGTAAAAGCTAACTCTATGGTCCTCACCAAAGCACTTAGTACAGTGTCCTCACACAGAAATCCCGTGCACCAAGGTGGAATAGCAATAATATTAATGAGATTTATTAAGTGGTTATTATATGCTGAGTACTGTATTAAGCACTGAGGTAGATACATGATATTCAGGTTGGACACACTACCTGTCCTAGATGGGGTTCACTATCTAAGAGGATAGAAGAGAGAACATTCAAATGGGGTTCTCATGATTTATTATCAAGATGAAACACTTGAGTCAAACTACACTGCACACTCCAGAAACTTCGAAAAGTTCCCATGCACCAACCACAAACAAAACATGTAGAGCCCCCAAGACATACCAGCCTGACTTTTAAAACAGGAATCCTCTGACTTATCTAAAAGCCCTTTCTTCATCTCATTCTCGAGCCAAAGGAAACTGCATTTTAAACACTATTGTTATTTTTCTGTTGCCTATGCTTCTCAATTTTTTTTAAAAAAGTGAAATTACAGAACAGTATGACAAATTAAGTGGTCAAGACTCCTCAAATAGAAAATGAAAAATAATGCATCAACATCTGGGAGAAACTTTCTTTAAAAACGACTGTCAAACTAAACTACCTACAGGACTGCCAAACTGAAAACTGGTGACTTTTATGAACTGAATTTATACAGACTTCAGAAAGTTTTGAATACTTTATATCTCCATCCAAATTAGCTTACTAGAATACTTTATAGACAAAACTCAGGTATCCAGAAAGTCAAGTTTGCTTTTTTGAGTGAGAGGGCTAGAAAAGCTTACCCATTCTAGTAATTGTCAGAGTTCAAGAAGGGTAGACAACACATGAAAAAGAATGATCGATTTTGGTATGACAAAAATACTGCTTTTAAAAAGCTACATATTGATCTGATTTTCAAATCTGCAGAATTCTGCTAATTGTGCCGTTAGTTGTTTAGAATCCCACACATTTACCCACTGACAGAAAAGACAAGACTCATGTTTGTCCTCTTTTCAACTGAGTTAACACCGTCACACTGGTTACTCTCACCTACGATTCCAGGGGTCACCATCCCAAGAACTTGGCATCTTTTTGGCAACAACTTCTCCAGTGCAATTGCTGTTTCTTTGCTGTTTCTTTTTCTTGCTACAAGAAAATATGAAACCGTTAAATGTTCCTAATACATTTCATTTGCTAAGAGATAAATTGAGATATGGTGTCTCTATTTGAAACAAGCTTCAATGCCATGCAGTGTGACTTTAAACTAGGCCTGTTTTAAAAGGTCAGCTTAGAGAAGGAGACAGTATTTGTTCCTTATTTATGTTTGAAGGTTGCAAAAGAAAGTCAACATTGTCATTTTGGAACCATTTAGCATTAAGTCTCAGAGAACTGGAACCAAAGGACGTTTAGTGGTTCTGCCTTCGTGATCTCCGATGCCCATTTCCTGTTTCAATCTATTACCTTCTCCCTCCCCACTTCCCTGCAACTGATTTCAAACAAATAACGGTCACGGTTCCCTTCTTTCTGTTCAGTGGACACAACTATTTTTTTTTCATGGACTATCCACTGAATGTATCACAGTACACTGTGACAATAATGTGTAAAATGCAGTCAGTTCTCTCCTAACACGTCTTGGCTATGCATTCTGAATAAGAGGCTGTTGAGGAATTAGGCATGCTCTCCCAACAACATGCATTTGTCCGGAAAGAACACAATGTGATGTCCAAAAAGCTGTGTACACGCATGTGGAATCAGTCAGGCCGTGCATACTACGATTTGAGTGTGTCGCACTTGGGATTCTTCAAGAACTTAACCCTCGGGTCATTGGAGAACTGACTGTGCTTGAATTTCACCCATGAACGGACCTTTTCACGTACACCACCACGGTTCAATGTGTTCAGTTGTCAAAACACAAAGACCCTCAAGGTGCTTCAAGATGGGCATGTCACAACTCAGCCCACACAAAGAATACACATGCTTATTTGTATTCTACCAGGGAAGTAGCAACCCACAACAGAGCCAAAGGCAATGTTTCATTCTCAGGGAAATAACTGTCAATTATCTACTTCAACTTCCAACCCAGGTAACCAAACAAACAACAAAAAAAATTCCAAGAGTATGTGAAAACCTTGAGGCCCACCCTAATCTTACTTTACTTGGTTAAATTTACTTTGTGCTTTCGAAACACCGGGGGCATCAATTTCTGACTCAGATGTCCCATTTTAGCCTATAGGTTAATATAAAGGTTATAATTAGATACTGTAGTTTGGAACCTTTTAGACTGTGAGCCCACTGTTGGGTAGGGACTGTCTCTATATGTTGCCAACTTGTACTTCCCAAGTGCTTAGTACAGTGCTCTGCACACAGTAAGCGCTCAATAAATACGATTGATGATGATGATGAAACAAATCAGTCCTGAAAAATTGTCATAGAAAATCTGCCACATGGATAAGTGGTAGCTGGATAATAATAATAATGGTATTCATTAAGTGCTTACTCCGTGCAAGGCACTGAACTAAGCGCTGGGGCTGTTCCCACGTGGGGCTCACAGTCTTAATCCCCATTTTACAGATGAGGTAACTGAGGCACAGAAAAGTGAAGTGACTTTCCCAAGGTCATACAGTGGGTAAGTGGCACAGCTGGGATTGGAACCCATGACCTTCTGACTCCTAGGACCGTGCTCTGTCCGCTATAAGGTGAGTTTATTGTAAGGTATTTCAAGAGACACCAATTTTCAAGGGCAGTTTAAAATGGGCTATGGAATCTGAAAAATCAGTCTTTGGGGGCAAATGGGATACCCAAGGCTCATCGATGAACAAGCTTTAGGTATCACGTCAATAACCTTACCTAAAGGTAATGACCCCCCCAAGCCTCATGTTTGGTTACACAGGGGGGAGGAAACCAGTTTGAAAGAAGTCCATTATAATTTTGTATTCACCTTTCTTCTGACCATGACCTTCTTCCTGTCCACTGAAAGTATCAGCATCAGCCATATAGAGAACGGTTTGTGGCAGTACGTGCACCTTCTGCAAAACAGAATAATCAAAACTGGAACACAGCTATCCACCAGCACTGAATGATATCTGAAATGGCATCCCCTTCTTTTATAGTTCACACTCCAGGCTTGTGCGCTCTGGAGCTCTGATCAGAGCAACCCAGTAACAGCAGCTCCAATATACGGAATGCCTGCCACAAATTAATTCTTAGCCCAGTTATAACAGAAACTTCTTCAAATCTGAATGGAGAGAATCTTTTGTGACTCACATACAGTAAATGTGTGCTTTAAAAAAAAAGATGTGAAACTACTTGGCCAAAAGGGGCTACGTAGTACATACTGTACTCAAAAAAAGTCCTTTGCTAGTAAGTGGCTCAGGATCTTGGTTCCCAGATTGCTGAAGAAGCAGCAGTGCCTGGAAGTCTCAGCTACTTAGGAGTGCTCACTTCACCCTGAATAGAGAAGTGGACTAGAAAAGGTGTCACTAAAATTTGCCTACCTCACCTGGCTAAACTGCCCTGGCAGACTGCAACTACTGAACTATATTTTGACAGTGCAAAAAACAAACACCACAAAATACACACACAAAGAAAATAACCATCAAGCCCTGGAATATCAGGATACTATGTGACTATGAAAACAGTCAATGGCCTATAAGAACAGCTGTCACGGCCCAGGAACTGGTTAGGTACAGTGTTGATAGCGCAGTATTAGCCAAGGCTAGATATGAGGAAAAGAACAGTTCATAGATAGATGCTGGACATATAAACCTTCTTTTGAAGTGGTCTAGCCTCTTCAATAATAATAATTATGGCATTTGTTAAGCGCTTAGTATGTGCCAGGCACATATTATGTGTACTATGCACTGGGGTGGTTGGACACAGTCCCTGTCCCACATGGGGCTCATGGTCTTAATCCCCATTTTACAGATGAGGTAACGAGGCACAGAGAAGTGAAGTGACTTGCCCAAGAACAACAATGGTCCGGAGTTGCATTTGGAATCACACAATCACTAATATTGGGCTTCTCAAATCTTGCCATAGGTAAAATACACCTGAATCTGTGACTTTTGGGCATTTGATATTTACCCCACAGCACCTGGTTACCTACCTTTAATATCAATAAATAATTTATAATATATAATTTAATGCTTGTCCTCCCCTTTAGACTGTAAGCTTGTTGTGGGCAGGAAATGTGTCTTCCAACTCTGTTGTACTGTACTCTCCCAAGTACAGCACATAATAAGGGCTCAATAAATACCAGTGATGAAGACAGGTATGTGGGACAGCCTGAGACGATGCTAAAGTTGCCCCTGCAACTAAAGCACTTTGTC
This sequence comes from Tachyglossus aculeatus, assembly GCF_015852505.1. Lineage (NCBI taxonomy): Eukaryota > Metazoa > Chordata > Mammalia > Monotremata > Tachyglossidae > Tachyglossus > Tachyglossus aculeatus. Next base: position 12,748,134 of record NC_052091.1, on the reverse strand, counting down.
TCCATCATTAGTGCTTATGTCCCTGCAATGTCAAACAATGGTAGAGGGGAAAAAAAAGGTTTCTATAAAGATTTAGACAAACTTAAAGGAGTGGGCCAGGATAGGACAAAATCATCAAAATGGGCAATTTTCACACTAAAGATGAAAGAGAAGTCCACATTCGTTAGAAAGTCACTGGGCTGCATGAGATCAACAATCTCAACAGTCTCTTCCTACTTTAGTGGAGTGATTGAGCCAAACACAATCTCGTGAACATCAACCCCATCTTTCTCTTGGCAAACCAAAAACACCCCAGGTGCAAACACGATCCAAAGACTGGCATCTCATCAATAAGTGCATCGTGGAGAATTCATGAAAGTTGTGGCTCACAGCAACAATGTGTGTGGCAAAATGACGATCATTGTTTGATACACTCCGTGCTCCCATTGACTACACAACCACTGCATCAAAAAGTGTCCCTCACCTCGTCAAGACAGCTCACTGAAAAAATAAAACTCCTGAAGAATGACGACACCCACCAGAAGCTCGGTGACAATACTACAGCAGCCCTACTGGAGCCACTAACGTGCACCACAATCCTCAATACAGACAACGAATGGTCACTGCTCTGTGATATTACCAGGCTGTTGTCACGATATTGCCAACGCTGGTTTGAGGCAAATGACTCAATGATAAAGTGCTGATTTGCAGCAACATGGTGACTGCACCCCGATACCAAAGAAAAGCAAGGTACAAGGGCATCTGTGACACGACAAGCAAATCAAGTTAAGGAACACGGGCAGGGATGCCAAAGCACACAACCAATTCAAAGCTAAGCAGAGCCCCATGAAACCAAGAACTTTTACAAAGCAGTAAAAAAGTGAAGCACTACATATTTAAAGAGAGAAGAGGGCTCCAGTCTCATCCCAAAGAAGGAAAGAATTCTGAAGAGCTGGTTTCAGAATTTCGATACTCTCTTCAATATACCTTCTACTATTTTACAGGTGAGGCCATTCAAGACATAGACAGCCTTCCAACTTGCTAAAAACATGGCAACTGCCCCAATGATTGAGGAAGGCATCCTGGCAGAAACATAAAAAATGGGAAAGCACCCAAATCTAATGGCATGCTCACTGAGATTTACCAACATGAAAGACAGAGGCTGTTAGGGGATGCACGTTATCAGGTTTCTGATGAACTACAGGTCTACAAGGGTATAGTGCGGTCCAAACTTCTCTAAGGCTCCCAAACAGGCTCACAACTTACTTTTTGAACAGTTCCAACAGCATCACCTCCAGGCTATTCTTAACCTCAAATGGCAAGGCAGGATCACACACAATCAACTTCCTAAAATGGAAAGTAGAAATGCCTACTGGAAATGTCTAGTGGGTTCTAAGGTTGGCTTTGCCAATTGCCTACAGTGTGACCTGGGGCCAGCCACTAACTTCTCTGAGCCACAGTTCCCTCATCTGCGAAATGGGGATTCAATTCTCCCTCCTACTTGGACGGCGAGCTAAATGTGGGACAGGAACTTGGTCCAACCAGATCACCCTGAATCTACCCCAACACTTTGTTCGGTGCTTGGAATAAAGTGCTTAACAAATACCGATGATTACGATAATCGTCAGTCTTCTGGCAATGACGGTTTGCTCACCATGGCCCATGGTGCCGAATGGGACACGGATGGCAGGACGCTCAAGCACTTGCTATAGGGTGAGATGAAACTGAGAAACAAAGGAAGAACTAGAGAGAAAACATTTTAAGGATATGAAAAAAAACCAAAGCCAAAAACAATGCTGTATTCCAACTGAAAACTGGGAGTCAATTGTCACAAATTGACCTCGTGGTGCTCTGCAATAAGGACTGGCTCTTTCTCCAGGAGAAACTTTGTACATGAAAATAGCCCCAGTTGTTGCAAACACAGTACCACACCACAGGATAAGTTTTGTGTTTACCCAAGGCATCTGGGACTATGGGTGCGCCTTAATCTTTTGAGTGACACACACACACCCATAAGTGACTTTCACCAGCAGTGGCATTTTCAAGTACAAAAGCCAACTATACTCATGACAACTCTAGCGAGCAGTCACAAAAGAATACCTAAAAAGAGTTTCCAAAAATATACAAAGTATTACTATCAAGAGCTATTTAGGAGGATGAGTTAAAAAAACGAAGAAATAGCTAAAACTTTTTGTGGTAGCTCATGGTTCTCAGCTATTTCAATATAAACACAAAAAGTGTTTTAAAGTAGAAAAATGCTTAATTTTACGGTGACTGATCAAAATACGATGGCTAGCCTCAAAATGCCTTCAGAAACCATTACTCAAGACAATAGAAATACAATTCCACGTGAAATGTGTCACAGGATGAGCAACAAAATTACATTTAAATGAGATCTTAATAAATACTCAAAGTAAACAAGCTAAACTTCATGCTTAACACCCGCTACCACTTTCTTGGGAGAGGGAGAAGGTTGAGCTCTTATCCTTTTAGAAAAAAGATTCAGGAATATTCATTTGGGTAAATTTGTGTCCCATTAAGATTGCAAAATTCCTTGCCCACAAGGGAAGCAATGTTACTTATATGCCCTATGAAAGATCACTTATAAAGTATTAAAATCAGTCAGTTATTTTTACTGAACTCCTACTGTGGGCACAGCACTGTACTGAGTTCTTGGGAGAGTGCAATATAAGAGTTGGACTGAGCAACGAAATAGAAAGAGGAACAAAACATAACACCTGCAAAAAGTTTACCTGGTCTGTAAGCTTATAAAAAGGGTGTTTTTCAATCAGAAGAATGAAAATTATCTCAAACACTTGCTACTAGAACTAAATTTAAGGGGCATTTTACATGTCCTAAAGACAGCTACTCCAGGTAGAGAATCCCCTGACAATGGGGTTCAGGTGTCTGGAGAGGCAATTTAACTTGACAACAGCTGCAATATATTAGAATTTCATTTTTGATTCCTTCTGTAGATATTCAAGAGAACTTAAAATTGACTGGAATACACTCTGAGCCCCATGTGGGACAGGGACTGTATCCAGCCTGATTGATATATCTATCCCAGCGCTTAGAAGAGGGCTTGTTTAATATAATAAGGAGGAGGAGAAGAAGGAAGAAGAAGAAGAAAGGAGGAGGAGGAGAAAGGAAAAGAAGGGAGGAGGAGGAGAAGTACTAGTTATTTTTTTTTGTTAGTATGTTTGGTTTTATTCTCTATCTCCCCCTTTTAGACTGTGAGCCCACTGTTGGGTAGGGACTGTCTCTATATGCTACCAACTTGTACTTCCCAAGCGCTTAGTACAGTGCTCTGCACACAGTAAGCGCTCAATAAATACGATTGATTGATAGTTACTTTCTGGACAAGTGATCACCCTCTTGCTCTTTTTTAAAACAAGTATTTACTCAATTATTTGTGCACAGGCTTACTACAGGTTCTTTTCCTAATCAGCTTTCTTGATACTACTAGTTTGGAAGATAAAAAGATTATTTCCATTCCTAATTATCGTGGGTAACTGATGTAACTGTCAGTAGCAAAGCAAACTGCTGAAAATCAGCAGTAGTTGTGCTCACTTGGGTCTGAAATGGGTTTTAATTGCACATTCGTGTGCACTTCACAGTGTGCCTCTCGACCTGCTTAATCATTCGCTGCACTCTGTCCCAAGCTGGGGAACATAATGGATAGGGACGAAAATGCATACAGCACCATACAAAAAGCTAGTAGTGTCGGGCACATAGTGAGCACTTAATTATTATTATAATAATTATAATATTATATAATTATTAATAATGATCAGCAGCGTAGCCTAATGAATAAAGCACAGGCCTGGGAGTCAGAAGGACCTGGGTTCTAATCCCGGCCCTGTCACTTATCTGCTGTCTGACCTTGGGCAAATCACTTCACTTCTCTGATCCTCAGTTACCTCATCTATAAATGGGGATTAAGGCTGGGAGCCCCATGTGGGACAGGGGGGCTCATATCTCCTCCTGCCTTCAGGACGTCTCCATCTGGATGTCTGTCCGCCATCTAAAACTCAATATGTCCAAGACTGAACTCCTTATCTTCCCCCAAAACCCTGCCCTCTCCCTGACTTTCCCATCACTGTAGCCGGCACTACAATCCTTCCCATCTCACAAGCCCGCAACCTAGGTGTCATCTTCGACTCCCCTCTCTCGTTCACCCCTCACATCCAATCCATCACCAAAACCTGTCGATCTCACCTCCGCAACATCGCCAAGATCTGCCCTTTCCTCTCCATCCAAACCGCGACCTTGCTGGTCCAATCTCTCATCCTATCCCGACCGGATTACTGCATCAGCCTCCTCTCTGATCTCCCATCCTCCTGTCTCTCGCCACTTCAGTCTATACTTCACACTGCTGCCCGGATTATCTTTGTGCAGAAACGCTCTGGGCATGTCACTCCCCTCCTCAAAAATCTCTGGTGGCTGCCTGTCAACCTATGAATCAAGCAAAAACTCCTCCCTCTCGGCTTCAAGGCTGTCCATCACCTCGCTCCCTCCTACTTCACCTCCCTTCTCTCCTTCTCCAGCCCAGCCCACACCCTCTGCTCCTCAGCTGCTAACCTCCTCACTGTACCTAATTCTCGCCCGTCCCGCCGTCGACCCCCGGCCCACGTCCTTCCCCTGGCCCGAAATACCCTCCCTCTACACATACTCCAAGCTAGCTCTCTTCCTCCCTTCAAAGCCCTACTGAGAGCTCACCTCCTCCAAGAAGCCTTCCCAGAGTGAGCCCCCCTTTCCCTCTCCACCTCCCCATCCCCCCAACCCTACCTTCTTCCCCTCCCCACAGCACTTGTATTTATATTTGTACAGATTTATTACTCTATTTCACCTGTATTTACTATTGTATTTATTTTGTTAATGTGCATATAGCTTTAATTCTATTTGTTCTGACAACTTTGACACTTGTCTCCATGTTCTGTTTTGTCGTCCATCTCCCCCTTCTAGCCTGTGAGCCCGTTCCTGGGTAGGAACAGTCTCTATATGTTGCCGACTTGTACTTCCCAAGCGCTTAGTACAGTGCTCTGCACAGTAAGCACTCAATAAAAGTGATTAAATGAAGGATCCTCATCTATAAATGGGGATTAAGACTGGGAGCCCCATGTGGGACAGGGACTGTGTCCAACCTGATTCCCTTGTATCTACCCCAGCACTTAGAACAGTGCCTGGAATATCATAAGCACTTAATAAATACCATTATTATGTGGGACAGGACAGGGATTGCGTCCAAATGCCATGAAGGATAATCAGCATGGCATACTGCATAGATCATGGGCACTGGAGTCAGAAGGTCATGGGTTCTAATTCCAGCTTCGCCACTTATCTGCTTAGGTGACCGTGGGCAAGACACTTAACAGAGAAGCAACGTGGCTTAGTGGAAAGAGCACGGCCTTGGGAGTCAGAGGTCATGGGTTCTAATCCCAGCTCTGCTGCTTATCAGCTGTGTGACTTTGGGCTACTCACTTCAATTCTCTGTGCCTCAGTTACCTCATCTGTAAAATGGGGCTGAGCCCCACATGGGCCACCCTGATAAGCTTGCAGCCATCCAAGCGCTTAGAACAGTGCTTGGCACATAGTAAGTGCTTAACAAATACCACCACTGTTACTTTTCCGTGTCTCAGTTATTTCATCTGTAAAACGGGGATCGAAACCGCGAGCCCCACGAGGGACTGTATCCAGCCCGATTTGTGTGTATCCACCCCAGGGCTTAGTGCATAGTAAGCGCTTAACAAATGCCATAACTATTAGTCAGAGGTCATGGGTTCTAATCCTGGCTCTGCCACTTGTCAGATGGGTGACTTTGTCCACGTCACGTCACTTCTCTGGGCCTCAGTTACCTCTTCTGTAAAATGGGAATTAAGACTGTAAACCCCATGTGGGACAACCTAATTACCTTGTATCCCCCCAGCGCTTAAAACAGTGCTCGGCACATAGTAAGCGTTTAACAAATGCCATCATTATTATTATTATTACTACCTGTCTCTACCCCAGTGCTTAGTACAATGTCTGGCACCTAGTAGGTGCTTACTACCATTAAAAAAGAAACCCAAAACAAAACTTGTTTGTGCAGGCTCTTGGTCCTCCCCTCGGGATAGGGGTGGGGGGGAACAGGATGCATCCATTGTCCGGGCTGGTGGCTAAATCCCAGATTAGGGAATTCTCAGGGGGCCCAATGGCCACGGCCCCCATTCATTCATTGAATGGGGTTTACTGGAGAAGCAGTGTGGCTCAGAGGAAAGAGCCCGGGCTTGGGAGTCAGAGGCCATGGGTTCTAATCCCAGCTCTGCCACTTGTCAGCTGGGTGACTTTGGGCAAGTCACTTAACTTCTCTGTGCCTCAGTTCCCTCATCTGGAAAATAGGATTAAGCAGCGAGGCTCAGTGGAAAGAGCACGGGCTTGGGAGTCGGAGGTTATGGGTTCTAATACCAGCTCCGCCGCTTGTCAGCTCTGTGACTTTGGGAAAGTCACTTCACTTCTCTGGGCCTCAGTTACCTCATCTGTAAGATGGGGACTAAGACTGTGAGCCCCATGTGGAACAACCTGGTCACCTTGGATCCCCCCCGCGCTTAGAACAATGCTCGGCACATAGTAAGCACTTAACAAATACCATCATCATCATCAAGACTGTGAGCCCCCCGTGGGACAACCTGATCACCCTGTATCCTCCCCAGCGCTTAGAACAGTGCTTGGCACATAGTAGGCGCTTATCAAATGCCATCATCATCATCATTAAGACTGTGAGCCCCACGTGGGACAACCTGATCACCCTGTATCCTCCCCAGCACTTAGAACAGTGCTTGACACATAGCAGGCGCTTATCAAATGCCATCATCATCATCATTAAGACTGTGAGCCCCCCGTGGGACAACCTGATCACCCTGTATCCTCCCCAGTGCTTAGAACAGTGCTTGGCACATAGTAGGTGCTTATCAAATGCCATCATCATGATCATCATTAAGACTGTGAGCCCCACGTGGGACAACCTGATCACCCTGTATCCTCCCCAGCGCTTAGAACAGTGGTGGGCACATAGTAGGCGCTTATCAAATGCCATCATCATCATCATTAAGACTGTGAGCCCCCCGTGGGACAACCTGATCACCCTGTATCCTCCCCAGCGCTTAGAACAGTGCTTGGCACATAGTAGGCGCTTATCAAATGCCATCATCATCATCATTAAGACTGTGAGCCCCACGTGGGACAACCTGATCACCCTGTATCCTCCCCAGCACTTAGAACAGTGCTTGACACATAGCAGGCGCTTATCAAATGCCATCATCATCATCATTAAGACTGTGAGCCCCCCGTGGGACAACCTGATCACCCTGTATCCTCCCCAGTGCTTAGAACAGTGCTTGGCACATAGTAGGTGCTTATCAAATGCCATCATCATGATCATCATTAAGACTGTGAGCCCCACGTGGGACAACCTGATCACCCTGTATCCTCCCCAGCGCTTAGAACAGTGGTGGGCACATAGTAGGCGCTTATCAAATGCCATCATCATCATCATTAAGACTGTGAGCCCCACGTGGGACAACCTGATCACCCTGTATCCACCCCAGCGCTTAGAACAGTGGTGGGCACATAGTAGGCGCTTATCAAATGCCATCATCATCATCATTAAGACTGTGAGCCCCACGTGGGACAACCTGATCACCTTGTATCCTCCCCAGTGCTTAGAACAGTGCTTGGCACATAGTAGGTGCTTATCAAATGCCATCATCATGATCATCATTAAGACTGTGAGCCCCACGTGGGACAACCTGATCACCCTGTATCCTCCCCAGCGCTTAGAACAGTGGTGGGCACATAGTAGGCGCTTATCAAATGCCATCATCATCATCATTAAGACTGTGAGCCCCCCGTGGGACAACCTGATCACCTTGTATCCTCCCCAGCCCTTAGAACAGTGCTTGGCACATAGTAGGCGCTTAACAAATGCCATCATCATCATCACCAAGACTGTGAGCCCCACGTGGGACAACCCGATCACCTTGTATCCTCCCCAGCGCTTAGAACAGTGCTTGGCACATAGTAGGCGCTTGTCAAATGCCATCATCATCATCATTAAGACTGTGAGCCCCACGTGGGACAACCCGATCACCTTGTATCCTCCCCAGCGCTTAGAACAGTGCTTGGCACATAGTAGGCGCTTGTCAAATGCCATCATCATCATCATTAAGACTGTGAGCCCCACGTGGGACAACCTGATCACCTTGTATCCTCCCCAGCGCTTAGAACAGTGCTTGGCACAGCGTAAGTGCTTAACAAATGCCATCATCACCAAGACTGTGAGCCCCACGTGGGGCAACCTGATCACCTTGTATCCTCTCCAACGCTTGGCACATAGTAAGCGCTTAACAAATGCCATCATCAACATCAAGACTGTGACCTGATCACCTTGTATCCTCCCCAGTGCTTGGCACGTAGTAAGCGCTTAACAAATGCCATCATCATCATCAAGACTGTGAGTTCCACGTGGGACAACCTGGTTATCCTGTATCCTCCCCAGCTCTTAGAACAGTGCCGGGCACATAGTAAGCGCCCAACAAACGCTATCGTGATTACTTTCTGGCTGCTTACTGCGTGCAGAGCACTGTACCGGGCTCTTGGACGGCACGATTGGGCGCGGGGTGCGAGGGTGACTTGCCTCCAGCTCCTGGGCTAAGGCGTGGACCAGGGAGTGTCCGTGGGCGTGGGCGGGCTGGGCGGTGGCCACCCAGGCGATGGTCTGCTGGGTCCGCAGGAGGCGTCGAGCACACTCCCGCCACAGGCGACACACGCTGAAAACAAGCACGGGGACAAAGGTGAGCCCGCTGTTGGGTAGGGGCCCTCTCTACATGTTGCCAACTTGTACTTCCCATGCGCTTAGTACAGTGCTCTGCGCACGGTAAGCGCTCAATAAATACGATTGAATGAATGAATGAAAGGTCGGGGGGCAGGCCTGGGGCCGCCCGGCACGACCCCCGACCGCCTCCCCGGGCCCAACGACCCCTCAGTCGATCAGTCGTAGTTATTGAGCGCTTACTGTGTGCGGAGCACTGTACTAAGCGCTTGGGAAGTACAAGTTGGCAACACACAGAGACGGTCCCTACCCAACAGTGGGCTCACAGTCTAGAAGGGGGACCCCTCGGACCCCGCTCCGGAGGGAAGGAAGGAGGGATGGAAGGATGGAGAAGGGATGGAGGACCCCCCCCCCCCCCCCCCGCCGGGATAGGGCCGAGGAGACGGGCCTGGCCGGCGGTCGCCCCCTCCCTCCGGGTCAAAGGTCAGGCGGCAGGCCCGGGGCCGCTCGGCACGACCCCCGACCACCCCTCGGACCCCGCTCCGGAGGGAAGGAAGGAGGGATGGAGGGAGGGATGCAGGGGCCGGCGGTCACCCCTCCCTCCGGGTCAAAGGTCAGGCGGCAGGCCCGGGGCCGCTCAGCACGACCCCCGACCGCCTCCCCGGGCCCAACGACCCCTCAGACCGCGCTCCGGAGGGAAGGAAGGAGGGATGGAGGGAGGAAGGGATGGGAGGACGGAGAAGAGATGGAGGAACCCCCCCCCCTCCCGGGATATGGCCAAGGAGAGGAGCCTCTCCACGCCCCCGGGCCTCGGCCTGGCCGGCGGTCACCCCCTCCCTCCCTCCGGGTCAAAGGTCAGGCGGCAGGCCCGGGGCCGTTCGGCACGACCCCCGACCGCCTCCCCGGGCCCAAAGCCCCCTCGGACCCCGCTCCGGAGGGATGGAAGGAGGGAGGGAAGGAAGAAGGGATGGAGGACCCCCCCCCCTCCCGGGATATGGCCGAGGAAACGGGCCTGGCCGGCGGTCACCCCCTCCCTCCGGGTCAAAGGTCAGGCGGCAGGCCCGGGGCCGCTCGGCACGACCCCCGACCACCCCTCGGACCCCGCTCCGGAGGGAAGGAAGGAGGGATGGAGGGAGGGAGGGAGGGATGCAGGGGCCGGCGGTCACCCCTCCCTCCGGGTCAAAGGTCAGGCGGCAGGCCCGGGGCCGCTCAGCACGACCCCCGACCGCCTCCCCGGGCCCAACGCCCCTCGGACCCCGCTCCGGAGGGAAGGAAGGAGGGATGGAGGGAGGAAGGGATGGGAGGACGGAGAAGAGATGGAGGAACCCCCCCCCCTCCCGGGATATGGCCAAGGAGAGGAGCCTCTCCACGCCCCCGGGCCTCGGCCTGGCCGGCGGTCACCCCCTCCCTCCGGGTCAAAGGTCAGGCGGCAGGCCCGGGGCCGTTCGGCACGACCCCCGACCGCCTCCCCGGGCCCAAAGCCCCCTCGGACTCCGCTCCGGAAGGAAGGAAGGAGGAATGGAGGAAAGGACGGAGAAGGGATGGAGGACCCCCCCCTTCCGGGATATGGCCGAGAAGACGGGCCTGGCCGGCGGTCACCCCCTCCCTCCCTCCGGGTCAAAGGTCAGGCGGCAGGCCCGGGGCCGCTCGGCACGACCCCCGACCGCCCCCCCGGGCCCAGTGCCCCCTCGGACCCCGCTCCGGAGGGAGGGAAGGAAGGAGGGATGGATGAAAGGACGGGGAAGGGATGGAAGAACCCCCCCTCCAGAGCTATGGCCGAGACGACGGGCCTGGCCGGCGGTCACCCCCTCCCTCCCTCCGGGTCAAAGGTCAGGCGGCAGGCCCGGGGCCGCCCGGCACGACCCCCGACCGCCTCCCCGGGCCCAACGAACCCTCGGACCCCGCTCCGGAGGGAAGGAAGGAGGGATGGGGGAAAGGACGGAGAAGGGATGGAGGACCCCCCCCCTCCCGGGATAGGGCCGAGGAGACGGGCCTGGCCGGCGGTCAGCCCCTCCCTCCCTCCGGGTCAAAGGTCAGGCGGCAGGCCCGGGGCCGTTCGGCACGAGCCCCGACCGCCTCCCCGGGCCCAACGCCCCCTCGCCCCCCGCTCTGGAGGGACGAAGAGATGGAGGGATGGAGAAGAGATGGAGGGATGGAGAAGGGATGGAGGACCCCCCCCCCCCAGCCCCCCGGGATATGGGGGAGGAGAGGGGCCCGTCCGCGGGCCCGGGCCTCGGCCCGCCCGGCGGTCCCGTCCCCTCCCTCCCGTGGGGTCCCGCTCACCCCGCCGCCCGCAGCAGCGCCTTGGTGGGCAGGAAGGTGAAGATCCGCTCCACCACCTCGGCCAGGTTGCTCAGGACGAAGGCGCTTCGGGGGTCCATGGAAGGGATGGACGGGTCGCCGCCGCCGCCGCCGCCATCCACGGGCTCCATCCTCTCTCTTCCCCCATGCCCCGCCCCGCTCTCCCCTCGCGCGCATGCGCGCCCCCCTTTAGCCGCGGCTACGGCGGCCCAGAGGGACAAACGTCCTCTCGGGACCAAAACGGAGACGTCCCTCCTCCGCTTGGGAGGCGGGACGCAGACCACGTGACTCGGGGAAGCCGGACTTCATTCATTCATTCATTCATTCATTCATTCGATCGTATGTATTGAGCGCTTACTGGGTGCAGAGCGCTGGACTAAGCGCTTGGGAAGTCCAAGAGAAGCAGCGTGGCTCAGTGGACAGAGCCCGGGCTCCGGAGTCAGAGGTCGTGGGTTCAAATCCCGCCTCCGCCACTTGTCGGCTGGGTGACTCTGAGCAAGTCACTTCACTTCTCCGGGCCTCAGTTACCTCATCTGGAAAATGGGGATTAAATCTGTGAGCCCCACGAGGGACAACCTGATCACCTTGTAACCTCCCCAGCGCTTAGAATAGTGCTTTGCACATAGCAAGCGCTTAATAAATGCCATCAAAAAAAAAAAGTCACTTCAATCAATCAATCAGTCGTATTTATTGAGCGATTACTGTGTGCAGAGCGCTGGACTAAGCGCTTGGGAAGTACAAGTTGGCAACATATAGAGACAGTCCCTACCCGACAGTGGGCTCACAGTCTAAAAGGGGGAGACGGAGAGCAAAACCAAACATACTGACAAAATAAATAGAATAGATATGTACAAGTAAAATAAATAGAGTAATAAATATGTACAAACATAGATACACATATACAGGTAGAGTAATAAATATGTACAAACATAGATACACATATACAGGTAGAGTAATAAATATGTACAATCATAGATACACATATACAGGTAGAGTAATAAATATGTACAAACATAGATACACATATACAGGTAGAGTAATAAATGTGTACAAACATATATACATATATACAGGTGCTGTGGGGAAGGGAAGGAGGTAAGATGGGGGGGATGAAGGGGGGGACGAGGGGGAGAGGAAGGAGGGGGCTCAGTCTGGGAAGGCCTCCTGGAGGAGGTGAGCTCTCAGTAGGGCCTTGAAGGGAGTAAGAGAGCTAGCTTCGCTGCTCTGAGCCTCAGTTACCTCATCTGTAAAATGGGGATGAAGACTGTGATCCCCCCGTGGGACATCCTGATCACCTTGTGACCTCCCCAGCGCTTAGAACAGTGCTTTGCACATAGTAAGTGCTTAACAAATGCCATCCTTATTGTTATTATTATTATTGAGTCGGCAACATAGAGAGACGGTCCCTAGACTTTCGCCCAGGCCGCGAGCTCCGCGGTGCCTCTCGTGCGATGGCGAATACGGATATTAGGAATAATACATTCATTCAGTCGTATTTCATTCAATCGTATTTATTAAGCGCTTACTGTGTGCAGAGCACTGTACTAAGCGCTTATAACGATGGCATTTATTAAGCACCTACTATGTGCAAAGCACTGTTCTAAGCAGAACATTATTAAGCATAGTAATAATTAAGCATTATTAAGCGCCTACTAAGTGCAAAGCACTGGGGGTTACAAGGTGATCAGGTTGGGCCCACAGTCAATGCCCATTTTTCAATCAATCAATCAATCGTATTTATTGAGCGCTTACTGTGTGCAGAGCACTGTACTAAGCTCTTGGGAAGTCCAAGTTGACAACATATAGAGACGGTCCCTACCCAACGGCGGGCTCACAGTCTAGAAGGGGGAGATGGAGAACAAAGCCAAACATATTAACAAAATAAAATAAATAGAATAGATATGTACAAGGAAAATAAATAGAGTAATAAATATGTACAAACATATATACATATATGCAGGTGCTGTGGGGAAGGGAAGGAGGTAAGATGGGGGATGGAGAGGGGGGCCGAGGGGGAGAGGAAGGAGGGACCTTCTGACTCCCAGGCAAGTGCCTTACTCACTACACCATGCTGCTTCTCATGCCTTCCCAGACTGAGCCCCTTCCTTCCTCTCCCCCTCGTCCCCCTCTCCATCCCCCCCATCTTGCCTCTTTCCCTTCCCCACAGCACCTGTATATATGTTTGTACATATTTATTACTCTATTTATTTTATTGATTTTACTTGTAAATATCTCTTCTATTTTATTTTGTTAGTATGTTTGGTTTTGTTCTCTGTCTCCCCCTTTTAGACTGTGAGCCCACTGTTGGGTAGCGACTGTCACTATATGTTGCCAATTTGTACTTCCCAAGCGCTTAGTACAGTGCTCTGCACATAGTAAGTGCTCAATAAATACGATTGATGATGATGATGAGAAGTGTTGCGGCTGGAAAACAGGACAAAACGGGCGACGGCTTCATGCGCACAACAGCAGAATCTGCCCGACTACATCTTCCCCCCTTCCTCTGAAAATAATAATAATGGCATTTATTCATTCATTCAATCATATTTATTGGGCGCGTACTGTGTGCAGAGCACTGTACTAAGCGCTTGGGAAGTACAAGTTGGCAACATAGAAAGAAAGTCCGTATTTATTAAGTGCTTACTAGGTGCAAAGCACTGTTCTAAGCGCCGGGGAGGTTGCAAGGTGATCAGGTTGTCCCATGGGGGGCTCACAGTCTTCATCCCCATGTTACAGATGAGGGAACTGAGGCACAGAGAAGTTAAGTGACTTGTCCAAAGTCACACAGCTGACAATTGGTGGAGTCGGAATTCGAACCCATGACCTCTGACTCCAAAGCCCGTGCTCTTTCCACTGAGCCACGCTGCTTCTCAACAATATCCTCTGTCTTATCCCCTGCCTAGTGGAAAGAGCTCAAGCCTGGGAGTCAGAGATCTTGGTTTCTGATCCCAGCTCTGTCCCTTACCTGCTGGGTAATCTTGGGCAAATCACTTGTCTGTGCCTCAGTTTCCTTCTCAGTCAAATGGTGATGCAATACTTGTTCTCCCTCATCAGCGCTTAGAACAGTGCTTTGCACATAGTAAGCGCTTAATAAAAGCCATTATTACTATTATTATTATTATATGGCAGGGGACAAGTGGTCCTTTGCCCTAGGGGCTAGGACAGGCCTGCATATCCTCAGAGGAGAAAGAGGTTGAAAAATGAAGCCCCTTGGCTTCAGGCTGAGAAGCTGGTCCTCCCCCTGGCCCGGAATGCCCTCCCTCCACACATCTGCCAATCTAGCTCTCTTCCTCCCTTCAAAGCCCTACTGAGAGCTCACCTCCTCCAGGAGGCCTTCCCAGACTCAGCCCCCTCCTTCCTCTCCCCCTTCCCATCCCCCCACCCTACCTCCTTCCCCTCCCCACAGCACCTGTATATATGTTTGTACAGATTCATTACTCTATTTTACTGGTACATATTTACTATTCTATTTATTTTATTTTAATATGTTTTGTTTTGTTGTCTGTCGCCCCCTTCTAGACTGTGAGCCCGTTGTTGGGTAGGGACCGTCTCTATATGTTGCCGACTTGTACTTCCCAAGCGCTTAATACAGTGCTCTGCACACGGTAAGCACTCAATAAATACGATTGAATGAATGAATGCATTTCCCCACTAGTGTTCAGCTTTTAGAATGGTTGAGAAATTCCAAGTTTTCTCTATCTGGGTCCTTCTGGGAGATGGGAGGGAGGTAGTTCATCATCTTACGTGCTGGCCTTCTGTATCAGACTATTCCACTACAAGGAAGTACCATGGCATAGCTCTATTATGTCTTCCTTCAACACTCAGTACGCTGTTTGGCACCTACTAGGCACTCGCTGAATACTGTCTGTGCCAATGACACATATCCAAACTCTGCCATCAGGGTTAGGTACCTTGGAAAAGCCTGGGACATGTTTCTTGTGATGGGGGATATGAACATGCAATACTGAGGAAAACAGGGAGAAAGGGAATTACCTGATTGCAGGTTGAAGTGACCAGTAAGGGTCAATCTGTCCAAGGTGCTATTCCATCCTAATCCTCTTGAACCAGCAGTTTTTGACACTGGGGATCACTCCCTTCTCCTGGAAAGACTAACCTTGGTTTCACTGATGCTATCCTCTCATGCTTTAATTTTTACCACCCTGGCTCTTGGTTTCTATCCCCGGCTCCTCCTCTGCCTTCCACCCCCTACTTAGTACAGTGCTCTGCACACAGTAAGCGCTCAATAAATACGATTGAATGAATGAATGTGGGGGGTCCCTCAACATTCAATTCTCTATCCCCTTCAATTCTCCATTTACACTCATCTGCTCTCATGGCTTCAACTACCATCTCTACATAGATAACTCCCAAATCTACCTCTACAGCCCCGATTTCGCTCATCTGCAATCACACTTTGCCTCCAACTTCTGGGCATTTTTATGGCATCTGTTAAGTCCTTACTATATGCCAGGCACCGTTCTAAGCGCTGGGGTAGATCTAAGGTAATCAGGTTGGACACTGTTGACGTCTGACATGGAGCTCACAGTCTAAATCTCCATTTTACAGATGGAGGCAAAGAGAAGTGAAGCGTCTTACCCAAAGTCACAGAGCAGGCAAGTAACTCATGCTCTGTCCATTAAACCAACTGCTTCTCACTGGATGTCTATTTGGATGTCCCACTGACATCGCAAACTTGATGTGTCCAAATCATAATTCTTGATCTTCCCTCCCAAACCCTCTCCTCTGGATTTTCCCATCACCTTTGACACAACCAACCTCCCTGTCTCAAGCCCGCAACCTTGGCATCATCCTCGACTCATCCCTCCTTTTGAACCCTCATATTCATTCAGTCACCAAATCCTGTTGGTTCCATCTTTACACCCCTAGAACCTATCCCTCCCTCCCCATCCGAACTACCATACTGGTCTAAGGATTTGTCATATCCCATCTCAACTCCTGCATCAGACTGCCCCGACTGGCTTCCCTGCCTCTAGCCTCTCCCCTCTCCATACTTCACTCTGTTGCTCAGATCATTTTTCTGGAAAAAAAAATTCTGTGCACATCTCCCCATCCCTCAAAACTTCCAATGGTTCTCCAGCTGGGGAAGAAGCATGGCCTACGGGATAGCACACAGGCCTGCCACCTGTCTGCTGTGTCATTTTGGGCACGTCACAACTTCTCCTGTGCCTCAGTTACCTCATCTGTAAAATGGGAATTAAGACTGTGTGCCCCATCTGGGACAGGGATTGTGTCCAAATGGACTAATTTGTATCTACCCCAGCACCTTAGTACAGTGCCTGGCACAGAGTAAGTGCTTAACAAATATCATTAAAACATAAACGTTTGCCCAGCCATTTCGGCATCAAGCAGAAACTCCTCACCCTCAGCTTGAAGGCATTCGTTGAACTCTCTCCCTCCTACGTAGCTTTGCTCCTCTCATATTACAACCCATCCCACACACTTTCTTCCTCTAAATAGTCATTAGCCCTACCTAGCTGTTGCCTCACTGACTGCTGACCCTTTGTTCCTATTTTCCTTCCTTCCTAGAGGAAGGAACACAGGCTTTGGAGTCAGAGGTCATGGGTTCAAAGCCCGGCTCCACCACTTGTCAGCTGTGTGACTTTGGGCAAGTCACTTAACTTCTCTGTGCCTGTTACCTCATCTGTAAAATGGGGATTAAGACTGTGAGCCCCCCGTGGGACAACCTGATCACCTTGCAACCTCCCCAGCGCTTAGAACAGTGCTTTGCCTGTAGTAAGTGCTTAATAAATGCCATCATCATTATTATTATTATTATTCCTAGAACCCCCCCTTCATATTTGACAGACCACCACTTTCCCCTTCTTCAAAGTCCTCTTAAAATTATAGCTGCTCCAAGAAGCCTTCCCTAAATAATCTCCTCTCTCTACCATATCATCCCTCTTCTGCACCACCTATGAATTTAAATCCACACCCCCAGGGACTTTGATACTCACTTCACCCACCCCAATCTTAAAGCACTTGTTTACATACCTGCATACTGTTGCTTCCCCCTACCTATTATTTTAATATTTGTCCTCCCTACTATATGGTAAATAACAACAACAACGGTGGCATTTATTAAGTTCTTACAATGTGCCAAACACTGTTCTAAGTAATACAAGTTAATCAGGTTGGACGGTCTTTTTTCCACATGGGAAAACCCTTCAATTTAAGGTATTGTTTTTAGAAACCAGTTGTTTTGACAGTCTAAGGACTGTCTGTGTGTGAAGCCTATTAAGAAGCCTGTGGAGTTCAACAGTCTCTTCATGTACTGCTCAGTTACACCCCACGGCTTGTCTGCTGTGTGACTTTGGGCAAGTCACTTAACTTCTCTGGGCCTCAGTTACCTCATTTGTAAAATGGGGATTAAGACTGTGAGCCCCATGTAGGACAACCTGATGACCTTGGATCTCCCCTAGTGCTTAGAACAGTGCTTGGCACATAGTAAGTGCTTAACAAAAGCCATCATTATTATTATTAATACAACTGGGCAAGATATACCTTCAGAACAGGCCCCAATATTGTCATCATAAATGTGAGCTCCGTATTGTAATCTCTTTGCAACCCTACACCATTTGCAAAATACGAAAGGATTGTCAAAAACATTCGTATTACATGAAAATTGATTTTAATACATTATTGAGTCTAATTGGAAGAAATAGAATTGGTGAGTTCTGTGGAACCTAATACTAGTTGGAGAAGATACACACAAAATGATTTTACAACATCTCATCCTTACTGGGATATAGAACGTTTTCCTGCTGCTTCTGCCAAGCTTTTAAAAAATATATCCACTTTTCATATTAAATTGGGGTGGAGGGGGTGGCGCCCAAACCTAGCAGAGCCTTTAGAGAATGAAATATCTCTAGTTTTAGCTCCCAGAAATATGCATTCAGGGGTGTGGGCTCTGAAAGTGAAAGCCTCTCCCCTGACTTCCAGGGGGTGGGGGGTACAAAATCTCCAATTGTTCCCCAGGAAGCCACAGTCGATCAACATCGATTTAACTAAAAATCGCACCCACCATTTTGTTTCTCATTCTAACTCCAGTCAGGTTCCAAGGAGTCTCACAGGCTTACTCAAAAAGCCGTGGGGATGAAGCTAAAAAAAACCACCACCTTCTCTGGTTCCAATTTTGTGCAGGTGATGTCTCCTCTCACCCACATGGAGATCACATCCCCTCCTGAACACTCACAAAAGATTAATAGTGGTAGAGGTAGCTTAGGTTTTCAGTCCACCTAATTTTTGGTTCATCTATCAAGAGTAAAACATAGTATAGTTTAAGGTAGGAGTAATATGAATCAATAGGATTTATTGAACCCCTGTAGTATGCAGAGCTCTGTTCTAAACAGTCATCACAGTACAAAAGAATTAGGGGACATGATTCCTGTCTTTAAGGAGCTTAGTTAAGGAGCTCTAACTGTGCAGACAAACACCAAATTACAGGAGGAGGAAGATGGAAAAGGGGATATGTTAGGGAGTGTGTGTTTAAGTAATACTGTGAAGTATATGAGTATTCTGGGAGGTTGTGACTGCCACAGAAGTGCTGCAGAGGCAGTGGAGAAGCTTAGAAATTAATAGGGAAAGCCTTGTGAAGGAGATAAAGTCTTTTAAAATGGAGACAGTGGTCATTTTTTTAATTTGAGGGGAGGGGCTGGGAAGGCTGGGGGCTGAAAAGTAGGAGCTACAGGTCAGCAGTACGAGGGGTGTTAATCCACGTTAATCCAAGCATTTATCCTATTCCACCTGGATTACTATAATAATAATAATGGCATTTATTAAGTGCTTACTATGTGCAAAGCACTGGTCTAAGCGCTGGGGAGGTTACAAGGTGATCAGGTTGTCTCAAAGAGGGCTCAGTCTTAATCCCCATTTTATAGATGAGGTGACTGAGGCACAGAGAAGTTGTGAATTGCCCAAAGTCACACAACTGACAATTGGCAGAGGTTACAAGGTGATCAGGTTGTCTCAAAGAGGGCTCAGTCAATCCCCATTTTATAGATGAGGTGACTGAGGCACAGAGAAGTTGTGAATTGCCCAAAGTCACACAACTGACAATTGGCAGAGCCAGGACTTGAACCCATCACCTCTGACTCCAAAGCTCATGCTCTTTCCACTGAGCCACTCTGTATCAACCTCCTTGCTGACCTCCCATTATACTTCACTCTGCTGCCCTGATCATTTGCCCACAAAAACGTCCAGGCCATGTTTCCCCACTCCTCAAGAAACTCCAATGGTTGCCCATCCACCTCTGCATCAAACAGAAACTCCTTAGCATTGGCTTTGAAGCACTCAATCACTTTGCCCCCTCCTACCTCCCCTCACTGCTCTCCTACTACAACCTAGCTCACACTTTGCTCCTCTTATGCCACCCTACTCACTGTACCACGATCTCATCTATCTCACTGTCAACCTCTCACCCACGTCCTGCCTCTGGTATGGGACACCATCCCTCTTCCTAACTTCCCCACAGCACCTGCATATATGTTTGTACATATTTATTACTCTATTTTACTTGTGCATATCTATTCTATTTATTTTATTTTGTTAGTATGTTTGGTTTTGTCTCCCCCTTTTAGACTGTGAGCCCACTGTTGGGTAGGGACTGTCTCTATATGTTGCCAATTTGTACTTCCCAAGCACTTAGTACAGTGCTCTGCACACAGTAACCGCTCAATAAATACGATTGATGATGATGATGATGACAGATAATTACTCTCCCCACCTTCAAAGCCTTATTGAAGGCACATCTCCTCCAAGGGGCCTTCTCTCACTAAGCCCTCATTTCCTTTTCTCCCGCTCCCTTCTGCATCACCCTGATTTGCTCGTAATAATAATGACAGTATTTGTTAAGCGCTTACTATGTCCCAAGCACTGTTCTAAGTGCTGGGGTAGATACGAGGTAATCAGGTGGTCCCATGTGGGGCTCACAGTCTTAATCCCCATTTTACAGATGAGGACACTGAGGCACAGAGAAGTGACTTGCCCAAAGTCACACAGCTGACAAGTGGCAGAGCTGGGATTAGAACCCACAACATGACTCCCAAGCCTGGGCTCTTTCCACTAAGCCACCCTGCTTCTCTTAATTTGCCTGCCAAGCTCAGCTCCACAATATTTTTGTACAGATCCATAATTTATTTATATTAACGTCTGTATCCCCCCGTAGGCTGTAAACTCAGTGGGCAGAGAACGACTCTGTCAACTCTGTTATACTGTTCCCTCTCAGGTGCTTAGCACAATGTCTGCACACAGTAGGAACTCAATAATTGATTCATAGATTGAGGGAGAGCACTGAGATGAAAGAGTAATTGCTTAATATAGAGTGGATTGGGTAATCATTGGAGGTTCTTGAGAGGCAAGGAGACGTGTAGAGAGACATTTAGAAACGTGATCCTGACAACAGGGTGAAGTAGGAGACAGAGAGGGGACATACTGAAAGCAGGGAGATCAGAGAGAAAGCTGATGCGGTAGTCAAGCTGAGATACAAAATGTGGCATGGTGGCCATTTAGAGGGCGGGGAAGGGACAGATCTTGGAAACGTGGAGAAAAAATGGGCAGATTCTGATGATACGCTGAATATGAGGGTTGAAAGAAAGTGTTTAGTCACGGTTGCGGGCTTCAGAGATGAGATGACGGCAACTTCAGCGCCAAATGTTGAGGAAAAATAGGACCAAGCTAAGGTTATAGGCTACAGTTGAGCGATACAGCCACAAGCCTCATTCTATATATTGTGCAGCTGGTCCTCAGATCACACCCACGTGAAACTGCTCATGCCTCCGACTACAATTTCCAACAGACTCATCAGGCCAAAGTTAGGAGGTTGCCAAAGCATGTGCTTGACTGCCAAATGCTAGAAGACTCCCCTTCCTTTCGCAGGTCAGCCTCCACTGGCCCAACCCAAAGGGAAAATGTGAGCTCCTCCTGGCCAGGGAACGTGTCTACCCACTCTATTGAACTCTGCACGCAGTAAACGGTCAAATAACTGATTAATTTAGGCCACTTCGGGCTCCCTCTCTCAGGGCAGGGTGATGCTCGGCTTAAGAATTCTGGCTCAGGCCAAGCTCTAAGCTACAATAATGCAGCCAATGGAAATGAAACGCTGTTGGAAATCCAGCAACAGTGTGGTCTAGTGGAAAGAGCAAAGGTTTGGGAGTCTGAGGGTGTGGGTTCTAATCCCAGCTCAGCCGCTTCCCGTGTAACCTTGCACAAGTCACTAAACTTCTCTGTGCCTCAGTTCTCTTGTTTTTCCTCCTATTCAGACTGTGAGACCATAAGGGACAGGTACTATGTCCAACCTAATTAACTTTTATCTATCCCAGCACTTAGAATAGTGTTTGACATAAAGCGCTTAACAAGTACCACTTAAAAATAACAAATAAAATAATTAATTACAGCTACTTAGTACTATTTATCCATCAATGGCATTTATTGTGTGCCAACTGTAAACACAACAGAGCAATATACAAGTACTTGGGAGAATAAGGTAGTCAGAAGACACGATCCTTGCCTCAAGGAATTTATAATCTAATGGGGGAGATACATAAAATAGAAGACAAAAGGGAAAAAGGGTATGTAAAGGAGGAAGTAATTAAATAATAGAGTACTTAATGTGCACCGAAGTGCAGAAGGTGGATGTGAGTGCAAAAGTAAGCAGCTGACAGAAATGCTGAGTATTTGGACACGAGATGGGAGTTGGGGAGAAGATGGCCCAGTCCTCCCAAGCATTTGTTTCAAGTGCAATTTTAAAAACCACAACAACTCTTTCAAACTAAAACCTGTAGCCTGCAGAATTTTTCTCCTGGCTTCACATTTGGTGAAAATCACAGATCACAGTACTGTTTCAGGGACACGAAACTAGGAGGTTCACCCCACTGTCTGCCAAAGTCTGACCACGAAGGTATTTGATTTAACTCTGCTTTGGGTAAAATTAGTTCTTCATTACCACGATAAAATTATTTCATTTCTCTCTAAGCAACCTGTGACACTTAACTATTCCAACAAGTAATTTTTCAAATTTCAGAAACTTTTAAACAGTATGCTTCAGGTTTCAACCACCCCGGGGAAACAATGAATATTTGTTAATATCTTACTGTTAGACTTGCAAGCTTTTTGTTTCATGGGATGGAAATTGAGGTCACTTACCTGTAAAACTCCTAAGGATGACCGACCATCCAGTATTTAGGAAAACTTGTAATTGAAAACTCCTGCCAGGCCCCAGGTTAAGAGTTCTGTGAAAGCCCCAGCAACGTTGGTTGAAACAAAATTCCCAAACAAGATACTGACCAATGCTGGAATTTAATCAGTCCCATCAATTAGAAAGGATAACAGAAAATGCCAGAGTTGAGGTTTAAACGATTAACATTTAAAGCCAGGGAGGTTCAAAACCACAAGGGCCAAGATCAGTGATCTGGTTGGTAGACATGCAACGCCATATATCTTGATGTGAAGCTGCGTGAAGGCTTTGCTTGGGGAAGTGGCTGGATGAAGAGTTTGATTTAAAATAATTCCCAAATTAACTTGCCCTAGCTTCTTTCCTTCTACCCTGAGTATGGCTTAAACAAAAATACTCTACTTCTTATCTGGGGAAACTGAATCAAAGGACCCAGCCCAGGAAAACTGACTGAATTTTTCTAGCTTCTTCCTCAGTAGAACCCAAATTTGCCCCTAAAGGGAGGTGGTGAGGGGGTGGCTGTCTCACAAATTGGCAGAGGAGCCAACATCTCCCTAGAAGGTTCCAGAGTTTCTGTTGGGAGAAGTGGAATTTGTCACCTGCGATTCTTGCGCCAGGCCTTGCTGTCTCATACTTACCCCACCCATCCATGTACTCTTCAGGCTCTGGTCTTCCAGTTCACAGAAAAGTAAATCCCTCCCCACCCCAAATAGGGCTGAAGTAGGGCATTCCAAAATAAATGGACCTCTGCCCATAATTAGCATCAGATTTCTAAGACACTGAGAAGATTCCCGAGCAGATAATGAAAATAATTGTTGAACCGGAGATGCAGCTTGATTTAGAAACGGATGATGCTGTCAGCGAGTTAACTGCATCTCTTTCCAAGGACTTGTCCAGCGGACCTCACAAAACGCCGGAAATCCAATACATCATTACGAGATGCTGAAACAGATCGAGAAATTGTGATTCGTCTGGCAGATAAAGTTCTGGGATTAAAATATCTTGGATCAATTTTCAAGCGGATGCATCTATAAATATGGCTGAGGATAACCTGAACAGACAGAAGAGCTCAGAGGTGTCCAAAGCTGTTCCAAAGGAGTTTGCCTCCTACAAGGAGCTTTAAAAAGAAAAAGGAGGCCTAAATTGGGCAAAATCTTCACTAGATTTTTTTTTTTTAAAACCATTACTAGACAGCTGCTCAAGCTTCTGCAGCCTCCTGCAAAGACTAAATCACAGTATCGCCTCCTTCTTCAAATTTGTGATGCTATGCTTTGGAATACTTTCATAAAGATTAAACAATAATTTGAGACATGTATCCTTACAGTATGTAGCATGTAAAGACATTTCATATTAATTATCCATTGTTTCTGAACAGATCCTAATTTGGAACATGTAAACATATGGGAAAATACACCCACAGTAGCCACATTTTCAAGTACATTTTGTAACAGGGTAGGAATATATACTATAATGTCCCTAATCGGATTCCCCCCACACCCTAAAATTAATCTTTCTAAACGACCAACCAATACTCTGGCTAACATTCATAAGCAGTAGCATGGCCTAGTGGATAGAGCCTAGGAGTCAGAAAGACCTGGGTTCTAATCCCAGCTCCACCACTTGACTACTGTGTGACCTTGGACAAGTCACTTCACTCCTCTGGGGCCTCAGTTACCTCATCTGAAAAATGGGGATTAAGACTATGAGCCCTAACGTGGGACAAGAACTGTGTCCAACCTGATTAGTTTGTATCTACCCCAGTGCTTAGTACACTGCCTGGGTCATAATTAGAGATTAACAAATACCATAAAAAAAACACATTCAAAAATGTCCAACTGATTGCTTCATCAATTAATGATATTCATTGAGTGCTTACTGTATGCAGAGCATTGTACCAAGTGCTGGGAAGAGTACAATACAATAGAGTTGGTAAACACAATCCCTGCCCACAGGGAGCCTACAGTCTAGAAGGGGGGGACAGATATTTAAATTTAAAAAATTGGCAAACAAGGGGTGGGTAGTTGACATTATTTCTGCGAAGCTGACCAGAAGCATCTGGCCAGTTGCACAAAAGTATAAATTTTCATGTGACTATTATTAACCGCATACTCTATCCTATCCTGACTGCTGTTTAATCTTGAACAGAAGAAGTACATCTCCAGAGGCAGAAAAAGGACAAGTGGTGTTCTTCTTAAAATGGTTCTTTATTCATAAACTTGATGCAAGTTTACAAATTTACTGTACATTGCCAAATAATTCTGTAATGAAAAAAATGAAATCCAAAAAAAGCATGCCAAATGTGCAGCTGTCAACCTGCTAGCCCATCAGAATATTAAAGAATTCAATAATGTATTCAAGATTTTAGCCTCAGATTTTAAGGAACTTTAATGCTTAAAAGAGCTCGGCCTTTTCGCTTAAGGATGCTAGCTGAGCAAGTGGCTACAAGGACCTTATACAAATACAACCAGATATGCAAGAAGGCTGGAAAGTCTATATAGTACTCCCATTAAAAAAAAAAATCAAGACAAAAGACAAATATACAGTAAAACCTCTATTCAACAAGCCTGAAAGGAATAATTAACAGGGCCTTAGTTCTTGGAAGCCCTTCCTACAGAGGTTTTATAAAGGAATATTGACGTAAATTACAGAGTTGCTGGGATCAGTGAAAATTTTCATTCGGTGTAGTTTTCTGTAATAAGGAAGTTCCGTTAAGTAGAGGTTTTACTGTACCGAGAATCATGCCAAGACTCCTCAACGTGGTTTATAAAGCTAAACACTGGATCTAAAAAGCAAAAGTCTGATAAGAAAAAAAACACTCAGACTCTAACAAGTGTGGAAAAATGAAGGCATGCTTTTGGGCTTCTTTTTTAAAAGTGCTTTAATCCCTGGTACACACCCTTAACTCAAACCTAGGGTACAAAAGATCTATTACTAACAAAACAGAATTGAGACAGGTAAGGCAATGAAATGAAGCATTTACTGATCCAGATTCATTTTTTTACGAATGAAAGAATTCACGTCAGAGTTTCCGTTAGTCTTTCGATATCAAAACCACTGTCATGACTATGGCAACATTACTTCCAAGAATTCTCCAAAGTGATGCCCGTCTGCTTTACTGTACTGTAGCTTTTGCTCAAGGATTTTGACTCTGTGTGTCAATCACTTTATAAGTTCATTAGTTTACCAATGATTGCAACAACCCGTTAATAAAATTGAACACCAAAAACGGCTTTTTTTAGTATTTTAAATAACTTCAAGCTTTATACTGTGGCTCCTCTTTGTAAGGTAAAATCGAACCGACAAATAGCAGGTACAGCCCAGCAAGATTCTGATGCCCCAGTGGAAATGACTAGTTACACATTTTAATTGGCACAGCCTTGCTCTGCTGAAAAATGCAACATAATCGAATTGAAGTATCTTTCCAAGAAACAGTTCATACCCTCACAGAGCCATAAAAAAAGTTTAATGACTTAACATACATGTGGTTTTCCTATATAATTAATTTGGCAATACTACAAATGTTTTTTTTTTTATTTTCAACCCAAAAAAAAACTACTGCAATTTACAAGTCTTGAAATTTCCCCTAAAACAGTATTAAACAATGATTAAACTTTTACTGGCTTTAATGAAACCATATATTGAAAGTTTTCAGAGTCCTCATCCTAAAAAAGGTGATGGAGAGGTACACAAAAAAGGACTGTGATTTACTTTAGTAACTTGAGGCAGAATTACCTGCTTTAAACAATTTACACTTTTAACAAACAAATGGGACGCAGGAGGGAGTGGCCTAGGATGCTGATTTACCCGACAAGAGTGTCAAGGCCAAAACTGCTCAGTCCAAGATACCTATGAAGAGCGGAATGAAAAGGCTGTAACTTATATCAGATGTCAGTTGACAGATTATCCACTAACATATCTAATAGCTAAAGTCTTCAGTACAGCTGTTATAGGGGCACTCATAGCTTGTGTCTGTGTTGGAAATAACTGTGATTTAGCAATATCAGTCCAGGTATACAACTGTCCGGAATTTTAACCATCTTCTTTCGGAGGAGTGTACCAGCCTGCGAAAAGAATAACACTGTTTAAGAAAGACGATCTTAGAACACCCTCAAGGTTTTCCCAGCTTTACTCCGGATCCAACATTTCAGTATTAAAACTGACTCCTGAGTTTAGGGAAACAAACTACCCATCATTTAAGATAGTGTTCTGAAGTTCATGAACGCCTACCGTTTACTGGGAACAGACTCCAAATTGTAATTGAAAAGAACAGCCCGTGCAGCAGAGAAAATGGCAATTTGCAAAACAAAGAATACTCCATTTGAATTCTGGGCTGCCTTTAACCAAAATTTATCATCCTATATAAAAAACACCCCAACTTTTTTTATTCATTTTACAGCAGTACCCACTATTATCTTGGAGCAGAAGCCTCAGATACCCAACAGAAATCAGGTCATTCAAAACATTTTAATTTCACTCAGTTTTCCTACAATGTGGAGATTAGTCTCAACAAAAACCATGCTAAGGAAAACTCATGTTTTACCATATGCACCTTAACCAGTGCTGCTGCATGTGCACAACGGTCTCTTCTTTTGCTGCATTACACTCTAAGCAGAAAGGCATGGGGTTCAGCAGAAGTTTCCCTAACTTTGCAACAATGTTCCATCCGAGACCGACTGTGAAAACACACCCTACGGAAGAACTGAGCATGCTACTTACTTTGGGATTTATAGACACTTTTATTAATTTTAACGGGTCTTAAACTTGATACCTTAAGCCTTAAAGTGTGCTGTTGTCTAACACTGTTTTGGGAGGTTGTAAATAATCCAAATGCAAAGTTCACAAAAATGACTGTGCTGCCCAGAAGCAAATTACTTTCAAAGACCAGGGTTTAAGTATCAAGAAAAGGTTTTCTTTCTTTGTTTTTTGGGGTACAATCACCATAAAATACTAGGAGCATCTGGCTACATTCTGGTGCTTTTACTTAGACTTCCCCAGAGAGTCAGAATATCTTTTTTAAATGGTCGTTTCCAAATGATGCCAAAAAAAAATTAACACACTGGCTGTGTCCCATGCAAACATGACAACAGGTTGAAAAGTTATTCTTCTGCTCTGATGGCACTGATGCTCTTCTACTTGCTACCCAAGTTGGAGGGTCCTGAGGGCAAAACTTTTTGCTGCAATTCAGTACGGAAGGGGTGAAAGACCCCTTAGGTTGTGACGGTGTCATCACGACTGTTTCCCGTTTCATTTGATCAGCAGTTGCTACCTAGGAATCCTGGACACCCTCGTTTTGCTTTTGCCTGCTGCCAGCCTGCCTGAACTCCGGGGAGAGCACTGAACCCCCTCTTTTCCCAGGGCATCAGTGCTGCAGCCCAGCAGGACTGTGGAAACGGGAGGGACAGGAGGTAATTCAGAGAAGTCTGAAATGCAGCTTGTCCATCAGGTGGACAGGCTAAATGTCATGGCTCCCAGGCAAGAATGGCCCCCAAAATACTGGTTCTTCCTGCATGGCTCCATTAAAAAAAAAAAAGAAGGTATTTGTTAAGTGTTTACTATGTGCCAGGCACCATACTAAGCGCTGTAGAGAAGCAGCATGGCCTACTGGCAAGAGCACAGGCTTGGGAATCAGAGGTCATGGGTTCTAATCCTCGCTCTGCCAATCATCTGCTGTGTGACCTTCGGCAAGTCACGTGAAATGGGGATTGAGACTGAGAGCCCCAGGTGGGACAAGGACTGATTGCCTTGTATCTACCCTGGTGCACAGAACAGGGCTTGGCACATAGTAAGCGCTTAAATACCCTAATTATAATTATTATTATACAAGTTCGATTGGACACAGTCCAAGGTCCCACCTGGGGCTCACATACTTAATCCCCATTTTACAGATGAGGTAACTGAGGCATAGAGAAGTGACGTGACTTGCCCAAGGTCACACTGAAGATGAGTGGCGGGGCTGCAATTAGAACCCAGGTTCCCTGACTCCCCAGGCCCATGCTCTTTCCACTAGGTCAAGCTGCCTCGCCTATCCTCATTAAGATTAAGCTTCCACTCCATGTTAGCTTTGCCCCATGCAGATGCAGGTCCAAATCCAAGTTTCTAGAGAAAATACTTTCATTTCAAAAATACACTCAGAGTCACAGCCATATTAGTTCATTTTTAGTCAATTCTGGTGGGCACAAATTTGGCAGTAGGCTACCCTGCCAGAACCCTGGCTCCCGGACTCAAAAACTGAAGACCCCCTCAATTTGTATTTTGAATTTCGTTACTGCTTTAAACAATTAAAATCTCACGGATAACAATACAGTGTTTGCTTTTCTAAAACCAAAAGAAATATGTTTAGTGTACTGTTAAATTATCCATAGGAACATTGACTATCCGGCTCATTTATGGTGGCTACCTGAACAAAATGTATTCTGTAATGCCAGGCAAGAAAATATAACAATTAAAATTGCTCACTTTCTGATTAGTCATTTTTTAAATGTCCTTGTACAACTGTTTGATCTTTTATATTTGCAAACTTTAAAACTGTACTTAAAAGTAATGCAAGGATTGCTAGAGTTGTTACAATGTACATATAATAGAAAATCCAACGTACCGTTTTTCTCATGTATCTGTACTAGGGATTTATAGGACTGTTGTGCTCTTGCTAGATTATATTGATTCTGAAAGTTTAAAAAAATATAAAATATTAGGAATCAAAAACTGTTCTCTCGACATCAATTATTAAACTGACAAGAGACAACTCTGCTCACAGCAGTACCTGAAATTGCTATAAAACGTATTTATTCCTCAGTTAGTTGAATTTCAATCACTTTAATCCAGAGAAAAACATTGCTGATATTACCTGAGGCTATGTTTATCCTGGCTAAACTAAGTGCGACAAACATCAACATGGTGGCATCTGCAGCCATTCCACAAATATCATCAACTGGCCACTACAACAGCTAAAAAAAAAAAAAACGCAGCTAGTCAGGGTATTGTTTCCCAAACAAGAAAGATACGGCACTTTTTTCCACAGTTAACACTGCCTCCACCCTAATTCTGCCCTGGTAAAGACAAATAATAGAAGTAGCTTAGTATTGCCAATTGTCCTCATTATTGTTGAGTGCCATGATGTTTTGCAGAGTTGAAATTTTCAAGAACACATTCAAAAGTCTGAAGAAACAAAAAGGTACAAAAAGTTTCAATTGTCATAGTATGGAAAAATAGGTCTTGCTAAGGGGAGGCATGGCGTACCTATCCCCTGCCGCTCACTTCCAGGTGGGCTTTTTTTTTTTTTAATAGCATTTGTTAAGCGCTTACTAAGCGCTGGGGCAGATACAAGATAATCAGGTGGGACAAAGTCCACGTCCCACATGGGGTTGACAGCTTTAATCCCCATTTTACAGATGTGGTAACAGGCAGAGGGAAGTGAAGTTCTTGCCCAAGGTCACACAGCAGATAGTGGAGGACCCAGGGATAAGAACCCAAGTCCTCTGACGCCGAGGCTCATGCTCTTTCCACTAAACCCCACTGATGATTTCCAAGGTTTTGGTGCCACTTATTTGTGGCAACCCTCACCACTGCTTCTGAGAGGGTCTGGGCACTGACAAGCTTGCAAATGAGTCCCGAAAGCTTTAGTCCCTTTGGGCATCAGACGTGCCATTTTTTCCAGGGCTTCCCCCCTTGACTGAATATCAGAAATGCTCAACCTGCCTGTCTCAGGGTATTTTATTACGGCAAACATTGGTAAAGAGGTGAAACAAAGTGCAGGGCGTGTGGTTAAACCGTTACTCCTGGTACACCCCATCCTCCTGTTAAAAAACTTACACAGAACAAGAGCTTTGTTTTCAGTTTCCGGTGCAAAATGACTCTAAAGCTCTAGGTGA
Organism: Tachyglossus aculeatus; assembly: GCF_015852505.1. Taxonomy (NCBI): domain Eukaryota; kingdom Metazoa; phylum Chordata; class Mammalia; order Monotremata; family Tachyglossidae; genus Tachyglossus; species Tachyglossus aculeatus. The sequence continues at coordinate 12,717,992 of NC_052091.1, read as the reverse complement.
AGCTCCATTAAAGTCTAGACACTGAAAAGAAGATAATGCTTAATGGATGGAGTGACCTCACATTCTTCTCCTAGTATTTTATTTAACCTTGTCTTTTGAGGAAGCATACAGGCAATGACAGGCTGTGCTCTCTTTTATCTCCTTACATTTTAGCATTCGTTCACTATGTAAATCCTTTTTGAAACTGGAAGTTAAAAAAAGACTTTCTCTGCTTTTAATTTCACACACACCCCCCGCCTCCCCGAACATTAATTGTCCGCCCCCTCTCCTCTGTCTCCTAGCAGGTCCATCGTGGAAGTTAATTTTCCATTGCCTTACAAAAATTCTAGATATAAACAGCATAATAATCAATTAATGGCAACCCAATCTATAAATATGAAATTCACAAAAGTAAACACAGATATCTAACAGTGGAGGGGTCAGAGGGGTGGGGGAAGAATAGTTAGCTTACCTTATTAGCGCCAAACTGCACTCTGGCTTTTCCTTTGACTAAAGTGGCATTGATTTGCATGATGACTGATTCTATTGAATAGGCACTACTCCAGCCCTAAAGGAAGAAGGAAACATTTCTACAGAACATGTGGTGGTATGCTGAAGTTCAACTTAAATCCAATGTGACACAAATAAGACAATGCTTCTACTCTATGGCAAGATAACACCTGATTACTGAAGCAATTTTTGGATTAGTTTAAGTCCCACAAACAAGTGTGTTAGCTTGACAGACAGCCCTTAATATGTTAGGAAGTTTGGAGGGAAAAGGAAAAAGCCAAGTTGGATACATTTCCAGAATCTGGCAAGACAAAAAACAAAAGACATTATAAGTAGCCAACATTTATAGTGTTACAATTAGAAAAACAAAACCACTGTCTTCAATGATTACCTCGGTCCTTATTAGGTGTTTCAACTCAATGTCTCACTTCTTGCTACTTTATAGATTATTTCATTTCAAATATTTTCTTAGTTTCAAAAAAAAAAACAACCAACGATAACAAAAAAAAAAAAGGCTGCCATGCCACAAATATGCAACTTTCCTATTTGGAACATAAATTCAATTCTGCGAGAAAAAAGTTCATATAAAGAAAAAATAGTCACCTGTTTTGTGAGAAGTTCCATGCACAATGCACCTCCACCCAGAACATATCTTGGAGAGAAGAGAAAAAGCCAAGCCTAATTATGGATTTTTTTTTATGGTACTTGCTAAGCACTTACTATGTGCCAAGCATTACAATGAATACCAGGGCAGATAAAAGATAATAATGATATTAATAATAATAATGGTATCTGTCAAGTGCTTACTATGTGCCAAGCACTGTTCTAAGCACAGGGGTAGGGACAAGGTAATCATGTTGTCCCACATGGGGTTCAAAGTCTTAATCCCCATTTTACGGAGGTAACAGGCACAGAGAAGTGGTCACACAGCAGACAAGCGGCAGAGTCCGATTAGAACCCACGTCATCAATCGTATTTATTGAGCGCTTACTATGTGCAGAGCACTGTACTAAGCGCTTGTCACGTCCTCTGACTCCCAAAGCCCAGGCTCTTTCCACTAAGCCACACTGCTTCTCATCTAGCTCAACACATTTTCCGTCCCAAGCGGGGCTCACAGCCCAAGTAGGAAGGAGTGGGATTTAATCCCCATTTTACAGCTGAGGTAACTGAGGCAAAGGGAAGTTGAGTGGGTTGCCCAAGGTCATGCAGAAGGCATGTGGTGGAGCTGGGATAAACACCCAGGTCCTCTGAGACTCGCAGGCCTGTGCTCTTTCCATTAGGCCATGCTGTTGCTCTAAATTATTCCAGTTAGTATTATTCGAGTTGTTAGTATTCCTCTACTAGTATTCCTGTCAGTCCCATCTTCACAGATTGCTAAAATCCTCCCTTTTCTCTCCATCCAAACTGCTGCCACATTAATACAGTCGAAGTAGCATGGCTCAGTGGAAAGAGCCCGGGCTTTGGAGTCAGAGGTCATGGGTTCGAATCCCGGCTCCGCCACATGTCTGCTGTGTGACTTTGGGCAAGTTACTTCACTTCTCTGAGCCTCAGTTCCCTCATCTGTAATATGGGGATTAAGACTGTGAGCCCCACGTGGGACAACTTGATCACCTTGTATCCCCCCCAGCGCTTAGAACAGTGCCCTGCACATAGTAAGCGCTTAACAAATGCCATCATCATTAAGTATTAATACACTCATCCTATCCCACCTGGACGACTGCACCAGCCTCTTCGCTGACCTCACAACCTCCTGTTCCTCCCCACTCCAGTCCATACTTCACTCTGCTGCCCAGATTATTTTTCTACAAAAATGTACAGGACATATCACCCCACACCTCAAAAAACTCCAGTGGTTGCCCATCCACCTCCGTATCAAATGAAAACTCCTCACCATTGGCTTTAAAGCACTCGTCACCTTACCCCCTCCCACCTGTCCTCGCGTCTCTCCTAATACAATCCAGCCCACACGCTTCACTCCTCTAATGTTCACCTTCTCACTGAGCCACGGTCTCACCTACCTTGCCACCAACCCCTCGCCCACCTCCTGCCTCTAGCCTGGAATCACCTCCCTCTTCAAATCGGACAATTACTCTCCCCCACCTTCAAATCTTTATCGAAAGCACATCTCCAGGGGCCTTCCCTGACTCAGATCCCTCCTTTCCTCTTCCACTCTCTTCTGCCTCGCCCTGACTCGCTCCCTTTGTTCTTCCCCATTCCCAGACCCACAGCACTTACATACATATCTGTAATTTATTTATTTATATTAATGTGTGTCTCCCCCAACCCTAGACTGTAAAAGCTTGTTGTGGGCATGGAATGTGTCTGTTCGTTGTATTGTACTCTCCCAAGTACAGTGTTTTGCACACAGTAAGTGCTCAATAAATACAACAATGAATTGAATGAATTAATTAAAATATATTTTCAAAAACCACTCCCTGATTGCCACAAACTAAAACCTAAAATAGATAAAAGAAAATCCAGGTGGCTGCAAAATGGTTTGCTGAAAAAATTCCCTTCATTATTTCCCCCAGCCTCTGACCTCAAGGAGTTTGGACAGGAACGGGAGCAAGAGCTGGAAGGTGCTACAGATCCATCTAAGGCTCTTTTTTTCTTTTCTTTTTTCTTTTTTTTTTTTTAGCAAAGAAGAGACGAATGATTTTGAAAGCAGATGGGAAGGAGGCAGAGATTGACTGGCTAAAGACAAGAGTAAGGAGAGTAGGAGAGAGTGGGAGTGATGGGATGGATTCTGAGGCACAAGCTGAGGAGGCATTTTTAGAGAGCAGGTAGGGGACACCTCCAGATATCGCTGAAGAAAGAAGAGACAGAGAAGGTAGTCTGAAGAGGTGGTGGAGGGACTTTGAAAATTGTGCTCAAACATCTGCAGGCAACCAATATCTTACATTTACTTTCCTCTTGCCCTATCTGCTTTTTATTCCAGCTAGTTCCAGCTATTTATACTCTCAATTCCTTGTGTTAGCCAGATTTGGTGATCCATGGCAGATCTCTCTTTGGGAACAATTGTTCAGGCCCAAGATTAGGACAAATTGATTTGCAATTGTGATTTTCAGACATGTTTCACTGGTTGATAATAATTTGGAATATGTCTCTGTGTTTCACAAAGAAAGGTGTAAATTAAATTCGAGGTATATTAGATATATCTATATATATATATATATCTACATATCTATATATATATTAGATATATCACATCATATGCTATGTGATTCACTAGGCAGCACTATTCCCTTCTATCACTTCGGAAACAGTGCTTCTATGTGCCAGTCAGAGACTCTGGCTTTTGAAGGAGATGTAAAGCTCTCTCTCAATTGTGTGAAAAATGGGATGTGAGAAGGAAACTTCCTTAATGCTCTTTTTAGGCAACATTTACTCAAGGAAAACTGCTCAGTGTTACAACCCCTCGTTCAATTAGTCAATCAGTGGTATTTACTGAGCACTTGCTTTGCAGATTACTGTACTAGGCACTTGGGAAGAGTAATAGTAATAACAATGGTATTAAGTGCTTACTATGTGCTAAGCACTGCTCTAAGGGGTAGATCAGGTTGTCAGGTAATCAGGTTGTCCCACGCATGGCTCACACTTTTAATCTCCATTTTACAGATGAGGTAACAGGCACAGAGAAGTGACTTGCCCAGGGTCACGCAGCAGACAAGTGGCAGAGGCGGGATTAGAATCCACGTCCTCGGACTCTCAAGCCCGTGCTCTTTCCACTAGGCCGCAATACAACCAAGTTGGCAGACAAGTTCCCTACCCACAGGGAGATTACAATGCTTAACGCACTAATGCAAAAAAGCCAAGACCATCACACACATGCCACAGAACCCCCATCCCAACCCATCCATGGGAATAGGACAGGCATGAGTTAGCGTGCGTGTGTGGGCGCGCGCACGCAAGCACTTAGTACAGTGCTCTGCACACAGTAAGCGCTCAATAAATACGATTGAATGAATGCGAGTGAGAGAGAGTGACTGCGCAAATGATGGTTTGCACTTGCCCCTTTCTCCCCCATAGGACTTAACAGGATTTGGGGTTGGGATGGGGGGGACAAGGGGTGAGAAGAGGAAAAGTCATGCCTCTTCTGCTGTCTTTAAGACAGGCAGGCTCCTCTCTGACACCCAGAGCCAGGCCCACTTAAAGGGCAGCATCCCTTTCAATAGCCGGCTTGTGTTGGCTGGGGAGGGGGGAGGGAAAGGGGGAGAGAGGAAGGCCTGCAGTTAGGGGCTACTGGACCCTACATTTTGACTCCTTCTGACCAAAGGAATATCATTTAGAATACTGACTTGGTAATTTATGCTGCTCATAGACAGCCGATGCAGTTTCCAAAAATACCTAACTTCTTCCAAGGTTTACGAAGTGTGAGAATCAGAAACTCAGCACAGCTCAAACGAAGGGGAAAAACTGAGTCACTATCTGGTTGATTTGCTACATGCCAACAGCCAAAAAAAATAATTTGCCTCCCCAAATCCGCTCTGAGCTATCCGCACGGAGCAAATGAACTCGGTAAATGCTTCCTCCTCCACTTGGCTGTACACACAATGAGCCTGGCTCTCTAGTAGGCACCGAAGGGTGTGGATTGCAAAATGTAGGTCTTTTTCTTTGAGGACTTTTTGAACTACACTCAGTTTAGTTATGCTTTTTGTTGTCACTTCAGAGTTTCTCTAAAAGGTGATGACGGAATTAGGTAATTCCGCATCGGACGTGGTGTCGGAAGAAAGAGTTCTCCTCGGGAATGGCACTAGACACAGAAGGGCATCGGATTGGTGTCGGAAGAAAGAGTTCTCCTCAGGGGAATGGCACTAGACACAGAAGGAGCCCCACGGTTTTCCTTAATTTGGGTTCCTGCATCGTCATTAATGATATTTATTGAGCACTTACTGTGTACAGGGCACTGTGTTAAGCCCTTGGAAGACGAGAATGCAACCTCTCATTACAGGAAGAGAAAGGCTTTAAAAGTTCAACGGAAGTAACGTGGCTTGTTAGGTCAGGGAAGAGAGAGTTCCAAAGCTGGAGGATTACATGAGTGAAGAGTCAGAGAAGTGCAATGGAGAACATAATATGGGGAAGAAGTAAGAGGTACCACAGGGAGATCTAATGAAAAATACTGGAATTTTGATCAAGTGGAAGCTAAATATGGGCAATGCTGGGGATCTTCTAGAGAATTCTGAGGATGATTAAGTTTCTTTGGATGTTCGAACATTCCATTTGGGGTACAACAAATTCTGGAGAATTTAGTCAGTTGTCCTACTTATAGATTCGAGGTAATTTTGCAAAACTGGCTATATCTATTCGAACTAAATTATAATATTTCTAGGAAGCCACAAGGGTGCTTTGCAAAGAAATTTTGGGCTCTGTATCCTTTAAGCACTTGATATTCACTCCACCCTTAGCCCCACAAAACTTATGTACCTTTCTACCACTGCTACCATGCTGATCCAAGCACTTATGCTAACCTGCCTTGACTACTGCAGCTGCCTCCTCACTGACCTCCCAGCCTCCTGTCTCTCCCCACTCCAATCCGTACTTCATTCTGCTGTGCAGACCATTTTATCAACAAAAAAGGTTCAATTCATGTCTCCCCACTCCTCAAAAACCTCCCATGGCTGCCCATATGGCACAGAAGGTATCCAAGAAGCAACACAACCATGTGTTATTGCACTGAAAAAAAAACCCTCCCCAAGCAGATAATATGCTCGAGTACATCTTATACAATATTTCTGGCACAATGATAGACTGAGAGCCCCATGTGGGACAGGGACTGTGTCCAACCTAATTCACTTGTATCTACCCCAGCATTTCTAACAATGTTTGACACATAGTAAGCGCTTAACAATTATTAAAAAAGTCTACGCCAGGCCAAAAAAATGTATTTAAAAAAAAATCACCAAATTTGTGTTTAGAATAACCTTTCTGAAGCTTTTAAACCAGTCCCTCCTCACACCACTGGGCACTGAGGAGCAAAAACGGCTCATTTTAAGACACTCTTGCCAACACCACAGTGGGTATTTATGGCCTCTAAGTCAGATTTTATGGTTGGATCTCAGTTTAACACTTCTGGCTGCAAATCAGAAAGGGAATCTTGGAAACTCTATTATTCCGTATTTCACCCAATCTCCTTCAACAAAGCAGCAATAATAGTTTCAATAATATTGTTTCACAATTGCCAGTGGACCTTGTCATCCTTCAAGGACTACTACCCCCCCCCCCCCCACACACTTTTTTAAAAATGGTTTTTGTTAAGCGCTTACTGTGTGCCAGGAACTGTACGTAGCGCTGGGGTACATACAAGATAATCAGGTTGGACCCAATCCAGGTCCCATATGGGGCTCAGCCTTCATCACCATTTTACAGATGAGGTAACTGACGCTCAGAAAAGTAAAGTGATTTGCCCAAGGTCACACAGACAAGCGGCAGAGCTGGAATTAGAACCCAAGTCTTTCGACTGCCAGGCCCGTGCTCCTTCCACGAGGCCGTGACGCTTTTCTGAAGTAGGGAATTAATTCCTTATTCTCATTCGATTCCCATATGACAGCCCCCAAAAGAATTAACTATGTCAGGTTCCACCGGCACTGTTGCTCTCTCCTTCCCAACCCCTGCACACCCAATAGACTTAGTTATGAGCTGTCTCCCCTAATATTTCACAAGATAATGAATGTTTGAATACATCCTTGCATTTCTATATCAATTATCCCAAATTTTAAAAGAATGTGAACGACAAGTAGTATTAAAATGAAGTGGTTGGACATTCATGCAAATAACATTTTCTCAGAAAAAGATTTTCTTTGAAAACCTACCCTCCTGAGAGGACAGGAGACACCACCCTCACAAAAGGAGGGTCAAAGGGGAAGTTATCCTGAAATGAAAACATAAATACAATTTTAGAGTGATGTTATGCCATTCATTCTCTGGGAGAATATAGTACTTTAATTATGGAATATATTATTATTCATATTTATAAGACGAAGAAACCAGTATTTTCTTAGAAAATAGTCTAAAAACTCAAGAGGGTGGACTGACGATAGAGCAAAAGGAAAAAAACAAAACAAAAAAGACACAACCAAAAAAGGGACAGGGAGAGATTTTCACAAACTAGGGGAAAGGATACATCACAGGGTCACATAACTGAAACTCCCTCCCTCCTTGAGAAATCTTATCAAAGCTGGCAACATTAGATTTAACATTGAAAACATTCGGCTTTGAGAAACCTTTTTCAGGGTGTCTCCTTACCTTAAAAGAGAAATTGAGCAAAATGTATTCTACGCCTTCTTTTTCTTTTAAAACCTGAAGATCACTATGTAATGGACTGTCAGGATCAACCCTAGGAGATAGAGGACACAGCATTCCCTGTTAAAAAGTTACAACGTTCTTTGGGAGCAGCCTTGGAAATAACCATTTGTTTACCCATCCTAGTCACCTAAAAACAAGGCCAGAGGAGAAAGGAGGTCTGGCAGGTAGGCGGCTGCCCCGGGGCTTGGCTGAACAATCCTGGAATCTCATCTGCGACCTGAAACTCCAGAATTTAGGGAAGCAGCACTGCTAATCATCGGCAGCCCGTGGAGAGGCCGGAGGCATTCGCTTAACCACGTCTCTGCTGTGAAACAACGGGGCCAGGCTGAGTGAAGCAGGGGATAAAGCACAGGCCTCGGAGTCAAGGGACCTGGGTTCGAATACCAGCTCTGCCACTTGTCTGCTTTGTGACCTTGGGCAAGTCACATCACTTCTCTGGGCCTCAGTTACCTCATCTGTGAAACGGGGATTACGACTGTCAGCCCTATTGGGGACGTGGACTGTGTCCAACCTGATTAGCTTGTATCTACCCCAGTGCTTAGTAATAATAACAATTATGGTACTTGTTAAGTGCTTCCTATTTGCCAAGTACTGTTCTAAGCGCTGGGGTAGATACAAGGTAATTGGATTGGACACAGTTCCAGCTCCACGTACATCTCACAGTCTTCATCCCCATTTCACAGCTGAGGTAACTGAGGCCCAGAGAAGTGAAGTGGTAAGCCCAAGGTCACAGACAGACACATGGCGGAACTGGGAGGCCTGTGCTCTATCCACTAAGCCACAGTACCTGGCACATAGCAAATGCTTAACAAATACTATTAACCTTCTAGATAATAATAATAATGGCATTTATTAAGTGCTTACTATGCGCAAAGCACTGTTCTAAGCGCTGGGGAGGACACAAGGTAATCAGGTTGTCCCACATGGGGCTCAGTCTTCACCCCCATTTTATGGATGAGGGAACTGAGGCCCAGAGAAGTCAAGTGACTTGCCCGAAGTCACACAGCTGACAAGTGGCGGAGCCGGGATTAGAACCCATGACCAGAACTAGATCTACTAGTAGTACTACTAAAAAAAAAAAGACAACTGTCTTCTCACAAGACCCTGCCTATACCCCCAAGACTGAACACTTTTTGGTGGTAACAGCAGCAGATAGATTGTTGTTAAACGGTGGCTACTCCAATACAAGAAACCTGTTATTGATGGGCTGCACTCGCTGATTCAGTTAAGTGCAGATGATTAAAATTCAATGACTAACCATTGCAGGTTTCCCACACTGCAACTAAGAAAAGCCCTCATCTACCTCGTTTTCCTTCCCGTCATATCGGAAGGCGATAGAAGAGTGAAAAGTCTGAGACGTTTTAATTGAAAGACAAGTAATTACATTCCTCTGCAGAGTATAATTTCATACTTCATTGGAAGCCCATAAAAATAATTTGAAGCTATTAGCATTTCACAACACTTGGGCCATTACTGTCTATTCACAGACTAATAAAATGTCACAGATTAGCCATGTAATGGGTTACAGCAGTAGGTCTTATATGGGATGTTGTGGCAGCACTGATGCCACAGAGTGTACTGGAGTGCCACAGCTCCAAGCCCCTGACCTCTGAAACACATTTCCTGCTGAAACCCTATCCATGATGTAGTGATTTTTTTTTTTATGGTATCTGTTAAATGCTTACTATGTGCCAAGCACTGTACTAAACACTGGGGTGGATACAAGCAAACTGGGCTGGACATAGTCCCTGTCCAGCCTGGGGCTCACAGTCTTAATCCCCATTTTACGGATGAGGCACAGGGGAAAGGAAGTGACTTGCCCAAGGTCACACAGCAGACAAGTGGAGGAGCCAGCATTAGAACCCAGGCCCTTCTGGCTCCCAGGCCAGAATCAGAGGACCTGGTTTCTAATCCTTGCTTCACCATTTGCCTGTTGTGTGTCCACAACCAAGTCACTTAACCTTTCTGGGCCTCAGTTTCCTCATCTATAAAACAGATTAAATATGTGATTCCCCCACCAACTTAAACTGTGAGCACCATGTGGGACAGGGACCAAGACCAACTTGATCATCTTGTATCCACCCCAGTGCTTAGTATATTGGTTGGCACAAAGTAAATACCACAGTTATTATTTTTACTGTCACTGCGCATCCTGTGAGCAATCTAATATTTATTGGCAGACTATTCCATTTCTTCACCCAATGAGTTCGGTGTCAATATATACTAAATACTGTACTTTGTCTCCAGAGGGGCAGAACCAAATAATTGATTCTCAAGTGTTTCTGAACTCCCACATAAAATATCCCCACAGAGAAAACCTCCCTCTTTTCCTCTGCACTTTTGCTAGGCAAGTCTTTCCAATTTTTTTTTTCAATACTCCAATAGTATGAATTCTATGTGCAGATTCTTGAGCTCTGAAGAAAGTCATTCTACAAATTTAAAAATTGAAAAATAATCCAATAATCCAGAGCAGCACGTGGAAATGTTACAGAAAGGCAAACGGAACACAACTTACTTTAGGAGTTTAACATGCCATTCGTACAGGCTGTCATTTACAAGTTCCACTGAATAAATCCCTGTAGGAATATGAAGCTAGTTAGTCATCATTTACTGAAAAACGATTACATCCAGAGATAATTCATACTGTAAAACATTCATCATCATCTTATGGAAGGCTTTTGTCTTTAATATACCAAAAAAATACCTAGGTTATATTTTTTAACACTTTAACTTGCCAGAATATCTATGCAAAGACAGAACAAATGATTTAGCTACTTGATTAAAGCAGAATGAATTTGCTACTCAACTCTATCTTGCATTTGCCTCCAGAAAGACCAATAGGGAAGTGTTTGTTTTCAAGACATTCGTCCAAATTTGCATGTAGGTTAAAAAAAAAAGTAGGATCATGTTTATTCCTTTACTAGTTTTGTTTTTCAAAAGGGACAAAATCGACACAGTAAGCCTTTTGGTGTTAAGAGCTCTTCTTTTTTGATAAGTACTTAATGCAATCTTCGTAGAATTGTTGTATTATATTTTAATCTGGAAACCATGTAGAAACAAAACAGTCTCCCCGGTTTTTGAGTAATTGGCCCGTGACTCAAAAATTCGAGTTGACTGGGTTGTGCTGTTGCACCCCTGCCAGTCTACTCGCCCGGTGCCCACGATGCCCCAGGGGGACTATGACCGACAGGGACCAGGGCAAGGATGGCACTGCACAATCCACTACCACTAAAGTCAGTTCCTTCATGTGGGTTCTCAGATCTCAAGTCTGGGGCCTGCCTGTTGTTAGACAAGAGGCTCCATCATCAACGCCCTGATGGAAAAAACAGGGGGTGACGGCAGAAACTCATGTATCCTTGGTACAGAGCCTCGCAGGAGTAGGAGCAGGTAGGGCTAGAAACGGGCAAGGTGGAGTACGGCAGCTTGATGGTGGCATTGTGGCTCGGCTCTAATTCCTATTCTTACTCGTTCCCGCTGCTTCAGATTTGCTTGGGAACCAACAGCTGTGTTGGTAGCAGTAGCTGTAATTTTTCTTCTTATCTACACCTGCCATTTTTACTATGCTTCTTTTCTGGGTTCCCTGGAGTCTTCATCACAGCCAGCAGCAGCAGTGGGAGTGAGAAAAAAAAAAAAAAAAGAAAAGACAGGTGCAGCCACGATCATCAACAAAGATGCCTCAGCTGGGATCTTCTTCTGTGCCGATACATGCCCTATTACACAGCAGGGCAGGACTGGGGATTCCATGACCTCATTTCATTTCTCCACATATAGTATTCCCAGCTCTCCATACTCGGAGATTGTTCTTGGTAACCTCCTGGCAATCAATACAGAAGCTCGCAAAGATGCAACAGAAAAGGTCATGACAATTAACTGGATTTACTCAAAACTATACTTAAGATGTGAAAATTAAAGGGAGGAATGTAAGAGAGCCCAGTTCTTCCACAGAATCTCACCCCCTGGGATTGTTTTGTTGCTGCTGGAAATGCTGCCAACACTTGTTCTCCCTCCAACTGTGAGCCACATGGGAGACAAGGACTATATCTGACCAAATTATCTTGTATCTACCCCAGTGATTGGCACACTGCTTGGAACATACTGAGTGCCTAATATCATTATTATTAATTGGCTTAGAGTCAGAAGTAGAAAAATTCCCAAATAGTGGAACTTTCTGGACAACTGACAAACTATCAGTATTGTTAGATTGTGAGTCCCCTGAGGGATGTGGACCATGTCTAATTTCCATCTGTGTATTATCTCCCAATGCTTTGTACCATGCTCTGCACACAGTAAGTGCTTAATACTATTATAATAATCGGCCAAATTAAAAAAAACTGTACTGCTCCTAGAAAAACATGGATAGTAACCCAGGCTGCAAATGTCCTTCAATGGGCTCTTCCCTATAGATACTAAGATGATAAATTTGACTAGAAACTCAGAATATACTCTGTTCCCCTATGTAATGCAGGGTTTCATTCTTTCAAAACTCCACAGAGGAAAACTTGAGCTGTACAAGTCACCCGTTCCAATGTTCCACTAATGCTCATTCATGGACGCACACAAACATTTTCTTCCAACACTGCAATGTGCTGTATCGAAACAACTTGTTTTGTTGGATGACTATTCCCTTAATTCCTTAGCAGCGGTCTAGTCGAAATGCTTAGTGAAAGCACACATTATGGCAGAAGTTAGCATTAAGAGCAGCAAGTGAAGACACCTAATGCTAAGCTGAGAAGCTTTTGCTATAAGTTGTGGGGGAAAAAGCAGGTGGGGTTTCACTTTTTGATTTGAACGTTTTTCAATTCTGTCTCTAGGCAGTCAACATTTCATTCTCAGTTATAATTTGAAGACAGAGATAGTTCGAATCGTACAAACTCCTGACATGTCCTAGAAGTTTACCTAGCATTGGAGACTCGAAGTTGACAAGAACACATAATTATTTCTCAAGGTCATGGCTAGCACAGAAAGTACACTACTTTAAAAGTCCGCAATATGGAACTCAGAAAAGAGTGAAGCATGCACCTGTAAATAGGATTGATTCTGTAATTAAACCCTGACAGGTTTCCAAAAACTTCAGAAAGGGGGAAAAGGTAAGGGGAAAAATACTGGAAAAAATAATCAATCAGGACTAAACATTCTCATTCACTGAATAGTGGAGCAATCATTCTTTCACTAATTTCATTTGCACTTTCCAGTCTGTCTAGTCCCCAAGAGACAGAAGATGAATTAAACTAATGCACATAGAGAAGCATCTAGAAAGGTGAAATAATGTCAGAGAAGGGGAACATGACAATGAACAGAGAAGGGGAACCATCCATGAAAATGTAAGATCAGGAAACACATATTAGAGTTATACTGCATTGTGAATGTGTTGACAAGAATGAAAAATATTTAAATTTGATCTCAACGGTTTAGTAGGAGAATTTGGTTTAGAGAACTTTTGGGATACAGTAAGATTTATAGACATAGAAATTTGATTTATTAAATTATTCTACAGAGGCTGGCTCATTTAAACAAATATCACTGAAGGCAAGATTCATCATTAAGAGCAACCACCACACGTTCCTTCAAACATCCTGTTGCTGCTGTAGGAAATAGAATACCAGGATGGTCAGACCACTAGGTCTGTCTCAGGAATTGCTCTTCCTATGTGCTGCTGGCTGCCATGAAAATGTTCCTGCTTACTGTGCAGAGTCATACAACATTTCAGTTAAAATGCTCTGTACCATTGTGAAAACCAAAAATAAAATATTTAATTTGTTATTCACGCTCAATTCTATTACGACCAAAATCTACTGTAAAAAGGGATTTGACACCGAATTTCACAGAAACGAGAAAAACATTCTTTCGCTAAGGAAGAAAACAGAATTGAGAATGCAAATCTACTTCGGGCCAGGATACGTTATAAGGAATTTTCACAAAGAAAAACCCATTTGGGGTCTGAATCTCTTTGAAGTCTCAATCTAAGCACTAACTTCTTTTTCCGAGACTGCGCCATGCAAATGAATGTGACATTTCTGGTGCTATGAACCATTTGTTCACTGAAGGAAATATGACATCAGCACATGTGATTGGTGGAGAGTATTTCCTGCTTTTTCACCCCACTCCTTTCTTCTCTCTCTGAGCAGTCTCAGGGTGAAACCACCAGCCAGGAAGGGTGAAAAGGGGAAGTGCCTGGTCCCTAACATCTCCGTGCAGCAGGTGTTCATCAGGCACATTCCAAGGCCAATTAAACTCCAAAAAGGACAAATTCGCATTATGGAATCCCAAAATGTCTTTACCTGCATGACCCCAGTTTGTTATTTTCATCCTATCATGATTACTTGTGGCCAACCATATCTTTAACAGGCATCATGATGTCAAAGGAAGACATTTTTTCAGTCTGACACTGGATTACTCTGCTGCAGGTTCACAGATTGAGAGAAAAAAAAGAGACAGCTCAGAAGTCCTTACCTGTCTTATAACTCTGTGATCTGTATATATCCCTGAGCTCTTTCATAAGTCTGTCGGAAGCCTGTACTGACCCAGATACGGCACCCTGAAAAATCAAAATCAAATCATCATTTAGGGGAAAAACACTAGTGCAAATGACTAAGAAAATTAGATGGGTTAAGACCCTTCACACTGAGATTGCTCCTAGGATCTGTAAGGAGAATACATTAGGGTGTAGAACAGCCGAGGATTTTAAAATAGCTGAAAAAGATTAGGAATCAATTTGTGCAGTAATGAAGTTTCAACTGTACAGTTACTTGGTGACAGACTTGATAATTTGACAGCCTACCAAAATAAATCCAACCCATAATCCCAGAGATTAGATTTAAAAATAAATTCCAGCTGTTAGTCATTCAGATTTGTGCCTACCATTCATTCAGTCAGATGGTAACATATAAAGTCCTGATGGCGTCTAGGAAATGAGGATTATATTTTAGACAAGAGAACCAAGGCCCCCAAAATCAGAGCACCTATGGATCAAAGGACACACAACATTTGATAATGCGCTTAGTGCAGTGCTTTGCACAACAGTAAATGCTCAATAAATACAATTGAATGAAGTCAACACCACCATCACTTAGGACAATACAATTAGCCTATGATAGTAGTAATATTCTAGTCATCATGCATTAATCTGTGATGCCATTTTAGTTCTACAATAATATGCTTACTAACAGATGCTTGGTACTACTAACAGATGATTGGTAATACCTTACATACTATGGATATAGAAAAAATTGTCTTTGGCTCTGCTTTTAAGTTTCAAGTGGAATCCATGCCATTTTTGAATACTGCATGTCAAGGGGATTACCTACTGCTACACATCCACTCTTTCTAGTTTACTGGTATGCCACATCTTTTGAGGTTGTTTCACTATCTTTTGTATCTGAATACTTTAATGTATCTTTTGTCCTGGCAAGCTGTTGTCCCACTCTATACAATCTGCTTTGTAATGGAATGGAAAACAAATTGCAGCTTTGATGGAAAATCTGGGACTTGACCTGAGCTAGGATGGATCCTAGGAATCTGCAGTCCACAACTAGCCCAGAAACCTGGCTAGGCCAAACGACTCTTGTGTGGAACAGGGCGTGCTGGTTATTGCACCAACACTTCTGAATTTTTCACACAGATGCTTGTTTGTTCACTTTGGGTATCTAAATAAGCTACCCTGACATAAAAATGCTTTTTTTGCAATCTTCTGAATTATGCTTTTGGGATTTCTCTAGGGTTATTCCCCCCAACTAAGCAAAACCTACTTAATCATCACTGCCATCATTATTAGCATTTATTGAGCACTTATTACATGCAGAACACTGAACCAGGACACTTGGAATAAATAACAGAATAGGACATGATCTCTTCTCTGACGATTTCTAAACGAAATCCATACATACTAGTCACACTACTTTTGAATTTTGTAGCAGAACTGATAAGCCACATACAACCTTATTTGCAAACCCTGTGTGGTTATCTAAGGCAACGCTGCTTCTTCACTGTTAGAACTGGGTAGGAATTAAGACTGCAATAATAATTACACTGATCAATACGGAAACGGTACAGCGGGCTAGGATTCAAATTTATATAATCGATTGCTGTGAAGTGACTCAGTGGTTTCCACTGCCCCATCAGTATGTCATTTCACTCATTCAATTGTATTTATTGAGCACTTACTGTGCATACAGCACTCTACTAAGCACTTGGGAGAGGACAATACAACAGACATTCCCTGGTCATTACAAACTTACAGTCTAGAGGAGGGGGGAGAGAGACATTCATATAAATTAATTTACAGATATGTAAATACATTAATTTACAGATATGTAAATGTACAGATATGTACATAAGTGTTGTGGGGCTTGAAGGTGCTGAAGAATAACGGGAGCAAGTCAGGGTGACACAGAAGGGAGTGGGAGAAAGGAGGGGCTTAGTTAGGGAAGGCCTCTGGGAGGAGATGTGCCTTCAATAAGACTTTGACGGAGAGGAAGGTAATTGTCAGATTGAGGAGGGAGGGCATTCCAGGCCAGCGGCAGGATGTGGGAGAAGGGCCAGCGGCGAGATAGATGAGGTCGAGGCACATTGAGAAGGTTGGCATTAGAGGAGCAAAGTGTGCGAACTGGGTTGTAGTAGAAGAGTAGCAAGGTGAGGTAGGAAGGAGCAAGGTGATTAAGTGCTTGAGCCAACAGTGAGGAGTTTTTGTTTGATGCAAAGGTGGATGGGCAACAAAAGCAGTTTATTTAGGCGTGGGGAAGCCTATTGTGAGCATTTTTGTAGAACAATGATCCGGGCAGCAGAATGAAGTATGAACTGGAGTGTAGAGAGACAGGAGGCTGGAAGGTCAGCAAGGAGGCTCAGGCAGTAATTCAGGCGGGACAGGATGAGTGATTGTATTAATGTGGTAGCAGTTTGGTTGGAGAGAAAAGAGATGCTGTGTAGGTAGGACCGACAGGACTTAGTAATGCACTGAATATGTGGGTTGAGTCAGCTAAAGAGAATGAGGAAAACCAGGAGAGCTCTTACTATGACACTTCTCATCTGCAAGCTTCGCTTCACTATTGTTCTCTTTTCCTTTAGGCTGTGGAGTTTTAAGTTCTTATTGTTTTAAATGACACCCCAAAACAGATCTCTTTTTACCATTTAAAGAACCTACAAAAGGTTAAAGGAATAAGGATTATTCATTACTTTTCAATTTAAAAAACTGTACTCATTAAACAAGAGTTATTAACCACAAGGATGGTATCATCATCACTAGGCCCAAACTCTAGAAATCACTTAAACTTGACTACTCTGAAAAGTACATTAAGATTCTGAGCTGGCTGGGTCAGAGCCATGGGTGTCCCTTCTGATCCATTCTCAATTGCCAACGGGGTAGAGCACGGATGCATAATGGGACTGGGTCCTACCCAGTTCATTCTAAGCAGCCTGGACGCAGGCGCTTGAATGCTTACTTTGCACATAGTAAGTGCTTAACCAATGCCATTATTATTATTATAGAATGAAGATAATCATCCCCAAATTAATGTACACAGATGACTAACTTAAAGGTATAAAGAGCTGTAATGCTCTCCAATGAGAGAACTGGACTCTATTCTTGAGCAGTTCCATCAGTGACAAAGGCTACACTCAACATCCAACGCCGGAGCAGGATCACAAACAACGAAGACCTAGAACACTCAGTCTTTTAGCAATGAAGCTAGTCTCACTGCAACACAACTGTGCTGCCTCAGATATACAGGGAGAATGGATGACAGCCAGCTAACCAATTCTGCTGCTATCTGGCAAACTGAAATTGGAAAACCAAAAGCAAGGATGGAGGAGATGATTTACGGAAACAGTAAAACAAAGCCTCACACATGTTGCATCCCAGGTGAATGCTAGGAGTCAATCGCCACGGGAAGGCCAGCATGGCACACTGCAGTGATGAAAGGAGCAGCTCTCTTGAAGTAGAAGCTCTGTAAGGATCGTTAGACAAGCCAGCAAACATGAAAACTGATCCAAGGACAACAAACAAAAGCAACAGCACAAGAGTCCATCTTCTAGTGGCTTAAGGGTTACAGAAGTCTTCAGTCACAATCGTATCCCTAATGAATTTCACTCAGAGTTGTGCCATCCTCTTTTACGAAGGTTACTGTAACCTGAGTTCTTGGAAGAAACGAAGAGATGTCAGGTGATCTCTCTGGTAGTTGCTCCCGGAAGCCTCCCTTCATAGAAGGCAGTTCCCTTACAATGTCCAATACAATCTTAATTGGACAGATGGAGTCAATCAATGGTATTTATTGAGCACCTGGTTGAAGAGCACTGTACTAAACACTTGGGAGAGTATGACAGAAAACACACATCCCTATCCTCAAGGAGCTAAAAATCTATCAGGGAAATCCTTCAACAGAGAGCACAAAAAGGAAAAAAAAACAAAAACCAGAAAAAACCCACTGCCCTCAAGAGAGGGAAGGAGGGCAGGTGTAAACATCTGGTGTCAACACCCCTTCAAAACACTCAGGCTGCTTGCTTCTCCAGAGATGGGTATGCGATATCCCAGATAATCACTTTGGTAGAATTCACAGCTCGCCTTAGGAAGACAGTGAGATGGAGACTACTGAGACAGGTGATGCAGGATGGAGCTGCCCAAACAGACTTCTCCCCAGGAGGCCATTTCCAAACAACAGTTACTAACAAACAGAAATGGTTCCCTTTATAGAGACATTACTCAGAGCTGCTTTGGTAGCTGCCTGATCCCTGATGGAGTAGACCGTGACTGATCCTGGAAGTGTGTATCCCACCCTTCATTACAAAAGGCAGTGCAGTTGACAGCCCATCTCGCTTTTACCTCTGGTCTCGTGAGAGATCGTGATGGACAGCCATCCCCAGGGATTTAGGATTTGGAAATAAGATGGGGAGCAAAATGATCTCTGAACTGATGAAGAGGCTGAAAAAAATTGTATCCATGAACATCTAAGCTAAGAGAGATGATGGCACCCATAACTCAGGGCATGAAAAAGCTTGCCCTAGTGTTAAGAAGCCTGGGAGTCAGAGAACATGGGTTCTAATCCTGACTCTGCATTTGCCTGCTGTGTGTGACCTTGGGCAATTCACTTAACTTCTCTGTGCCTCAGTTACTTCATCTGTTTAAATGGGGCTTCAGTACATCCTGTTCTCCTTCCTACTTAGATTGTGAGTCCCTTGTGGGGAAGGGGCTGTGACCAACATGAACATCTTGTACCTACCTCAGTGCCATTTCCCCTATCTGTAATTTACCTTAATGCCTGTCTCCCCCTATAGACTGTAACCCTCTTGGGGGCAGGAACTGTGCTATCAACTCGAATGTACTGTATTCTCCCAAGCACTTAATATAGTGCTCTATACACATAAAGTGCTCAATAAATAACATCGACTGATTGACTGAATGAAGGTAGAGCAAGTTGGGTGACAAAAGTATAATGTTCCCAGATAGTAAGAGGGGTACGTATTGGCTTATTAAATTTGCACAGGCCCTTCATAAACCAGGTTAAAGAAATGAGAGGTGGGACCACATATCCAGCACTTAGAACAGTGCTTTGCACATAGTAAGCACTTAATAAATGCCATCATTATTATAGTTCAGACTCCCGAGGACCCCAAGAGAAGCCACTGAGTTCTAGCTGGTAATTTCTTGCAATACATTTTCGAATATCTCCTAGTATAATAGTAATACTCACAGTATTTGTTGAGCGCTTATTAAGTGCCATTCGTTCATTCAATCGTATTTATTGAGCACTTATTGTGTGCAGAGCACTGTACTAAGCACTTGGAAAGTACAATTCAGCAACAGATAGAGACAATCCCTACCCAACAACAGGCTCACTGTCTAGTGCCAGGCACTGTATTAAACGCTGGGGTGGACACGAGCAAATCATATGCCTCTCTGTATCCTAACCAGGGTTGACTTCCAACCAGAAGGGCATTCTGAATTAAGGGAATCCTGCTCTAAAGAGAGGGGAGGAAGTCACAATCAGTAGGGAGCCACAGCCCAGCTCTAAGGGCACCTGAATCAAATGAAGGTAATAGTTTCTTCTCCATCCTCCCTTTTTTGTTTGCTTAAGGGATCCTGGCCCAAAAATCTCATCCAAGGCCACTATAAAACAGTGGTGGAGGTGACGGAGATGATACTTCACCTAGGACAGGGAGCTTTGGGGTGGGAATCCCCATCCGGGCAGACCCTGGGTTAAATGAAAATGGATAGCAGAATCAAAAAGGATATCTGGGGGCATGCAGGTTTTTAGGTAGAAGGAGCCCTATTAGTTAAGTCAATGGATGGCTGGAATGATGGTGGCAGGAAATGTGTTTGTGTCCATATGTGGAGGTGGTGGGTTTAGTCCAATAACCTCAAGGCCCTGATTTGTTTCTAGCTAGGCTGCTATCCAGGAAGACCCCCCTCTCAGGTTTTAGAAGAAGAGTCCAGGGATATCCAAGAGCAGCTTATCACCTGACATGTCCCTTTCTTACATTTGGAGACAAATAACACAAAGCAAAACCATCAACTGTCATATTATTACTGAAATAAGGAACCACCTTAAAATAAAACCCTATCTGGCTCAATTTAACTTAGAAAAGAGAAGACCTGCAAAGCGACCACACAATCTGAAGATACCTGAAGCTTTGCTACATAGAAGATGACCAACTGCTTCCTGTCTCCACTGAAATTGAGAAAATGGGTTTTAAAACTGCAGCAGGATGGTTTTGCTGGGCTAAGAAGAAAATAATTTCTTGACATTAAGGGTGGGTAAATTAAACCCTAGGGAAAAACTGTGAAATCACCTTTCCTAGAGATCTTTATTCTATTTTTAAAAAGTAGGGAAGAAAAGGGGAAAAAGTAGAATACAGTTTGTTTACAAGATTGATAAACTGAAGCCTTGAGAAAAAAAAACAGTTGATCTTTGAAGGTCTCTTTCATTATATGGAATAGAGAAAAACTTTAAGTTAAAATGGTTTGCACAAATGCTCTACACAGTCCCTCCAGTAGAAGGGCCACTTAGGATAGTTTCATGATCCTGTTCTTGGATCTATGAACTTTAAAGTGACTTTTGGAAAAGAAATTAAACATACAACAAAAGATTTTGGATGATTCAGAATTTGTATTTTAAAGTACCACATATAGGAAGCAGCGTGGACTAATGGTAAGAGGACCAGGGTTCTCAACTCAGCTCTGTTCCTGTCTGCCTTGTGACCTTGGGCAAGTCAGTTCACTTCTCTAGGCCTATGATTCCTGGGACGCCCCGTTGGATATGTGTCGCTGCCCTTTTAAGCGGCTTAAGAGTTGTAGCCCCAATAACGAAAGGTAAAAACAATTACACATGTACCTCTCCAAGTCTGAAAGCTAGGGGTGGTGGAAGCAGGAACTGAGGAACTCCTGAGGAGAGCTAGAAGGAACACTTGACTCCAACCCAAATCTTGGAAGGTTTAAGCTTTGGCCCCACCTAGATATTCCTTTTGTAGCTCCAGATTCTAATGGAAAGGACACTTCTACCCACTCATGAGCAAAGTACGAGGCTTAACTCCTATGACTGGGGAGGAAGATGTCTGACGATAAAGAGTATAGCTCACCGTACGCAGCTAATCTCTTCTATTTACTGGTGCTTTACAACACAGTAAATACCTAATAAAAATTGAGCTAAATGCTGGCAGACAAGATACAGGTTTTGCCCCAGCTGAGGCCCTAAGAGGCAGAGAGAGCTCCTCATTTTACAAAGAAGAAAACAGACACAGGGAGGTTAAGCGCCTTTCCCTGGATGAAAAAAAGGAGGCTCGTGGCAGACCTGGGATTAGAATTGGAGACAGAGCTTCTCAAGAAAGTAAAATACAAATTTAAATCTTTCCATCCCTCAGGATTGCAATGAGGGGAATGGTGCCTAGTACAGGGCTGAAAATAAGTGCGTTCAATCCAGCTGTACTTTAGACTGGCTTTCACTGGGGCCAGGGGTCACTGTGGCTGCACCTGGAGTCATTATGTGTTGATTGTAGAGAGCTGGGAACCTGGGATGTGGGTGAGGCTGGTTAGAGTTTCTCGGCTTCAGCTGAAGGTGGAACAGAATTGGCGGGAGGCAGAAAAGACAGGGCCTCTCCTTCTTATCCACCCTGCCCTGACTCACACCTGCTATGACCCTTCGTTTGCAAGAACGGAGTCCAGCTCCTTCTGGTGTCTCTCCCCAAGCATTCGGGTAGAGAGTAGGTCACAGCTTCGAGTCCTTGACTGGAAAGCAGCATGGTGCAGGCAGGCTAAGGCAATGGATTTCCTTGCAGGGACTGGATATGGTGTCAGGCAGGGCTTACAGATCCTGGGCTGTGTCAATCAACCACAGCATGATGTATCTCTGGGAATTATGTAGTGTGGTCAATTCAGAAATGGAGATAGCCTCGAACCCAATGAATCACATATCAAAAGGAGAGTAACTTTTAACCCCAGAGATATGGACTTACATTTAAATGGTCTTGCCTTTGATTCTTTCTAATTTTCTCTAATATTGCCAGGTTCTCTTTTTCGATGCCTTCATCCTCTGACTTCTTTCCATCAACGGGTTCCTCTTCCTTCATATCATAGTGATCCAGGTCTTCAATATCCTAATGGAAAATACAGTTCAGTCATTCAAGCTATGTTTTAAGCAAAAAAAGTGATTACTGATCTCCACTTCACAGGACAGGAGGGAAATGGACAGACCACTGTTCTTCAGACTACACAAAACCACAATTGCAGCTTTTCTTCCATTTCAACCCTTAGGAACATTCTTAACTTTCCTCTTAAGAGCCAACTCCTGCCAACTCCCCATTCCAATCCTTAAAACATATGTACACCTACAATTCTTTGTTCCCCATTTCTTAATTTTTAAAGATCAATTGGTCAATTGATCTTTTTAGCTGGGAACCAAGAAAGGTGAAAAATAGACCAAAACTGCTCGGGATGCAAAAATATACTACAGATGGTGCAAAGAGAAAGTGACAGATTAAATTATGGTACATATTTTGAGCATGTCTCTACTTGAGGGGCTAAGAGTTCCTTGTCTAAAAGCAGATAACCAAATTTAGTCCAACTGAGAAAAACGGAAAAACATAGGTAACAAAATGTGCCTGCAACCTTTTATTCCATTAGTATTTTCTCAAAGAGCACAACCACAGGGCTTACAATGTATCAGATGATACCACTTTAGCTTAAACTAAGCAACCTAAATCTTAAAGCACAAACACCTGTGAGATCACATCTATATAATACGATCTTTTTCCAAGCCCAGTGCAGGGCTCTTGTTTCTTCATTTTCTTATGATGATCCCAGCTAAACACACCCTTCAAGGACAGTCACTAAGTCCTGGACTATTACACCAAGAATGCTCTCCTAGTTTCCTCCAGATAACATTCAGAGAAGCCAGCTAGTGAGTGGCAAAATCAGGCTCCATCTACTTGAAATGTTAAAGATTATTAGACCAGAACTCTAAAGAGATGGTTATCAAACTTATTATAGTACCTGCCTCTAAGCCAGAAGGGTACATGGTTCCACGTAGAATCACTCCATTATTTTCTACTGTTTAAAAATTTATCTCCTTAATTCAGCAAACCCTCATTTTCCAAATTTACCAAGAACATTTAGAATTCAGTTATTTTTCTTTTCCAATAAATTATTCAAAACTGCAGTCCAGTTACTTTGGGGACCGATTCTTTGAGCTGTGTCACAGTAGGTTATTAATGCAGTAGGTTGACAGTTTGATGCTTAGTAATAATAATAATGATGGCATTTATTAAGCGCTTACTATGTGCAAAGCCCTGTTCTAAGCGCTGGGGAGGCTACAAGGTGATCAGGTTGTCCCATGCGGGGCTCACAGTCTTGATCCCCATTTTCCAGATGAGGTAACTGAGGCACAGAGAAGTTAAGTGACTTGCCCAAAGTCACACAGCTGACAGTTGGCGGAGCTGGGATTGGAACCCATGACCTCTGACTCCAAAGCCCGGGCTCTTTCCACTGAGCCACGCTGCTTCTCTTAGTACTGTGCCAAGGATGGGGAGTGGAGTTGTTCCCACAAAATACATACTTCACCCATATCTTCCTCTTCCTCTTCTTCGGAAGTAACTTCTTCTGTTGTTCCATTCTGAAATATGAACAGATCACTCTGCAGTAACTGCACAGATAAAAATCATTAACTGAGCACCCGGAATGTACTTGTGCACTTGGTGCTTTCAACATATATTGACTATTACTGGACAGCTCTGTAGCCAAATATATGACAGAAGACAGTTGATACCAAATAATCACCCAGGCCCTGGAAGTCCCTCCTCCACTGGAGTTCTGAGGTCTAAGAAGAGACGATGCCTTTCCTCACGCCGCCCATCACACTATCCTGGGAGTCAGATCCTGTTCCCCTGAAGTGAGGCAGGCAAGAGGCCCTGCCCCGGTCTGCAGTCACGCAACCATGACCGTGTGTGTCCCAAAATTTGAGGCACTTTGTGGATGTTATCACT
Source organism: Tachyglossus aculeatus (assembly GCF_015852505.1). Classification (NCBI taxonomy): domain Eukaryota; kingdom Metazoa; phylum Chordata; class Mammalia; order Monotremata; family Tachyglossidae; genus Tachyglossus; species Tachyglossus aculeatus. The sequence goes on along the minus strand of NC_052091.1, from coordinate 12,693,740 downwards.
GCTGAGCTATGGTCAACCGGGGCCAGGGTGGTGAGGAACCTGACCGCTGCTCCCTTAACCACGACGTAATGATGCTCTTACTGTTAACCTTGTTTTACTTTTATTTTTCGTACTTTGCTTTAATCCTTCTACGTCCCCTCTCAGACATGTCCCCAACCATTCTTCCTCTCAGACTGGAACGGAAGTATCACTTCCCAGTGCACACAGGACCTACTCAAATGTGATTCAAGGATTAGATTTCGCTGAAATAATTTAAAACACTGAAAAAATTACTTTGGGATTTTAAAATATATGTGAGAACTTAAGTACTTTAAGAAAACAAAGTCAGCCCCCAAGTGTAAAAGGAGAAAGTCATAATTTAGTGATTCTGATTTTAAACCATTCAGGAGAAATTAAGACACTGTTCTGACAGTGTAATTCTAATGGGTTAAGTTTGAAAATAAATCTCTGCCTGGTACCACAAACTTGAATCCCGGGCTCAAATATCTTTCCTTTGCCTTGAATTATACTAAAAAAAAAAGAACACTTTTTAAATGAAATTTATGTTTGGGACATTCTGTTCCCTCCAAGGAAAGGAACTGTGGTAAAAATCCAAGAATTTATTTCACAGGACAGATCTTCTATCAAAACAGGAGTAGAATTAGGTCAGGGTTTTCTTTATGGATACTAAATAATCTGTTACATATATTAATCGAGTTGCATTTCCCACCACCCATTCCCACAAGGCTATATGAAAGGACACAGTCAAAAGCAGAAGTTAAGATCAACCTACTCTAGCAAGAAGAGTATGCACAATATTCACCGAAAACTGATGACATTAGGTATGTTATATTTTGGATCAGATACCTGTAAATCAACCTGAAGGCAATGGATTAGGAGGCTAAACTAAAAGCTCTCTGAAGACATTGATGGAAGAGCAGATTTTTAAAAATTAGACAAGAATTTAAGAGAAATAAGCCTTCATTTGCCTTCGACAGAGTTAGCGTTAGTTAACTGTGTAAGAGCTACAGTGAGATTTAAAATCCCTAATTAAACAAAAATGCAAAATGTCAGGAGATGTTATCAATCAGTGCTCAGCTCCTAAGGATCATTTACACTGCTACACCAGGGATAGAAGGAGGAGTCATTTCAGATTTTCTGAAAGAACGTAGCTCTGATTTTGGTTGCTGAACCCTGGATAATTTTGAATTTACCTGAACAGTTGGTAGTGGCTGATCTAGCATCTCAACATCTGGATGCTGAGGGAGGTTGTACAATCTGCAGAGGTCACATATCAATCGTTTCAGCTGCTGAAGAAGCTATGGAAACAAATTTTATCTTAGTAAATTAAGCCCGTTTCAAAAGTTCCCAAAGACGCAGATTAAGTTCACTGCAGGCAGAGATCACTTAACTATTGTTGAGGGATGCAAGGGAAGAAAATGGGGGAGCAGTGGGGATTACTTTTCATTCTAGTCAACAGTCAATATAAGTATATGAAATATGAGTAACGATGCTGGGTACAACGTGAGCATTCAAAAGGCGTGTACTCTGATACCTCTCTATTAGATTGTGAATTCCTTGGAGGCAGACATAAACTGATAAATATATCATAGTTAGGAGTGATAGCCCTGCTGCTGGGCCAGTAGAGAGAACACTGCTTTGAGAATCAGGGCCAACCAGGTTCTGTTCCTGGGGACGTGCCATCAATGCTGAAGTTTCTAACCCAAAAACCAGATAGGACATTCCACGAGATGGACAGCCCTACACAACTGCCGACATACAGCTGCCTAATGTGGGCCTCTTAATAATCAATCAATCAATCGTATTTACTGAGTGCTTACTGTGTGCAGAGCACTGTACTAAGTGCTTGGGAAGTACAAGCTGGCAACATACAGAGACAGTCCCTACCCAACAGTGGGCTCACAGTCTAGAAGGGGGAGACAGAGAACAAAACCAAACATACTAACAAAATAAAATAAATAGAATAGATAGGTACAAGTAAAATCAATCAATCAATCGATCGTATTTATTGAGCGCTTACTGTGTGCACAGCACTGCACTAAGCGCTTGGGAAGTACAAGTTGGCAACATATAAAGACAGTTCCTACCCAACAGTGGACTCACAGTCTAAGAGGGGGAGACGGAGAACAAAACCAAACATATTAACAAAATAAAATAAATAGAATAGATAGGTACAAGTAAAATAAATAGAGTAATAAATATGTACAAACATAATATACATATATACAGGTGTTGTGGGGAAGGGAAGGAGGTAAGATGGGGGGGTGGAGAGGGGGACGAGGGGGAGAGGAAGGAAGGGGTTCAGTCTGGGAAGGCCTCCTGGAGGAGGTGAGCTCTCAGTAGGGCCTTGAAGGGAGGAAGAGAGCTAGCTTGGCGGATGTGTGGAGGGAGGAGGCTACCGAGGTAAGTGCCTTCCTCTAGACTGCAAGCTCATTGTCGGCAGGGAAAGGGTCTGCTTTTTCTCTTCTACTGTACTCTGCCAAGCTCTTCGAACAGTGTTCCGCACAGAGTAAGTGCTCAATAAATGCCACTGATTGACTAAATCAGAGAACCTCGGCACAACAGTGACACAGTCCTGTTGTCGCTTTGGTCATATTAGGATCTACAAGTAAAAAACTGAAATATCTGCATGCATGATACAATGTGCTACCCCCGTGCCTGCCTACTAGCAACTGGTGTGGGAGTGTGCAACTGGGCCCTGCGCAAAGCCAACGGCGCTACCATCCATTACTCCACAATCTTGACAGGAGACTGCAGCTTTAGTAAAGTGAGGAAAAAAAAGGGACTGGTGAATGAAGAGACAGAGAAATATATGCTGAAGTTGCTGATGGTGTGGCACATCTGGACAGGTGGGATGATGGGGAGTAATCGGAAAATGCCTCCTGGAGAACGAACAATTTTAGGAGAGCTTTTCGAAAGGGGTTAAAGTGAAAGGCAGAAAGGCTTTTTAGACAGAAGGAAAGGCATGAGCCAAGAATCAGAGATGGGAGCTAAAGCAAGAGACAGAAAAGACGTCTGCCTGGGAGGAGCTGTGGTGCTGCTGGGAGAGAATAGTGAGAGGAAGACAAATGATGGAGAGCCCAGAAACCCAACTATCAAGGGTGTCTGGTTTTTATTATAAAGCAATGAGATGCCACTGAAAGGAGAAACTTGAGGTAGGGAATGATCTGCTGGGGAATGACATCTTAAAACGCTATAATGTAGCTGCTGCTTATCCACAGTTTGGTAGTACAGGGTGGCTGCACCACTAAAGACAGCTGCTGAGTGGCTGGAAAGGCTGGCAACGGTGCTGGGAAGCAGGAGAGAGGTCAATAAACAGCACGGTGGCAACTGCCTAAATAAACAACTCACAGAAAGATCTTTCCACTTTCCAGTTGCTGCCCGGCTGGTTTCTGCCAAGGTCCCACATTTCCTCATGAAAACACCTTTTTGAATTGTTTCCCAAAAGAGGGAGTCTAAGACCTGAGGAAAGTCACTTTGGGGGCTCAACTGCCTTAGTATATCTTAAAAATGGCTACTGAATTGTAAAGGAAATTAAAAGCCTAACTAATTGCATGTCTTCTGGAAAAATGTACCCCTTGATAAAACCTCATTTTTAAGGAATATAAATTGGTTGTATCTTGGTGTATGACTGCTCATCTGATAAATTCTGTTGCATTAGGAAAATTTTGTAAGCAGCCAAGGACTTTCAACAGGAAGCTAAGCAGCTGTGCTGAGACAAGATTTTCAAAACATATACAAAAGGGCAGAGTCTTCAAAATACACAGGGAGGCTCAAGGACTATAGCTTCCTCAACTTCAAATACACCTTTCCTTCACCCATCACACCCTTAGCCCGGGTGTTGAGGGGCACATGTGTGAGTGACGGGGATGCCAAATTAATAGTAATAATAATAATAATAATAATTGCGGTATTTGTTCCTTGCCAAGCACTGTTCTAAACGCTGGGGTAGATACACGGTAATCAAGTCAGACACAGTCCATGTCCTACATGGGATTCACAGTCTTAATCTCCACTTTAAAGATAAGGTAACAGACACAGAGAAGTTAACAGATTTGCCCAAGGTCACCCAGCAGACATGTGGCAGAGCTGGGATTAGAACCCATGCCCTCTGATTTGCACGTCCATGCTCTTTCCACAAACAGAGTCATCACTGCTACCTGCCCCAACAGCAAGGACAATCAAACGTTAATAATAACTCTGCCTTTTCATAATGTTTAACTTATCCCATCCAGCTGCACCTCCAACACCACCTCTCCATTCCTTATTAAACTCGTGTCCAACCTCGTCACCTCCCTCAATGGCATATTTTCCACTTGCTCTTTTCCTCTATGCTTACCGACATACCCATATATCTGCAATCCTTAAAATGATCCCCTCAACCCCAATGCAAAACCTAGGAATCATCCCATCTCCTTCCCATGATTCTTGTCCAATCTCCTCAAATGGGTTGTTCAATTGTGGTCTCCACTTTCCTCTCTGACCCTCTACAATCAGGTTTCTGGTCCCTTCAAGGTCACCAATGACCCCCTCCTTAACAAATCTAATAGACTCTTCTCAGTCCTAATCCTCCAGGACCTCTAGGCAGCCTCTGACATGTGGTCCACCCACTTCTCTTGAAAACACTAACATTGCTTTCTCTGACACTATCCTTTCTGGTTCTCCTTTCTACCTATCTGGCTACGCCTCCTCAGTCTCTTATGTTGGCTCTTCTTCTGCCTCTCCCTACATAGCTATGTAGGTGCCTCCCCGTCAGTTTTGTTTTTTGGCATTTTTTAAATAGTATTTGTTAAATGGTTACAATCCATTAGGCATAGACTAAGTACAGGAGGGGTAGATACAAGACCAGGTTGGACATAGTCCATATCCCACCTGGGGATCACAGTCACAATCCCCAATTTACAGATGAGGGAACTGAGGCACAGACAACTTACGTGACTTGCCCAAGGTCACACAGCAAATAAGTGGCAAAGCAAGTGGTTCAAAGGAACGGGTGTTTCCCTTGAGAGCAAGAGAACAAGTTGTTCCCTTCTCTTGTCAATCAGCACTTGCTCTCTTAAGCTTTGACTACCAACTGTAAGCAAATGACTCCCATATCCAACTCAGTAGCCCTGACATCTCTCCTTCTTTACAATCTCACATTTCATTCTGCTTTGAGATGATCTCATTGCCAACCTGTACTTCCCAAGCACTTAGTACAGTGCTCTGCACACAGTAAGCGCTCAATAAATACGATTGATGATGATGATCTCATTAAGGATGTCCTTCAGGGACCACAAGCTCATCATGTCCAAAACTGAACTCTCCATCTTTCCTTCCCTCCTCATAAGCCTGCAAGCATAGCATTATCCATGATTCCTCCCTCTTTCTCAACGAGTCACCAAATTCTACTGATTTTATTCTCATCAATGGTATTTACTGAGCACTTACTGTGTGCAGAGCACTGTACTAAGTGCTTGGAAGAGTGCAATACAGAGTTGGTAGACACGTTCCCTGACCACGACAGAGTCTAGGGTCTAAACATCTAGTCTAGATGTTTCTTCAAAACATCTCCAGAATCCATCTCTATCCACCTCCCTAGCCTATTCCTCCCCTACTTTTCTCTATCCCATTGGAATGGGAAAAGAGAAGAGGAAGTAAAGGTAGGAAGCAGAAGGAGGAATCTAAAAACTATTGTCAGTGTGAATTTGTGTTGAGCAATCAAAATATTAGCTTTTCAAAGCCTACTCTGTTCAACATGAAGGAGAAATCTATCAAATTATCAGGAAGATGACAGTTAGATATTCTGTTGGACTACAAAAGAAATGGGTAGAAAAGCTAAAGTTAATACCTACAGAAATGCCCACCCTTACTGCCACTATAACTTGATACCTAGAAAGAAACCTCACCAATCACCCCTTGAAGCATTTATCAATTCAGTTTCAGGTGGGTATAACTGACTGGGACTAAGGAAATTAAGTATAACAATTTCTCTGAAGCAATACACACAAACCCACAAACCTAAGTGACAGCCAGTCAAGTTCTGAATTTACTCTGTTGGTAATAGTCCTGTAAGTGTTTTTTTTTTTGTGTGTGTGTGTGTATGTGGTAGTGCTTACTATATGTCAATCACTTTTCTGAAAGAATGTGAGCAATATTTCTTATTAATAATCACCAAGAAAAATGTGTAATACTCTTTACTGCCTGAAGCTCAAAATTTCTCTGAAATGGTTTAATTTTACTGTTCCATGCTATAAATGAAGCAAAGGATCTTGAATAAAATTATAAAGTGCATCAGACTCCTAAACACATTTTACCTAAACTTGAAAAAAAATTCAGTAATGTGATTCTTATTATGGAGTTATGTACCCTAATTAACCCTTGATCATGATAAGAAAACAAAACTAAGAACTAGAAATTTGGGGGGGGGGGTTCTAGGAGGGGTTAAAAAGTGATTATTTTGGTTTTACTTTCTCCTCAAATGCCTTAGTAAAGGGATTTGATTATTAGAAGAAAAATTAGATATGAAAGGGAGAAAAAAGCTAGGCATGTTAGATAATACATCCCCAAATATTACTATCAATAGTCTACAGTTTCTTCAAGCATTCTGTTGCCACTGTGCTGGACTAGAACTATTAAGCTAAACGGATTGTTTGACTGACCCATTAACGGCATTTCTTATAATGAAAATTATTATAAAAAACACAGGTCAGTTTTTTTATAAACCATGGAATTAGGGGACAAGAATAGCAGGGATCATTGAAATCCCAATAGTCTAAAACCTTCATTTTTTTCATGGGATTCAACTTCCTTCCCTACTAAATCTTACATCAGAGACACAAACAAGTAGCAAAACTAACCAATTTTGAGTTTTTCTTCCCCTTTGCTCTTTCCCACCCACTGGTGGTGTTGATGCTGTAACCTGCAGTGAAAGGGCCACAGAATGGTAGTAGGAAGAAATACAATACTTGGGTGGGGCCAGTGGTTAATCAAGAATTGGCTATATTTGTTCTGGAAAAGCTAACCTCAAAATTCCATTCATTTGATAGTTTTGCTGACAAAAAACTTTAGAATGCCCCAGAAACAAATTGGAGCTATTTTTCACTTTTCCAGAAAATCCACAAAATGCCTTTTCTTTCAAAAAGTTCACTTCTCATTTTGGGAATTTTTACTTACACAATGGAGTTTGGCACCTCAAACTGCAACCACCCAGAAGGGCATAAAATACTAGGAAGCAACTTTAGGGAAAGAAATTCATGCCAAACAAATCCAATGTCTAAGAAGCATGTCATTCCATACAACAAGCCAAAACAGAAGAGTTGTTATTTAATCTAGATTTCTAAAAAGCTCTTGATTTCAATCCAGGACATCGTATTTGATCAGCAAGCTCCGATCTTCAGTTTACTATTGCTGGGTGAAAAAAAGTTCCTAGACTGAGGAGAAAAAAAGCTCCTAGATTGAGGTTCAGCTCACCACAACTGCCCCATATGGGACATGACTGAAGAGTGGAGAACAGTGGGATACCCAAGCAGCTACTGAATGGGGAGCTGAAATATGGAAGCAAGACAGAGATTCTAACATCTTAAGGATACAATAAAATAAAGCTTCAAAGCGGAACAACAGCTCAAAACTGACACTGGGCTTTTCACTCACACCTGCTCTCACATGTGAATATCACAATCAGTGGCATCATCTTCGAGTACAAAGAATACCATATATTGTTAAGTGTATGCCCAATCACTCTTAGTATGGCTTAGAACCAGCTGAGAGAGATGTACCAAGTGGTGTTCTACAAGGATCTTCCATGTTTTATGGCTACCTGGATGAAAGGGTTTTGGGTTATCCCAAAGTGGGCAGAGTTCCGAACCTTTTGGAACAGAGGAATGTAATTTGAAATGACAACTGTAAAAATGACTCTGTAATACAAGGAAGAAATTCAATCGTGATAAATTTAAGGCATTGTACATTTGGACAAACAAAAGTAACTACAACAAGGAGAGACACTGGTTAGGAACAAATGCAACAGAAGCTTGTTGTGGGCAGGGCATGTGTCCACCAACTCTGTTGTACTGTACTCTCCCAAGTGCTTATCAGAGTGTTCTGCACACACTAAGAGCCCCCAAAATGCCACTGATATCAGAGAGTGACCTAGGAGGCCTAATTAACCAGAAGCTGAGTAAATCAGCCCTGTGACTGACCATATTAAAAGTTAGTGTGGGGATCAGTTACATCAATACAAGGGCCCTTCAACTATACTCTACAAGGGTCAGGTTATGAGATTACTGTCTCCAGTTAGGCCCCCACATGCATTATTTTGACTATTTTTCCCCCTGAAACTTCACTAGTTTATCCACATCTTTTTTTAGGCATTGGAAAACAGGTACTAGGGAAGGGGTTGTTTAGTCTAGAGAAGAGATGGCTATGTGGGGCTGTGGGTAGTATTACATAGAAATGGAAACCCACAGCTGAAACTCTAAAAGGAAAAAAAACGTCGTTTCAGGTCTTACCAATGTGTTGCTCTTCTTAATATCTTCTAGGCGTTCCAGAACGGACGTCAGATTCGGGTCATCTGATTCCACAAACCATATTGGCGATGAAGAAGGGTAAGACTCCTGTACAGAAAAACCCAGGTCATAAACTTTCACATGCATGGAACCAACACATTATTCAGTTTACGGAACAGGATGCTAAATAACAAAGGGTCTGATTATCAGGCAAAAACTCCTCACCCTCGGCTTCAACGCTCTCCATCACCTCACCCCTTCCTACCTCACCTCCCTTCTCTCCTTCTACAGCACAGCCCGCACCCTCCGCCGCTAATCTCCTCACTGTGCCTCGTTCTCGCCTGTCCCGCCATTGACCCCCGGCCTCCCCCTGGCCTGGAATGCCCTCCCTCCGTACATCCGCCAAGCTGGCTCTCTTCCTCCCTTCAAAGCCCTACTGAGAGCTCACCTCCTCCAGGAGGCCTTCCCAGACTGAGCCCCCTCCTTCCTCTTCCCCTCCCCACCCCCCCGCCTTACCTCCTTCCCCTCCCCACAGCACCTGTATATATGTATATATGTTTGTACGTACTTATTACTCTATTTTACTTGTACATATTTATTCTATTTTATTTTGTTAATATGTTTTGGTTTGTTGTCTGTCTCCCCCTTCTAGACTGTGAGCCCGCTTTTGGGTAGGGACTGTCTCTATATGTTGCCAACCTGTACTTCCCAAGAGCTTAGTATAGTGCTTTGCAAACATTAAGCACTCAATAAATAAGATTGAATGAATGAATGAATGAATGAATGATTACTGGCTAACAATTAAGATCTACTAAGTACTTGTCTGCTGTTACCTTGAGCAGGTCACTTTTACTTTTCTGAGCCTCAGTTACCGCATCTGTAAAATGGGGATTGAGACTGGGACTGCGTCAGGGACATAGGAGAGGGACTGCGTCCAACCTGATTTGCTGTATCTACCCCAGTGCTTAGTACAGTGCCTGGCCCATAGTAAGCACTTAACACCATTATCATTACTATTAAGTATGTTGCTGGCCATTTGTTTCATACATTTTCTGCATCAGTATATGTCTATTTCACTCACTAAGCCCTTGCTTTCAGAAAAGGAAGAAGGGAACGACCACAGGAGGGGCTATTTAAAAGAACACCTCACTACTTTCTGTAGCTCCCAGGCCCAAGCCCTTCCTCAGCCATTGCCTGGCCACCTCCGGCTTGCAGGGGTACTGTTCTCCCCTGTGGCTCCGACAATTCAGGCAGGCAGGGAGGTTCAGGGCAGAGGAGCTTCTTCTTCTATGATCCCCTTTTTTCGGATTCTAAGTCTCTCTTCTCAGGCCCCTTTTCCTTTCAGTTTTATTTTTTGGGTGAATATGCAGTTTGGCTTCTTCCCTTCCCACCTCTTCCCATGCCCTTCGCAGAGGGGCACATTCTTATTGCTACTATTCTGAAGATGCTTTTGTAGTGTCCAGATCATCCTGAGGGGCCCAAGAATATAAGACTGGAGAAAAACATGGGGAAAAAGAGACAGGGGAGTAGGCAGGGGCAAGGCTGGGGAGGTAAGGGAAGGAGCTCAGAGTAAACAGGAGATTAAGAGGCAGCACAGTAACCCAGCGGTCCTCCGAATCCCAGCTCCTGTCTGTTCCCTGGATGCTTGCCCGTCTGTCCTGGTTAATCTCCTCAGGCCAGAGCGAGAAATCTGGGAAGCTCAGGGGGCCTGAAAGGATGCCGAGAAAAATGTTGTGTGGGGAGGGCCACTGAGTAAAAATGTGTCCCCACACTCCTTTCTCGTTCCAATTTTGTTCCTGTCTCTGCCTCCAAGCGGGAAGCAGCATGGCTGAGGGGGAGGCAGTTCCCCCTTTCAATTATGGCATGCTCTGGTTCACTTAGTTCTAGGGATCCCAATTTCCCAGGCCCTGACTTCTTCTGTACTGCCTTTCAATTTCACCAGTTGAGCTCCTTGGAGAAAAGGCACTAGAGACACACAAGAACAATAACACCCAGATTGCAAATTCCTGTCATTAGAGGAAGTCAATGGATCCCTATTTAGCATATCATTTATCCGCAGTTCAGGCATGTTACAGTAGAACGTCATTTCCATCTCTCTTTAGGGAGATCGTTAAAATTTAGCATTCCATTTCTGAGTGCATGCCACAAAACTGGGATCTTACAAAACCCAGCATCTCCCTAAGAAATTAAATAAAACCAGGCTTCATGCATTGGTAATCGCTGGCCACATTTTAACCACCCTCCCCCACTAAGCCCCACAAGACTGGGTCTTCTTTTCCACCAACTATGCCAAGTTTAATGATGATGAGAGCAAGCTTCCGTACTGCTGCGGCAAGATTGTTGGTTTTCCTAAATTAGCTACAGGCTGCTGAATGGAACAGGCAAGTGCATGCTGAGGCGAGTAGAAGTCGCAGACTCAGAATCTGGATCTTCCAATCTTTTATTTTTGATTACTCAGACAGCTACATTTCCGCTGTTCTCGGAAGTATGAAAAAAAGAGGTGGAAAAGGAAATTTATGGGAGGGTACTATCTGAACACTCTAAAGAGTCTCTACCTTTTGCAATACCACTTACCTTTGTATCAAAGAGGAGAGACATTTGCAAGGCCTTGCAGGCGCTTACTAAATACTAATTTTCTTACTAAGCAGTCCTTTTAGCTAAAACAGCTGATCCTTACAAAGGCATGAACAATGCACGTTAGGGGATGGTAATAAGGCTGTCTGATCCTGACCCACATGGTAGTTTGAAGAGGAAATTACTCTCTGGTATTTTTAATGCCTGAACTAATACTGCAAACATTAGTTCTTAAATTCTAAGGAAGGCAACTGTCACCCCAATTTTCAAGATGAAGAAGCATCAGACTGTGCTGATTACAGTCTAACGATGCAATTACAGCATTATCACCAGGTTGTCTCTTCCATAAGACACTGCTGTTTCCATGCACCCTCTCTCTTATTAACAATGATTTATTAAGTAGATGGCTTTTATGCCCTGTACTGCATTCGGCACTAAGAAATCAGAAGATGCAGAGAAAAGTACAGTATAGCAAAACATAAAAAAACCCTTAAAATTATTTTTTTAAAAAAGATCAAATTAAACCTCCAGGGCCCAAAGGAGAAAGAGAGGTAACATCGCCAGTTTTAAGCTCCTTCTAGAAGAGAGGCAGCATGGTCTAGAGCACGGGTCTGGGAGCCGGAGGATATGGGTTCTAATCCCGGCTCTGCCACATGTCTGCTGTGTGGCCTTGGGCAAGTCACTTCACTTCTCTGTGCCTCAGTTCCCTCATCTGTAAAATGGGGATTATGGCTGTGAGCCCCACGCGGGATAAGGGCTGTGTCCAACCTGATTACCTTTTCTCTACCCCAGCGCTTAGAACAGTGCTTGCCACGTAGTAAGCTCTTAACAAATACCACATTAGTATTATTATTATCATTATCATCAGGGTTACCCAATTTCATCATTCTCCGAACGAGGGAAAAGGCTTTGGGGAAGGCAGCCTTGTACTCCCTTGGGGGCCAGTAGGAGCAGGGAGGGGCTTCCCCAAAACACGGATGTGTGCACACGCTCATACTTCCTAATGCACCCTCCTTTTCCCCTTCCCAAATACTCCTTCCTCTCAGCTCATCTGCCAGGCCACTTTTTATTTGCATCTATTGAGGTTGGCGGGCTGGCTATTAATAGTCCCGAAGGGTATGGAAGCCCAGCAGGAAGAAACACCACCCATTAGCACCACTCAAGTGCATCCAAACATAACCTAACCAATAACTAATCCCAACTTCCCGAAGCTAAAAATATGTGGCCTTTGCCTGTCCATCCCAGGTGGCCAGAAAAGGTCCTTGTGCGTAGGGACAATGTTTAGTTTAAACTTTCCTGGGATGTTCTCAGGCACCTAGTGGTAGGTGCACTGTAGGTGTTCAACAAATGTTGTGGGAAATGAAGATGATGATGGAAGGATGAGCCTTGGGAAGATTGGCTTGGAGAGTGGGGGAAATGAAAGACTTGGAGGCAGTGGAACAGACCCGATGGCCAATGCTTGCCTCTGGCTTTAGGCCCAATAGTCATAGGCTAAAAGCCAAAGATCAAGTCTGGAATTGTGATGAAGCCCTGGACGTCAAGAGTGGTTTTAGGCATCACCACAATTCTAGGCCTGAACATGTTCTGAAAAGTAATTATGCATCCCTGGGAAACACTAGATTCTACTCAGAAAATTTTATGTAAAATTCCTCCCCACACTGTCCCTCATGGCCAGATGAAAAATTAAAGAAATCAAACAACAAAACACTGAGTTTAAAACCACAAATGAGTTTATATGTTTCAATGCATCTGTCTTCTTGAAAAATCAAAGCTTAGTCCTCTCATGTGTCATATAAAAAGCGCCCCCAACATAATGGACACTTCATGCTATATAACAATCTCATGTACTGAACACAGAAATTCTCAAAATTAATTTCACTCGAATCTTAGATGGTTTTAACCTACTGCCAAACATTTCATCATTGCTTCGCCACACTGAAGGTAGGCTAGAAAACTAGGTAGAGTGTGTGCTGGTAACCCCTAGAGTCTTGGGCACAGGGGAAAGTGGCAAGGAAAAACATCGAGCAGTGGTAATTCTGATGATGTTATGTTCTCAAGCAGCCAAACAGATAACACCCCTATAGTGATGGATTTTCCTTCCTACTCTTCTTCAGTAGAATTCACCAATAATGAATTGCACTCATTCAGTTTAATTGATTCTAGTACACCTTATTTAGTACATCTAACTCTTCCATAAAAACAGTCGCTGCATTTTTGCAAAAACTCACAAAAGGAGAATTCCCACTGAGGTATTCACCCCTTCCAGTCATGCATAAGCAGCTTCTTCTGCTAACTTGCTGGTGAGCCCAAAGAGACTTGCGTTATCGGAACATTCCCTAATTCCATAATAACATTTTAGCCAAAACACAGAGAAAACACGCTGCAGCAGAACTCAGTGTACTTAAGGTTACCCCACCTGTTACTTTTCTGCCTTTTTATAGGCCATCGATCTTACTTTTTAATAAGATGAAGGTTATTCTTGAACAGAAGGAAATACTTGGTGGAAGCAATGCTACAGTGACTCAGGTTTTTGACAAGCACATTTTAAAAGATTTAGCCTCATAGGACTGAACCTTTAATAGATGCACAAAAAACCCCACCCAACTCAAATACAAATGCCCACCCACCTTCTTAAGCTTGATCAAACTACATTCCCTCCACTCCGTCAGAGCCTTCTGAAAGGCCACTTTCTCCCTAAAGCATTCCCCAAATCTCTCCATCATCCTCTCATGCCTTCTCTTCAGCCCCCTAAACATCAACATTTATTGACCATCCACTGAACTATGCACTTGAGAACAGAGGCTTAAAGAAAGAGATTAGTTTCTGCCCTCTAGAGCTTTGCAAATTACTTTTTGTATTAAGGATATTAAGTAGCAGTTTACTGCTGCTGCTATTTCTTTCCTGTAATAAGCTATTTTACTATTAGGAAAGAAAATGAATTAGAAATGCTCATCTTTGCCATTAGACTTCAAGTCCATCCAAACCAAGGACCATGACCTACCTTCCTCTAGTACAGTGCTCATCAAATCAATCGAGGGTATTCACTGATCACTTATTGTGCGCAGAACACTGCACTAACTGCTTGGGAGTGTGCAATACAACAGAGTTGGTAGACAGCCCTGCCCACAAGGAGTGTATGGTCTACAGGGGAAAGAGAGACATTTAATTATGGAGACGTACATAAGTGCTGTTCTGTGATCTCCTCATGTCCTTCAAAGGAGCCCGTCTAGCCTCCTGTGCAACCTTAGAGAAGCCTTCTCACCCTTTACCGAGAAGCAGCATGGCTTACTGGATAGAGTAAGGACCTGGGTTCTAATTCCGGCTCCGCCACTTCTCTGCTGTTTGACCTTCGACAAGTTCATTCATTCATTCATTCAATCGTATTTATTGAGCGCTTACTGTGTGCAGAGCACTGTACTAAGCACTTGGGAAGTACAAGTTGGCAACATAGAGAGACGGTCCCTACCCAACAATGGGCTCACAGTCTAGAAGGGGGAGACAGACAACAAAATAAAACAAGTCACTTCACTTCTCTGTGCCTCAGTTACTTTATCTGTAAAATGGGAATTAAGACGGGGAGCTCCATGGGGGACAGGGACTGTGTCCAGCCTGATTAGACTATATCTACCCCAGCACTTAGAACAGTGCTTAACAAACACCATCATCATCATCACTGTGTTCAGCACAAACATAGAAGCTTTGTAATGACCGGGATAAAGAGACCAGAGAGCTCCTTTCTGCCCTGGGAGTAATTTTACAGGTATTGTGTTGAACACTCCCTGACTCCAGGTAAAATAGACAAATCGACAAAATATGTTTTCATCTTGGCTTTAGTAATAAAGGTATAATTCTCACACACTTCTTCAAAAACAATGAGTAGATCTTATCTGACACATTATACTAAGTGAACTTTCATTAATATTTCTTAAAATATGCAAACCTCTCTTCAGTAACTACCCGGTACATTCAATTAAACTGTTTAATAGCCATTTATTCTTAATTTAACAAGCTTCACAAACTTAATTCTGAAATAGCTGTCAATGCTTTTTTTAAGGCTAGAGTGGCAGCATACAGAACATTAATCAATGGTATTTGAGTGCTTACTATGTGCAGAACATTGTACTAAGCACTTAGGGGGGTACAACAGAATTAAATAATAATGATGGCATTTGTTAAGCACTTACTATGTGCAAAGCACTGTTCTAAGTGCTGGAGAGGATACAAGGTGATCAGGTTGCCCAACGTGGGGCTCACAGTCTTAATCCCTTTTTTACAGATGAGGTAACTGAGGCACAGAGAAGTCAAGTGACTTGCCCAAAGTCACACGGCTGACAACTGGCGGAGCCGGGATTTGAATCCATGACCTCTGACTCCCAAGCCCATGCTCTTTCCGCTGAGCCACGCTGCTTCTCTGATACCATCATTATTAATTAAATGCTCAATAAATACAACTGAATGAATGACTGAATTAGCAGACATTTTACCTGCCAATAACGAGCTTACAGTCTAGAGGGTATGATAGACAGAACATTACTAATAGTCTTCCAGTGTTTAGAAAAAAAGACCCAACAAACTTTTCCTCCCAGTTGTAAATAGGCTTGTGTCTGTCTCCCAACTAAGAATATAAGGGAAGCATATGGCATAGTGGACCAGTCTGGGAATAAGAAGATCACGGATGCTGATCCCACTGGTCTGTTGTGTGCCTTGTGGGCAAGTCACTTCTCTTCTCTGTGCCTCAGTTACCTCATCTGTAAAATGAGACTAAGACTGTGAGCCCCTTAAGGGACAGGGGCTGGGTCCAACCTGATTTGCTTGTATCCACCCCAGAGCTTAGTACAGTATCTGGCACACAGTAAGTGCTTGATGAATACCACAATTACTGCTTTTATTATAAGCTCTTTGAGGGCAGGGGGCCAGGACATTAGCTCTGTGATGTTCTCTCAAGCACTCAGTACAGCTCCCTTGGCACACAGTAGGTGCTCAATAAAAACTACTGATTGATTGGCACATACCACCCCTGCCTAGCACTGTAAGGATCAAGTCCCATACCACGAGAGCAGAATGGGCAAAATTTGGGGTTGCAGTTGGGCCCCCTCCAATAGCAGGACCCCAAAGCTCAAAGAACAGTACCAAGCTTCCTCACGTACCACTTTATGGATGCCGGTTGCGAGGGGATTTAGAATGTATGGGGGTGGGGGGACCCACCGGGTTCCTTCAAAGACTGGTCACAAAAGGTCCCAGTTCTTTTGAGGGCAGCAGCCCTGGGAATGTCCTGCGTGGACTTATAGAGAACAAAGGGTGCACTTGGAGTGCACCAGACTGCTCTCCCTATACCAATATCCGGCATCCCCCCTTGATCGATATCTATGTAAGGGCCCTATCCGCTAGTATGTTGGATCCTTTCTTCACATTCCACCTACACCCCGTCATGCTGTAATGGACCACAGTATTGTAAAAATTCCTATTTCGCCAGGTCTCTGGCCTTGGTCCATTGAGACACCACTATGACTGATACGGACGTGGATCTGTTGTGCTCCCTGCAGTCCTCCCGGGTGGTCGCATCAGCGTTTCCCTGCATAGATCAGGGTGTGAGCACGCCTCTCATATCTACTTAAGCATAATTTTTACATGCCTTGCATCACTGGTACCTTCACGCACCGTGTCTTGTGCACTTATCATTGCCGGAGTAAAATACCATCCGTGGGAGTGGGGCAAACAGAAATCTTACCTTCCCAACCAGGGCGGTATTGGGAAGGCAGGGAACAGGTCCACTAACTCTGTTGTATTGTACTCCCCCAAGAGATTAGGTCACTGCTCTGCACAGTAAGCCCTCAATGAATACCACTGACTGATTGGTTGCTCCATATATACGATTGATTGATTATGGCCAGAGCTGTGAGACACCAGGAGGGCTGTTCCTTTACCAGTACAGCATCTCCAGTATAGCAATCTTCTTTTAGCACTTTTCTTCATTAAGTGCTATTGAATTTAATGCTGACCTCCCTTACTGAGCTCTAGTACTTCACGACAGCTCTTTGGTTTGGCCTCTCTTGCCCTGTGGGCATTAGACCTGCATCCTCTTGGTTTCAACAACCATGAGCCAACTAACATTAACAAAATACAATGAATGAATGAATGGACTGCAGTGTTTTGCATTGAAGTTAACTGCCCCTCAGATAGAGTACATCATGAACTGAAAGTAAATCTCAAATAATGGCATCGCCTGTTGAAAACAATGAGCAAGCTTTGGTTCTGTCGGGTAGGATGAATTTTTGGGTGCACATGGAGGTTTGAGGCCCATGCCAACTACAGCCCATGAAAGGTCGGTGCTGATCGCCATACAGCTCTTGAAACTGCTTTTCACACAGTACATTTCTCCTCTCACACAGCTCATTTCTCCTCTCTGAAGCAACACATTTGTCTTCAAAGGACTGAACAGCCAAATGGCAGACCTGACCCAGAGTCTGCAAGCAGTGGTATCAGTGGAGCACATTTTGAGGTTGGCTTACAGTAAGTCCTTGAACCTAAAGAGATTTCTCCAGTCCTGACCTCTCTCCCTAACAGAATGTCTTGAGAATCCTTTTACCCTTCATTTCTAACAAACACAGGATCGCAGAGGGGCTCTGGCTGTCATCATCATCTCTGTGGCCCAGTGACCCCACAAAGTTTAAGAACCTTGATTGGTGTGCATGATGGGCTCTTGCTATTTTAGACCAGGAACTGCTTCAGAGAGCACAGAGGGAATGGCTGAGCTGCTTCATATGCCTCTGGTATGGTATCTGAGCCTTGCAGCTGTACAACAATGTGGTAATGACGACAGCACCAATGACAATCTTTGTCTTTAGGTTAACTCCACTTTCTTGCCTGACACCAATAGTTTAGCTTTTCAACTGCTGCACTGGCCATACCAACACATCTTTGGGTGTTGTCAGTAATGGTATTTTGCAATCTCATGCTGCCCAAGGAGCAGTTTTTTGATCACTTTACACTGCACTTCAATGACGGATACTATTAGAGCAGAAACTGTGGTATCTTGTTTGGGTTAAAATATGACTTTTTCGGGCTGATTGTAAGGTCCTTGAGGGCAGGAATCATGCATACTATTCTCCATTGTACTCTCCCAAGTGCTTAGTACAGTGCCTTGCAGAGAGTTAGCACTTAAATCCTGTGGGTTGTTTGTCAGCCTAAAGCATTGAGCAGCTGGGCAACACATTCAATGAACAACGATACGTCTTCTTATGGTATGTGTTAACGTTTACTGTGACAGGCATTGCACTAAGCACCGGGGTAGACACGAAATAATCAGGGACACAGTCCGTGTCCCATGTGAGGCTCTCAGTCTTATGCCCCATTTTAACTGATGAGGTAACAGGCACAGTGGAGTGAAGTGACTTGCCCAAGGTCACACAAAAGACAAGGGGCGGAGCCAGGACTAGAACCCAGATCCTTCTGACTCCCAGGACCGTTCTATAGCCACTAGACCACGCTGCTTCTGTCGATGATTATTAATCCTCAAACGTTCCTATGAAATGCCCCACGGCAATGGGTGACGGGCAGGGAGAGGATGCTACTGGAGGCCCTTAATCGCAAATGTGCAGCCAAGTGGGCAAGAGTTACAGTTAGTTGTTTATCACCCATCAGAAGCTCTCTCTGATCTGGAGAAGGGAGAGAAAATGGCTCCTAAAATTGCTTTCTTCAGCCAGCCACAGAGAACTGGCCCTCAGCAGCAGGATACCAAGGAAGAATCAATCAATCAATCGTATTTACTGAACACTTACCATGTGCAGAGCACTGTGCTAAGCCCTTGGGAGAGTACAACACAACCCTGGAAGAGACACATTCCCTGCCCCAGAAGTCCCTGGTCCTTGTTTCCTGGAATGTTAGTACACAGTCATACATGGACAACTCTCTAGAGAGGAACGGCAGTCATGGCCAGAGAGCTAGCCAGCCAGGATACCAACATAGTGGACCACAGTGAGTCATGGTCGACCAGTGAGTCCTGTTTGGAGAAACGTGGAGCCTGATATTTTTACTGGTTTTGGCAAACAGTTCATCAAGAGTGGAAGCTGACTAGTGTTGGCTTTGCAATCAAAACTTTTCAGTTTGATCCTAGGAGTAATCAGTGATTGCTTGACAGTGCTAGACCTAAGCTAAGTGATGACATCAAATCCCAAATACTGCAGCTTTGTAGCTAGCACTCTGCTGGGAAGTAACAGGGCCTCCTACTCCACCCCTTCACACTCTTGCACCCACTCTTCTTCCCTCCCTGGCTGCCATTTCAATCATATTCATACCTCCCTAATCAATTTGGCCTCCCACCCTGTAATGTTCCTTAAGGTCCCCTTCTATTTTCAATTTTCGATTTTCAATCTACAGTCGCTCCCTTGGGCATCTCACTTGTTTCTCAGGTTCACCCATCACTGCTATGCAGATGACTCCTAAATCTGTGCCCTAAGCCCTGACCCTTCTCCTCCTCTGCCCCCTTTTTCCTTCTTACCTCCAGGTCATCTCTATAGGGATGTCCTGCTGGGAACTTGAACTGAATGTGTCTAAAGCTCATCTATCCTCCACCTAACTTTCCCATCATAACTATACCACCATCCTCTCTGTCCCTAAAACCCACAACCTGGGCATTATCTTGGACTCCTCCCACTCTTTCAAACCCCATATTCAATATGACAGAATCCTGTTGGTTCTTCCTCTACTAAGTATCTCCAGAATCTACCTCTTCCGCTCCATTGAAACTGCCTGGCCCAAGCAAGCGCCCCGTCATATCCCACCTTGACTAATGCATCGGCTTCTTTGTAGTTTCACCTGCCTCCAAAATATATCCTTCCTAGGCTATATTTCACTCCGCCGCCCACATTTTTCTAAAGCTTCACTCTACACTCACACATCTCCCCACAGATTCCTCTCTGCAGGCAGAAACTCCTGATCATTGACTTTAATTAAGGTGCTCAATCAGCTCTCTCCTACTCATCCTTTCTTCTTTCCCACTACACCTTGGCTAGTACGCTTCGCTCCTCTGAAACCACGCTACCCCTTGGGTCTTATTCTCATCTCTCCCCTTAATATCCTTTTGATATTCACTCCTCTCCCAACATATCCGCATGTAATTTATTTTAATGTCTGTCCTCCCTTCATCTGTAAGCTCCCCGTGGGCAGGGATTGTCTACCCCTAGTCTTTTGTATTATACTCTCCCAAGCACTTACTGTGCTCTGCATACGGTAAGCACTGGATAAATACCATTAATTGACTGCCTGAGTAGGTGGCTCAATACTAGTGACTGATATCCTGCCCAAGAAACAGCAGTCAAATGACTTGAAGCAGAGTCAGGGGCTGCAAGTAGCAGACACGGAAAAATCTGAATTAGATGTATCTAAACACCTGGGCTCAAATGAACAACAACATGTGCAAAGTTTTGGTGACAGAAATCATTTTTTCTTTATGAAAACATGTTAACATTTAATTGATTCATCCTGCATTATTGGTACATACTTATTGTCTTTACAGTATTGAATTTCTGTTGCTAGTAGGTATTGTGCATCTACTGTGTTTAGAGGTCTGGACTGAGCACTAGGGAACGGTACAAGGAGCATAATTCAAACATATCACCAGGCTCCCAGCAGAAGAAAAAGGGGAGAGAGGGAGGCTGTTGACAGAGAGATAAGGAAATATTAAAACTGATGACAGCAAAACATATGAAAAAGGACCACAATAAAAATAAGAGCTGCAGAACACTGCAGTCACAGGGGCAGTTTTCCGGCTTTTCATCAGTCTGGCAGGTCAATCCAAAGTCCAATTACAACCTTCTCAATGGTGTAAATGTTTGCAAGGTGTGGCTGCCACTGCTACTGCCATCTATCCCACTCAAGCAGAACAAAGGAGCAGCCCAAGCCAAGACCTAATCGCTAGACTGTAAGCTCACTGTGGAAAACGAATGTGTCTGTTTATCAATATACTATACTCTCCCAAGCTCTTAATACAGTGCTTTGCGCACAGTAAGCGCTCGACAACTGTACAACGTGTCGGGGATTTACGGGCCTGGCTTTCTGAGGGCCGAACGGTCTGGGTCACATCTCCCTGCTCCCAAAGAGCACTGGTTCTTTGTCCATTTCAGTGCCGCTCGGGGGAATGGAGCAGACAGAAGCTGGGGAAGAGAGTGTTGGAGGCCAAACTCCCTCTAGAAATCTAAAAGGCCAGTAGTAGGTCAGATGTTGGTCTCTCTGCTTTTGACGAACATCTTTATTTTTAAAGCGATCCCACAGGAAGAGAGATTTATACATAGATCGTTGCCTTAACAACATCGGATCTGCCCTTCCAGGGTGCTGTTCCTAAGCACTGGGAGAAAATGGTTAACACAGAACACTGAGCCAATCATGTTCCAGGGGTTCCTCAAGGGTCAGTTCTTGGTCCCCTTCTATTCTCTATCTACACTCACTCCCTTGGGGAACTCATTCGCTCCCATGGCTTCAACTATCATCTCTATGCTGATGACACCCAAATCTACATCTCTGCCCCTGCTCTCTCTCCCTCCCTTCAGGCTCGGGTTTCCTCCTGCCTTCAGGACATCTCCATCTGGATGTCTGCTGGCCATCTAAAACTTAATATGTCCAAGACTGAACTCCGTATCTTCCCACCCAAACCCTGCCCCCTCCCTGACTTTCCCGTCATTGTAGACAGCACTACTATCCTTCCCATCTCACAAGCCCACAACCTTGGTGTCATCCTCGACTCCGCTCTCTCGTTCACCCCTCACATCCAATCCGTCACCAAAACCTGCCGGTCTCACCTCCGCAACATCGCCAAGATCCGCCCTTTCCTCTCCATCCAAACCGCTACCTTGCTGGTTCAATCTCTCATCTTATCCCGACCGGATTACTGCATCAGCCTCCTCTCTGATCTCCCATCCTCCTGTCTCTCCCCACTTCAGTCTATACTTCACAATGCTGCCCAGAACATCTTTGTGCAGAAACGCTCTGGGCATGTTACTCCCCTCCTCAAAAATCTCCAGTGGCTGCCTATCAACCTATGCATCAGGCAAAAACCCCTCACTCTCAGCTTCAAAGCTCTCCATCACCTCGCCCCCTCCTACCTCACCTCCCTTCTCTCCTTCTACATTCCAGCCCGCACCTTCCGCTCCTCCGCTGCTAACCTCCTCACTGTACCTCGTTCTCACCAGTCCCGCCATCAACCCCCAGCCCACGTCTTCCCCATGGCCTGGAACGCCCTCCCTCCGCATATCGGCTAAGCTCGCTCTCTTCCTCCCTTCAAAGCCCTACTGAGAGCTCACCTCCTCCAAGAGGCCTTCCCAGACTGAGCCCCTTTTTTCCTCTCCTCCTCCCCATCCCCCCCACCCTACCTCCTTCCCCTCCCCAAAGCACCTGTATACATGTTTGTACAGATTTATTACTCTATTTTTCTTGTACATATTTACTGTTCTATTTATTTTGTTAATGATGTGCATTTAGCTTTAATTCTATTTAATCTCACGACTTGACACCTGTCCACATATTTTGTTTTGTTGTCTGTCTCCCCCCTTCTAGACTGTGAGCCCGTTGTTGGGTAGGGACCATCTCTAGATGTTGCCACCTTGTACTTCCCAAGTGCTTAGTACAGTGCTCTGCACACAGTAAGCGCTCAATAAATACGACTGAATGAATGAATGAACAAACTTGAGTGTTTCATTATCTTTATACCTTATTGCCGCCTCCTATCTGTAATTTATTTTAGTGTCTGCCATCCCCGCTAGGCGGTGAGCTCCTTGAGGACAGGGATGATATCTACTAATTCTCCCAAACACTTAGTACAATGTCTATACCCAATAGATGCCCAACAGATATTTTTGATTCGATCCACTTGCACATCAAACAGAAACTCGTTGCCATCGGCTTTAAAGCACTCACTCACCGTGCCCTCTCCAACTCACCTCACTGCCCTCACACTACCACCCAACTTGCACAATTTGCTCCTCTGGGGCCAACTTAGTCTCTGTACCTTGATCTCGTCTACTCATCGTCGACATCTCACCCATCTCCTGCCTCAGGCGTGTAACACCCTTCCTCTTCATATCTGACAGCTGAATACTCTCCCCACCTTCAAAGCCTTATTGAAGGCACATCTCCTCCAAGAGGCCTTCCCTAAGTCATCATTTCCTTTTCTCCCACCCGCCTGTGTCACCCTGATTTGCTCCCTTTATTGACCCTCCCCCAAACCCCTCAATGTGCCCCACAGCACTTGGGTACATACCCAAAATTTATTTATATTAATGTCTGTCTCCCCCTCTAAACTGTAAACTCGCTGTGGGCAGGGAATGTGTCCAACTCTGTTATACTATACTCTCCCAAGTGCCTAGTACAGTGCTCTGCACAGAGTAAGCGCTCAATAAATATGACTAATTGGACTGATTGAGTTTCTGCTGTTTCTACCATGGGCTTGGGAGTCAGAGGAACTGGGTTCTAATCCCAGCTCTGCCACTTACCTGCTGTGACCTTGGGCAAGTCACTGAACTTCTCTGTTTCACAGTTTCCTCATCTGCAAAATGGGGATTAAATCCTCCTCCCTCCTAGTTAGACTGTGAGCCCCATATGGGTCAGCGACAGTATCCAAGCTAATTAACTTTTATCTACCCTAAGCACTTAGAACAGTGCTTGACAGATAGTAAGTGATGAACAAATACCATAGTTATTCATTATTATACTAACGTCAGTGGGGTAAAGATCAATACATGCGTGAGCCAGAAGTGGTTAGATAATTTTCGCTTGGAAAATGCATTTTATGGGCTGAAAGGCAGACTGGATAATGTCCCTTCCAGTGTGCCAAATATAGCATTTCAGGCTTTTCCATTTTCCTCCAGTTCTGTACCTCTTTCCCTCATGGGACACCTGAGGGCAGTCCCTAGAGAGAAGGCAGTAGCTCCTTGGCAAGAGCTGCCAGCTATCAGCATATACAAATTATCATCCTCACCAATTTGGCCAATCTCACCCTCTTCTTTTGAGCCCCTTTGCTGCTAAATCACGACACGCAGTACGATCAAATAATACAGCCCGAAAATTGGCTGTACAGTGAATCAGGGTGCTAATGTTAGGATGTGGGAGGAACCCATGGAATTTTTTAAGCCCATCAATAGATTGGCAGACTCAGCTAAAGTCATTATTTTGTTTACTCATTTAGATTCCCAGTTCCTAACACTACTAGCTAAAACTACAAGCTGTTCTCTGAGGAACAGTGAGCAGCATTTCCCAGTCTGTTGTCTGTGCTCACTTTCTCCTTCCAAAAATTCACCCAGCCTGCCGGTTTGAAGGGTTGCTTGGTTTGATACATACTGAATTAATTTTTCTCATACTGAGTATTCAAATTCAGGTAATTTTGACATGTTTAAATTTTGTAGGGCATTTGTTAATAACTTACTATGTTTTAGGCACTGTTCTAAGCACAAGGGTAAATACAAGCTAATCAGATTGGATGCAGATCATGTTCCATGTGGGGCTCACAGTCTAATCCCCATTTTATAGATGAAGGAACTGAGGCACAGAGAAGTGAAGTGACTTGCCCAGGGTCACACAGCAGACAAGTGGTAGAGCTGGGATTAGAACCCAGATCCTTCTGACTTCTAGGCCCACACTCTATCTACTAGGCCATGCTGCTTTCAATGCAGGAGTACCTTTAGTAGAAGCACCACAAAAGGTTGTTACTGGAGTCCCCTAGTAAGTACTGCCAACACGATGTTTCTAGATAATATCCAGACAATTTTTTTTTTTTTTTTTACTATTACTCAGTTTATTTCTACAGGCAAGAAGGGAGGGATTACCAGGTCATTTTGTTAATGATTAGCCAGTTGAAGTTATGGGCTAAAACCTAGTTTTTGGATCATGGGCATATTTAATTAATCCAAATTTTCCATGGCTTCAATTGTATTGATAATACAGAGATGGATATAATGATTTGTTTTTATTCAAAGAGTGGTAAATAGCTTTTAAAATTCTAATTTTGAAAGTAACAGATCAAAAGGTGATTTGGAAATTTTCAAATTAGCTTAATCCAAGAGTTTGACCTGCTTTTCTCTTAGTGTCCCTTTGAACAAACACAAATGAACTAATTATTTATGATAATGTGTGAAATTCAAATATAATAATTTTACTCAAGAGTTCAAATAATTCCAGATTCTGAAATTAATGATTTTAGGCTACTTCTGCCCCCCCCCCCCCCCCCCCGCCCAAAAATCTTTTCTCTTTGAAATATCAACGCCAAAACGACCACTGGATCCCCTTGGCTTATTTTATTACTGAAAAATACACAGTTGCAACACTATTTTCAAGTCCATCGGAGCTTTTGTTTAAATTTGAAGCCCTTTATAATGACATGGTTATGAGTAAATATTTCCCCCCCAAAAACTGAGAAGCAGGAATGTGTAAGTGAAGGAATATGTATAGCACCTGCTTCAGAGAAAAGAGAGTGCATGCAGCACCCTGAATATGAGGGTCCTAGCTAAACAGGAGCCATGGATTTAGCCCCTCAATCTCCTGTCTCTTTATGGATGTGTCCTCACCCTTTCTATTTTTAAATTGTGACCCCTCCTCCTCCCCTCATACACGCCCGCCCGCAGGACTGTGTATAATTCTCACCTGGGTATTCTTTCCCAGCATTTAACAGTGCTCCACATACAGTGTTTAATAAATACTATTACTACTGTTTGACTACTGCTTCTTAGTTCCGCATTAGCTAATGCATTTGGCTAATCTAGAGGCAGAGACGCAGAGTTCACTTGGCCTGGCTCCTTTTAACCCCTAGATAATCCTATTTTTATTTCTAAAAAGAGGGGTTCTGGAACTGTCAACTTTTGAATCTGATTATAAGGGTTGGGAGGCAAGCCATGATATTCTTCAATAATGCCGGTCCTACAGTTTGGAGAGCCTTTTTCCTATTTTGGGCAGTGGCCTGCTACTCATAGCCTCCCCCCCCGACACACACACACACACACACACAAAAATCTTCTTTCAATTCCCTTTGCCTCCTAGCTTAGGCTAGTTACTCTTAGTGTTGATGGGTAACTTTTATCAAGCATCTTCTCCATTAATTAGGTCTTCTTAACGGAAGGAAGAAAAGTCCCGCATACATCCCAAAAAGCAAAAAGATAGCTAATTTAACTACTTTCACAAAAACTAAACAAGTACACACCTAGAGATGAGTAAGAATCAATTTCCTTTAAAAGACATCAGTATCAGCAATGTTAAATTTAACTAAATTTCTAACCTGTTAGTTGTTATAAACAAGAAAACCACCAAACTATTCTCATATGAACTGCCCTGTGAATAATTAAGGAGTTTCTGGCAATATCTTTCTATGCTTAGTCAAGAAGTTCAGTAATTAACTCAAATTATAAGGTCTCAAAGTGGTATCAGTATTGAGTTCTCTCAAATATTTATAAAACCACCTGAAGGCCCCCCCCCCACACCAAATTTCTTGTAGAAAACATCTAAAACAATAACTAAAATGAAGTGGGATAAGATAAAGGGCTATTATTGTTCAGCAGGTAAGGATGTCCACTTCCAAAAAAGCCACAACTACAAATCTTTGGTTTTAGGACAGAATTTCACTTGCTCCCAAAAATCCGGTGTAGGAATCCCTAGACTTCTCCATCTCAAACCCATCAATTTAGAACAATGTGCTTCTCTTTCTAAAGTGACAGGCAGCAAAACAGCAAGTCACAATGCTCAATTTCTGGCGCCTTTTCAAACTTGTCTGTGATGTCGCCAGTTGTTGCTTTGTAACTCATTAGAGTGTAAGCTCCCCCTCTAGACTGTAAACTCACTGTGGGCAGAGAATGTGACTGTTATATTGCTATACTGTACTCTCCCAATTACTTAGTACAAGTGCTTAGTACAGTGCTCTGCACACAGTAAGCACTCAATAAATACGATTGAATGAATGAATGATCGGCACACATTAAATGCTCAATACAATTGATATTAATAACCAAATAAATTGTTAGGTGTATGGTAGGAATTGGGTGATGGTAACAGGTTTTTTTTTAAAAAATAGTCCCCTTGGTGGGCCAAAAGTTGAGTGAATATGAATTTATTATTTTCCCTCTTTGCTCCATTCTTCCATAATGCACCATTTTCACTATGCATTTAGACACTGTCAGGGAATTTAGGGAATCTTCTGCCAATACGCCTTTATCTGGAGAGAAGGTGAAGCAACATGAAATGCTGTGTACCGGTCCACTACATCTTTCATGGTCCGTGGAATGTGATGCAAACTTTGTCAATAATATAATCGGCCCCCTCATTAGAGGGCTGAGTGCAGTAAGGGATTAGGAATAATACAGGTATTCATGAAATACTGCCTTTTCTAAGTAATCAGATAAATGACCACCTTGCTCATAAAACCAGATATGATAAGCTCCCCTCTACTAGACTGTAGGCTCTCGAGGGCAGGGAATATGCCTATCAACCTTTTATACTGTACTTACCTAAGTACTCTGTTCTCCCCCAAGAGTACAATGCTCTGCACACAGTAAGTACTCAATAAAGATAATTGTTTGATGACAATCTCAGAATTAAGAACCAACACTGGCAATACTGCAACATGAACATAGCTTTCCTGTTCACATTGTAAGAAACAAACAAAAAAAGTCAAAAAATCAAATTTTCAAAGGCAGAGTTTTCCACCTGAAGTGTTTTTATACCAGTACCATTCCATGGGGGCTAAGGGGGAGAGAAATGAAGAGGGTCCAGCCTGGAGTGCCAGCCTATGGAGAACTTGGGGACGGTAGAAGTTGGGATCAAAAAGCTACCCCCTGCCCTTCAGTTTTTAATTGCCCAAAGCAATCAGAATGGCTCTAGTGCTTACCAATAAGCAAGTTGTGCACTCCAAAACATAGCAAATCTTGGTAAGTCTACAAGATGCCCGTACACTTTTTAAAACAAAATACTTAACCATGCTTCAACATGGTTTTGCCTCAAACTGGGATTTAGAGATTCTAGGAAGTGCTTAAGTGACATACAGCAATAGCCAGTATTGTCCTTCAAGGGCACAAGCAGCCCCCAAGCCATTTGCCACATGCACTGATAAGCAGCGGTGCATGGGCATGATGCCAAGCATGAAAGCATCAGGGGAGGGAGAGAGTACAGCTCAGGCCAGCCCCTGTGGGCGCTGAACTTGGGTACTCATCTCCCCTGTGTCCCAGGTCTGGAGAATGAATTCAACAAGCGGCGGCAGTACAGAAGAGGATGAAAACAACTAGCAAGAAATTATCTGTCCTCCCTCATTTTTCTTTCCTTCTCTCCCTCTTTACTCTGTAGGTCCGATTGGAATACAGCAAAGTACATTAACTTTAAAATATTCTGATTTCATAATTCCACCCCCACAAGAAGGTAAGCTGCATTTATGTGTGTTTAGATGGTATAATTGGCTCTTTGTACACCAACTGTTCAAAGGCTCCATTTCGTTTGGCTCCTCTGTACGAAAAAGTTTGCCAGCCGACCCCTGTTCTGAAACATCTCCTCAAATGCTCTCTGTTCTGCAAGAATGTGTGTTTTCAATATGCGTTTTTAGCTAGAACATCATTAGGGAAACCAGGAAACTTTTGTCCAAGAACGTGAGTCTGTTTGGATAGAGTGTGCCAGGGTTGAAAGAAATTGTGAGCATGCACAAGGCACCAGATCAGGTACTATAGTGAGCTGTCTGTAATGTAGGCCTTTCCTGAGAACACAACCCTGTCTTATAGGAGAACTGGATGTATGCCTTTGCACAGAGATAGTATTAGGAGCAGTCCAGAAGCAAAAAGAACGCTGTTACCTGTTTATCTCTTGGGGTTAAAAATACTTCGTATATTTGTTAAAGTGGAAGTTTACCCCCCTTTTTATAATGGTACTTGTGAAGTGCTTACTGTATGTCATGCACTGTTCTAAGCACTGGGGTAGATATAAAAGTTAATCAGGTCGGACCCAGTCCCTGTCCCACCTTAGGCTCACAGTCTAAGTAGGAGGGAGAACAGATATTGAATCCCCATTTTACAGATGAGGAAATGAGACACAGAGAAGGGAAGTGACTTGCCCAAGATCACATAGCAGGAAAGGAGCAGAGCTGGGATTAGAACCCAGGTCCTCTGACCCCTGGGCCCATGCTTTTTCCACTAGGCTACACTGCTTCTCTGTTCTCAGTTTTTTATTTTTCATTTGGGGCGGAAAAAAAAGTCTTAGCCTTGAAGAAAAATTTCAAGGGCTTCCAAAACCTCACCCAGAAGAGCACCTCTTAGAGGAGGAGGGAAATACACAAGTTTTTGTTGTTTTTTAAATCTTGCCCAAATCCCTATAACTCATGGCAATACTTCACTGAACTTTAAAATATCTGTTCCAACCTAAAGGAGCTTTGGAACCTCAATTTCAAAGCCTGAAAAAAAAAAATCAAACCTACTACACACAGACATCCTTGACTCCCAAGGAACTACAGAGCAGCTTGTGGATAACGAGAAGCAGTGTGGGCTAGTGGACAGAGCACGGCCTTGGAGTCAGAAGGACCTGGGTTCTAATCCTGGCTCCGCCACCTGTCTGATCTGTGACCTTGGGAAAGTCATTTTACTTCTCTGTGCCTCAGTTAGCTCATCTGTAAAATGGGGATTAATGATGTGAGCCCCATGTGGGATATGGACTGTGCCCAACCTGATCAGCTTGTATCTACCTGAGCATTTAGCTTGACAGAAAGTAAGCACTTAACAAGTACCACCATTATTATTATTATGAGAATTCAGGCATAGAATCATCATCATACTAATCACCTGATTATCTGTTATCTACCCCAGCACTTAGTACAGGCATTTGGCACACAATAAGTACTTAAATCTACTTATCTATCTGCAATCACCTGTCTACTTTTGTTCTATTTTACTGTCTGTCTTTCCCTTCTAGACTGGGAGCCCGTTGCTGGGTAGGGACTGTCTCTATATGTTGCCGATTTGTACTTTCCAAGCGCTTAATAACAATAATATTAATGGCATTTGTTAAGCGCTTACTACGTGCCAAGCACTGTTCTAAGCACTGGGTACAGTGTTCTGCACATAGTAAGCGCTCAATAAATACGACTGAATGAACGAATGAATAAATCCCACAATTATTATTACTGGGGAGGCAGTGTCACCCAAAGGAAAGAGTAGGACTGAGAATCTGGAGACCTGCATTCTATCTCAGCTCTGCCATTTGCCTACTTAGGGATTTAGGGCATGCCATTTAACTTCTCTCCATCTGTAAAATGGGGATAAGACAGACTGTATCTGACTTTGTAACATATCTTCCACAGAGCTTAACAAATGCCATTACAACCACCAAGCGCTCATCTGGAAGTTTTTGAACATCGTTTTCTGAAGGCTGAATAAAAAAAGCTGAGCAGCAGCTCAACATGAGCCACTAGTCAAATCGTATTTATTGGGCACTTGTGTGCAAAGCATGTACTAAGCGCTTGGGAGAGTAGGCTATAACAAAATTGGTAGACCCATTCCCTTCCCACGGGGAGCTTACAGTTTAGAAGGGGAGACAGGTATTAATATAAATAAATTACAGATATGTACACAAGTGCTGTGTGGCTGAGGGAAGGGTGAATAAAGGGTGCAAATCCAAGTGCGCTAGTCTTTTGAAGCAAGCTACTGGCATCATTAAAAAGGGTCAGTTGGCACCGTTTGCAGACAGCTCCTCGGCCACTTCAGGCCTAACCTCTGAAGCAAAAACATGGTCTTGGACCTTTTCCAGAAGGGGAAGCCCAGCTTTTTTTTATTCTGAAGTTGTTCTTTGGATCAAGGTTATTTCCCTCTGGATTATAAATGACTTCTGGGGAAGAGATCCTTAAGTAAACTAAAATCCTCCTCCTATCCTTCCAGGTCAACATAACCACAGTGGTGTTATATGGGCATAACACACTCTCTCCTCTATCAATCCACCGTATTTTTGCATGGCTTACTGTGTGCGCAGAGCACTGCGCTAACCACTTGGAAGAGTGCACTACAACAGAATTGGTAGACATAGAGTACAAAGACAAGGAGACAGCTAATTCTTTACCTAATTAAGGTTTCCTACCCCAATCACCCAGAAACTCAATTTGGAAAGGGAAGAATTAGATCTGCTGTGACCAACCTTGAAAACAAAGATGGAAAGTAGCAATCTCAGCCCCAGAAAGTTTCTATGCATCATGACTCCTCTCATGCAGCTCAGAGAGTATTCTAGAATTATGGATTAGCACAGAACGATGCAAAAATGATCTTGAATTTTCCTTTCAAGGTAATGGAGTTCCATTTCTGAGAAAACCTGTTTCCAAAAACCTCTGTACCAAGAGAAATGCATGGGTGTCTAGTTTTGTTTTTTTAATTCTCCATTCAATTCAACAAGTCCTAGACAGAAGAGTTACAGGCTACAACTCACTCTTCACACGTAAGGTGACCTTCCAAGTAATTTCAGCTAGGTGGCAAGGTGTTCATCGCCTAATCAAACGTCAACAATTTATTTGAGATTTTAAAATATCTGCTGAGGTGTGAAACACAATTCTTCAAAAGCAAAACCCCCTCACTGACAATTCCCCATCACTGAAAAGAGATGTTTTACTTGTGAGCATTCAACGCACACCATCTCATGTTTTCTTCGTTTAACAAGTTGTAGCCCTTTCCTTTCAATGAAATTTCTGCTTAATCTTACGGGTGTGCTTGGACGATCTTTTCCGGTTACTGACGCCGGAAAATACTCTTCCTGTCGAATCAGAAGACTGCAACCCTGTCCTCTTATTAATGATCGCTTTGGAATCTTTTAGACTGTGAGCCCACTGTCGGGTAGGGACTGTCTCTATATGTTGCCAACTTGTACTTCCCAAGCGCTTAGTCCAGTGCTCTGCACACAGTAAGCGCTCAATAAATACGATTGATGATGATGATGAAAGCCTTAAAAACCCCCTCGTCCCCCTCTCCATCCCCCCATCTTACCTCCTTCCCTTCCCCACAGCACCTGTATATATGTATATATGTTTGTACATATTTATTACTCTATTTATTTATTTTACTTGTACATATCTATTCTATTTTATTTTGTTAGCATGTTTGGTTTTGTTCCCTGTCTCCCCCTTTTAGACTGTGAGCCCACTGTCGGGTAGGGACTGTCTCTATATGTTGCCAACTTGTACTTCCCAAGCGCTTAGTGCAGTGCTCTGCACACAGTAAGTGCTCAAT
Organism: Tachyglossus aculeatus; assembly: GCF_015852505.1. Lineage (NCBI taxonomy): Eukaryota > Metazoa > Chordata > Mammalia > Monotremata > Tachyglossidae > Tachyglossus > Tachyglossus aculeatus. The sequence goes on along the minus strand of NC_052091.1, from coordinate 12,661,477 downwards.
AAATACGATTGATGATGATGGAAGCCTTAAAAACCCCCTCGCCCCCCTCTCCATCCCCCCATCTTACCTCCTTCCCTTCCCCACAGCACCTGTATATATGTATATATGTTTGTACATATTTATTACTCTTTATTTATTTATTTTACTTGTACATATCTATTCTATTTATTTTATTTTGTCAGTATGTTTGGTTTTGTTCTCTGTCTCCCCCTTTTAGACTGTGAGCCCACTTTTGGGTAGGGACTGTCTCTATATGTTGCCAACTTGTACTTCCCAAGCGCTTAGTCCAGTGCTCTGCACACAGTAAGCGCTCAATAAATACGATTGATGATGATGGAAGCCTTAAAAACCCCCTCGCCCCCCTCTCCATCCCCCATCTTACCTCCTTCCCTTCCCCACAGCACCTGTATATATGTTTGTACATATTTATTACTCTATTTATTTATTTTACTTGTACATATCTATTCTATTTATTTTGTCAGTATGTTTGGTTTTGTTCTCTGTCTCCCCCTTTCAGACTGTGAGCCCACTGTTGGGTAGGGACTGTCTCTAGATGTTGCCAACTTGTACTTCCCAAGCGCTTAGTCCAGTGCTCTGCACACAGTAAGCGCTCAATAAATACGATTGATGATGATGTTGATGATGATGATGATAAAAACGAGGTGCCATATAAGATAGCAACGGCCCCACCCAATCACAACGAAGGTACAACGGTAGGGTCTGAAACAAGTTTCTTCAGACGATGGCTAGGGAAGGAAGTTAAAGTATCAACAGGATTTGTCCAAAAAAAAAAAAAAAAAGGAGCCTATTCACCAAGAAGTTGCGGCAGCTCGAAAACTTTTTTCCTATTAATGAGGCCGCTGTTGGGCAGGGCCTGTCTCTATATGTTGCCACTTTGTACTTCCCAAGCGCTTAGTCCAGTGCTGTGCACATAGTAAGCGCTCAATAAATATGATTGATTGATTGAGAAAACCGAGAGAAGCTTCCCAACTTCCTTAAATGAGTCAGTCGCTTTGAGGAGGCTGCACTATTCGACTGCACAGGAACTTTTTTATTTTTATTTTTAATGGGAGTGGTGGGCCAGGCCGGGTCGGCTCGGGGGGGTCTCTCCCCCTTTCCCTATATGTTGCCAATTTGTACTTCCCAAGCGCTTAGTCCAGTGCTCTGCACATAGTAAGCGCTCAATAAATACGATTGATTGATTGATTAAACCGAGAGAAGCTTCCCAACTTCCTTAAATGAGTCGGTCGCTTTGAGGAGGCTGCACTATTCGGTCGCACAGGAACTTTTTTTTTTTAATTTTTAAGGGGAGTGGTGGGCCAGGCCGGGTCGGCTCGGGGGGTCTCTCCCCCTTTCTCTATATGTTGCCAATCTGTACTTCCAAAGCGCTTAGTCCAGTGCTCTGCACATAGTAAGCGCTCAATACGATTGATTGATTGATTAAACCGAGAGAAGCTTCCCAACTTCCTTAAATCAATCAATCAATCAATCGTATTTATTGAGCGCTTACTATGTGCAGAGCACTGTACTAAGCGCTTGGGAAGTACAAATTGGCATCACATAGAGACAGTCCCTACCCAACAGTGGGCTCACAGTCTAAAAGGTGGGCTCACAGTCTAAATGAGTCGGTCGCTTTGAGGAGGCTGCACTATTCGCTTGCATAAGAACTTTTTTTTTTTAATTATTTTTAAGGGGAGTGGTGGGCCAGGCCGGGTCGGCTCGGGGGGTCTCTCCCCCTTTATATGTTGCCAATTTGTACTTCCCAAGCGCTTAGTCCAGTGCTCTGCACATAGTGAGCGCTCAATAAATATGATTGATTAAACCGAGAGAAGCTTCCCAACTTCCTTAAATGAGTCGGTCGCTTTGAGGAGGCTGCACTATTCGCTTGCACAGGAACTTTTTTTTTTTAATTATTTTTAAGGGGAGTGGTGGGCCAGGCCGGGTCGGCTCGGGGGGTCTCTCCCCCTTTCTATGTTGCCAATTTGTACTTCCCAAGCGCTTAGTCCAGTGCTCTGCACATAGTAAGCGCTCAATAAATATGATTGATTAAACCGAGAGAAGCTTCCCAACTTCCTTAAATGAGTCGGTCGCTTTGAGGAGGCTGCACTATTCGCTTGCACAGGAACTTTTTTTTTTTTTTTAATTTTTAAGGGGAGTGGTGGGCCAGGCCGGGTCGGCTCGGGGGGGGGGGGGTCTCTCCCCCTTTCTCTATATGTTGCCAATTTGTACTTCCCAAGCGCTTAGTCCAGTGCTCTGCACATAGGAAGCGCTCAATAAATATGATTGATCGATTGATTAAACCGAGAGAAGCTTCCCAACTTCCTTAAATGAGTCGGTCGCTTTGAGGAGGCTGCACTATTCGCTCGCACAGGAACTTTTTTTTTTTAATTTTTAAGGGGAGTGGTGGGCCAGGCCGGGTCGGCTCGGGGGGGGGGGGTGTCTCCCCCCGTTTCCAGGCAACGGCCAGGAATCGGGGTGTTTGGCCCCTCGCCTGGGTCACCCCCAGATTCGACCGGGGCCTCGGCCGTATGGCGCATTCGGTAAAACGCACAAAACTCCACCTTCTTCCTGGGCTTTTTCACCTTTGGGGCTGGAAGGGGGGGGAGGGAGGTGGAAGAGGGGAGGGTGGGGGGTTAAAAAAAAAACAAAATAAAACAACTTCAGCTAAGGGGGAAGGGCCTGGTGCCCCCTTCTCCAGCTGTGCCCACCTTTCCTAGGAATCCCGGATAGTTTGGCTTTGGAAGGGGGGGGGGGGTCTCCAGGGCCTGGCTTCCCTTTGTCTGGGGGGTCAGTCTGCACTAACTACCCCCCCCAAAAAAAAAATTAAAAAAAAACTCTAGACGTGAGGGAGGGGGCCTGCCCAAGGTTGAGGCCGTTGGTGGTGGGGGACGGACTCACCGTGATGTTGCAGTGGATGGTGAGGGGAGGCGGGTGGGGGCTGCCCCCCGGCAGCAGCAGGAACTGGCAGTGCAGCTCGTCCAGCTTCCAGCTGACGATCCGGAACCGCTCGTGGTTCTTGTCGAAGATGGACTCCAGGAACTTCAGCTCGGCCTTGAGCCCTGACACGGACATCTTCCCCTCATCTCCGGGGTTTGGGGGCGGGGGGGGGGGGGGGAGGAGAGGAGCCGGGCCCGGGCGGGGAGACACCGACACCGCGGCCCTGCCCGCCGCCGCCCCCGCGGCCCCGCCTCGCCGCTTCGCCTCGGCCCCGACCGGAAGATGGCGGGCAGGAGGAGGAGGAGGAGGCGGGGATTCGACCGACGGCGACAGCGGGGCCCTCCCTTTGTAGCCGCCGACACCGACACCGACACCGGCTCAAAAGGGGCAACAGCGTCTCCTCAGCTCGCACGAAGGGCTTCCCCCCCCCCCGCACAGCCCCACTTCACTCTCGCGCGCACGCGCGCGCCGCCCCGCCGCCGCCGCGCGGACGCGCACGTACTCGCCCGAGCCCCGCGGCCCGCGCGCGTCCCCCCCGCCGCCGCGCGGACGCGCACGTGTACGGGCCCGAGCCCCGCGGCGCGCGCGCCCCCGCTGACTAGAACGGCGCCGGCGCGCGCGCTCCCGCTGACTGGAAAGGCGCCGGCGCGCGGCAAGGCGCGACGCCGGGAGCGAGCCTGCCGTCGCTGACACGCTCTCTCACCTCATTCATTCATTTTCATTCATTCATTCATTCATTTTCATTCATTCGTTCATTTTCATTCATTCATTTTCATTCATTCGTTCATTTTCATTCATTCATTCATTCATTCATTTTCACCTCATTCATTCATTTTCATTCATTCATTCATTCATTTTCATTCATTCATTCATTTTCATTCATTCATTTTCATTCATTCATTTTCATTCATTCGTTCATTTTCATTCATTCATCCATTCATTTTCATTCATTCATATTCATTCATTCATTTTCATTCATTCATATTCATTCATTCATTTTCATTCATTCATTTTCATTCATTCATTTTCATAATAATAATAATAATAATGGCATTTATTAAGCGCTTACTTTGTGCAAAGCACTGTTCATTCATTCATTCTTTCATTGATTCATTTTCATTCTTTCATTGATTCATTTTCATTCATTCATTCATTTTCATTCATTCATTCATTCATTCTTTCATTGATTCATTTTCATTCTTTCATTGATTCATTTTCATTCATTCATTCATTCATTTTCATTCATTCATTCATTCATTCTTTCATTGATTCGTTTTCATTCTTTCATTGATTCATTTTCATTCATTCATTTTCATTCATTCATTTTCATTCATTTTCATTCATTCATTCATTCATTTTCACAGCATGATGATGATGATGATGTGCTTCAGTTACCTCATCTGTAAAATGGGGATTATGACTGGGAGCCCCATGTGGGAGATGGACTGTGTCCAACCTGATTAGCTTGCATCCATCCCAAAACTTAATACAGTCCTTAGCACTTAGTGCTTAACAAACACCGTAAAAAAGGACATCCTGTCCACAGTCCATATCTGGCTGAGAGACCAAATATTTGTCAATGGATACTGGCTTGTTGAGGGCAGGGGACATGTCTACCAACTCTGTTGTACTGTACTCTCCCAAGCGTTTAGTACAGTGCTCTGCACATACTGAGCACTAAATAAATACCATTGATGACAATGATGGATGCCCTCCACTGGAAGCATGGGCTAGAGGGTCTAGCACGTATGGCGTATAGAGAAGCAGCATGGTGTAGTGGATAGTCAGAAGGTCACGGGTTCTAATTCTGTCTCTGCCACTTGTCTGTTGTGTGACCTTGGACAAGTCACTTCACTTCTCTGTGCCTCAGTTACCTCATCTATAAAATGGAGATTGAGTCTGTGAGCAAACCGATTTGCTTGTATCCACCCCAGCGCTTAGTAGAGTGGCTGGCACATAGGAAGCACTTAATATATACCATAATTATTATTTCCATGAATGTTTATCCCTGGGGCCGAGGGCAGTACAAAGAGGCAGCAGGTCTCTGGCGGTAGGGCCACCTCCCCCTACCATCATCACTACCAATTGTCCAGCTTGGAAGCAGGATGTCAGCACATAGGGGATGAGGGCCAAAAGAAGCTACCCCCAGCCTCAATATTCCCTTGGACAGCCACAGTTTCTATTCAAATAATGGCAGGATGAGGAAGGGGAAAGAGGGCACTTTCCTGGCATAGTATATCTGGGGGTGATGTAAAAGAACAGGTATAATCCCTTCCCCCAAGGAATTTATACTCAAATGGAGTGGATGGTACCCATCTAAACCACACTACCAGGATACCCAAACAGGACATCTTCTCCATCCTAGTGGAATATTGTCAGGAAACCCAAATTAGGCACAGAAAGAGGGTCAGTAATGGACTCATCTCCCATCAGAGTTGTGGTGAAGAGTCTCCTACCGCAAAGATTGCAGTTGTCCATGTGACGGTGAAAAAATGATCAGGGAGGGCATCCTTACCCCTGTGGAGATCACTCAAGGATGATACTGACAGTCTGCCACCTTTCCATTTCTTAAATCTCCAAAGCCTGTATTTTACATTCCACTGTCCCACATTTTCCTCAATTACACTATTTCCTACATTCTTTAGGTGATAATTAGACTGCTATGCTGCTCTTGTTTCTTTGATATGTCCCTGTTAAGGAAATCACTAATTTGGCTGGCTCTGCAAAGCTCACGTGAAGCGGATGCAGAAATTATCTGGTTGATTTGCTCCATGTAATCACCCAACCAGATAATTGGAGCCCAAAAATCCATTTGAGGGCCTTAATTTCTACTGTCCACAAAGGCTTTCATGGCCTGCGTCCAGTCACTACAGCCCTATTTATCGTTATTGTTATTAATTTTTTAACCTTCCAAATCACTTGCATTCCGGAACTGGGGAGTTTTCCAAACAGGTTGCTAAAATAACTAGGCCTGGGGACGCTGGGGTGCATGATTTTAGACTGTGAGCCCACTGTTGGGTAGGGACTGTCTCTATATGTTGCCGATTTGTACTTCCCAAGCGCTTAGTACAGTGCTCTGCACACAGTAAGCACTCAATAAATACGATCGATGATGATGATGATTCCAACAAAGAGTCCAAGTAGAAAACTGTGAGGGGGTTTTGAGCCAACCTGTCTTCCTGAACTGTTGTGGGGAACCCTGGCCTGGGTAGTTAGATGAAGTGGGAGCTCACCACTACCACCCTGTTCTTAAGAGAAGCAGCATGGAATTGTGGTTAGAGCTTGGGCCTGGGTTCTAATCCTGCCTCTGCCACATAGCTGCTGTGTAACCTTGGACAAGTCACGCCACTTCTCTGGGCCTCAGTTACCTCACCTGTAAAACGGGGATTGAGACTGCGATCCCCACGTGGGACGGGGACTGTTTCCAACCCAATTTGCTTGTGCCTACCCCAGCGCTTAGTACAGTGCCTGGCACGTAGTAAGTGCTTAACAGATACCATTATTATTATTGTTGTTGTTGTTATGTCTTCTCTTCCAAAGTAGGAAAGTAGGTTTCACCCAAGTCTGATTTTTCAGCCAGCCTGCCCCGTAACCAGGACTGATTTAGCACCAGATGCCTTTTTATTTTAAGTGTCCAATCTTCCTCTGCCCTGGCCCCTGCTGCTGAGCCTTGCTGCTCAATGGCAAAGTCTGCATTCACGGGGACCTGGAAGGAGAATGCAATGGCTTTGGAACAAATATGGGGAGAGGGGTCACACGTTCCCACGGAGAAACGCTCTAAGTAGTGCAAATTTCCATAAACAGTTCCATATGGTGTCTTTACGGTGAGTAGCATAACCCGCACAACATGTGTAACGTTGCATGCTACTTTTACTTCTGAATCTGTAAAAGCCCATCCAGAATTTGCTATGGGTGGTCACCAGTAGCTGCCCTTTATTTTACTTGTATATATCTATTCTATTTATTTTATTTTGTTAGTGTGTTTGGTTTTGTTCTCTGTCTCCCCCTTTTAGACTGTGAGCCCACTGTTGGGTAGGGACTGCCTCTATATGTTGCCAATTTGTACTTCCCAAGCGCTTAGTACCGTGCTCTGCACATAGTAAGCGCTCAATAAATACGATTGATGACGACTTTCCCGTCACTGTCGACCACAGCGCCATCCTCTCTGTCCCACAGGCTTTCCTCCTATGTTCAGTTTGAGTCTTCCCTAAATTCCTCCCATGTTCAAACTGTCAATAAATAATAATGTTTATGAGAGAGAAAAAAAGAGGAAGAGAGAGAAGCAGGGTGACCTAGTGGGAAATGCGCAGGCTCGGGAGTCAGATAACTTGGGTTTAATCCTGGCACTGTCATTTGTCTGCTGGGTGATCTTGAACCAGTCACTTACCTTCTCTATACCTCAGTTCCCTCACCTGAAAAATGGGGATTCAATACTTGTCCCCCCACCTTCTTATGCTGCGAGCTCCATGTGAGACTTGAGTCTTCCCTAGCACTTAGTAAATGCTTAATAAATACCACAATTATTATTTGTAGAGTGTTTACTCTGTGCGGAGCACTGTACTTGGGAGAGTACAATAATAATAATTATAATTGTGTTACTTGATAAATGCTTATTATGTGCCAAGCACTGTACTAAGCCCTGGGGTAGATGTAAGAAAATCAGGATGGACACAGTCCAGTCCCAAATGGGGCTTATAGTAATAATAATAATAACTGTGGTATTTGTTAAGTGCTTACTATGTACCAGGCACTGTACTAAGTGCTGGGGTAGATAAAGGCAAATCGGGTTGGACATAGTCCCTGTCCCACATAGGCTCACAATCTCAATCCCCATTTTACAGATGGGGTAACTGAGGCACAGAGAAGTGAAGTGACTTGCCCAAAGTCACACAGCAGACAAGTGGGGGAGTCGAAACTAGAACTCATGACCTTCTAAATAGGCTGTGAACTCATTGTGGGTAGGGATTGTCTCTATTGCTGAATTGTACTTTCCAAGTGCTTAGTACAATGTTCTGCACAAAGTAAGCACTAAGTACAATTGAATAAATGAAGGGAGAGAGAACAGTTATTTAATCCCTTGATTCTGCTTGTCTTTTTCCATTAGACTGGAAACACTTTCAGGGAAGAGACAGGGGGTTACAGTGCTTCTTTAAGCACCTAAGGCAGTGCTCTGCAGACACTCAATAAAGCAGCTAAAGGCAGCAGTACTTCTAGTTGTAGTAACAACATTTATTAAGAGTCCATTTGGTGCAGTGCCCTGTACTAGGAACTTGGGAATAAAGTGACACATTCCCTATCTTCAAGGAGTTTACATTCTAACGGGAGACAAATGTAAAAATATTTATAATTAGAGTTGCCAAAATAAGGATATTAAGCCTACATACAGACTTGTACAGGAAAGAAAGAAGTTCATTAGTGCTAGAGTTGGCTAGAAGGATGACCTGACTCGGTGCTGAGAAATAAAATAACACCCCTCTAGAATGTAAACTTGTTGTGGTCAGGGCCTATGCTTGCCATCTCTGTTGTGTTGTACTCTCCCAAGGACTTAATACATTGCTTTTCACGTAGTAAGGGCTCAATAAATACCATTGACGATGATGATACTGGTTAGAATGAACTGATTGTGTTTTCCACCAAAGGAAAGCTTTTGAGATACATTTGACACTAAAATTCCATGTTATTTCACAGAGAGTGTTTTACGGTATTTTTCAATCTGTCAGTCATGTTTATAGAGTGCTTATTGTGCGCAAAGCACTGTGCTAAGTGTTTGGGAAAGTACAGTATATCAGAGTTGGTAGACGTATCCCCTGACCATGATGTTGAGTGCTTACTACGTGCCGGGCATTGTACTAAGCGCTGGGGTAGATAAAAGCTAATCAGATTGGACACTGTCCATGTCCCATATGGGGTTCACAGCCTTAATCCCCATTTTACAGATGAGGGAACTGAGGCACAGAGAAGCGACTTGCCTAAGGTCACGTAGCAGATAAGTGGTTGAGCTGGGATAAGAACCCAGGTCCTCTAACTCCCAGGCCCATACTAAATTTATGGAATCACCATAAAACCACATTTTATAAATGAGGGAACTGAGGCACAGAGAAATGAAGTGACTTATCCAAGGTCACACAGCAGACCAACGGCGGAGCTGGGTTTAGAAGTCAGGTCATTCATTCATTCAATCATATTTATTGAGCACCTACTGTGTGCCGAGCACTGTAGTAAGATCCTTCTGACTGGAAGGGCTGTGCTCTATCCACTAGGCCACACTGCTTGAGTTGGAGGCAGGAAAGTCAGGAGAGAGAGACGGCACAAAGGAATGGAGTTGGAGTGGTAAAAGAAGTGAGGAAAGAGTAGAAATGTCTCCTTAGGGTCTAAACTCATTGTGGTATACTGTACTCTCCCAAGCACTTAGTACAATACTCTGCACACAGTAAGGTCTCAATAAATATGATTGACTGCTGGTTTTCCCTGAGTAAAAGGCCATTCCCAAAAGGGACAGGAAAATTGAATTCCAGAAGATTGAAAAGCTAAAATTTAGGAAAGAACCTTTTCCTTTGTCGAATTGCTACGTTGGATGGGGGGGTTGTCTGAAAAGTCCCTAGCCAAAAACCGAGTTAATCCTTTAAAAAGGACGACTGTTGTGCATTCTCCCCAGAGAACAGGTTTCCAAATATTCTGACCTCAAAGGCAATGACTAATTTAATTAGTTCTGTTGTAGAAGTGTTATAGTTCTTAGATGTGTTAACCTTTTATCCATCCTGGCCTTAAAAAGTTGAAGTTTCCTAGCAGTAGTCGTGGTACTCATTGAGCACCCATTGTGTGTAGGGTACAGTACCAAGAGCTTTGAGAACTACCACAAAAGTATTAAACACATTCCCTGCCCAAAGGAAGCTTACACCCTGACAAAGGAGACAGAAATGAAAATACTTACAATAAAACTACAACAAAAGTACCACAAAAAAGTACAATAAAGGTAGTTGGAAAACTACAACTATAGTATTCATTCATGCATGCATTCAATCGTATTTATTGAGCGCTTACTGTGTGCAGAGCACTGTACTAAGCGCTTGGAAAGTACAATTCAGCAACAAATAGAGACAATCCCTACCCAACAATGGATATGAAATACATTCCCTGTCCAAGGGAAGCTTACACCCTGAAAAAGGAGACAGAAATAAAAATACTTACGATAAGTAGAATTAATTTTTGAATATCCACAAATACACAAGGGCTAAGGATGGATCCTGTTCACCAACATCAGCAAGAGTTCGTCTCCTTTTTTTGGTGTTAGGAATTGAATCATAGAAGGGTGTTTTCTTTACAATGACTTGTTTCTAGTTTTGACTCAGTTCATTAATGTTGAGGCCGGTTTTGTGCAGAACAAATGAGGTGTGAATAAAAGTCGCAGGCAGCCACACTGTGGATTTCAAGGCAAAACGTGTCTGTGGAATTTGTTGAAATAGGAAAGTGGTTCAATTCCTGGAGTTTGCCATAATCAATGAATCCATTTAAGTGCTTTGGATAGCCAAAATTATGTGGTCTTAAGGTAGTCAATTTGATTGCAATTAAGTCTCATCTAGCAGGATATGAAAAAGTAAACACAAGTGGGCACAGTTATAACAAGCTTAATGTTCCAAGATAAAAAATTTGACATTTTTGATAAAAAATTTATTTTTAAGGTTTTTTTTTTTTAAGAGACATTGCCTTTCAAAAGGAAAACGGGAAAGAAGAAATGGGCACCTATAAGGTGAAGCTCAACTAGCATCCAACATAATTTCCCATGTGACTTTGGACAAGACACAAGTGGTTTTTCTAGACTGTGAGCCCATTTTTGGGTAGGGTTTTTAGGTTTTTTAGGTTTTTAGACTGTGAGCCCACTGTTGGGTAGGGACTGTCTCTATATGTTGCCAATTTGTACTTCCCAAGCGCTTAGTCCAGTGCTCTGCACACAGTAAGCGCTCAATAAATACGATTGATGATGATGAGGATAGGGTTGGGTAGACTATATTTGCTGATAGTCTATAATCTCTATTGTTGCTGATTTGTACTTCCCAAGGGCTTAGTACAGTGCTCTGCACACAGTAACCTCTCCTTAAATACGATTGAATGAATGAATGAATGAATGAAGACCCTTAACTTCTCTGGGCCTCAGTTTCTGCCTGATTCAATCTCTTCTCCCTCCTACTTAGGCTATGAGTCCCATGTGGGGCAGGAACCGTTTCCAACTTGATTATCTTGTGTCTTCACAACACTTAATATGATGCTTGGCACGTAATAAGCCCATCATAAATTATTATTGTTATGTTACTGTGATTATTATTATTTCTTCTTTCATCCCAGGAAGAAGGAAATAGGAGGCAAGCACAGTGACCATTGCAGGCCTCAGTGACCACTCAATGTTGGCCATGGAGACCCAGAAAAGACTGCTCAAGCCAGGACTTGTTTCTTGCCAGGAAACGGAGCTGTCCTGTTTGTCAGGTGTAGTGACAAACCCACATCCTGCTGGAGTCATTTCTAGAGCAGCAGAGAGGAGACTAGTCACCGTTTGGCTTCAGCCAGCTCTGATATCAATCCAGAGAGGTGTTTTCACCCCAGGGGAAATGTTTTTCCACAAGCCTTCGTAAGATTAAGAGAAAGCTGGCCCTAAAAATATACCAAACCATTTAAGAATTAAAATGCACATAAGTATCCGGTTAAATTAAACCTATTCAAAACCTAGCAGTCATGCCCTTGAACCAAAACTGTGATTGAATTCATCTGAGCTAGATATATTGATCTCTTTCCTCCAGCGAGTATCTTTATAATAATAATAATAATAATAATAATGTTGGTATTTGTTAAGCGCTTACTATGTGCAAAGCACTGTTCTAAGCGCTGGGGTAGATACAAGGTAAGCAGGTTGTCCCACATGGGGCTCACAGTCTTCATCCCCATTTTACTGATGGGGGAACTGAGGCCCAGAGAAGTGAAGTGACTTGCCCAAAGTCACACAGCTGACAAGTGACGGAGCCGGGATTTGAACCCACGACCTCTGACTTCAAAGCCCGTGCTCTTTTCCACTGAGCCACGCTTTAGATCTAATACAGGAATTATTTTTAATAGGCAAATCTATTTGCACAGGACAGGAGGCATGTATACGCTGGGGTAACAAATGGGGATTGTGTGTATAAAAAAATTTAGAGAAAGTTGACATTGTCTTTGTTATGGACACGAATTCCTGGAGGGCAAGATTAAAAGTGGTTAAAAGTGCCAGTGTGGTCAAAATGGGAAGAAATATGTTCTCATCTTATCCTCTTCAAATGCATTAACACTGAGTTTCATAGAAGTGATTTTGGGGCAGCTCAGAAAGAGAAATAATCTAGGACATTGCTGCCTATACCCTATTGAGAGCTAATAAAAATGCTTGTAAAACATTTTACAGTAGAACACTGAAGAATAGTATTCATTTACACGGGAATTGGGCCTTTAGTCCAGTAAGAAAGAAGGTTTGTAAATGCTGTTGTACTCCAGTAGCCCTGAGTGTGTGAGTGAGTATAAGCCAGGAATTTAGAGTTCAAAATTCGCTAGCGGTTTCTTGCTTAACACAATGAACTTCTATATCACCCATGTAAATTAGGATGGGACTACTTAATTAGAGCAGTGATGAGTGTTATTGGGAAGGGAAGATGGTATGGGCAATGCCACTTTATCTGCATCATCTATGTTGCTGAATTGTACTTCCCAAGCGCTTAGTACAGTGCTCTGCACACAGTAGGTGCTCAATAAATATGATTGAATGAATGAATGAATATTCAGTAGTGAATTTTAAATTAATTAGGCTGTGGTCTATCATCAATCATCAATTGCTTTCATTAATAATAATAATGGTATTTGTCTCCCCCTTCTAGACTGTGAGCCCATTATTGGGTATGGACCATCTCTATATGCTGCCTATTTGTACTTCCCAAGTGCTTAGTACAGTGCTCTACACAAAGTAAGTGCTCAATAAATATGATTGATTGATTAAACACTTACTATGTGTTGAGCACTGTTCTAAGCACTGGGGTAGGTTGTCCCAAGTGGGGCTCACAGCATTAATCCCCATTTTACAGATGAGGTAACTAAGGCACAGAGAAGTTAAGCGGCTCGCCCAAGGTCACACAGCTTGTAATGACTGCTTATTGTGTGCAGAGCATTATACTAAGCACTTAGGAGTAAAATACATAATAATAATAATAATGGTATTTGTTAAGTGCTTACTATGTGTGAAACACTGTTCTAAGCGCTGGGGTGGATACAAGCTAATCAGGTTGGACACAGTCCCTTTCCCATAAGGGATGCACAATCTTAATCCCCATTTTAAAGATGAGGTAACTGATGAGGCCCAGAGAAATTAAGTGACTTGCCCAAGGTCACACAGCTGACAAGGGGCCGTATCTATATGTTGAAAACTTGTACTTCCCAAGCGCTTAGTACAGTGCTCTGCACACAGGAAGTGCTCAATAAATATGATTGAATGAATGAATGAAAGTGGAAGAGGTGGGATTAGAACCCAGGTCCTTCTCATGCCCAGGCTCATGCTCTATCCATGAGGCCAACAGAGTTGTAGATATGTTCCCCGCCCAGGGTGAGTATACAGCCTAGAGGAGACTGTAAGCCCACTGTTGGGTAGGGACCGTCTCTATATGTTGCCAACTTGTACTTCCCAAGCGCTTAGTACAGTGCTCTGCACACAGTAAGCACTCAATAAATACGATTGATTGATTGACTATATGTTTATGCTGGCATTCTATGGGATGAAGAGTTTTGCTCACCCTACCCTGAGTGCCTATTATCAATCGGCAATATTTATTGAGTGCCTGTTGTGTACAGTGCACTGCAATGAATACTTGGGAGAGGACAACAGAAGACAGAAGACACAATCCCTACCCGTGAAGATCTTATAATCCAGCCAAGGAAACAAGGATAAAATAATTTAAAAATAGGAGGAAGAAGTGATCAAATAGTATAGTGTGTAAAAGAATATGTGCAAAAGTAAGGAGAACATCAGTCAGTCAATTGCAATTATTGAGTGCTTACTTTACCCACAGCACTTGGGAGAGTACAGTATAAACACATGACACATTCCATGCCCAAAATGAGTTTACAGTCTAGAATGAGACCTGGGGAGAAAAAAATAATAATCAAGGGAAAGCCTCCTGGAAGAGGATTTCAGAAAGCCTTTGAAAATGGGGAGAGTGGTGGTCTGGCGGATTTGAAAGGGGAGGGAGTTCCAGACATGAAGAAGGACACTTTTCGGGGAGTCAAAAACAAGCACAGTTCAGTGAACTTGGGACGAATGGAGAGTGTAAGATGGCGCGGGGAGTGGGAGAATAAAATTGGTAGGTAAGATTAAAGAGGGAGAGAGTAGATGGAGTGCCTTAAAGTCAATGATCAGGAGTTTCTGTTTGACTCAAAAATAAATGGATAACAATTTGGGGGTTTTGAGGCATGGAGAAAGATATGCAAAGCCCTACTGAAAGCTCACCTCCTCCAAGAGGCCTTCCCAGACTGAGCCCCCTTTTTCCTCTCCTCCTCCCCATCCCCCCGCCTTACTTCCTTCCCCTCTCCACAGCACCTGTATATGTGTTTGTACAGATTTATTATTCTATTTATTTTACTTGTACATACTATTCTATTTATTTTGTTAATGATGTGCATTTAGCTTTAATTCTATTTATTCTGACGACTTGACACCTGTCCACATGTTTTGTTTTGTTGTCTGTCTCCCCCTTCTAGACTGTGAGCCCGTTGTTGGGTAGGGACTGTCTCTAGATGTCACCAACTTGTATTTCCCAAGCGCTTAGTACAGTCCCCCTCGTCCCCCTCTACATCCCCCCCATCTTACCTCCTTCTCTTCCCCACAGTACTTATATATATGTATATATGTTTGTACGTATTTATTACTCTATTTATTTATTTATTTTACTTGTACATACCTATTCTATTTATTTTATTTTGTTAATATGTTTGGTTTTATTCTCTGTCTCCCCTTTCTAGACTGTGAGCCCACTGTTGGGTAGGGACTGTCTCTTTATGTTGCCAACTTGTAATTCCCAAGTACTTAGTTCAGTGCTCTGCACACACTAAGCGCTCGATAAATATGATTGATTGATCGATTGATTTTGTGGGTTCCTCCTCTGCCTCTCCCAATTTTCTTCCTATCCCTCCAATAAATAAATATAATAAGTGCTCAATAAATACGATAATGAATGAATGAATATGCAAAACATTTGAGAAAGATGAACTGAGCCTCAGAGTCAAGTACAGCCTGGAATGGGGAAGAGGCTGGTGAAAGGGAAACCGGTGAGGTGACTGATATAATAGTCCTATCAATCAATGGTATTTATTGAGTGCTTACTATGTGCAGAGCACTCAACGCTTAGGAGAGTACAATACAACAGAATTAGCAGGCATGTTCTCTGCCCATTTCAAGCTTACTGTTCAGGCTAGTCCAGGGTGGTAGCCATTTGGATGAAGAGGAAAGAATCAAACTGGAAAATGCTGAGGAGGAAAATCCACCAGGATGCAACAGACTGGATGCGGGAGTTGAAAGAGAATTAGGAATCAAGGATGATCAATCAATCAATCGTATTTATTGAGCGCTTACTATGTGCAGAACACTGTACTAAGCGCTTGGGAAGTACAAATTGGCAACACATAGAGACAGTCCCTACCCAACAGTGGGCTCACAGTCTAAAAGGGGGAGACAGAGAACAGAACCAAACATACCAACAAAATAAAATAAATAGGATAGAAATGTACAAGTAAAATAAATAAATAAATAAATAAATAAATAGAGTAATAAATATGTACAACCATATATACATATATACAGGATGATGCTAAGGTTGTGAGCTATGGAAATGGAGGGAGGTGGTGGTATCAACTGGGATAGGAAAGTTAGCTAGAGGAGAGGATTTAGAAGGGAGGAAAAGGAGTTCAATTTTCAAAGTACTGAACTGGCAGTGGCAGCAGGAAAATCCAACTGTAGGCCAAAGAAAGTGTGAGACGGTTACATTATGTTATACCTTTTTATGGTATTTGCTAAGCATTTACTTTGTGCGGGCACTATACTAAGCGCTGGGATTAAAGACAAGCTAATCAGGGTGAACACAGTCCACGTCCCCCACGGGGCTCACAGTACTAATCCCCATTTTACAGATGAGGTAACTGAGGCCCAAAAAAGTGAAGTGATTTCCCCAAGATCACACAGCAAACAAGTGGCGGAGTTGAGAATAGAACCCAGGTTCTTCCGACTCCCAGGCCACAGACAGACCACAAAAAGCCAAGTCTTTTACATCACTATCTAGTTCAATAATTCTTGTGAAGCTTAATGAAGCCTTGTCTGAGATGATAAAAACTGTCTCTTTCTCTTACAGAATTACTTTTTTGTCAAAGGAATAAACTTGATATTAGCACCTTGATTTGCGCCTGTATAAACTGATCTTAAGGTTGAAAAATGTTTTAAAAAATGTGTGTACTTATAGACAATCTCTTAAACTTATGATACACCTGGTTCCCAAAAACTGCTTCTTAAGATGAAGCATGGTAAGTTCGAATCTTTTTTTTTTTTATAGAAACAATGTTATAAATGAGGTGTGCCTTGTTTTGTGAAATTGGGTCCTCAGTCTATTAAAGATGAGTAATTTGGCTACATTAATGTGTCTATACTGAGTCAGAAAGGTTCCGCAATAGGTAGCCAATTTTTACTTCTTCATAGATAAAACAGGCATGTCATACCTTCCTGGTGACTCTTTTTGGCAATCAGGTACTCCCCTCCCAGCCCACTCCACCCTCTTTCCCCTTGTTAAACTTTCCCTCCCACGCCCCCTGAATCACAGCTTTAACAACAAAAAAAAGCAGTTTCCCCAAAATGGTGTGCATGATGTCATCACATTACACCGCAAAACTGGCACTCCGCATGACATCATATGCATCTCAGTGTCCGGTATTCTCGAGTCTCCTGGTCCTATTAGAGCGATCACATATGTCACCCCGCTTCTCCCCTGCCCAGCTCTCTTTTGCCCTAAACTCAAAATGAAAAGCAGACACCTGTAGCGGCCCGGAGAAAATATTCTTTCTCAGGGAATTCAATTTCTCCCTTCAGGCTTAGTTTCCTGTTTGGGCCTTCTCCAGATCCACCTCTACCCACTGCTTCCTGTTCTATTACAGGGTAGAGTAACTAATACTGTCTCATCACCAAATCGGGGAATGAGGTACTGCACTTGTGGGGATAAAAAAACAAACAGCAGAATGCAAGCATACCAAGCTGTCAGAAGAGACAGGGAGTTTATCCCCCAGGAGCAATTTCACCCATGTTTTGGGAAGGTGACTCACTTTTTCCTCTTTGGTTTGGAAATGTACTGTTAAACTGTGATGATTTTTGGCCTGGATTGAAATATCTCAAATTGGGTGGAACACCTATTATTTGAACTAAGTTGAATCTCCAGATTCTCCCCAAGGAGAAGATCTTATATAAGACAAAAAGAAAAGTCACAACCCCAAGAACAATGGTTTGGACTGATTTTGCCTACCAGTGTATTTCCAGCGAGTTGTTTACACTCACTATCTCACTTCCTCTCTCCGATTCTCTCTCTGACCCTCTCCAATAACCTCTCAGCTGCCTTCAACACTGTCATCCACCCCCTTATCCTGGAAACATTATCCAACCTCAGCTTTGTTGACAGTGTCCTCTCCTAATTTTTCTCCTATCCCTCCAGCCTCTCCTCCTCAGTCTCTTTTGTGGGCTCCTCCTCTGCCTTTCCAACCATCCCCAAACTGTGGGAGTCCCTCAAGGCTCATTTCTGGGTCCCTTTCTATTCTCCATCTTTACCCAATCCTTTGGAGAACACATGAGCTCCCCTGGCTTCAGCTACCATTCCTATGCAGATGTTTCCCAAATCTCTATTTTCAGCCCTGATCTCTCTCCTTCTCTGCAGTCCTTTATTTCCCCCAGTCTTCATGACATCTCTACTTGGATGTCCCGCCGACACCACAAACTTAACGGGTCAAAAACAGAACTCCTCACATTCTCAACTAAATACTGTCCTCCCCCTGGCCTTCCCATCACTGTAGACAGGACCTCCATCCTCCGTGTCTCGCAATCTCGTAACCTTGGTGTTATCCTTGACTCACCTCTCTGATTCAAATCACGTACTCAGTTTGTGACTAAGTCTTGTCTTAGCCTTCACAGCATTGCTAAGATCTTCTTTTTCCTCTCCATCTAAACCGCTACCACGTTAAGCCAATCATTTATCCTCTCTTGCCTTAATTACTGCTTCAGCCTCCTTGCTGACCTCCCTGCCTCCTGCCTCTCCCCACTCCAGTCCATACTAAACTCTGCTGCCTGGGTCATTTTTCTACAAAACTGTTCAGTTCATGATTCCCCACTCCTCAAGAACCTCCAGTGGTTGCCCATTCACCTCGGCATCAAACAGAAACTCCTTACCACTGGTTTTAAAGCACTCTATCACCTTGTCCCTCCTACCTTACCTCACTGCTTTCCTACTACAACCCAGCCTGCACACTTCACTCCTCTTATGCCAACCTACTCGCTGTACCTCAAGCTCATCTATCTCACTGCCGACCTCTCACCCACGTCCTGCTTCTGTTCTAGAACAACCTCCCTCTTCAGATCCAACAGACGACACACTCCCCACCTTCAAAACCTTACTAAAAGCACTTCGCCTTCAAAAAGGCTTCCTTGACTAAGCCCTCATTTCTTCTTCTTCCTCTCCCTTTTGTGTCACCCTTGCAGTTGGTTTTGCACCCTTTATTTGTCCCCTCTCAGCCCTATAGCACTTATGTGCACATCCATAATTTATTTATTTATATTAATGTCTGTCTCCCCCTCTAGATTAAGCCCACTGTGGCAGGAAATGGGTCTACCAACTCTATTATACTGTCCTCTCCCAAGTACTTAGTACAATGCTCTACACATAGTAAGTGTTCAATAAATACAATTGATAGATTGATTCAAAGTCCACTTCAAATCCCCAATTCTTAGCCTTTTTACCAAGGCTTTCCAATTAATCATTTGTTAACTTGGTTCTATAGAGTAACTTGCCACTTTTCCTCTTGGCTTTTGCTGTGTCAGCAATAAATAGAGAGGGCAGTGAATGCTCTTGAGGACGCTGGACACTGAGATGCTCCGGATGTCATGCGGTTTCTGCTGGGCTGTAATGTAATGTAAATATAATGCAGTGACGTCATAAGGAATATTTAGTAGAAGTCTTCCCAAGCCAAGACAAGGTGGATCCTGGTCCCTCCCCACAAAGCCACTGGGTTCTTCTTTCAGGTCCTTCTGAAAAGAGTGCCCTTTCCAAGTCCTAGAGCTTGGTGAGAGATGCCAAGGAAAAGGATGCTTAAAACAAAAATTCCAGACATAAAGGCGCCCGATAGAATATCTCTCTTGGCTTCCTCTCTCATGTTCCACCTGAGGGGGTTTGGAAGTAACTCCTTCCATGGTTCCTCCCCACTGAGCCATTCCTCAGCCACAGAGCATCTCCCCTTCTCCTCTTCACGTCCCTCTGACCACAGAGAAGGGTTGGATACCCTTGCTTCCGCATGACAGCCAGCCCCCGCCGGCGAGAGGAGATGCATCTGGACCCAAATCCCCTGCAATGCAGCACGCTATGAAGTCCCTTTGCTTCTGGGTCGCACACTGCCTTTCACTTTGGGGCTGACTACCTTGTTTCAGTCTGCTCCGGTGGTTGGTAAAATAAGCAAGATGAGCTTCTGGCTAGTTTATAGCTTATTGTCAGTAATGAAAATGATATGGATGGCTGGAAACTGCTATTTTGGAACAAGGGACATCATTTGAGACATCGCTCTGCTCTCTCACTGCCGTTTCGACTGCTGACCTCCCCCTTCAGTCAGGGACAACACAGCCTCCTTGTCTTTCATAAACCCTTCTGACATTTCTGCAAGCAAAGCTCTTTGAAAAGTACAAGTTAATGTTGGTGGATGGAAGGGAAATTTAACTCCATCTTGTGGTTGTAGTGTCCCAAGCCCCAGGTTGTTTTGCCTTATCTCCAGTTAAATTCGACGGGTACCTGTCGAGGGGGCAGTTTGCTAATCTATGACCTCCATAAAGCCAGATTAGCTTCATGGGACTAATTTAACATCTTGAAAGGCTGCTGATCTTTCCCCCAGAGCCCCAGAACATCGGAAGAAAATTCCAGACTCAGATTGCTTTAACTATTTCTTTTGGAATGGAGATTAAACTACAGTAACAGGAAAGTTCCTGGGAACATCTCATTTCCCTCCATAAACCACCTGGCAGCCACAGGGAAAGAAGGGGGGAAAGGAACATTTGAAAACTCTGACAAGAGAGGCACCAAGTGATCAAACTGCATCCAAACACATGATGTTACTTCTAAAACAACCCCCCCATCTTACCTCCATCCCTTCCCCACAGCACCTGTATATATGTATATATGTTTGTAAATATTTATTACTCTATTTATTTATTTATTTTACTTGTACATATCTATTCTATTTATTTTATTTTGTTATTATGTTTGGTTTTGTTCTCTGTCTCCCCCTTTTAGACTGTGAGCCCAATGTTGGGTAGGGACTGTCTCTATATGTTGCCAATTTGTACTTCCCAAGAGCTTAGTACAATGCTCTGCACATAGTAAGTGCTCAATAAATATGATTGATTGATTAAAAAGAGGAGTGAGGGCAGGGTACCCTCTTCCTCAGTGGCCTGCACATTTCTGCCAAAATATTTTGAAGAGAAGTGAACTCAGAGCTTCACGTAGTTTTACTCTCCATTATGCAGAGGAAGAAAGGTGAACAGCTGAACCTGTGATAGTGGACACATTCCTCCTACACTTCGGGCCCTTGATAAGTATTATTAAGCAATCAATAAATCAGTCATATTTACTGAGTGCCAGCTATAGGCAGGGCACTGTACGAAGAGCTTGGAAGAGTAGAATATGACAGAGTTGGTAGACATGTTCCCTGCCTAAAATGAGCTTACAATCTAGAGCAGGAGTCAGAAATTAATATAAATAAATCACAGATGTGTACATAAATGCTCTGGGACTGTGGATGGGGTGAATAAAGGGAGCAAATACAAGTGCAGGGATGATGCAGAAGGGAGTGGAAGAAAAGGAAATGAGCACCTAGATGGGGAAGACCTCTTGAAGATGTGGGGAGAGTGATCATCTGTCGGCTATGAAACGGGAGGGCATTCCAGTCCAGGACGTTCTAGGCGTTCCAGGATGTGGGCAAAGGGTCGGCGATAAGATAGATGAGATCAAAGTGCAACGAGTAGGCTGGTATTAGAGGAGCAAAGTGTGAGGGCTGGGTTCCAGTAGAAATCAGGGAGGTAAATTAGGATCAGGCAAGCTGATTGAGAGATTTCAAGCTGATGGTAAGGAGTTTTGTTTGATGCAGAGGTGGACAGGCAACCACTGGAGGTTCTTGAGGAGAAGGGAAACATGCACTGAATGGTTATGCAGAAAAAATGATTCAGGCAGCCGAGTAAAATACGGACTGGATTGGGGAGAGAAAGGAGGCAGGGAGGTCTGCAAGGAGGCTGATGCAATAATCAAGGATAGGATAATCGATCAATCAGTCAATCATATTTATTGTGCATTTACTAAGTGCATGGAGAGTACAACATAACAGAGTTAAAAGACATGTTCCCTGCCCGTAAAGAGCTTAAGTGCTCTGATTAAAATGTTAGCAGTCTGGATGGAGAGAAAAGAGCAGATTTTTGTGATGTTGTGGAGGTTGAGCCAGCAGGATTTAGAGACAGATTTAATATGTGGGTTGAATCAGAGAGATGAGTCAAGGATAATGCCAAGGTTACAGGCTTATGAGACAGGATAGTGCTATCTACAGTGATAGAAAAATCAGGGGGAGGGCAGGGTTTAGGTGAGAATGTGAGGAGTTCTGTTTTGGACCTGTTAAGTTTATGGATGTCCAAGTAGAGCTGTCATGAAGGCTGGGGGAAATACGAGACTGCAGAGAAGGAGAGAGATCAGGGTGGAAATGGAGATTTGAGAATCATCTGTGTAGAGATGGTAGTTGAAGCCGTGGGAGCTAATGAGCTCTCCAAGGAATTGGGTGTAGATGGAGAATAGAAAGGGACCCACGACTGAGTCTTGAGGGACTCCCACAGTTAGCGGGTGGGAACAGAAGAGAGCCTGCAAAAGAGACTGAGTATGAGCGGCCAGAGGGATAGGAGGGGAACCAGGAGAGGACAGTGTCATTGAAGTCAAGGTTGCATAACGTTTCCAGGAAAAGGGGCTGGCCATCAAGTGACAAAGGCAGCTGAGAGGTTGAGGAGGATTAGCATGAAGTAGAGGTCATTTGCTTTTGGCAAGAAGGAGAACATTGGTAACCTTTGAGAGGACAGTTTTGGTGAAGTGAAGAGGGTGGAAGCCAGATTGGAAGGGTCAGGGAGAGAATTGAGAAATCTGAGGCAGTGGGTGTAAGACAACTCACTCAAGGAGTTGGAAAACAGTTGTAGGAGGGAGATAGGGCAATAACTGGAGGGAGCCTTCTAGTTGAGATAGGTTTTTTGAGGATAGAGATGACGTGAGCATGTTTGAAAGCAGTGTGGAAGAAGCCATTGGAGAGAAAATAGTTGCTGTTACTATAACTTGGGGGAACACTTATCCACTAAGGTCACTGAGCAAGTAAGTTTGAAAAGCTAAGTTTGAGAAACAGGGTTCCCTAGTGGAAACAGCATGGGCCTTCGTGTCAGAGAACCTGGGTTCTAATCCCGGATCCACCACTGGTCTTTTGTGGAACCTTGTGCAAGTCACTTAATGCTCGGGGCCTCAGTTACCTCATCTGTAAAATGGAGATTAAGACTGTGAGCCCTAAGTGGGACAAGGACTGGGTCCAACCTGATTAGCTTGTATTCACCCCAGCACTGTAGTACAGTGTCAGGCACATAATAAGCACTTAAATACCATTAAAAATGCTCTGGAGTACACTGCACTGTGACTTCCCTTAATTGGGAAGGCAGCGTGGTGTAGTGGAAAGACCAGTCACCTGAAAATTGGAGGACTCGGGTTTCAGTCCCAGCTCTGTCAATGGCCTGCTGCGTAATAATTAATAACGGTAATTGTGGAATTGGTTAAGCCCTTACTATGCACCAAGCACTGAGGTAGTTGTAAGATAATCAGGTCAGGCAGAGCCCCCGTCCCATACGCGGCTTACAGTCTAAGTAGAAGGGAAAGGAAATTATCTTATCCCCATTTACAGATGAGAAAACTGAGGCACAGAGAAGTCAGATTAGTTGCCCTAAATCACACAGCAGGTAAGTGGCAGAGCTGGGATTAGAACCTGGGTTTTATGATGCCAGGCCTGTGCTCTTTTTACTAGGCCACTCTGCTGTATGACCATATGCAAGTCATTTAACCTTTCTACGTATGCCCCGGTTTTAATTAAGAAAGTGGGAATAGTGTTTGCCTTTCTCTACTTCACAGGGATGTTGTGAGGACCAATAAGAGATAAGTAATGTGAGAGTGTATTGGGAATGAAAGTCCTATGTAAAATTAAGGTATTACGGTTCCCTTGTAGAATTATGCAAGGAAAAGAGGGGAAACTCTTGATTCAGCTGGCCCAGAATCTGGCATTAAATGTATTATTATAAGTTAAAGTAGTGGAGTTGGATGCAGAAGAAAAAGGTTCATATACTATTGGCATCCAAATTATTTGAACAACCTGGAAATGAAAAAAAAATCAAATCGAAAGAATTTCACAGCAGATGTACTTTCTTGCTTATCTTGGCTTGGTTTCCTTTAGAATAATAAAATGCAATGTTTATAACAAACCTGGTATGCTAAGGACACTCTGTGGTGATTTATTAGTTGTCACATAAAGTACTTGGGAAAGGGAGAACGGCAGCTGATAGTCCCATGGAAAGATCTGGGAAACAGAAACAAGAGATTCAACCAAGGTGTCAGGGGGGTCATGGCTACAGTGACCCTGCCCAATTCAAACCAGAGCCCTGCAAGGACCTAGACAAAAGACCCCAACATCTTGATTAGGGACTGAAAGAAAATATGGGGGCCTTGCCTAGCATTTACAATGCAGTCACACGTGTACTTCCACACGTTGGCTACACCTGCGGGAAAGAGCACAAGTCTGAGAGTCAGAGATCTGGGTTCTAATACTGGTTCTGTCACTTGCCTGTTGTGAGACCTCGGGCAACTCACTTCACTTCTCTGTTGCCTCAGTTTCCTCATCTGTCAAATGGGGACACAACACCTATCTTCTCTCCTACTTAGGTTGTGAGGCCCATGTGGGACAGGGACTGTGTCCAGTCAAATTACCTTGTATTTGCCCTAGCTCTTAGTGTAGTGCTTTGGCCCATCTCCTTATTGGCAGAGAACATCTCTACCGACTCTGCTGTGTTGAAACAGTGCGGCCAAGTGGAAAGACCGGGCCTGGGAGTCGGAGGTCCTGCTTGCTGTGTGACTGCGGTCAAGTTACTTAGCAATTTCTCTGGGCCTCAGTTTCCTAACTGCAAAGTGGGGATCCAATACCTGTTGCCCCTCCTACTTAGACTGGGAACACCATAGATGCAAGTTCCTGCCCCATATGGGGCTAACAGTCTAAGTAGGAGGAAGAATTGGACTTTAATCCCCATTTTTCAGATGAAGAAACTGAGGCACAGAGAAATTGTTATGCCCAAGGTCACACGGCAGGCAATTGGCAGAGCTGAGATTAGAACCCAGGTCCTCTGGCTCCCAGGCCAATGCTTTATCCATCAGACCATGCTGCTTCTTATGAGTCTCTGAGTTCCTCCTCGGCAGGGCCGACTCAGACATTCGGCATCCTGGGAAAGGGCTAAAAGGGAAGTCCCTGAAGTTCTCTATGTTATCTTTACAGCATACTCTAGACTATAAGCTTATTGTGGGCAGGAAATTTGTCTGTTGTTATATTTTACTCTCCCAATGCTTATTACAGTGCTCTATACACAGTAAGAGTTCAATAAATACGATTGAATAAATATGTCACGTGCAGCATTTTGCAAAAGAACATTGCTCCACTGCTCCTCCCGCTACCACACCAATGCCACCGCTCCCCCCTCCTACCAGGCTGGCCTCAAGACCCCGATTTGTGCCCAGCTAATGGATCTCCCCAGTCCCAATGTCCTCTTTTAGAGAAGAGAAGTCACCCACCTGCATCTTTGAGAAGGCAGTGGCCTGCCCATTTTGAAAGAAGCTGTGTGGTTACCACATTTGTCAAGGGCCAGGCAGCCACCTTTGGAAGGTCCCATGAAACCACCATATGATCGCCCTAAGGCTTACCTCTTGCTCCCTCTGAACCTATCCCTAGTCACCTAAATTCTGGGGAGAGTTCCTCAGAGCATCTTTAGATATTAACAGGAATTGAGTTGGGTGTATAATTTTTTTTGATTTCAGGAATCTTTAGCTGGTTTTGCTGAAATCCAGTGTTCATCTCTCTTTTGCCCTTATGCACTTATTCTGTGCCGGGTACCGTACTATGTACTGTAGTGGATACAAAAACAAATCAACATCATCATCATCAATCGTATTTATTGAGCGCTTACTATGTGCAGAGCACTGTACTAAGTGCTTGGGAAGTACAAATTGGCAACACATAGAGACAGTCCCTACCCAACAGTGGGCTCACAGTCTAAAAGGAGTCGGGTTGGACAGAGTCCCTGTCCCACATGGGGCTCACAGTCTCAATCCCCATTTGACAGATGAGGTAACTGAGGTTCAGAGAAGTGACTTGTTCAAGATCACACAGCAGACACGTAGCCGATCTGGGATTAGAACGAACCTATGACCTCTTGGCTTCGAGGTCCGTGATCTATCCACTGAACCACACTGGGACAGTTACATCAAGTAGCACAAGTCAAATAGCACATTGGATTTCACCGGAAGTTTTGTAAATGTAGGTCTCTACCACCCTCATCAGAAGGCAAACATCTAGAAAAGCAGACAGTCAAGTGGAAAGGCAAGTTGTTGAATAGAAAGTCTATTCGTCTGCAGATTAGATCAGGGACAGATTGTTTGTGGGGAATATACAGAATAATATCAATCAATCAGTGGTATTAATTGAGCACTTAGTGTGTGCTGAGCACTGTACTAAGTGCTTGGGAGAGAACAATACAATAGAGTAGGTAGGCAATTCCCTGCCAACAAGGAATCTCCAGTCTAAAGTAGAGTAAGGTATTAACATGGATTTGGGAAACAGAGAGGAGAGTGTTGTTTTAAACAATGACGGGGAAAAGGAGAAAGTTTTGGGAAAAGTGATACTTAGCATATTTTTTGACATATTAAGTGATTGTGGGGGGGAGGGGGTTGGGCCAAAAAAGGGACCCAGGAGCTTCCCACAGAAAATGGTTTTCTTAAAAAAAAACCCAAAAAACAGAGGATCTGTAAAGCCAAAGCAATAGGTGGGGTGATGTTTTTTAGAGTTCTACTGCTTCCAGTGAAATCCATTAAAGTCTCCATTTTTAGCAGAAGATGAATAATAATTAATAACTGTGGTATTTGTTAAGTGGTTACTATGTGCCAGGCATTGTACTAAGCCCTGGTTCACTACACTACCCAGCATCAATGTGTCAGGGGGAGGGCTCTTGCACTTGGATCTGTACCCTTTAAGCATGTGACATTCACTCCACCCTCAGTCCCACATCGCTTATGTATTTATCTGTAATTTATTTTAATATCCAATCCCCCCCTATAGATTGTAAACACCACGTGAACTACCCACACTGTTGTACTGTACTCTCCCAAATGATTAGTACAATGCTCTACACACAGTAAGTGCTCGATTTCCTTTGATGGATTGGGTGCGTATTGGGGGCTGTTTGTGATGAAGGCGGCCTCTGGAGGTCCTACCCCCCAGCTCCCTGAGACCCCCTGAAATAAAATCCCTTGTAAAATAAAATCCCTTGTACAATAAAATCCAAAGTCTCTTCCAGCAAATAATAATACTCGGGGCTCCTTCTTGTTTAACAGTTCAGGGGGAAGCAGCGTGGCTCTGTGGCTAGAGCACTGGCTTGGAAATCAGAAAGCCATGGGATATAATTCTGGCTCTGCCACAAGTCTGCTGTGTGATCTTGGGCCAGTCACTTCACTTCTCTGGGCCTCAGTTACCTCATCTGTAAAGTGGGATTGAGAGTGTGAACTCTATGTGGGACAAGGACTGCGTTCAACCTGACTAACTTGTATCCATCCCAGCACTTAGAACAGTGTTTGGCACATAGTAAGCGCTTAACAAGTGCCATAATTATTATTATTACAGTATCATTCTTGGCTTTTCAGACCCTTTCCACGAGGTCAAATCTGAACAGCATTAGCCCCATTAATTTTCTTTTTCTAGTGGGAGAACAACTGCTTCTCTGAAAAACATGCCCCTTTGTTCCTGATTTTAGCGTCATTGCCATGGGGCTCTTGCTAAGAGGTTTTTAAACCAGTTATCATCTTATCTCCCAGACAGAAGCTGAACTTAGTACTTCTTTATACCCAGAACAGCACATTGTCACTTTGGGTTCTACATATGTCTTTTTACTTAGCCTCCTGACATAGCACATTTCGGTGAGGTGCTTTTCTGGTCAGCATTATCAATCAATCAATCAAGCATTAGCTAGAAGGGCCTCCTTTTCAGTGCCTGCAGCCGTTCACCAGCCCAAAATGTGTGTGCAAATAACTCGGCTAATTGCACGTTCAGTCAGCCACTCGCTGGTGCAATTAGTTACTTGCCCCTCATTTGGAGGACACAAGTGGCGGAGAGGACTTGCAATTAGCCTACTGCACTGGCAGTCGTCACATTTAGAGTATGTCGTCGGTGGAAAATTGCCAACATCATGCCGTGTGCCTGCAAAGGGAGACCTAATACACAAGCCCTTTTTCTACGTGTGCCTCAATGTACAAGAGTATCTTTTAGTTGAAAAATTGCCCTCTCCCCACAAAGCATTTAGCACACCTTCATTAACCAGGAATGTTACAGGAATCTCTCCGCTAAAGATGAAATAATTGCATCTTCTCTGGTTTGCACAATTCAGCTTTGAAAGATGAAGATTACCTGGTGGGATTGTTCTCAAGGTGGCTACTGATGGCCACCGCAGACCCCGGGAAGATGAGAAGCACATGGCGTTGTGGTATAATATGATGATGTCAGATGCAACATTTTGCAGAAATTCATCTGAATCTAGTAATTCTTGGGGGTGTCCCCTGAGCCTCCCCACTTGCTCCTGAGCCATTGCTTTCCTGTCCTGGTTCCCTCTGACCTGAAGAGCTGCTTCTGAGCCACAGAACTTGGTAGCAAAAGCTGAGGGGGAGGGAAGCTGGATGCTTAAAATAAAGATACCATACCAGGAAGAAAGGTGTCAGATGACAGATTCAGACTGGACAGGGGCAGGCTAACTGAAAACAGACAATAACAACAACAATAATAATAGTGTTATTCATAGAGCTCTTACTATGCCCAGGACAGTATTGAGTGCTGAGTTTGAAACAAGGTAATCAGGTCAGACTCAATCTCTGGCCCCACTAAGGCTCACAGACTATTTAGGAGGAAGAAGAGCTATTGAATCCCCACTTTACGGATGAGGAAACTGTGGTATAGAGATACAAAGTGACTTGAGTAAGGTCACACAACAAGGAAATGGCAGAGCCGGGATTAGAACCCTGGTCCTCTTACTCTCGGGCCCATTTTCTTTCCACTAGACACACTGCTTCTGGTTCAAAATAATAGCAATAATAATAATAATAAGCTCATCTCTAGACTGTAAGCTCGTCTCTAGACTTTAAACTTACTATGGGCAAGGAATGTGTCTGTTTATTGTTAGATTGTACTCTCCCAAGTGCTCAGTACAATGCTTTGCACACAGTAAGCACTCAATAAATATGACTGAATGAAGGAATTGAATGAATGAAAAATAATAATAATTCTTTAGCACTTACTATGGGTCACGCACTGTTGTAAGCACTAGGATTGATACAAGTTAATGACGTCAAAGGCAGTCCTTGTTCCATGGGGGCTTCACAGTCTAAGTAAACTGGACAAATGACCACCATTAGTTTAGTGCTTGGTCCATGGTATTTGCTTGTCAATAGTTATAATTCTATGTATTCTGATGATTTTGACACCTGTCTACATGTTTTGTTTTGTTATCTGTCTCCCCCTTCTAGACTGTGAGCCCGTTGTTGGGTAGGGACTGTCTGTGTTGCTGACTTGTACTTCCCAAGCACTTAGTACAGTGCTCTGCACACAGTAAGTGCTCAATAAACACAATTGAATGAATGAAGGAATAACGGTTCATGTTGTTCCCATCATCCTCTTAGACCAGCCCAGTACTATGGACTCCCAAGTTAGAGTCTGAAGAAACAGGGTGATCCTAAAATAATTGAGGAAATGGACATGTACAACTTTTAATAATATAAAAAGCCACTCCTACCCCTTCCAGGTGATTCTGTTCCCTGGAATATGAATGCTTCCGGCAGCATCACATGGCATCAACTGGTGGGGAGGGGGCTAGTAGATATTTTGGGGCCCGTCAAAACTTAGGTTGTTGAGTCTATCTGCAAGGCTGCTTTGATACACACTGCAGCTCCTTTGACTTTCCAGTAACACTCGCTATTTTGAGGAAATCCCTTAGCTGCACTATCCATCGCTATCCTCTGGAAGTGGATTTGGGGTAGGGGTAAAGGCAAGAGAAGCAGGGTGGCCTAATGGAGAAAGCATAGGCCTGAGAGTCAGAAGGTCCTGGGTTCTAATCCTGGTTCCATAACTTGTCCGCTGTGTGACCTTGGGTAAGTCACTTTACTTCTATGGGCCTCAGTGACCTCATATGTAAAAGGGGGATTAAGACTGTGAGCCCCAAGTGGGACTTTATCCAACCCAATTATCTTTTATCCATTCCAGTGCTTACAACAGCGCTTAGTACATTGTTAGTGCTGAACAAATACCATAATAATAATAATAATTAAGTGGTCAGAACTGTGGCAGCAGGAGGCTCGGAATATTCAGGACCGTATTAGAACTGGAAATCAATCAATCGTATTTATTGAGCGCTTACTATGTGCAGAGCACTGTACTAAGCGCTTGGGAAGTACAAATTGGCAACACATAGAGACAGTCCCTACCCAACAGTGGGCTCACAGTCTAAAAACTGGAAAGGTGACGGGCTGTAAACTGAACTGCCAGGTGTGGTACAAACCAGGGCCTGGGGGTTTCTCCTTAAAGCTGAAACCCATGGAAAACGGAAGAATTCGTCAGCACATGAAACTATCTCAAAGACGTTGCGGCAACTGCTTTGGGAAAAGGGTGTTAGCTTTGCTCCTGTAGGTGGTGGTTTCATCCAACGCTTAGAACAGTGCTTTGCACATAGTTAGCGCTTAATAAATGCCATTATTGTTATTATTATTATTATCCCACTGTCTACAGAAGAGTTCACATGGGAACCCCACCATGTGGAGTGACTTTTAAAAACCTCCCTAGGCCCTCAGGACAGAGGGAACGGGAATCAGCTCTTTTCACAAGTCAGTGCGCTTATTTCACTGTTTCTCGCTAGACTTGGTGGGGACTCGCTGGCTTGCAAACAGCCTGGGAGCGGCAGGGATGGGCCCCGATGCCTCAAGAATGCCGCTGACTCTGGCCAATCTAGGCAGTGGTCCCTCTCTCGCATTGCAAGGCAGAACTGCTGCCCCTCCCCAGTTTGGCCACACCAGCTGGATCCTTCACTGACACTAAAGCCACACTCCCCACCTTCAAAGCCTTACTAAGGTCACATCTCCTGCGGGGAGTCAGAGGAGCTGGGTTCTAATCCTGCCTCCGCCACTTAGTTGCTGTGTGACCCTGGGCAAGTCATTCCACTTCTCTGTGCCTCAGTTTTCTCAACTGTAAAACGACGATACCTGTTCTCCCTCCCACTTAGACCGTGAGCCCCATGCGGGACAGGGATCGAGTCCGGTCTAATTAACTTGTACCTACCCTAGTGCTTAGAACAGTGTTTGACACATAATAGCACTTAACAAATACCATTAAAAAAGAGGCCTTCCCCAATTTAGCCCTCTTTTCCCTATCTCCTTCTCCCTTCAGCGTTGTCTGTGGTCTTGGATCTGTGACCTTTGGGCATTTGATATTTGCCTCACCCTCAACCCCACAGCACTTAGGTAAGTATCTAGAAATTATATAATAATAATTATGGTATCTGTTAAGCGCTTACTATGTGTCAGGCACTGTTCTAAGCACTAGGGTAGATTCAAGTTTAGCGGGTCAGGCACAGACACAAGTGCTATCTTGTGAATTGCCCATCCACCTCCACATCAAACAGAAACTCCTCACCATCCACTTTGAAGCACTCAGTCAGCTCCCCTTTTCCTATCTTACCTCCCCGATTTCCTACCACAACCCAATCTGCTCACTCTGCGCTTCTAAAGCCAACCTACTCACCGTACCTCCAGCTCATCTGTCTCCCCACCTGCTTCTTGCCCACGTCCTCCCTATGGCCTGGAACTCCCTCCATCTTCATATCTGACAGCCCACCACTTTCCCCGTTTTCCAAACGCTTCGAAAATCACATCTCCAAGAGGCCTTCCCAGGCTAAACCCTCATTTCCCCTATCCGCCCACTCCTCTGTGTCACCTAGGCACTTGTTTCTACGCTCCTTAAACCCTTTTATACTTCCCCCATCCCCACCTACATAACCTTATATGCTACTATTTCCCCATCTGTAATTTACTTTAATGTTTGTCTCCCCCCTCCATACACCTTAAGCTCCTTGTGGGCAGGGATTTTGTCTAACAATTCTACTGTATTGCCCTTTCCCAAGGGCTTAGTGGTGCTCTGTACAAAATAAGTGCTCAATAAATACCACTGACTGATTGACCACTGATTGATTTAGTTATAGGCACCTGAGAAATCATCAATCCATGGTATTTATTGAGCACTTATTATGTGCAGAGCACTGTACTGAGCAGTTGGGAGAGTACAGTACAGCAGGGTTAGCAAACACGTTCCCTGCTCACAACAAGCCTTCAGTCTAGAGGACTAAAGACCTTATAGCCTTTTCTTTTTTCATTTAAAATGATCAAAATGCAATAAATCCTGGCTAGAAACAAATCCAGAGTAGGGAAAAGGGGAGAGGTGGTACAAAGTCATTGCTTTTTTTTTTTTTAATGGTTTCTACCACCATGGTAGAAAGCAAGAAAAAATCCCAGGGCAAGAAGCGATTCAACTGTTAATTTTAACGTCTTCATTTGCTTCTTTTGGCAGCGACTATTTTTGTCCATCAATGTGGAGGATGGAAAGGACAGTTTAATGGGGACCGGGTAGCCTGCAGATGGCACCAAAGCAGTGGTTATAGAAAGAAAAAGCACCAGCTGCGGCCTTGGAACCGAAATGAAATTTCCAAATCTGAGCGGTGGATCATCTGAGCCGCCCCTCGGAGAAACACAACGGGGAAATCGAGGTCTCAATTCAGTTGGTAGTACATCAGGCATGAATGGCCAGTGGGAAATTGGAGCCCACTGTTGGGTAGGGACTGTCTCTCTATGTCGCCAACTTGTACTTCCCAAGCGCTTAGTACAGTGCTCTGCACACAGTAAGCGCTCAATAAATACGATTGATGATGATGATGAGTCCTGAGAGCAGCTCTTTCTCCCTCCATCTTGGGGATCTCGGTGCTCAGAGCTGGAATTCAAGTGTGCGGAGACAGGATTGCCTGTCAATCAAGGTAATCTTTCAGAGAACCACTTTGTCTAATCAGGGGCCTATTATAGGATCAAAGATACCCCACTATTTCCCCAGACTCCCCCAAGTCCCTTCTCCTCGGCGGAGGAGGCTGGGAATCAGCCAAATGGAAGGTTTTGTTTTTTCTTTCATGAGCTCCATCTCCACTTCTCGTCTGGGACTCACAGAATGCCAGAGCACAGGTCTAAGAGTCAGAAGATCATGGGTTCTAATCCCCATTCTGCCACTTGTCTTCTGTGTGATCTTGGGCAAGTCACTTAAATTCTAGCGTGGCTCAGTGAAAAGAGCACGGGCTTTGGAGTCAGAGGACACGGGTCCAAATTCCGGCTCCGCCAATTGTCAGCTGTGTGACTTTGGTGAAGTCACTTAACTTCTCTGTGCCTCAGTCCCCTCCTCTGTAAAACGGGGAGTAAGACTGTGAGCCCCACGTGGGGCAACCTGATCACCTTTTATCCCCCCAGCACTTAGAATAGTGCTTTGCACATAATAAGCACTTAACAAATACTATCATTATTATTATTATTATTATTATTCTCTGGGCCTCAGTTACCTCATCTGTAAAATGGGGATTGATACAGTGAGCCCCTTGTGAGACAGAAACTGTGCCCAACCTGATTTGCTTGTATCAACCTAGGACTTAGTACAGTGCCTGGCGCATAGTAAATGCCATAGTAAATGCCATAGTAGAGAAGCAGCGTGGCTCAGTGGAAAAAGCACGGGCTTTGGAGTCAGAGGTCATGGGTTCAAATCCCGGCTCCACCACTTGTCAACTGTGTGACTTTGGGCAAGTCACTTAACTTCTTTGGGCCTCAGTTCCCTCATCTGTAAAATGGGGATGAAGACTGTGAGCCCCACGTGGGACAACCTGATCACTTTGTAAACTCCCCAGCGCTTAGAACAGTGCTCTGCACATAGTAAGCGCTTAATAAATGCCATTTAAAAAATGCTTAACAAATACCATTATTATTTTTTTATTTTGTAGCCTTATGTGGGACTGATTCGATCTTGGCCTCCGTATTTCATTCCGATTGTTTCTGCCTCACCTTTTGATTCTCCACTGCAGCTTTGTATTGACGTCACAGATCAAACTTTTTAAAATGGATGCTCTATATTTGTTCAAGTCGCTCTTAACTCATTCAAGCCCAGTCGACCCATACCTGCCTCAATGCGGGTGAAGATGTCAGGGTGCGATTTGCTTCCAGAGCAGTTGAAAACGTTCAGACCTCTCAAGGAAAGCACGTTGCCTTACTGTCTGACAGAGAGGACCAGGATCAGCTGACGGTGCTGATAGGAGGTGAAACACCAAGGGTGAAAACAAAATCCAGTCATTTGAACCGAAGCCTGGGAGAGTTGGAGTTTTTTTAATGGTATTTGCCAGGCACTGTACTAAGCACTGGAATTTTGGGCAGGGAATGTGTCTACTAACTGTTATATTGTACTCTCCCAAGGATTTAGTACAGGGCTCTGCACACAAATACGACCGAGTTGGGTAGATAAAAGCTAATCAGGTTGGACACAGTCCACGTCCCACATGGTAGTCACAGTCTTAATCCCCATTTTACAGATGAGATAATGGAGGCAGAGGGAAGTTAAGACAATTGCCCAAGGTCACCCTGCAGACAAGTGGTGGAGCTGGGATTAGAACCCAGATCCTTCTGACACCCAGGCCCATATTCTATCCACTAGGCCACACTGCTTCTAAACCAAGGGAGGTTTAGGTGCAATCTTCCCTGGAAGCGGAGGGATTTCCTAGATGACTTTTTGAGAGCACTTCCAGGTCTCTGATTCAAACCCAGATGGTTTTGATATGAAGTTTTTGGCAGAAAGCTTCTGGTGGAGCAGTTGCGTAATTCAAAGCTTGAAATTAAAAGAAGTTCATGCAAATGTATTCCAGAGCTAATGCATTTGATTTGATTAAGCTGCCACATTCATTGCAGATTTCAGGGACTACATAAAACCTATTACTATCTCATGGGTCATTCCCTCCCTAATGTTCCACTGATTCTACCCACCCCCCAACCCCACCACCATCCGTCATGAGAAGAGCCACACCATTTGTTTGAGCAATTTGGAAGTTTTAGCCTCCAGTTCCTTACCAATAAAGCCTGTTATAAATATTCAGAGCCGGATTTAGAGTTGGATATTTATGCATTTGCACCAAAATAGATGGCTTTATATTTTTGTTTCATTTTTCCCAATGAATTCATTTGCATCCTCGGAGGTGCAGACACAATGCAGGAACAATCAATCAATCAGTGGTATTTATTGAGTGCTTACTGAGTGCAGAACACTGTACTAAGCCCTTGGAAGAGTACAATAAAATGGAATTGGCAGACACATTCCCTGCCCATAATGAGCTCATGCCCATAATGGGATACCCTGTGCCCATGTCCCCCTAATCTCAGAAGAAATTTCGGGATGGAGGTGGGACGGAGGTTCAGGTACGGACTGAGATGGTCTTGGTGATCCATTCTGACATGGAATGGCCTCATTCCCAGGTCATTCCTAGGGGAATTCTGGACAGTCAGCGTGGCTTAGTGGATAGAGCATGGTCCTGGGAGTCAGGAGGACCTGTGTTCTAATCCCGCCTCCGCTATATGTCTGCTGTGTGATCTTGGACAAGTCATTTCACTTCTCTGTGCCTCATTTACCTCATCTGTAAAATGAGAATAAAAGTGTGAGCCCCACGTGGGACAGGGACTGTGTCCAACCTGATAAACTTGTCTCTACCCCGCACCTAGAACAGCGCTTGGAACATGGTAAGTGGTTAACAAGTACTATTATTATTATTGTTATTATTATTAATGTCTGGGAATTCAAGCAGCCAAGTCAGGCCTAACCATCAGCGTCTCTTGTCTGAGCCCATACTCCGGGGTTAGTTTGGACTCAAATCAACCTGTTGAAGTAGCAGTACTAGTAGTAGCAGCAGTTGTAGTAGTAATGGTTTGTATCAAATGCCAACTGGCTGCAGTGCACTGAACTAAGCACTTGGGAGATACAATAGTAGCATAAGACATGAGCCCTGCCCACAAAGAGCTCATATCCTACCATGGAGGACGAAGAAATACTTCAGTTACCTCATCTGTAAAATGGGGATTGAGAATGTGAGCCCCATGTGGGACAGGGATCGTGTCCAACCCAATTTGCTTGTAACCATCCCAGAGCTTAGTACAGTGCCTGGCATGTAGTAAGCACTTAATAAATACCACAGTTATAATTATTGTTGCTATTGTTATTAATAATAATAACTATAAAATATGAATATTTATATAGGTGCTGAAAATGGGTGGGAATAACTAGATGAATATCTAAATCCAAGAGGGCCCTGAAGGGTTGATAAGAACCAAGGTCCTGGGAAATCTGGAGTACTTTTAGGTGTTTCTCCCTAGGGAGAAAGGAAGTGTAAAGGAAGGAGAGTTCCAGGCAAATTGCTATTCACCTTGTAGAATTTGATTCCTTGCCAGTCAGTGGGGAAATCACTGGATAAGGATACTGGTTTAGCTGTATCCCACTGATACTTCAGGTAGAAGAAAATTTCTTAATATTGACTCACACTCCAAAAATGAAGCAATTCTTCTGAAAGTTGGATCCACAGGAAAGGAAAAAGGACTATTTTATAAGGCCGGTTCTTCTCCTTTAATCATCATCTTACCATATGTCTTCTCATCTGCCAAAGACAATAGGAATCCAAGTGAAAATAATCTTTCTTACCCTTTTATCCCAAGCCATAAAAGTTACATCTGTGTCTGGGGTTTCCCCCAAACCCCACCCCTCCACCTCCCTATTTTTCGCCCAGACTCATAACTCTTTCCATCAAGTGTCCATTTCTTTGTCTCTGCGAAAGATTGCTGCCTACGCTATAATCTATAGGATTAAAATAGTTATTTATAGCTGACTCTGCAGGAGGGAGACAACTCTTCTGGGAAGCAATTTTATAGTAGAAAAAGCTGTTTTAGACTTGAATCTGCCTGGGGCAAACCTTACCTTCTGTGCTAGCCTAACTGCAGGCCAAATGGAATCTAAATCTGCAAGGCAAAATTATGACTCTTCAAAGAGAAAGAATCAGCAAGCACAGGGACGCCCTCTTGCCTATCTGACCAATAAGTTTTAAAGGGGCTAAGTAAATATAAATAGTATTTTTGGGGGGTCTTTTTCTTGGTTGAGAAATGGACACAGCTGTGTTAGAGTGGCCAAAGTTCCCCTTGTAGGAAGCTTACTGAAGCTAAATTGTTCTATGCCCTTGGGAAGGTAAACCAGAAGCAAGACAAGCAGTCTGACCTAGTGGATAGAACACGGGCCTGGGATTCAGAAGGACCTTTCATTCATTCATTCAATCGTATTTATCGAGCGCTTACTGTGTGCAGAGCACTGTACTAAGCGCTTGGGAAGTCCAAGTTGGCAACATATAGAGACGGTCCCTACCCAACAGTGGGCTCACAATCTAGAAGGAGGAGACCTGTATTCTAATCCCTCCTCTGCCACTTTGCTGTGTGACCTCGGGAAAGTCACTTCACTTTTCTGTGCTTCGGTGACCTCATCTCAAAAATGGGGATTAAAACTGTGATCCCTGTGTGGGACATGAACTGTGTCCAACCTGATTAACTTGTGTCTACCCCAGAACTTAGACAGTGCCTGGCACGTAGTAAATACTTAACAAGTACCATATAAAAAAGACACGTTTCCAGCCCTCAAAGACCATAAAATCTAGTGGCATTTACTAAATACCAACTGAGCATGAAACATGGTATAGCAAGTGTGTGAGACAGGCCTGAGATGTGTCCACAGTTGCCCAACCAGAGCAAGCCAAACTGACTCCATTTTGGAAAAGCCCGCCATCTCCTCTGTTATCCAGGAATTGTTACACGCTCTTAGTTGTTTATGTATGGGTAATGAAGGATTTGTAGTTAGAGGCTGTGGCTTGCAGACATGGCCCGAGGTTGCACTTAACAGGAACTAAACATCTTGCCCAAATTCCCTGAAACCTTCCCCTCCTGCCATTTCCACGAAATGTAGATTAGGCTTCATAAGGAAGAAGCTTCGCGTTACATGCTACAGGCAGTAGTCTTTTCCAAAATAGGACAGTGATATGGTCTGCTTGTCCGGTTGGCACGGCCTAGTGGAAAGAGCACAGGCCTAGGAGTCAGAGGTCGTGGGTTCTTATCCCGCTCTGCCACGTGTCTGCTGTGTGACCTTGGGCAAATCACTTAACTTCTCTGTGCCTCAGTTACCTCATCTTTAAAATAGGGACTGTGAGCCCCATGAAGGACATGGGCTGTGTCCAACCTGATTGCCTTGTATCTACCCCAGGGCTTAGAACAGTGCTTAGCCCATAATAAGCACTTCCCAAATACCACAATTATTATAAGGAATGCAGACGCCCAGTTTCCACATCCACAACCCCTCCGTAAAAGCTGTGTGCACCTAGGTATGCTGCTGTTTCTTGCTGCCTAGAGAACAGCCCAGAGTGTGTTTGGCTTATCCGGGGACGCCCGATCCAAGGCTCCGTAAGGGACCCGCCAAGTACTAAAGAGGAAAAAGGGTTCTAAAACATGTCTATCTGGAATAGAGGTTTGTGCACACAAAAATCACTCTGTGGTGGGGTGAGACATTGGGACTCTAAGGGATGTAATAACTTTGTTTGTGGGATCCTAGAAGATAATGCCTCGTGTTCGAGGTTTGGGTATGTTTTACGCATCGGATCCATAACTTTTTCTGTAGGTTTATATATATTCTAGAGCAATAGCTTTTCTTAGGATTATGCGTTAAAGCCATAGTTTTCATAGCAAAACTCAGTGAATCCATTTGTTTCATTCTTCCGCGCCTGGATCTAAGTGCCCATGGACGAACCCTCTCCTTCAGGAGTGTGTCAAAGTGCCCCTAGACTGTAAGCTCATTATGGGCAGGGAACGTGGCTGCTAATTCTGTCTTATACTCTTTCAAGTGCTTAGTACTTTAGACTGTGAGCCCACTGTTGGGTAGGGACTGTCTCTATGTGTTGCCAATTTGTACTTCCCAAGCGCTTAGTACAGTGCTCTGCACATAGTAAGCGCTCAATAAATACGATTGATTGATTAGTACAGTACTTTGCACCCAGTAAGCGCTTAGTAAATGCAATTGAATAAGTGAATGAATAATAGACACATTCCCTGCCCACAGTGATCTTACAGTCTAGAGGTTCAGGGAAGGGGCCCCAAAAGGAACACTCTAGGATCCTGGGAAGTCCAGCTGTTCCAGATTGTCTGCTGTGTGACCTTCGGTGAGTCACTTAACTTCTCTGTACCTCGGTTATGTCATCTGTAAAATGGGGATTAAGACTGTGAGCCCCATGTAGGACAACCTGATTACCTTGTATCTACCCCACTGTTTAGAACAGCACTTGGCACATAGTAAGGGCTTAACAAATACCATAATAATAATTATTATTAAATGGTGCCCATGACATCATCATGCTATGCTGAGTTACAGCAAATTGCATAATGTCACATCATGTTGTCACTGCATTCCCCGCGTGATGTGTGACATCACATGCATCTCCTTGTCTGGTCGTTTTATTTTGGCAAGGGCCATCAAAGGCCACCCTACTCCCAGACCTCAGGCAATCTACAAACTGAACTATGCTGAAGTATGTGGGGAGGGAAGGATGGAAGAACTGTAGGAAGCCCCAGGTTGAACCCATGTAGTGCAATATTGTCCAGCACCGACTTTGATGCCTGCTCCAGTGAAACCTTCCTCCCTGCAAGGGCAGGGTGTTCCTGAGCAATTCTGATTTCCTTTAGTGAAGGGTGGAAACAAGCTGTTTTGATCAATCATATTTATTGAGTGCTTACTGTGTGCGCAGAGCACTGTATTAAGCGCTTTGGAAAGTACAACATAGAGCCGTAGACACGTTCCCTGCCCACAACGCATTTCCAGTATAGAGGGGGAAACAGACATTAATATAAATTAAAAAAAATGAGACATAAGTGCTATTGGGCTGAGGGAGGGGTGAATGAGAAGCGCAAACTCAAGTACAAGAGTGACGCAGAACGTACTGGAAGAAGAGGAGAGGAGCTTAGCGTGTCTCTAGATTGCTGTTGTGGGCAGGGAATGTGTCTGTTTATTGTTACATCGTACTCTCCCAAGTGCTTAGTACAGCGCTCTATGCACAGTAAGCGCTCAATAAATATGATTAAATGAATGAATGAACTCCTCTTGGCGTAGTTGTGCCTTAAATAACTTCATGCTGCTGCCCGGATTATCTTTGTCCAGAAACGCTCTGGACATATTACTCCCCTCCTCAAAAACCTCCAATGGCTACCGATCAATCTGCGCATCAGGCAGAAACTCCTCACCCTGGGCTTCAAGGCTGTCCATCCCCTCACCCCCTCCTACCTCACCTCCCTTCTCTCCTTCTCCAGCCCAGCCCGCACCCTCCGCTCCTCTGCCGCTAATCTCCTCACCGTTAGGCCTCATTCCCGCCTGTCCCGCCATCGACCCCCGGCCCACGTCATCCCCCGGGCCTGGAATGCCCTCCCCCTGCCCATCCGCCAAGCTAGCTCTCTTCCTCCCTTCAAGGCCCTACTGAGAGCTCACCTCCTCCAGGAGGCCTTCCCAGACTGAGCCCCTTCTTTCCTCTCCCCCTCGTCCCCCTCTCCATATCCCCGTCTTACCTCCTTCCCTTCCCCACAGCACCTGTATATATGTATATATGGTTGTACATATTTATTACTCTATTTATTTATTTATTTATTTATTTTACTTGTACATTTCTATTTTGTTGGTATGTTTGGTTCTGTTCTCTGTCTCCCCCTTTTAGACTGTGAGCCCACTGTTGGGTAGGGACTGTCTCTATGTGATGCCAATTTGTACTTCCCAAGCGCTTAGTACAGTGCTCTGCACATAGTAAGCGCTCAATAAATACGATTGATTGATTGATTGATTGATTAAATAAGGCTTTGAAGGTAGGGAGAAAGATCGCCTGTCATTAATGAAGAGGGGTGGGCATTCCAGGCCAGTGGCGGGAAGCGGGAGAGAGGTCAGCGGTGAGATAGACCAGAGTGAGGTACAGTGAGTAGGTTGTCATTAGAGGAGCGAAGTGGCAGGCTGGGTTGTTGTAAAATATCAGGGGGATAAGGTAGGAGGGGGCTAGGTGACTGAGTTCTTTAAAGCCAATGATAAGGAGTTTGTGTGTGTTTCTCCCCTGCAGGGCAGTGTGTAACCAGGAGAGTGCATCCTTGGAGCTCGAACTCAACAAGCTCCCTTGGACTGAAACCGAAACTGACCAGTATAATAATAATAATAATAATAATAATAATGATGATGGCATTTATTAAGCGCTTACTATGTGCAAAGCACTGTTTTAAGCGCTGGAGAATTTACAAGGTGATCGGGTTGTCCCACGTGGGGCTCACAGTCTTAATCCCCATTTTACAGAGGAGGTGACTGAGGCCCAGAGAAGTGAAGCGACTGGCCCAAAGTCACACAGCTGACAAGTGGCAGAGCCGGGATTTGAACCGATGACCTCCGACTTCAAAGCCCGGGCTCCTTCCCCTGAGCCATGCTGCTTCCCGTATAGTATAGTTGCGAGGCGGTGACTTTGGATCCCCAGTGGGCACCGAGTCTTCTTCCCTATTTAGATACTTGTTGGTCTTTGATCACCTCTGCCTCTGGCCGAGAACACACTTCCACTTCTCATTTGACAATTACCCTCTACACCTTCAACGCCTTGTTGAAGGCACAGCTCCTCCAGGAGGCCTTCCCTGACTAGGTCCTCATTTCCTCTTCTACTCCCTTCTGCATCACCCTCGCACCTTTTATTCACCCCTTCATCAGCCCACAACACTTATGTACATATCCATAATGTATTTATATCAATGCCTGTCTCCCCCTCTAGATGATAAACTCCTTTGCTTTAACCGTATTTGTTAAGTGCTTACTGTTGCCAGGCTGGGGTAAATACAAGCCAGTCAGATTGGAAACAGTCCCTGTCCCACACGAGGCTCATAGTCTTAATCTCCATTTTACGGATGAGGTAACTGAGGCACAGAGAAGTTGAGTGACTTTCCCAAGGTCACCCAGCAACAGAGACCTAGTGAATGGAGCACAGGCCTGGGAGCAAAAGGACCTGGGTTCTAATCCCAGCTTCACCACTCAATAATAGTAATAATCATGGTGTTTGTTAAGCAAATCAGGTCGGACACAGTCCCTGTCCCATATGGGGCTCACAAACCTAACCCTCATTTTACAGATGAGGTAACTGAGGCGCAGAGAAGTTAACTGACTTGTCCTGTTCTAAGCACTGTTTCAAGTGCTGGGGGAGACACAAGTGTATCAGCTTGGATGCGGTCCTTGTCCCACCTGGGGTTCACAGCTTCAGTAGGAGGGAGAACAGGCATGGAATCCCCACTTTATAGATGAGAAAACTGAAGCTCAGAGATGTTAAGTGACTTGCCCAAGGTTACACAGTAAGCTATTGGCAGAGTCGGAATTAGAACCCAAGTCCTCTAACTCCCAGGC
This sequence comes from Tachyglossus aculeatus, assembly GCF_015852505.1. Classification (NCBI taxonomy): domain Eukaryota; kingdom Metazoa; phylum Chordata; class Mammalia; order Monotremata; family Tachyglossidae; genus Tachyglossus; species Tachyglossus aculeatus. Next base: position 12,619,318 of record NC_052091.1, on the reverse strand, counting down.
CAGTGCTCTTTCCACAAGGCCATCCTGGGTTATGTTACTCAGCTGAGCCTGGAATAGGTTTCATTTTGGTTCATCATGTAAGGACTCTGTACGGGCCAGCAAACAAGTGTGTATTTCCACAGACACCTTCTGCAGCCTCCTTTTCCTCTCAAGGCCACAACACAACATCAATGTACCAAGACAAATATCAGCCCAGTTTGCATCAAGACAAGTGAGAAGGCCATGATGATTATGGCATTTGTTAAGCACTTACTATGTGCCGAGCACTGTGTAGATACATGACAATCGGGTCCCACATGTAGTCTAAGTAGGAGGAAGAACGGGTGTTGAATCCCCATTTTGCAGATGAGGGAAGTGAGACACAGAGAAGCCAAGTGACTTACCCAAAGTCACACAGCAGCTACATGTATACGGTGGAGCCGGGATTAGAACCCAGGTCCTCTGGCTCCCAGGTTAGTGCTCTTTCCACTAGGCCATCACAAAAAAGATTCTGGTATTTACTTCTGCTTTTGCTGTCTCCCCTTTGATAGATCCAGGGCCCCTGAAAGCCTCCATCTGGGCAACCAGAACAATGTAACCTCAGGACCTATTGTTTTCTCCATCTGCCACAGCACTGGAATGACCCCTTTAAATGGATTTTCCAATACCCACTCCAGGTTTCTTACTCAATACTGGTGTTTCTTCAATATTAAAGGAGGCGGCACAGTCATCTTGGAACTACGCTTTGATAAATCGCAGGAACTTCTGTTTGAGCTCAGAGACAGATGAGGTGAGGCCCGGAGAAGTGAAGTGACCTACCCAAGGTCACACAGCAGACAAGTGACAGAGCAGGGATTAGAACCCAGGTCCTTCTGACTCCCAAGCCCTTGCTCTAACCATTAGGCCACGCTGCTTCTCTTGCACTATTTTCCTTCTCACCAACCCAACCCTTTTTCCCGGAACTCCTGGCTCCAGCTTCCCGAGCTCTCAGGAGCCTATTTTGTGTGTTACAGAGACAGGGCTGCTGGGACAACAGGATAACTCCCCGGGGGCCACTTCCTTTCTGCCATCGGCCACTGGGGAATGGGTCCGTTCCTCTCCATTTCCCCCAGCCCCTCATTCACTTTGGCTACTAATTACTAGGCTCAGGAGGAGAATTGCTTTTATTCATTATTCACCAAGCTCGAGAGCCTGGGGCCTCTCAGAGTTTGATGGCTTTCCCTATAAATTATGAACAGGCTGCAGTTAGGCACGTTTCATCCAGCTGAGCACACGCCGCTGTAATCTAGAAGGAAACGTCCCCTTAGTTCTGGCTTCTTCAGAGGGCATAGCCTGGCCTGAGCCCTGACACCCTCCAATCATTCTTCCCAGGCCCAGCTGCTCCAAGCTGAACCTCGGGACTTTTCTCCCTTCCATTTTCCTGAGGAACTGGGGGCAGGAGGTGAAGTGGGGGCTAGAGACAGGCTGAGAAACCAGCTTCCTGTTTTCATCAACAAAGTAGGAAAAACAAAAACAGTTGCAGATGAGTTGGCTGGCCCTGCCCTGCCTGCAGGCCTAAGTCCTATTTTGGAGGGTGGTCATCATCATCAATCGTATTTATTGAGCGCTTACTGTGTGCAGAGCACTGTACTAAGCGCTTGGGAAGTACAAATTGGCAACATATAGAGACAGTCCCTACTCAACAGTGGGCTCACAGTCTAAAAGGGGGAGACAAAACCAAACATACTAACAAAATAAAATAAATAGAATAGATATGTACAAGTAAAATAAATAAATAAATAAATGGAGTAATAAATCTGTACAAACATATATACATATATACAGGTGCTGTGGGGAAGGGAAGGAGGTAAGATGTGGGGGATGGAGAGGGGGACGAGGGGGAGAGGAAGGAAGGGGATATGTACAAGTAATAAATGCCACTGATGGATGGATGGATTGCCGTAGAAAGCACCCGGAGCCCAGGGACGCTTGGGCCCCGCTGGCCAATTTATATACAATATAAATACAATAGAATAAATACAAATAAATACTGACTGACTGAGAAGGATGATAAAGACAAGGGCCTCAATGGTCATTCATTGAGGAGTTGTGGCGGTAATGCTATTTATTGAGTGCCCACTGAGTGCAATGTCCTCCCTCCTCATATCAGAATGACAATTATTCTCCCCACTTTCAAATCCTTACTGAAGGCACATCTCCTCCAAGAGGCATTTCCCAAAAAAACCCTTCTTTCCTCTTCTGCCACTCCCTTCTGCTTCACCCTGACTTGCTCCCTTTATTCATTCATTCCCCCTCCCAGCTCCAAAGCACTCATGTACATATCTGTAACCTATTTATTTATATTAATGTCTGTCTCCCCCACTAGACGGTAAACTGTTTATGGGCAGGGAATGTGTCTTTTTATTGTTATATTGCACTCTCCCAAATGCTGAGTACAGTGATTCGCACAAAGTAAGCGCTCAATAAATACAATTGAATGAATGGATAAGTATGCCAAATCCTTAAATAATATTAGTAGCCTATCTAGGAGAACCAAGAGGCATGAGGAAATCTATCTGAGGTGCGGATGAATTAATGTGGATTCATACACCAGCGAGGAACGCACTGTTGGGTAGGGACTGTCTCTATATGTTGTCAGTTTGTACTTCCCAAGCACTTAGTACAGTGCTCTGCACATAGTAAGCGCTCAATAAATACGATTGATGATGATGATGAATTTGGGTCACTCATTTGGATGACTACTATGCAGCTCGTACTGACACGCAGGTTGACGGGGCCAGGTCACGGACTCGGTGCTTGGTAGCCCTTCACAAAACCAAGAAAAGACACAGCCGGTTCCAAAGGGCTAAATTTTCCGTCTGAGTCCAGAAGTGTAGTGGGGAAAATAACTTTGAGGTGGCTGGAATCCTTTAACAAGCCTCTAAGAGGCTTTCTCCGATTAAGCCCTCTTTTCCCCCGACTCCCTCTTCCTTCTGCGACATCTCTGCATTTGGATCTGTACCCTTTAGGCATTTGGTGTTCACCCCACCCTCAGCCCTACAGCACTTATATACATACGCATAAAGTAATTAATTATACTGGTAACTGTCTCCCCCTCTAGACTGTAAGCTCGTTGTGGTCAGGGAACATGTCTACCATTCTCTGCTGTATTGTACTCTCCTAAGTGCTTAGTACTAGTGCTCTGCACACAGTAAGTGCTCAATAAATATCATTGATTGATTGATTGGGCCAGCCACTCCAGAGCCTAACAGTGGGGAAAAGAGGTGCCCCCCATCTCAGATCAGTCTCAGAGTTGGTCGGGGAGAGAAACCCCCTAACCTGATCCCAGAGCCACCACCTTGGAAGCTTCTGCCCAGCTGGTCCCCATTTGGATTCAGGAAGTGGGACAGGAGTGCTACAGTTTCTCACCTTATCCGTAAAACCTTGGGGGTGAGGCTAACGGTTTCAGCTTCACAGTGCCAATTCCGGGCCGACGATCAGGGCTGGCTTCTGGTGGTAAGCAAAAGAGATGCCCACTTTAGGGTGCACTGTGAGGAAGGGCATTAGTGGGGGTGGCCTTGGGGCAGGAGCAGGTGGGCTGTGAGGACCGCCTCAATTAAATTAGGACAGTGTCCAACCTCCTTCCATTCGTGTCAGAAGTGGCACCTGTGTTAACACCCTTGTATGGCAATTCCAAATTTCCCAGGCTCCAGATACTCGGTAGGGAACTTCTTTCCCCCATCTCCCTAGGATCATGGCTAGATGTTTCCAAGATGAAAATGTTTATTCCTCAGAGCCATTAGTTTGAGGCGCTTCCTGACCCGACCTGTCTGTTTTTGATAGGTTGGGTGGAAGTTGCCCACTCAGACCCTCTGTCTTCCCGATGATTACACAGCAACGGTCCATTGAACACGGCAGATGAGGCAGTTAGCCAGGTCAAGTGACTCTGTTGCTAATGAGACTTGACGTCCTTACACCAAATGAGTTTACTCTCCAGCCTGATTCCCTGAGAGGGGCTGAGTTTGAACTTTGTTTTGCGAACATAAGGGGAAAAGGATTTAACTGAGTTCAACTGGAAACTAAATGAGCTACCATATTGGTTTAATTGATGCGACCAATTTAAATAATAAGTCTCAGAAGGGCACAGGAAACTGTTTTCTGTATTTCTGAGATAAGGCTAATAGCAGATGATGAAACAGTACATTAAAAATCACAACCGAAATTAAATCCAAATCATGAGAATGAAATCCTTCAGTGTTAATGGAAACCGGGTTGCCAGCTCTTCCCATCAATCCCTTACTAGGAGGTCTTGGACTTGGATTAGGGGCCAGCTTCTAAAGTCTTCATTTTTCAGGGGAGGATAGTGAGGAACAGAGAGGTTGAGTGACTCACCCAGGGTCACAAAGAGTTAGTGGAAGGTCCAGGAGTAGAACTCAAAGTTCTCCACCCAGGACTCTTTTCTCTAAAAAGGTCTTCCAGAAATCCTTTGAGGAGTCCCAAGAAATGTGGTGACGTTTTCACCACGACCCTGGGCTGAGTGACCCATTGCCCATGGAGGGGGTTAGCGGCCAATGGATTGAACAATCTGGAGATTCTTGCCTGTGGTGAAAATCGCTATTTTTTATGGCATTTGTTAAGTGCTTACTATTTGTCAAACTCTGACCTAAACACTGGAGTAAGTACAAGTTAATTAGGTCAGACTCGGTCCCTGTCCCACATAGGACTCCCAGCCTAAGTAGAAGCTATTTAATCTCCATTTTACAGTTAAGGAAACTAATGCACAGAGAAGTGAAGTGACTTGCCTGAGGTCACACAACAGACAAGTGGCGGAGCTGGGATTAGAACCCAGGTCCTCCAACTCCCAGGCCCAGGCTCTTTCCACTAGGCCATGCTGCTTCTCTCAGTTTCCTCCCAGTAATGCCCCTGAACCCTCTCCCACATCATTAAACATCCTTGCTTCCACTCTACTCCTTTTGGCCAATGTTGGTCCAAGTGGTCAACCTTTTGAAGGAAATTCTATTTCCTAAATGTAGAATTAGAAAAGGGAGGTGTCCTCAGCACTGAGATGCTTCTCCCCTGGGTTGCTACACAATGATGGTCTCTCTAATTAGAAAGGATCAACGTTTTGCCACAGGCTGCTCAAGTTGGAATATGCAGGATAACGATGATTAGGCCACAGACTGCCTAGATTCAGGGATTTCAGGACTAACATTTAGAGGACACTAAGGTGCTTTCCAAATGTTCTCTATGTGACACCTCACGGGGAGTGATAACAGGTACTTAACAGCCTGAGCCCCGGCCGGGGCCAGAGGCACCCAACTTTTCACACAGCAGCTGAGTGACTGAATTGAGTATTAATGAGGCTATTCAAGGCACCTACTGGAGAACAGTGACTCAAACACTGTGAGGAATTACTGCCCTCCGGGAGCTTAAAATTAAATGGAGGAGAAAGTAATGCACAAATCAAGAACATACATCTTGGAAAAGAAGAACCATCGGAGAGGTTCCGCAAGACATTGGAGCAGCATCTGGGTCACAGGGGGGGTGTAAACCGCAGCAGCTATCGAGGCAACTACTTGATGGATCATGTCACTGGGGCACAGCACCTCCACCATGCTGCCAAGTGGCTTTCTTTGTCCATGAATGGACTTTTTTCCAAACTTTCTCATGCTTTCTGCATTGAGCTGTAGCTGCCCAGCAGGAACGTGACTGGTAAGGGTCAGAGAATGTGAGTGGTGCTGTGCAAATCACTATCACTAGAATCAACTCCTTCACCCAAGTTCTCATTTCCAAAGTCTCCGGGGCTGGACTGAGGCTCACCTGTGCCCTTGTGCACCTGTGCCCCTAAGGCATTTCATTTCCTTTCCTTTCATTTCATTTCTATTTGTTCTGATGACTTGACACCTGTCCACATGTTTTGTTTTGCTGTCTGCCTCCCCCTTCTAGACTGTGAGCCCGTTGTCAGGTAGGGACCATCTCTATATGTTGCCAACTTGTACTTCCCAAGCGCTTAATACAGTACTGTTCACACAGTAAGCGCTCAATACATGCGATTGAATGAATGAATGAATGTGGAGCTGGAAAAAACTGAGAGCCAGAGATAAACATGACTTATTTACTCCCAGTTACTAGAAGATGAATGGAAGAGCTGGAAACTGAACCCAAATTTTCTGCATCCTATCCCTTGCTGACCAGAATCCAGATCAAAGTGCAGAAACTCAGGATTTTATTTCCAGTTCTTCAACTTATCTTCTGGGAAAGAGCAATACAAGGAGACATCGCAAATATAGAATTGTAGGAAATAAGGGCAAAGAAATGGTTAAGAAGCAGTGCAGCCTAGTGGATATAGTATGGGCCTGGAGAAAGAAGAATCTGGGTTCTAATCCTGACTCCACCACTTGCCTCCTCTGTGACCTTGGGCAAGCCACTTTACTTCTCTGTGCCTCAGTTACCTCATCTGTAAAATGAGGATTAACACTGTGAGCCCCATGTGGGACATGGATTGTGCCCAGCCCGATTAGGTTGTATCTACCCCTGCCCAGCACAGAGTAAGCCTTTAAAAAATGGCAGAGTTGTTATATGAGAACAGTGAGAGCCGTCAGGGGGGAGAGAAGATGAGATGGAAATTTTCCTGGATAGAGGTCAATCTCTTGTGCAGAAGTATGGAAAATGGATAAACTAGGCATGAAGAGCCAGCAATGATCTCCTGCCAACTCAATTTAAATGGTAAAACTAAGGGCTTGGGATGAGGACAACTAAAGATAGGAGGAGTCAGTATAGTCATGTCAAGATTTTTCCCATTTCCCAGAATGTCCCAAGTCAAGATCAAGGAATACTAGTAACCATGTCAGTGGGTTCTCAAAGAATACGTGTTGGGAAACAAAGCTACTAGGCATTTGAAAGAAATGTGGTTGTTTCTGATGAACTGGAAAAGTGGAAGAGACAACTGGTGAATGCATATCTGTATGGATGTAGCTTAGGGAAAGTAGTCACTGAGGATTTTGGGGATTTCTAAATCTTGCTCTGGGGTGAGGAGTCAGCGGGACTTGATTAGATAGCAGTGGGAGAGTCTGTGGAAAGGATTTTTTAGTTATATTCTTAAACATCTGCATCCAATCAATCAGTCAATCATGTTTTTTGGGACTCACTGAGTGGTAAGCACTATACTGAACAGTTGGGAGAATACAACAGAAAAAAGAAGCATGTTCTTTGCTCTCAAGGAACTCACAATCTAACAGGGAAGACAGAGACAAAATATATTTACAAATAGGGTGAAGCAGGAGGAAGAACAAGAACTTAACAGGAACAGTACAAATGTGTCAGGATAAAGTAGATGAGTAATTGAAGATACAAAAAAATACACATAGGTATATAAAGGCTGAGCAAAGGAAATTAAATGTTTAAGTGCTCGAATGTGAGATAGAGATGGCGTGATAGAAATGTTGTGACATCATTAGGGAAGGTTTCCCAGAAGGATGTAGAATTTCAGGAGGGCTTTGTTGATGGGAAGAGTTGTGGTCTGACAGACTTCCTAAATTTCTCTAAATATCTCAAAATGTTAATCAAAATGTTAATTTCCCCACAGAGATGCCAGAGAGGGAAAGGATTTGGGGCAGAAAATACGGACCTTTGTCTTCATCATATTTGATTTTAGATGAGTGTTGTACATCCGAGCGGAGAGGGGAGAAGGGTCGGGTCTGGGAATACAAAATCTGATAATCACCTGCATTCAAGTAGGTCAGAATGGATGAGATGAGGTTAGAATAGGAGAGTAGGGAGCAGTAGGAATTTCTAGCTCAGTGAATACTAAAAGCCCAGACCAATCACTGCCAAGGCATGTAAGAAATCCAGATGAAGCTTGCAATTAGCTTCCAGGAACCACTGAGAGACAAAAAGTCTCATCATTCAGGGACCTGGGAGATCACTGAGGCAGAGGCATTTTACTGTATTTGTACTTTGTGTAAAGGGTGAAAGTGTGGTCAGGAAGAAGCGCTTATAAATGCATGTGAGCTACGTGTTGTAGTAGTTCCTGGGTGGGAGAGCAATTTCTACCAATCTTGAGGGTCCCCTGCTTTTCCAACAGAGTGGATATGCCATATCGAGTTCGGGGCTTGGTTTAACCTGTCCATTCCGCTGGGCAAACCATTGAACAGTTCTCATCCCTCAGACTGGTTTCTTTATCTCTTTAGGAGAAACTTGCCATGCCCTTCCTAATCCAGGATGGGATGAGCAAGCATCTGTTTCTACAGTTCATTTAATGGAGATACCAGGTTTGTGGGGCCTTTCCATCAGCTTTAAAGCACTTGATCTCCTCGCCCCTACTACTCTCTTACTACAATGCAGCCCACACACTTCACTCCTCTAATGCTAACCTTCTCACAGTAGCTCGATTTCATCTACCTCACCACCGACCCCTCGACCACATACTGCCCGTGGCCTGGATCATCTACCCTCTTCATGTCCGACAGAAAATTACTCTCCCCACCTTCAAAGCCTTACTGAAGGCACAGTTCCTTCAAGAGGCCTTCCCCAATTAAGTCCTCCTTTCCTCTTCTCTCACTCCCTTCTGCGCCACTTTGACTTGCTCCCTTTATTCATCCCCGCTTCCCAGCACCACAGCACTTATTATTATTATTGCATTTGTTAAGTGCTTAACTATGTTCCAGGCACTGTACTAAGCACCGGGGTGGATACAAGCAAATCGAGTTGGACACAGTCCCTATCTCACGTGGGGAGCACAGTCTCAATCCCCATTTCACAAATGGGGGAACTGAGGCATGGAGAAGTGAAGTGACTTGCCCCAGGTCACACAGCAGATGAGTGATGGAATTGGGATTAGAACCCATGACCTTCTGACTCCCAGGCCAAAATTTATTCATTCATGTCTGTCTCCCTCTCTAGACTGTAAGCCCATTGTGGGCAGGGAATGTGTTTGTTTAATGTTCTATTGTACTCTCCTTAGTGCTTAATTCAGTGCTCTGCACACAGTCAGAGCTCAATAAATATGATTAACTGACTGATTGACTGAGCATACTGACTTTAGGGCATGCTCAGATTTCCAGCCGACTTCAGCACTAGAAGAATTTTCTGGCTCGCATCAACTCAGGGCAATTGCTGTTCTCTGGCACTAGGGTGGAAATGTCTTTTATCTTCTAGGCCAAAGGAGCAATTCACTCCTTAGGACTTTCATTAAATATTTTGCAGGATGAGCTGAGTTGGCTTGTGGGGAAGCTTTCTGAAAGAAAACTGCGATTCCAATCAGGTTCCTAAGATCTGCAGCATGGCCTAGTGGTTAGAGCAAGGGTCTGGGAATCAGAAGGACCTGGGTTCTAATCCTGCCTCTGCCCCTTGTCTCCTGGGTGACTTTGAGCATGTCACTTTATTTCTCTGGGCCTCAATTACCTCACCTGCAAAATGGGGATTAAGACTGTGAGCCCTGTGTGGGACATGGACTGTGTCCATCCTGATTAGCTTGTAACTACACCAGTGCTTAGAACAGTGCTGGGAACATAGTAAGCACTTAACAAAAATCATTGAAGACAGAGTGAGAGAGAGAGAGAGAGAGAGAGAGAGAACAAAGAGGATACTGTCCCCAGCGATTACTACCTCTGCAGATCACAAGAGTTTCTAAAGCTTTTCCATTCAATTGTAAACGCTCGTGTTTTCTACTTCTACTGTACTTGCCCAAGCTCTTAAAACAGTGCTTTGCACACAGTAGGCACTCAAAAAAAAATGATTGATCAGAAGAAACCACAACATGAAGCAGTAATGACAAGGGATTTATCAGGGATGGAAATGCTATGCTGTATGACAAGGATTCCAAGGTAACTACCTGTAATGACCCCCCTCCAAAAAAACCATGATAATAATGATAACACTACCTGGTTTTTGCTTAACAACTATATTTTTCCAAAGTATTTTCACGTGAATTTTCCTCAACATCCCTGTGAGATAGAGAGAGGCAAGGATTATTCTCCCCATTTTACAGATGAGGAAATGGAAGCCCAGAGAGGCTAAGTGACTTGTTCAAAGTCACAAAGCAGGTCAGGGGCAGAAAGGGGACTAGAACCCTGGTCTCTTGGTTTCTGCCCCTCACGCTTCCTGCTAGGCCACGCTGCTGGCAATACGACAAAAGTGTTGGAAACGGTGAGTTCAAGGTGCATTGTGCCCAATAAGCTTTTTTTAAGGAAGATTTTTGAAATTTCTTGTGGGTAGGGCATGTGTCTATTAAGTTGGTTTTATATACATATATATATATATATATACATATATATATATATATATATATATATATATATATGTATATATATATATATATATATACATACATATATAGGACAGTCTCAAAGATGAGCCCGGTGTAGTGGATAGAACATGGGCCTGGAGTCAGAAGGCCATGGGTTCTAATCCTGACTCTGACACTTGTTTGCTGTGTGACCTTGGGCAAGTAACTTAACTTCTCTGTGCCTCAGTTCCCTCATCGACAAGATGGGGATTGAGACAGTGAGCCCACTGTTGGGTAGGGACTGTCTCTATATGTTGCCAACTTGTACTTCCCAAGCGCTTAGTACAGTGCTCTGCACACAGTAAGTGCTCAATAAATACGATTGATGATGATGATGAACTGTTTCCAACCCCATTTGCTTATATCCACCTCAGTGCCTAGTACAGTGCCTGGCACATAGTAAACACTTAACAAATACCACAATAATAATAATTATTATCCCATTGGGTTGCTTTTTAGCCAGAGTGGCTGCAAACCAAGACCAGAACATAGTAGGTGGGCCGAAGAGATGCTGCCAAGATGGCGCTTGTGCCCTTCCCACTCTGAGGACTGTAGGGATCTTAAAGTGTCTCTGATGGATGTGACATATTTTTAGTTCCAACAGGAAACCCTTAAAGATGGAATGTGATGGTCGAGTGAGGGGAATAGGCTAGGAGTTAGAGATGTGGACACCTGTCCACATGTTTTGTTTTGTTGTCTGTCTCCCCCTTCTAGACTGTGAGCCTGTTGTCGGGTAGGGACCGTCTCTATATGTTGCCAACTTGTACTTCCCAAGCGCTTAGTATAGTGCTCTGCACACAGTAAGCGCTCAATACAATTGAAAGAAAGAAAGAAAGCAAAGCACAAAGCAAAGGAAAGCCTAGGCGTTTTCCCACTTCGTAGCACTGATCGAGCATTTCTGTTCCTCACAAGAAGCCCCGCTGTCAAATATTCCTATTAGCCCTACTCTTACTTCCTGGTCTAATTGAAATAATTTAAAGGAAAAGCCAAACTTAACTAAAGTGAAGTTCATTTGAATGCCAAACCCCCAGTCAGCAAGATTTAGTAACCCTGCTATTGAGTCTCTGACTTCATAAACGGCAGAGAGGAATACACAGTAATCCAAGAGGCTACGCAATTGACAGGTCGCACTTGGTCCTATGATACAATTACAGGCTGCTTTACTCATATTGGGGTAACTCACCAAGGCAGTAATATCCCACTCCCAGGAATTTCCAAGTCCCATTGATAAAACCAGGGAAGCAATTTAAAAGGCAGGAATAGGTCTATTATTTATAGGCATCGTTCATGTCTTGGAGAGAACCAGAGATGAACTCTGAGCTCTATTGGGTTTATGATCTAAAAGCAGCTAGGCCACATCAATTCAGACATAAAGCAGCCTTTAATAGGGGCCGGTCAGAGTCGAGGCCCGTCAACTGCAGAGAAGCACTGATAGCATTCAGGAGAATGAATCACTGTGATTCTGGGGCTCTTTAATCATAACATCAGTTGACTTTTTAAATCCAATGCTGGCCTCTTAAAACTCAGGCATGCCAAAGTGTGCCACACTGGGCTTGTGAATTATGGGATTTATCTTTCAGTTCAGGTGAGCTAAGTATCTGTGGTCCCTGTGGTCTGATGGGTCCTGCTGCTGGATGAATTGAGCTTAGTTTATTGCATCTCCAGCAAACCCCACTGGCATGAAAAATGAGCTCTGCTAGATGCCATAATCCATAGAGGACGGCTCTGCAGTGTGGCCTCAGGAAGGGAATGGTTTCACTGCAATTTGGCTGTAACTTCTGTTAGACCGCAGAGGAAATTACCTCTTCTCTGATCAATTCTGCTCCTAGAGAAGTGGCGTGAATCAAAGAATGATGGCTTAGCTGCACAGCCACTCAATTAGATTCTAAAAGAAAATGGCTGTTTCCTGGGATTTTCATTGTTCTTTTGGTTAAAATATTAAAATCGGGGAATTCGTTTGTGCAAATGAGACGGCTCATCAAAACATACTCAGACCATTTCATTCAGAATGTCTTTAACAGACCCCCGGGCGTGACTACCAAATCACAGCTCTGCTCGAGTTTAGTGTGCAATTTTTCTTCCCCCATCAATAACACTCTAACACCAGATCAGTCAGCAATGGTTTGACCAGTCCCTTGATTCTGCTTGCTTACATGGGTGAATTGCACTTACCAAGCACTTAGGAGGGTACTCTGCACACAGTAGGTGCTCAATAAATACAATTGAATGAATGAAAGAATAACCCCAATCAGTCAGGTGAGGAAGACAGGTACTTCGGTGGATGAGAGCTGTATGTTCAGGGGTGAACATCAGCAATCATCATCAGTGGTATTTATTGAGCATTTGCTGTGTGCAGAGCACAGTCCTTAGTGCTTGGGACAGTACAATGCAATAGGGTTGATAGACACGTTTTCTGACCACAGTGAGCTTACAGTCTAGAGTGGGAGACAGATGTGAATATAAATAATTCACAAGACAACAGTTACATATTTTGTCTACATATATGTACGTAAGTGCCGTGGGGTTGATAGTGGAGCGAATATCAAATGCCCAAAGGTCACAGATTCAAGTGCGTAGACGATGCAGAAGGGAGAGCGCCAGCGGGGAAAAAGAGGGCTTAATCATTCATTCAATCATATTTATTGAGCGCTTACTGTGTGCACAGCACTGTACTAAGCGCTTGGGAAGTACAAGTTGGGAACAAGTTGGTAACATAATCGCCGAAGGCTTCTTGGAGGAAGTGTGACCTTAACAAGGCTAAAAGTGATAAACTTTTCAACTCACCAATCACTCCCCTCCCCATGCCGTGGCCAACAGCATGAGGCAATCAACCAACCAGTCAGTGGTATTTACTGAGTGCTTATTATGTGTACAGCACTGTACTAAGCACTTGGGAGCATTTGTTACAACAGAATTAGTGGATACATTCCCTGCCTATAACAACCTTACAGTCTAGAGGGGGAGACAGATATTAAGATAAATAATTTATGATATAATAATAATAATGATGGCATTTGTTAAGCCCTTACTATGTGCCAAGCACTGTTATAAGCGCTGGATATGCAATTTAAAGATATGCACATAAGTGTGTGGGGCTGAGGGGGCGAATATCAAATGTTCAGAGTTCGCAGATCTGAGTGCACTGACAACACGGAAGGGAGAGCGAGATGGGGTAATGAGAGCAATTGCTCTGACTAATAATAATAATGACAATTATGGTTCTAGACTGTGAGCCCGCTGTTGGGTAGGGATCATCTGTATATGTTGCCAACTTGTACTTCCCAAGCGCTTAGTATAGTGCTCTGCACACAGTAAGCGCTCAATAAATGATTGAATGAATGAATGGTATTTGATAAGTACCTATGTGCCCAGCACTGTACTGAATGCTGCAGTGGATACAAGGTAATCAGGTCCCACATGGGGCTCACAGTTTAAGTAGGAGGGAGAACAGGTATCGAATCCCCGTTTTGGAGATGAGGAAACAGATGCACAGAGAAGTTAAGCAACTTGCCCACGATCACACAGCAAACAAGGGGAGGAGATGGAATTACGACTCTGGTCATCTGATTCCTAGGCCTTTGATCTTTGCACTTGGCTAAACTGCTTCTGTTTAACCTGGAATCTTTGCCTGGTTGATCCCAGGTCTCTGACAAGAACTGAGAGCGTCCAACCAGGGCTGAGAAGACCTAAAATGGTTGCTTTCTGGCCTCTTCATTCATGGACATCCGTCCCCTTCCACTTCCTGCCCATTTTTTTATTCCTAAACTCAAAGTGAATTCTTTGCACCTGTGGCTTCATTTACATTTAAAGGAGCAGGTCCTAAAGTCACACGGATGGAATACATTCTCTAATCACTAATTCATGCTTTTCCCATTCTGAATCTATGCACCACACGCCTAAAAATGAGCAGGTTTGCATAATATCTGAATGTCACCAAACACATCTGTCACTCCTTAAAGCATAACAAATACAGTCATACTGTGAACCCTGGGAGGTTTCCAACCATATGGCTTGGTAGTCCCACTGTGAAATTCTATTATCGCATTAAACTAATTGACTTAAAAGAATGAAGGATAATTAGGAAAAAATGAATCTGTACTCCCGTAGGAAAACGTACCATCCTAAAAGTTGTTGTTTTTTTATTTCCCTTTTGCTGTGAATTTTGTTTTCTATTTTTGATTTATGTGTGGCTTGGAAATGAAATATTTAGACACATTGTTAATCAAGATGAGAAACCTAAAAGGCAAAGTCTCAAATATAGCCAGGAAGAACTCAATGCAGCTGGAAATGTTCACACAACAGCACTGCTTAGGGGGCCCGAGGCACCATTTGTTTGGAGATCGACCCAGCGTTAAGGACTAAAGAGGTAGTATCACTTTTCTGGTTCCCTGGGTATCCCTGGCCATGTTTTCCAGACTCTACTCCCTGAGTGCTTGAAAAAGAGAATCTGGAGATGAGGACAAGTCCCACCCCTACTCTCCCAGTGGTGGAAAGATTCTTGTGAGCATCAGGTCTTCAGCTATGGGGTCTCATTTCCTTTGGCCTTTCCCTTGAAGCCAGTCCTAATTTTAGTTGGGCCCAGAGAACAGAGTCTAAGAAATGCATTGTCAGCTGGCAATGAGGCCGGTTGCTATCCATTCTCATTCTCCCTGAACCTTCAACTCCCTGAGAATCTGAACCTTCAACTCCCTGAGAATTCCATTCTACCAGGCAGGGAAACTGAGCCCCTGATGGCCCCATGAGTGACCCACGAGGCAGGCTGAGTAAATCGGTGTTAGAGCTGGATGGCTATTCAAGCTTCCTGAAGTTCCTGGGCTTTGGACCCATTTTGTACCTGTCCAATAAGCAGCACGCCTCTCGAGACTGGAGGATGGAAAAATTTGAATTTTCACAAAGGAAAGCCTCATGTGAACTGGAGAAAGTTGTCCCAAATGGGGTCCTCTTTATAGTTAATTGATGAGAACAAAGAGGATATCACTTGAAGTCTCCCTTGGAAGAGAACACAGAATATGTTAGCACCACACTTAGTAGGTATGTGTGTGTTTGTAATAATAATGGCATTTGTTAAGCCCTTACTATGCGCAAAACACTGTTCCAAGTGCTGGGGAGGTTACAAGGTGATCAGGTTGTCCCATGGGGGGCTCACAGTCTTAATCCCCATTTTCCAGATGAGGTAACTGAGGCTCAGAGAAGTTAAGTGACTTGCCCTAAGTCGCACAGCTGACAATTGGCGGAGCTGGTATTTGAACCCATGACCTCTGACTCCAAAGCCCGGGCTCTTTCCACTGAGCCACACTGCTTCTCTACAGATGAGGTAACAGGCACAGATAAGTGAAGTGACTTGCCCAAATCACACAGCTGACACTTGGCGGAGCCAGGATTTGAACACATCACCTCTGACTCCAAAGCCCGGGCTCTTTCCACTGAGCTATAGTTGTCCTTCATATTTGAAAAAGACACAATTGACGGTGAAGTTCACCTAGGGATAGGGGTGTGGACTGAAAGGCCAAGGCAGGATACACAGTCCCAGCCACAGAGGACACACAAAAAGATTGTCCTTGCTTTCTTGTTGTTCTTAATGTTTGTAGTGCCTGATGCTGTTTTCTCTTTTGCCTTCTTTTCTCTCTTTCCAACAAGATGCTTTTGCTTATAGAGAACTACTCCTTTCTTGATGGCTGTTATGCAGGTCGGTGCTCTTAGTACAGTGCTCAGCATACAGCAGGCGCTAAAATAAATACCATCAATCGTGGAATTAGCAGATAAGGAACAGAAGATAAGTCAGACACTTTGAAGGGAAGAGGTCTGAGGATGAGTTGTTATAGTTAATAATTATGGAATTTTTTAAGCGCTTATTATGTGTCAGGCAGTTCTACAATCTTAGGAGGCAGCATAGTCTAGAGGAGAGATAATAATAATAATAGAACATAATAATACTATGTACCAGGCACTGTACTAAGTGCTAAGGTGGATACAAGCAAATCAGGGTTGGACTCAGTCCCTGTCCCATGTGGGGCTCACAGTCTCAATCCCCATCTTACAGATGAGGTAACTGAGGCTCAGAGAAGTGAAATGATTCGCCCAAGGTCACACAGCAACAAGTGACGGAGTTGGGTTGGAACCCATGACCTTCTGACTGTCAAGCCTGTGCTCTATCCATTATGCCACGCTGCTTCTCTTAAGAACAAGGTCCAGTGGTGGTGAGCTCCCACTTCATCTAAGCTTCCAGGCCAGGGTTCCCCCTCACAGTTAAGGACCATTCTCTTTTAGAATCTAATTGAGCGGCTGCGCAGCTAAGCCATCCTTGCTTGATTAATGGCACTTCTTTAGGAGCGGAATTGATTTGGGAAGAGGTAACTTCCTCTGAGGTCCAACAGAAGTTACAGCAAAATTACAGTGAAACCATTTCCTTTCTGAGGTCACACTGCAGAGCCGTCCTGCATGGATTATGGCATCTAGCAGAGCTCATTTTTCATGCCCGTGAGTTTTGCTGGAGATGCAATAAACTAACCTCAGTTCATCTGGCAGAAGGACCTGTCAGGACCCTAACCCTAACCCTTCCTCCTCATATCTAACAGACAAAGCCTTCAAAGCCTTATTGAAGGCACATTTCCTCCAAGAGGCCTTCTCTAAGCCCTACTTTTCTCTTCTTCCACTCCCTTCTGCACTGCCCTGACTTACTTCTTTGATTCATCCTCCACTCTCAGCCCTTCAGCTCTTATGTACATATCTGTGATTTATTTATATTAATGTCTGCCTCCCCACACACAGCAGGCAAATTTTCCTCTGCCTCAGTTTTCTCATCTGTAAAATGGGGATTCAATACCTGTTCTTCCTCAACTTAGATTCTGAGCCCCATGAAGGACAGGGGCTGTGCCCAACTGCTTTTCTTGAATCCACCCCATTGGCATATAGTAAATGCTTAACTTCTCTGAGCCTCAGTTCCCTCATCTGTAAAAATGGGGATGAAGACTGTGAGCCCCACGTGGGACAACTTTATCACATTGTATCCCCCCCCCAGCGCTTAGAACAGTGCTTTGCACATAGTAAGCGCTTAACAAATGCCATCATTATTATTAACAAATATTGTTATTATTATTATTATAATTACGATTGTTACTATTAGAAAGAGAGCAAACATTGTTTTTTGTAGTTGAAGGTAGCACTGATAGTGAAATTCACCTATGAATGTGTATGACTGAAATAGCAACGTTGTGCCATATCATGGGTACAAAAAATTGTCCCACATTGCGCCGTTATACTTGATGTATGCAGCAACTGGTGCTGTTTTCATTTTGGGCTCCTTATTTCTTGTTCCCTTTGAGGCTTCTGCTCCCTGAGAGCTACTTCTTTCTTGAGAGCAGCATGTCATGCTGGTCTACAGTCAGTGACACTCTCTCCCAAGGACAGTGAAGCTTTTTGGGGAACAAATTTCACTTCAGCTTAGTGGACAACTCCAACTCAAGACCTCCCTGAATAACTCACATATGGTATGCGTAGAAGGGGAAATCTTATAAAACCATTTTTTTCTTATTTTGTTACTATCAACAGGAAGTTGGGCTGGAATGGGCTTTTAGATTTCACATCAGGAAGCAGACAGAGAGGCTGGCAACACAGGAAATTCCGTTTGCTCTAGAGACCACAATTACCTCCCAAGGAGCCAAATTAGAAGATGGAATGAAACATTATTTTTGATTGTTTCTTCCTTTGGTTGCCCACCAGAAATTCTGAATAAATCCTCTCTTGTTCCAGCAATTCTCCTCCATTCTTCATACCCAGGCAAAGCAAAGCTCATACTTGTTTATTTATTTATTGGTATTTATTAAACGCTTACTGTGTGCCAGGCACTGTACTGAGCATTGGAGTAGATACCTGCGAAGCAGGTTGGACCCAGTCCGTGCCCCACATAGGGCTCACAGTAGTAATCCCCATTTTACAGATGAGATAAATGAGACACAGAGAAGGGAAGTGACTTGCCCAAGGTCACCCAGCAGACAAGGGGCAGAGTTGGGACTAGAACCCATGTCCTTTTGACTTAGGCTATGCTGCTTCTCTGATTGATTGATTGATTGAAGCATGATGTGGTAGATAGAACATGGGTGTGGGATTTAGAAGATCATGGGTTCTAGTAGCAGGGAGATAGGAGAGGCAGGGAGATAGGAGAGGAGGGAAGGAGAAAAAGAGAAAAGGGAGGGTAAAGAGGAGGAGGGAGGGAGAAGATAAAGAGAAGAAAGAAGGGAAAGAGGAAGGACAGAAGGAAAGAAAAGAGAAAAAGAGGGGACAAGGGGAGCTGACATTGAAATGGAAGAATAATAATGATGATGGTATTTGTTAAGTGCTTACTATGTGCAAAGCACTGTTCTAAGTGCTGGGGAGATACAAGGTGATCAGGTTGTCCCACGTGGGGCTCACAGTCTTAATCCCCATTTTACAGATGAGGTAACTGAGGCACAGAGAAGTTAAGCAACTTGTCCACGGTCACACAGCAGATGTGCGGCAGAGCCAAGATTAGAACACAGGTCCTTCTGACTCCCAGGCTTGTGCTCTATCCACTGGGTACTTGACACCACCCAGCTATGAGCTCATTAAATGGCACAGCTGATAGCCAATTATGCCATCTCATATTGTCAAATTTTGTCTGTAAAAAAAGTTTGAAAGTCTGTCTTTTTTTTATACTCTGTATAAAAACAATTTCTGTCACTGACCACTTGGATCACTGATTAAACTCTCCGGTATGCTGCAGAGAAAGTGTCCCTACTAATTCCTTTCCTGGATCAATTACTCCTATGGGACTTTTCACCAACCAGTTTGTGTCCAGTTCACTCTAGCTGATGCCGGAAGAGAAAAGGAGTCATCGGAAAGAATTAAAAAACGTGGGAAGTGGAAACACAAATTAGCTCGGGAACCTGGTGCTGCTTTTATTTACAAAAGAAAAGACTTGAGCCATCTGAGTACACAAAGCCCACGGCCAACAAGGATAGTGAGGCAATATCTGCTTCCATCTCAGTTTGAAATCACTTAACTGACAGTTTGAAAAGCTATTAAAATTTCCCCTTGAATCAGTATGTCCCTATTTACAATGAAAACTGCGCACTTATTTGCTCCCTGGGGATGTTTGGCAAGCAAAGGGAAAAGAGACTTTTTCCAATCCACCCCGCTGTGAATGTGGGAAAGTTCATTATATCGTTACGGAAGATCACAAAATAACATTAGATTTATTAGCCAAGCAAATGTGGGAGAATAAAAAAAAAACCTTGGACACATTTTTCTTATTATGTCTTTGGCTAAGATGTATCTGGTGAATAGAGTTCCATGGTATATGTAGAAATCTAGTAGCAGAACAAAGCCGGTGAATGGACAAAGAGTAATATCAGTGCAGGCTTTCACCTCGGCCGGCCACTGATGCCACTTAAAAATACCGGATAACAAAACACAGCCGAAGTCACACGTGTTATGCCAGGCGCACCGTGTATGGTGATGATGTCACACACGATATTTTTCCAGAAGAACCCCAATTTCACCCAATCCTTGGGTATTTCTAAGGGGGAGGGGGACCTCCCTGGACCCCCTGCTTGCTCCAGATTTGTGTGAATGCAGGGGCCGTGTCTCAACTGTACACTCCTGTGTATTCCTTGTGGACAAGGAATGTGTCTACCCACTCTGTTATAGTATACTCCCCCAAGCACTTAGTACTGTGCTCTGCACACAGTAAGTGCTCAATAAATACGATTGATTGGTTAATTGATTGATTGAGCTGAGGAATTCAGCGGCAGGAGCCACAGGAGATGGAGGCTCAGTCCTGAAAGTATTAAAAAAGGACAGAAAAAGCATCTTTCATTCATTTGCTCATGCAATCATATTTATGTAGTGCTTACTGTGTGCAAAGCACGGTAATAAGTGCTCGGAAGAGTACAGTATAACAATAAAAGGATACATTCCCTGCCCACAGTGAGCTTATCAGGTCCCGGACAAGGAAGAGACCAGATGAAAACTGGAGAAGCAACGTGGCCCCCAGGCCTGGGATTCAGAAGGACCTGGGTTCTAATTCTGGCTCTGCCACTTGTCCACTGTGTGACCTTGAGCAAGTCACTTAACTTCTCAGTACCTCCATCACCTCATCTGTAAAATGGGGATTAAGACCGTGGGACACGGACTGTATCCAACCTGAGTAGCTTATATCTACGCCAGTGCTTAGAACAGCGCCTGTCAAATAGTAAGTATTTAACAAATACCATTAAAAACAAAGAAACAAACAAAAAAATCCAGCAAAAAATGGCACTATCTCAGGTAACCCAGATGACCAACCCCATCCTAGGTAAGGCCCCGTGGGGTTGGGCTGGGGGCCTGGATCTCTGGTCCTGGGTTTCCCAAGAAACCATGAGGCCCTGGGTCCCATGATGCCATTTTTTTTTAACGGCATTTATTAAGTGCTTACTATGTGCGCAGCACTGTTCTAAGCGCTGGGGCCGGGGGGAATACAAGATGATCAGGTGATTCTCCTGAAGAAGAAACTGAGCCTCCATCTTGTAATCCTGATTCCATGCCTGGGTGTGCCTCTGTCGGCCCTCATGACAGTGAGACACCGAGACACAATCGATACTGATACCAGGCACGGAAGCCAAATAACCACGTCGTAGGTTCTCAGTTCCAGCTCTGCCACTGGCCAGCTAAGTGACTTTGGGTGAAACACGAAACCTCTCTGGGCCTCAGTTTCCTCATCTGTAAAATGGGGGTGCAAAAATCTTTCCTCCCTCCCTTTTAGACTGTGAACCTCATGTGGGAAAGGGGCTGAATCCGACTGGTTATCTTGTCTCTTCCTCTGCACTTAGCACAATGCTTGGCATATAATAAACCCTAAAAAAGCCTAGCATCACTATTATTATTATTATGAGAGCCACACACTGCATTTAAAGATTCCAGGTGGCAAGCAGGCTATCAGAGACCCAACCAGGAGAGCTCTGACAGAAGCTTTGGTCGGAGTGATGAATTAGCATTTCACTACGCTCTTCCCTTCCCCATCTGTCACTTCTGATGAACCACCTTTCAACTCGGCTCTGCTCTTACTCAGCTAATCAGCCTTCTGCACAAATTGCTCCATTGTCAGGCTGATTCTTTAGTCACCAATCCCCCACTGAGGAGATCTTTATAAAATTTGCCAACTTGAGCTTTTTTAAACACGTTATAAAGTGTCACATAAACACCTAGGATGTGACAGAGTCAAAGTACTTACATTTGTCTTTTTGACGTCCGGTTTCTCTGCCTTTAAGCCCGGGCAATATTTCATCATTGCAGCCACCGACACCATCTTCGTAACGTAAAAGAGTTGGAGCTAGAGGAGATCTGGGGCCTTAACAGGGGGGAAAGATATACAAAGCAAATCTGAAAGCAAGGTAGCTGAGCCCCAGTAGCTGATTTTCTAAAAAGATTTGGTGGTACCCAAAGATTTTTTAATTCCTTATGATGGGTGGGACCGGGTTTCTTCGGCTTATGTCTGTCTGTCTGTCTCCCCCTTTAGACTGTAAACTCCTCGGGAGCAGGGGCTCACAAGCCCTCAGAACAGTGCTCTGCACATGGTAACTGCTTAATAAATACCATTGCTTAATTGATTAGGGAAGCAACGTGGCTTAGTGGAAAATGAACAGGCCCGGGAGTCAGTAGGACCTGGTTTCTAACCCCGGCTTTGCCACATGTCTTCTGGGTGACCTTGGGCAAATCATTTAACTTCTCTGGGTCTCAGTTACCTCATCTGTAAAATGGGATTTAAGAGTGTGAGCCTCACTTGGGACAGGGACTGTGTCCAATCTGATTAACTTGTATCTACCCCAGTGCTTAGAACAGTGCTGAGCACATAGCGCTTAACAAGTACCATTGCAGAAGCAGCATGGCGTAATGGCTAGAACACAGGCCTGGGAGTCGGAAAGGCATGGGTTCTAATCCTGGATCTGCAACTTGTCTGCTGTGTGACCTTAGGCAAGTCACTTCACTTCTCTGGGCTTGTTACCTCATCTGTAAAATGGGGATCGAGACTGTGAGTCTCACATGGGACAGGGACTTTGCTCCACCCGATTTGCTCATATCCACTCCAGCACTTAGTACAGGGTCTGGCACATGGTAAGTGCTTAATAAATACCCTTATTCATTATTTTTATTTTATTATGGCTTCATTTCATGTGATTCAAGCTGTCACAGGTGGGTTGCCGCTTCTCTTCTGGAACCCGAGGCTAGAGTTCACCCTCCACATTTGGCTCATTATCATAAGCCCACTGTTGGGTAGGGACTGTCTCTATATGTTGCCAATTTGTATTTCCCAAGTGCTTAGTACAGTGCTCTGCACATAGTAAGCGCTCAATAAATACGATTGATGATGATGATGGGGGTTGGCAGGGCATCTCCCCTCCCCTCAAATACACCCCAACCATTGCACTACCTCTCACTTTCCAGCCCCGGTTCCTCATGTGTCCAACCTGCAGTTTACTTAAATGTCTTCCCTGCTAGACTGCAAGCTCCCTGAAGGCAGGGATGATGTCAACTAACTCTATTGTACTCTTCCAAATGCTTGGACTGAGGCTTGGCACACAAACCGTACTCAACAAATACGATGGATTGAGTCCTGGATCTGCCCCATGGATGGAGTTTAGTGTTGTCAGGGCCACCCGTGTGCCCCCTCCCTTCCTCTTTTTCATGCTTCTAGTAGCATTTTTGAAGTGGCCTCAATCAATCAATCCATCAGTGGTATTTATTGAGCACTCACTGCTAGTACAGAGGATGGTACTAAGCTCTTGGAAGAGCACAATATAACATAGTTAGTAAACATGTTCCCTGTCCACAAGGAGTTTACGGTCTTGAGGGGGACGAAAAACATTAATATAAATAAATTATGGATATGTACATAAGTGCTGTGGGGCTGAGGGAGGGGTGAATATAGGGTGAAAACCCAAGTGGGAGAAGAGATATGAGGGTTAGTTGGAGAAGGCCTCTTGGAGGAAATGTGTTATTAATAAGGCTTTGTAGGTGGAGAGAGTGATTGTCTGTCACTATGAAGAGGGAGGGCATTCCAGGCCAGGGGCAGGGTGTGAGGTTGGGGGTGAGATAGATGAGATGGAGGTACAGTGAGTAGGTTGTGAGTGAGCCTGTGTTCTAGAAACCAGGGCTGGAGCTCTAGAAATTGCTGCAGTGGGTCCATGGTCCACCACAAGATACCTCACAGGTCAAAAGCTTCCCCAGCATAAGCCCTGTTGACTCATTTTTTTGTTTTTTATATGGCATTTGTTAAGCACTTACTATGTTCCAGGCACTGTATTAAGTGCAGGGGTAGAAAAATAAATCAGGATGGACACAGTCCCTGACCCATATGGGGCTCACAGTGTTAATTACCATTTTACTGATGAGGTAACCGAGGCACAGAGAAGTGAAGCGACTTGCCCCAGGTCACAGAGACTAGAACCCAGGTCTTTCTGACTCTCAGACCTGTGCTTCGTCCACCAAGCCATGCTGCTTCCCTAAATTAGGAAGCTAGGTAAGTTAGGTAGCATCAAAAATTCTCACTCTAGCCCTGCTAGGACTCTAGGATTTTGGAGAATCAGGGGCCTTAAACATCCCATTTGCTGGCACTAGGAAGAGGGGGTTCTGAGAAGGAAATCTCCCCTGGGGTTTGCACAGAGCTTGTCCTGCTGCAGGTTGCATTTGAGGAAAGTCAGTAGTACAGTCATTGATAAGCTACAGTTGCTGAGATCCTGTAGGTTATTCCTTACTTTATGCCCGGATCCTGTTACCATCCCTTAATATCTCTGACCAAGCAATCAGTCAGTCAATCAGTGTTACTTACTGAGCACCTATAGAGTGCTAAACACTGAGAGTACTTGCGAGAATGCAACACGATCCCTGTGCTCAGGAAGCCTGCAGTCAAAGAGAGAGACGGAGAGACAAACACTATTTACAGTTAGCGAGGCGGGAGAAAGAACAAGGATAAAACAGGACGTGGTCCCAGGGAATCAGGATAATAGAGCTGAAAATCCAAGACTGAGGTCCAGGGCGCTCTTGAGGGAAAAGGGAGCAGAAAACACAGTAGGGGATTCGGGCTGTTAGCTGGGGGAATGGTGAAAAAATGTCCCGGGGGTGAGCTGGGTGAGCAGCTGCTCATCCTCATCATTTAATATTTATTAAGCTGCCAGAGCGCTGGGCTGGGAGGAGATGCATGAGCACATACCAGGTCAGGAAAAACCGGGATAACAGCTTTCCAGGACCAAGAACATCAGGGGTTAGGGGAGAGAAGCAGAGATGCTGTAGGTTAGAGATGAGGATCTCTGGGCAAGGTTGCTCTCTTCCCCTGGCAATTTCTGATTTGACACGCCTGCAAGAGCTGGCTTTTCTGTCTTTCCGATTAAATAAATCCTGTCACCTTTATGATTCGGTTATAACACCGGCACCAAACACGGGATTCCTCGCCTGGTCCTGTTGCAAGAGCGGAACTGAAATTAATTGAAAGCGACAGGGCTTTGGACTCATAAAGGGAGCTGCAAGGGAGGACCTGGGAAGAGAGAGCACTGGCAATGAGTGGATTTACCTCACTTCCTCCACACACACTTCCCAAAGAGAAGTGGTAAATACACTAACCATTTGGGAGGAAAATTCCATTTGTTGCTCATACAAAGGTGTGCCACTTCATAGTGGCACTTTGATGCTCACTTCCAGCTCCCCAGAACCCTGATACTCTGCCGCTTCCCCTAAATGCAATTTATTTTAATATCTGTCTCCCCAACTAGACTGTAAGCTCCTTAACGACAGGGATCGTATCTAACCAACTCTGTTGCATTGTACTCTCCCAAGTATGGGATGGATGGTTGACTGACTGAGAGAAGGACAGGAAAATTCAAGGTTCAACTCTCTCCAGGCACCTCAGTCATTCTCTTCCTCTAACAGGGTGCTTCCTAGCTCATTAATCCTTCCTAGCTGGGTCAAAATGTTTCCTGAGAAGCTGCTTACTCTCTGGGTAGAAGCAATTCGGTTTCTCAGAATTCACACCTTCTCCCCAGAGGAAAATCCCCTGAGAACCTCACTTGGTGAATTTATTTTTATCCATTGGGTGACAGTATTGCTCCATAAAGCAGCAGGTTGTTATGTAGGCCCTGTTTATTTCTCTTTCCTGATGAGGGCATTTATTATGCACTTATTTATGGGCCAAGGACTGTGCTAAGCGCTGGGGTTGATACAAGATAATCAGATCATTCACAGTCCTGGTCTCTCATGGGGTTGACTGTCTAAATAGGAGGGAGAACAGGTATTGAATCCACATTTTACATATGAGGTAACTGAGGCACAGAGAAATGGAGTGACTTGCCCAATGTCACACAGCAGGCAAGTGGTGGAGTCAGGACTAGAACCCAGGTCCCCTGACTCCTAGTCCTGGGCTCTTTCCATTAGGCCACACTGAGTTCCAAGAAGCAGCGTGGCTCAGTGGAAAGAGCCCGGGCTTTGGAGTCAGAGGTCATGGGTTCAAATCCCGCCTCTGCTACTTGTCAGCTGTGTGACTTTGGGCAAGTCACTTCACTTCTCTGGGCCTCAGTTATCTCATCTGTAAAATGGGGATTAAGACTGTGAGCCCCATGTGGGACAACCTTGATCACCCTGTAACCTCCCCAGTGCTTAGAACAGTGCTTTGCACATAGTAAGCGCTTAATAAATACCATTAAAAAAAAAGATGCCTTCTTAAAATGTTCTCTGGCTTTGGTAGAGTCTTGTACAAAGTTACCTCACTGACTGAATGCACTACAATTCTCTAAGTTTATCCGGGGAAAATGAAGCCATGGAAATGGGAGGCAGTGTGGGCTAGAGGAAAGAGCATGGGCCTTGAAGTAAGAAGCCGTGCGGTCCAGGCCCAGCTCTGCTACTGGCCAGCTGAATGACCTTGGACAAGTGCCTCAGTTTCCTCCCCTATAAAATAGGGATAAGGTATTTGCTCTCAGATAGCCGCACTTACTACCGGCTTTAAAACACTCAGTTAGCTCTCCCCATCCTACCTTACCTCTGTGATCTCTTACTATAACCCGGCCTGCAAACTTCGCCCTCCAACATAAACCTACTCATTATATCCCAATCTCGACTTTCTTGCCACTGATCCCTTCATCATCATCATCATCATCATCATCAGTGGTATTTATCGAGCACTTGCAGTGTTCAGAGCACAATACAACAGAGTTGGCAGACAGGTTCCTTGCCCACATCCTCCCTCTGGCCTGGAACTGAGGTCCATTTGTTGCTCAGACAAAGGTGTGCCTTTTTTGGAGGCACTTTGATACCCATGCCCGGCCCCATAGCAACTTCTACAGAAAATAATAATAATACTCTCTAAATGGTTATAATGTGCCAAGCCCTGTACTAAGCAGTGGGGTAGATACAAGGCAATCAGGGCAGATAGAGCCCTGATCTACATGCGGCTCATGGTCTAACTAGGAGGGAATAGGATTTAATCCCCATTTTAGGGTAGAGCAAAATATAGCTTCCTATCTTATTATGTACCAAAGACGGCATTGAGCACCGAAATTAGCTACAAGGGACCATCTCTATATGTTGCCAACTTGTACTTCCCAAGCAATTAGTACAGTGCTCCTCACACAGTAAGCACTCAATAAATATGATTGGATGAATGAATGAATGACTCAGTTCTGATCCCACATGAAACAATCAGTCTTTTATCTCCATTTTACAGGAAAGGAAACTGAGGCACAGATTTTTTTTATATTATTTGTTAAGCACTTACTATGAGTCAGGCACTGTACTAAGCACTGGGGTAAATACAAGCTAATTAGGTTGGATACAGCCCATGTCCTGCATGGGGGCTCACAGTATTTATCCCCATTTTACAGATGAGGTAACTGAGCCACAGAAAAGTTAAGAGCCGGGATTAGAACCCAGGTCTTTTTGACTACCAGGCTCGTGCCCTATCCACTAGGCAATACTGCTTATTAGCTATTAAGTGGCTAGCTCAAGGGTATACACAGCAAACAAGTAGCAGAAACAGAATTAGAACCCAGGTCCCTTGAAGGGTGGTCCCATGCTCTTCTGCTAGACCTCATTGCTAGAAGCAATACATACGTTCCCTCTTCCTAAAAACTAAACAATCAATATTCAATGCTTTGGGATCACAGAGCAATGCAAAGATGTCATAAACACCATTTTGGGGAATTCTGTGTGTAACCCTGTTAGCTAAATAAACTACAAATCTCAAGGCAAAATATCCTATCTGTGGGACCTCCACTTCCTTCACATACAATAGACCACCACTCTCCCCACCTTCAAAGCCTTACTAAAAATCACACTTTCTCCAAGAATTCTTCCCAAACTTAGCCTTCATTGTCCCTACTCCCTCTCCTCTCTACATCATCTGTGCACTCAATCCCTACCCCTTAAGCACTTGATATTCACCCCACCCTCAGCCCCACAAAACTTACATACATATCCATAATTAATATTTACCTTTCCCTGTGGACTCTAAGCTCCTTGCCGACAGGAACATATCCACCAACTCTGTTGTACTCTCCCAAATGCTCAGTGCAGTGATCTACACAAATTAAATGATCAATAAATAGCACTGATTGACTGACTGCTACTGAATAGCAATAAAAATCACTGTAGCAAATCCTTCTATCAGCTGGTTAACAAGCCAGATGTCATTTACACCCTTCCTTTGCAGGCAAAAGCTGAGACATCTTAACAATCATTAGGCATGTCTTACAAGTGACCCTAGGCAACTCCTTTGTTCCTCTTTGTCCCTTGGTTTCTTCCTCTGTGAAATGAGTATATTATCACCTGCTGAAATTCAACAGGTGCTTTGAGGTCTTATAATAAAAGAAAATGTTCAGGTTATTATTAAACATAGCTCAACCTAGACCTTATGAAGCCTACATGCCATTTTCTCACTTTTACCATTTCCCCTCGTGTGATATTTATCTTTGAAAGACAGGAGCTAAGGCTTATCAGACTGGAATTTTATTCGGATAGAGCTCTCTTCCTCAGGGCTTTGAAAAGGCTCAAATCATCTTTCTGGTGGAAGTAGTTCCTCAGCAATGTTGGACTATCTGTTTTCTAGCTCTGCCCAGCCAGGTTTCTGGATCACAACCTTTCGTGGCAAGCCGCTCTATCCATTAAAGTGGTCATTCCTTCGCCCCCTCGCCCCCAACGAATTCTACTGAAGGGATTTTGGAGAAGGAAAACAGTGACAAATTAAATTTGGCTTCTTGGTGACTTTTATTTTGCTCACTCTCTGAACAGTCTTGCCCAGTTTTCCCTTGCCCTGTTAGGTTACTGAAGGTTTGGGTACTGGCTTCAACACATTAAGCCGATCAGGAAAACGAATGCTCAGTGGAAGGGCTGACCGTGAATGATCAGCCTTTCACGTCAGGAAAATTGGAAATGCAAGTGGAAGGGGCAGAATGCTGAGCCGCAGCTGCTGGGTTAACCAGCCGGGAACAGGGTGAAAAATGGCCACAAAGCACATTTTATTGCTCTGGGCAGTCAGACTGCCCTGGGCATATTTCCCAAGTATAAATGTCAGCCGTGACGGAGTAGCCCTTAGTCTGCCGGGCTTCAGCAAACCTCCGTAATGGCCCGAGCTCAAGAGGGAGAGTAGGAGAAACTATTATCCTGTTGGGAGATCTCCTCTAAGTCACCTTTAAGAAACCAGCCTTCTGTCTCCTTCCCTTACTCCCTTATCCTGCTCCACAATGGCTTCCTTTGTATTTGTTCCATTCCTCACTGAGGTAGATTCAAGTTAATCAGGTTGGACACAGTCCCTGTCCCGCTTGGGCCCCACAGTCTTAACTCCCGCTTTCAAACGAGGTCACTGAGGCCCAGAGAAGTGAAGTGACTTGCCCAAGGTCATGCAGTGAACAAGTAGTGGAACTGGGATTAGAACCAAGGTCCTTCTGACTCCCAGACTTGTGCTCTATCCACTAAGCCATGCTGTCAGTAGCCAGGGTCTCTTTATGCTAGTAATCTGGGGCGTTGAGAGACAGAGCGTGGCCAAGTGGAAGGAAGATGGGCTTGGGAATCGGAGGACCGGGGTTCTAATCCTGTCTCTGTCGCTGACCTGCTATGTGATCTTGAGCAAATAATTTAATATCTCTAAACCTCAGTTTCCTCATCTGGAAAATGGGGATTTAATCCTTGTTCTCCCTTCCACTTGAATTGACCTGGCATGTAGTAAAGTGTTTAGTGTGATTATCACCATCATCATCAGATAGTTGGGTTTTCAGCAGGTCTGTCTCCTCTCTGGTATGGATACAGCACTGGACCTCACCTCCCTTCTCTCCTTCTCCAGCCCAGCCCTCACCCTCCTCTCCTCCGCCGCTAATCTCCTCACCGTACCTCGTTCTCGCCCATCCCGCCATCGACCCCCGGCCCACGTCATCCCCCGGGCCTGGAATGCCCTCCCTCTGCCCATCCGCCAAGCTAGCTCTCTTCCTCCCTTCAAGGCCCTGCTGAGAGCTCACCTCCTCCAGGAGGCCTTCCCAGACTGAACCCCTTCCTTCCTCTCCCCCTCGTCCCCCTCTCCATCCCCCCATCTTACCTCCTTCCCTTCCCCACAGCACCTGTATATATGTATATATGTTTGTACATATTTATTACTCTATTTATTTATTTATTTTACTTGTACATATCTAGTCTATTTTATTTTGTTAGTATGTTTGGTTTTGTTCTCTGTCTCCCCTTTTTAGACTGTGAGCCCACAGTTGGGTAGGGACTGTCTCTATATGTTGCCAATCTGTACTTCCCAAGTGCTCAGTACAGTGCTCTGCACATAGTAAGCGCTCAATAAATACGATTGATGATGTCCAGTGGTTTTAATTCTAGGCACCCAGTAATCACTTAACAGATACCATAAAAAAATTTATGGAGCAGATCAGTTTTACTTGGCCACCGGCAGCTACAGGGCCTCAGACAAGTAACTGTGGGTTGTTCGGTTTTCTTCTCTCTAGCTTCTCTGCATTTCAATCAATCAATCATCAATCGTATTTATTGAGCGCTTACTATGTGCAGAGCACTGTACTAAGCGCTTAGATCCCTTTCTGATTCTCAGGAGATGCAGGAGTTTGTTCTGAGAAGATTGGAAGATTGGACTCATCAGATCTGCCTACCAGGGGCTATGCCTGGCTTTGTCTCAGTTCAAGGGGGTGGTAGAAAGGGAGGCTCTAGGAACCTGTGAAGCGAGGAGCTGGGGAAGAGGCGAGTCAATTGTGGCTCCAAATCCTCAAATGCTGCATTTTTCCTTGCTGGACCTTAAGGATGTAGGCATCTGAAGGTCAGCTAGAATGAATACTCCTCATGGGCAGAATGGCTGCTACTCGGGCATTAGCTTTTCCTATAGTTGGAGTCATTTCAAAAGAGAAATGCAAATATCAACCTATAAGGGTCTAATTTCTGAGAAGCTGAATTGAATTACCGATTGGAATAAGCAGCATCTGGCTAGCACTCGATTTAATTCAGTCTGTCAGAGCATGTTTTAGTGTTCCTCGCTGGAGACAGAGACCAATGGGGTGTGTTCCATAAATTGAATTGGCCGGTGTCTAATTGAGCTCTTGACTACATCAAGTATTTGCTTTCCCAGACCCTCCTCTTGCCTAAATTCTATATTTGGCTGATGGCAAACATATTTCCTGGAGATTAGGAAAAGAATGAGGAATTTAAGGAGCTGACAATTTCAGTTGTTATGCTGTTTTGAAAAATAATCGAACAACAAGCTCCTAGAGTCTTGAGTAGACACATACTTACTGATTCTCCGGATAATTGCTAGTATTATTATAATGATTTTTATGGTGATGCTTAGATTTAGTTAGTGTTTTGAATTCAAAACCTCATTCATCTTTGCAGTACTCCAGAGAGGGGCAATTGCCTCTCGAGGGTAATACACTTATTTCCAGTCCAGAGGCACCAAAAGGTTAAGTGATATGTTTAAGGTCACACAATAAGTCAGGGGCAGAGCAGAGATCAGACCCCTATTATTAGACCTCAATAGAGTGTCTTGGACTCTGCTTAGTACAGCATTATTTTATAGGTCAAAAGAAATTCCCAAATCCTCAAGCTTGAACATTCTTAAATAAATAAGAGCATTTTGTTCCAGATTTCATCAAAGAAGTAAAATCGAGAGCTGCAGTGTGGGCTCATTAAAATGGGAAAATTCATTTTTCTTACAGCAACTGAAATGCAAGACAGCAATCAATCAGTGGCATTTATTGAGCGCTTACTGTATGCCAAGCACTGTACTAGGCTCTTGGGAGAAAAAAATTCAGTAGTGTTGCTAGACACATTCCCTGCCCATCCAAACTTAGAATGGTGGAGTAGTAGTAGTAATAGTATTGATTAACGCTTACTGTGTGCAGAGCACTGTACTAAATGCTAGGAGAGAGTTCACACAGTGGGAATTGAACTCGGCCTCTGTCCTTTGGGGGCTTACAATCTATGAGTGAGCCTTGTACCCGTAAACTCAGCTGCTGGAGGAATCCAGAAAAGAACAGGGTGCATATGAGAAAATCCACCTCTCAATGATGAAATACTCCCAGCTGTTTCAAATCGGTCTAAATTAATCTTGCAATTCAACCTTGGGCCTCTGCTACTATGCATTTGACTCTACTGTCGACTGCACCAAAGAAAGTTTTGTGCTCACACTTTTTCTTATGGTATTTGTTAAGCACTTACTATATGGCAGGCACTGTACTAAGCACTGGGGTAGATTCAAGCTAATCAGGTTGGACACAGTCCTTGTCCCACAAGAAGCTCACAGTTTTAATTGCCATTTTATAGGTGAGGTAACTGAAGCAGAGAGAAGGTAAATGACTGGACCAAGGTCACCCAGCGGACAAGTGGGTGACCTCAAGAACCAGCACGGCCTAGTGGAAAGAGCATGGGCCTGGGTTCTCACCCTGTCTCCACCACTTGTCTCCTATCTGACCTTGGGCAAATCCCTTCACTTCTCTGGGCCTCAGTTACCTCATCTGGCAAATGGGGATTGAGACTGTGAGCCCCACATGGGACAGGGACTGTGTCCAGCTAGCTTTTCTTATATCCACCCCAGCACTTAGTAAAATGCCTGGCACATAGTAAGTGCTTAAAAACTACCATTATAAAAAAGTGGCGGGGCTGGGATTAAAACCCAGATCATTCATTCATTCACTCAATCGTATTTATTGAGCGCTTACTGGGTGCAGAGCACTGCACTAAGCACTTGGGAAGTACAAGTTGGCAACATATAGAGACGGCCCCTACCCAACAATGGGCTCACAGTCCTTCTGACCCCCAGGCCTGGGCTCTACCCACTGGGCCAAGCTACATGCCTGAATAATCCCAATAGACTGTGGTAAATTATTCTAGATCATCGGAGGAGTTTTCATTGTTTTTTCTTGGGATAACCCCAGGGTTATTTCCCTAGAAGGTACCAGGGTTTGATTGCGGGAGCTCACTATGCACTCAGCTCAGGCGTCCAGTAGGTGCTACTAGAAACCGGGCCCTGAGGGGGAACTGGACGCCCTTGGGGAGGAGGCCAATAAGGAAGGAAGAGTCAGGAGAAGCTGCCTGCATTCCACTTATCCCAAAGGGCCTCACACATTCAATCAATCGTATTTATTGAGCGCTTACTGTGTGCAGAGCACTGTACTAAGCGCTTGGGAAGTACAAGTTGGCAACATATAGAGACAGTCCCTACCCAACAGTGGGCTCACAGTCTAGAAGGGGGAGACAGAGAACAAAACCAAACATACCAACAAAATCAAATAAATAGAATAGATATATACAAGTAAGATAGAGTAACAAATATGTACAAACATATATACAGGTGCTGTGGGGAAGGGAAGGAGGTAAGATGGGGGGATGGAGAGGGGGACGAGGGGGAGAGGAAGGAAGGGGCTCAGTCTGGGAAGGCCTCCTGGAGGAGGTGAGCTCTCAGTTGGGCCTTGAAGGGAGGAAGAGAGCTAGCTTGGCGGATGGGCAGAGGGAGGGCATTCCAGGCCCGGGATTACAACAACAACAAAACAAAACAAAACGACAACAAAACAAAACATATTCACAAAATAAGACTGTATGCTCGTTGTGAGCAGGGAATGTCACCGTTTATTGTTGCATTGTTCTTTCCCAAGCGCTTAGTACAGTGCTCTGCAGACAGTAAGCACTCAATAAATACAACTGAATGAACCCAGGTCTCCTGACTCCCAAACCTATCTTCTTTCCATTGGATTGCTACCTCCCATTAGAGAATGTAACTGCGATATATACTCTCTAAGCAACATTCCACCATGATCAGGGCTGGATTAATCCAGGGGTTTCGGGTTGGTGGCCCACGGCCCCAGATTGTAGTGACTTGCTCAAGTCTGCTGTGTGACCTTGGGCAAGTCACTTAACTTCTTTGTGTCTCAGTTACCTCATCTGTAAAAAGGGGGTTAAGACTGTGAGCCCCATATGGGGCATAAACTGCACACAACTTGACTATTACTATTACTCTATTTATTTATTTATTTATTTATTTTACTTGTACATTTCTATCCTATTTATTTTCTTTTGTTACTATGTTTGGTTTTGTTCTCTGTCTCCCCCTTTTAGACTGTGAGCCCACTGTTGGGTAAGGACTGTCTCTATGTGCTGCCAATTTGTACTTCCCAAGCGCTTAGTACAGTGCTCTGCACATAGTAAGCGCTCAATAAATACGATTGATTGATTGATTGATTGACTAGCCTGTATCTACCCCAGCACTTAATACAGTGCCTGTGCTCAACAGATACCATGAAAGTAGGAGAAGTGTTCCTTGATTGAAGCCAATTAGTGCTAAGGTGGAAGTAAAAGACCTTTGATTTTCCATAGCCTCCTCCTCCTCCCGCTCCCTATGCCCTGCTCTCAGCCCTTCACGGAGATTTTTCTGTTCCGAAAATCCCAACCTCCCAGTCTGGCTGCGGGAATCCAGCACTCTGACCCGAAGAGATTTCCAGCATGGCCTGGTGGAAAGAATATGTGACTGGGAATCTGGGGACCTGAATTCTCATCTCAATTCTGCCACTTGCCTGCTGTGTGACCATGGGCATGTCACCTAAACTCTCTGAGTCTCAGTTTCCTCATTTGTAAAATGGGGGATTCAATACCTGTTCTTCTTCCCCCTTAGACTGTAGCCCCACGAGAGACAGGAACTGCGTCTGACCTGATTGTGTCTACCCTTACATTTAGTACAATGCTTGGCACATAGTAAGCCCTTGAGGAATATCACAATTATTTGAAATGCTTGGGTGGATTTGCTTATGTTAGATTTAGAACAGGATTTCCACATCTTGGGGAAAGGGAGAACAAGCAACCCTAACAACCGAGCTAACAACTGAGAAGCAGCATGACCTAGTAGATAGACCATGGGCCTGAGAGTCAGAAGGACCTGGGTTCTAGTCCTGGCTCTGCCACTTGTCTGCTGTGAGACCTTGGGCAAGTCACTTAACTTCTCTGTGCCTCGGTTACTTCAATTGTAAAATGTGGATTAAATTCTACTCCCTCCTACTTAGACTGTGTGCCCCAAGTGGGACAGAAACTGTGTTCAACCTGATAAAACTTATATCGACCCCAGCACTTAGAAGAGTATGGCCTAGTTAGTGGATAGAGCACAGGCGTGGGGGTCAGAAGGATCTGTATTCTATTCCTGCCTCCACCAATTGCCTGCTGTCGGACTTTGGGCAAGTCACTTAACTTCTCTGTGCCTCATTTACCTTGCCCATAAAATGGGGATTAAGACTGTGAGCCCCACATGTGACAAGGACTGTGTCCAACCTGATTACATTGTATCTTCCCCAGCATTTGGAACAGTGCCTGGCACAAAATAAGTGCTTAACAAATACCATTAAAAAACCAACAGTAGCACATAGTAAGCACTTAACAAATACCACATAAAAAAGTGAAAGGAATGATCCTCACCCTTGAGGAGTATACAGTCTCACAGGAGAGCCCCAGACACCAAATAAACTACTGTTAGGAAAGAATAAACCTCTGAAGAGTAGAGTATATTGATAAATTCAAAAGTGCTATGAGTACCTGCTAAAAGAATAGAGCTTGTGGGGAAGGTAGTTAATCCAAGGAGGTGGGATTTCAGGAGGAGTTTGAGGTTGGTTCAAACTGTGGACTAGTGAGATTGAAGGGGAGGGAGCAGAGGAAGTCAGTCAATCAGTCGTATTTATTGAGCACTTACTGTGTGCAGAATTTACTGTGTACTGTATTAAGCGCTTGGGAGAGTACAATATAACAATAAACAGACACATTCCCTGATCACAACGAGCTTTCAGTCTGGAGGAGCCTAAAAGTCTGAGATGGGATGAGGCAAAAATCACCCTCTTTGGGCTAGATGGTGCCACTGGTATCGGATCCAATTCTTGTGGGAAAGTTGTATGGCACATGCTCTGGGCCTGTCCTCACTCCACTGTGATCAGCTCTTTCTCTAATCCACTTAGTGCAAATTAAATATTTTCTATAGCTATAAAAATGGATGTTCCCCTCGGAGTGAATGCCAATGAAACTTTAATGGAGTAATGGATCCGTTTTATGGACTTCAGCCTCACTCAGAGAGGAGGGTGTGAGTCTTTGTTCTTCCTACTTCAAAGCTATGTCTTAGCCACTCTTCTCTAGGAGTCAGAAGGATGACTGACACCCAGTTTACATACAGATAAATGCATGGGTCTGGAAAGGATCAGAATTCCTGGGGTCTGGAACATTCCCAGGTATTGGGGGCTGAGGGGGTAACACACTGGAAGATAGTTTGAAACTCTTTGGAGCCCCATGCACTGGTAACATAGATGCCTTCTGACATACAGACTGCGTTTGTAGACACCAAATGGAAACCGGCAAGGTTAAAAGCGCATCTATTGCACCTCTAGCTTTAGGGTTCACTGCACAGTGAAGATTCACTTTTGTGTTGGAGTAATCATGGCTATTCTACTCCCTTTGACATGGTCAGGGAAACACAACGATACAAAAGTTCTAACTTAGTATTCCTTCCCGCATTAGGAAGTCACTGATGGCTCTTGAGAAATAGTGTGGCCTGGTGGAAAGAGCCCAGACTAGGGAGAGAGAGGACCATGGGGTTTCAGATAGGGTGTCTGGTACAACCATAAGATGAATCCATGTAATACTGGAAATTAGTTGAGCTTGAACCACTGTAATGGTCAGGATGGAAGCTGTGCCTCAGAATGTCACCACTATGCCAGAGTCTGGCACCTGGAGTTCAGGTATGCTGCAAAGTGGTGATCAGACCCCAGTGAACAACTAAACAGAAGATCAGACAACCAGAATGTTGATATATTAATCGATACGGAGGCCTATAACTGTTTAGAATGGGGCATCAGTAGTATCACTTCAGCATTATAATAATAATGATGGTATTTGTTAAGCGCTTACTATGTGCCAAGCATAGTAACAAATACCATTATTATATAGTAGTAGTAGTAGTAGCATTACTGTGGTTCCTGATCCTCCAGGTGCAGATGATGTCACAAGAAATTTGGCAGGCCTGTTAGGTAACATAATGATGGCCTAGGGAACATTTTGTGGAAGTCCATTCAACTCTAAAGTTTTTTCCCCATGGGGAATAATAATAATAATGTTGGTATTTGTTAAGCGCTTACTATGTGTCAAGCACTGTTCTAAGCGCTGGGGTATATACAAGGTAATCAGGTTGCCCCACGTGGGGCTCACAGTCTTTATCCCTATTTTACAGATGAGGGAACTGAGGCCCAGAGAAGCGAGGTGACTTGCCCAAAGTCACACAGCGGACAAGTGGCAGGGCTGGGATTTGAACCCATGACCTCTGACTCCAAAGCCCGGGCCCTTTCCACTGAGCCACGCGGAAGGAAGGAGGGAAGGAAGGAGGGAAGAAAAAGGAAGGATGGAAGGAGGGAAGGAGGGAAGGAAGAAGGAAGGGAAGGAGGGAAGGAAGGAGGGAGGGAGGAAGGGAAGGAGGCAAGGAGGGAATCCCCCCAGTTCTCTCGTTCCAGAACTGAGGCCTTCCCTTCCTTGATCTTGTGAACACAGGTGCTGCTGCTGAGCCCTGGAACTCAGCAGCCAGGGTCGAGGTGGAGGGAGGAGGAAGCTATAATAAAAATATCAGACACAATGGTGTCTGGTGCCAAATCCATTGGAGAAGCAGAGTGGCCCAGTAGAAAGAGGTCAGGCCTGTGAGGAAAAGGGCCTGGATTCTAATCCAGCCTCTGCAACTTCCCTACTGTATAATCTTGGGTGAGTCATTTAACCTCTCTGGGCCTCGGGTTACTCATTAGTAAAATGGGGATTAATACTTGTTCTCTTTTTCCCTTAGAATGTGAGCCCCTTGTAGGATATGACTGTGTCTGACAGAAGCAGTGTGGGCTAGTGGCAAGAGCACAGGCTTGGGAGTCAGAGGATGTGGGTTCTAATCCCAGCTCCACCAATTGTCTGCTGTGTGACCCTGGACAAGTCACTTCACTTCTCTGTGCCTCAGTTACCACAACTGTAAAGTGAGGGTTTAGACTGTGAGCCCCATGTGGGACAACCTGATTACTTGGTATCTACCCCCATGCTTAGAACAGTGCTTGGCACATAGTAAGCACTTAACAAATATCATAATCATTCTTATCTAATACCTTTCCCTTGTGCTTAGGACAATGCTTGACACCTAGTGAGCACTTAACAGTTACTATTATTATTGTTTTATGATTATCATTTTATTATCATTTTTATTAATATCCATTTTATAAGGGGAACCATCCAGCTTACAACTAGACTGAGCAATAGGAAAACAGATGAATAATCATTTAATCCAGCATTGACCTGAAGCTACCCAAATAACAGCCACCCCGTAATTCCTCAGGGGCCACCAAATAGAGGGGCAGCTTCCCCCAACATTCCTTACACCTCAAAAGAAAGGAACTGTGCATGCAGCCAAAGGAAAGCCTGCCTAATTTATGACCAGCGAGTAACTGGGCAGCAGAAAATTGGGATCATGATAGGGAAAAACGGAAGGGATAGATTAACCAGAAGCTTAAAGAAAATGCATTTTAGACAGCTTGGCCAGTGGCAACAGGTTCTAGTGGAAAGAACATGGGGACTGGGAGTCAGAAGACCTGAGTTCTAGTCCCAGTTCTGCTGTGAGACCTCGGGCAAGTCACTTAACCTCTCTAACCCTCTGTTTCTTCATCTGAAAGATGAGGGTAAGAATCCTGCTTGCCTATCTGTTAAACTATGAATCATTTTAGGATAAGGGACTGTGCCCGATCTGACTTTCTTGAATCTATCCCAGGCTTAGCACATAGTAAGCACTTAATACCCAGCCTGCCCCCACCTCAGCATGGTATTTACATTCCCGGGTGTTTCCTGTGCAGGGAAGCCCAATAAAAGCCATTTGGTTTTAGACGTGACTCCACCGTGTTCACGATCTTAGGCTCCCCCCGGCCCCTGGCACACCGTGAGCCTGGCATGCGGGGGCCTCGTGGTGGCAGGAGGGATCTGCTGGGCACGCTGAGTGAAAAGACGCAGCAATGGCTGCCACAGCCACCAGCGTCAGGGTCTGAGAGGGCTCTTTTTGAGTGTGGTATTTGTTAAGCACTTATTAGGTGTCATACACTATTTTTTCTTATGGTATTTGTCAAGTGCTTACTATGTGCCATGCACTGTTCTAAGCACTGGGGTAGGTACAAGTTTATCCGCCCTTTCCTCTCCATCC
Organism: Tachyglossus aculeatus; assembly: GCF_015852505.1. NCBI lineage: Eukaryota > Metazoa > Chordata > Mammalia > Monotremata > Tachyglossidae > Tachyglossus > Tachyglossus aculeatus. Next base: position 12,580,379 of record NC_052091.1, on the reverse strand, counting down.
ATACCGCTACCCTGCTCATTCAAGCTCTCATCCTATCCCGTCTGGACTACTGCATCAGCCTTCTCTCTGATCTCCCATCCTCGTGTCTCTCTCCACTCCAATCCATACTTCATGCTGCTGCCCGGATTATCTTTGTCCAGAAATGCTCTGGGCATATCACTCCCCTCCTCAAAAATCTCCAGTGGCTACCAATCAATCTGCGCATCAGGCAGAAACTCCTCACCCTGGGCTTCAAGGCTGTCCATCACCTCACCCCCTCCTACCTCACCTCCCTTCTCTCCTTCTCCAGCCCAGCCCGCACCCTCCGCTCCTCCACCGTTGATCTCCTCACCGTACCTCGCTCTCGCCTGTCCCGCCATTGACCCCCGGCCCACGTCATCCCCCGGGCCTGGAATGCCCTCCCTCTGCCCATCCGCCAAGCTAGCTCTCTTCCTCCCTTCAAGGCCCTGCTGAGAGCTCACCTCCTCCAGGAGGCCTTCCCAGACTGAGCCCCTTCCTTCCTCTCCCCCTCGTCCCCCTCTGCATCCCCCCATCTTACCTCCTTCCCTTCCCCACAGCACCTGTATATATGTATATATGTTTGTACATATTTTTTTTACTCTATTTTATTTGTACATATCTATTCTATTTATTTTATTTTGTTAGTATGTTTGGTTTTGTTCTCTGTCTCCCCCTTTTAGACTGTGAGCCCACTGTTGGGTAGGGACCGTCTCTAGATGTTGCCAATTTGTACTTCCCAAGCACTTAGTACAGTGCTCTGCACATAGTAAGCGCTCAATAAATACGATTGATGATGATGATGATGATGATGATGATAACGATATAGGAATAGTAATCATTCCTCCAGGATACTCTCAATAAGACATTAGCTCTGTTCAGAGACTCTAGATACCTGGCTTCTCATAAACCCGTAGCCAAAAACACAGATAGAAAACTCATTTGACATCCTGAACCATCCAAAGAGGAGCATAATTTAACTTTAACTGATTTTTCCTGCTTTGTCTTTTGTTCTTCCAAGAACTTTTTTAGAAAGCCATTGTCAATGGTATTTATTGAGCATTTACTGCATGCAGAGCACTGTGCTCAGTGCATGGGAGAGTCAAATACAATAGAGTTGGTAGACACATTCCTTACCCACAATTGTCCAGATATTTTAGTTTCAGGATTCCCTCAGGCTCTTTAATTCTATCTTCCCATATGTTATAAAGCAGTGACAGTTTCAAAGCACAGTCCCATACTTTTCCTAAATCAGCTCCTTAAACTTGAATATTATTTTATAATTGCAGTGGAGTCTATGGGAATATGAATTATAGTACAGTAATTCATGCTTAGAGTTTCAACACTTGGCTTTCAGCTTCGTGTCCAGTGCTACACTGGGGCAAGAATGATGACACCTTAATTTTCACCCTGTCAATTCTTATTACCCAATGAACGCGCATTTACATGATTAACTGTTTAGAGGCATCCATGATGGATGTCTGTGAACAGACCCCCGTGAATTTAATAATGATAACCACCTGGACAGGCCCACCCCAAGGGAAATAAGCTGAGGGCCTTGAAAGTGAGCTAACATGGTTTACATGTCTCCAGCTTCCTATCTGAGCAAGTCCAAAATTGAATTCACACATTTTAATCTAGATAACAGGATCCAACAAGTGAGTGGAAGAGGTGAGGTTCTGAATCCAATTCTTGACTTAATGGAGACCTGAACTGAAGATTATGGGCTCAGTGTACATTAGCATCACTTTCTCCATCTGGCATGTCTGTGTTTGCTGGGCAGAGCTGTTTCTTTGCAGACTAATTGCCACCTGCATATTCTTTCCCAGCGCTCAGAACAGTGGTCTGTACCCAATAAGCACTTTATAAATACTGTTATTACTACTACTACTACTACTTCATTTGCTGTTTGATGTTGACTCTTCACCGACCCTCTAGACTGTCAGCTCACTGTGGGCAGGAAATGCGTCTGTTGTTGTATTGTACCCTCTCAAGCGCTTAGTACAGTGCTTTGCACATAGTAAGTGTTCAACAAATACATCTGAATGAATTAATGAACCAGTATGCAACTAAGACAGTCAGCTGGTTGGTTCAACACTACCTTGGCATCTAGGGCTGTGCCGTTAATTGTCTGACCTCCACAACTGTGGCAAAGCAATTTTTTTAAATGTTACTTGTTAAGTGCTCATTTTGTGCCAGGCACTGTACTAAACACTGAGGTAGATTCAAGATTGGACACAGTCCATGGCCCTCATGGGGCTCATGGTATTAAGTCCCAATTTGCAGATGAGTTAACTGAGGTACCAAGACTTGCCCAAGTTCACACAGCAGATAAATGGTGGAACTGGAATTAGGATCCAGGTCCTTAATGATGGTGCTAGTTAGGACCTTACTATGTGCCAAGCACTGTTCTAAGCAGCAGGGTAGATACAAGTCAATCAGGTGAGACACAGTCCCTGTCCCACATAGGGCTCACACTCTTATTCCCATTTTACAGATGAAGTAACTGAGGCCCTGAGAAGTGAAGTGACTTGGCCAGGGTCACACAGCAGAAAAGTGGTGGAGCTGGGATTAAAACCCAGGGCCTTCTGGCTCCAAGGCCTGTGCTCTACCCACTAGGTCATGCAACTTCTCAATGCTACAGTCAATCTATCAGTGGCATTTAATGAGCATTTGCAGGGCACAATACACTGTACTAAGCAAAGGGGGGAATATAATACAATAGAGTTGGTAGACCTGATCCATGCCTTCAAGGAGTTTACCATTTAGTCAGGAAAACTTCTGACTCTTCAAAAACTGACTCTTAACTAACCGGAAGTTTTGCTACAAGATATATTGTATTCCTTTCCTAGAAAATTGGCTAGTCCTGGCTGCCTGTGGGTACTCAGTAAGTACCCACGGTACCTAATAATAATAGCATTGTCAAGCACGTACTATATGCCAGGCACTGTTCTAAGCATTGAGGTGGATACCAGTAAATCACATTGGACACAGTTCCTGTCCCACACGGGGCTCACTGTCTCAATCCCCATTTTGCAGATGAGGGATCTGAGGCCCTGAGAAATGAAGTGAGTTGCCCAAGGTCACACGGCAGACAAGTGGCAGTGTCAGGATTAGAACCCACAATCTTCCGACTTCCAAGCCCGTGCTCTATCCACTAAGCCACGTTGTTTCTCGAGCAGCTGCTGTCCCCATCTGGATGACCCAGTTGTCTGAAGCATAGTCCGGACACAGGAAGAGCTCAATACATTTCACTGATTGATTAATAAGGAGAAGAATGATACCTTCAATGGGCTGAATAAGCTGAATCTGAGCAGGAAACAAAAAGATGTGGGTATTGTTGGCTAAGACTAAATCTACCTGAAATGAAACAAGGAATACACAGACGACTCCTCTCTGAGGAAAAATCGCAAAGGATTAAAAACACATGACCACCTTTTAGCCAGATGTCAAGTGGCAAAAAGACTTTTCGCGGGGCTTAGGCTAAAGGGACTTGGAGGAGCAAGATTGGGGGATATTACTTTACCAGAAAAAAAATTTAGGAGGACTTTAAAACCAAGCAATGGGAATTGCAATCAAAACTCACTTTTGCGGGGTGGAGGCAGTATTTTGTGAGAGAACCAGAATGAGGAGGTTCATAGAGGGAGGCCCATGGATGGATATGAAGTAAATCAATCATTCAAGCAATCAGTGGTATTTATTGAGTGTTTAACTGTGTGCAGAGCCCTGTATTAAGCACTTGGGAGAATACAACAGAGTTGTCAGGCACATTTGCTCCATGCAAATCTAGGAGGGGAGACAGACATTAAAATAAATTACAGATATGTACATAAGTGCTGTGTGGAACGAAGGATGGGGTGAATATCAGGTGCTTAAAGGAAACAGATCCAAGTGCAGAAATGACACAGAGAGGTGAGGGAGGAGGAGAATTGAGGGCTTAGTCAGGGAAGGCCTTGTAGAGGAAATATGATTTTAATAAGGTGGGGAGAGTGATGGTCTGTCATATACAAAGCGGGAGGAAGTTCCAGGCTGGAGAGAGGAAGGGGGAGAATGGCAAATTGATTGGCAGCAGAAATAAAGGAGACCTGTTCAGGTTTTTAAGTGTTTACTAATGTAATTTTGTTTGGGTGAGCTTCTTTTAAGAGAAGAAATTTATAAAGCCAAATAAAACAAAAAAACCTTCTGTTCTCCATGTCACCCACCACGAACATCTTGAGCAACATAGCAGTCAGCAAACAATTCCAAGGAAGTTTGGGATGGTGACTTGAGAATGGGAGTCAGGAGACAGGACTCTGGACCTAACACACCAGTGGCCCATTATGTGAATTTTGGGCAAATCATTCAACCCCTCTATGCCTTAGTTTCCTCATCTGCAAAATGGGGATAAGATACCTGCTCTTCTTACCTCTTACACTGTATCAATTTTATTAATTGAGCACTTACTATGTACAGAGCACTGTACTAAGCATTTGGGAAAGTACAATATAAAAATATAAAAGACACTTTCCCTGCTCACAACAAGCTTACAGTCTAGATGGGGAGACGGACATTGATATCAATAAATAAGTTACAGATATGTATATAAATGCCATGGGGCTGAGAATGGGGTGAATAAAAGGAGCAAATCAAGGAGATACAGAGGGAGTCTGAGAAGCAGCGTGACTCAGTGGAAAGAGCCCGGGCTTTGGAGTCAGAGATCATGGGTTCGAATCCCGGCTCTGCCACATGTCTGCTGTGTGACCTTGGGTAAGTCACTTAATTTCTCTGAGCCTCAGTTCCCTCATCTGTAAAATGGGGGTGAAGACTGTGAACCCCACGTGGGACAACCTCATTACCTTGTTTCCCCTCCCCAGCGCTTAGAACAGTGCTTTGCACATAGTAAGCGCTTAACAAATGCCATTATTATTATTATTATTAAAAGGAAATGAAGGCTTAGTCAGAGAAGGCCTCTTGGAGGAGATATGCTTTCATTAAGACTTTGAAGTGTTGGAGAGTAATTGTCTGTTAGATATGAGGAGACTGTAAGCCCCAAGCAGGACTGGAATAATATTATATTTACACAAATGTATATAGCATACACTAAGCACTTAAAATATATCATTGAGAGAGAGAGAAAAGGGGCTACAGCATGATAATAATAATTAGAGTAGACACACTGTAATCAGGTTGGACACAGCCCAAGTCTTGCATGAGAGCCACTTTCTAAGCAGACATGAGAATCTCCATTCTATAGATGAGGAAACTGAGGCCTGGATAATTTAAATAACTTGCCCAAGGTCACACACAAGTCAAATGGCAGATCCCAACTCTGCCACTTGTCAGCTGTGTGACTTTGGGCAAGTCACTTCACTTCTCTGTGCCTCAGTTACCTCACCTGTAAAATGGGGATTAAGACTGTGAGCCCCCCGTGGGACAATCTGATTACCTTGTAACCTCCCCAGTGCTTAGAACAGTGCTTTGCACATAGTAAGCACTTAATAAATGCCATTATTATTATTATTATTATCCAGGAGTAGAAGCCATATCATTCAACTCCCAGGTCTGTTGCTCTACCCATGAGGTCGTGCTGTGTATCCACAGCTGTTGGAATATCGAATTCTTTTCTCTGGGCTTGAGACAGCCAAATACACAGTCACATCTGGAATCTCAGGATGACCTTGTCTTCTTCCTGCATTTTGGACAATCCTCCTGGGTAACCAGCACACTTTAATGTAGGATCTCTAACCAGTATTTGGTGATCCAAATTGCAATTTGGCCCCATGTCTTCAAAACTCAAGATACCCCAAATTCAAGCAACACGGCTTAGTGGAAAGAGTGCGGGCTTGGGAGTCAGAGGTCATGGATTCTAATAACAATAATAATAATAGTAATGACGGTATTTGTTAAGTGCTTACTACGTGCAAAGCACTGTTCTAAGCACTGGGGAGGTTACAAGGTGATCAGGTTGTCCCACAGGGGGCTCACAGTCTTAATCCCCATTTTACAGATGAGGTAACTGAGGCACAGAGAAGTGAAGTGACTTGCCCAAAGTCACACAGCTGACAGTTGGCGGAGCCGGGATTTGAACCCATGACCTCTGACTTCTAATCCCAGATAGGCCACTTATCAGCTGTGTGACTTTGGGCAAGTCACTTGACTTCTCTGTGCCTTAGTTACCTCATCTGTAAAATGGGGATTAAGACTGCGAGCCCCATGTGGGGCAATCTGATTATCTTGTATCTACCCCAGTGCTTAGAACAGTGCTTGGCGCGTAGTAGGTGCTTAACAAATGCCATCATTATCAGAGCTTAGAACAGTGCTTGGCACATAGTAAGTGCTTAACAAATACCATCATTATTATTACCTTGCAGCGCTGCCCAGAGCATCTTGTCTTGTTTTATGCCATCCAGTCGCCTTCGACCCACAGTGACACCAGGGCCACATCTGTCCCAGAACACCTCAACTCCATCTGCAATCATTCTGGTGGTGTATCCGTAGAGTTTTCTTGGTAAAAATATGGAAGTGGGTTACCATTGCCTCCCACCACAAGTAAACTTAAGTCTCCACCTTTAACTCTCTCCTATCCTGCTGCTGCCCAGCACGTGAGCTTTGACTTGTAGCAGATCGCCTTCCATTCACTAGCCACTAGCCAAGTTAGGGGTGGAATGGATATACCTCTGCTCGACTCTCCCTCCCGTCATCGAGAGTGGTAAAATACTGGAAACTCTCCAGGTGCGACTCTGAGAGGGGCCCAGAACATCAGGCTAACCTAAGTGTGCCAGTGTGGACGGAGGAGCCATGCATCAGCTGTGTTTACGGGAGAGAAGCTGCATCTTTAATGAATCAAAGCTTTTAACACTCTAATTTGCTCTAAACAGGTTTTCCTGATCAAGTTCACCATAGATTCTGAAACCTTAGAGTACTTTCTAAAGAATTCTCCAGTATCACAAGCTGCATCCTAGTGGAATAAATGACAAATTTTTGTCGTAATGCCTATTCAGCTCCTGCCCTCAGGGGCAGAAGAATGCAGGCAAGAAGAGAGATTTCCCATGTCAAAAACAGTTACTATCCAGTGGATTGTTGTGATGCAGGGCAGGCTAATAACTGCTAACATCAGCCCATTGGACTTTGATTAAATACATCTTGGGAGGAAGACAGCTGGAACTCATTAGCTACTAGTTAAGGAGAAATCCCTCTTTCAGGTGTTTACCTGGGAGGAATCAGGGGGTTTGAAGCAGTGTAAGCATGGGCCTGGAACTCAATAGATGTGGGTTCTAATTCTACCTCTGTTGTATGACTCTGGGCAAGTTGCTCAACTTCTCTGTGCCTTAGTTACATCATCTTTAAAATGGGAATTAAGACCATGCGGAAATGGGGTAGCTGCCAGTAAAAATCTGCCCAAGCAAGTCCTTGAAGAAGTTGAAGTTGATTTAAAGGAAGTTAGACATCTGATCTGAAATAAACAGTTCATGGTCTACTTCTTCCTTTTAGTTTAGTTTTCACAGAGATTGATAATACTAATAACAATTATTACTGTAGTGATCATCATGGAACTTGTTAAGAACTTACTATGTGCCAAGCACTGTTCTAAGCACTGGGGTAGATACAGGTCAATCAGGTTGGACACAGTCCCTGTGCCATGTGAGGCTCACAGTCTAAGTATTGAATTCCCATTTTACAGTTGAGGAAACTGAGGTCTAGAGAATCAATTAGTGGTATTTATTGAGAACTTACAGTGTGAAGAGCTCTGTATTAATTGCTTAGGCAAGTACAATACGACAGTTTTGGTAGACAAATTCCCTGCCCATAATGATCTTCATTCTAGAGCTGGAGGCTGTCATTAATATAAATAAATAAATTGCAGATACATATGAAGCAGTGTTTGAGCAGAGGGTGGGATGAATACCAAATACTTAGCATCACCTAGCAGGAATTTAATAGAGCCAAAATTTGAATCCAGTTCCTCTGACTCCAGACCCACGCTCTTACCTCTAGCCCATGCTCTTCTCTTTGATGTTTGCTTTTTAATATATTTGTTAAGCACTTGTTAGGAGCCAGGCACTGAACTAAACACTGGGATAGTTATGAGCTAATCAGGTTGGACCCAGTCCCTGTCCCACATGGGATCAGAGTCTTAATCCCTATTTTACAGATGAGGCAACTGAGGCATAGAGAAGTGAACTGAATTGCCCAAGGTCACATAGCAGACAAATGGAAGAGCCAGGATTAGAACCCAGTATCTTCTGACACCCAAGCCCGTACTCTATCCACTAGGCCACACTGCTTCTCTAGGCCTGCTGATTCTCCTTCTTCTTGTTCCCCTGGAGTTATTGTGCGAGTTTGTGGCAGGAGGGCGTGGAGCATGGGTAGGGGTAAATGTCACTAGTAATGAGGGACGATTAGTAGTAATTTTACCCCAAAGAAGTCTTTCGTTCACTTTACTCAGAGACTCTTGTTCCAGGCATTGCTCTTTGTGATATACGGGGGTCACTGAGAGCATTATGTGCTGGAGATACAAGCCTTTGCTGTCCTGGGAGAGTGCTGCTAGATGTCTATGTCAAGAGCACAGCATTGGGTCAGTCAGTCAGTCACTCAATCAATCGCATTCATTGAGCACATACTGTGTGCAGAGCACTGTTTTAAGTGCTTCTTGTCCTGTCTTATGCTGTCAAGTCATCTCTGCCCCATAACGACTCCATGGATGCATCTATCCAAGAATGCAGATCGTTCTGGTAGTGGATCCGTAGAGCTTTCTTGGTAAAAATCCGGAACTGGTTTACCATCGCTTTCTTCCGCGCAGTAAACTCGAATCTCCGCCTTTGACTCTCTCCCATGCCGCTACTGCCCAGCACAGGGGAGTTTTGACTTGCAGCAGATTGCTTTCCATTCACTAGCCACTGCTAGTAGCCGAGACTGGTAGAGTACTGAAAACTCTCCAGATGCCATCTTGAGGGAGTACTAAGTGCTTGGGAGAGCACAATATAACAATATAACGGAAACATTCCCCGCACGCATCGAGCTTGCAGTCTAGAAGGGGAGACCGACATTAATATAAATAAATAAAATTCCAGATATGTACATAAGTGCTGTGGGACTGGGAGTGGGGATAAATGAAGAGACAGACAGACATCTAATTATTAAGATCTGACCATGGGTGAAGCACTGTACAAAGCATTAGGAGAAAGACAGGGAAAAAATTCAGACACTGCTCCTGGTCCACAGGGACAGGTGAGAAGCAACTTGATCTAGTGGAAAGCACACAAGTCTGGGAGTCAGAGGACCTGGATTCTAATCCTGCTTCTGCCACTTCCCTGCTGTGTGATGTTGGGCAAGTCGTTTCACTTTTCTGGGCCTCGGTTTCCTTATCTGTAAAATGGGGATTTAATAGCTAGTCTCCCTCATAATTAGATTGTGACCCCAAAGTGGGACAGGGACTGTGTCCAACCTGATTATCTTATATCTACCCCCAGTACTTTCTCTACTCCAGGAGAGAAGCAATGTGATCTGGCAGAAAGAGCTCCGGCCTGGGAGTCCGAGGCCCTGGGTTCTAATCTTTACTCCACCACTTCTCTGCTGTGTGACCTTGGGTTAGTCATTTAACTTCTCTGTGCCTCAGTTACCTCATCTAAAAATAGGGATTAATGCTGTGAGCCCTAGGTGGGACTTGGACTGTCCAATCTGATTACCTTGTATTTACTCCATCACTTAGAAAATGCTTGACACATAGTGAGCGCTTAACAAATACTATCACTGTCATCATCATGTGGGACAGGGACTGTGTACTACCCGATTAGCTTGTATCTATCCCGGCACTTAGTACCGTGCCTGGTGCAGAGTAAGAGCTTAACAAATACCACAATTATTATTATTAATTAGAACACCCCTTGGCACATAACAAGCACTTAGCAAATACCACAATTATCACTACAGACAGGATGGTCTGTGTTGGTTTTTGCGGCTAGTGGGCATGCGACGGCAGACACATGTGATGTCACCTGGGGTTACAGCAGCTTGACAGCATACTGAACATTTTGTGGGATTCTGCCTAAACCTAGAGCGTTTCTCCAGGGAGACCCGCACCGCTCCTCACTCCCCCTTCCTGAATCCTAGTGAATCCAAGTGCCACTTCTGAGCTGGGGGACTTGGCGAAAGGATCCAACGCGGGAAGCGACTGGACTTTTAAAATGAAATTACTGGACTCGATGTCACCCAGTTTTATATTCATACCAGACCGGCTGAAAAATGACCATGGGTGAAGCAACTTGGTGCAAAACTGGACCAATGTCCACCCTAGACAACTCGACAGGGGTTAGGCCAAACCCATAAGGGAAAAACCGATAGGCCATTTTCATCCAATTTTGAAACAATGGGAAGCAGTGTGGTCTAATGGCCTTAATGGATCTAGCCAGAGAACCTGGGTTCTAATCCCAGCTCTGCCACTTGCCTGCTGTGTGACCTTGTGAAAGCCATTTAACTTCTCTTTGCCCCAGTTTCCTCAACTGCAAAATTGGGATTAAATCCCTGTTCCCCCTCTGACTTAGACTGTGAGCCCCAAGTGGGAATGGGGACTGTGTCCAACCTGATTAACTTGTACCTACCCCAGAGCTTGGAGCAGTGCTTGACACACAGTGAGTGCTTAACAAATACCATAAAAAACCAGCAGCGCCTTCCTCCCCAGTTCAGTCTAAACTGCCCTGTTCCCACTGTCCCGTATCCTGGGAAGGTCATCTTTCTAAACCATGGCCGACAACCTTTTTGCAGGAACCAAAGGGAACGGCAATGTCGAACTTTTCCGATTCCAGGAAGCTGTTCCAAGAGGAGCTGAAGGAGAGTCCTGTTGCTGCTTTTACCTTCCAATATGTTCCAGTTGATGTGGGTGGGGTTTTTTCTACTTTGTGGTGGAGGCATTACAGGAAGGAAAAATGTTATCTCTCATTTCATTCTGGGTTCTTATCCCAGTTCCGCCACTTGTCAGCTGTGTGACTCTGGGCAAGTCACTTAACTTCTCTGTGCCTCAGTTAGCTTATCTGTAAAATGGGGATTAAGACTGTAAGCCCCATGTGAGACAACCTAATTGCCTTGTATGTACCCCAGCGCTTAGAACAGTGCTTGGCACACAGTAAGCACTTAACAAATACCAACATTATTATTATTATTATTCTACTAACCCTTCAGCCGTAGAGGCCAATAAGAACATAATTTGGGCATCCAACAGGTTACAAACTTCAACAGGCTCACTCAACCTGCCATTCTGCTGACAGACATCAGGGGAGTTTGTTTAATTTGATTTTTTATGGTAATTGTCAAGCGCTTACTATGTACCAAGCATTGTATTAAGCTCTGGAGTAGATACAAGTGATTCTGGTTGGACACAGTCCACGTCCCACATGGAGCTCACAATCTTAAGCCCCATTTTACAGATGACATTCATTCAATTGTATTCATTGAGCATTTACTGTGTGCAGAGCACTGTACTAAGCACTTGGACATGTACATGTTAAGCCACTGTACATGGCTGAAGCCCAGACAAGTTAAGTGGCTTGACTGAGGTCACACAGCAGACAAGTGGCGGAGTCGGGAATTCTGCCCTGGTCACTGGATCACAGCCCCTGCTCCTCTTCTGAGGGTAAGAATGTGGGGGACAGGAAATCAATCAATCAATCTATCGTATTTATTGAGCGCTTACTATGTGCAGAGCACTGTAAAGAAAGGAAAGGAAAGGAAAGGAAGGAGGTCTTGGAATGATCTGCAGGTATCTCAGAAATCATGGACAGAGTTGGCAAAGCAGATCGCGTTTTGCCCTACGACACCGACCATCCATTTCCAACTTATTTCTTAACCTGGAGAACACAACTGTATGAAGCTCTTTGTGGGCCAGTAAGGTCAATTCTGAAGGGAGTAAATTAGGTTTTAAAGCTTTCCTCAGCATGTTGCATTCAGACATAGAGAAAGCCATATCTACCCTCCAGGTGTCCAGAAGGGTTAGGGAAATGTTGGGATTCACTTGTAATATAATTACCCCTAATTTTGTTGAAGCTCACAGCTGAAGATGGACTGAAGACAAGTTCTGAGTTCATCACCACGACAATAACAAGCAAATAGAAAATAATTAGCTTTTTTTTCCTGGATCCTTCCCAGTTTCAATGTGGAATCCCAAAATGAACAAGGTACTGTCATTCAATCACATTTATTGAGTGCTTACTGTGTGCAAAGCACTGTATTAAGTGCTTGGAAGAGTACAGTATAACAATGAACAGACACATTCCCTTATCACAATGTTTGGCGCATAGAAAATGGCTAATAACTACCATGATTGCCAAATCAGTAAAGCACAGCTTAGTCTTAAACTATTCCGAGAGGAAACGGTCTTCCGCAACTAAAGTAAATAACAGGACTCGGCCAGATTTTCTGAATCTCTCTCAAAGATAAACGGATAAACAGGTGGCTGGAGAGCATAGACTGGAACTTTCGGCTCATTTTTTCTAACTTACTTTAGGATTTGCGATGAATATTGCTGAAAGTGATGGTCCTGAGGGAACTGAGTCATTGGAATGTTTTTCATAAAAAGCCGGATCCTTAAAGGCTTTTGCAGCTAAATGAAGCGATGACAGAGTTAAATCATAAATAATTGCAGAACGAGGAGGCAATGAAGTAACAAAGCAACAGGGGAAATATGTGCGTTTCTAAATGAGGGAGGCGTGCTGAGGGGATGAGACTTGGGAAGTGTGATCTGCATCCCCGGAGTGATGGGGGTGACAGCCGTGTCCGGTGGTAATATGGCATAAAGGTTTTAATAATAATAATGGTATTTGTTAAGCGCTTACCATGTGCAAAGCACTGTTCTAAGCGCTGGGGAGGTAACAAGGTGATCAGGTGTATCCCACAGGGGGCTCACAGTCTTAATCCCCATTTTCCAGATGAGGTAACTGAGGCACAGAGAAGTGAAGTGACTTGCCCAAAGTCACATAGCTGACAGAGCCAGGATTCGAACCCATGACCTCTGACTCCAAAGCCCGGGCTCTTTCCACTGAGCCATGCTGCTTCTTCTTCTTCTCTTTTGAGAGATGGTTGGGCAGGAGATAAATGTAGCAGAGCCGAAGGGGAACGTGGACATTGGGAATGAGAGAAGTGAGAGATCGGGGTGAATTCTCTTCCTTCTTAGTACTGTGAAAAGGCCTTGGGCATAAATATTACTATATTCTGGAGGTGTTAGAGTCTTGGAGAGTGGATTTGAAAAGAGTGACATTCTCCAGGATGAGAAGGACAGGAGAGGATGAATTGGAGACTTTAAAGTATGATCATTCACATACTACATATATGCAGTATAAAAATGCATACTACATATATTGTTTTTTCCTTTTTGCCCATTCTAATCCCAGCTCCACCACTTACCTGCTATATGAATTTGGGCAATTTATTTCAATTCTCTGTGCCTCAGTTCCTTCATCTGCAAAACAGGGATTCAATACCTGTTCTCCCTTCTACTTAGATCATGCGGGACCTGATTACTTTGTCTCTACCCCAATGCTTAGTACAGTCAATGGCATATAGTAAATGCTTAACAAATATCACAGTTATTTTTGCATTAAATTATTAATATTATAATTATTCCTTCCTCTCTCTCTCAGCACTTCCAGCACAAGAGGTCGAGCAGCCACCTCTAGAGGGTAATGTTGAACTGGGCCACTGAATTGTAGGAACTAGACTGCAAGTTCCTCACTAGATTTTAGGATTCTTGAAAGTAGAGATAGGGTCCACTACCTCTGTTGTATTTTCCAAAGTGCTTAATACAGTGCTCTATACACAGTAGATGTTCAATAAATACTAATTGATGGACTTAGGCAGTGTGGCCTAGTAGAAAAAACATGGGGCTTGAAGTCAGGGAACCCGGGTTCAAGTTCTGTGGCCTGCTGGGTGACCTAGGGCAAATCATTTACCCTTCTGGGCTTGTTTCCCCAGTTGTAAAATGGAGGAAAACATCAGGGATGTTGTGAGGATGAAATGAGATAAAACATAAGAGCTCTTTGGCAAAATGAGAACACTACACAAAAAAGGCATCATCAGTATTATTGAGGAAAAAGAGAACCTGAATACCGTAAGCTCCTTGTCACAAGGAACATGTCTTCTAACTCTACTATATTGTACTCTCTCAAATGTTAAGTATAATGCTCTGCACACAGTAAGCATTCAATAAATACCATTGACTGATTGATAGGTTGCAAAACTCTGGGAAACGCCTGAGTTTGGGGTCTGCTTTTAGTTCATTTTTGCATTTAACTATCTTCAACAACCCAGGTTCATTCAGATAATTTTTATTTGAATCCTCACTGCTTTATTTCCACAGACCATCTCCCTCCTTGGAATTGCAGTAACATCACTCATAGCTTTGAAACCTCAGCAGATATACCCAGTTTATTATCCATTTTATTCATCAGCTGTCAAGGCTGGGGGTGGGGGGAAAGCAATTTCAGCCAATAGAGCCATCGATTTAGAAGGCAAATTACTTGTCAGTTTCCTCCCGCTTGTCAGATGGATGGTTGGAAGTAATACAGTAATCGGATGTGACAGGCCTCTCCAAAATCTTAATTAAATCAACATGCAGTCTTCCAACATCTCCTACTTATCACACAGACATATCATTCTCTGTGTCAGTGGAGGGGTGGGTGGGTGTGTGTACGTATGTGTGTGTATGCACATGCACATGTGTGCTTGGGGAAGTCCTTTGTTCAAGGAATAGATTTTGCTGAATTTCCCTCTGGCAGGCTGAAAACTCTCCATTCTCAAAGCATCTAGAAAAGTCCCTGTCAACACTTGGGGAAGTACAAAGGAACTGGCCTAGAGTCTAGAAAGACATTAAAAAAATTTTTAAAGCATTTGTAAAGCATTACTATGTGCCAGGCACTGAATATATATATATATATGTGTATATATAATCAGGTTGGACACAGTCCCTGTCCACATGGAGATCAGTCTTAATCCCATTTTACAGATGAGGTAGCTGAGACACAGAGAAGTTAAGTCACTTTCCCAAGGCCACACAGCAGACAAATGGTGGAGCCAGGATAGAACCCAGGTCCTTCTGACTCCCAAGCTCGTGCTCTTTCCACTAGGCTGCACTGCATCTTTACCAGGCCATGCTGCTTCTCTGTACTAAGCACTGGGGTAGCTAATCAAGTTGGACACGATCCATATCCCATGTGGGACTCACCGTCTTAAGCCCCATTTTATAGACGAAGCCCAGAGATGTGAAGTGACTTGCCCAAGATCACAAAGCAAGCAACTGGCAGAGCTGAGATGAGAACACAGGTCATCTGTCTCCCAGACCCATGGCCTCTCCACTACACCATGCTGCATCTACTTAATAATAATAAAAATGATGGTATATGTTAAGCACTTTCCTGTGCCAGGCACTGTACTAAGCGCTGGGGTGGATACAAGCTAATCAGTTTGGATACAGTCCCTGTCCCAGGGGGCTCACAGTCTCAATCCCCATTTTCCAGATGAGGTAACTGGGGTGCAGAAAAGTAAAGTGATTTGCCCAAGGTCAGGCAGCAGAGAAGTGGCAGAGTCTGGATTAGAACCCATGAGCTTCTGATTCCCAGGCCTGTGCTCTGTCCATTACACCATGCTACTTGCTATCTGGGTCTCTGTTCTGGGAAAGCAACATGAAAATTCCAGCTTTCCTCACCCCTAAGATCTCAGCAGAAGGAGCACTTGACAATACACCATTTTTCAGTCCTCTAACAGCATAGAGTTATGCCCAGCCACTAGGCTGAGATCACTGGGAAGGCCTTCCCAAACTGAGCCCCCTTTTTCCTTTTTCCTCTCCTCCTTCCCATCCCCCTCGCTTTACCTCCTTCCCCTCCCCAAAGCACCTGTATATATGTTTGTACAGATATATTACTCTATTTATTTTACTTGTACATATTTATTATTCTATTAATTTTGTTAATGATGTGCATGTGCAAGTGATGTGTTTTGCATCAGGCAAAAACTCCTCACCCTCGGCTTCAAAGCTCTCCATCACCTCGCCCCCTCCTACCTCACCTCCCTTCTCTCCTACAGCACAGCCCTCACCCTCCACTCCTCTGCCACTAATCTCCTCACTGTGCCTTGTTCTCGCCTGTCCCCCAGTCGACCCCCAGCCCACGTCATCCCCCTGGCCTGGAATGTCCTCCCTCCGCACATCCGCCAAGCTAGCTCTCTTCCTCCCTTCAAAGCCCTACTGAAAGCTCACCTCCTCCAGGAGGCCTTCCCAGACTGAGCCCCCTCCTTCCTCTCCCCCGCCTCCCCTTCCCCATCCCCTCCGCATTATCTCCTTCCCCTCCCCACAACACCTGTATATATGTATATATGTTTGTACGTATTTATTACTCTATTTTATTTGTACATATTTATTCTATTTATTTTATTTTATTAATATGTTTTGTTTTGTTCTCTGTCTCCCCCTTCTAGACTGTGAGCCCGCTGTTGGGTAGGTACCATCTCTATATGTTGCCAACTTGTACATCCCAAGTGCTTAGTGCAGTGCTCTGCACACAGTAAGTGCTCAATAAATGTGATTGAATGAATTGAATTTAGCTTTAATTCTATTTGTTCTGACGACTTGACACCTGTCCACATGTTTTGTTTTGTTGTCTGTCTCCCTCTTCTAGACTGTGAGCCCGTTGTTGGGTAGGGACTGCCTCTATATGTTGCCAACTTGTACTTCCCAAGCGCTTAATACAGTGCTCTGCGCACAGTAAGCACTCAATAAATACGATTGAATAAATGAATGAATGCAAGAGGTCTTCACTTGCCCTGTGAACC
This sequence comes from Tachyglossus aculeatus, assembly GCF_015852505.1. NCBI lineage: Eukaryota > Metazoa > Chordata > Mammalia > Monotremata > Tachyglossidae > Tachyglossus > Tachyglossus aculeatus. The sequence continues at coordinate 12,563,594 of NC_052091.1, read as the reverse complement.
CTGGGCTGAGCTCTGCTCCCAAAGGACCGTCAGAGTCCTTTGAGGAGCAGCGTGGCCTAGTGAGTCAGAAGATATGGATTCTAATTCCGACTCTGTCCGGTGTGTGACCGTGGGCAAGTCACTTAGCTTCTCCGTGTTTACGGTTCCCTAATCTGTAAAACAGGGCTTAAGGTTGTGAGTCCCACGTGGGACAGGGACTGTGTTCGACCTTTTTCACTTGTATCTACCCCAGCACTTCGGACAGAGTCTGACACTTAGTGAGTGCTTAGCGCGTATCATTTTAAAAAGCCGACCTAAAGAGAAGGAGAATTCATCAAGAATTTGACTCTGTCCGGGAGGTTGAGGTATCCCTGGCTGCAGGTTGAGAGAGGCTGGTTTGGAAGCCAGTTTCCTCATCGCCGGCTCTGGCCTGTGCTTCCCGGTTGGAATGCTCCTGTTCGAGGATCTCCTGGGCCTTCGGTGGAGCTGTACGATGCCACAGGAGTGTGTTGGTTTTTGTCAAGTAGTTGGCAAGACCCCAAGAGCACCATCATTCAGTGACACACAACACTAATGCCACCTCTAGTTGCTTGTGAGCCAAACATCCGTTTCTACTTTGCTGTTTCTTATCCTTGGCCATACATGGAGGGGTCATTTCATCATCAATCGTATTTATTGAGCGCTTACTGTGTGTACAGCCCTGTACTAAGCGCTTGGGAAGTACAAATTGGCAACATATAGAGACAGTCCCTACCCAACAGTGGGCTCACAGTCTAAAAGGGGGAGACAAAACCAAACATACTAACAAAATAAAATAAATAGAATAGATATGTACAAGTAAATAAATAAATAAATAAATAGAGTAATAAATATGTACAAACATATATACATATATACAGGTGCTGTGGGGAAGGGAAGGAGGTAAGATGGGGGGATGGAGAGAGGGATTTCAGTGTTTTAGGGGTTTAGAGCTATTGGAAGGGAAACTCGAACCAACTCAAGGTAGCCTCTATGCTTATTCCTGAGATGAAAACTTGCTGAAGACTAAATTTCCACACTTGAGGTTCACCAAACTGCGGGTCTTCCATGCATTTTTGAAATATTGAAACCAACGGTCCCCTTATTACCCCAGCAGGAAAATTACTGGAAATGGCCATTTGGATTCTAAGAGACCCTAACCTAAAGCTGCCGCAGCCAAAGTCATTTTTAAAGCCTTTTCTGTGAATTTGGCCAAAATGAGTCGAATTTACAACAAAAATCAATAGTAGTAAGTGTTCTGCGCCAAAGCTGAAAACACAGATTTGGGTGGAAAAAAAGCTAAAAAGAAGGACATTTTTTATTAAATAAATGACAGGAAATGTTTCTTTTCCCTGGAGGGGGACAGCCTCTCGTGCTTGTTTGGAGTTAATCTCGAGGTTTGGAGAGGAAGGGTGAGAATAGATGGTTCAGAGGATGCAGGACAGCATAGTGGTAAGAGCATAGGACTGGGCCCCTTGCTCTGACACTGACCTGCTGTTTGATCTTGGGGTCGTCTTGTGACCTTTTTTGCCTTACTTTCCTCATCTGGACAGCTCCTATTGTACCTATCAAGCACTTAATACAGTACTTGGCACATACTAAGCACTTAACAAATACTACAATTATTACCATCTGGGAAATGGAAGCGATATTTGCTCTCCCTTCCTCTTAGTCCTGTGGGAGAGGAACTGTGTCTAACCTGATTATCCTGTATTTAGTACAGTGCCTGGCAAATAGTAAGCACATGGGGAAGCAGCGTGGCTCAGTGGAAAGAGCCTGGGCTTTGGAGTCAGAGGTCGTGGGTTCAAATTCCGGCTCCACTACTTGTCAGCTGTGTGACTTTGGGCAAGTTACTTCACTTCTCTGGGCCTCAGTTCCCTCATCTGTAAAATGGAGATGAAGCCTGTGAACCCCCCCATGGAACAACCTGATTACCTTGTATCCCTCAGTGCTTAGAACAGTGCTTTGCACATAGTAAGCGCTTAATAAATGCTATTATTATTATTACCATTACTTTTATTTATTTGTATTGATGTCTGCCTTCCCCTCTCTAGATTATGAGCTCCTTGTGGGCAGGGAACGTCACTGTTTATTGTTGTACTGTACTTTCCCAAGTGCTTCGTAAAGTGCTCTGCACACAGTAAGCTCTCAATAAAGATGAATGATTGATTGACTGTGGTTTTTTTTTTTTTTTTGTTATAGATGCACAGACACCCCCACAAACCGTTTTTCTGCTCGCTGCTTCAATTTCCACCCCGGCAAAATGTTGAGGATAAAAGTTGCCCACACGTACCCTGTACAACACAGTAACTTCCCATACAGCAAACATACTTTCTTGGCTAAAAAGCTTCAAGTGTCATCCATCGATGAGCCTTTGCAGCCCTGAAAGCTAGAGCTTGTTCTTCAGAAGGTCAGGAAAAATAGACTCATTTCACCCACTGCCGGGATTTCCTAGAGCAGCAGAAGTCTTCCCGGCTCCGCTTCGGTTTCCCAGCTGGATGCTTATTACTGCCAATGCCCAGCATGTTGCCATCAGTCTGGTTGAGTCAAACCACTCTTGGGCCTTAGGTAATTTCCCTCTTTACATTACCAAGCACCTGGGGTGAGGGGCATGGGAAGCTGAAGGGGGATGGGGAGGACTCACACCCTCCCCCCAAATCAGTCCATGTAGAACACAGATCTCCAGGCTGTGCCGAGGCTGGAGGTGCCCCAGAGACTGACAGTCCATTTTTTTGGTGGTATCGGTTAAGCACTTACGACGTGTCAGACACCATTCTAAATGCTGGGATAGGTTCAAGTTAATTAGGTCGGACACAGTCTCTGTCTCGTTGGGGTCTCACGGTCTGAGTAGGAGGGAGAAGAGGTTTTTTTAATCTCCATTTTTGCAGTTGAAGAAACCGAGGCAGAGAGAAGTTAAGAGACTTGACCAAGGTCCCACGGCAGGCGGAGCTGGGATTAGAACCCAGATCCTCTGATTCCCAGGGCTGCTCTTTCCACTAGGTCATGCTGCTTCTCAGTGGAAAACGGTGGGGAGGGCAGATCTGACGGTGTTCCGTGAACCAGGAAAACTGGAGGGATCAGCTCTGCCGTGTGCTTTTACAGAGGCAGAATGGCCACCGACCAGCCCCGGTCACTCAGATCCATTTGCAAGCTCCAAATGGTGATCTTGAATCAGGATGGCAGCTTCCTCTGGGGACCCAGGGCTCTTGGGAGTAGATGGAGCCAATTTGCAACTGTTGCAAATCACTTTTGTTAGTCTCCTCATTGAGACTGCAAGTTCCTTGTGTGCTCTGTTTCTGTGGTGCTTTCCCAGAGCTTAGTTCAATTAATCAATCAGTGGCATTTATTGAGCACTTACTGGGGGTTGAGATCTGTACTAAATGCTTGGGAGAATATAATACCACACAGTTGATAGGCATGTTCCCTGCCTACAAGGAACTTACAATCTAGAGTCTAGTTCAATCCTTTGCACTCAGTAGGTGCTCGATATGCTATGCTGAGTGACCGATAGATTCAGCCTGCACACTTTGAAAGGAAGACGGTAAGCTTGTTGTGGCCAGGAAACATGTCTACCATCTCTGTTATAGTGTATTCTCTCAAGCGCTTAGTATTCTGCTCACAGTAAGCACTCAATAAATATGACTGATTGATTGATTGAAGGGGATGATCTCCTCTGGGTACTCAAACAGGATTTCCTGATGTTGATGATGAAGCAGCGGCCAGCGACAAGCCTGTCTGGAATCTTGGGGTCTGACTTGAGGCCTTCTCTTGACTGTGAAAGTCAATCCAGAAATGAATTTCTATTTTTTTAATTGTATTTGTTAAGCGTTTACTGTACCTCTGGGTACTGAAACAGGATTTCCTGATGTTGATGATGAAGCAGCAGCCAGCGACAAGCCTGTCTGGAATCTTGGGGTCTGACTTGAGACCTTCTCTTGACTGTGAAAGTCAATCCAGAAATGAATTTCTATTTTTTTAATTGTATTTGTTAAGCATTTACTCTATGCTAGGCACTGTATTAAGCGCTGGGATAGACACAAGCTAATTCATTCAATCATATTTATTGAGCATTTACTGTGTGCAGAGTACTGTACTAAGTGCTTGGAAAGTAAAATTTGGCAACATATAGAGACAATCCCTACCCAACAGCGGGCTCATAGTCTGGAAATGGGTTGGGATCTACATGTCCAGCTGAAAAACTTGTCTGGAAATTAGAAGCCTGTCATTCATTCCTTCATTAAATTGTATTTATTAAGTGATTACTGTGTGCAAAGTACTGTACTACAACTGATAATAATAATGTGGTATTTGGTAAGCAATTCCTATGTGTCAGGCACTGTACTAAGCGCTGGGGTAGATACGAGGTCATTGAGCTGGACACAGTCCCTGTCCCACATAGGGCTCACAGTCTTAATCCCCATTTTCCAGATGAGGGAACTAAGGCACAGAGAAGTGACTTTTCTAAGGGTCACATAGCAGACAAGTAGCAAAGCCAGGATTAGACCCTGGTCCTAATAGCTCTCAAACCTGTGTTCCATCCACCAAGCCACAGAAGCACTTGGGAGAGTACAATATAACAATAAACAGACATAATCCCTGCAAATTCCTGGTTTGTTTGTTTTTTCTTGCACTTAATAATAACAGTAATAACTGTGGTATTTCTTAAGAGCTTACTGTGTGCCAGGCACTGTACTAAGTGCTGGGGTGGATACAAGCTAAATGGGTTAGACACAGTCCCTGTCCCACTTGGGGCTCACAGTCTCAATCCTCACTTTACAGATGAGGTAATTGAGGCACAGAGAAGTGAAGTGACTTGCCCACAGTCACACGGCAGATAAGTAGCAGAGCCGGGAATAGAATCCATGACCTTCTGATTCCCAGGCCCGGGCTCTAACCACTACGGCACACTGCTTCTCAAGAATATACACTTGGGTCTGTACCCCTTTAAGCACTTGATATTTATATCTGAAAGACAATCCCCATCTTCGAAGCCTTATTGAAGACACATCTCCTCCAGGTGGCCTTCCCAGACTAAGCCCTCATTTCCTCTTCTCCCTCTCCCTTCTGCGTCGCTCCTGGAATCGCACCCTTAATTTTTGTATGATCTTTTGCATAATCTGATTTTAGGGCAGGAATGAAGCTCTTCAGCGGCATCTTATTGGGGAGGGATTTTCCATTACAGAGACCCATGTGCCAAAGCAGAACAGAGTTTGCCGAAAAGCCCCTTCCCAGGTGCTGTGGTAATAAAGGGCTGGGGGATGGTTGCCTCTGGAGCCTGGCACCATCTCCCCAGAGAGGGACAGTCACATCCAGACGAATGAGAAAAACTCTGATTGCCTTGTTCGGGGCCCACAAACGGCTCCTGCAGGGAAATAGTCTTCAGTTCCCTCCCTGTTCTGTTCTCCCTGTTCTCACGAAAATCCTGAAGACAGTTCAGTATTTTCAATTCCTTGCTTGACCCACCCCAGAGTAAGAAAGCACACCAGGCAGTGAAGTTGCTGTCACCTCAGGATCCTCACTGTAGCACATTCATTCATTCAACCGTATTGTCTTTGTAGAATGCAGAGACCCGACACAGTACAGTTCCCTGCACATAGCAAGCACTCAATAAATACCACTGATCAGTTGATCAATTGCTCCATTCTCTGACAGCTCCTGGAGCCCAAAACAGTCCCCTAATTGACTGATTCCTCCTTATCCTCCTTCAAAACTCTCTGAAATCCCACCCAGACCAAACTCCATCCCATTACATGGGCAAGAGCACTGTGCCAATCATTTTTTTAAAATGGTATTTGTTAAGTGCTTATTGTGTGTCAGGCACTGTTCGAAGCACTGGGGTAGATACAAGCCAATGAGGTTGGACACAGACCCTGTCTCACATGGGGCTCACTGTCTTAATCTGCATTTTATAGATGAGGGAACTGAGGCACAGAGAAATTAAGTGACTTGCCCAAGGTTGCACAGCAGACAAGTGATGGACCTGGGATTAGAACCCAGGTCCTCTGACTCTGAGGCCCGTGCTCTTTCCTCTCGGCCATGCTGCTTCCCTAATGTTCTGCTAATATCCTCTGGATCAATCTGTAAATACACCAACCCTTTCCTCTAACTCCTCTCGGAAACTCTGGATCAACGACTTCACCCCTTGCATAGCTCGCTGCTGAAATAAAATCACATTCCCTATTCAGAAAAGCAGAGCTAGATTACTGGTAATTGATGGAGATCATAAACTGATTCCAGTGAGGCTATCTACCCAGTAAACAGATAAATACATTTTGGGACTCAGGAAATCTCATCTGTTCTTCATCTTCAGTCTGTTCGACCATAGCTGCTGTCAGAATAGCTGGCCTGGTACATTTATGACAGTGTCCATGAGAGAGAGGGGCCTATGTGGCTTATGTGCAGAAACGTGAAAGTAAATTTGGGGTCAAAATTTTTTGAGGTGCATCGGTTACGGCTTCCCCTCTCAGGATCGCACCTGGAGAGTTTCTGGTACTCTACCAGTCTCTACTATGGGAGGGAGAGTCAAGAAGAGGCATACCCATTCCATTTCTAACTTGGGCAGTGGCTAGCGAGTGGAAGGCAATCTGCTACAAGTCAAAATTCTCCTGTGGTGGGCAGCAGCAGCATTGGAAAGATTTGAGGGCAGAGACTCAAGTTTACTAGCATGGAAGAAGGAAATGGTAAGCCACTTCAGTATTTTTACCAAGAAAACCCTATGGATCCACTACCAGAATGATTGCAGATGGAAGTGGGGCGTCCTGGGAGATCTGTGTCCGTGGAGTCGCTACGGATCGGAAATGGCATGACAGCGATAAGACAAGATCATGACCAAAGGGAGAGCTAAAAACCCTCGTCCCCAACTTTGCTTCAATAAATCAATCAATCAATGGTATTTATTGAGCATTTACTAGGCGCAGAGCAGAATGGTAGAATGGAGTTTGTAGATGCGATCACTGCCCACAAGGAGCTTACAGTCTGCGGAGGGAGACACCTTAAAATAAATTACAGATACTAGCAATGAGATGTATTAAGCACTTGTTGTAAGCTCTTTGAAGGCAGGGAACATGTCCACCAACTCTGTTGTATTGTACTCTCCCAAAACGCTTAGTACAATGCTCTTTTAGACTTTTAGACTGTGACTTTTAGACTTTTAGACTTTTAGTCTTTTAGACTGTGAGCCCACTGTTGGGTAGGGACTGTTTCTATATGTTGCCAATCTGTACTTCCCAAGCGCTTAGTACAGTGTTCTGCACATAGTAAGCGCTCAATAAATACGATTGATTGATGATGATGCTCTGCAAAACAGTAAATGCTCAATTACTACCATTGGATGATTATCACGTGCTAAATGCTGGAGAAGATACAAGGTAATCAGGCCAGACACAGTCCCTGCTAATCAGGAGCTCACAGTCTAAGTAGAGTGCTCAGCACACAGTAAGCGTTCAATAAATACGATTGATTGTTTGATAGAGAGAGCAGATATCTCTTATCCCCAATTTTCAGATGAGGAGACTGAGGCTTAAAGAGGTTAAGCGACCTTCTCAAGACCAAATAACAGATCAGAAGCAGAGCTGAGGTTAGAACCTGGTTCATTCATTCATTCATTCATTCATTCATTCATTCATTCAACTGTATTTATTGAACATTTACTGTGTGCAAAGCACTGTTCTAAGCACTTGGGAGAGTACAATATAACAATAAACAGACACGTTCCCTGCCCAGAACAAGCTTACATCTTCTAACATCGAGTTCCCTGCTCTTTCAACTAAGCCATCGAGGGCTTTAAAGGCTAAAAACAAATAGATATTGATTCTTTGAATTTTCTGTGTGGGCTTAGGGACATTTCCCAGCTCATTCTTTCTTCAGCCACCAAAACAATAGCCAAACTCTCCAAGCACAGGCACCAGAGCTGGGGTATATCGTGGACCATAAATCTGATTTAAAGGCACATAAGCCTCTCCCTTCCCCGGCTCACTATTCTTCGAAATCAGTCTATGATTTTGTGGAACCTATAAAACATCAGGATAAAATAATCTAGCCAAGTCTAGACATTAAATACTAAACAGCCTCTTTGCTCCCTGCAACTCAAAACACGACGGAGGAGGGATGTGAGTGAGGGAATTCAAATCAATATTTCCAAAAGAGAAGGGACAAAATAGGAGTCTTTAGTTAGTAGTTAGGAGCTTACATTTTTAAAACGAGAAAAAAGCAATCAACAGGGGAAAGGCAAGACCAGAAGAGCCAACTGTCATTCTTGATTCTTGATTCATTCTAGACTGTGAGCCCTTTGTTGGGTAGGGACCGTCTCTATATGTTGCCAACTTGTACTTCCCAAGTGCTTAGTACAGTGCTCTGCACACAGTAAGCGCTCAATGAATATGATTAATTGATTGATTCTAGTTTGTTCTGGTTTGTTTCCCCCTCCAAACTGGAAGCTCGTCGTGAGCAGGGAATGTGACTACCAACTCAGTTGTACTCTCCGAAGTACACTGCTCTGCACACAGAGATTACTCAGGGAATGTTTCTGTTTATTGTTATATTGTACTCTCACAAGTGCTTAGTATAGTACTCTACACACAGTAAGCGCTCAATAAATATGATTGATTAAATGAATGAATAAATACCATTGATTGATTAAATGATTAGTGCTTATCTTTGACTGGGTAGTAGCAAGGGACAGAAAACAAGCAGCGGTACTGCAATAACTGAATCACACAGCCCAAGGGAAGCAGGTGGCTCTGAGCAAAGCAAAAATATGGGGTCTCAAAGTCCAAAAAACACTTGTGGCATCAGCAGCCAGTGGCTCCAGGAACAGTGGGGCTCCCTGTGAATTCAGCAAGCATTCCTGAGGACTTATTTTTTTTTTAAAGGTATTTGTTAAGCACATACTAAGTGCCAGACACTGTACTAAGCACTGAGGTAGATACAAGCTAATCAGGTCGGACACAGTCCATGTCCTACATGGGGCTCACAGTCTTAATCTCCATTTTTCAGGTGTGGCAACTGAGGCCCAGAGAAGTGAAGTGACTTGCCCTAGGTCACACAGCAGATGATGGGGATTAGAACCCAGGTCCTTCTGATTCCCAGGCCCGTGCTCTATCCATTAGGCCATGCTGATTCTCTGCTGTCTTGGGGTTTTTTTTTTTTTAAGCCCTTACTATGTGCAAAGCACTGTTCTAAGTGCTGGGGAGGTTACAAGGTGATCAGGTTGTCCCACAGGGGAGCTCACAGTCTTCATCCCCATTTTACAGATGAGGTAACTGAGGCACAGAGAAGTTAAGTGACTTGCCCAAAGTCACACAGCTGACACTTGGTAGAGCTGGAATTTGAACTCATGACCTCTGACTCCAAAGCCCGGGCTCTTTCCACTGTTGTCTCCTGGAGGGAAAGGTGGTGGGAATCAGAGGGGACTAAGTATTGGGCTATAGGGATTTCTGTAGGTTTATGGAGTAAATTGCAGTTAGGATATTTTTCCAGAATTGAGGGCAGGAATCACTGCCCCCTCTAACTGCTCTCAATGGCCTGGAATCCCAGAATATCCTTGGTCACCTGCATGATGGCAGTTGACTAACCCTATCCTGGGGAGTCAGAGGAGCAGAGGAGTCAGGGGCAGGAGAAGAGAGGGGAGGGGAGGAAATGAAATTTTGGAAGATTCTCCAACTGGCTCCCAGCACCTGCAGAAGGATATGCCCAACATCCCTGAAGGAGAATTACTTAAGCCCTTCCACCCTCTTCAAATCAAAACCAAAGTGACCATTTTTTTTCCTCTCTTCTAACTGAAGGGAGGCAGCTAAGAGAAGCAGTGCTGCTGAGAGGAAAGAACATAGCCCTGGAGGTCAGAGACCCTGGATTCTAATCCTCGATCCGTCACTTTTCATTCATTTGGTCGTTCATTCATTTAATCGTATTTATTAAGCACCTACTCCATGCAGAGCACTGTACTAAGTGCTTGGGAGAGTACCATGTAACAGTAAACAGACACATCTCCTTCCCGCAATCTAGAAGGGGAGATAGACATTAATATAAATAAATTACAGATCTGCACATAAGTGGTGTGGGGTTGGGAGGTGGGGATAAATGAAGGGAGCAAGTCAGGGTGACACAGAAGGGAGAGAGAGAAGAGGAAAGGAGGGCTTAGTCAGGGAAGGCCTCTTGCCTGCTGTGGACCTTGGGCAAGTCACTTCTCTGGGCCTCCATTTCCTTATCTGTAAAATGAGGATTCAATACCTTGTCTCCCTTCTATTTAGACTGTGAGCTCCATGACTGGCAGGGACTGTGTCCAACCTCATTATTCTGCATCTACCCCAGCACTTAGTTCAGTGCTTTGCATATAATAAGCATTTAACAAATACCATCATTATTAATATTATTATTATTATTATTAGCTAAATCAGCCCTGTTATAAAGGTCCTCAGCTCCTCAATAGTGAAAAACAAGTACAGCAGCTCAAGGAATAGAGAAAGTGCTGGAAGCAATTCATTTTGTATACATCAACTCTAGCTCTCTCTAGACTCTAAGCTCCTTAATAATAATAATAATAATAATAATAATAATAATAGTGGCATTTGTTAAGTGCTTAATATATGCCAGGCACTGTACTAAGCTCTGGAGTGGATACAAGCAAACTGGGTTGGACACAACCCCTGTCCCAGGTTGGGTTCACGATCTCAAACCCCATTCTACAGATGAGGTAACTGAGGCAGAGAAAAGTGAAGTGACTTGACCAAGGTCACACAGCAGACAAGGAGATTAATGGGGATTAGAACCCAGGACTTTCTGACTCCCAGGACCATGCTGTATCCATTACACCGTGCTGCTTGCTCATCTTCCAAATCTGTTATATTGTACTCTACCAAGCGCTTAGAGCACTGAATAAATAAGATTGATTGATTGATTGCTGCAGAGCCCAGACCAGAGTCCAGAGCCGCCCCACATCCCCTCATCCAGGGCCCTTCTCATCTTCCTCTGCCCTACAAAATCAGTTCTCTCTCTGGCTCTTAGGACTTTGGCTCCAGGGGAGTTTATGAACATCTCAAGAGCAGGGTTTGCTTTTCATCTCTTTACAGTGACCTCCAAAATTGAAGTAGCAGTAGATGCATTTTTTAACCAACTAGTTGTAGTGCACTGAATTAAGGCCTGGAAAAGTACAACGAAAGCTTGAGACATGTCCCCTGCTCACAAGGAGCTTATACTCTAACAGGGGAGCCAGGCACAAAAATATTTACAGCTGGAGTAATCAGAACTAAATTGCCTGTACAACTGATTGGATGCACATGAATGTTGAGGGTATAAATAAATACATTTTTATGGCATTTGTTAAGCACTTACTATGTGCCGGACACTGCACTATTGGCTGGGGTAGATACAAGATTATCAGGTTGGACGCAGTGCCACTTGGAGCTCACAGTCTTAATCCCCATTTTACAGATGAGGTAATTGAGATACAGGGACGTTAATCAATCAATCAATCAATCGTATTTATTGAGCGCTTACTGTGTGCAGAGCACTGTACTAAGCGCTTGGGAAGTACAAGTCAGCAACACATAGAGACAGTCCCTACCCAACAGCGGGCTCACAGTCTAGAAGGGGGAGACGGAGAACAAAACCAGACATACTAACAAAAGAAAATAAATAGAATAGATATGTACAAGTAAGATAAATAAATAAATAAATAAATAAATAAATAAATAAATAGACTTGCCCAAGGTCACAAGCAGATAAGTAGCAGAACAGGGATTAGAACCCTGGTCCTCTGACTCCCTGCTCCGTGCTCTTTCCGCTAGGCAACACTGCTTTTCATGTATTCAAATGTATCTGTAAGTGCTACAGTGCTCTGCACACTATAAGTGCTTAATAAATACAATTGACTGACTGACCAGAGAGGGCTGCTGTGTTGATGTGATTTGGATTGTGGGAGTTAATCAGGGAAGGCTTTTGGGATATTAGGAGGGCTTTGAAGGTGGAGAGATACCCCCTTACTCTCAGCAGGCCCTGGTACCATTATTTTGGGGTACCCGGGTTCTTCTGCTGCTATAATGCCCAGAGACGAAAACAGAGAGTTCCAGCCTTTGTGTGCTCTCTCTCTCTATCTCTTTCTCCTGCTGCCCTACTCCGGCTGAACAGTAAGGCCCAAAGGACCACTCCAGTTTTAGAAACCCCATATCCTTGACCTTCTTGGCTCCATGTTGTTTCATGGGCAGCCGACTATCGGGCTGAAGAAATGTCTCCTGTATGTTTTCGAGGCCCGCTTTTGGGTGAAAAGATGGAGTTGGAGGCTGACTCTGGGTGGCCACAGGGCCAGGACTTTCAGACTTTGGTGAGACTGAATATGTGATCTCGCTTACAAAATTTCCTTTCATAATCACAGCAGGATGTAGGAGATGGCCTGCAGCCATTCAGAATCGATTTCCACCAAACACTTGATAAATTAGCCCCTTGCTCCACTTCACCGTTGCCCTTTGCCCCTGTGGTTCTGGCTAGATTGAGGATGTTGATTGCCTGGCTGACCGAGAACAATTAGCCTCAATATTGCTTTGAAATCCCTATGGATACCAAGGGGTGGTGAGTTTGCAACATCTCCTTTCCAGTGGGGCTTCTTAAGCGGGGAAAGAAAAAGCAAATTTTTCTTTTGCTTTTTCTTTCCCTTTGTAAATAGAGTGCTAGCTCAAATCCCAACGCATTTGGGAAAAACACCCAGCCACAGGTCTGACCTCCTCTGGGATGCTCATTCTGGATCCTGGAAGCATGCCTGAGTTTAGGTTCCACTTAGAAACAGGCACAGGGATGGGCTCCTTTCATTGAATTGCCTCATAAAATCTTCCTCCTCAGTTTTCAGTTCTTCTAATTCCTCAGTTAAAGAAATTGCAGCCGGAAGAAAAAATTCTAAGGTCCAACGTTAATAGTTCCCTCAGGAGCTGCTTGGGTCAATTGGAGGACGTTGCCAACCTCAAGTAAGAGATGGTCCTGGGACCATTTCCAGCCAGCTGCCATCAGATCCTTTCATCATCTCACAGGCTGACACTGATTTCTGCTTCAGAAGGTCTACATTTTGAAGACGGGATATATTTATCAAAAGCAATTATATTTCTGTCCCCTCAGCTCCCTGGGGGAGGGATCTTGATTCGTCACCTCTGGTACCTGCTGTGTCTCATTTTCCACTGGGCTTTTCAGTCGAAGACCCCTCCTGGGTTGGTAAAGATGGTCCTCTCTCTTGGGTCTGAGGCACTGGACCCTTGAACATGCTAACCCTGCTGAGTCTGCTTTAAGACTCCAGGCCCAGCTGGCATGGACTGAGAGGCTAATGATGATGCTTCCACAGCCCATCGACCTGGAAGAGTTTCTGTTGGTATTTATTGATAGCTTATTTTGTGCAGAGAACTGTACTAAGCACCTGTGAAAGTACAGCGTAACAGAGAGTTGATAGATATGATCCCTGCTCACATGGAACGTACAGCCTACAGAAGGAGACGAACATTAAAATAAATGATAGATGGGGGAAAAAGAATAAAAGGGTATTTACGTAAGTGAAGGTGGAGTGAGGATCAAAGTGTTCAAAAGGTACATAGCAAAGTTCATTAGGCCATGCAAAGGGGAAGGTGGGTAGTGGAAATGAGGGCTTAGTCAGAGAAGGCCTCTTGGAGGAGATGTAATTTTAGCAGGGTTTGGAAGGTAGAAAGAGTGGTGGTCTGTTAAATGTGAAGGGGGAGGGAATTCCATGCCCAAGAGAGGATATGGGCAAGGGTATTTAGAATCCAAAAGTTGAAAGGGACTTTAAAATAGTCATCAGAACTGATCCTCTGGGGAATGATTAAATTTTACAAAATGACTGTGGAGTTTGCTAAGCACTTGCTACTGCCATACTGAGTACAAGGGTAGAGACAAGATAATCAGGTCAGACACAGTCCCTGTTCCATGTAGGGCTCAGAGTCTAAGTAGGAGGGCAAACAAACATTGAATTCCCATTTTACCTATGGGGAAACTGAGGCTCAGAAGTGTCAAGTAATGTGCCCAAGGTCACACAACTGGCTAATGACAGAACTGAGATTAGAACCCACAACTTCTGATTCCCAGGCCTTAGCTCTTTCCTCTAGGCTTCTCATGCAGAGCAGATGGTGGCCACCCTATCTTTCAATATATTCAGGGATGTAATTTCTACAACCTCCCTCGGTAACCTGCTTGAGTTGGATTCCCCCTTAAAATCTAGAAGTTCTTTTTATCTGATCAAACTCTATCCTGCTTGCAATCTCTCTTATTTGTTCCTCAGAGATCAAGACCCTGCTTGTTCATTCAATTATTTATAGTGACTGAACCATCAGTGACCATTTTTATGCTTTCCCTCCTGATAAACTGCAAACTCCTTGTGGGCAGGGGATTAATTTTGGGTTTCTCCTGTACTCTCCCAAGTGCTTTGAACGGCACACAGCACTCACTAGGAGATCAATAAATACCACTCCTACTAATATTAATTGTGGTACTTGTTAAGAGCTTACTGTGTGTCAAGCACTGGTCTAAGGGCTGAGGTGGATGCAAGATAATAATTTTGAACACAATCCCTGTCCCACATGGGGCTCACAGTCTAAATTGGAGGGAGTAGGATTTTATCCCCATTTTACAGATGAGGAAACTGAGCCACAGGGAAGTTAAGCGTCTTGTCCAAGACCACGCAGCAGACTAATCGTGGAGTTGGGGGTTAGAACCCAGGACCTCTGACTCTTAGGCCCATGCACTTTCCACTACACCACACTGCTTCCCACTTACTTCTGAAAGTGGAAGTTGGGAACCGAAACTGAGGGAACCTGGGAATGTGGATGGGAGAAGGAAAGATGTTTGGAGCAGAGTCATCCCTCTGAAACATTCCGTGTATAGATGCAGCCATGGAAAGCTAGACAAGGCTGAGGCAGGGAGGCTTCTGCTACTTTCACTGCACGTGAGAAATTTCCTAATAGAAGCTGCCTTACCTGCCACTTTCTTTCACTGCCAATCTGTGATGATGAGTGATGAATGACATAAGGTCTGAAGGGTGTTTAAATAACTAGAAGGAAAATAAGTACTATATAAATTACTAATGATGAGGAACTTCATAAGAACCTTCAACATTTGAGTTCAGCGGAACTACTTTAGCCTCTTTGTAATTACTATGCCTTATTTTTTCTTGTTACCAAAAATATCCCAGATGATTGATAACTGTGTGTGAGCTTGAGTGGGAAACCTGTGTGCTAATTATAAAAATTCTTAATAGTTTTGGTACCTCAGACAAGCCGGGTAGTCACAACTGTTCCACGGAATCAGCGGCAGGGTGATTTTTTTTTTTTCAAAAAAGAGCTCCTCTCCTTCCCTCTCACCCATATCCCATGTAGCTCTTGCTAGCCAGCTGTTGACTGTTCACTGAGCACCCTGCTATATAATAATAATAATGGCATTTATTAAGTGCTTACTATGTGCAAAGCACTGTTCTAAGCACTGGGGAGGTTACAAGGTGATCAGATTGTCCCGGGGGGGCTCACAGTCTTCATCCCCACGGTACAGGTGAGGTAACTGAGGCACAAGATGCTTTTCACTTCTCTTGAATAGTGATAAAAAATAAATAGGGCAAAATCCCTGGTCATTTTCACCTTAATACTTCAAAAAAAAAATCATGATTTAGGTTCTCAGGTGCTTCTTCTGTTTCCTTCTGGCTGCCTAGGCTCCTCATTGATACAATCACACTTGCTTTTCCTTTTTCCTGAATAATAGCTCATGCAGGTTCCACCCTGTGGTTTTTCATCTCTAATGTTCCTTAGTCGGAATCGGAAAAAAAATATTTAACAAGGGCTTTTGTGCACGTGGCTGGTTGCTATGTGGATATTCAACCAGAAAGATTATAGTCATTTACAATCTGGCATTAATTTGACACACAAGAATGAACCTTTACAGCTCCCACTGAAGTGTGGCCAATGTTGGGTGGTCGATAAAGACTGTTTTTCATGGTGATAATCCAGGGACTGAAAAGCCAGTGTGCAGATTATCCCGATATTTTGCTTCTCTTTTTCCCATCCAGATATCCATTTGTGGGCCATTTCACTACTCATTAACCCTCTTGGCCAGAGGAAGGGATGAAGGTCAAGGGAAGAAAGAGAGGAGAAACCCATACCAGTCAATTCTGCTGCTTGGTGTTTCTTGGGAAAGGAAATGGTGAGAAAAGAAGTCGATTTTGTTGGCAAAGATTAAGTTTTGGAGTGTCTGTGGATTTGAATTAATCAAGTTTTACCTGGAGACCTGGGTTCTAGTCCTGACTCAACAAGTAGGGGATGGACTGGGCAACAGGAGAAGCAGTGTGGGCTAGTGGCTACATGGGCCTGAGGGTCAGAGGACCTGGGTTCTAATCCTGTCTCTGCCACTTGTCTGCTGTATGATTTTGGGCTTCTGTGCTTCAGTTTCCTCATCTATAAAATGGAGATTCAATCGCTGTTCTCCCTCCTACTTAGATAGCTAGACACATATGTGGCAGGGACTGGGACCTTGTCTGACCTGATCTTTTGTAACTCTCTTAGCACTTAGTACAACACTTGGCACACTGTAAGTGCTTAAACAAACACCGCAGTTATTATTATCATGAACATTTTGGCCTGAAGGACCACCTAAGGTTTCCGCGGGATGGATAGGCCCTAGCGGAATTTCTAAAAAAATACTGAGTTAATATTAGTGGCAACGACCTCAGTGGTGACCAAGGCCACCATCTTGCCAAGCTTTGGTCCTACGGCCCAGTGCACACCACCGTGGCAGCCGCAAATGGATCCAACATGGAAAAGGCCTTTGTGTGCCCTTGGAAATATGTGACACCTGTCTGCCTACTTGCTTCCCGCATTCATGGCCTAGAGGGTTCACAATGGGTAGGGATCACACTGTGCAAGTTGTGCCGCATAAAGCTTTAGCACCACAATCAGTGCCTCCATTCAGGTTCTTGGTCTGAAGAAGAATTGAGTCTCAGTATTCGTTCTTGATAGGAGACTCCATGAGAATAACAATAATAATAATAATAATAATGGTAGTTGTTAAGCACTCACTATGTGCCAGGCACTGTACTAAACCCTGGTGTAGATACAAGCTAAGCGGGTAGGACACGGTCCCTGTCCCACATGGTGCTCACAGCCTTAATCCCTTTTTACAGATGAGATAACTGAGGCGTAGAGAATAGAAGCGATTTACCCAAGGCCACACAGTCAGAAGGACCTAGGTTCAAATCCTGGCTCCACCACTTGTCTGCTGTAAGACCTTGGGAAAGTCACTTCACTTCTCTATGCCTCAGTTTTCTCATCTGTTAAATGGGGATTACAACTGGGAGCCCGGTGTGGGACAGGGACTATTTGCAACCTGATTATCTTGTATCTATCCCAGTGCTGAGAATAGTGCCCGGCACATAGTAAGTGCTTAACAAATGCCATTATTAGTAGTAGTATTATTACTGCCTGTGGACTGCAGGTGCAATCAGTCAGTTGATAAAGTCTACAGAGGAAACAGATATTAAAATGAATTATGGATATGTACATAAGTGCTGAGGGACTGAGGGTGAGGTGCTTCAGGAGCACAGATCCAAGTGTATAGGTAATGCAGAAGGGAGACGGAGTAGGGGAAATGAAGACTTGATTGGGAAATAACAACACCCTTCCAGTCATAACTCATAATACCTGCACACAAAGACCCTGAGCTATCTCTAATGATAGAGAATTCTGCCAGCTTCAAGGTGCCAGGAATTAAGTCCCATTATTGTCCTAAATTATAGATGCTTCTCCCTGACTGGAAGACAACATTTTTTTTCTACAGGGCAGTTAGGGAACATCAACTCAAATTAGTGCCTTCCACCCTAGATGGTGATTGGGCCTGAGGCATCAAAGGAGCTTCAGGAAACCAAATAAAAATAGACTTTATAGTTCTATGTTTGGCAACAACAAACGGTTGTCACAGAGAGAGGCTAGTTCAAGGCAAAAGCACAATCTGGCCACTGGTTAGGCCCTTATGACTCATTGGATATCAGAAGTGTGGGATCTAAGGGGTTTGAAATGACAGTAAAAGAAGGGCCTTATAAAAGATGCCAGTAGCATTAGCGAAATGCAGGGAATTATTCTTATTGAACCAATGAAAATATCTCATTTTGTTTCATTTGCAAGATGGTGCCACAGGGGCTGGTGTTGATTCCTGGTCCCAACATATAAAGATCTCAATATTAATGATGACCTTCTGGGTGTGGGGAGTAAAGCCAATGGGACTGAAGCTCCCTGAAAATCCCAAATCCAAAGAGAAACATCGGAATACACTCAGTTCTGCCGTCAGCATGTGCTTTTGATACACGTTTCGGTTAGAACACAATTAGGGGATTTGAGAACTTGCTTCCACAGCAAGAGTCCGTTTGGTTTCGGGGTGCGGCGTTAACAAAGAAATACCTCGGATGTGTGGCGACAGAGCGGGTGAGTACCGCAGTGCGAGTCCTCCCGATAGCAAGATTTTGTCAGAACGCGACTCAACTGGATGTAACACGGTTTCTCCTCAGTTATTCTCTTGGGTGTGGAGATTTTGAAGGAATCCTGTGGAATATTTAACGGTCACGTCTCTAACATGTCAGTAAGAAAGATGAAAACCCCTCAGGAATTCAGGGCAAACAGATTTCTTATTTCTGGAGCACTGACCTTTACGAGTCAAAAATTAAAAGGGATGGCAAAAGGCTAGTGGGAGAGTGTAGGAATTAATAGAGTCAGGCCCAGAAGCAGGAAATGAAATAGTCTGGAGAGGTGGTATTATTGCAACAGACAATCACCAGAAAATACAAGGTAAAAAGGGGGTAAATCAGCGACAGATAAATGAGTTTGAGTGGGCGGCTAAGACCCATTGAAATATCCTCCAGGGGTGATGAGTCTTTGATGGTCAAAGTTTTACTTTAGGTGAAAAACAGAGCGAATATACCCACCGTATCTGTGGCAGGAAGCGCGTTTCCACAGGATCCAGTGAAGACTATAGATATCTAATAGCTCCCAGGACCAGATTTTGTTATGAAAATGCCTTTGCCCTCTCTGGGGCCTGCTTGCACACTTGACTTGGGTGAACCATTCAGTCCAAACGCTCGGCAAGTTCCCCATCACTTTAATGAGTTGACAGTCACTTTGCTCCTTTACAATTCCAAAGCAATTTCACAGCTCACCTCTTTTACCCTTCTAAGGATGACAGGAATTTTGCCATTTGGGGTCAGAGAAAATGATTGCTGCCTCTCTCAGAGTTAGGCTTCCATCTCTCATTAACCCAGTGTGGCCTAGTGGAAAGAGCACGGCCCTGGGAGTCAGAGGATGTGGGATCCAATCCTACCTCTACCAGTTGCTTGCTGTGTGACCTGGGGCAAGTCACTTAACCTCTCTGGGCCTCAGTTTCATCAACTGTAAAATGGGGAGTAAATACCTGTTCTCCTTCCTGCTTAGACTGTGAGCCCAGAGTAGTGAAGTGATGTAGTATCTCATTCTTCTGGTTTTGTCCCAGAGCAAACTCGGTGTATTCTTTTGGAGAGGCTGAATCCTCAACTTCTCATAGTTTTCCTCACCCCTTACTAGCTTGCCTGAGCTCTTGTTGTTTCTGGGGTCAGATCCCACAGTGAGGATTTGGGAGAGAAAAATGCTTTGGTTTGGTTTGGTTTTTATGGTATTTGTTAAGCACTTACTGTGCCAGGCAGTGTTCTAAGCACTGGGGTAGATCCAAAGTAAGCAGGTTGGACACAGCCCCTGTCCCAAATGGGGCTCACTGTTTTAACCCTCCTTTTACAGATGAGGGAACTGAGGCAGAGAGAAGTGAAGTTACTTGCCCAAGGTCACACAACAGACAAGTGCAGAGCCAGGATTAGAACCCAGGTCCTTCTGATTCCCAGGCCCGGGCTCTATCCACTAGGCTCTGCTGCTTCTCTGAATTCCAGATGGATTCAATTTTTGCCAGCACAAGGGACCCTGATATCTACACGCAATTAGCCTTTACCATTTGTCAACAGGTTATTCCCACAAAATGCTTTTCCCAACTCTTGGTATAGGCTCTACACTTTGCAAGAATTTACGAAATACTATTGCTACCAGCACTGCTGCTGCTGGTGGCTCCTGGACCACTCTATGACATCACCCTTGTTTTACAGAATTGGGAATGGATCTCGAAATTCAGAAATATTAATTTTCCCAGCAGCACACCAGTGTATAAGCAGGCAGGCAGGGGCTCTTGGGTGACCCACTGTCATGCTGTAAGCAGCATGGCATAGTAGATGGAGCCCGGGCCTGGTAGTAAGCAGGTCATGGGTTCTAATCCCTGCTCTGCCACTTGTCTGCTGTGTGATCTTGGGCAAGTCACTTCACTTCTCTGAGCCTCAGTTACCTTATCTGTAAAATGGAGATTGAGACCACGAGCCCCACGTAGGACAGGAATTGTGTCCAACCTGACTTGCTTGCATCCACCACAACACTTAGGCACTATGTAACAGTACCTATTACACAGTAAGTGCTTAACAAATACCACAATTATTATTATTAAGCATAGCTGCTAATATAGGTACATATGAAGAACAGAGGATAGAGCATGGGCTTGGGATTCAGAAAGACCTGGGTTCTAATCCTGGCTCTGCCACTTGTCCAATGTGTGACCTTGGACAAGTCACTCGACTTCTCTGTGCCTCAATTACCTTATCTGTAAAATGGGGATTAGTACTGTGAGCCCCATGTGGGATATACAGTGCTTTGCACATAGTAAGCGCTTAATAAATGCCATTATTATTATTATATAGGCTGTGTCCAACCTGAATAGCTTGTATCTACCCCAGTGCTTGGTACAGTGCCTGGGACATAGTAAAATCTTAAAAGTACAATAAAGAAACTAAAAACAAAAAGCGACATAATCCCTACACGGGTGCAGAAGTAGTTGTCGGTGTGAGTTCAAGGGAGGAGAGGAGACAGGACATTAGGGAGAGGGCAAGCAGTGCTCAAAGACTTGAAATGGGATCTTTCCAGGCCTCAAAAGCTGTTCAGTCGGATCATTCTTTCATTCATTCATTCATTCATTCATTCATTCATTCAATCAATCGTATTTATTGAGTGCTTACTGTGTGCCGAGCACGGTTTTAAGCACTTGGGAAAGTAGAGTAGAACAATAAACAGACAGGTTCCCTGCCCACAAGAGACCTGGAGTGAGGAAGGTAGGCATCTAACCCCAAATATCGTAGAACGCCACGGGGACGATATCTCCCAATGTCCCCGTGAATCGAAGGGTACCTGCCCACGAGTCAGTGGATGGTATAATTACTTTAGCTGGTGCCCATTAACCTGGCATGAACGAAAGGCCTGGCCCAGAGTCAACCCCATCCTTTTCCCCAGACCTCTCCCCTGTGCATCCATTAAATGGGAAAACCCTTCCCAGGGCCCTAAGGGAATGAATCATCTGTGCCCTGGGTGCAGGCCCCGGGGATGGGGTGGGTGGGAGGGCCATGCCTCTCCTAGCTGTGCTTTTCTCTGGCTCACATCACGGTTCTGTCAGCTCCCTTGTGCGGCTGAGTTTCCCCTCTCTCCAAAGCCCTTTAAAAGGGAGGGATCCCAGCCCTCATGCAAGCTGAGTTCCACACAGCTGCTCTGCAGGGTCCTACTGCCCGTCTGGTCCAGGGATTTAATACCTCCAAAGCTCAAGTCCCTTTTTATTCTTCATGTCTGTGCCATCCTGACAGCTGAGCCCGTCTTCTGCAGTTTCTCCTAACGGCCGGTCCCCCTCGGCCCCTTCTCCCTGCCATGAAGAAGACAGACCGCCTCCTTCTCTTTGCAGCGGTTTCCCTCTTCTGGAATGGTGAGTGTTCCTGTTGTCTGGATTCTGTTTCGAGGGCAGGGAGGGGCCGTAGGGGAGGACCATTAGAAATGCATCTGGACTAACTTGCACGCTGACGGTCCGTTGGCGTGAAGCGGGGGAGGCGACCGATCGTTTTGAGCCATTTGGGCCGTGAGACGGCAGGGGTGTCCATTCCGGGGTGAGGATAGGCCAGGCCCTCAGAATAAAGCCAAAGAGTCCATCCCCAACCCCCAAACATTTGTGCCCGCCTTGTCACGGAGGTCAGCTAGTGATAGGGCTGTGCCGGAGAGCGGATGCCAATATGAAGAAAACACAGCAAAGCATCATCAGTCAAAACTTCAAATTCTCCCGGCAGCACGAAAACAGCACTTTGGCGACATTCACGCAACGAAAGCCGCTGTAAGATAGCAGGATCTGTCTGGTTTGGGTAAGAACAGGGCACCCCTCGGGGTTTTTTAGGTCCCTTCCTTTGACACAAACAGAGTTTAAAAAACTCTCATCTGTGGTCTAGCTATCTGACCAGGGGTGCGAAAGAAGAGTTTTGAACGAATGCTTTGCCTTCACCTTTCTCACGTCTTTAACCAGCTCTGCTAGATCTAGTAAGGTATCACGACTTTCAGAGTTCATTTTGGGGGAAGTAGTTCCCCTTAGAAAATGTCATCATCTGAGGCCTAGTCTAAATGAAAGGATAAAGGAGAGCTGGTTTTGCAAATGGCTGACCAGGGGAACGAATGTTTTTCAGTCAATTCAGTCAATCATATGTATTGAGTGCTTACTGTGTGCAGAGCACTGTACTCAGCTCTTGGAAGAGTACAATATAACGATAAGCAGACACAGTCCCTGCCCGCAACAAGCTTATCGTCCGGAGGTTTTTCCTTTAACAATTCCTGTGGATGGAAGAATCGCCATCCTTTTATGGCAGACTAGCCTGGGAACTAAATCCACTCAGGACCCTGAGGTGGAGGGTGGGGCAACATCATTGCCAGGCAAACTCCTCATGTCACAGAATTTGATTCTTATCATTTAGCTAAATAACAGGATTTTTTAATGGTATTGGTTAAGTGCTTGCTATGTGCACCGAGGTAGATACAAGCTAAATCGGGTCAGACGCAGTCCATGTTCTACGTGGGGCTCACAGTCTTAATCCCCATTGTGCAGATGAGGAAACTGAGATACAGAAAAGGTAAGTGACTTGCCCAAGGTCACACAGCCGATGAGTGGCAGAACCAGGATTAGAACCCAGGTCCTTTGACTCCCGAGCCTGGGCTCTTTCCACCAGACCACACTACTTCCTTGTCCAGTTCATATCTGAGGGTAGAGGGCAGGGGCTGGAGGAAGAGAGCTTTCGTACCCTGCTGGAAGAGAATTTAGCGAGAGGTCACAATCCAGCTTGAACGAGAATCACAAAGATCTGCAAAAACATCCAGATGTGGATGATCCGAACCGTCGAAGCAGGTCCAACGTGTGGCTGGACGGTGGTGGTGCTTTGAAAGGTCCATGGGATGTTTGCTTTCAGCCTTCCGGGTTCCATTTCAAGTGATTTGTTCAGCTCCTAGGGCACCGGCTCTCCTAGATCAGCACTCTCTTGATAGTATCACTGAATGATTGATCTTGGACCTCAGTCTCCCAGAAGAGAAGCCTTGGATTGGCACCTGAACTTGTCCCTTCTTCTTCCAGGAGGAAGTTCATGCTACAGTGAGGATAAACCCTCGTCTCCCACAGGTACCGTAAGCTACATAACTGACTGTTTCCTTCCGTCCAGAACGTGAGGGTGTTAAACGTCTTGCCTTTAAGAGGGCAGTATGGGAAACTGCCCTTTTGACCTCACTGGCCTCAGTAGAGTTTATTCTGGGGGTTATGGTCCATCAGGATGGGCAGGGCCTTAATAGTCTGCTTGACCAGTGTCTCGCTGTGTGACTTTGAGCAAGTCACTTCACTTCTCTGGGCCTCAGTTACCTCATCTGGAAAATGGGGATTAAGACTGTGAGCCCACCGTGGGACAACCTGATCACCTTGTAACCTCCCCAGTGCTTAGAACAGTGTTTTGCACATAGTAAGCACTTAATAAATGCTATCATCATCATCATCATCTTACACATCGACAGACAATCACTTTCCCTTCCTTCAAAGCCTTATTGAAGGCACACCTCCTCCATGAGGCCTTCCCCGACTAAACCCTCCTTTCCTCTTCTCCCAGTCCCTTCTGTGTCACTCTGACTTGCTCCCTTCGTGGCTCAGTGGAAAGTGCCCGGGCTTTGGAGTCAGAGGTCATGGGTTCAAATCCCGGCTCCGCCACTTGTCAGCCGTGGGACTTTGGGCAAGTCACTTAACTTCTCTGTGCCTCAGTTACCTCATCTGGAAAATGGAGATTAAGACTGTGAGCCCTCTATGGAACAACCTGATCACCTTGTAACTTCCCCAGCACTTAGAACAGTGCTTTGCACATAGTAAGTGCTTGATAAATGCCATTATTATTATTATTATTATTAACTCCCCTCCCAGCCCCACAGCACTTACGTACATATGTGTCATTCATTAATTATATTAACATCTGTCTCCCCATCTAGACTGTAAACTCGTTGTGAACAGGGAAGGTGTCTGCTATATTGTTATATTATGCTCTCCCCAGCACTTAGTACAGTGTTCTGCACACAGGAAACACTTAATAAATACTTTTGACTGACTGACTGACCTGTCCGGCTGAAGAGAACCGGGTCTCCACTCCAGTTGCCGAAAACGGTACTTGGAGATGTTCTCAGTGATCTTGCGGACATACGTGCCGGTGGCTTTTACCCTCTGGGTTACCTAGTGACGGGGCAATGTTAATTAGCACTGTGCAGAGAAAATGCAAGGGAAATCTACAAAAAAGCAGTTGTGGTTCAGACCCCCTTAAACCATTCGGGAAGAGTTATCTGTATATCCTTTAGAAATTGCTGACATCTAGTGGTGTTCATTTCCTCTCTCCAGTGCCGGAGTCTCTCCTATGTTCCTGACCACGTTTGGGTTACTCTCAGTTAGTCAATAGTATTTATTGAGCGCTTACTATGTGCAGAACACTGTACTAAGTGCTTGGGAGAGTGTGTTATAATCCTAAAACAAACATATTCCTTACCCACAATGAGTTTACAGTCTAAAGGGGGAGACAGACACTAATACAAATACATAAATTACAGAATATATGTAAGTGCTGTGGGGCTGGGGGTGGGGATGAATAAAGGGAGCAAGTCAGGGCAATACTGATGGGAGAGGGAGAAGAAAGGAGGGCTTAGTCAGGGAAGGCCTCTTGGAGGAGGTGTGCCTTCAATAAAGCTTTGAAAGGGAAGGGAGAGTAATTGTCTGTCAGGTAAGAAAAGGGAGGGCCTCACCGTACCTCGTTCTCGCCTGTCCCGCCATCGACCCCCGGTCCACCTCATCCCCCGGGCCTGGAATGCCCTCCCTCAGCCCATCCGCCAAGCTAGCTCTCTTCCTCCCTTCAAGGCCCTGCTGAGAGCTCACCTCCTCCAGGAGGCCTTCCCAGACTGAGCCCCTTCCTTCCTCTCCCCCTTGTCCCCCTCTCCATCCCCCCCATCTTACCTCCTTCCCTTCCCCACAGCACCTGTATATATGTATATATGTTTGTACATATTTATTACTCTATTTATTTATTTATTTTACTTGTACCTATCTATTCTATTTATTTTATTTTGTTAGTATGTTTGGTTTTGTTCTCCGTCTCCCCCTTTTAGACTGCGAGCCCACTGTTGGGTAGGGACTGTCTCTATATGTTGCCAATTTGTACTTCCCAAGCGCTTAGTACAGTGCTCTGCACATAGTAAGCGCTCAATAAATACGATTGATGACGATGATGATGATGATTCCAGGCCAGAGGCAGGATGTAGGCAAGAGGTCAGCAGTGAGATGGATGAGATCGAGGTACAGTGAATAGGTTGGCATTGAAGGAGCAAAGTGGGCAGGCTGGCTTATAGTAGGAGAGTAGAGAGGAGAGGTAGGAAGGAGCAAGGTACTTTAAAGTCAATGGTGAGGAGTTTCTGTTTGATGCAGAGGTGGATGAGGAACCACTGGAGTTTCCTAAGGAGTGGGGAAACAGGGGCAGTGGGGGAGAGTGATTGCCCATGGCCCCGAATTGTCTTGCAGAAGAGTCAGTGCTAGATGCTCTTGCCCAGACCAAATCAAGGTTCTGATAGGCGGAAGGCAAAGTAAGGCCCTCCGCAACCCAGATCCACTGTCAGTCTTTCCCTCCCTCTTCAGTACATTTCCAACTCTCAATGTTCTTCCTGGCATTTCAGGGGCTGCAATTCATGATAATAACAATACTAATATCTGTTAAGCGCTAACTCTGTGCCAAGCACTGTACTAAGCAATGGGGTAGATTCAAGATAATCAGGCTGGACATGTCTCTGTCCCGCATGGGACTCACAGTCTAAGTCAGAGAGAAAGCAGATATTGAGAAGCATTCTTAAAGCAGCATCGTAGCACTGATGAAGTGTGCATGACCTTCATGAATCTAAAGGGACAATATTACTTTAGTGATAATTGTAGTGTTTGTTAAACACTTACTATGTGCTAAGCACTGTACTAGGTGCTGGGGTTGATACAAGGTAATCAGGCCAGACCCAGTCCCTGTCCCACATGAGGCTTACGTTCTGAATAAAAGGGAAAATAGCCATTGAATCCCCGTTTTACAGCTGAAGAAACTGAGGCACAGAGAACTTAAGTGTCTTGTCCAAGATCACACTGCAGGCAAACAGTGTAGCCGGGATCAAAACCCAGGTCCTCTGACTTTCAAGCCCATTCTCTTTCCACTAAACTATGCTGCATCCAGTACTGTATTTTTATGGCCACAGTGTACGTATAGAACTCTTTTTTGTCCTCCAAGAAGTTACTGCTGATAGTGAAATTCTGCCGCTGCCCAACACAGGGGAGTTTATTAAGCACTTAATAAATACCATAACTATAGGCAGATAGGAGTGCCTCACACTGTGAAGCACGTGAGGTCTTCACGTATATTAGCCAGCTTCAGACAGAACCAAAACAAAAGCCCAGCTCTCCTGATTGCCAGGAAGTAAAGAAGAGCTTTGCCTTCCACCCTAAACATGTTAGTCAATACCAACTAAAGAAGTTAAATGGAAAGAAAAAGCAACATTTGGGAAATGCTTCTAAAAAGCAATAAATATTGCATTTGACCTAAATACTCCATGAAGCAGAAATTGCAGAGAAGCCTGAGAACATTCAGTTAGGCAACCCCTTCTCGACAGCTTCAATAAACACTGATTTAGACTGTGAGCCCACTGTTGGGTAGGGACTGTCTCTATATGTTGCCAACTTGTACTTTCCAAGTGCTTAGTACAGTGCTCTGCACACAGTAAGCGCTCAATAAATATGACTGATTGATTGATTGATCCTCTAGACTGTGCTAGGCATGATAATATAATAATGGTGGTATTGATTAAGGACTTACTATTTTTCAAGCTTGGTTCTAAGCATTGGAGTAAAGACAAGATAATCAGGTCAGACACAAGTTCCTGTAGAATAGGGACTTATAGTCAAATTAGGAGAATAGATATTACATCCCCATTTTGCAGATGAGGAAACTGAGGCACAGAGAAGTAACTTGCCCAAGGTCACTCAGCAGTCAGACTGTAAACCCCTTGTAGAACAGGGACTGTGTCTAACCTGATGATCTTGTATCTACCCCAACACTTAGACCAGTGCTTGACATATAGTAGGTGCTTAACAAATACCATAATCATTATTATTATTATAAAGTGGCAGTGCTGGGATTAGAATCTAGGTCCTTTGACTCCCAGGACCATGCTCTTTCTCTTAAGCCATTCTGCTTCTCAGAACAGTCAATGAAGGCGTCACAGTCCCTGATCTCAAGGACCAAACAGGGAGAAAATGAAATGACCCCACTACCCACCACTCAAAAATTCCATGTTCCTGCTGCCCTAGGGGAGTGAAGGTCAACAAACCACTGGAGACCATTCCATCTTTCCATTTTTCCTAGCGAACTTCAGACTTCTCTGAAACTCTCAACTTTGAGGTGGGCTGTGCAATCAAAGCACAGGAAATAATAATAATAATAGTAATGGTTTTTGTTAAGCTCTTACTCTGTGTTAGGCACTGTACTAAGTGCTGGAGTGGGTACTAGCAAATCGGGTTGGACAGAGTCCCTGTCCCACCTAGCGCTCACAGACTTTATCCCCATTTTACAGATGAGGGAACTGAGGCACAGAGAAGTAAAGTGACTTACCCGAGGTCACACAGCAGACAAATGGCAAATCCCCCCCCTTTTAGACTGTGAGCCCACTGTTGGGTAGGGACTGTCTCTATATGTTGCCAATTTGTACTTCCCAAGCGCTTAGTACAGTGCTCTGCACATAGTAAGCGCTCAATAAATACGATTGATGATGATGATGATGATGAAATGGCAGAGCTGGGATTAGAACACATGACCAGCACTTAGAACAGTGCCCAGCAGTTAGAACAGTGCCCAGCGCTTAGAACAGTGTTTGACACATAGTAAGCGCTGAACAAATACAATCGTTCATTCATTCATTCATTCAATCATATTTATTGAGCGCTTACTGTGTGCAGAGCACTGTACTAAGTGCTTGGGAAGTAGAAATCGGCAACATATAGAGACGGTCCCTATCCAACAATGGGCTCACAGTCTAGAAGGGGGAGACAGACAACAAAACAAAACAAGTAGACAGGTGTCAATACCATCAAAATACATAGAATTATAGCTGTATGTACATCATTAAAAAATAGAGTAATAAATATGTACAAATATACACAAGTGCTGTGGGGAGGGGAAGGGGGTAGGGCGGGGGGGTGATGGGGAGAGGAGGAGGAGGAGAGGAAAAGGGGGGGCTCTGTCTGGGAAGGCCTCCTGGAGGAGGTGAGCTCTCAGTAGGGCTTTGAAGGGAGGAAGAGAGCTAGTTTGGCGGATACGTGCAGGGAGGGCATTTCAGGCCAGAAGTAGGACGTGGGTGGGGGGTCGATGGCGGGACAGGTGAGCACAAGGTACAGTGAGGAGGTTAGCAGCAGAGGAGCAGTGGGTGCGGGCTGGGCTGTAGAAGGAGAGAAGGGAGGTGAGGTAGGAGGGGGTGAGGTGATGGAGAGCTTTGAAGCCAAGAGTGAGGAGTTTTTACTTGATTCAAAGGTTGATAGGCAGCCACTGGAGATTTTTGAGGAGGGGAGTGACATGCCCAGAGCGTTTCCGTAGGAAGATAATCCGGGCAGCAGAGTGAAGTATGGACTGAAGCGGGGAGAGACAGGAGGATGGGACATTAGTAAAGAGGCTGATGCGGTAATCCAGTCGGGATAGGATGAGAGATTAAACCAGCAAGATAGTTTGGATGGAGAGGAAAGGGCAGATCTTGGCGATGTTGTGGAGGTGAGACGGGCAGGTTTTGGTGATGTTTGGGGTGAACGGGAGAGTGGAGTCAAGGAAGACCTGCTAATCTCTGCTGCTAATCTCCTCCCCGTACCTCGTTCTCGCCTGTCCCGCCATCGACCCCTGGCCCACGTCATCCCCAGGGCCTGGAATGCCCTCCCTCTGCCCATCCGCCAAGCTAGCTCTCTTCCTCCCTTCAAGGCCCTACTGAGAGCTCACCTCCTCCAGGAGGCCTTCCCAGACTGAGCCCCTTCCTTCCTCTCCTCCTCGTCCCCCTCTCCATCCCCCCATCTTACCTCCTTCCCTTCCCCACAGCACCTGTATATATGTATATATGGTTGTACATATTTATTACTCTATTTATTTGCTTATTTATTGTACTTGTACATATCTATTCTATTTTATTTTGTTAGTATGTTTGGTTTTGTCTTCCCCTTTTAGACTGTGAGCCCACTGTTGGGTAGGGACTGTCTCTATATGTTGCCAATTTGTACTTCCCAAGCGCTTAGTCCAGTGCTCTGCACACAGTAAGCGCTCAATAAATACGATTGATGATGATGATGATGATGACCCCACTATGACAACCCTCTTCCCCAGAGCCATGAGACACAATCTTTGGAGGGCATCACTG
This sequence comes from Tachyglossus aculeatus, assembly GCF_015852505.1. Classification (NCBI taxonomy): domain Eukaryota; kingdom Metazoa; phylum Chordata; class Mammalia; order Monotremata; family Tachyglossidae; genus Tachyglossus; species Tachyglossus aculeatus. The sequence continues at coordinate 12,533,745 of NC_052091.1, read as the reverse complement.
GGTGACACTCTCCATGCTAAGACTGAGGCAAGGCTGGGTATGACCCACCCAGACTGAAATACCGTATTGTTCTTGTCTAAGGAAAGCAGAGATTACCTTCAGTATAGGTTTTAATTTTTCTACAGCAAGCAGGTCAGGAAGGAAATAGCCAAGAGTTCCTAGGGATGTGGCCAGGGTTTTCTTTGTTGTTGTTTTCCTTTTTTGTTTTTGTTATGGTGTTTGTTAAGCACTTACAATGTGCCAGGCACTATATTATTATTGTGGTATTTGATAAACGCTTACTATTTGCCAAGCACTGTGCTAAACTCTGGGGTGGATACCAGCAAATCAGGTTGGACACAGTCCCTGTCCCACGTGGGGCTCACGATCTTAATCTTCATTTTACAGATGAGGTAACTGAGGCACAGAGAAGTCAAGTGACTTGCCCAAGGTCACGCAGCAGATAAGTGGCAGAGCTGGGATTAGAACCTTCTGATTCCCAGGCCCGTGCTCTATCAACTAGGCCATCAATAGCATCAAAATAAATAGAATGAGAGATAAATACACATCATTAATAAAATAAATAGAATAATAAATATGTACAGATATACACAAGTGCTATGGGGCGGGGAGGGGGGTAGAGCAGAGGGAGGGGTCGGGGCGATGGGGAGGGAAGGAGGAGCGGAGAAAAGGGGGTATCAGTCTGGGAAGACCTCCTGGAGGAGGTGAATAAGGCTTTGAGGCAGGGAGAGTCATCGTCTGTCAGATATGAGAAGAGAACATTAGAGGCAGGCAGTTCTTCCAAAGACTGAATATTTGAGTCCGTTTCTGACCTAAAGTAGCAAACCCTTCCCTGTTTATTTGGTATTTCATCATCTAGTGAAAATAATAATGATGGTATTTGTTAAGTACTTACTATGTACCAAGCACTGTTCTCAGCACTGGAAGAGCATCCAGTACCAACTCTTCCACCTGCGGCACAAATCCCTTAATGCCTCTGTTTCCTCATCCGTGAAATGGGGATAAAATGCCTGTCCTCCCTCCCTCTTTAGATTCTGAGCACCGTGTGGGGACTGTGTCCAGTTTAATTATGCTGTTTCTACCCTAGTTCTGTGCATAGTGCTTGGCATGTAGTAAGTACTTAATAAATACCATCATTATTTATTGTTCCATTACAGGGAGCAGCAGCAAAACCAACACAGAAGAGAAGCTCATGGACTACCTTCTGAAGGAGCAAAAATATAATAAATTAATTCGCCCGGCTACCAACTCCTCACAGTTGGTGTCTATTGAGTTGCAAGTGTCACTAGCCCAGCTCATCAGTGTGGTAAGTCTAAGGAGGCTCTGCCATTTTGTTTATTGAACGGGGGCATTTTGTGAATGTGCATTCACGGAGTGGTTTTTTTATTTAGCAGCCTGAAGTTTTATACATGGAGTTGAATGAAAATGGACAACCTTAGCCAAGAAAGAGGCCTACATTTCCTAATTTTGTAAAAAAAATGGTATTTGTTCAGCACTTACTATGTGCTGGGCGCTGTACTAAGTGCTGGACTAATGAGGTGGGACACAGTCCCTGGCCCACATAGGATTCAAAGTCTTAATCCCCATTTTACAGACGAAGAAACTGAGGCACAGAGAAGTTAAGTGACTGGGCCAAGGTCACACTGCAGACAAGTGGCAGAGGTAGGATTAGAACCCAGGTCCTACTGACACCCAGGTCCACGCTCTGTCCACTAGGCCATGCCATTTCTCACAATTAAGGAAACTGTGATTAGAGATTTCTAAGGCAGAGGGGAGGTTGTAGGGTATGTGTAAAATAGAGACTCTCTAAATATCAGATGATATATTTAGGTCTGAACAAGAAGATGTCATTTTAGCCTTTATGTAATGAACCTGATACCTGAGAGTGAACGAAGGAGCTGGAGGTGAGGAGGGGGCAAGTATTGAGAACTGGATTAGGTCCTACCAGTGATTGAGGTGTTAGTGGTTCCTTGGGATCCGGGTAGTATTCATTCATTCATTCATTCATTCAATCGTATTTATTGAGCGCTTACTGTGTGCAGAGCGCTGTACTAAGCGCTTGGGAAGTACAAGTTGGCAACATATAGAGACGGTCCCTACCCAACAGTGGGCTCACAGCCTAGAAGGGGGAGACAGAGAACAAAATAAAATATATTAACAAAATAGAATAAATATGTACAAATAAAATAAATAGAGTAATAAATACATGCAAACACATATACATATATGTAGGTGCTGTGGGGAGGGGAAGGAGGTAAGGCGGGGGGATGGAGAGGGGGAGGAGGGGGAGAGTAGTAATAGTAGTAGTAGTAATCACACAATTCTCACTGTTCTCCAGCACTGTCAAGGTCCTAGGCAGAGTTCTCTTAAACCAGCCAACCAATCAATCAATTGAATTTATTGAGTGTTTACCCTGGGATAAGTACTGTACTAAGCACAATGGAGAACTCAATAAAATTAAAAGACGTGATCCCTACCCTCAAGGGAAGCAGCATGGCCTAGTGGCAAGAGCAGGGGCCTGGGAATCAGGGGACTTGGGTTCTAATCCTCGCTCCGCCCTTGTCCGTAATGTGACCTAAGACTTCACTTTTCTGTGCCTCAGTTCCCTCATCTGTAAAATAGGGATTAAAACTGTGAGGATTCTGTGGCATAGGGACTATGTTCACCTTGATTGTTTTATGTCTACCCCAGTGCTTAGTACAGTGCATGGCACATACTAAGTGATAAATACCATTAAAAAGAAAACATGCTATTCCTCATTTGAAATAATTATAATATTTATTAAGTTCTTACTGAGTATCAAAGTACTGCACCAAGTGCTGTGATAATCACAAAATAGTATGAATGGACATAGTCCCTGTCCCACAGAGGGATGTGTCTTCAGACCACAGATATATTAACGTCTGTCTTCCCCTCTAGACTTTAAGCTCATTGTGGGCAGGGAATGTGTCTGCTTATTGTTATTTTGTACTCTCCCAAGCACTTACTACAGTGCTTTGCACACTAAGCGCTCAATAAATATAACTGAATAAAGGAGGCAGTGGACTAAACAAGGTCTACTTTTGTTCAACCTATTAGAGGCGGCTAAAGCCGAGGAGGCAACAAGGAATCAAGAAGCTGGTTTAAGAATATGAATCTAGTCCTCCAGGAACTTGTTGATTTGGAAAATTTTAATAGCATCATTGAAAGTCCTTGAATTGGACATACGCTGATGACTATGCTCTAGAAACACACCTGCAAGGAAACCCACTAATGATTATGAAGCACTTTTTAGAATTAGCAAACATCACAGATTGAAAATTTGATTTGAAACCTAGATCATCATCATCAATCGTATTCATTGAGCGCTTACTATGTGCAGAGCACTGTACTAAGCGCTTGGGAAGTACAAATTGGCAACATATAGAGACAGTCCCTACCCGACAGTGGGCTCACAGTCTAAAAGGGGGAGACAGAGAACAAAACCAAACATACTAACAAAATAAAATAAATACGATAGATATGTACAAGTAAAATAAATAAATAAATAAATAGAGTAATAAATATGTACAACCATATATACATATATACAGGTGCTGTGGGGAAGGGAAGGAGGTAAGATGTGGGGGATGGAGAGGGGGAGGGGGATGGAGAGATAATGTGCAAGCCAGTACACACGACTAAGGTTCTCCATTGGTGACAATTCAGTTATGCCCCTGAATTCTGCTATTTGGGCAGCACTTTGCCCAATTACACAAGGATAGATCAAAAAGCAGGAAAGACCGTATCAAAAGGTCACCATTTCCTCTAGGAAACTAACTGAATATGGTGTCATCATGGCAAGTTTCATGCCGAACTGAAGTCTATAAAGTCAAAGCCAATGTAATGTTCAATCTTCTTTTTGGCTGTGAGACGTAGACTTACTAAGCAGCAGTGTCTGATTTCTAAAATCATTCCATCCCGGCTGTCGGCCCATTATACAGATCATCAAATGGCAAGGCATTCCCATAAACTATGAGGCCCTGGAATGAAGTCATGACACCAAAACTGAAATGATGCTTATAGAGATAACTCTTTTTCTAGTTAAGACCTGGGAAAAGAATGTACAATCAATAAATCAAATCTGTTGAGTGCTTACTCTGTGTAGAATATTGTACTAAGTGCTAGGAAGAGAACAACAGACACGATCCCTGCCCGCAAGGAGCTTACAGTCTAGACGAGGACCTTACAGCAAAATACTCCAAAATCTACTGGGTGAGCTGAAGTTGAGGGAGGAAGAGAAGAGGAAAACATTGTAAGCTGTGATTAGCTGGAAACTGGCCAACGACAGATGGACCAACCCTTGGTGTGGAAATGAGAGATGGAACGACGCTCAGAACAAACACTTGGCGATCACGATATTGAAAGGCAGACTCAAAAATGGCACCAGGAACAGCAGGAAGCAAATCTGACCACATAATGAGGGACAAGTCTTGCTTGTACATATGGTTCTCCCCATCTTCAAAGCCCTCCTGAAGTCCCACCTCCTCCAATTAATCAATCGAAGGGATTTATTGATCGCTTACTGTGAACTGTACTAAGCGTTTGGGAGAACAAAATAGAATTGATAGACTCATTCCCTGCCCACAATGAGCTTACAGTCTAGTGGACTGCATTCCCCCATTAATTTTTCTTCCCAGTTACTAGCCTTCCAGCTACTACCTCCACACTTATGTACACATCGTAGTCCAGTAAAAACAGCAAGTCAGGCAGGTGTTCACCTTTGCCATGGAAAAGTGCACCTCCAAGGGAGAATTATCATCATCATCATCATCATCAATCGTATTTATTGAGCACTTACTATGTGCAGAGCACTGTACTAAGCGCTTGGGAAGTACAAATTGGCAACATATAGAGACAGTCCCTACCCAACAATGGGCTCACAGTCTAAAAGGGGGGAGACAGAGAACAAAACCAAACATACTAACAAAATAAAATAAATAGAATAGAATAAAAATAAATAGAATAGAATCACTGGCCCCTTTCTCATCTGGAAGGACCAAACCCAGAGTTGCTGGAATAAAAATAAGGAAAGGATTAAAATACTTTAATGAATTCAGTGCTGAGAAAAAAAACCACCCAGAATATAATGATAATAATAACAATGTTGGCATTTGTTAAACGCTTACTATGTGCCAAGCACTACTCTAAGTACTGAGGTAGATACAATATACTACAGTCTCCTTTTGTAAAAGAAAGTCTTTGCTTATCCTCCACATTTTATATACCCGGCCTAAAGTCTGAGATTAAGGCTGAGTTGCCGAGTCCTTTAGCTATTCTCGAAAAAGACCCGAGTGGCTTAGCCAGGGTGGGTCTGTCAGCCACATTATAGCCTTAGCCAAGGACCATTTGCTTAATGACTGCTGAGACCATTTGAAAGAGGCTGCAGCTGCTGCTCTGAAATTGTCTTGATTAGCTAAATGGAGTTACCATTGGCAATAGCAAACAATCCGGGGAGGATTTACTGGGTCAGAGGTATCACTGGAGGAGAGGTTCTGTTTAGCGTATTTGGTCACGTGGTAGGTGGAATAATTCATTTTGATGTGAGGAACAGCCTGGCCCGAACTGAACTGAGCATGGGCCTTAGAGTAGGAAGACCTGGCTTCTAATTCTGGCCATCTGTCTGCTTTGTGACCTTGGGCAAGTCACTTCACTACCTTGTGCCTCAGTATCCTCATCAATCAATCAATCATATCTATTGAGCGCTTACTGTGTGCAGCGCACTGAACCAAGTGCTTGGGAGAGTACAAACAACAACATAACAGACACGTTCCCTGCCCACAAAGAGCTTACAGTCTAGAGGGGGAAACAGACATTAATATAAATACATTCTGCCACTAGAAAGCACCCTCGTGATATCAGACAACCTCCTTTCCTGCTCCTCTAGACTGCGACAGCCATTTTTTATCCTGACAGAGCAAATAGGCTTGAGTTGCAGCGTGAGAGATTTAATAATCAGGTAGACATAAGGAAAAACTTGCAGTCAGGGAGTGCTGTTGGCTGCAGAAAAGCATTGGAGAAGCAATCACCTGGAGGTATTTAAAGCCAGAAGAGATCCCCCTCTGTACTGGTGGAATAATAAGTTGTCTTTTCTAGAGGCGGGGACTGGAGGAGATGATCTCTTGATCATTTGCAGATTGTGTCCAACCTCATTATCTTGTATCTACCCCAGCGCTTAGTACAGTCCCTGGTACATAATAAGCACTTAACAAATACCATAAAAACGTGAAAGAAATGGGAGGGCCAGGATGAGAACCCAGGTCCTACTGACCCCCGGGCCCACGCTCTATTCAGTAGGCCACTGTGCTGCTTCTTTGATCTTTTATTCTGTTCCTGATCCTAACTTCACAGCTATGTTTCCCCATTTCCCTCCATCTCCCCCTCAGCGGTTGGTTGGATTTGCTTCCGGGTCCAGGAGCACCAAGAGGCAAGTGTTCAAGGGCGGCCAAAGGGATTTTTTCTTTTTAAATCCTACACTGCTAATCTGACAACATCATTCCGCTTTCATTAACGAATCCCAACCAACGCGCTGTTTTGGTGGAACGCTTACCAATCCTTTTCCTCCCTTAGAATGAACGCGAACAGATCATGACCACAAACGTCTGGCTTAAACAGGTATGTGTCCGACAAGGACTCCAGCACCGTCTCCCGGATCATCAATGCCCTTGCTTTCGAAGTGCCGGTCGACCCATTTGCTTCGTAAATAACGACATGCCATTTCCCACCCAGGAGTGGACTGACTATCGTCTGGCCTGGGACCCGAGTACGTACCAGGGAGTGAAGATCCTGAGGATCCCCGCCAAGTGTATCTGGCTGCCCGACATTGTGCTTTACAATAAGTAAGTGATGAGACCTAAACTCCAGCGGAGCAGGGGAAGGGCAGGAATCAGAGCTGAAGGTGAGACTTGGCAACCAGAGGTACTGTTCAAGTTTTGGGCACTAGACGACTGAAATCATAGCTCGGCAGCGAGGTCTTGAGTCCACGGAGGAAACCCAGGGCCCTGGGTCCGGTTAGAATAACCAGGAATCTGAATCTTGGTTGACCTCTCTGTCGATTTGGAATGATGGAGTTGGCTTGACCCACTGCCGGCCCATAAAAAAGTCTGGGAGCTGAGAAGAAATATCTGGGGCAGATCGCTGCCAGGAGGATTACGATGTGCCTGGGAGAGGAGAGACAATGGCAGATGCAGGGGTCACAGATTCTCAGACGGGTGCGGTTTCCAACGTGGGAGAATAGACGCAGTTAGCCATGCCTAGAGGTTAAAGGTGGCTAAGCTCTTTGAAAACAAGAAAGGTTGGCAGGGGAGGGAGGAGGAGGTGGAGTCAGCCCAAGTTTTGAAAACTGCATTTGGGAAAGGAGCCTCAGGGGGACCACAGAAGAGGCTCCAACCTCTAATATGTCCATTAAGTAGCAATTTACAAAGAATCATTTCTTAAATGGCATTTATAAAGCCATTTCATAATGATGGAGATTTATACTTGGCAACCTCGGTCACTGGCCGGACGTGTTTTAGGCTCATAAAGCATTCCTGTGAAAAGCAAGGCATCGGTTGCCAAAAACTTAATTATTCTGACTGGAAAGTCAGTCGGCGATATCTAAGTGCCAGAGAGTTACCCGTGTTTGAAGGGATTGAACTGCCTTAGAAACACACCAGGTCACAGAGGGGCTGGGTGGCTTGAAAGGTCCTCAGGAGATTCGACAGGCTCACCCAGAACTAGCTTCGGGGATTTGGGGATCAAAGTTGAAGAAATCAATCCACTGCCTCCTTCCTAAATTGCCCCCCAGCTGGGTGAGTGGGGAGAGAAAGAAGGCCCCAAGAGAGGAAATGTCAAGCAGTGTGGCCTAGTGGAAAGAGCACTGGCCTGAGAGTCAGGTGACCTAGGTTCTAATTCAAGTTCCACCACTTACTTGAGGTGCGGCCTTGGGTAAGTCACTTAATATTTTTTTTAATTGCTATTTGTTAAGGACTTACAATGTGCCAGGCACTGTACTAAGAGCCAGGGTAGATACAACCTAATCAGGTTGGACACAGTCCCTGTCCCACATGGGGCTGACAGTCAAATCCCCATTTTACAGATGAGGGAATTGAGGTACAGAGAATTTAAATGAGTTACCCAAGGTCACACAGCAGACAGCTAATCATATCAATCATTTTGATTGATTGTGTGCAGAGTACTGTACTAAGTGCTTGGGAGAGTACAATAGAACACAGTTGGTAGACAGGTTCCCCGGACAACAACAAGCTTACTGTCAAGAGCGGGAGACAGACACGTGCATAAATTATGGATATAGCATAAGTGCTTTGGAGCTGAAGGAGGGGATAACACAGGAAGGAGAGGGAGAAGAGGAAATGAGGGCTTAGTAGGGAAGACTTCCTGATGGAGATTTGCCTTCAGTAAGGCTTTGAAGAGCCGAGATTAGAACCCAGGTCTTCTGACTCCCAGAACGATGCTCTTTAATTTTCCTGCACTTCAGTTTCCTCAACTGTAAAATGAGGATTCAAAACCTGTTCTCCCTACTGCTTAGACTGTGAGCTCCATAGGGGACAGGAACTCTAATTTAGAACAGTGCTTGACACATAGTGAGCACTTAACAAAAATAATAACAACAATAGAGCGTAAGGATTGCTAAGCCCACTCCTCATCCAAGAAGGGTGACAAAACCCAGTTGCTGGTCTTAACCAGTGGAGCATAAAAGATACCCCATGATCCTATGTCATAGCCTCATTTCTGCCACTACACTACACTAGTGAAGCAATGTGACCTTATGGATAGAGCACGGGCATGGAAGTCAGAGCCCGCTGTTGGGTAGGGATTGTTTCTATCTGCTGCCAAATTGTACTTTCCAAGCGCTTAGTACGGTGCCCTGCACACAGTAAGCACTCAATAAATACAACTGAATGAAAGAAGGATCTGAGTTCTAATCCCAGCTCTGCCACTTGTCTGCTGTGTGATACTGGGCAGGTCACTTCACTTCCCTGGGCCTCAGTTTCTTCATCTGCAAAGTGGGGACTCAATACCTGTTCTCCCTCCTCTTTCGACTGTGAGCTCCAAGTGGGACCTGAATATCTGGTATCTACCCCAGTGCTTAGTACAGTGTCTGGCACATAGTAAGTGCTTAACAAATATCACAGTTTTATTATTATTATTATTACAGCCTGGAGTCTCAGGACCTCCCCCTAGCAAACAGTGGGACCCAATTCTTATTGCTAGGAGAAAGTAACCTTGGATCTGGCTTGTACGGGGAAAGAATGAACAATAATAATAGTGACATTTATTAAGGCCTTAGTAGGTACCATATACTGGGATAGTTACAAGATTCTCAAATCAGATACAGTCCCTGTCCCATGTAGGACTCAAAAATCTAAAACTCCCCATTTAATAGATGAGGAAACTGAGGCCCAAGGGAAGTTAAGTGACTTGCTGAAGGTCACAACGGCAGGCCATTAGGAGAACTGAACTACAGCACAGGTCTCCCGCCCCTCAGACCTGTGCTCTTTCCACTGGAGAAGCAGAGAAACATCTCGGCCTAGCAGAAAGACCCAACAGTTGGGAGTCAGGAGACCTGGGCTCCTACTGGCCTGCTGTTGTGATCTTGGGCAAGTCACTTAACTTCTCTTGGACCTCAGTTTCCTCACTTTATGCTGTGTGACCTTAGCCAAGTCTCTTTACTTCTACTGCGCCTGGGTTTTCCCATCTGTAAAATGAGGATTCAAAACCTGTTCTCCTCTCTACTTACACCGCGAGCCTCTTGTGGGGCAGGGATTCTTTCCGACTCGATTACCTTGAATTAACTCCAGGGCTTAGTGATTAACAAATGCCACAGCGATTACTTACTAAGCTATGTGGTTTCCTTCAGATTTGGCAACAGGATTCACAGAACTACAGGGCCAATTCTGCTGATTCTGCTGATTCTGAGAGGAAAGAGGGGGAGAGAATTCACATAATGTGCAGACGACAAGTTTGGCTTCCTTATCCGGTGGAGGGGGGGTACTCGGGATATATGTCTTCAATGCCCTTTCCTCATTTTCTCGCTCCTTCTTCCTCAGTGCGGATGGCACCTACGAAGTTTCTCTCTACACGAATGCAGTGGTCAGATTCAACGGGAGCATCTTCTGGCTGCCCCCAGCCATCTACAAAAGCGCCTGCAAAATCGAAGTCAAGCACTTTCCATTCGATCAACAAAACTGTACCCTGAAATTTCGGTCCTGGACCTACGACCACACCGAGATCGACCTGGTCCTGAAGAACTCCATGGCCAGCATGGATGACTTCACCCCGAGTGGAGAATGGGACATCGTCGCCCTCCCCGGGAGGCGGACCGTCAACCCGCTCGACCCCAGCTACGTCGACGTGACGTACGATTTCATCATTAAGAGAAAGCCGCTGTTTTACACCATCAATCTCATCATTCCTTGCGTGCTGATCACCTCTCTGGCAATTCTGGTGTTCTATCTCCCTTCAGACTGTGGGGAAAAGATGACCCTGTGCATCTCGGTGTTGCTGGCCTTGACGGTGTTCTTGCTCCTGATCTCCAAAATCGTCCCCCCGACGTCTCTGGACGTCCCGTTGATCGGGAAGTACTTAATGTTCACCATGGTGTTGGTAACCTTCTCCATCGTGACCAGTGTCTGCGTCCTCAACGTGCACCACAGGTCTCCCAGCACTCACAGTATGCCTCCCTGGGTCAAGCTGGTTTTCCTCAAGAGGCTGCCCACGTTCCTGTTTATGAATCGTCCCGAAATTCACCCGGCCAGACAAAGGCCCGGCCCCCGGAGAAGGAACAGAGCTGAAGCCACCAGCCCAGCGGAGCTCTACAAGAACTCCATGTACTTTGTGAACCCGGCCTCGGCCGGGAAGATCCAAGATACTGCCGACGGCACTGGGGGCCAGCGGGATTTCCGGTTAAGGTCGTCTAAGAAATATCAACCCGAAGTCCAGGAGGCCATCGATGGGGTCAGCTTCATAGCGGAGCACATGAAAAGTGACGACAGTGACCAGAGCGTAAGTAGTGGCAGATCAGGGTGGCTTCAGCTGAGAGGTCAGATTCCTCACTTCCAGGAAGCTCCGCACTCCCAAAGCTTAATCTCCAAAAGATCTAGTTTAAGAACCAATCTGCTCCATTCCTTTTCTCCCAGCTTCGGCCAGGCATCCGGAAACCTTCTCTGAGCTCAGAGTCTCTACCCAGAGGTTCATTCATTCAATCGTATTTATTGAGCGCTTACTGTGTGCAGAACACTGTACTAAGCATTTGAAAGAGTACAATACAACAATAAATAGACACATTTCCTGCCCACAAAGAGCTTCAGTCTAGGGATGGGGGGAGAAAGACATTAATATAAATAAATGAATTACAGATATGTACCTAAGTGCTGTGGGGCTGGGATGGGGGGAGAACAAAAGGAGCAAGTCGGAAAGCTGCAGATGGGAGTGGGGGAACAGGAAAGGAGGGTTTAGTCGGAGAAGGCCTCTTGGAGGAAGGGAGAGTAATTGTCGGTTGGATTTGAGGAGGGAGGGCATTCCAGGCCAGAGGCAGGAGGTGGGCAAGGAGTCGGTGACAAGACAGACGAATTCAAGGCACAGTGAAAAGATTAGCTTTAGAGGAGTGAAGTGGTGGGCTGGGTTGTAGTAGGGGAGTAGCGAGGTGACGTAGGAGGGGGCAAGGTGATTGAGTGCTTTGAAGCCAATGGTGAGGAGTTGGGGGGGATACAAGGTTGTTAATATGTTTGGTTTTGTTCTCTGTCTCCCCCTTTTAGACTGTGAGCCCACTGTTGGGTAGGGACTGTCTCTATATGTTGCCAACTTGGACTTCCCAAGCGCTTAGTACAGTGCTCTGCACACAGTAAGCACGTCATCCCCCGGGCCTGGAATGCCCTCCCTCCCAACATCCGCCAAGCTAGCTCTCTTCCTCCCTTCAAGGCCCTGCTGAGAGCTCACCTCCTCCAGGAGGCCTTCCCAGCCTGAGCCCCTTCCTTCCTCTCCCCCTCGTCCCCCTCTCCATCCCCCCCATCTTACCTCCTTCCCTTCCCCACAGCACCTGTATATATGTATATATGTTTGTACATATTTATTACTCTATTTATTTATTTATTTTACTTGTACATATCTATCCTATTTATTTTATTTTGTTAGTATGTTTGGTTTTGTTCTCTGTCTCCCCCTTTTAGACTGTGAGCCCACTGTTGGGTAGGGACTGCTTCTATATGTTGCCAATTTGTACTTCCCAAGCGCTTAGTACAGTGCTCTGCACATAGTAAGCGCTCAATAAATACGATTGATGATGATGATGAATAAATACGATTGATGATGATGATGAAGGTGATCAGGTTGTCCCGCGTGGGGCTCACAGTCCTCATCCCCATTTTACAGATGAGGGAACTGAGGTGCCGAGAAGTGAAGTGACTTGCCCAAGGTCACCCTGCAGACATGTGGCGGAGCTGGGATTCGAACCCATGACCTCTGACTCCAAAGCCCGTGCTCTTTCCACAGAGCCACGCTGCTCCTCTAACCTCACCTTGTAACCTCCCCAGTGCTTAGAACAGCGCCTTGCACATAGTAAGTGCCTAACAAATGCCATCGTTATTATTATCAGGTTGTCCCACATGGGACGCACAGTCTTCCGGGAAGCAGCGTGGCTCAGTGGAAAGAGCCCGGGCTTTGGAGTCAGGGGTCGTGGGTTCAAATCTCAGCCCCACCAGTTGTCAGCTGGGTGACTTTGGGCAACTCACTTCATTTATTTATTTATTTTACTTGTACATATTTATTTTGTTTTGTTAATATGTTTTGTTTTGGTGTCTGTCTCCCCCTTCTAGACTGCAAGCCACCGTAGGGTAGGGACCGTCTCTATATGTTGCCAACTTGTACTTCCCAAGCGCTTAGTACAGTGACCTCAGGAAATGTCTGGGTTGGAGAGCAGAATTAAAACGGAGCTGGAAGTTCATCCCTCTCAACTGAACCAACAATCAGAATATGTTAAAGGTTCACAATTTACAATTTTTAAGGGGTAAGCTCCTTTAAGGATGGACTACTCCCCACCTTCAAAGCCTTATTGAAAGCACGTCTCCTCCAAGAGGCCTTCCCTGACTAGACCCTCATTTCCTCTTCTCCCACTCCCTTCTGCAAAACCCTTGCACTTGGATTTCACCCTCTATTCACCCTTCCCTCAGCCCCACACACTTATGTATATATCCATAATTTATTTACATTAATGTATGTCTCCCCCTCTTGACTGTAAGCTCACTGAGGGCAGGGAATATGTTTACCAACTCTGTTATATCGTACTCTCCCAAGAACTTAGTACAGTGCTCTGCACACAATAAGCGTTCAATAAATATGATTGATTCATGGAAAATGAGACGAGCTTAATAATGATGGTAATTAACCACCTACTATGTGTCACGTATGTCCCAAAAGCTGGACATACAAAATAAAAGGACTGGGTCACTCACAGTTCCAGTCCCACTCGGGATTCCCAAGCACTTAGTACAGTGTTTCACACTCAGTAGGGGTTCAATTAATACCACAGAGGGTGATGACGATGATGACGACCATGACTTTCAGGTGGTAAGCAAATGAAGCACTGGGTCCCCAAATGACCTTTTTAGTTGGTAAAATCTGAGATCTTCCCTTTGGCCCAGGCCTAGTCGATTTTTCAGATTAAGATCGGAGTGGGGGAACTAGTTGATAATTTTTCCGTGCTGTACAGAGGGTAAGTGTATTTGCGATCCCTGGAGGCAATCATCTTACATCACCGCAAATGGGATTTGATGGTCCGTATTGCAGCCCGTAAAACCAAAATGTGGTCTAGAAAAGAGCACAAGGCCATTTATAATTATTTTAGCCGTGATAAACATCTTGACCATTTGAGAGGAAGGAAAAACCTTACCCGGAGATGAATGCAAATTTGTTAAGTGCTATTAACCTTTCTCTGTTTTTCTTCCAGGTCATTGAAGATTGGAAATACGTTGCCATGGTAGTGGATAGACTGTTTCTCTGGATATTTGTATTTGTTTGTGTTGTAGGGACAGTTGGTTTATTCCTGCCACCCCTCTTTCAGGATCACTCTCCACCAGAGAGCCCTTAACCCACATCTCAAACTGCAAAATATTTGGACAGACGTATATCTCTGTGTACTACAAGTGGTTTCTGGAAATTTATTTCATCATTTTCCATCAAAAGTGGAAACTGACCCCTCTGGAACATTGTTTCAATCTTATTAAAACCCAAATGTAACAGAGCTACGAAAATGACCCAATTTGCTAAAATACTCAATGACAGCAGAAATGATGAAGCTACTTTATACTCTGTTGGGGCCAATTTTATCCCAAGATTGCTATTTTATAGAAAACTATTGCTAAGGGCATTTGTTTTCTTCAAAGCTAGTCAACACTAGATAGCTATTCAAACGTCAAACTTTGAAAAGTCACTGGTGGGCAACAACCGTACAATTTGCAATTCCCCGGTTGGGGTCCTCTTAGATAAAGCCAAAAAAATCTACTGAGCAATCATCATCATCAATCATATTTATTGAGCGCTTACTATGTGCAGAGCACTGTACTAAGCGCTTGGGAAGTACAAATTGGCAACATATAGAGACAGTCCCTACCCAACAGTGGGCTCGCAGTCTAAAAGGGGTGCCCCCCCCCCAACAACCTGTCAAAGATTAAATACAATAAATCTCAGGAAGAAAGACCACAGCCTAAATCATGGAAGACCTTGCATTTACACCATTTTTCCTCCAAGAGTTCAAGTGCTTTATTATATTGTTATCATCCCTGAAATGGGGCTGGTTTTATTTATTTGGGGCACTTGGAGGTAAGAGGGCTAGTTCAAGGCCACCTTGAATGAGTAAGATTTCCTGGAAAAAATTCAGTGCCCACTAAAAAACATAGTGACTTGTGACCCTAACCCACCTCCCCACCCTCATTTGGTCTAGAAAAGTCCCTCCAGCACAGATCCGAGAAGCAGCATGGCCTAGAGGAACGAGTACACACCTGGGAGTCAAAGAACCTGAGTTCTAATCCTGGCTCTGTCAAATGCTGGCTGTGTGACCCTGGGCAAGTCACCTAACTTCTCCAATTTGTTTTTGATGGCATTTATTAAGCACTTACTATGTGCAAAGCACTGTTCTAAGCACTGAGGAAGTTACAAGGTGATCAGGTTGTCCCACGTGGGTCTCACAGTCTTCATCCCCATTTTACAGATGAGGTAACAGAGGCACAGAGAAGTTAGGTGACTTGCCCGAAGTCACACAGCTGACAAATGGCGGAGCTGGGATTTGAACCCATGACCTCTGACTCCAAAGCCCGTGCTGTTTCCACTGAGCCACGCTGCTTCTCCATACCTCAAGTCCCCTGTCCTCTCTCCTACTTAGACTGTGAGTCCCAAGTGGGACAGGGACTGCATCCAACCTAATTCTCTTGTATTTACACCGGTGATTAAAACCAGAGAAAAAGCCTGGCATAGTGGATAAAGCACCGGCCTGGGAGTCAGAAGGTCATGGGTTCTAATCCTGGCTCTGCAACACGCCTGCTGTGTGACCTTGGGCAATTCATTTCACTTCTCTGGGCCTCTGTTACTTCATCTGTAAAATGGGGATTGAGACTGTGAGCCCCACATGGGTCAAGGACAGTGTCCAACCTGATTTCATTGCATCCACCCCATCATTTAGTACAGTGCCTGGTGCATAGTGAGCACTTAACAAATATCACAATTATTATTATTAATAATAATAACAGTGTTTGACATGTAGTAAATACCGTTTAAAAACCCCCCGATGTGTCTGGTAGAGATAATAAGTTGACTAGGAAGGGGCTCCAGTTTGGGAAGATGGAAATGTCAGTTGGTTCAAAATGGACAAGGCAAAGCTGCTTCCCTGGGAAAGACTCTACCTGCCATTGGGATGAAATGTAACACTTCAGCATCACACCATTGGCATCCATATTCTGGCTGACTTCCCCAGCCTGTCCCAAATGGCGGAAACTGGAGGATTCCCAATGGTGGCATTAAAGCCAATCCTCTTCTAAGGAAGCCAGTGTAAACCTAGCATTGCTCCAAGCTATTTGGAAGCCAAATACCCCATTCGCCTATGTGAATTGGCTCTACACAGTCAGTTGGGATTTGCTCCTGGATTTTCACATTGGCTAATAACTTTTTAGACAGGGCCAACCAATGACTTAGCAGCCCCAGGAATTATCTCTGCGAAAGAACTCCATGAACCCTTGTCAATCAATCCACGAATGGTATTTATTAAATATTTCTATGCGCAGAACACTGTACTAAACACTTGGGAGTGTACAAAGAACAGAATTAGAAGACGCGGTCCCTGCCAATAATGATCTAACCCTCCCCACAGGGAGCTCAGAACTTGCTTCAGGATAATAAGAGGCTCAGGTCTTTAACCACCATGCTGCTGTTATTCTATTTAATGAATTTCTAGCTCCAAAGTGAGCAACTCCACAGTCCATTCCACCCAAGATTTAGACAAAAAACACACTCTCCTATGGTATCTCCCCCCCCCCACACACACACACTCACCTCTGCACAGCTGGTGTGATGGCTGGAAAATGACAGAAACCGGACTTGGATCTTTTGGAAATCTTCAGGAGTCCCTCATCCCGTGTCACCCTAGCTACTGCTCCAGTGGTGTTTGTTAGAAAGGCATTCCGGTATTAGGCAGTGGGACAACCCCTAATAATGCCCTGCAGAGGGGTCTGGGTGAAGGGTGGATATCTTTGCCATGGGATGACTGAGTTAAGGGTCTACGTCTTGAGAGCTTTCTGATCTTCATGGATCTGGCTGACCCAGAACAGTCTGGCGAGATGTAAAACCCAGTTCTGCCATTTGGCTTGGGCTGGACCGAGCAAAAAACCCCAGTAAGCTCCAACTGGGACTGCTCTGGAGCTGAGGATAGTGGAAGCCTCCTCTTGTCAAGGTGAAGCAGTGTGGAAAGAGCATGGGCTTGGGACTCAGAGGGATTGGGGTCTAATCCTGGTTCTTCCATTTGCCTGCTGGGTGACCTTGGGCAAGTCACTTAACTTTTCTATGCCTGTTACCTCATCTAAAAAATGGGGATTAAGTCCTCCTCTCTTTGATATAGACGACTGTGTATCTATCCTGTCTTTATTACAGTGCCTGACACATAATATGAGCTTAACAAGTACCATTAAAAAACAATCAAAAAAAACGGCTAGGTTAGGCTCACCCTTTTGAAGTGGAGGGAGAGGGAGGGGTTGGGTGTATAATGAAAAGCATGCTCTGATCATGACAGGAGCTGCAAAATGGAGCAAGGGTGTAGCAGCAGAGAACCACCTTGCTTCTTTGCCTACACTGACCCTAGAAGTTCCATAAACCATCTCTAGTGTGTTAATCAGTCAATCAGTTGTATTCATTGGGTACCTTTTACATACCAAGATTGAACTAAGTGCCTGGGAGAGTATAGTAGAATTAGAAGAAACCATCCATGACCACAAGGAGCTTACAATCTAGTGAGAAGACAATCACTAAAATAAATTATAAATAGAAGGAAGAAGGAGCATTGTTTAAGTGCACAAAAGTACTGGTGGAGCAGTTGGGATGGGGAAAATAGACATTCACCGGGGAAGGTCTTCTGTACACTCCCAAGTGCTTAGTAGAGTGCTCTGCACACCGTCAGCACTCAATAAATACCAATGATGATGATGATGATGATGGCGATGATGATGTGTTTTCAGAAGGGTTTGAAAATGGGAAGAGCTATTGAGCTGCCAGATTTGAAGAGGGAGGGAGTTCCAGGCGGGAGACAGCATGAGCCAGAGGTTGGCAAGAGAGAAAAGGATTAGGCACAGTGAGTCCATTAGCTTTAGAGAAACGAAGAATTCAAGCTGGGGTGTAGGACGAAAATAAAGTAGATTAAGCAGGAGGGAGAGAGCTAATTGAGTGCCTTAAAAACCGACAGTCCGGAGTTTCTGCTTGATGCAAAGAGGAATGGGCCAAGGCATTTTTCCGTGACCACTAATGGAGTTATACCTGTGATGAGTGGTCCAGCAAAGCACAAAGTCCCAAAAGCAAATGAGGTGTCTCTACACTAACTGAAATCAGACCTTCTAGAGAGATTTTCCTGGGAGAGGAGTTATGTTTTAAACCAGAAAGAAAAGAGTACCCTTGGAGAAGCCAACAATCTCCCCCAGGAAAGAGTTCCAATAATTCCAACTGTGTGTCACCAGTCAGCGATGTAAAAATCGCTTACAGAAAATTGCTTAGAGAAGCAGCGTGGCTCAGTGGAAAGAGCCCGGGCTTTGGAGTCAGAGGTCATGGGTTCAAATCCCAGCTCCGCCAATTGTCACCTGTGTGACTTTGGGCAAGTCACTTAACTTCTCTGTGCCTCAGTTCCCTCATCTGTAAAATGGGGATTAAGACTGTGAGCCCCCCGTGGGACAACCTGATCACCTTGTAACTTCCCCAGTGCTTAGAACGGTGCTTTGCACATAGTAAGCGCTTAATAAATGCCATCATTATAAAAAATACCTCCCTTGGTCACCAGAGGATAGGATCAGAGCAAAGGTAAAACCCATTTTCATTAGCATAATGGAATTAGAGGAATTACTGGAAGTTATCGGGCTTGGAGCCTGGAAATGATACCCTAGGACATGGGGGGCCAGGAATGGGATAAATAGATTCAAGAGAGAGGTCCAAGAAAAGTGACTTCTGAGTGTGGGGAAGGCTTTTGCGGTTGTGTTGGGGGAGGAGATGGGAAGAAGGGAAGGGGATGAGAGGAGGCCATATTCTGATGCCTTGATATCTGGAAACCTTGAAGAAAAGACCGCACAAATACATAGTTTTAGAGAAGCAGCATGGCTCAGTAGAATAGAGCGTGGGCTTGGAAGTCAGAAGGTCCGGGGTTCTAATCCCACCTCTGCCTTGTGTCTGCTGTGTAACTTCAGGCAAGTCTCAACTTCTCTGTGCCTCAGTTACCTCATCTGTAAAATGGAGATTCAATCCTGCTTCCTCTTCCTAGACTATGAGTCCATGGGAGATAGAGACTGGGTCCAACCTGGTTATCTTGCATCTACCTCAGTGCTTAGAACAGCTCTTGGCACTTGGGAATGCTTAGCAAGTACTAGAGAAGCAAGAAAAGCAGCATGGCCTAGCGGTTAGAGCAAAGCCCTGGGAGTCAGGAGGTCATGGGTTCTAATCCCAGCTCTGCCACTTGTCTGCTGTGTGACCTTGGGCAAGTCACTTCACTTCTCTGTGCCTCAGTTACTTCATCTGTAAAATGGGATTTGAGTCACTAGGCCCTACATGGGACAGGGACTGTGAAAAACTCCATTTGCTCCATCCACCCCAGCGCTTAGTACAGTGCCTGGCACATAGTGAGCACTTAACGAATACCATCATTATTAAGTATTATTATTGTTATTTATTAATAATATTAACAAATACCACTTCAGGAGAGACTCCCGTTGGTCCCAATTGCCCCAGCCTTTCCAGATTGTGAGGAATGGGGCTTCTCCCCAGCGATGGTGGGTGAAGAGGGAGGAGCCGCCTGTCGCTCAAGGGACTCACCACAGACCCCCACCCACCCACACACCAAAACGTGTGTTTATGTGAGTATTTTGTGGGGGTGGGAGGGCTACAGGTCACGAGGGCCTCACTTGAGTGAAGAGCCCTTACAGCCAATCCACCGGGTGGAGGGTTTGACTGCTTCTCAGGCTGTCGACGGACCGCACTCCATCAGCCCAAAAATCGGGATCCCGAGCCATGCACCCCCAGGCCAACACTCCTCATTGCCTCCCCTTATCCTACCCTCCTTTTCCCTCCCCTCTTTTCCCTTCTCCGATCACCTCTTTTTCCTCTCCTCTCCACTCTTCCCCTTCCCTCTCTACTCTTTCTCTCCCCTCTCTCCCCTTCCCCAACCCCTCCCCATTCCTGTGCTTCCTAGGCCCCCTCCTCCTTCCATTGCTGTTGTAATCCCCAAACAATTAATCAATCCTATTTACTCAACACTTTCTGTGTTCAGAGTACTGTACTAAGCACTTGGGAGAGGACAATATAATAGAGTTGGTAGACACATTCCCTGTGGACAATGAGTTTACAGTCTAGAGGGAGAGCCTGAGCTCCAACCCTGGATCACCCTCACAGATGGCTTCCTCTCACCCTGCACCCATGCAGCCTACAGAAACCCAGGTACCAGGGATGATTTCTGCTACCTTTCTTTTATTGTATTCAATCAATCAATCAATTGTATTTATTGAGCGCTTACTGTGTGCAGAGCACTGTACTAAGCACTTGGGAAGTACAAGTTGGCAACATATAGAGACGGTCCCTACCCAACAGCGGGCTCACAGTCTAGAACGGGGAGACAGAGAACAAAACAAAACATATTAACAAAATAAAATAAATAGAATAGATACGTACAAGTAAAATCAATAGAGTAATAAATACGTACAAACATATATACATATATACAGGTGCTGTGGGGAAGGGAAGGAGGTAAGGTGGGGGGGTGGAGAGGGGGAGGAGGGGGAAGAGGAAGGAGGGGGCTCAGTCTGGGAAGGCCTCCTGGAGGAGGTGAGCTCTCAGTAGGGCCTTGAAGGGAGGAAGAGAGCTAGCTTGGCAGATGTGCGGAGGGAGGGCATTCCATAAGCACGTACTATGTGTCAAACACTGTTCCATGGGTTGGGGTTAGGACATGCTGTGAGCCCCCTGTGGACTGGGATTGTCTCTATTGGTGTATTGCACGTTTCAATTGCTTAGTACAGTGCTCTGCACACAGTAAGTGCTCAATAAATACGATTGAACGAATTAGGTAGGACACAGTCCCTGTCACTATCAGGCATAAACCCCCTATAATCTCCCCTGTCCCTCCCCAATCCCTCCCTCCTCCTGCCCCTTCTTCAACTCTCCCATCTTTCCCAGCAATATCTCCAGAGGAGTTCTCCTTCCTTCTCTCAAAATCCAACCTCTCCACCTATGCATCCGACCCTATTCCTTTGCACCTTATCAAAACACTTGTCCCCTCCCTTTCTCCCTCCCTAACTGCCATCTTCAACTGTTCTCTTTCCAATGACTTCTTCCTCAGTGCTTTCAAACATGCCCATGTCTCCCTTATCCTAAAAAAACCCTCCATTGACCCCACAGCTCCCTCCAGTCATCACCCTATCTCCCTCCTACCATTCCTCTCCAAACTCCTTGAGCGGGTTGTCTACACCTGCTGCCTCAAGTTCTTCTCCTCTAATTCTGTCCTTGATCCCCTCCAAACTGGCTTCTGTCCCCTTCATTCCACAGAATTGGCCCTCTCACAGATCACCAAAGATCTCCTTCTTGCCAAATCCAACGGCCTCTACTTCATTCTAATCTTCCTTGACCTCTCAGCTGACACTGACACTGTCAACCACCCCCTTCTTCTGGGAACATCATCCAAACATGGCTTCACTGGCATTATCCTCTCCTGATTCTCCTCCTATCTCTCTGACCGCTCATTCTCAATCTCTTTCGCGGGCTCCCCCTCTGCCTCCCACCCCTTAACTGTGGGTGTCCCTCAAGGTTTAGTTCTGGGTTCCCTTATATCCTGCATCTACACCCACTCTCTTGGAAAACTCATACCGCTCACATGGCTTCAACTACCACCTCTATGCAGATGATGCCCAAATTTACATCTCCAGCCCTGATCTCTCTCCTTCTCTGTAGTCTCGCTTTTCCTCCTGCCTTCAAGACATTTCTACTTGGATGTCCTCCCGTCACCTCCAACCTAATATGTCTAAAACAGAACTTCTTATCTTCCCACCCAAACTCTGTCCTTTCCCTGACTATCCCATCACTGTAGATGGCACCGCCATCCTTCCTATCTCACAAGCCCATAACCTTGGCGTTATCCTTGACTCCTCTCTCTCTCATTCAACAAACATATTCAATCCATCACTAAAATCCTGTTGGTTCCATCTTTACAACATCACTAAAATATGTCCTTTTCTCTTCATTCAAGCTCCATCCTCCCACGTTAATCTAAGCATGTATCTTATCCTGCCTTGATTACTGAATCAGCCTCCTTACTGACCACCCCCAGCCTCCTGTCTCTCCCCACTTCAGCCCAAACTTCACTCTACTGCTCAGATCATTTTTCTATAAAAACGCACAGGCCATGTTTCCCCACTTTCTCATGAACCTCCAGTGGTTGGCCACCCATCTCCACAACAAACAGAAACTCCTCACCATTAACTTTAAAGCACTGAATCACTTTGTCCACTCCTATCTCACCTTGCTACTCACCTATGACAACCGAGCCCACACACTTTGCTCCTCTAACGTTACTTTTTTCACTGTACCTCAATCTCGTCTCTCTCACTGCCGACCTCTTGGCCACATCCTGCCTCTGACCTGGAACATCCTCCCTCCTCATATCCTCCCTCTCTCCATCTTCAAAGCCTTATTGAAGG
Organism: Tachyglossus aculeatus; assembly: GCF_015852505.1. Lineage (NCBI taxonomy): Eukaryota > Metazoa > Chordata > Mammalia > Monotremata > Tachyglossidae > Tachyglossus > Tachyglossus aculeatus. The sequence goes on along the minus strand of NC_052091.1, from coordinate 12,511,315 downwards.
CACATATCCTCCAAAAGACCTTCCCTAAGGCCTCCTTTCCTCTTCTCCTACACCCTTCTGCGTCACCCTGACTTGCTCCCTTTATTCATCCGCCCCTCCCAGCCCCACAGCATTTATGTACATTTCTGTAATTCATTTATTCATATTAATTCATATTCATATTAGTGACTCTTTCCCCCTCTAGACTGTAAGCTTGTTGTGGGCAGGGAATGTGTCTGTTATATTGTACGCTCCCAAGTGCTTAGTACAGTGCTCCTCACGCTGTAAGCACTCAATGAATATGATTGACTGACACTGATTCAATAAATACCATTAATTGTTTAAAAATAAAAACACTTGTATTAGCTTGTTTCTAGACTGTAAGATGGACATGTCTACCGACTATATTATATTGCACTCTCCATAGCACTTAGTAGAATGCTCTGCACACAGTGGATGCTCAAGAAATAAGAATTCATTCATTCATTCAAGCATATTTATTGAGCGCTTACTGTGTGCAGAGCACTGTACTAAACGCTTGGGAAGTACAATTCAGCAACAGAGACAATCCCACAGTGGGCTCACAGTCTGGGGGGGCGGGGAGGCAGATAACAAAACAAGTAAACAGGCATCAGTAGCATCATTATAAACAGAATTATAGATATAGACACATCATCATCATCACCATCATCAATCGTATTTATTGAGTGCTTACTATGTGCAGAGCACCGTACTAAGCGCTTGGGAAGTACAAATTGGCAACATATAGAGACAGTCCCTACCCAACAGTGGGCTCACAGTCTAAAAAGGGGAGACAGAGAACAAAACCAAACATACTAACAAAATAAAATAAATAGAATAGATATGTACAAATAAAATAAATAAATAAATAAATAGAGTAAAAAATATGTACAAACGTATATACATATATACAGGTGCTGTGGGGAAGGGAAGGAGGTAAGATGGGGGGATGGAGAGGGGGACGAGGGGGAGAGGAAGGAAGGGGCTCAGTCTGGGAAGGCCTCCCAGACATCATTAATAAAAATGTATAGAATTATAATTATAAATATGTACATATGCACACAAGTGCTGTGGGGTGGGGAGGGGGTAAAGCAAAGGGAGCGAGTCAAGGTGATGGGGAGGGGAGGGGGAGCAGAGGAAAAGGGAGCTTTGTTTGGGAAGGCCTCCTGGGTTGATTAACAAAGACTGTTAATATCAGTACTACCAGTATTGATGAAGCACCTCTTGTTGCAGAGCACTGTACTAAGTCCACAAAGCTGTCTATTGAGCACCCAACCTGTGCAGAGCACTATGCTGATCTCCTACAGTGTGCAGAATAGTGTACTGGTCACTAACTATGAGCCACGCATTATACTGAGTACCTAGTAAGTGCAGAGCACCGAACAACACATCCAATGGGGCAGAGCAGTGTTCTGAGTGATTACACACAGTTGTTCTTGGCTCTTGAAGGACATACTCTGGACAGTGAAGGATTCAACTATTTGTACAGGAAATCCTAACAACGTGAACAGCCAAAGAAAAATATTCTCTGACTATGGTTGTAACTGGGTACAGATTGAATCCCCAGTCTATTTAGGTACTAAGGGCTGTGATTATAAAGGGCTACTCATTTTGAGCAACTGTCTTCTCCCATTGTTCCCAAGCAGGTCTGCCCTAAAACGGTCTGACAGAGTCAGACAGGAGGTTGACAATAGGCAAGCGGACAGTTTCCTTGTGACTGATGATGCCTCTAGGCATCTGGTTTATGTGTTCCAAATTAGCTCTGTAATATGATGCACGAGCATCATTATGAGCATTTGTACTGTATTCTATGTGATGAAGTAAATCCCCAGTGGCACCTCATAACATGCACCAGTAGCAGCCACACAGGTCCTCTTAATCAATTTTTTAGGCTCTCTTATACATCTCTCCAAAACATCTGATAATACGGCATGTCTTTTTAGTGAACGTCGTCGTCGGCTGTTCTTCACCGTGGTGCCCCGGGGGCAGTGCTCACGTTACAATCGCCGAGACCCATCGCTGCCCTTCAACTACTCCCAGACACTGTCCAAACTGCCCCAGAGTCAGGCCTCACACCCCTGGGGCAAGAGAGGAAGGGTCTTTCCAAGGGGCTACCTTTGGTCCCCCTTTTGGGGGAAAGGCTTTTTCCCACTCCCTCATCAGTCTCCAAGAGGAAGCCCCCAGGTGCTTACCATAGTCTCTGGAAGGAATACATTTGGGACCCACAGTTGTAAATGACTTTTCTTCCACCAAAAACGATATATTGAGTGGGCTTGGGTGGCCCAGCATTGAACCAGGCACTTGAAATCTACATTAAAGAGCAGACGGCACCCTTCGATCAAAGAGCTGGCAAAATAATAGATTTCAGGTTATTTTTCTGATATGAAAATAGGGGGATCAGCATGGCCTAATAGACGAAACACAAGTCTGGAGCTAGAGGATCTGGGTTTCAACCCCAACTCTGCCACTTGCCTGCTGTGTGACCTTGGGCAAGTAACTTAAACACTCTGTGCCTCACTTTGCCCAACTGCAAAATAAGCATTCAATACCTGTTCTGCTTCCTACTTAGACTGCGAGCCCCACATTCGACAAGGACTGTGCCTGACCTGATTAACTTGTATTTATCCCAGCGCTTAACAAATTCCATAAAAATCATCCAGAGCTAAGCTATAAGCGTGACAAAAATGTAATAAGCTACATGTATTTTCTGTTCCAGTAGCTTCTGTGGCCAACTCCTTTTATGGTGTTACATCCATCCTCATACATCTTTCAGAGCTATTACGGCAAAACAAAACAAAACAAACCCTTCTCCAAGTAGCACAAGCCTCAGCAAAGCAAGATATAATGTTTACATGCACGCAGGGTGGAAGATGTTAATTTTGAAGCAAAACAATAAAAATTCATGACTACTGACAATCTTTATAAAATAATTTTTAGTCTCTAAAAAGAGGAAATTATGTGAAGGAAATTTTCCTTAAATTTGTCCTTCTGCACTCCGCCTCCCTACCCCCAACCTCCAATAAGGAAAGCAAAAAAAAAAAATTTCTAACCAGAATACCAATGGGGTTGTGGCCACCTCTTTACCCTCTTCCCCAACGACATGTGAGTTTTCTAGGGCGGCCTCAACTAGATTCTTTCTTCTCCCAGAGCCAAGATTTGGCCAATTCTAGCACTGATTCCTCCCTAAAAACCTCATAAAATGATTCTCCTTTTTTAGGGCATAAAATCTGAGTGGGCAGGAACCTTCCCAAGCCCTTAATCCAGCACACTGCACCCAATTACTACAAGAAAATGTCTTGAAGCTTTGAGAATATTCCTGCACCACCAGTGATGGGAAGGAGAGACAGGTCTAATGTCAGGAGGAGACAGGAAGAATAAGAAATGGGCTCAGCAGAAGAAAGTATGGGGGTGATTTTGACATAATTATTATTGTTTTGGTACTTGCTAAGTGCTTACTATGTGCTAAGCACTGTTCTAAGTGCTGGGGTAGATACAAGTTAATCAGGTTGGATGCAGTCCCTGTACTACATAGGGCTCACATTCTTTATCCCCATTTTACAGATGAGGGAACTGAGGCCCCGAGAAGTGAAGTGACTTGCCCAACGTCACACAGCAGACGTGCGGTAGAGCCGGGATTAAAACCCAGGTCCTTCTGACTTCCATGCCCCTGCTCTATCCACTAAGCCAAGCCGCTTCTAGAATGAACTTCTAGAAAGGAAGGGGAGTCTGGAGGGAGGAGAAAGGACAATCAATCAATCAATAATATTAACTGAGAACTTACTGTGTGCAGAGAACTGTACTAAGCGCTTGTGAGAGCACAATATAACAGAGTTCGTAGACGTGTTCCCTGTCCACAACGAGCTTACGGTCTAGAGGGGAAGACAGACAGTAAACTGTAAACTGTGAAAGCTCAAAGTCAGCAGCGTGACCTATGGATAGAGCATGGGCCAGGGAATCAAAAGGACCTGGGTACTTATCCCGGCTCTGCCACACGTCTGCTGTGTGACCTTGGGCAAACCATTTAATTTTTCTGTAAAATGAGGATTAAGACTGTGAGCCCTAGGTGGGACACAGATTAAGTCCAACCCGATTACCTCACCCCAGCACTTAGAACGGTGCCTGGCACAAAGTCAGTGCTTAACAAATACCACAACTATTATATTATATTATCATTATTATTATTATCTACTTATTATTATTAGCACAGGAAGGCATCCATTCTGTCTGTCTCCCCCTTCTAGACTGTGAGCCCTTTGTTGAGTAGGGACTGTCTTTATATGCTACCAACTTGAACTTCCCAAGTGCTTACTACAGTGCTCTGCACACCGTAAGCGCTCAATAAATACGGTTGAATGAATGAATGAATGAATGAATCCATTCCCCTTGGTTATGTTATTCAGCTTGTCCTCAGTGTGAATCCATATCCGGGCATTTTTACGGGCAATGGAATGGGGGTGGAGGCTATATTAGATTTATTTAGTAGGATATGACTCAATGATAGGAATGACGAGCTCAGCCCCAAAGTATCTGCAGGGAATTAAAGAGGAGGAACTGTAGTATGACAGCTCCAGGAAGACTTCCCCAATTAATTTACAATAATTAATTCACAACATCCCCAACATGTCAGCTTGGCCATATGTGTGCTTTTTTTTTCCTATCCCCAGCACTCATGTACCTATCAGTATTTTGAATATTTTGTTTCTACTTTGCCATTTTGTGATGGATTTGAACTGCTTCCTGCTTTATCCTTGTTGCTCCTCCACCTTTCACTCTCTATAAATAATTTTGATCTGTTCCCCCCCCCCCCACACACAATATAAGCTTCTTGAGGGGAGGGAATGCATCTCGTCAAGTGTTTTTAGTGCCTAGCCCTCAGCAAGAGCTCCTTCAAGACCACTGATTAACCTAGACTTAATACTGCAGATTGCCTTATAAGAAGCAATGTGGTCTAATGGATAGAACACAGGCCTGAGTGTCAGAAGGATGTGGGTTCTAATCCCAGCTCTGTCACTTGTCCGCTGTGTGATCCTGGGGAGGTCACTTCACCTTTCTGTGCCTCAGTTCCCTCATCTGTGGAATGGGGACTAAGATTGTGACCGTGTCCAACCTAATTAGCTTGAATCTACCCCAGCACTTAGTACAGTTCCTGGTACACAGTTAAGTCCTTAACAAAAATTGTTTAAAAGAAAAAAGAACCACAGCAAGGAGCTTGAGCTTAGAAAGCTGTTTTTCCTCCCTAAGTGATCCCTAACAGGCCTTTAGGGAAGTCTTGGAGGACCCTAACAGGACTTTTAGACTGTGAGCCCACTCTTTTAGACTGTGAGCCCACCCTTTTAGACTGTGAGCCCACTGTTGGGCAGGGACTGTCTCTATATGTTGCCAACTTGTACTTCCCAAGCACTTAGTACAGTGCTCTGCACACAGTAAGTGCTCAATAAATACGATTGATTGATTGATTGATTGATTGATTTAGGGGAGAAATCCAAAACTTGCTTAGCCTCCATTGTTTTCCTGACTCTGTCCAGCTAGTTCCCTTTTTAGCATTCATTGACTGAAGAAGTCATGGCAGGGGAACAAGCCTAGCCCAAATAAGCTTGGGGGATTAGGCTCCAGTTTACATCTTGGCCGTCCAGCTTGTGTGGCCAGAGGGTGGGTGGAGGGTAAAGTGGAGGAGCAGATGCAAGAGACCCTAGTCACACTCATTCACAGGTCAAGCAGGTTCTGCTACTTCAGGGCACAATCAAATGGCAACCTGAGTTGAGAATACCTGAAAAGAAAAAAAGCACCCGGTGGTGCCCAGGAAGAACATCCTTGGATTTCGAAGCTACAGGGAATAAGTCTACCAACTCTGTGGTACTGTACCCTCCCAAGAGTTTAGTACAGTGCTCTGCACACAGTAAGTGCTCAATAAATACCATTAATGATGAATGAGTCTCTCAGGGACTGCAGCCTGCATCCTCTGGAGGGGAGCGCCGAGTCATCTGCCATGACTGCCTTGTCATCATCATCATCAATCGTATTTATTGAGCGCTTACTGTGTGCAGAGCACTGTACTAAGCGCTTGGGAAGTACAAATTGGCAACATAGTACAAACTGGCAACATTTGTCGATACCCACTGCTCCACATTCCAGTTATGATGGGATTTCATTGAACTGGGCCTTCTGTCCAGGCTTGGACCCAAAGTTACCTACCTACAGGAGGGTCCTGATGAGGGGGTGGGAGGGGAGAGGGAGGAGGAAATGCTGAGGATGATTGGATTAGCAGGCTCATCATTTGATGGTCTCTTGCCCATGCTTCTTGCCAAATGCTTACTTTAACCCTAGGGGAACTAAAATCTCCTGCTCTCTGCAATTTATTTTGTGCTTGTCGCTCCCTCTCTTCATGACTATGTGGGCAGCTGGAAATGGGGCTGGACCTAGTTCTAATAGGAGCTTCATCAGGCAAAATGTTCTTCAGACTCCTGCAGTGTGCCTCTCCCTGTGATTTGATCCACAGAAAAGCAGATCTGTCTGTATTCCCAGTGCCGGCAGAGAAGCCCTGCGGCTTAGCACGACTCCAGGAGTCTGTACTGACGAGCAGGAATCTCTCCCGTCATGGAAAACAGACACTGGCTTTTTCTACTTACCGTGATCTCCTTCTCCATGAAAGGTAAGTGGCTGTGGGAAGGAGCTGAGGTGGGGTTTGCAGGTTTAGCTATTCTTTCTTTTTTAAATTGCAACTCTATATCGGTGGGAATTGTTCGTAATACCGCCCTGGGTTTAGTGGTGAAGGGTTTACTGAGACTTTAATAAGCAATGGCTGGTATTATATGATGCCTGCAGGATTCTTGCAACGTATGTTTTTATTGTTTGAAAATCCTAATTTCCTACTATTTAGAAACAAAAACCTGTTCTCCCAAGTCTTGGAGGACTTCAACCTTGCTAGAAGCTTAGAGTAGTGAAAGGAGCTCCTTTTTCTGGACGCTTAAACCTTGCAGTGCTATTCTCTAGTTGGGTTTCTTTCAAACTTGAAGACTAATGGCAAAGTATTTTAACTTAAAAGATGCACATGTCCGCAGGGTACAAAATAATCTAACTCCCAGAAAGATAATTGAAGTACAAGAAAGAGAGGAGGTGGTTAATGTACTAAGGAAATGCTGTTGAAGCATCTTAGAAGAAGGAATCAAAAGATGAAAATCCCATCCTTCTCTGGCAATTTACCATTAGGGCTCTGATTTGCCAAAGAATAAGGTGTATACCCATGAGCCTTGTTCACCTGAAAAGAACAGCACATTTCCTAATTACATAAATTGACGCATACAGGAGATTTGGCTAATGAGAAAACAGTAATCTTATCTTTCCCAGATTTTTTTCATTCCTCAGTTTTTAATTGTTTGTAGGATGAGGATTAGCAGCCAACACCATTTGTGTAATCTATTCCAAATTTTATGGGGAACCTTGCTTTGGATAGGTGGTACTGACATAGACCCTGAAGAGTCTCAGAATGGAACAGGAGAAAAATGGAAACAGTTCTCTCCGATTCCCCTCCCTGCTTGACCTCCCTCATACCCCCACCTCCATCACTGCCATTTTGGGATTAAACCCCTCGGTGACTGGGGGAGTTAGTGATAAGGCCTTATAACCTTTGGGATGGCCAATGTCCCTTGAATTCCAAGATAGAACTCGGCCTTTTCAGGAACTGTCTTGCTTAGAAGTAAACCATGCTCTCCCTTAATTACTAGAGATCAGAAAAGGACTGAGAAGCAGTAAGAATCTCAGCACTGAAGGAATCAATGGCTCTGTGTGTTTGTGTCTGTGTGTGACCTGAACTATAGTACTACCTTAAAGACCCCTGGACAGAGCATATAGCTGTGGGAGGGAGGAAAAAGGAGTTCACTTCAGACCTCAGTGATATTTAAATGATCTAATCTGAATTGCTGAATTGTACTTCCCAAATGCTTAGTACAGTGCTCTGCACCCGGTAAGTGCTCAATAAATGTGATTGAATGAATGAATAATCCCTTCATTTATATAGTAGTTACTTATCTGAAACTCATTATCAGTCTGAGGCCAAGACTCCTGCAAGAGGACCTAGAAGGGCAAGGATCAGCTCCTACCTTGGCTGAAGTCTTCCTGACAACCAGTTTGAACAAGTTAAAGATAATTTTGTACTGCCCCGTCCTTATACTGTGCTCTGTACACAGCAGGTACCAGCTAAATGAGGATTCTGAGCAGATCTGCTGGATTGAAATTCGCCTCTCCCCTTTCTTTAAACTAGGCAGAAAGCTCTGGGTCCCTCAGAAAACTTAGATCCACAGTCTCACTTTCCAATAAGTAGAAAGGGAAGGAGTCCACTGAACTTCTTGATTATTCTATTAAGAGTTATAGTAATGTCCTCATCGCTTTAATGGGTGTTTGACTAGATCTTTTAAAACCTGTTCTATGCAATGTCTATACTGGCTGAAGTATTAGGCTTCTGGCCATCTCTGCCTTTCCCTCCTCTCCCTCTCAGATCAAGCAGTAGTTTTGTCACCGGGCCCAGAGACCTCGACTCAATAAGTGGAACACGGTAAACGAACTCTCTGTGGAAACTGTGCAAAAGCTGGAGACGAGTCCCGGTCGGTGTCGGGTTTGAAACCATTCATTCTCTCAAAAATCAGATCGTCACTTTGGACGTCTCTTTGGAACAGGCCCATCGAGGCTTCCTGTCAGGCTACTGGGTGGAGCGCTCTACCAATGCCACCCTTTCCTCTCCCTCAGTTTCTCCAACAACTTTGCCCTCAGCTTCACCCTTACTTTCTCCTTCAGCTTCGTGGAGTTTGGGCGGAGTGGGTTTCAAATAGCCTATTCCACCCCACTGAAATTCTATAAACTGGAGAATGTGGATTCCCTGGCAGCCCGTGGTCCCTAATAACATTTTTGATACCCTCCCCATCTCTGTTAGCTGCATTTTATATAAAATACTAGTACTGAGTGGTTACTTCATTGACTGTCCAACCAACCTTTATCCTCTCAATTTCCCTTTTCCCCCACCAACCCACTTCCCATTCCTATCCCACCCTCCTCTATTCATGCTTTCTTCCAAATCAAAATCTAGCAAAAACCACTTGGTTTCTTCAACTAAAACTCTATCCAAGCCGGTCCATTCAGCTCAAATGGACATCATGTGAGCACTTGTACAGTCATTTCATTTCAAAAACAACCACATTTAGAGGATACCCATCAGAGAGTGGTGTTCTTCAGGTTTTATTGCCTTGCTTCATTACCGCTCACCTAACTATACATATTTTCACCTACCAAATCATGTTCGTTCCCCACACTTTTTCTCATTTTTACTCATTTCTCATCCTTTCTTCCCTTCCTTCTTGCACTTACAAATATGAATACATGTGAATAAGTAAGTCGAATAAGAATGTGAATGTAAGGAGGTGGGTGTTTGAATGTGTGGGATCGTGAATGAGGTTGGGTGGTTGGTTTTCGTTTTCAGGGGCTGGGGGAGGGATCCGAGATTGGGCTACTTTGGAAGCAGGAATGATAACTGTTTACTTGTACATATTTATTATTCTATTTATTTTGTTAGTGATATGCATCTAGCTTTGCTTCTATTTATTCTGATGACTTGACACCTGTCCACATGTTTTGTTTTGTTGTCTGTCTCCCCCTTCTAGACTGTGAGCCCGTTGTTGGGTAGGGACCATCTCCATATGTTGCCAACTTGTACTTCCCAAGTGCTTTGTACAGTGCTCTGCACACAGTAAGTGCTTAATAAATACAATTGAATGAATGAATGAAAGATGAGAGGGAAACCCAGAGGACTTTGTAGGGTACAAGGGGCCATGGTGTTTCTAGCCTATACTGGTGTTGGGAAGGAGGAGGGAAAGGGGGTTGGAGAGAAGGGTTTAGAGCATTGAAAGCAGCCCTCCTTTCCCCTGCATCTGATTCCTCTGTTTCCAGTCCCACACAAGGGATGGTAGCAGTAACCCTGCCAACAGTCACACCCAGTCGAGGCTGGCAAACAGGAGAAGCAGCATGGTCTAGTGGAATGAGCATGTGCTTGGGAGTCAGAAATGGTGGGTTCCAATCCCAGTTCTGCCATTTGTCTATGTGACCTTGGTCAAGTCACTTCACTTCTCTGTGCCCCAGTTCCTTCATCTGTAAAGCTGGGGTTAAGACTGTGAGCCCTCTGAGGGACAGGAATTATCTCGTATCTACCCCAGCACTGAGTACAGTGCCTGGCACACAGTAGGCACTTAACAAATGCCACAATTATTAAACAGCAAGGGTCAGTCTCCTGACTCCCACTCTCTGGACTCCTGTATTCTGGGGGTGGGACCAGTGATGTTTTTGTTTTGTTTCTTGTTTTTCATCCTGAGGCATGGTTATTTGCATGAGAAGCAGCGTGGCTCAGTGGAAAGAGTATGGGCTTGGGAGTCAGAGGTCATGGGTTCTAACTCCGGCTCTGCCACTTATCAGCTGTGTGACTTTGGGCATGTCACTTAACTTCTCTGTGCCTCAGTACCTCATCTGGAAAATGGGGATTATTTAAGACTGTGAGCCCACGTGGGACAAACTGATTACCTTGTATCTCCCCCAGTGCTTAGGACAGTGCTGGGCACATAGTAAGTGCTTAACAAATACCGAAATGATTATTATTATTATATTTTCAAGCTACATTAATATTTTCACCTATCCTCTTGCCTTCTCTCCAGGTGGGGGTGGCTCTGAAGCCGAGCACCGCCTGTTTGAAAAGCTCTTTAACAGTGGGTACAACGACATGATCCGGCCCGTAGCCAACGTGTCAGATCCAGTCATCATTCAGTTTGAGGTGTCCATGTCCCAGCTGGTGAAGGTGGTGAGTAATGGACCACTTCTTACTGCCTTCAAGGGAACAAAAGGCAGGAGAGGCCAGGGTAGCTTATAATCATGCAATTGAATAGTTTCCTTTCTTTTCCCTTATAACCAGGATGAAGTGAACCAGATCATGGAAACAAACCTGTGGTTGAAACACGTAAGTTGCGATGTGTGACCACACTCCACCCAATTGGCTTTCGTCAACTTTGGGTTACCGTTGGGTGTCTAATCAGCTTCCAGGGCTGAGGAATAAAATGGTTTAATGTCTGAGCTGCTCAGAGTGGGGATATTTGGGTTAATTTATAAAGCTAATCCAGACCCCCCACCGCTCCCCCCCACCAACTAGCCCAGCAGGGCTGCTTTAATCCCTAGGCAAACGGATAGGTTGTTCTGAAGGATTTCTCCAGCTAGGGTGGTCATGGGCAGCACTGAAGAATACTGGACCCTGTATTGTAACTTGCAGTTTAACATCCGGTATCACAAGGGCACACATGAAAAGATTCTTTGTGGAAATTCTTACAACATCTTTAGTTGTTGAGTGTATTAACGGGGATCCCCCGCCTCCTCACTTTGCTCTAGAGCTGTCTTCTTTCTGTCCCGGGTACCCGCAAACCAAGTTTCTCTTCTGAGCTATGGCCAATTTAGTGACAACAGTCGAGGCAGGGGAAGACTGGGTCCTGAAAAGAAAAATATGGGGCATACGGGGTGACCAGTGCCAAATCCATAATGGATGAGGGAACAAGCCAGATGAAAACCAGGCTGTCCAGTATAAAACCAGATGAATGGCCATTGTATCTCCTGCAGCCATCTTGGTACCAGTTTTTTATGCTTCCTCTCCACTCTTATCTCCTCCTTGCTCTTACCTCCACTGCAGAAACTGCTCTGGGATGAAAGGTGAACTTTGACCTGGAAGTGCCAGAAGGTCATGAGTTCTAATCCCGGCTCCGTCACTTGTCTGCTGTGTGACCGTGGTCATTTCACTTCTCTGTGCCTCAGTTATTTCATCTGTAAAATGAGAATGTTAGCCCAACATGGGACAGGGATTGTGTCCAACCTGGCTTGCTTCTATCCACCCCAAGTGCTTAGAACAGAGTCTGGCACATAGTAAGTGCTAAACAAATACCATTATTATTATTACTATTAATATTATTGGACTGCCACTATACCAGGATCCACAAGAACCTTCTTATGGCTGAATCTAGACCACCTCACTTTAGCCCCTGAACGCTGGCCATGGGACCCAGAAGAATCAGAAACTGATTATCGCCAACTGGGGGACCCTTGAATTTAAGTCAGATCCCGGACATTAGTGTGGCCGTTCATCCTGCTTTCAACCAGACCGTTCAAGTTTTCAACTGATCTGTACCCTGCCCAAAACAGATTTCGAATTGGTCATCCTTTTGTGTGATGTTTTAATTGTCAGCATCCAGCCTTCCTTTCCTGCAACTTCCCCTGCCAAGTTAAGTGGCTTCAATGCAATGCCTGAATTCAGTTGGATGTAGGGAATGCAAAGGATCCGGAGAAAGTGCTGGTGGGGGAGGTCATGGTACACGAGAATTGTGCTCTATCTTCAGGCAAATTTAGGGAGACTTTGGCAAAAATGGCATCCTAATAATAATAGTAATAATAATGGTACTTGTTAAGCATTTACCATGTGCCAAGCACTGTTCTAAGCACTGGGGTAGATACAAGTTAATCAGGTTGGACATAGTCCCTGTCCTACATGGGGCTCACACTCTTAATCCCCATTTTACAGGTGAGGCAACTGAAATCCAGAGAAGTGACTTGTCCGAGATCATACAGCAGACATGTGGAGAACTGGAATTAGAACCCAGGTCCTTCTGACTCCCAGGCTTCATCATCATCAATCGCATTTATTGAGCGCTTACTGTGTGCAGAGCACTGTACTAAGCGCTTGGGAAGTACAAGTTGGCAACATATAGAGACAGTCCCTACCCAACAGTGGGCTCACAGTCTAAAAGAGGCTTGTGCTCTACCCACTAAGCCACGCTGCTTCCCTCATTTGAAGCTGCTTGCCAGTGTCACAGGCATCTTGGCTTTATTTTTTTTTTGACTGCATTCACTGGCCACCCTGCTAATTACAGACAATTGCTAAGTGGTTTTGAGGTATTTTATTAGCATTGTTTCCCCCTCAAAGGAAAAATCCATTTCTGAGCTTCATCACAAATAAAATTTCTGGCCCATAACTAGCTCGTGAAATGTCTGACAGGCTTCCTAAAATACTCTTGTGGAAGGGAAATTTTCAAACGACAGGAAAATGGGAAGGTTGGGAAGCACAGACAGATCCCGCTTCCGAGCTCTACTCTTTCCTTGTGCAATGCTGACATCCAGAGGTTTTTGTGCATTTTGCAACAAGTCGCTAAATATGACTCTGGATGATCTCTTCTTCTATTCTTCTGTTGAAAAAGGCAGCCGGGCCTCACTCCTGCCCTTACCTTTTTATGGTATTTGTTAAGTCCTTATTATGTGCCAGGCACTGTACAAAGCGCTGGTGTAGATACAAGCAAATCAGGTTGGAAAAAGTCCATGTCCCACTTGGGCTCACGGTATTAATCCCCATTTTACAGATGAGGGAACTGAGGCATAGAGAATAATAATAATAATGGCATTTGTTAAGCGCTTACCATGTGTGAAGCACTGTTCTAAGCCTTGGGGAGATATAAGGTATATATGTATATATGTTTGTACGTATTTATTACTCTATTTATTTATTTATTTTGTACACATCTATTCTATTTATTTTATTTTGTTAGTATGTTTGGTTTTGTCTCCCCCTTTCAGACTGTGAGCCCACTGTTGGGTAGGGACTGTCTCTATATGTTGCCAATTTGTACTTCCCAGGTGCTTAGTACAGTAAGCGCTCAATAAATACGATTGATGATGATGATGACAAGGTGATCAGGTTGTCCCACATGGGGCTCACAGTCTTAAACCCCATTTGATAGATGAGGGAACTGAGGCCCAGGGAAGGGAAATGACTTGCCCAAGGTCACGCAGCGGACTAGTGGTGCAGCTGGGATTAGAACCCAGGTCCTCGTAACTCCCAGGCCTGTGCTCTATCCACTAGGCCACACTGTTTCTCAGCAGCCATGCTACTGAAGATGGAGAGGGGCTGTGGACTGTTAGATTACAGGGAGGAAGGAGTTCCAGCTGGTCAAACAGTACGAGAGAATGGAGGTGGGAGATTTGAGAGTGAGAAGTAACTAAAAGTTACCTTGGGAGGAACAAGGAGAGTGGAGAAGCAGCATGGCTTAGTGGAAAGAGCCTGGTCTTGGGAGCCGGAGGTCGTGGGTTCTAATCCCGGCTCTGCCGCTTATCAGCTGCGTGACTTTGGTCAAGTCTCTTAACTTTTCTGTGCCTCGGTTACCTCATCTGTAAAACGGGGATTAAGACTGTGAGCCCCACGTGGGACAACCTGATTACCTTGTATCTACCCCAGCGCTTAGAACAGTGCTTGGCATATAGTATGCCCTTAACAACTACTATTATTATTATTCGCTTAGAGGGGAAAGAGAGTGGATATATAAACATTAGGGGCTTTAAATGTGCCAAGCACTGTAGTAGATGCTAAAGACCAGATAGTTCCTGTCCTATAGAGGGTACACAATTTAAGAGCAGGTATTTTATCCCCATTTAGCAGATGGGGAAGCAGAGGCGTAGAAAGGCATAGTAATTTGCCCATGATCACAGAGTAGACCAATCACAGAATGGGATTAGAACCCAGATCTCATTTCCAGTCCCATGCTCCTTCAATAATGTGTATTGATCTACCTTCCTCTGACGTAGTTCCTATTAAATAGCAATTTAGCTATACTTAAACCTCACCTTTAACCACTGCCTGCTGAATTTGAGTGTTGGTGATCACTAGGGAGTCCTATATGGGAGTTTCCTTCCTCCTTCCCTGAAAGAAAGTGAATATGTTTTAGATGAGAGCTAAATCAATAGTACCCATTGAGCAACGACTTCGTGCAGAATACTGTACTAACCACTTGGGAAACTGCAACTGGGTAGGAGACATAATCCCTGCCCTCAAGGAGCCTACAAGGAGATAGGCAGACACAAGCCATTCACAAAAAGTTGGAGGAAGAAAAATAGCACTACAATTGACGGCAGAAGTACAGAAAGATATATAAGTGTAAATGAATTTGAGGAGACTAGGCAGAAATGCTGACCATAGATCAACAAATCCAAGTGATAAGGCAGCAGTTGGATGGAGGCAATCTGGGAAGACAGAGCTTGATCGGGGAAGGCTTCCTGGAGGAGGAAGGATTACAGGAGAACTTTAAAGATGGAGAGAGCTGTGGTCCAGTGGCTTTGAAGTGGGAGGGAGTTTCAAGCAGGAAGAAGAACATGAGCAAAGACACGAGGAAGGAAGAATTGAGAACAAGGTACAGTGAGGTGGTTAGTTTGGGAAGAGTGAAGAGTGAGGGCTACGTTTTGAGAGTTTAATCAAATACACACAGAAATGGAAAAGAGCTTTATAAATTCTCCTATAATGTAGTAAAAGCAAATTGTTGATAAACTCTTTTATCAAAGGCTCATTGTCTTCCTTGATGACCATTTCAGTTTTCCCAGGCTGTGCTGGGGCATTGTGCTGAGTTCTCGGGTTCTTAGCTTGCAGACATATTGGGCTATGTGCCTTTGACCTCCGAGACAAAGGGTAGTTTGCTTTATACACCTCTCCTGTTATTGGACCATCTTGTCTGAGCTCCCTACAACTTGCCAACAAGTGAGCTGCAATTTCTCTTCCTCTCAAAAGCGCTCTGTTGTTTCTATTCATTTTAAGAAACTAATTTTAAATGGAAAGTCAGTTACAAATATTCCACGACTGCTCTTTCTAGATCTATCAGACCCCTCTAACGGTTGTGATCGTGTAAGCAGTCAGTCACGGTTGTGGAGAAATTTTGCTGTGATGCTGGTGAATAGCCCTAAGCAGCAGGAGATCATTAACTCCTGTCGAACAGAAGAGCGGCTTAGGGCAACAGACTCCCTCAAATCAGAATCCAGTAGGGTGAACACACCACCACCTTACAAGTACACCCTGTGCACCATACCCCCTCTCCTCTCCACCATCCCACAGAATATCTTCTTATTGGTTTTTTGTTAGGATACCTGATAAAATGAGGTCTCACCTACCCGGGCTTGAAGGACCTACTACAAACTACTGTAATCCAACCTGCACATTTGGCTTCTCTAATGCCAACCTACAGTCTGAATTTAGCTCTCTTCTATTCCACTGCCACCCCCTTGCCCTCATCCTTCCTTGGACCTGGAACTCCCTTCCCCTTCATAACCGACAGTCCTCCACTCTCCCCACTTCAAAACCCTCTTAAAATCTTATCTTTTCCAAGAGGCCTTTCCTAACTAAAACCTCATTTCCCCTATGTGCTCTCCCCGCCTCTGCCTCTCCTACGCATTTGGCCGTGTACCCATCGAGGACTTTGATACCTACTTCCGCTCCACGGCATATATTCTTACACTTTATTATTTCCCTTATCTGTAATTTATTTTAACACCTGTCTTCCTCTGTGGTCTGTAAGCTCCCTGTGGACAGGGATCATATTTACCAACACTACTGTATGGTACTTGCCCTAGTGCTTAGTATAGTGCTCTGCACACAATAAGTGCTCACTAAATACAATTAACTGGACCAGATTTTCATGCAGGGCCTATATCTTTAAAGTCTCCAGTTAAAGACCTGAAACTACATCTTGAAAGTATCCAATTACAGACCCGTAACTTTCTGTGTTCATAATTTCTGTCTTCATCATTCGCTTGTCCAAAAATATAAGTTCAGGGAGATCTTTGTGATTACCCTTTGGAGAGGTATCTGGCTTTTATCTTTTACAGAACTTTTGTCCTTGGGAGGGGAGCATCCATCCATCCATCAATCAAAGGTATCTATTGAGTGCTTACGGTGGGCAGAGAACTATACTAAGCGCTTGGGAGAGGACAGTACACTTGGAAGACCCTATCCCTACCCTTCAGGATCTTACATTTGTGGGGACGAAGGAGGCGGGATGGGAAAGAAGATTACATTTTACACTTAAATTACAACAGGGAGGCTCACAGTAGAAGGTTTCTTGGGATAGGAATACTATCAAACAATCATCCATTACGCACTTACAGTGCAAAGCACTGGCCTAAGTACTTGGGAGAATACAAAATAATAGAGTTTGTAGACACGTTCCCTGCCCTCAAGGAACTTACAGTCCAGAGACGGAGACAGGTAATATGAATAAATAAATTACAGAGATGCACCTAAGTGCTGAGGGGTCTAGGATGGGGTGAATAAAAGTGCAAACCCAAGTGCAAAATACAAGTATGCTCCTAGAGGTCTAAAAATCAATATCCCTCCCTTGTTTCCAAGGAGTATTTTACTCACCCAGCAGGATCCGGCCATTGGGTCTGACGAACAGATGCTATAATCTCAACTGTTTCATGAAAAGTAATACAGGACCAAGGTCAGCAAAGTTCCTAAGATGCAAACACATGAAAAGCTGGGGGAGAGGAATTTTACTGCATAATTTAATCACTGTCATTTTAAATCTTTCCTTCGCTAGATATGGAATGATTACAAGCTGACGTGGAATCCAGCCAATTATAGCGGGGCGGAGTTTATTCGTGTTCCTTCTAAAAAGATTTGGAAGCCGGATATTGTTTTGTACAACAAGTAAGGACGCCTGGGGCTATTTTAATGAGTTTGCAGAAAATCAATCACATCTCAAAATTACATTTAAGATGGAATTTTATTTTCAATAGTACTCTCACTGCAGTCTCGGTCCTATCCAATGAGGCGGAACTATAGATATTAAAAAAGCAGGGCTAGATAATTCATCTTTTCCTAATGGAGCTAGGAGTCCCCTCACTAGGATGATAAATTTCTAAATCATCCTGTTCAAATATTACAAATACAGCGATATTACATTACATTTGATTTTAATAGCCATTTTTTCTTTGCTATCACAAAGGATGGAGACCTCACCTCTCCATTCGTGCCAGTGTCACTCTTTTATTACCCTAATCATTACGTAGTTCTTCACGTTTCCAACCAAATTCTTTTTTGTTTTTAGGGTATTTGTTAAGCACTTACAATGTACCAGGCACCGTTCTAAGCGCTGGGGTAGACACAAATTAATCAGGCTGGACACAGTCCCTGTCCCCCATAAGGCTAACGGTCTTAATTCCCATTTTGCAGATAAGGTAAGTGAAGTACAGAGAAGTGAAGTCACTTGCCCAAGGACACAGCAGACAAGTGGCAGAGCCAGGATTAGAACCCATGTCCTCCTGACGCCCAGGCTCTAACCACTATGCAACACGGCCTCTCTGTTGTAATTTCAACCCATTTCCATTGGTTTGGTCCTCTGGGGAACAACTGGTCAGGACCCTGCTCTAAACACTCTTCAAGGGCTAGAAAGGATTAATAGCACCCTGTAGACTTTCCTTCAAGTTGAACAATCCCAATTCCTTTAACCTTTTCTCATTTCTCCTTATTGTCTATATTCTCTGTCCCTCATACCTTTAAATACCCCAGGGATAAAGTGGAGAGGAAAGGAGAAGCAGCGTGGCCTAGTGAACAGAGCACAGGCCTTGGAGTCAGAAGGACGTGGGTTCTAATCCTGGCTCTGCCACTAGTCAGCTGTGTGACCGAGGGCAAATCACAACTTCTCTGTGCCTCAGTTGCCGCAACTGTAAAATGAGACTGTGAGCACCATGTGGCACACGGACTGTGTCCAACCCGATTAGGTTGAATCTACTCCATGCTTAGTACAGTGTCTGGCACAAATACCATCAGAAATACAGAAAACAAAAAAAAAAACATGGCACTGAGAGGGATCTGAGAAGCCTGCATTAAAGGGTTTTCTGGGAAGAAGGACTGCAGCAAGAGTAGAGTGGGAGCTCTAAATGTTAATGCCATCGTATGAAATGCCACCATTTTTTTTCATATGGTGGTGCTAGGGGAATCCTGTACTCACTGATCAAGTATCCTTTCAATCAATCAATCAATCGTATTTATTGAGCGCTTACTGTGTGCAGAGCACTGTATTAAGCGCTTGGGAAGTACAAGTTGGCAACATATAGAGACAGTCCCTACCCAACAGTGGGCTCACAGTCCTCTCCTTGGTCTCTAAACCTTCAAGAGTAAGACCTAAAGATGATTTATGAAATCACTGAGGGGACAGGATGTGGGCTGCTTTTCTGATCTCAGAGTTATTCTGTTCTGTGACCACAGTTTGATTTTGTTCATTCTGCCTGCTGTTTGGCAATAGGAGTTCCTGGTTGTACGGGACCGGGCAACAGTGTGTGTGATTGAGCACAAATCATCACCACTACTGCAAAAACAACTCAAGTGCAGGCCCTACGAGAAGACAACATATGGTTTTCTCTCAATCGTTGCTCTTCTCTCTTTTCATGGCATATTGTCAGATTGTACTTGTATTCAGAGCCTCCGTGCGAAACTCATGGATCTCACTGTCAGCATTGTTGTCTTTGAACCAAAAAACAGTTCTACACAACCTTGAAAATATTTTTAGGCCCCTTCTTGATCTTCAGCCCATTGTTGGGGAGGGAGCATCTCTATATGTTGCCGATTTGTACTTCCCAAGTGCTGTTCTGCACACAGTAAGCGCTCAATAAATACAATTGAATGAATGAATCGTCCTTAAAAAAAAAAAATAAGATGGGCTTTCTTTCCCCTAACTCCTTTTTTCTCTAAATCCATTTTTCTTTCTATTTTGCCTCTTTGGTGAAAGTCACGCATCTTCATCCAAAAAATCAAATTGTTTGAAATTACCTTCCCAAACCAGGTTCAAAGGGTCTTTTGTGCTCCCTTTTAAAAGGCATTAATATCAATAATTATTATTATTATGGTATTTGTTAAGCACTTACTATGTGCCAGGCACTGTAATAATAACAATAATATAATAATAATGGCATTTGTTAAGCACTTACTATATGCAAAGCACTGTTCTAAGCACTGGGGTGATCAGGTTGTCCCACGTGGGGCTCACAGTCTTAATCCCCATTTTACAGATGAGGGAACCAAAGCTCAGAGAAGTTAAGGGAAAAATATTGAAAACGTTGAAACCTAGGAGCTACTATTCCATTCCATTGACTATCATTTGGTGGACTTTTTTAGGACTAAAGGTACATTGTACTGAATTAAGTCCTAATTAAGAATTGGAAGGAAAAAGAAAATTTCAAATGACACATTCAGTGCAAGGGAAAAATCTGAAAAGCTTAAACTTATGACCCACAGGACAGAAATTTCACCCTCTATCACAGAAAAAAAAAACTTTCACTTTTTAGTAATTTAAAAAACACTTTTCCTTTGACAGCTTCTTACAAAATGTCCACCATATGTGGCACGTATTACCTAATTGGGGACTAGCTGGTTTGAGCACTTTGTACTGCTTTCATAATTCTTAAAAAAAAAAAGTCAGTTTCAAGTGCCTTCACCATTCACAGATGTTGACTGCTATTCATTCAGATATTTTCAGCTAAGATACCTTGCAATAAATCTTTACAGCTGGAACAATAATGATAATGATTTTGAACGGTTGATTGAAAAGGGAAATTTGATCATTCATTGCTCCACAAACCTTATTTTTTTTTTTCCTTACAGCGCAGTTGGGGATTTCCAGGTAGATGACAAGACCAAGGCCCTGCTGAAATACACTGGAGAAGTGACCTGGATTCCTCCAGCTATTTTTAAAAGTTCGTGTAAAATAGACGTGACGTATTTTCCTTTTGACTACCAAAACTGCACCATGAAGTTTGGCTCCTGGTCCTACGATAAAGCTAAGATCGACTTGGTTTTAATAGGTTCTTCTATGAACCTCAAGGACTACTGGGAGAGTGGAGAATGGGCAATTATTAAGGCCCCCGGATACAAACACGACATCAAGTATAACTGCTGTGATGAGATTTACCCAGATATCACCTACTCTCTCTATATCAGACGCTTGCCTTTGTTCTATACTATCAACATGATCATTCCCTGCCTGCTGATTTCTTTTCTAACCGTACTGGTGTTCTATTTGCCTTCGGACTGCGGTGAGAAGGTGACTCTGTGCATATCGGTTCTTTTGTCTTTGACTGTGTTTCTGCTGGTGATCACCGAAACCATCCCCTCCACATCTCTGGTGATTCCTCTGATTGGAGAGTACCTCCTTTTCACCATGATCTTCGTCACGCTGTCCATTGTCATCACCGTGTTTGTTCTGAATGTGCATTACCGAACCCCCAAGACTCACACGATGCCCGAGTGGGTGAAGACTATATTCTTAAACTTGCTGCCCAAGATAATGTTCATGAGCAGGCCAGGAAGCAACGGATGGGACGCACGGAAGCCGAGGCCGCTCTACAATGCGGAACTTGCAAATTTAAATTGCTTCGGCAGTTCGGGTTCGAAATGCTGCAAAGAAGGTTTTATTTGCCAGGATGTGACGTGCAGTTACTGCCATCAACGGCGGATCAAGATCTCGAACTGTAGTGCCAATATAACAAGAAGCTCAAGTTCTGAATCTGTTGATGCTCTGCTTTCCATCTCAGTCCTATCACCAGAAATGAAAGAAGCTATTGAAAGTGTCAAATACATTGCGGAAAATATGAAAATGCAAAATGAGGCCAAAGAGGTAAGCCTAATAATAATAATAATTATGGTACTTCTTAAGCACTTACTATGTGCCAAGCACTGGAGTAGATACAAGTTAATCAGATCGGACACAGTCCCTGACCCATGTGGGACTCACACTCTTAATCCCCATTTTACAGATGAAGTAACTGAGGCCCAGAGAAGTGAAGTGACTTGCCCAAGGTCACACAGCAGACTTGTGGCAGAGTCAGAATTAGAACCCAGGTCCTTCTGACTCCCAAGCCTGTGCTCTATCCACTAGGCCACACTGCTTCTCTACATTTGCTCTGTTCATATCCAGCATCATCCTAAACATACTAAATCTATTCCTCCATAAACCCATCTGGAGGCAAAGTGTAAAAGGATTTTCTTGACAAGTTTATCACTAACTTCTATAAAGCAATGAAAATGTTCTTCATATGGAAAACTACTCTATATGCTGGAAACTTGAATGCCATAAAGGGACACTGTAAATTTCAATGGAAAGCAAATGTTAATTCTAAAACTGTCAAAATTATTTTTATTATTACTACTTATAATACTAATAGTATTTGTTAAGTGCTTACTGTGTGCCAAGCACTGTTCTAAGCTCTTAATCTAGCCTTTACCTTCATTAGTTATTCCAGAATTAATCAGTAGTATTTACTGAACACTTATTTTGTGCAGAGTACTATGCTAAGTGCTTGGGAAAGTACAATACAGTTGGCAGACACAATTCCTACTCTCAACGAGTCAAGTACTATATATTTTGAGCCCTTAGTGCCAGTAATAATAATAATAATAGTACTTGCTAAGCACTTACTACGTATCAAGCACTGTATTAAGCGCTGGAGTAGAAGCAACATCATTAGGTTGGACACAGTCTCTTGTACCACCTGGGGTTCACAATCTAAGTCACAATCCAACTCACAATAGTTTAAACAATAGTTTAAAAGGAACAGATCTCTCATGAATCCTTTTTTATAATTCTGGCTTTGAATTTAGGAAAATAGGTTCTATGCTCATCATCTAAGCAATTTTCCCAAGCTATGATAGCTTTTTTACAAAGTGGAGGAAGACTTTTGAACTAGCAGATACTTTTTACCTTTCTGCTTCTCCAATGAAAGTTTCTGAAGATGAACTTTTTAAAGTGGGGAATTTCTACAACAGAGATCAAGGAGTTGGAATGAGAAGTCTTCTGCATAAAAAAACTATACCACTGTATATATAGAGCCTGTATTTCCACAGACAGAAAATCAGATTTTAAACTATTCATACTTTACCCAATTTTGAAGTTTAAACGTTGAAAATATATGTATTTTGGCGTTGCCCTGAGTTCCATATTTATGTTTTTCAGATACAAGATGATTGGAAATACGTTGCCATGGTAATCGATCGCATTTTTTTATGGGTTTTTATTCTGGTATGTATTCTAGGAACAGCAGGGTTATTTTTGCAACCCCTGATGGCAGGAGAGGAAATGTAGATATTTAAAACACATGAATTATAAAAGGCAGTCGCTACACCCACTGACAAAAGCTCACATTCTATGCTGGTATATTACATAAGGTTTCTTTCTGTATTTAACATTCCATTAGTATCACAAAGATTTCTCTTAATTTCATTGTAAATAACCTCTCTTTCCAAAATGTTAATGTTAATGTGAAGTAACAAAGTCAGAGTTGGAACACGGTGTCATTCAAGAAAAGGTAGAGACAACAGTGGAACTAATGTATGCATTTGTAATAATATAAGGATCTGGGTCCTGCATTGAAAAACAGTGCACATATCTGCATAAGCAAACCCGATGGTAGAGTGAAAAAAGTTCATGGAACCAACCTGTTTTTGTTAGTTTTTTTTAATAGCACTAGAATGACCTACTTCATTAATGAACAGAAGCTTTACAATAATAATTTTGAGGCAGAAATGGATCCAATAAGGATTTTAAAATGCTAAATTTGTCTGGGGCAGACAAAAGGCATCCATCAGTGCCACGGGAGGGCTTCTTTATACAAACCCCTCATTGGTAACTGCACATTTTTTTTAAAAAAACACCTGATTTTATTTTCTTCAGGAATCTAGGACATTTTAAATTTTGAAACTCGAAACCCCTTCCCAGCAAAGACTGCAGCTGCCGTCGTTCTCTCCCCCCTTTCCCCAATCAGATCTTTAATAATAAAATCATATTTGAACATTTCCTGTGTGCAGAGCGCTCTGCTCTACAGAGCTTGGGAAAATACAGTATAACGGAATTGGCAGAAGGCAACCAGATTAAGTCTAACAATAAGAACCTGCCTAAGGAGAACCGATCAGAGAAAGCAACGTTAAACACCCTGGAAAGCAATGTTTTCATCTGATAGAATCAAAGAATCAACTATTGAAGAAGGTCTTCCATTCTGTAGTCTTAGTACCCTAACAAGGCTGTTATCTTTGCAGTTAGTTGTGGCTACACACAATACCACTGGATTGTAACCCCTCAGGGAGAGGCATGGGATCTTTCACTTCTCTTGTATATTTATATTTTCCCAACCAGTACAGTGATTTACACACTGCAAGTGATCAATATATGTTGAGATGCTATCATTAGGTGGATTAACATTATCATTAACATCAGGGTTGCAGACTAGGGCTCCAAGTTAAGACTAAAGATATGTAGCTCTGTTAATGTTAACTTGGCATGATTCCACCGTATTAGATAATCACTTAGTATGAAACTTGCCTCTTACGTATTAAAGGAAAAATGAAACTTTTCTTGTATAAGTAAAATTCTCCAAGATGCACTTCCCATGCCGAATCTGAACAATATTTCAACTTGTCGCTTCTCTCTCCTATAATAATGGTGTTTGTTAAGTGCTTACGATGTGCCAGGCATTGTACTAAGCACTGGGATGGATATGAGTAAACTGGGTTGGATACAGTCCCTGCCCCATGTGGGGCTCACAATCTCAATCCCCATTTTACAGATGAGGTAACTGAGGGACAGAGAAGTGAAGTGATTTGCCCAACATCACACAGCAGACAAGTGGTGGATCCGGGATTAGAACCCTTCACCTACCGATTCCCAGGCCTGTGCTCTATCCACTACGCCATGCCACTTCATAAAACCCGATGTACTTCTGTGTAGTTAAAGGTTATCAAATACGGCTTGATGTAGATGAAAACAATTAAAATACTCAAGGGACTGTTCTGGGTTAAAAGTATAAATAGAGAAAATTTCAGCTGATAGGAGTGATGATGCCTAATGAATAAACCATCATTAGGGGCATCATGAGTGCTTAGTACAAGTGCTTAGTACAGTGCTCTGCACACAGTAAGTGCTCAATAAATACGATTGAGTGGTGATGAAATAAGGTCTGGAGGGGAGCAAGTGGGTCAGATTCTTTTCAGCCCCCCATCAGGTCTTACCAAAGACCTGCTAGGATAAATGAGGTCGGGAGCCCAGTCCAAAAGATGTGGGGAGGTAAAAGCCATTTTCTTAACCCCACAATAGAAAACATGGAAGCATCAGCCCTCATCATTCCTATAACGGTAACACATGATAACAATTGTAAAACATCTTTCAAAGAGTTCAAACCCTTTATAAAGTAGCACAATCATTACACTAGCCTTCTGAGACAGGGTAGGACCATGATGAGGATTGCCAGATATGTGTCAAGTCTACTAAAATGTATTTTGTCCTTAAAAAAGATTATATTTCATAGCCGTAAGGAAAATTGTGACCGCAAGAAGTGAGCGACCGTGTTTCTTAATTTCCTGAGCTTGCCGTTTTGCTGATGATTACTAATGATGGAAAATGAACATTTTTATTGTCTCCTTCCCTTAACTATGAATCATTATTTTCCCATGAAAAATAAAACCTGATAATCATAAATCCCTTTAACATATCTCAAGAAATCAATTTTAAGATAGACTGTAAGCCCAGTGTGGGACAGGACAGGGACTGAATCCATTTGATAACCTCCATCTGATAAGCTCCCCCTCCCTTCCATGTCACCTTGACTCGCTCCCTTTGCTCTTCCCCACCTCTCTCCACCCCACAGCACTTATGTATTTATGTATATCTATAATTATATTTATTTATATTGATGCCTGTTGAATTGCTTTGATGTGTCATAAAGATGTAACAATGAAGCAGGATGAGTCTTAGACCAAGATAGCAGCATGCTGTCTTCAGTGCAAACTGAATTCATATGGATGTATTTTCCTAGCAATGTGGAAAAGGGAATTTAAATGCATGTTCTTTCTGAGTTAACCTCTTTCACAGTGTAGCATCTCTTTGATTTACTAGTGCAGCTATGTAAATAAAGTTCCCCTGCTAGATTGTAAGCATTTTGAGGGCAAGGATCATGTCCACTAATTCTACTCTACTATCCCAAATACTTAGCACAGTGCCCTGCACAGAAGAGGTGCTCAATAAATACCACTGACTGAATGACTGACTGAATAGTATGCTGAGCATTTAAAGTTGGGGAAAAAAACTCTCAAATTTCCTATTTCCCAGTATTAAAAATGTCTTCATTTTTACAGAGTAAGACCAATATGCCAGTACACCCTTCTACAGCAAATAAAAATTACAATGTAGAGGGTTCCTTCATAGGTGTAACAGAGCTGGAAAGAACTTTATGAGATCATCAAGTCCAACTGCCTTCATCCACTTACAGCCAAATTTTCAGGTTGTTCATCCATGTCGGGATTTGATGGGCTTTGGACTGTTCAGCTTCCACGATCAGACAAGATTTCAGCCCAGTGACATTATAGAAAAACTTAACACTGTTTTCCAAATGAAGACAAGGATAAAAGCAACCCAACTGTTTTAATGCGCATCCAGTTACCAAATGCATCAAGATGGTTTAATACAAGGTTGAAAAATCCATTTCTTTAAAGAAAAAGTGGCATTTGTTGGCTCATTTTAAAGGACGGTCTTTTTTAAAAACCTAATAGGTTTACGATTATAAATGGACAATTAGGATGCAAGTGATGAATACTTAGTAAATTACTGGTTCAAATTACAATTTGCTAAATACTTAGCATCTCAAATCTTAATTATTCAAATAATACTGTTTGGTACCCTATTCATGCAAAGAGATAACCTTCTATAGGACTATTAAGAAAGATGTCGATTTTAATTACTAGGCTAGTATCTAAAGCAGACAAGAAAATATCAGGCTTAAAAGTTTAGCATGATTTACTATACCTATATTTTCACAGTTTTGCATTACGGAAGATTCCTTCTGACAACCAAGTCCATGAAAGATTGGGTCTTCCGGAAACCATCACTTATTTGCATTCCCAATATGAAGTGGCACTATTATGTTTGCCCATTTATAAATAACAGGAATAAAAAGACCAAGTGATCCGATTATTGAAACCAGAAGAAAAATCCATAAAAACATCCGATCAAGCACCTGGGCTATGAATTTCCAATCTTCAACAACCTGAAAGAAAAAAAAAAAGAATTGCTCAACACAGTGAATACATTTTTATTCTACTACAGTCTACCTTCAGAATCACTTCCGTTCACCATTTGATACAGCCTAAAATTCATTCATTCATTTAATCATATTTATTAAGCGCTTACTGTGTAAAGAGCACTGTACTAAGCACTTGGGAAAGCATGGTTTCTATGGGTGTGTTGATAAGAGAGGCAGCTTGGTGTAGTGGACAGAGCATGGGCTGGGGAGTAAGAAGGTCATGGGTTCTAAAACTGGCTCTGCCATTTGCTGTGTGACCCTGGGCAAGTCACTTCTCTTTTCTTCAGTTACCTCCCCTGCAAAATGGGGATCGAGACTTTGAGCAGGGACTGTGTCCATCCTGATTTGCTTGTATTCACCTCACTGCCTGGCACATAGTAAGCGCTTAACAAATGCCATAATTAATTAGCTCCACCAACCGTAACCCCGGCTCCCGTCCAGTGCGGCCCTTTCTCTATGAAAATATGGTGGTAACCCTAAGATCCTTTCTCCAGCCAATACTAAAGTCCAAGTTGTTTCCCTTTAAAACCAAGTGACATCTAGACATGGGGACAAGGTGATGAATGGTCATTTGGAAGGGATGAAAGCCTGTTTGTTTTGATGTCTGTCTCCCTGCTTCTAGATTGTGAGCAGGGCTTGTCTCTGTTGCTGAATTTTACTTTCCCAAGTGCTTAGTACCGTGCTCTGCACACGGTAAGTGCTCAATAAATATGACTGAATGAAGGAATGAACAATGTGGCAACTGGTGAATGGAGAACCCTGTCCGGGCTGGAAATAAGAACCAGACACTGGAACCAAGTCCAGGCTGAAGAGGAAGTGGATTCAAGCCTCTTTCTTGGTGGGATGATTGGAGGTTTCCTGCACATGGAAATTGGAGTTCATTCAATCATATTTATTGAGCGCTTACTGTGCACAGACAGCTGTACTAATTGCTTGGGAAAGTAAAATACAACAATAATCAAACACATTCCCTGCTCACAATGAGCTAACAGTCTTGGGGGTGGGGGGAGACACATTATCTCAGCCACTGTGCTGTAGCTCTTGTAGCCAAAACAGGAGGGCGGTGGAAAAACCGATAGGCTCTTTAACCTAGTCCAGTGATTTAGAGGAATCCTATTTAAAGTCAAGTGGCGGCAGGCTAAATGATGATCAGCTCCATCCCTATTGCTCCTATGATAAATGTTTGTGTTGTGATAGGTTTTATAGGTTAATATAAGTTTAGAATTAGAATATTCATATTCATTATGACAGTTACTAAAGTAAACAGTGGCGCAAGAGCTCAGATGTGAAGATTTGGAATAATCTTTGAAAATATTGTCAAAAATCAAACACAGATTCCCACATACCAGTCCAGGCAATATGATCACATATCACTATAAGTACATATTTGAAAAATCCATCTTGCTACAGAATATTTTATAAATAATTCTTTGTTTTTATACTCATTCATGAAGTTCAAACTATTTTAATAGTGGCAACATAATCCTGGAGTTTGGCATTAATTAGGAAACTGGATTTAAAATAAACATTTAAGGATGAAGACTTGTCATGGCCTGTGCTTGAAGTCTGACTTACAATGATACATCTGATTTTAAGACTCAAAGACTGTAGCATTTTCAAGACTCAGATTTTCTTGGGAATGATTATCAACAGGTCACAATGGGCCTCTATTCGAATACCAAACATTAAGACTAGTTAAAGGCAGCGCCTTTGGCTTTTTAAAACCTACATAGCTAGAGAGACAAGTGGCTCTGCTTCTATTCCTTAACAGTTTTGGTCAAGAGATCAAAACTAGCATGTTAAGTAACTTGGAGGATTTTTTCCAATTCATGCCATTACTGATATTATTTGTGTTGTTTAAATGAAAGTCATATACTTTTTCACTTCAATGGAAATGAATATGTGAGGGCAATGTGCTTTACTTAATAATATGAAATGGTGAAGTTAGATTTCTATCCTTACTGGTACACACAGACACTAGAATGCTCCTACGCAGAAGATGCATGTTAAATCACATGCACTTCACTGCATATATAGTATAACATGATGGTGTCACAGGTGCTGTTTTCTGGAAGAACACAGATTTCTCACAATTCTACACATTTCTCTGGGGGAGGGCACTCAATCCCCCACTTGATCCAGCATCTTTACATTAATAATAAAGTTAATGATATTTATTAAGTGCTTACTATGTGCCAGGCACTGTTCCACGTGCTGCAGAAGATACAAGATAATTGGGTTGGACATAGTCCCTATCCCACATAGGGCTCTCAGTCTTAATCCCCATTTTACAGATGAGGGAACTGAGGCCGAGACAAGTCATGTGAGTTGCCTAAGGTCAAGCAGCTGACAAATGGTGCCAATTTGTACTTCCCAAGCGCTTAGTACAGTGCTCTGCACATAGTAAGCGCTCAATAAATACGATTGATGATGATGATGGTGGAGCCGGGATTAGAACCCATGATCTTCTGACTCTCAAGGCCAGTGCTCTGTCCACTAGGCCATGCCTTCCCAGCCATGTGACATCTGGCACTGAACCTGAGCTATGGAACTCGGTGGCGGGATTCTTGGCACAGAGAGGCTGAGCGTTGAGGGAAAAAAACAAAAAATTAAAAAAAAAAAACCGGATGGAAAAGATCTAGTTCTGAATCAGAGCCGGGCAGGGGGCAAACCATCGGAAAACTGGACTGTCCAATAGCACACTGGGCTTCTGGCTACCCTACCAGGCACTGACAAGTCTTAACTTGTTTTACATCTTATCTCTCAAGAACGCACAGAGTCTTAGTATATATTTTGCTAACCTACTCACTGCACCTTGATCTCGTCTATCTCACCGCCGACCTCTCACCCACGTCCTGCCTCTGGCCTGGAACGCCCTCCCTCTTTGTATCTGACAGACGATGACTCTCCCCACCTTAAAAGCCTTAAAGAAGGCACACCTCCTCTAAGAGGCCTTCCCTGACTAAACCCACATTTCTGCATCACCCTTGCACTTGGATTTGCCCCCTTTTTTCACCCCTTCCTTAGCCCCAGAGCACTTATGTTTGAATCCACAATTTATTTATTTATATTAATGTCTGTCTCCCCCTCTAGACTGTAAGTGCATTGCAGGCAGGGAGCATGTCTACCAACTCTGTTATATTATACAATCCCAAACAGTACAGTGCTCTGTGCATAGTAAGTGCTCAATAAATATGACTGATTTTACTCCTTGTTTATGTGAGGAAAAGACTCAGTTGCACTGTGCCACTACGGTGCATTAAAATGAAAAATAATATTAAATGGACCGCAGAATAATCTAGATAAAAATATCTGGAGAGTAATGGAATGATTCACAGTGGAATCAGAAGCCATAATTCCCGGCTCACTGACTTTTCCGTGGTCCACTTCCCCCCAGAAAGAAATGCAGGCTTTCATGGAGCACCCAAAATTTAAACCCAAGCGTGACCTTCTACATCAGTTTGAAATCAAATACAGTATAATCATCACAGACCTCACGGACGTCATTCTCCTTCATGACATGCCTGGTAATATATCGAATGGAATCAAGAGCTGCTTCCAAGGTATTCCTAGAGGATTTCGACCCACTGGCATCCTCGGTTTCTTCTTTCTGAGTGAAGTACCGATCTACGTGACTTCTCATGCAAAGTAGTTTCGGAAGCTTATGAAGAAATATCTTGCGGACCCAAGGTGCCATAGCATTATGTGTTGAGGAGGAGCGATGGTGGATATTGATAGCAAAGACGGTTACCATAATTGACAGTGTCACAAAAATCATGGTGAACACTAAGTACTCCCCAATTAGCGGTATCACTTTAGAAGACGACGGTATTATCTCTTCAATAACCAGAAGGAAGACAGTCAGAGATACAAGCACTGAAGTGCAGAGAGAAATCTTTTCACCTTCATTTGAAGGGAGATAGAAGACGAGAACAGTTAGAAAGGAGAGTCCGATGCAGGGTATGATGAGAAAGAGTGTATAAAAGAGAGGTAAACGTTTAATTACAAACGAATACGTAACGTACGGATACCAGCAACCTCCATCAGTTCGGTTCCACTTGCTTCCAGTTGCACTTACTATTTCCCATTCTCCATTATCAAAGAAATCTCTCTTGTCTACCTCATAGTCTTCCAAAATGATATCAACCTGTGATCCATCATAAGTCCAAGAGCCAAATTTCATGGAGCAGTTTTGGAGATCAAATGGAAAAAATGTGACATCGATGGTGCAGGAACTTTTATAGTTCGCTGGTGGAGTCCAAGCCACGGTGCCATCGTACCTCACAACCGTTTTTGTACTAGCCCCTTCAAATCGGCCATCAGCACTGAAAAACACACACAAAGAATTAATTATGGAGGGGAACCAAATATTTATCTTAAATCTAATAAAGTATCAATCCATCAATGGTATTTGCTGAGCACTGTGTGTAAAACACTGTACTAAGTGCTTGGGAGAGTACAATAAATCTATTAAAATGCTAATTAACTGTATTAATTACCATGCAATGCAACCTAAATTCTGAAAAATTGAGCCATATATTTAAGGGACCTCAACACTTATCTGAAAAGCTGCCTCTGTAAGCATTAAAGTGGATCTCTTTCTCCAATGTAGGAGCTTTATTTGCTGCAGGGTCCCTGAACTTATGTTCCTCCAGAGGTAGATATAATTTAAGTACGAATCCCTTGCTTCAGTTCACTGACTGAAATTTACAGGAACGAATTCTAAGCAGTCGCCCAAGAAAGGCACTTAATTCCCGTGTAACAAAGCCTCCAGCCCAGGAATAATCAAAGCTCATCCAAATCACTGGATCCGTATTCCTGGAGCTGGCCTGGACTTAGCCGGAAACTGAAATGATTGGGAACAAATCAGGAAGTAAGGCAAAGCTCACTGGGGAATTTATTTAACATTGGGAATTCCAGGGTCAGCTGCAAACAGTCAGCAAGGCAGCCGCTGCAGGGACCACCAATAAGGACGGTGGCCATAGTGAAAAATCTGAAAATCCTCTCTATCCAAGTTAGAAGCGACACCTGGGTTAAAACAGGGACCTGGGGAGACAATTTAGCAGCTGGGAAATAAAAATGAGGATTCGGGGGCTCAGGAGTTTGGACCATCATTATGTTACACTGTATGGACAAGCATACAACATGATACAGTGATTCCACGAGCAACAGGAATGGGGTGATGGGATGAATTTTTCCCCATATCTGGATGACCAAATGCCTAGAGCCAGTACCGGGGAGTTCTCCTCCTCCTCACTACAACTAAGTAAACTTCTCTTTGACCCCTTTAACCTTTTCTCATTCCAAACTTCAGGATTGCTTTGCCCATCTGGCCACTACCATCCCCTTATCCACAACTCTAACTGGAATCCACTTTCTATATGAAGTCCACCCAGCTCTGATGTCTTAAGGATATCTCCAAACATTTCTGTCAAAAACATCATTCTTCTATAATGTCCACATCAAATCTACCAAAAAAAAAATAGACAAATAAAGATAGAATGAGAAAAACAAAACACATAAACATATAGAAATAAAAGGGTATGTGATGTTAGGTGAATGAATATATTATTTATAAATATTTGGTATGTAGACTTCTAGATGGTAGAGAATATGTCTCAGATGCAAAGTAAACTGAACAGTCAACTTTAAATCCAATGATAACAATGAAAGAAGAAGCCTTCAGAACTTATTAATATAGATGGAAGGATGGCTTTTTGATCCAGCTGAAAAATTATTGAAATTTTTAAGCTCTACTTAAGAAGGAAAGCAAGAAAAATGTATATATTAAGCATTAATATTAGCTTTCTTTCTACTTTGGATATACAAATATGTTAAAAATATCACTCTTACTTATCATACAATACAATGTCTGGAATCCAAATAGAGTCTGAAGGGACACGAATAGCTTTTATTCCAGCATAGTCATCAGGGTTCCATCTTAATTTTACATCTATCCATTCCTTAAAAATAAAGAACACCACACATCATAAGGAAAATCTCAATATCTACAAAATGGACAAGGAATTTATTTCAGTGACAATGGGCTCTTAACGTCCAACTTCAGACAAAAGACACGGGATATGTGCCCTTCTAGGTACAGAAAGTTAAAAAGCCTCTTTTACCCACCCTATTCATGACGGGGAAGGGGAAAGGCATTCCCTTTCCTCATGAAATAATTGCCACCCGCCTCTGCTCATTCCATCACAGGGTAATAAAGGCTTACTCTTTTCCCTCCCGAAGCGCTTCCTCAGAGCAGGGTAAAATGAGCTCGAAGTATATTAAATCTGTTTTTATGACTGTGAAATTTCTTAGTTTAATAAAAGGAAGGTCAATCCTATAATTTCCCAGCATGTGAACCCCTTGCTCACCATTCCCTGCCAAGGGCCTACTTCTTCTTATAGCCAAATGATAAAGTTGTAGGGCTTAGCAGGGGAGTAAAGGGGGTGAGGAAACAAAACAACAACCCAAACAATTTGGGTAAGTTGGGAAGGAAACTATGCCACGGCAAAGTGTTAAGAGAACATAAATAGCTGGAAGGAGAATTACAGCTTACTATATTCCTACTATTACTACCAGTGGAACAATGATCCTGAAAATACCAACTACCAACAGTGAGGAAGAAGGTCAGAAGCGGCTTAACCGCATGGCCTTTTACTGAATCAGGGAAAGGAGCCAGGTGCCTGTGCCTTCCTGTGACGCTGAATCTTCTACATACCTGTTTCAACCAGACATTTGTTGTCATTAACTGATTCTTTTCATCCTGTAAAATAAAAAAAAAGCCGATTTACTCAACAGATTTTACCTTCTCAATAGCATTTTCATATTTTTGTGCAAATTCATTCAATCGTATTTATTGAGCGCTTATTGTGTGCACAGCACTGTACTAAGCGCTTGAAACTACATTTCCTCTCTAGTATTCTTGTCTCCCATTATCTGCAGATAATCACAGGAATTCTAGAAGTAAATGGGTTATTGAGAGAAGCTGTGAAAATACCTCCACTCTTAAAGATGCTCGTCTTTCTGAAATGGCTTAGATGTCACTCCTGCTTGAAGTTTGGAGGGTGGACTTGATTATCTCTTCGGGCCCCTGACACACCTAATATTCTCTGATTCTCTCTGTTTTGATAGCCTTGATTTTTCCCTTACACTTTCTCATTCCAAAGTTTTAATACTGTGAATCCCTCCAAGCAGGCCAGAGACCACCTGGGCATCCTCTCCCAGCACTTACTACAGTGATCTGCACAAAGTAAGCACTTAATAAATACTATTACTACTACATTTATATGCTTGAGCATATGTACATATAAAAATATACACCACATACCACATCCACTAATTGGGAGATTGCAAGGCCAAACTTTATTTTTATTTTGTCATTCAGATGCTCCACAGGACGAACCCATCTTTGGTAGTCTTGAAATAAGTCTTTAAATAAATTATCTTCACTTTTCGCAATAAAGGACGGCTCCGATATTCCTGCATTAAACAAACGTAAAGAAATTAGTACCTAGCATTTTGATCTCATTCTGCATGACCTATATTCAAGAAGTGTATAGCATTAATTTATCAAAGCACTGCATAAAAAAATGCTAAAATTATACCATTTTAGATTATTGCTGCTATTTAAAAAACGTTTCAATTGACAGAAGAATGTATGTTATAAATGAGGATTAAATTATAATTTCACTTATAGTGTTTTAGTACAACTTGAATTAGATTATCTGTTTGGGAGGGCACAGTACGGCAAAAATATTTTCCTAAATTAGTTCAATTCTACCAGATTGTGACTTTAAAAAAAAATTGAAAAATGTTCAGAGGTTTAAAATTTGATATGATCAAATGGCAGGCTGGTAGTAGGAATTGAATGAGGTAAGCTAGGAGGGGGCAAGGTAATTGAATGCTTTAAAGGTTATGGTAAGCAAGCACCACCAAGGTGGCAGAGGAACAGGAGTGGCAAGGAGAGGAAAATTACCTTGTACCTGATTACCTTGTGTCTACCCCGGCGCTTAGAACTGTGCTTGGCACATAGTAAACGCTTAACAAATACCATAATTATTATAAAGGGGGATGGGCATGGTACACCAGGCCTCGGAAAGCAGCATGACCTAGGGGAAAGAGTTCAGAGAGACCAAGAACCGGGGTTTTAATCCCAGCTCCACCACTTGCCTGCTATGTGACCTTAGATAAGTCATTTAACTTCTTTGTGCCTCAGTTTCCTCATATGAAAAATGGAGTGTAGATGTTCTTCCTCAGAATGTGAGCCCCATGTGAGATAGGGACTTTGTATCTACTCCAGTGCTTCGTACCGTAGTTGGCACATAGTAAGCGCTTAACAAGTATTATAAAAAATAATAATATTGAGTGAAATTTCCAAGAAATGTCAGGCATAAATTAATCAATGCAATTTATTAAGCACTTACTGTGTGCAGAGCATCATCATCATCATCATCAATCGTATTTATTGAGTGCTTACTATGTGCAGAGCACTGTACTAAGCGCTTAGCACTGTACTCAGCGCTCGGGACAGTATAACACAATCGGTAGACACAGTCCCTGCCTAGACATACAGTGCTAGGGAAAGTTGGCAGACACACCTGACACTGCAATTCTTTTTCCAGTTTAAAGCTGATTCTATAATTTTATATTTTTTCCTACTTCCTTAAGCATTACTAAAAAAAGATGCATAACCCTTAAAATTTCATCTAAAAACTAGATTTCTTAAACATCTCTGAAGCTCCCACAATTTTTAAAAGAATATTTTGTCGAAAATCAAATCTGCATATTGCATTTGATTTTAAGATAGAGGGAAAAGTGTTAATGAAGAGGAATTTTAATTCACTGCCTAGTTCATCAATAGCATTGAAAATTAAAAAGTTACAGGCACTCTGTTAAATTTAAAAAAAAAAATTAACACAGCTGAATGATGTTGAGATAACAGAACTTAGGAGTTGAATCTTGAAATTTTTCCCTTCCTAAATATATTTTTAGCTCACTATATATGCATGGGAAGGTTCACAACAGCAGCGTGGCTCAGTGAAAAGAGCCCAAGCTTTGGAGTCAGAGGTCGTGGGTTCAAATCCCGGCTCCGCCACTTGTCAGCTGTGTGACTGTGGGTAAGTCACTTAACTTCTCTGGGCCTCAGTTCCCACATCTGGAAAATGGGGATAAAGACTGTGAGCCCCACGTGGGACAACCTGATTATCTTGTATCTATCCCAGCGCTTAGAACAGTGCTTTGCACATAGTGAGCGCTTAACAAATACCAACATTATTATTATTATTATTATTATTATTTTTATGCATAATGCAAGGATGCCAAGGTCACAAGTTAAATATACTGCAATTTTTTGATCTGCCCACCAGAGTCTGGAGGGATCCAAGACATTTCCTAAGATAAGAATGCATAAGGATAAGAATGCATTTTGCTCCTATTCTGCATCGTATTACTTTCCTCTTCTTATGGCTGGTGATTCAGTGAGGCTCAGAATAGAGCCTCCAAGATACAATTGGACAGTGATTAAAAACATTAAATTATCAAACATTAACAATCGCAGCATAGCTCAGTGGAAAGAGCATGGGCTTGGGAGTCAGAGGTCACGGGTTTAAATCCCGACTCCGCCACGTCTGCTGTGTGACCTTGGGCAAGTCACTTAACTTCTCTGGGCCTCAGTTCCCTCATCTGGAAAATGGGGGTTAAGACTGTGAGCCCCACGTGAGACAACCTAATTACCTTGTATCCCCCCCCCCCAGCGCTTAGAACGGTGCTTTGCACATAGTAAGCACTTAACAAATGCCATCATTATTAATAGAAGATACAAAATAAAAGTAAAAAGGAGTCCAAGTCCTATCTGAGGAAATCTTGAAAATCAAAGGAAAGGCCTTCAAGTAAACTGCAGTGAGAAGATTTGAACTCAGGACAAGAGATTTCCACAATTTCCTAAATCCCACTAACTGAAGCTCTGCTCTTTACACAAGCTTAAGTGTTTGATGAACCTGCTAAAACCCATTTCTCCTAATCTTCAACTTCCCTTATTTTCTCTAATTTATTTTATACTGAGGTAATTAAAATCCTCTTGATCCCCTCTTGGTCACTATGGTTACTGAACATAACTTCCATTTATTTGGTGAATGGAATAGGAAAGATGAATACGAATAAGGCCTACTTAAGTAATTAACCATTTAGTGGTATTATTGAGTGCTTACTGTGAATCATTTTTTCTCATCGTTTTTCAATAATATGGGCCCCTCTACATATTCTTAAAAAAAAATCACTAAGGTTTGAAAATCTTGCAAAAATTGTTTCTCGCATCTCCTCAATCTCCCAGGTTCCTCTTTTACTTTTCCCCTCTCCATCTCACTTGCCATTCTCCTCCCTTTCTTCCCATACTATCAGTTATTTTTCCTCTTTCAATAATAATAATTGTGGCTTTTGTTAAGTGCTTACTGTGTGCTAAGCACAGAGTACAATACATTAGAGTTGGTAGACACAACCTCTTCCCACAAGGAGCTTACAGTTTAGATAATAATAATAATAATGTTGGTATTTGTTAAGTGCTTATTATGTGTGAAGCACTGTTCTAAGCGCTGGGGGGCATACAAGGTGATCAGGTTGTCCCGCGTGGGGCTCACAGCCTTAATCCCCATTTTACAGATGAGGTAACTGAGGCACAGAGAAGTTCATTTATTCATTCAATCGTATTTATTGAACGCTTACTGTGTGTAGAGCACTGTACTAAGCGCTTGGGAAGTACAAGTTGGCAACAAGTTAAGTGGCTTGTCCAAGATGTGAAGGCAGGCAGTAAAATAAAGTACAAAGAGTGGAAATGGCAGAATATAACGATATGTACATACCAACAACATATCCAACAATAGTATTTGTTGAGTGCTTACTGGGTGCCAAGCACTGTATTAGGTGTGAGGGAGAGAAAAAAATACAGTAGAGCTGATAGACACATTCAATCAATCAATCAATCAATCAATCGTATTTATTGAGCGCTTACTATGTGCAGAGCACTGTACTAAGCGCTTGGGAAGTACAAATTGGCATCACATAGAGACAGTCCCTACCCAACAGTGGGCTCACAGTCTAAAAGGGGGAGACAGAGAACAGAACCAAACATACCAACAAAATAAAATAAGTAGGATAGAAATGTACAAGTAAAATAAATAAATAAATAGATAAATAGAGTAATAAATATGTACAACCATATATACATATATACAGGTGCTGTGGGGAAGGGAAGGAGGTAAGACGGGGGGATGGAGAGGGGGACGAGGGGGAGAGGAAAGAAGGGGCTCAGTCTGGGAAGGCCTCCTGGAGGAGGTGAGCTCTCAGCAGGGCCTTGAAGGGAGGAAGAGAGCTAGCTTGGCGGATGGGCAGAGGGAGGGCATTCCAGGCCCGGGGGATGACGTGGGCCGGGGGTCGATGGCGGGACAGGCGAGAGCGAGGTACAGTGAGGAGATTAGTGGTGGAGGAGCGGAGACATTCCCTACCCACATGGAGAAATTACCACCGTATATTAGAATCTGTCTCCAGGCTTGATTTTATCAACATGGTCATCTTCGGGTTCTCTCTATCATCAAATGACAAGGCAGAATAAGTAACAATGAAATTCTGAAACACAGTTCACCATATACTGATAAAGTAAAGGATGGATGACATCTCTGAAAATCAGACGGAAGAAAGAGACCTCAAAATGAAAAGTTCTCTTCCGGGGGCTGAAAAATCGTTTAAGCTTGATTTTAAACTATAGTGCAGTCCGACTTCAAAACATACCTGAGGTAAACTTCAAAAAAAGATGCTGTTGGGTGTGCTATCAGATGCCTAGAATCAATCAATGGTATTTACTGAGTCCTTACTCTGTGCAGAGCACTGTACTAAGTGCTTGGGAGAGAAGCGGCATGGCATAGTGGCTAGAGTACGGGCCTGGGAATCAGAAGGTCATGGGTTCTAATCCCAGCTCCGCTACTTGTCTGCTGTGCGACCTTGGGCAAGTCCTTTCACTTCTTTGGGCCTCAGTTACCTCGTCTGTAATCTGAAGACTGAGACTAGGACCGGGACCTTGTTAAACCTGATTTGCTTGTATCCACCCCAGCGCTTAGTACAGTGCCTGGCACACTGTAAGCACTTAAATACCACAATCCTCTAGACTGTAAGCTCATTATGGGTAGGGAATGTGTCTGTTCATTGTTGTATTCTACTCTCCCAAGTGCTTAGTACAGTGCTCTGCACACAGTAAATGCTCAGTAAATATGACAATGAATGAATGAATACAACACAACAGAGTTGGTAGACAACTTGTACTTCCCAAGTGCTTAGTACAGTGCTCTGCACACAGTAAGCGCTCAATAAATACAATTGATGACGATGATGATAGACACTTGGAGAAGTAGCAGGCCTAATGGGAGTCAGAAGGGCATGGGTTCTAATTCTGGCTCTGCCACTTTTCTGCTGCGTGACCATGGATGGGCAAATCTCTTCACTTCTCTGGGCCTCAGTGACTTCATCTGTAAGCGCTTAATACAGTGCTTTGCACACAGAAAGCGCTCAACAAATATGATTGAATGAATGTAAAATGGGGATTAAGACTGTGAGCCCTATGTGGGACTGGGACGGTTTCCAACTTGATGACCTTGTATCTACCCCAGCGCTTAGAACAGTGCTTGACACACAGTAAGCTCTTAACAGATACCATTATTATTATTGTTTCCCTGCCAACAACAAGCTTACAGTCTAGAGGATGTGCTTTCAGCCTACAGTCTAAAAGTCACCTTAGCCCCTGTTCTTTTCCTCTTCCATCCCAATAACCCTAACCTTACCCCTTCTTCCTCAATGACTCTTGGCATTTTGGGCTCTGTAGCAGCTGCATCTCTAGCGTGTCTGATTAAGTGACCCCAGTTTGGAAACACCTGAGGCTGGTATTACCTAAGCACACCTGACTTAGAGGTTTCTTACATTTTATATGATTCATTGGTCATTCTTAGATGCAGACATCTACTCCAGTCTAAACCAAGTAGTGCATCCTACTGAACTCTACTGAACTCTATTTTAGCACCCAAGTCTTCTACAATTTGCCATGCTATGCCTGAAAAGTCTGAGGCATTTTTGAACGACTGCTCATGGGAACGCTCCAGGAATATTCACACTGTCTCTCTCTAATCAGGAACTTTGATGATCACCCGTGGGTTGTCAGATAACTTTTCCAAACCTGGCTTTCCTCAAAAAAGGATGCTGTGGTTCGGCAAAATAGGCAAATAAGCAAAGACAGCCTCAAATACTATCAAAACCAAAGGGTTATAATTTTTTTTCCTAAATATTCAGTAATAATAATGGTATATGTTAAGCGCTTACTATGTGCCAAGCATTGTTCTAAGCACTGGGGGAGACACAAGGTTTTCAGGTTGTCCCAGGTAGGGCTCATAGTCTTAATCCCCATTTTACAGATGAGGGAATTGAGGCACAGAGAAATTAAGTGACTTGCCCAAAGTCACACAGCTGACAAGTGGCAGAGCTGGGATTAGAACCCAGAACCTCTGACTCCCAAGCCTGGGCTCCTTCCACTAAGCCACACTGCTTCTCTGTCACCCTATCTCCCTCAAGTTCTTTTACCTGGCTTAAACAAAAGGATGCTAAAGAAATCAATAATGTGCTTATATCACTGGACCCTCACCATTTTCTAGAGTAAAGACATGACAAAATAAAGTCATTTGCCTTTTAAAATGAGATTGATTTTATCATATTTTGAAGGACTTGTGAGTTCAAGTGCCTGAATTAGTGTAAGGCAAGGATGTCATACTAAAAAATAGTAATGTGTCAAGTCCAAAACAGAATTCCTTATCTCCCCACCCAAACCCTGTCCTCTCCTTGCCTCTCCCATCACTGCAGAAAACACCACAATGCTCCCTCTCTGACAAGCCGAAAAGCTTGGTGGTGTCCTTGACCCATCTCTCTCATACAATCC
Organism: Tachyglossus aculeatus; assembly: GCF_015852505.1. NCBI lineage: Eukaryota > Metazoa > Chordata > Mammalia > Monotremata > Tachyglossidae > Tachyglossus > Tachyglossus aculeatus. The sequence goes on along the minus strand of NC_052091.1, from coordinate 12,470,415 downwards.
ACATATTCAATCTGTCACCAAATCCCGTTGGTTGACGGCACTACCATCCTTCCCGTCTCACAAGCCCGCAACCTTGGTGTCATCCTCGACTCCGCTCTCTCATTCACCCCTCACATCCAAGCCGTGACCAAAACCTGCCGGTCTCAGCTCCGCAACATTGCCAAGATCCGCCCTTTCCTCTCCATCCAAACTGCTACCCTGCTCATTCAAGCTCTCATCCTGTCCCGTCTGGACTACTGCACCAGCCTTCTCTCTGTCTCCCATCCTCGTGTCTCTCTCCACTTCAATCCATACTTCATGCTGCTGCCCGGATTATCTTTGTCCAGAAACGCTCTGGGCATATTACTCCCCTCCTCAAAAATCTCCAGTGGCTACCAATCAATCTGCGCATCAGGCAGAAACTCCTTACCCTGGGCTTCAAGGCTCTCCATCACCTCGCCCCCTCCTACCTCACCTCCCTTCTCTCCTTCTACTGCCCAGCCCGCACCCTCCGCTCCTCCACCGCTAATCTCCTCACTGTACCTCGTTCTCGCCTGTCCCGCCGTCGACCCCCGGCCCACGTCATCCCCCGGGCCTGGAATGCCCTCCCTCTGCCCCTCCGCCAAGCTAGCTCTCTTCCTCCCTTCAAGGCCCTACTGAGAGCTCACCTCCTCCAGGAGGCCTTCCCAGACTGAGCCCCTTCCCTCCTCTTCCCCTCGTCCCCCTCTCCATCCCCCCATCTTACCTCCTTCCCTTCCCCACGGCACCTGTATATATGTATATATATGGTTGTACATATTTTTTACTCTATTTATTTATTTATTTTACTTGTACATTTCTATCCTATTTATTTTATTTTGTTGGTGTGTTTGGTTCTGTTCTCTGTCTCCCCCTTTTAGACTGTGAGCCCACTGTTGGGTAGGGACTGTCTCTACGTGTTGCCAATTTGTACTTCCCAAGCGCTTAGTACAGTGCTCTGCACATAGTAAGCGCTCAATAAATACGATTGATTGATTGATTGATTCTACCTTCACGACATTGCTAAAATCCACCCTTCCCTCTCCGTCCAAACGGCTCCTTCGCTGAACCAAGCACTTATCCTCTCCTGCCTTGATTACTGCATCAGCCGCCTTGCTGACCTCCCTGCCTCCTGCAGCTCTCCACTCCAGTCTATACTTTATTCTGCAGACCGGATCATTTTTCTTAAAAACCATTCGGTCCGCATCTCCCCACTCCTCAAGAACCTCCAGTGGTTGCCCATCCACCTCCGCCTCAAACAGTAACTCCTTACCATTGGCTTGGAAGTATCCCATCCGCTTTCTCCCTCTTACCTTACCTCACTGATCTCCTACCACAACCCAGGAACACACTTTGGTCTCCTAACTCTGTTTTGCTCACCGTGCCCCAATTTCGCCTATTCCTCACCCAACCCTTTCCCCAAATCCTCCCTCTGGCCTGGCAGACCCTCCCGCTCCATGTATGCCGGACCACTACTCTCTCTACTTTCAAAGCCTTATTAAGGTCATATGTCTTCCAAGAGGTCTTCCCCAGTTAAGCCCTATTTCCCCCAACTCCACCCATCATCTCTGCATCATCTCTGCTCTTGGATCTTTACCCTTTGGGCACCCTCAGAATTTACGTATATATCTATAAATTATTTCTATAAATGTCTTCCCCCGCCTCTAGCCTATACGCTCCTTGTGGACTGAAAGCTCTTTTGCATTGCACTCTCCCAATAGCTTAGTACCTTGTTCTGTCCATAGTAACAGCTCAGTAAGTACCATTAATTGACGGATTGTCAGTGACTTGAGGCAGTCCTACAGAGTGTAACTCACTGCCCATTTCAAAATAAATCTGGGAGATCCAAACCCAATTTAAATAACTTTCTAGTGAGCCACCTAAAACTTGCAAAACAGAGAAAAACAAATGACCTTCAAACAGAAGCTGTAAATATAAAAGGACATCAGGATGACTACTGCATTCTTAAAAAAAATTGAAAGGTAAAATATTCAACACAAAGGGTAAGGGAAACAAGTTACATAAGTAGTAAAGAAACAGCTTAAAAGACTTCAATTGGTTCTCCGTTCAAAATATTGCACTAATATTATGGGGGGTATTTAGCAAAAATTTGACTGTATAGACCTTTCAGAGAAAATAGAGAACGAACGCATGAGTTTAATTCTCAGGTTACTAAAAATATAAACCCTTAAAAATCCACCACGATGTACTGTACATTCAAATAAATATGTCTCATTCATCTGGATGCAGAAAATTATTTTAATATTAACTAATGAACTTTAATATTAATTTTATTAAAAATAAGAGCCTTTATTAACTCACATCGTACCAGTAATTGAGAAATAGTTTCAGGAAAATGAATTATCTTGAAAAACAGTGGATGATATTTTCACTAAATCAGAGATGCAAATGTAAAAACATTTTACAAGTATGTTTCAAATCCTATATGTCTTAGGCATATTAATATTCTACTTACTCAAAAATCAACACTGTGAGGTTTTAAATAAAACAATAGCATGGTAGAGTGAGCATTTAATAAGTAGGATAAAATATAGACACTTCATTTATAAGCTTAATTCCAATGTGACCAAAAGTACATTTATTAAAAGCTACGATGAGCTTCAAATAAAATGCAGTAGTTCTCAGATTTGAAAATTTTTATTACGCTTAATATTGATTTTTGTTCTGGCATTTTAGAACAAAAAGTTTCTCCGCATCTGAAATAGTCTTTAGCAAACTTAATTTAACATCTTTCCCTGTCAACCTCCTAGAACACACAGCCGTTTATAACCTTAAGCTGGGTTAAAATTAGTTCCGATCAATAGCTTCCGTGAGGACCAGGAGGGACAGTTTTACACTAAAATTAAACAGTGTACCCTTCAGTCAAGTAAATGCTTTCACTGTTCAAATTTTTAAGTTGCTTAATTCTTTGAAGGTGTCATGTATATCTGTGAGAAATTTTCCCATCCTTTATTTGCTTTTTAACCTTCAAATTCTCTCTGCTAACCCTATTTTTTCCATAAAGCCTTTCGTTTATCACCTACCAATTAAACGAATACCCCCTTGTGGATGAAGGGTGTCAAAAAGCTAAGAATAATAGTAATTATGGTATTTGTTAAGCACTTAAGTGCCAGCACTGTACTAAGTACTGAGAAAAGGTGTATGCAAAATAATTCTAACCGATGTCTAGAACTAACATAGCATCTTTCTTCCAAGGTATTCAAAATCCCCTTCCCGTCCCTGCTCCACTCCCTCTCCACCCCATGCCACACACAGCCCCAACTTCCCCACACTATACCCCCTCTCCTGACCTCTCCGCCCCATGGTGGGGAGGGTCATCATCAATCGTATTTACTGAGCGCTTACTATGTGCAGAGCACTGTACTAAGCGCTTGGGAAGTACAAATTGGCAACATATAGAGACAGTCCCTACCCAACAGTGGGCTCACAGTCTAAAAGGGGGAGACAGAGAACAAAACCAAACATACTAACAAAATAAAATAAATAGGATAGATATGTACAAGTAAAATAAATAAATAAATAGAGTAATAAATATGTACAACCATATATGGGTTCGAATCCCAGCTCCACCACTTGTCAGCTGTGTGGCTTTGGGCAAGTCACTCTGCTTCTCTGTGCCTCAGTTACCTCATTTGTAAAATGGGGATTAAGACTGTGAGCCCCACATGGGACAACCCGATCACCTTGTATTCATTCATTCAATCGTATTTATTGAGCGCTTACTGTGTGCAGAGCACTGTACTAAGCGCTTGGGAAGTACAAGTTGGCAACATATAGAGACGGTCCCAACCCAACAGCGGGCTCACAGTCTAGAAGAGCCCCCCCAGCGCTTGTTTCCCCCCAGCGCTTAGAACAGTGCTTTGCACATAGTAAGCACTCAAAAAAATACCATCATTATTATTATTATTAGTGCAAAGAGTGTTACAACTAAAAATCTTCAATATGTCTGAAGAACACGAGTAGGACTAGAGGAAGGTGGTAGGGTGGGGGGAAAGCAAGCTGTTAAATTGTCCCTGGCTCTTCTGTTTCAGCCCCCAGGGAAGGGATGCCTTTGTCAGAGGAAACCAGTAAGGATGTCGGCTCCAAGAGGAAACCATGGCAGTGGTTGCTATGGTTTCCATGGTTTCCTCTTCTGGAAACTCTTCCCCCCAAATCTCCACTGGCTTGCCAATTCCTCCCCCCCTACATCCCCACAAGGCACTAAAGTAGCACAGCCTGCCCATTAACATCTGGCCAACATTACTTGCAGTGAGATGTGGCTCAGTAATGGCCTCCTCAAGCACTGCCCCACTCTTGAGGCAATTCTGAGAGCTCATTAAAGTCAATAAATCGTATTTACTGAGCACTTACTGTGTGCAGAGCACTGTACTAAGCGCTTGGGAAGTACAAGTTGGCAACATATAGAGACGGTCCCTACCCAACAGTGGGCTCACGTGAGGATGTACAAAAACCACACAACTAAGGGTCTTATGTGTAATCCCCAAAGGTCATCTAATTCATCTCCCACTGCAATCGAATGTATTGACTGAGCACTTACTCTGTACAGAACGCTGTATTAAGCACTTGAGAGAGTACAATATAACAGAGTTGGTAGATTTGTTCCCTGCCCACAGTGAGCTTACGGTTTAGATGGGGAGACAGACATTGACATAAATAAATAGCAGATACGTATGTAAGCGCTGCGGGGCTGAGATTAATAAAGGGGGCAAATCCAAGTGAAAGAGTGATGCTGAAAGGAGCGGGAGAAGCAGAAGTAAAGGCTTGGAGGAGGCCTTAGACTGCACCTAAACCATCCCAGAAAGTTGGGTCTTCAACCTGTTTTTAAAGAACTGTGACTGTCCAAGCTAGACTAGTTCTACCACAAAGATAAGGGGGTGAGGCCCAGAAGTTTTAGAGGAGAGACACAACTCCCTCCTTAGGACCCCACCCAAAAAGAAAGCTGTTAGACACAGGATGTCAACACAACTGAAGCAGCGTGGCATAGTGGAAAGAGCCCGGGCTTGGGAGGCAGAGGTCATGGTTTCTAATTCCGGCTCCACCACTGACCAGCTGTGTGACTCTGGACAAGTCACTTGACTTCTCTGTGCCTCAGTTCCCTCATCTGTAAAATGGGGATTAAGGCCCCACGTGGGACAACCTGTTTACCCTGTATCTACCCCAGCACTTTTCAGCGCTTAGAACTGTGCTTTGCACATAGTAAGTGCTTAATAAATGCCATTATTATTATTATTGTTATTATCTGGTTAAAATCATCTAAAGTGCAGCCAATTATGGGGGAGGAACTGGGAAAGGAGGAAGGGTCAACTAGACAGACTCTTTAGCATCTCTCAGTTTTAAACTCAATTTACTTATCTGGGAAGTAGGGGAATGCAGTGTAGCCTCATACAAAGAGCACAGGAATTTTATTTCTATTCACGTCTGTTTATTTGTATTGATGTCTGACTCCCCCCCTCTAGACTGAGCTCGTTGTGGGCAGGGATTACCACAGTTTATTGTTGTACTTTTCCAAGTGCTTGGTACTCTGCACACAGTAAGTGCTTAATAAATATGATTGAATGAATAAATGAATGACAGGGAATTTGGAGATTTGGGTTTCTACGCCCAGCTCCCACACTTGCCTTCTGTGTGACCTTGAGCAAGTTAAACTTCTTTATGTCTCAGTGCCCTCAGCTGTAAAATGGGGATAAAATATCTGTTCTCCCACCCTCTTAGACTGTTAGCCTTGAGTATGTCAAAGACTGTATCCTGTCTGATTATCTTACACCTAACCCCAGGACTAAGCACTGATTTCCTACTACAGTCTTCTACCTCACTTCAATTTACTGAGAATTAACAACACTGAATAATACTGAAATCTTCTGTCAAACCAAAATTCAAGAGATATTTTGCTTTTCACATCAGCAAGGCAGTCAAAATGATTTCACATTTAAATTGTGTCTTACATTAAACTATCACCAATCAAATAGTAAATACCCTTGTGGCTGCAAATGTATTGAAAGTAAGAGTAATATCATTGAAGGCCAAAACAATACTCTGGGCAGCATTAACAAATATTTTCTACCTTCCCAAGCATTTACTATGGTGCCTGCACAGTAAGCGCTCAATAATTATGACTGATGGATTTTTCTACGCTGAAACTTCAGAAAGTGCTCAATAAATGTCAAGATAGTAGCCAGGGAGCAAAACACTTAGGAAATAACTGTCCTACCAAGCAGCTGTTTGGAACACCCCACACTCCTGCTCTACATTCGCTTAGCCTCAATGCCACACATGGACATGTCTTTTTTCCTACACAAAACAGGGACCCTTTTCAGGTAGAAAAAGCTCTGCTACTTGGGAAAAGACAATGGTAAAAAATGGATTTTCATATATACAATTCTCCAAAATTAGTCCAGTGGCTTCTTACATTGTTACTATTATGAACTGAGTTAAAGAACACATAAAAATGAAGTTTCAACTATTTTGTCTATTATAACTCATGAGCATAATAGGATAGTGATTCTCATTTCCGTAAATCCGAGTTCAGAATTTGATTAGGTTACAGTCTAAAAGGTTTGTATTTTATAACGCTGAATGTCAAAAATCCTCAAACATCCAAAATCCACAGCTCCCAGCCTTGCGCTCAGCAGGTGAGACTCTCATTGCTTCTCCCAAATGGCCAGGTCCTTTCTTCCCTTCTGAGATCCATCTGGCAGCCCTTGATTCCCCGCTCACCTGGATACGAGCTATTCAGGGAATGTCACACGGGGGAATCTTTACATAGTCAGCGGGATACTGGGCAATAGCTTCCCTTGTCCGGTTCTGCTATAGTACCGGATGTTTTGTGCCCTTTTTTTTTTTTTTCCATTTTTGGAATCGAGCCTCCTTCTGCCACTGCTCCTGCCACGGGGTTTCACGGTTTGGGAGCTGTGCTGGATTTCATTCTGACCCGGAAGGAGACCTTAAAGGCTCAGAAGCAAGTAGGAAGTTCAGGGATCCTCTTGGAGAAGCACTCTAAGATCATTCAAGTTCCACAAAATGGCTCAGATTTCAATTACCTATGCTGCACACTTCTGCGTCATAACATGCATCTCCTTGTCCGGGGTTCAGGAAGGCAGCCAGTGGTCACCCAATTGGTCACCCACCTCAAAAACAGCTCTGACTAGTCTTCAAGTCAGTAGCCCCCTTAAAGCAATAAATAGCCACATCTCTAAATTCAGCAAAAGTCCTTACCACACACATTGTGTGGTCCCAACGTAGTGGATTTCCAATCTTCTACCATAGCACTTACTACCCTACTAGCAGAAAGTGAAGAAAATTCGAAGGGCTTATTATTAAAAGTTAAGGAACAGAGTAAAAAGATGGGCCTACATTTGAAGGTCAAGAAAACAAAGATCATGACAGCTGGAAGCTTGAAGACATTTGTAGTGGATGGAGAGAAGATTGAAATTGTTGATAATTTTTCTCTCCTAGGATGGCCTGTCAATAGTAAAGGAACTAGTAGTCAAGAAATACATCAAAGATTAATCAATCAATCAATCAATCAATCGTATTTATTGAGCGCTTACTATGTGCAGAGCACTGTACTAAGCGCTTGGGAAGTACAAATTGGCATCACATTAATGTTAGGAAGACTTGCCATGAAGAGCCTGGAAAAAAGTCACGAAACATGTTGACGTAACAATTGCCACAAAAATACAAATTGTCAATTCTATGGTATTTCCAGTGACAATGTATGGATTCGAAAGCTGGACGGTGAGAAAACAGGATTAAAAAAAAAGCATCGATTCTTTTGAAATGCGGTGTTGGAGAAGGCTTTTGCGAATACCACGGACTGCCCGAAAAACAAACAAATGGATTCTGGAGCAAATTAAACCAAAGTGGTCTTTGGACGGCCAATGACTCGACTTAGATTAGCATATATTGGAAACATAATCAGGAGGACCAATTCTCCGGAGAAGACACGAATTCTAGGAAAGGTCCAGGGAAGATGTGGAAGAGGCAGACCGTCAGCTAGATGGCTAGAGACCATAACAATGATAACGGAAGAACCGTTACAAAGGTTACGGATTATGGCAGAAAATACATCCACAGAGTCGCTATGAATCGGAAACGGCTCGGCAGCACTTGATAGTAATAACCAAAGCACTAATCATACCTTAGTACAGTGATACTCGATTTCCAGTAGAATCTAGGCTCAAACTGAAGACTGGGGCTTGGGACAAGGAGGGGGTCTGCCCACCCCCCCTGCCCCCAGTTTCAAAATAAATGTTTCCATTTATATTGAAACTGCAATTCTTTAGTACACTTCAGTTTTTTATATTAAAGACTGCCTGATGAAAAAGAAATCTGCAAAGCCGAGTATAAAATCTGTACTGTACGTCATTATTTTATGCTTTATAATTTCAAGGTTTGCATGCATCAGCTTCTGTAAAATGTGTTTGCTCTTTCTGGTAATACTTTGGAATGACAGGCACTGTTTACGCAACAGAAACTGAAATTGTAGGGTAAATCACAACTACTATATTGAAGTCCAAGCCGGGCAATTCCAAAAGCCTTACTAAAAACTTGTTTTTTGTATACAGATTCTAGATAATTGTTCCTTCCTTCAAAGTTTCAAAGAATCCACTTTCAAAGAATCCACTACAATCCAAAAGATGCTATTTATTTGTAAAGCTTGTCTCCAAATCTGCTGGCTAGAGCAGAACTGGGTACAGAAGGATTTCTGTTGAAGCCTTGTTTACCTCAACTAGGTCAGTTGAGCTCCCCCAAAACCCACCAGGGTTGGGGGCCACATTCAAACACCTCCAGTACCGACACTTGCTCCCAATCAGGGCTGGATTCACATTGCAGGGTGACACGAGATGGTTTTGCTTCCACAATTCACAGATATTATTACATTATGACTAGCAGAACCACTCAGAAATAGAGATTAAGCATCCTTCCAGTTCCAACCACATGTGGTCAGTTTTAGGAAGATTCCAAAACTCAGTCCAAGCCGGGACCAGAACCAAGGCGAATCTAGCCCACACAGGGCTATAGTCTCCCATTTATGTTCTTATCTTAAGTACTGACCCTCACACCTCTTTACTTCCAAAGACTAAGCATAAATTAACTTACTCTGGTTTGAAACAACCTCTATAGTTCAAAGATTTTTTGTATTATTAAAAATTCTGTTTTTAATCTTCATACAAAGGAAACAAATGCCCTGATTTTAAACACTCACACAGTAGATAACGTAAACTTGAAATCATAGCAATGTTGAGCTTTCGCCTCCCCTCACTGTCAGATTTTTGCTTCCTAAGGGCATTTCTTGGAGAATGAATTACAACAGTGGTCAGTGTTATTGAAAAACTTAATATTTGTAAACTATTGTGCAAATACCTTTTGGTTATTATTTTCCCCAGCACCTATAAGATAAATTGATATCTCTGTCCTCATATGGCTGAGAAAGATGAGGCAAGGGCAAAGTTAAATGACTTGCCTGGATTTCTGCAAGTAGAAGAGCAGGAATAGAATTTACAGTCTCTTGCTTAGTCAACAAGCCAGTCTACCTTGTTCCTATGAGCAAATGCATGATAAATACACTTAGGACAAAGTTTTATCTTCATGCCCGAGAAAGGGGAAGAAAATATGAATGGCTATTATATGAGGTGGCACCGCATCCAGACAAAGCTTTGGGAAAAAACTGAAGACCGAGAGAAAATGGCAATAGGAAGAAAGACAAGGAAAAACAGGATGAGAGAAGAGCAATGAAAGCATGGATAGTCTACATCCACTGGATAAACCAGTCTAAGACAAATTAACACAAAATTATAGCACTTAGACATCAGTACCTCCTCCCCTAAAACGAACAATACAGAAGCCACCGTCGATGTATAGTTAAACCCTAAAGTGGATTACGTTTCTCTTCATTCTAAAGACTATCATTGAACATCTCTAAGTAATAGTTTCAAAGTCCAATTAAATGCCACACTAGTTAAAGCGCGATACTAATTATTAGCAAAAAAAAAAAAGTCCTTCCCAACGGCCGCTATTAATAAACCTCCAACTCGGTCTCCATTCTTTTCAGGGGTTTCAGTTCCAGCTTTTAAAATACATCTGCTCCTTCTAAAGCCACCCTAGCCCAAATGAAAAAGAGGGCTGGGAATTAAACGGTAAACACACGCACACATATAAACGAATATATATTCATTCATTCAATCGTATTTATTGAGCGCTTACTGCGTGCAGAGCACTGTACTAAGCGCTTGGGAAGTACAAGTCCTTCCTCGCCCCCCTCTCCATCCCCCCGTCTTACCTCCTTCCCTTCCCCACAGCACCTGTATATATGTATATATGTTTGTACACATTTATTACTCTATTTATTATTTTACGTGTCCATATCTATTCTATTTATTTTATTTTGTTAATATGTTCGGTTTTGTTCTCTGTCTCCCCCTTCTAGACTGTGAGCCCACTGTTGTGTAGGGACTGTCTCTATATGTTGCCACCTTGTACTTCCCAAGCGCTTAGTGGAGTGCTCTGCACACAGTAAGCGCTCAATAAAGACGATTGATTGATTGATTACAAGTCGGCAACATGTAGACGTGGTCCCTATATGTGCATATTATCATGTATATCTGTATATATATATAATGCATATATATGTATATATACACATGTACATATACATACATATGTACATATATGGATATATGTCTATATACACATGCACATATACATATACATGTATATTATGCATATATATGTATATATAAATGCATATATACATATATACGCATAACATACATATATATGTATATATTATGTATATATGTATATATATTATGTATATATATGTATATATACATGTATATATACATATATACACACATATATGTGTGTGTATATATATGTGTATATATACATGTATACATACATATATACACACACACACACATATATATATATGTCTTCAGGTGTAAGCAAACCTACTTAAACACATCCAAATGTATGAACAGAGAATAAAGAAAAAAAATTAGGTGCTGGGAAGAGCTCTTTCCTAGCGAAAGCCACAGGACCAATTTCAGCCCCCCAGATGTTGAGTAGGAGGATTTGCAGAGAAGAATGAAATCCGTCCCCCTTCCCCGAGCTCGTTAGGGGCAGGGGACGTTATCCCCTAATTCTGCTGCCCGGTCCTCTCAATCAATCAATCAATCGTATTTATTGAGCGCTTACTGTGTGCAGAGCACTGTACACTAAGCGCTTGGGAAGTACAAGTTGGCAACACATAGAGACGGTCCCTAACCAACGGTGGGCTCCTAAGCGCTTAGTAATAATAATAATAATAATGTTGGTATTTGTTAAGCGCTTACTACGGGCCAAGCACTGTTCTAAGCGCTGGGACAGGTACAAGGTGATCAGGTTGTCCCACGTGGGGCTCACGGTCTTCATCCCCATTTTCCAGGTGAGGCCGCTGAGGCCCGGAGAGGTGAAGCGACTTGCCCAAGGTCACCCAGCCGACCTTAAACTGTGAGCCCACTGTTGGGTAGGGACCGTCTCTGTATGTTGCCAACTTGTACTTCCCAAGCGCTTAGTCCAGCGCTCTGCACATAGTAAGCGCTCAATAAATACGATCGATGAGGACAAGCGGCGGGGTCGGGATTAGAACCCACGACCTCTGTTGCCAATCTGTACTTCCCAAGCGCTTAGTCCAGCGCTCTGCACATAGTAAGCGCTCAATAAATGCGATCGATGATGACAAGCGGCGGGGCCGGGATTAGAACCCATGACCCCTGTTGCCAATCTGTACTTCCCAAGCGCTTAGTCCAGCGCTCTGCACATAGTAAGCGCTCAATAAATACGATCGATGAGGACAAGCGGCGGGGTCGGGATTAGAACCCATGACCTCTGTTGCCAATTTGTAGTTCCCAAGCGCTTAGTCCAGTGCCCTGCACATAGTAAGCTCTCAATAAATACGATCGATGCTGATGACGACTCCCAAGCCCGGGCTCTTTGCATTGAGGCACGCTGCTTGTCGGCTAGTAAGCGGTCAATCAATCAATCAATCAATCGTATTTATTGAGCGCTTACTATGTGCAGAGCACTGGACTAAGCGCTTGGGAAGTACAAATTGGCATCACATAGAGACAGTCCCTACCCAACAGCGGGCTCACAGTCTAAAAGGGGGAGACAGAGAACAGAACCAAAGATACCAACAAAATAAAATAAATAGGATAGAAATGTACAAGTAAAATAAATAAATAGAGTAATAAATATGTACAATCAATCAATCGTATTTATTGAGCGCTTACTGTGTGCAGAGCACTGTACTAAGCGCTTGGGAAGTACAAATTGGCATCACATAGAGACAGTCCCTACCCAACGGCGGGCTCACAGTCTAAAAGGGGGAGACAGAGAACAGAACCAAACATATCAACAAAATAAAATAAATAGGATAGAAATGTACAAGTAAAATAAATAGAGTAATAAATATGTACAATCAATCAATCAATCGTATTTATTGAGCGCTTACTATGTGCAGAGCACTGTACTAAGCGCTTGGGAAGTACAAATTGGCATCACATAGAGACAGTCCCTACCCAACAGTGGGCTCACAGTCTAAAAGGGGGAGACAGAGAACAGAGCCAAACATACCAACAAAATAAAATAAGTAGGATAGAAATGTACAAGTAAAATAAATAAATAAATAAATAGAGTAATAAATATGTACAACCATATATACATATATACAGGTGCTGTGGGGAAGGGAAGGAGGTAAGGTGGGGGGATGGAGAGGGGGGCGAGGGGGAGAGGAGGGAAGGGGCTCAGTCTGGGAAGGCCTCCTGGAGGAGGTGAGCTCTCAGCAGGGCCTTGAAGGGAGGAAGAGAGCTAGCTTGGCGGAGGGGCAGGGGGAGGGCACCACTCGAGGTCGAGGAACACCACTGACGGCGGGCTGACGGGGGGAGCGGGGGGGGGGGGCTCTATTCCTTTGTTTCCGAGGCGTTGGCGGGAGGGGAAGGGAGGGGACGGGACGGGAGGGTCCGGGGGGTCACCTGGGGGAGCGGCGCTCCGCACGGCTCCGGCGACCACCCGCGGCCCCAGCAGCGGCGGCAGGAGCAGCAGCAGGAGCGGCGGCGGCGGCGGCGGGCGGCGGGGGGCGGCCATGGGGCCGGAGGGGAGGGGAGGGAAGGGGAGCGCCGGGCCCGGCCGCCCCGCGCCGCTTCCCTCCGGGCTCCGGGTGTCGGAGGCGGCCGCTCGCGGGCTCGGCAGCCCGGACCCGCCGTCCGGCCCCGCCCCGCCCCGCCCCGCGGCTGCTCCCCGGGAGAGCGGCCGGGGCTCTGAGGGGCCCGGGCGGCTGTGAGGGGACGGGGGCGGCTCTGCCGGGGGGCGTGGCCGCGGCGGCGAGGGGGCGGGGCTGCCGGGGGGCGTGGCCGCGGCGGTGAGGGGGCGGGGCCGGCTCTGGGAGGGGGCGGGGCTGGGGCAGGGCCTGGGATGGGGGCGCCAACTTGGACTTCCCAAGCGCTTAGTACAGCGCTCTGCGCACGGTAAGCGCTCAATAAATACGATTGATTGATTGATTGAGCTGCGAGGGGCGGGGCCGGGTCTGTGAGGGGGCGGGGCGGGGCTGCGAGGGGGGCGGGGCCTGGTCTGGGAGGGGCGGGGGCGGCTCTGGGAGGGGGGTGGCCGGGGCTGCGAGGGGCTGGGGCCGCGCCTGCGGTGGCGCCAACTTGTCCTTCCCAAGCGCTTAGTACAGCGCTCTGCGCACGGTAAGCGCTCAATAAATACGATTGATTGATTGATTGATTGATTGATCTGCGAGGGGCGGGGCCGGCTCTGTGAGGGGCGGGGCCGGGTCTGCGAGGGATCGGGGGCGGGCCTGGGAAGGGGGCGGGGCCGGCTCTGGGAGGGGGCGGGGCCGGCTCTGCGAGGGGCTGCGGCAGGGCCTGGGAAGGGGGCGCCAACTTGGACTTCCCAAGCGCTTAGTACAGCGCTCTGAACACGGTAAGCGCTCAATAAATACGATTGATTGATTGATTGATTGATTGATTGATCGATCTGCGAGGGGCGGGGCCGGGCCCGGGAGGGGGCGCGCCCGGCCCTGTGAGGGGCCGAGGCCTGGCCTGGGAGGGGGCGGGACCGGATCTGGGAGGGGCGGGGCCGGGCTCTGGGAGGGGCCGTGGCTGGCTCTGGGAGGGGGCGGGGCCGGGTCTGCGAGGGGCTGCGGCAGGGCCTGGGAAGGGGGCGCCAACTTGGACTTCCCAAGCGCTTAGTACAGCGCTCTGCGCACGGTAAGCGCTCAATAAATACGATTGATTGATTGGTTGATTGATCTGCGAGGGGGCGGGGCCGGGCCTGGGAAGGGGGCGTGTCCGGCTCTGTGAGGGGCGGGGCCGGGTCTGCGAGGGGCTGCGGCAGGGCCTGGGAAGGGGGCGGGGCCGGCTCTGGGAGGGGCGGGGCCGGGCCTGGGAGGGGGCGGGGGCGGCTCTGTGAGGGGGCGTGGCCGGGGCTGCGAGGGGCGGGGCCGGGCCTGGGAGGGGGCGGGGGCGGCTCTGTGAGGGGGCGGGGCCGGGCCTGGGAGGGGGCGGGGGCGGCTCTGTGAGGGGGCGTGGCCGGGGCTGCGAGGGGCGGGGGCAGGGCCTGGGAAGGGGGCGCCAACTTGGACTTCCCAAGCGCTTAGTACAGCGCTGTGCGCACGGTAAGCGCTCAATAAATACGATTAATTGATTGATTGATCTGCGAGGGGCGGGGCCGGGCCCGGGAGGGGGCGGGGCCGGTCTGCGGGGGCGTGGCCGGGTCTGCGAGGGGGCTGGACCGGGTCGGCGGGGGGCGGGGCGTGGCCTGGGAGGGGCGGGACCAGATCTGCGAGGGGGCGTGTCCTGCTGTGAGGGGCGGGGCCGGGCCTGGGAGGGGGCGTGGCCGGGCCAGAGAGGGGGCGGGGCCGGCTCTACGAGGGGCGGGGCCGGGTCTCCGAGGGGCTGCGGCAGGGCCTGAGGGGGCGCCAACTTGTCCTTCCCAAGCGCTTAGTACAGCGCTCTGCGCACGGTAAGCGCTCAATAAATACGATTGATTGATTGATTGATTGACCCGCGAGGTGCGGGGCCCGGCCTGTGAGGGGGCGGGGGCGGGGCTGCGAGGGGGCGGGGCAGTGCCCATGGGGGCACCAACTTGGACTTCCCAAGCGCTTAGTACAGCGCTCTGCACACGGTAAGCACTCAATAAATACGATTGATTGATTGATTGATTGATCTTTTAGACTGTGAGCCCAATGTTGGGGAGGGACTGTCTATGTTGCCAACTTGTACTTCCCAAGCGCTTAGTACAGCGCTCTGCACACGGTAAGCGCTCAATAAATGCAATTGATTGATTGATCTTTTAGACTGTGAGCCCAATGTTGGATAGGGACTGTCTCTCTATGTTGCCAATTTGTACTTCCCAAGCGCTTAGTACAGTGCTCTGCACATATTAAGCGCTCAATAAATACAATTGATTGATTGATTGATCTTTTAGACTGTGAGCCCAATGTTGGGTAGGGACTGTCTCTATATGTTGCCAGTTTGTACTTCCCGAGCGCTTAGTACAGGGCTCTGCACATAGTAAGCACCCAATAAATACGATTGATGATGATGATGATGATGATGATCTGCGAGGGGTGGGGCCGGGCCTGGCCCTGTGAGGGGGCGCGCCCGGCTCTGTGAGGGGCGGGACGGGCCCATAGACAGCCATCTAAGGACATTAGAAAACATGAAATCAAAATAAAAACCATTACTCTTCACACTTTAATACATGTAGTTATTTCTGCCAAAGTTGTCTGTTCTCTTTCAATAAAAATAAGTACGCTTCCTATATTTTTTGATTTTATTCCCTAAAAAAAGCAGGCTTAGGTGACTCCAAGAATACAATCTGGGAAGCATTTACGTTCGTGAAAAGTAATCATCGAATTAAGGACAAAACAAAAACCCACACCCCAAGTACAGACTGTATGGAAGTAACAAGGGCCAGATTCAGGGAGTAATGTCCTATTTCCTCATGGGAGAACCTCAGGGAAAAAAAATTCCCAAGACTGCTCACGTGGAATTCCACCAACGTATTTTAAGTTGAAAAAGGCCCTAAATTATGTATTTTAAAAAAAGATTTCACATCCTATTTATCCTTCTCCTTCTGCTCCTTTTCTTTTTTCTCTCGTTCGGCTTTAGCTTCTTCCTCTTCATGCTTCTTGATTAACTGTTCAACTTCTTTTTGTTTTAGAACTCTTATTGTTGTCTTCCCATTCTCTCTTGTTAATGTTGCAATTTCAACTGGAACAAGAAATACATATTGCATGGCAGGTAAAAATTTAGAAAATACTTAAAACAGCCAACTTAGGTATCCAACAGTCTTCATTTATAATTGCAGTTGGTATAAATTAACTGCCTACAACATACATTTATTATTGCTGGCTACTGTATTACACCTCAATTATTGTTTGCCTTGGTTGTAGTTCAGCAAAACTCAGTTGTAACTAAGTTGAAGAAAATCCCTGGAATTATCACTGTTTCATCTCAGGAAAACAGTTTAAAACTGAATGCTAATAATGGGAAAAGTCAAGCATTTGGGCTCTGAAGTATGCATTTTAAATGTGCCTAAATAAAAGATAATTAGCTTACTTCGAAGGCCAGGTGTAATCACAGCCAAAACCTCAACAAATAATACCAATAATCCAACTGCTCTAGAAGCTGGAAAAATATGGCAGAATCACAAAACAAACAGAATTCGGCGACACTGAATTGTTAGACAAGGATAGAATTAGACCTACAGTGCGACAAACAGCATCATCGGTTTTTCGCATCAGAGGATCGCTATTTCAACTCTGGTCAGTGTTGATCCTGGAAAGCTTGATTTTATGAAGACTATTTAGGTTCATGCTACCATAACTGGAGAAGAAATATCCAAAGGACAATACGGGAATGGAACATCAGAATCAAGTCACCTCAATTTTCAGTGAAAGTTACACAACTGAAAAAATGGCAAGAGTCGAGCATCCTTAGAGAGACTACTACTCAATTACTAGTCACGATTCCAAAACAGAATAGGTATAATGCGACTCTTTTACTAAGAAAATACCAATATGTTCAGCTACAACCCACATGGGGCATGTAATAAATGTTACCTTTTTCAGCAGAGAGTTTACTGACATCCATAGTCTTATTTAGCACTTTGATAGCTAAGGCGAGAGCTGACTTCAGGGTCATTCCTCCTTCTTTGTAGTCTTGTTTTAACATTGACACTGCTGCCTGGAGAAAAATGAATACCCAGTTTCTTTAAAGTTCAGAGTAACTACAAAGTAGTGAAATGTTACGGAAACTGTTGTTTCACCAACAACATTTTGGTGAAAAAACAGAAACAAACAGAAGCGGAGAAGTCTAGTGGATAGGGCACAGGCCTCGGACTAAGAAGGATCTGGGTTCTAATGCCTGCTTTGCCGCTTGCCTACTGTGTGACCTTGGGCAACTCACTTCACTTCTCTGGGCCTCAAGTTACCTCATCTGTAAAATGGGGATTAAGAGTGGGATCCCCATGTGGGACAGGAACTGTGTCCAACTTGATTAGCTTGTACCTACCCCATTATCATCATCAATCGTATTTATTGAGCGCTTACTATGTGCAGAGCACTGTACTAAGCGCTTGGGAAGTACAAATTGGCAACATATAGAGACAGTCCCTACCCAACAGTGGGCTCACAGTCTAAAAGCGTTTAAAACAGTGCTTGACACATAGTAAGCACTTAAATACCATCACTATTACTTTCTAGAAGTAAACCACTCTAAAAAAAAAGTGGCTGAAATCTGAAGCCCGAGAAGCAGAGAAGTCTAGTGGATAGAACATAGGCCCGGGAGTCAGAAGGACCTGGGTTCTAATCCCAGTTTCACCATTTGTCCGCTGTATGACCTTGGGCAAGTCACTTAAACTTCTCTGTGCCTCAGTTTCCCCATCTGTAAAATGGGGATTAAGACTGTGAGGTCCACATGGGACAGGGACTGTGTCAACCTGGTTTGCTTGTACCTCACCCCAGTGTTTAGGTCCAGTGCCTGGCACATAGCCCGCGCTTAACATATACCATAAAAAAAGTCTGAGAACATTGTGCATTAAATGCTCTGTTTCGGTGGATGGTTTGATTCCAACAGAGAACTCACTGTGTGAGATGGTAGAGCAAAAGAGTTGATAAAACACCCACAACTGGGAACACCATCTACTTTTCAAAACTAAGTACATTGGGGTAAATACTTATATTGACACTATGTGGCTTAGTGGAAAGACCACAGGCCTAGGAGTCAGAGGACCTGCCAGCGTGGCTCGGTGGAAAGAGCACAAGCTTTGGAGTCAGAGGTCATGGGTTCAAATCCCAGCTCCGCCAATTGTCAGCTGTGTGACTTTGGGCAAGTCACTTAACTTGTCTGGGCCTCAGTTACCTTATCTGTAAAATGGGGATTAAGACTGAGCCCCCCACCTTGGGTCAACCTGATCACCTTGTAACCTCCCCAGTGCTTAGAACAGTGCTTTGCACATAGTAAGCGCTTAATAAATGCCATCATTATTTATTTATTATTTATTTACTCCTGGCTCTGCCACTTGACTACTGTGTAACCATGAGAAAATCACTGACCTTTCCAAATGTCTCAGTTCCTTCACCAGTAAAATGGGGATTAAATCCTACTCCCTATTTATTTAGATGTGAAACCTGTGTGGAACAGGAACTGTGTCCAATCTGACAGCCTTATATTCATCCGCGCTTAGTACAATGCTTGCCGCAAAGTATCGTAGTAGTAATGATTTTTTTCAAAGTTTCTGCAAACTTTACATCAGGCCAATATAAATAACAGTTGGAAAACTTGAACATTCCCTAGTGCACCCATTTTCTATTGCAATGAAAAAAATTAAATCACTTACAGCACTATTATTCCCAATGCACGTGGCTTTCCACCCTCCATAATTTCCACTGGGGTCACTTTGATACAGCTGGAACCCGTAATGTTTATCCCAGCCAATGTAGAGCAGTGAAACACCAAAAGGACGTTTTCCTATTAAAAACAAAAAGGCACTTGTGATCCAAATTGCGAATCAGGAGAGTGGCACGTGACTCTATTAAGTTCAACCGAAATGACCAAATCCTTCCCTATGAATTAAATCTTTCGAAACCTGCTTCGGGTTTCCCCTACTTTAGATAAACTCTATTCTCTGTTTGTTTTGAGGACTGGGTCAGGAAGTAAAAAGAAGCAACGTGACCTAGTGGACAGAGTAAAGGCCTGGGGAGTCAGAGGACCCGGCTCCACCACTTGTCTGCTGGGTAACGTTGGGCAAGTCACTGAACTTCTCTGTGCCTCAGTTACCTCATCTGCAAATTGGGGATCAATACTGTGAGCCCTATGTGGGACATGGACTGTGTCCAATCTCACTATCGAATCTACCCCAGCACTTAGTACAGTAAGCGCTTAAAATACCATAAAAAAATTAAGTGCTCATTTCAAAATTTTATTGCTAAAACAGTATCCAAATCCAGCTTTAAAAATATTTCACTCCCATATTTCGAACTCACATTTCCACTGCTATCTTCTTCATTGTAGGAAGTGATAAAATTTGAATGAACCTGCCTAACTTCTAGTTCTCACTTACTGGAAGTCTAAATGATTCCCCTCTGAAGACAGCATTTTCAGGCCCATTTTTCCAAAAGAAACTGGGGGAATTCCTTTCAAAGACATTCAGTTTACGTTTCGAAAAAGCAGAGAGGGTAGGATCATGAACCAGTACCTCCAAACTGTGTATAAGCTTGCTTGATATCACACAGAGCTGTAACTAACTGCTCACAAGGAATCGGCTCCTGATACTGTAGAAGGTACCTAATATCCCCCCCCCAAAAAAAAGTTTAGAGTAAATGAGTAACAAAACCTCAACATACCTTTCAATCAATCATATTTATTGAGGGTTTACTATGTGCAGAGCACTGTACTAAGCACTTGGGAGAGTACAACACAACAGAATTAGCAGATACAATCCCTGCCCGTTACAAGTTTACAGACTAACGTATTGACCGCGATAGCAAAATACAACAGAACAGTGGGAACAAGAGGGATGGAAAGAGGCTATTCTTTGGGCCTTTGACCTAAGGACGATTGAGGTGGCACTGCCCTGACCCCTAGCCCAACTGGCTCTGAGCCTTCTGCTTGCCCCAGGGCAATCCAAGGTGCCAAACTGGGCAGGCAGGCCAATGCAGCGCTAGAAACTACAGTCACGCTGGCTGCCCAAAGGGCCTTACCCTTAATTTCCTCCAAGAGGACTTCCCCACCTAAGTCCTCATTTCCCCTTCTCCCTTCTGTGTCACCCTTGCACTTGGATTTGCTCCCACCCACAGTCCCACAACACTTACGTACATATCCAAAATGTATTTCTTTTTATTAATGCCTGGAAGACTAAGTTACTCTCCGTAGTGGTTACTAGGGTGCTCTGCACACAGGAAGTGTTCCATAAATGACTGATCCCTCGGCTCAGAGCCTGAACTTGAGGCACCTGTTTCCCCATCTGTCTCACTCTAATTCTGCCATTGGTTTGGGGAAATGATACATTCACAAGTTGCACCCAAAATTAAGTCATAAATGTTTGTTTTAGAGAAAAGTTACACATCATTCTAAACTCTTGATGAGTATAGATTGTTAAAATTGAGAACTCCTCCTTATTTACTCTTACGATTTCTTTGCCAGAGACACATTATTCTAATTATAAAAACTCAGCATATTCTTAGTGAGACGAGGTAAGTACAAATGTGGTACATTGATAGAATGATTGAAAAACGTATCCCAATAGAGCAAAAATATAAATTAAGTTTTTGCTGCCGGACTGAGTAAACCATTCAATAGCTTCATATTCTAGCAAGTTAATGTAAAACACTGATTAATATCGCAGAAAAGTCTTCAGGATTTTCTATTCTGATTTTATGTAATTTGTTCAGGGAAAATAGAAAGATTTACGTTGCTCCCGACATTGCACTGTTGTTAAATACAGTATTAATAAACAAATTAAAATGGCTCTTAAGATACGGTCAGCCAGTATTATGTAGAGATGAAGTTTCTCTCCCAAATAATGACCAAATACATCATTTTAGAGTCATACCTTTGTGCAATGAGCCTCAGTTCATTTGTGAGAACATTAGCATCTGAAGTTATGCCAGCAACACTGCAAGCCATATCCCTGGGGGAAAAAAAAAAAGGATTAAATGGTGGAAATTAAAAGCTTTGTAAACATTAATATTCTCAACAAATTTTCAGGATGCTAAATCCTAGCAAAGAAATAGTTAATTTGTTACATTATTTAGGTGTGCCTCTAGATTGTAAAATTCGCTACGGGCAGGGAACGTGTCCCAGCAACTCTGTTGTATTGTACTTCCCCAAGCGCTTACTCCAATGCTCTGCATGTAGTAAGTGCTCAATGATGATGATATAACTAATCGAAAATGCTTGCTAGAAAGGATCACAAAAGGAACTACCAATGGGGCACCTTTAAAGTGTCATATTCAATAGAACATAAATGCAATTTGTTCTATTCCTGGGTGGGTGGAGTAAGGAGTTGTCATTAAAATATTTATTATAGAAGAAAAATACAATCAATGTTTGTATTCTCAAAGAATTATACTGTCCTCTTCATAGGCAGGAATGCTAATCAATGGTATTTGAGTGCTTACTGTGTGCAGGGCACTGTACTAAGCGTTTGGGAGAGTATATTAGAAGCAGAGTTGGCAGACCCAATCCCTCAGAAAGAGCAAATAAGTCTAGAGGAATTAAGGCCTATACTAAGTGGGCTCTTGAGGTGCAGATGAGAGACCAAATGCTACATGCCTTCTCTCACCAACCAGGTCTTTTATCTGCACTCACTTGTTCATTCAATCGCATTTATGGAGCACTTTCTGTACGCAAAGCACTCTACTAAGCATTTGGGAGAATACAATATACTCTCTGCATGGGCAATAGTGTAAAACAGACATGGTAGACGTCCATGCGCTTACTATGTAGCATATTGAAGGGAAATGGCTCCATCTTTGCTAGGATAATTTATGCAGACAATTTATCCTATTTGTTCCTACTCCTTCCTCCAAGTCTGTGGTAAGGAAGAGGCAGGGTTGCCGACAAAGAATATTCAAGCAGCTATGTCCGCTGCTACGGTTAGAACAGAGGTTCACCGAAGCCTGCTGTCACAGCGCTTAAAGACATGACCAATTTCTGCTTGTTATTGCGGGCTGTCAGTGAATGTACAGATGGTTGGCAGCCCTGGTATCGGGCAACAGATCCAATTCTAGGAACTCAGCAGCCCCAACTAAGCATGCTTTGATCTGGATTTGTTGGGCGGGGTGGACAAGGGTTCACTTCCTGAACCATCTTGTCTCCAAATGGAACCCATGAGGCACTGTTCTACAAACCCACCCCAGGTGGTGGCTATTTAAGAAGTAAAACCACTGCAGCAGCAAGAAATTTTTCTCTTTAAAATTCCACAACTGGAACCCCAGTGCTTGGCACATAGTAAGCGCTTAGCAAATACCATCATTATTACCCCCAAATCCAGTCTACAGACAATCTTGCCTTGGTTACTGCATCAGCCACCTTGCTGTCCTCCCTGCCTCTCAATCGATCAATCGTATTTGTTGAGCGCTTACTGTGTGCAGAGCACTGTACTGCTCTGCACAGCAGAGGACAGGAGCAGAGGAGTGCCTCTTCCCACTTTAGTGAATACTCCAGTTTGCTGCCTGGATCATTTTTCTACAAAACCATTCAGACCACATTTCCCCACTCTTCAGAACCTCCAGTGGTTGCCCATCCACCTCCACATCAAACAGAAACTCCTCCCCATCAGCTTAAAACCAAACACCTTGCTCCCTCCTTCCTTACCTTACTGCTGTTTTACTACAACCCAGTCTGCGAACTTCGCTCCTCTAATGAGTACCTATTCACTGTACCTCAATCCTTCGCTCTCACCGCCAATCTTTCACCCATGACCTGCAACTCCCTCTCTCTTCCTATCTGGCAGACCACCTTTCTCCCCACCTTCAAACCCTTATTAAAAGCACGTCTCCTCCAAGAGGCCTTCCCCAACTAAGCCCTGATCTCCTCCTCTCCCTACTCCCTTGTGTTACCCTTGCCCTCTTTATTCACTCTTCCCTCAGCCCCACAGCACCTAAACATACATCTGTAATTTCATTTATTTACATTCATGTCAGTCTTTCCCTCTAAACTCTCTGTTTGCCAGAAATGTGTCTACCAACTGTGTTATATTTTACTCGCCCAAGAGCTTAGTACAATACTCTACACACAATAAGCAATCGATAAATACCACTGATTGAGCCACGAAATGCAGGCTTGCCTGGGACAGTCAAACACTCCTGGCATTGGGTGGGTTTCCAAATACCACCTCTTTTGATAGAGGAATCAATCAGTGGTATTTATTGAGCGCTGTGTGCAGAGCACTGTACTAAGTGCTTGGGAAAGTACAGCACAACAGAATTGGTAGACGCATTTCCTGCCTAAAAACGAGCTTACAGTCGAGTGACACACAGACATTAAAACAAATTTCGAATAGGTACATAAGTGCCCTGAGGCCGAGGATGAATAACAAGTGCTCTAAGGGTACAGATCCAAATGTGTAAGTATATGTTGCCAACTTGTACTTCCCAAGCGCTTAGTACAGTGCTCTGCACACAGTAAGCGCTCAATAAATATGATTGATGATGATGATGATGATGATGAAGTAACACAAAAGGTAGAGGAAGTAGGGGAAATGAAGGCTTCATTTCCCAAAGTGATCATACAAGGAGCACTGCCCCTAAGAGGCAACTCTTTAATTCTAATGCTCCTGAACTAAATTAGAGTGGGCATAAAAGAGATGCTTTAAGTATCACTATATTTAACAAGCTTTACAAGAACTCCTATAAAAAAAAAACACACTGCAAACCTGCTTCCTTTAAGGACACTTACTCATTGAGTTTGTATATCTTTTCGGAAAAAAAGACTTCATCAAGCAGCTTGTGGATGTTTCGTCTTTCAGCCGCTAGCAAAACACCATCGTTTGCTAAGATTCCCAAGCAGGTGCCTGCATGTCCGATGGCTTCCATAGCATACTCGACTTGATACAAGCGACCTACAGAGCACGATAACAGGGAACAACTTTTAAAATTCTTCCTATTAATTTTGTGTAGTTGGTGGCCAGAAGAAATCACAATTGCTTGCAGCACTGTCTGGCTTTGAATGGGAAATTCCATTCGTAACTTTTATGCAGCATGTAATGACTTGTGGAAAACGCTGCCAGCAAATAACAAAGGCAGAGAGCTTAGAAATTTTAAAAGTTAGAACACAAATTGTAGCCATGACCACTCACGGATGTTAGTGACGTTGTTTTCGTATGGGATGCCCAAAAATGGATTTACCTTCTGGAGAAAATATAGTGGTCCTGGAGTCATATCTTCGAGACTAATGGGAAAAAAAAAACCCAAACATAAATCCAGTGATTTGGCATGAATCCCACCCCAGCACCTACAGATTGCCTTTCAAAACTCATCAGTGCCTAGTATATTGATGAGGTCTGATGTTTACAAGAACGCAACGTATGGTTATAGCTCTTTAGGTTTAGTGCCCTCAGCTATTAATGCGAGCCAATGACTTGAAAAATGTCAAGATTTTTAGCTAGCAAAATCTTGCTTGCATGATGGCAATGAAACTGGCATATAATAAATAACTCACCATGTTTTCTGTTGTCTATAGTGTTCCTGCAAAATAAAACAGCCCAATTAGCATTATAAAAACTACAATGGTTTAGATCAACTTTTTTATGGTTGTATTACGAGCTTACTATGTGCCAGGCACTGTACTAAGCGCTGGGGTACATAGAAGCTAATCACATTGGACATAGTCCATATCCCACGTGGTACTCAGAGTATTAATCTCCATTTTACAGGTGAGGTAACTGAGCCAGAGAGAAGTGAAGTGACTTGTTCAAGATCACACAACAGACAAGTGGCGGATCCAGATTTAGAACCTAGGTCCTTCTGATTTCCAACCCGGTAAATTAGGCAGGGGGGCTGGAGGGACCACAATAACTCGGAAAGAAGTAGAAGCCTCTGGGCAGGGAATGTGTCTGGTTAGATAGTGTACTCTCCCAAGCGCTTAGTACAGAAAGCAGAGTAGCTTAGTGGATAGAGCACAGGCCTGGGAATCAGAAGGTCATGGGTTCTAATCCCAGCTCCACCACGTCTGCTGTGTGACCTTGGGCTAGTTATTTCTCTGGGCCTCAGTTACTGCATCTGTAAAATGGGGATTAAGAGTGTGAGCCCTAAGTGGGGCAGGGATTGTATTCAACTTGACTATCTTGAATCTACCCCAGTGCTTAGAACAATGCTTGGTACATAGTAAGTGCCTAACAAGTACCATTATTTTATTTAAAAAAAATTTTCTACAGTGCTCTGCACACACTAAGTGCTCAGTAAATACAACTGACTCAGCCACTCCACTTATTAAACTCCCCCCCACCACTGGGGAAAATTTCAACCTTGGAAGCACCAAGATATTTCCCTTGACCCTGAGAAGCCCCAACCAACAGTATTTATTGAGCCCTTACTGTACGCAGAGCATTGTACTAAGTGCTTGGTAGACATGATCACAGCCCACAAGGACCTTACGGTCTATCAATTGCATTAATTGGGCGCTTACTGTGTGCAGAGCACTGAACTAAGTGCATGGGAGAGAGCAATAAAAGAACTGGCAGACATGTTCCCTGCTCGAGCTTACATCTAGAGACAGACAGACATTAATATAGAGAAATAAATGCCAGATCTGGACCTAAGTGCCGTGGGGCTGAGGGAGGGGTGAATAAAAGGTGCAAATCCAAGTACGAGGGTGGCACAGATGGGAGTGGGAGAAGGGGAGATGAGGATTTAGTCGGAGAAGGCCCCTTGGAGGAGATGTGCCTTCAATATAGTCTGTCAAAAGTGTCCAGTCCAGCTCCTCCACTGTAGTCTAGCCTGTGCAGTGATTTAAGCAATGGCATGGCCTGGCACCTCAAAGGATGGAGAGCTCGAAATGCTCATCTCTGGGAAAGCACTCTGGATGTTATCTGTTGAGCTGCTGTGAGGAGTAACTAGTAAAAATGAATAACAAACACTGTGCAGTGTTCTAAGGTTCAGAAAACTATTATTCTGCTCAGAGCAGCAGTATGGCTTAGTGAAAAGAGCATGGGACTCAGTGGACGTGGATTCTAATCCCAGCTCCGCCACTTACCAGCTGTGTGACTTTCGGCAAGTCGCTTAACTTCTCTGTGCCTCCGTTACCTCATCTGTAAAATGGGGATTAAGACTGTGAGCCCCACGTGGGACAACCTGATTTCCTTGTATCTACCCCAGCGCTTAGAACGGTGCATAACAAATGCTATTTCTATTATTATTATTACATTAAGACGTTTAAAGCAGAGTTTGTCCAACTGAGTAGCCAATCAGCACAAATGTAGCTTCAATCGATTCTCTAAAACTGTTCTGCTGATTTCAGCCGAGTTAAGGCATAGGATAGTCATTTCCCGGACTTCGCCAAGTACCAGGCAAAGTGACACTTGCAAACCGTCATGGTTTTTGGTGGAGACACACTAAGGCGATTTGCAGATGAAGGCAGCCTGCCTTCCGATTGCAAAGCTTTCCGACTAACCCCACAAATACAACTGGGAACACACCCCTAACACAGAGAACCTAAAGTCACAGAAAAGCCAAACAAAATTGTCCCTAAAACCAATGGGCTAAGAGTATTTCCCAAAGATATCATGTCTCCTGCCCTCGGAGCCCATAATTCAACCCCAAGAACCCCTTCCTCGGCCCCATCTCATTCCTTCATTTGTATTTATTAAGCGCTTACTCATCAATCGTATTTATTGAGCGCTTACTGTGTGCAGAGCACTGTACTGAGCACTTGGGAAAGTATGATACAGCAGTAAAGAGTGACAATCCCTGCCCACAGCAAGCTCACGGCCTACAGTATAACAATAATAATAATGGTATTTGTTAAGCGCTTACTACGTAATGTTCTAAGCGTTGGGGGAGATGGAAAGTTATTGGGTTGTCCCACGTAGGGGTCACAGTCTGAATCCCCATTTGACAGATGAGGTAACTGAGGTACAGAAAAGCAGCGCAGTGTAGTGGAAAGAACCCGGGCTGGGGAGTCGGAGGTCATGGGTTCTAATCCCTGCTCCACCACATCAGCTGGGTGACTTTGGGCAAATCACTTCACTGGGCCTCGGTGGCCTCATCTGTAAAATGGGGATTGAAACTGTGAGCCCCATGTGGGACAACCTGATGACCTTCTATCTACCCCAGCGCTTAGGACAGTGTTTTACATTCACTCATTCAATCGTATTTATTGAGCGCTTACTGTGTGCAGAGCACTGTACTAAACGCTTGGGAAGTACAAGTTGGCAACATATGGAGACGGTCCCTACCCAACAACAGGTTCACAGTCTAGAAGGGGGAGACATTCATTCAATCGTATTTATTGAGCACTTACTGTGTGCAGAGCACTGTACTAAGCGCTTGGAAAGTACAAGTTGGCAACATATAGAGACGGTCCCTACCCAACAACAGGCTCACAGTAAAGAAGGGGGAGACAGACAACAAAAGAAAACATGTGGACAAGGGTCATCAGACAGACAACAAAATACCATCATACCATAATAATGATGCTGTTTGTTAAGCACTTACTATGTGCAAAGCACTGTTCTAAGCGCTGGGGGGGATACAAGGTGATCAGGTTGTCCGACGTGGGGCTCACAGTCTTCATCCCCATTTTACAGATGAGGGAACTGAGTCACAGAAGTTAAAGTGGCTTGCCCAAGGTCACACAGCTGACGAGTGCTCAGTGGAAGGAGCCCGGGCTTCGGAGTCGGACGTCATGGGTTCAAATCCCGGCTCCGCCAATTGTCAGCTGGGTGACTTTGGGCAAGCCACTTCAATCAATCAATCATCATCACCATCATCAATCGTATTTATTGAGCGCTTAGTATGTGCAGAGCACTGTACCAAGCGCTTGGGAAGTACAAATTGGAAACATCTAGAGACAGTCCCTACCGAACAGTGGGCTCACAGTCTAAAAGGGGGGGACAGAGAACAAAACCAAACATACTAACAAAATAAAATAGAATAGATATGTACAAGTAAAATAAATAAAGTAATAAATATGTACAAACATATATACAGGTACAATAAATACAATCGTATTTTTTGAGCGCTTACTGTGTGCAGAGCACTGTACTAAGCGCTAGGGAAGTCCAAGTTGGCAACATCGAGAGACGGTCCCTACCCAGCAGTGGGCTCACAGTCTAGAAGGGGAAGACAGACAACAAAAGAAAACATGTGGACAGGTGTCATCAGGCAGACAACAAAATACCATCATACCATAATAATGATGGCGTTTGTTAAGCACTTACTATGTGCAAAGCACTGGTGCCAAGGTGATCAGGTTGTCCCACGTGGGGCTCACAGTCTTCATCCCCATTTTACAGAGGAGGGAACTGAGGCCCAGAAGTTAAGGTGGCTTGCCCAAGGTCACACAGCTGACGAGTGCTCAGTGGAAAGGGCCCGGGCTTTGGAGTCGGGCGTCATGGGTTCAAATCCCGGCTCCGCCAATTGTCAGCTGGGTGACATTGGGCAAGCCACTTCAATTAATCAATCGTATTGAGCGCTTACGGTGTGCAGAGCACTGTACTAAGTGCTTGGGAAGTCCAAGTTGGCAACATAGACGGTCACTACCCAACAACGGGCTCACAGTCTAAAAGGGGGAGACAGGCAGAGAACAAAACCAAACATACTGACAAAATAAAATAGAATAGATATGTACAAGTAAAATAGAGTAATAAATATGCACAAACATATATACAGATACAATAAATACAATCGTATTTATTGAGCGCTTACTGCGTGCAGAGCACTGGACTAAGCGCTTGGGAAGTCCAAGTTGGCAACATATAAAGACGGTCCCTACCCAGCAGTAGGCTCACAGTCTAAAAGGGGGGGGGACAGAGAACAAAACCAAACACACTAACAAAATAAAATAAATAGGATAGATATGTACAATTAAAATAAATAGAGTAATAAATATGCACAAACATATATACAGGTACAATAAATACAATCGTATTTATTGAGCGCTTACTGCGTGCAGAGCACTGGACTAAGCGCTTGGGAAGTCCAAGTTGGCAACATATAAAGACGGTCCCTACCCAGCAGTAGGCTCACAGTCTAAAAGAGGGGGGGACAGAGAACAAAACCAAACATACTAACAAAATAAAATAAATAGGATAGATATGTACAATTAAAATAAATAGAGTAATAAATATGCACAAACATATATACAGGTACAATAAATACAATCGTATTTATTGAGCGCTTACTGCGTGCAGAGCACTGGACTAAGCGCTTGGGAAGTACAAGTTGGCAACATAGAGAGACGGTCCCTACCCAACAGTGGGCTCACAGTCTAAAAGGGGGGGGGACAGAGAACAAAACCAAACACACTAACAAAATAAAATAAATAGGATAGATATGTACAATTAAAATAAATAGAGTAATAAATATGCACAAACATATATACAGACACAATAAATACAATCGTATTTATTGAGCGCTTACTGCGTGCGGAGCACTGGACTAAGCGCTTGGGAAGTCCAAGTTGGCAACATCGAGAGACGGTCCCTACCCAGCAGTAGGCTCACAGTCTAAAAGGGGGGGGGGACAGAGAACAAAACCAAACACACTAACAAAATAAAATAAATAGGATAGATATGTACAATTAAAATAGAGTAATAAATATGCACAAACATATATACAGACACAATAAATACAATCGTATTTATTGAGCGCTTACTGCGTGCAGAGCACTGGACTAAGCGCTTGGGAAGTCCAAGTTGGCAACATAGAGAGACGGTCCCTACCCAGCAGTGGGCTCACAGTCTAAAAAGGGGGGGAAAGAGAACAAAACCAAACATACTGACAAAATAAAATAAATAGAATAGATATGTACAAGGAAAATAAATACATAAATAGAGTAATAAATATGCACAAACATATATACAGGTAAAATAAACACAATGGTATTTATTGAGCGCTCACTGTGTGCAGGGCACTGGACTAAGCGCTTGGGAAGTCCAAGTTGGCAACATAGAGAGACAGGCCCTACCCAACAGTGGGCTCACAGTCTAAAAGGGGGGGGGACAGAGAACAAAACCAAACATACTAACAAAATAAAATAAATAGAATAGATATGTACAAGGAAAATAAATACATAGAGTAATAAATATGCACAAACATATATACAGGTAAAATAAACACAATGGTATTTATTGAGCGCTCACTGTGTGCAGGGCACTGGACTAAGCGCTTGGGAAGTCCAAGTTGGCGACATAGAGAGACGGTCCCTACCCAACAGTGGGCTCACAGTCTAAAAGGGGGGGGACAGAGAACAAAACCAAACATACTAACAAAATAAAATAAATAGAATAGATATGTACAAGGAAAATAAATACATAAATAGAGTAATAAATATGCACAAACATATATACAGGTAAAATAAACACAATGGTATTTATTGAGCGCTCACTGTGTGCAGGGCACTGGACTAAGCGCTTGGGAAGTCCAAGTTGGCGACATAGAGAGACGGTCCCTACCCAACAGTGGGCTCACAGTCTAAAAGGGGGGGGACAGAGAACAAAACCAAACATACTAACAAAATAAAATAAATAGAATAGATATGTACAAGGAAAATAAATACATAAATAGAGTAATAAATATGCACAAACATATATACAGGTAAAATAAACACAATGGTATTTATTGAGCGCTCACTGTGTGCAGGGCACTGGACTAAGCGCTTGGGAAGTCCAAGTTGGCGACATGCAGAGACGGTGGCTCCCCAGCAGTGGGCGCCTCACAGTCTCGAACCACCGCCGGGGACGGTGGCCGCCAGGGGCCAAAGCAGGCCGCCGCCGCCGCCGCCTCAGCGGCCTTTGCGCAGTCATCCTGCCGCCCACCCCCGCTAGGCCCCGGTTCCGAGACTTCCGGGCGGGCGGGCGGGCGGGCTCGTCACCCCCCCCCCCCACACACACACACACACACACCACAGCGACGGGAGGCCGCGCCCAAACCGAGCGGGAACGGGCACTTACCGACTGACCGACGGACCGCGACGGCCTGCCGCCGACTCCACGGGCCTCTCAGCGCCCGACTGGACACTCGCAAAATGGCCGCCCGCGCCTGCGCGGTACCGCTCGAGGGGCGGGGCCTAGCGTGAGGGGGGGACTGGCGCAACGCGCGCCTGCGCGGTGCCAGTCAAGGGCGGGGCGGGGGAGGGAGGCGCCTGCGCAGTGCCGCTCAGGGGGCGCGGCGTGCAGCGCAGTGGCGTCTTCGGGGCGGGTGTGGGGGGGTCTCCCGCGCCTGCGCAGTGCCACTTAGGGGCGAGGCGTAGAGCGCAGCGGGATCCATGGGGCGGGTGTGGGGGCCGCCCGCGCCTGCGCAGTGCCACTCAGGGGCGCGGAGTGGAGCGGAGGGGTCTTAAGGGAGGGTGTGGGGGCCTCCCGCGCCTGCGCAATGCTACTTAGGGGCGAGGCGTGGAGCGCAGCGGGATCTAAGGGGCGGGTGTGAGGGCCTCCCGCGCCTGCGCAGTGCCACTTAGGGGCGCGGCGTGGAGCGCACCGGGATCTAAGGGGCGGGTGTGGGGGCTGCCCGCGCCTGCGCAGTGCCACTTAGGGGCGCGGCGTGGAGCGCAGCGGGATCTAAAGGGCGGGGGTGGGGGGCGCCTGCGCAGTGCCACTCAGGGGCGCGGAGTGGGGCGCAGCGGGGTCTTAGGGGCGGGTGTGGGGGCTGCCAACGCCTGCGCAGTGCCACTTAGGGGCGCGGCGTGGAGTGCACCGGGATCTAAGGGGCGGATGTGAGGGCTGCCCGCGCCTGCGCAGTGCTACTCTGGGGGTGCAGCGAGGTCTAAGGGGCGGGTGCGGGGGCCGCCGGCGCCTGCGCAGTGCCACTCAGGGGCGCGGCGTAGACCGCAGCGGCGTCTTAGTGGCGGGTGTGGGGGCCTCCCGCGCCTGCGCAGTGCCACTTAGGGGAGCTCACCTCCTCCAGGAGGCCTTCCCAGACTGAGCCCCTTCCTTCCTCTCCCCCATCTTACCTCCTTCCCTTCCCCACAGCACCTGTATATATGTTTGTACATATTTATCATTCTATTTATTTATTTATTTTACTCGTACATATCTATTCTATTTATTTTATTTTGTTAGCATGTTTGGTTTTGTTCTCTGTCTCCCCCTTTTAGACTGTGAGCCCGCTGTTGGGTAGGGACTGTCTCCATATGTTGCCAACTTGTACTTCCCAAGCGCTTAGTCCAGTGCTCTGCACGCAGTAAGCACTCAATACGATTGAATGAGTGAATGTTGGGTAGGGACCGTCTCTATATGGTGCCAACATGTACTTCTCAAGCGCTTAGTACGGTGCTCTGCACACAGGGAGCACTCAATAAATACGATTGAATGAATGAATGAATGTTGGGTAGGGGCCGTCTCTATATGTTGCCAACTTGTACTTCCCAAGCACTTAGTACAGTGCTGTGCACACAGTAAGTGCTCAATAAATATGATTGAATGAATGAATGAATGAGAACCATAAGTGGGTTCCGGACCAAGAGCAGCTGAGAAGCAGCGTGGCTCAGTGGAAAAGAGCCCGGGCTTTGGAGTCAGAGGTCAGGGGTTCAAATCCCTGCTCTGCCACTTGTCAGCTGTATGACTTTGGGCAAGTCACTTCACTTCTCTGGGCCTCAGTTCCCTCACCTGTAAAATGGGGATGAAGACTGTGAGCCCCCCGTGGGACAACCTGACTACCTTGTAACCTCCCCAGCGCTTAGAACAGTGCTATGCACGTAGTAAGCGCTTAATAAATGGCATCATTAAGAAAATGGCCTGCCGGGGTGTGACTTCTTGATCCCAGCCCCTACTTTCACTTTCACCCTGATGGCAGGCGTGTGGGATTGATGCAGCATCGCTTTTCCCTTCAAGGCCCTACTGAGAGCTCACCTCCTCCAGGAGGCCTTCCCAGACTGAGCCCCTTCCTCCCTCTCCATCCCCCCGCCTTACCTCCTTCCCCTCCCCACAGCACCTGTATATATATGTTTGTACATATTTATTACTCTATTTTACTTGTACATATTTATTCTATTTATTTTACTTTGTTAATGTTTTGTTTTGTTGTCTGTCTCCCCCTTCTAGACTGTGAGCCCGCTGTTGGGTAGGGACCGTCTCTGTATGTTGCCAACTTGGACTTCCCAAGTGCTTAGTACAGTGCTCTGCCCACAGTAAGCGCTCAATAAATACGATTGAATGAATAAATCACGACCCCACGCAACTCGTCTTCTTGAGGACTTTTGATAAACTTGATGGAGTGTTGGAATATATTAGTGTGGCTCATCCAGTAGATTGTAGGCTGCTTGGCAAGAGACCGCAGTCTAAATGATTTATTTGGGCCTTCTGAAGAAGTGGGCCTTAAGAAACCAATCACTTCCTCCCCATTCTCTCCAACTGTGGACTTTAAGATTTACTATATGCCAAGCACTGGGGAAGACACAAGATAATCAGGTCATAGACACTCCCTGTCCCACACAGAGATCACAATTTAAGTAGGAGGGAGAGCAGATATTAAACCCCTGATTTTACAGATGAGGTAGCTGAAGCACAGAGAAGTTACGTGGCTTGCCTAAAGTCACACAGCAGGCATATGGCAGGGCTGGGATTAGGATCCAGGTCCTCTGACTCCTAGGCCTGTGTTCTAAGTACTAAGCACTCAAATACTAAAAGTCCATAATCAATTCTATTTATTGAGCACTTATGTGCAGTGTACTAAGTGCTTGGGAGAGTGTAATACAACAGAGTTGGTAGACATGTTCCCTGTCCACAAGGAATTTACAGTCTGGAGAATTAGCTTTTACAGCCCATACAAAGGAGACACCCACGGAGCCAGCATGGGCCAACACAAGGTGAACCCAGTTAGGGTGGGCTAGATTCAAATGCCCCTCCAACTCCCCATCTTAAGGACTTTTGGAATTAGGGGTGCCTGATATTATCTATATATATATATATCTGTAATTTATTTATATTAATGTCTTTCCCCCACCCCAGACTGTGAGCTCACTGTGGGCAGGAATGTGTCGTTTTATTGTGCCCTCCCACGTGCTTAGTACATTGCTTTGCCCACAGAAAACACTCAATAAATACAGCTGAATGAATGAAAACCTTCTTCTCTTGGTTCTAGCTTGGGTTTGCCCCCACCAGTTTTGGGTTTTTGTCTCCAGTACCGCAAGCCCTTTCCTTTAAGCTTCTTTATATCTGTCCCTCTTCCAGCAATCCAAACTGAAAAGTAGCTCCCATATTCTATCCTAACCTTTCTTTACATAGGATTATATGTCCCTTTTTGTATAGTCAATTCTTCTGTTACATGGGAGTTGCATTCCTGTAGAACTTCACATTAAGGGATACTCATTTTATATTCCCTGATGTAACTAATCCACAAATGAACACAACTCTTTTTTCCGGTATCACATCATGTTTTATAAAGACATATGTACCAGGAGTAGTTTTTATTGAGCACCCACTTGGTGCAATGCGCTGTAATACGTGATTAGGAAATACAGAATAAACAAGTGATACAATCCCTGTCCATAATGAGCTTATACTCTACCAGGGGAGACATAACAATATAACTAGTATGGTTAAAAAAAACCCCACAAAAAAGCAGTTGAATAAACATGTATACAATCAATTGTACTTATTGAGCGTTTACTGTGTGCAGAGCACTACAGAAGAGTCCTAAGGATAGGAATAAATTCATAAATGCTAAGTTGGCTAATGGCACCATACTAAGTGCTTGGGAGAGCACAACAGTAGCAAGACTCAGGTTCCCTGCCCTCAAATTTATAATCTAGTAGGGGGAGTCAAACATTTTTTCCAGGTATAAATGAAACTATCCCAACACATTACCCTCATGAAGCATCCCAAACAGAAGACATTATAGGCAAATCAACCTTCAGTTGCTCTAACTCCCAGATGTAAAATCCCTTAGCGACACCACGGTAATGTGGTGTGGCGATTTTGTCATCCGGGGCCCAGCAGGTTTAATGTCTCTGGTCCGGCTTCTTTTGTGCACCAACAGAACCATTTCAGTCGGTGTAGAGTCCACCATTCGCCTAGTGTAGCGTCAAGGTCTGGACAACCAAGGGCACCACACCATGATCCCCATCCTCTTGAGAGCCCAAATCCAGGACAGTGTTGGGAAGGAGAAACTGGCTGAAAACCAGGAGTTGGAGACAGCTCCCTGGACAGAGAAATCCTAGAAGACAGCATGGAGATGCCCAAGTGCCCTCACCATGCATAGGGAAGCACACTATGGTGACCAAAGGGTTTCACGAAGTTACACCTTAAAGTCCCTTCACTCCACGTTGCCTTCGACAATTGGAGTTGTTGGGCAGAAGGGCGGACAGTGGATACAGATTCCACTAGGCCAAGTCATGGTGGAAGGAACTTACGGAGCCAGCATTCCCAAAGTAGGAACCCAAGGGGCCAAGGTTCGCTCCAGGATTTAGACAGGGTAATTTGGCAGGTTCAGGGGGAATGAAGAATGGGAAAGGGCAACAAACAATAGGAATATGACTCCACCCAGATCCCAAGAGGCAGCCAGAGCCCAGGTGGAAGAATCACATGGTGCCGGGAAGGAATCCTTGAAGACAACACTGAGTTGTCCAAGTGCTCTCGCTGCACAAAGTCAAAACACGCTGTGGTGACAAAAGGGCAATTTCACTGGGATTTGCCTCCGTCCTTCCACATCCGTTCCTCCACATCCGTCCCTTACTCTCTGCCCAGCATCAACCTTGACCGGATGATGAGGTGTAAAGAGTGAGGGCCAGTCCCCAGTCCAGAACCCACCCTAGGAGGGCATCACCATTGCCTCAACTCTGACAAATGCAACCACGGAATCAGAAGTGTTTCCATCCTCAATCATACGTTCTACAGTGAAAATGAAGGCTGATGAGAAAGACCTTGCCAAAACTCCACTGGGAGAAATGGAGGAAATTCCTTAAATCGAGAATCAAGGCCCAGTGGTAAGGGCCTGATCAGAAAATCTGGCCCTGGGCACACTGTCAGTGCTTCAGCAGTTAAGGGTGCCTGGGGAAACACACATTAAGGTTCCAGCATTCTAGGATTAGAAAGCCACCGGACTCTCCGAACCCGAGTGATCAAGGCTGCTCCCAGGCATTTAGAAAGGGAGATTTGGAAAGACAGAGAAGCACAGTCCACAGAGAAAGAGACCCTCAACGATGGAGGAACTCAAGGGAACATAGGGAGACATCGGCCACTAGCGAAGTGGGACGGAGGGGGAGAAAGGATGGTCAGAGGGACACCTCTCAGGGGGTCAGAGGAATGGGGAGCCTTGACCAAGTCCAGGTTGGGCCCTTGCTTCCCTCTCAGGTAAACCTGCTTATGTTGGAGGGGTACCAAGACGGTACCAAGGGGTACCAAGACGGACCAAAACGGTGCTTTGCACATAGTAAGCGCTTAATAAATGCCATTCTTACCAAGGAGACCACTGTGGATCTGGTCCTGTTCCACGAGCCTTAGTTAGATGCTGGGAAACTGGGAGTCTGGAGAGAAGTTCTCCCATGCCCTCTTACCCTCTCAGTGGAGGCTACAGCCTCTCCCCAGTGGTCTTGAGAATCACAGGGGAAATCTCCAAGGATCTAGAACCGAGGAAAGTTCATCTGGAAGCCCTGAAGCAGCGTGGCTTAGTGGAAAGAGCATGGGAATGGGAGTCAGAGGTTGTGGGTTTTAATCCCGGCTCTGCCATTTACTCTGCCAGTCACTTCACTTCTGTGCCTCTGTTACCTCATCTGTAAAATGGGGATTAAGACCATGAGCCCCACGAAGGACAACCTGATTACCTCGTATCTACCCCAGTGCTTAGAACAGTGCCTGGCACACGGTAAGCACTTAACAAATATCATTATTATTATTATCTATACAGAGCAACCCCAATCTAGGTGAGCTACCTGTGGACTGTGGAGAGTAACGGCAGGAATTAAAGAAGTGGGGGTATTCTGGGACAGGGCCATGACCTTCACCCGTAAAGAGAGGGAATATTTGGACCCTGTTCAGTCCAAGCAGGGCACAATATGATGCTGGAAAATTCCAGAAGCCACATGTCCCTGGTATTTCCAGTAGCCAAACCTGACGTGATCCTCAATCTGGAGGAAGGGTAAGACCTGTAGCACTGGAATCTGCCAGAAGCTGAGGGACTGTATAACAATAATAATAATAATGGCATTTAATAAGCACTTACTATGTGCACAGCACGGTTCTAAGCACTGTGGAGGTTACAAGGTGAATGGTTGTCCCACGGGGGGCTCATAGTCTTAATCCCCATTTTACAGATGAGATAACTGAGGCATAGAGAAGCTGACTTGCCCAAGTCACATAACTGACAATTGGCAGAGCCGGGATTTGAACCCATGACCTCTGACTCCAAAGTCCGTGCTCTTTTCCACTGAGCTACGCTGCTTCTCCGTATCCAATCTGATGATAACAGATATGTTATCTGCCCCAGCTCTTAGTACAGTGTTCGGCAGATAGTGTTTAACAAAAACCACAATTATTATTCCAAGACCCAACCTGAGGCTAGGGAGAAAGTTTTCCCAAAATATGACCCGAGTGAAGAAACTGATTTACATAGGGCTTTGGGGGAAAGATGCCAACAGATTATTCTCCTAGGGTTGGTGGCTAGGAAGACATTTGAAACGAGGACAGGTTAGAAAAGCAGCACAGGAAACACACTCAAGACTTAGGATATTCCCTGATAAGGATAAAGATTGCAGAATCTCTGTAAAATGAGGATTAAATCCTATTCCCTTCTACTTAGACTATGAGCCCCATGTGGGACAGGGACTGTGTCCAGTCTGATGAACTTGCATCTATCCCAGCGATTAGTTCAGTGGCTGGCACATAGCAAGGGCTTAAATACCATTAAAAAAAAACACCACAAAAAAAATCCACAGAAAAGAGGTCCTAGCAACGGGGGAAAAAAACTTTATACTGAGTTCAGGCCCTACGGAGCATTAAGGCTACTAAAGTCCCATACTTTATCCCATATCAAGTCACCAGGAGGACAGTCTCTGTGGGCTACCCAAAGGGCTACCAAAGCCAGATCTAGGGCCCAGACCAGCCCAGAAATTAACTGTCATAACAACAATCCCTACTTCAAGTGTTCTATCCAAAATGGGAAGTGAGAACATGTTATGGAGTAGCCTGTATTTAACTGGAAAGACAAAAACAGATAGATGGGTAGGACAGTTGGCACTTCATCTAGATCTAAGTTTTCTCATAAAATAATGAGAATGAGAAAGAACAAATCATGTGTTCAGAACTATTAAACTGGCACGTCATAGTTTGTTTTAAAATTGATCCATTCAATTGGTCCAAACTCACAGAAATGTAGGCTTAAGTTACAAGAAAAATTGGCTTGTGTCAAATGATTCCAAGCAAGTCTTTACCTAGAATGGTGTTTCTGAACTTTTCAACTGCCACCTTCTTGGATTTTACCGCACTTGGACAGTAAAATCCAAGATGGAAGTGTTCAGAATTGGGGGACCTTCCTGCCATTCTGGACACCAGCATCTTGGGCTTCATTATGCTTATGCGGGTACACTTCCAAACTTGAGTGAAATTAAATACGGCTGCAGAGTAAGATCCTGAGGCCCAGCTGGAGGCTCCCAGAGCATAGTGATGCACTGCTTGGGGAAATCCTGACTTGGTGTACCCAAATTAATAGCGCTTTCTCTGCAAAATTAAAGAATCATACTGGCTTCCCCGGTGGGTAGGACTGTGCAATTTCAAACCAGATATTTTCTACAGCTTTCTGACCCATGCCAAACATCTGCTGTAGGTGTTTCCAGCCAGCTTTGGCCGTAATCATGAGGTATTCCTTGTTCTCAGGATACAGTAAGCAAGTATATGCAGCCATGACCAGGGACTGAGAAAACCGACTACATACCAATAGGAAAAGCGCATCTCTCTCTTCGGCTGTCAGGGGCACGATGCTTTCAAACCCTGCAAGGACGTGGCCTCCTACCAGAAGAGGGTTCTTGCTCTCAATCATCATATACATGATCGTTATTGCCACTTCAAACACATAATACCCGTAGCTCATATCATCGAAGTCCAGAATTCCAGATATGCAATAAGAGGCATCTTCAGGGGAAGCCCTGCTGACATCTACTAAAATGTTGTGGTCATTAAAGTCCCCATGATTGATACCTGAAAGTAGAAACAATACAAAGCTTCTAAGAAAAGGAGAGCTAAAAAGTCTAATTACTTTTCTTCAAACATTTTTCAGTGAAAGAAAATGCACATTGCTTTGAAGAGCGGTAAATGAAAAGGAGCCCAAACCATTTAGGATATTACTTTTTTTGAAATGAAGGCATATCCACTTAAGAACCTAGATAAAAGGTACTTCTATCTATGTGAAGCAAGGCTAGGAATTTGGTAAGTAAATGTGAACGGAATAATGAACACTGGAGGAGGGAATTTAAACAGGGCAAAAAGTCTCTGTTCTAAAGTATTTTCAATCATATTACAGTAGAGTTGCAAATAGCAGCAAAAGAACTATAATATACTGATCAATCGTAGCGTTTTTCCCCTAGTTTTTGCAAGAAAGTGAAAAAGATCACTTCTCACTATCACACTTAGCATTGGTTTACCAAACAGGTGAAGGCATAAGTTAATCAGTTGTATTTATTGAATGCTTACGGTGTGCAGAGCACTGTACTAAGTGTTTGGGAGAGTACAATACAATAGTTGGTAGGCATGATGCCTTCCTTCAAGGATCTGACAGTGTAGTGGGAAAGTTTACAATCTAATGGGCACAGGAGTGTCTACTGCTGATGAGTTCTCAGAGATATTCTGTTCTGTGCCAGACTGACCCCGTTATTCCTGTCAGCCAATTTGCAATGCACATCTCTGAACCTAGCGGGAACTGGTCAAGAGAGTGTGGACGGCTCAACACAAACCATCATCACAAATGCAGAAACAATTCAAGTCTGTATCCTGCTAGTGGCAGGTCATTACTTTTCCCTCTTGACCACTGGGGTCCAAGCAATGCCCCTTCCAAACTGTAAATACCCAGAAAAGGTACCCTGTGGTCTTTTCATGGGCACGATGGACAAATATGTCAGATTCTCTCTCAGCAACACCTACTACTCATGGATCTAATCTGGCTTTCAGCAGCATCTTCAAAAGTAAGGCCAACTTCACTGTAACATTTATATCAGAGTGACTTCATGAGTGTTGATTATTCTACAGTGTCTTTCCTCTGATAGTCAAAGCTTTAGAAAAACAAACAGGTGGGTGTGCAAGATATGCAAGAATCTGTCAACAACAAGCAACACGTCCCTTACTCTTGACCCATTTCACCTTCCCCACTCTAATACTTCATCACTAGTAATCATACGATTGATGATGATGATATTTATTACTCTTTATTGATTTATTTATCTTGTACATGTCTAATCTATTTATTTTATTTTGTCAGTATGTTTGGTTTTGTTGTCCGTCTCCCCCTTTTAGACTGTGAGCCCACTGTTGGGTAGGGACCGTCTCTATACGTCGCCAAGTTGTACTTCCCAAGCGCTTAGTACAGTGCTCTGCACACAGTAAGCGCTCAATAAATACAATTGATGATGATGATGACAGTAATGACAGCTACTGGTATCAAGGACAGGGGCAGAGAGTCCTATATAGAAAGCAAAGAAACAGAAGCAGAGAAAGACCAAAAAATATTCTGTGTGGTTAGTGGGAGGTACTCACATGATCGAAAATGATTTAACTTGGGCAATATTTTGTCTTTGAACTGTTGAATAACTTGATCCACGATCTCACGATTTCCATTCCCATCTAAGGCGTGAACATATTTCTCCAAAAGAGGTACATTCTTTAAGTTCCAGATAAAGTCCCCTCGATGGAGACTATTTATTCCTGGGTGGCGGAATTTCTACAGAGGGGGAAGAGACTTAATATAAGACTTCTGATTTTTTGAGGAGATCTGGGATGTTCAAGCAGAATTCCTTGAAAGCAACGTGGAGTAAGGAAAGGATGGAAACAGGGATAGTGTTGGGATTGGTGAAGGAGTACTTACGTCTCAGACTACTAACAGCCTTAAAATGCTATTGCCTTAAGCTAGTGGCAGCGGAAACACCAATGTGAGGATGAATAGAGAGACACGTCTCTTATAGTGTACGGGTTGCACGTTTGCTAGGCCCTTTTATTAAGGAAAACTTATAGCCTCTGTGCCTGCGTACAAACAGGTTCACATATTTGGATGGAGATTCCCTATCTCCTTAATATTTTATCCAAAACACAGACTGAAGACCCAGATTATGACAAAACTGAGTTTCCAGGGTATCTCAGGATAACCAGCTCAAGCCTGCAGCAGCCCAATTTGTATGTGAATGAGCTCTAATTCAGCTACTTTAGACAACCAGACCTGCTGAACCTGACTCGTTCAGAGACCCAGAATTTGTTTCCCCTTAAGGTACTGGTCAATCTATGCCTCATCCTCTCAAGGAATGGATATTTGGGAAAGTGAATGCTATCAGGATAACCCTCAGAGATCCTTGGTTAAAGGATCTAGAGAAGCAACATGGCCTAGTGGCTAGAGCACAGGCCTGAGAGTCAGAAGGACCTCGTTACTAATACCAGCTCCACTACTTGTCTGCTATGTGGCCTTGGGCAAGTCACTTAACTCCTCTATGCCTCAGTTACCTCATTTGCAAAACGGGGGTTAAGACTATGAGCCCCATGTGGGACATGAACTCTGCCTCAATTACCTCATCTATAAAACGGGGATAAAGATTGTGAGCCCCATGTGAAACATGGACTATATCCAACTTGATATACCCCAGAGCTGGTAGAGTTCCTGGTACATAGTTAAGTGCATAGAAAATAACATAAAAAAGGATTCTATTGAAGTATAAAGTTGAGGCATTTATCTCATTTGCGATTAATATTTTTCCCTTTGTCAAACATAATCTCCAAAGAAAAGCCGTGTTATTAAACTGCAAGATAGCAATATCAGTGATGTGAATGTGGGTGACTAGTCTGTGCTTTGAAACTGATTTTGCCA
The DNA here is from genome assembly GCF_015852505.1 of Tachyglossus aculeatus. Taxonomy (NCBI): domain Eukaryota; kingdom Metazoa; phylum Chordata; class Mammalia; order Monotremata; family Tachyglossidae; genus Tachyglossus; species Tachyglossus aculeatus. Next base: position 12,428,195 of record NC_052091.1, on the reverse strand, counting down.
TTTAAAGAAGTGGAAATTCAAATGACAGTAGTCCGTACATTAGATATCTGTAGTCCTGGCTGAGATAAGGTTAATGAAAAACACTAAAGGGCAACACATTTCCTTAATAAAACAGAAACTCATTTAAAGAGTTTCTTTTTTTTAGTGGACTTTGGCTACCTTGTTTAGTCAAGGATAAAAGGTAAGCTTCACTTTGCATTCCATTTGGTTCAAATATTTGACTAGATCTAACACTTGGAAGAAAATGTACTTAAAAGCTATTTCTGAGTAGACTTGTCCTTTTTCTGCCCAATCGAACCTGCATTTCTTTTGCTAGGGTGCAAATGAATATTAAGCAGGAGTCAGCTCCAGACACCTTAAAATGAAAAATATTTCTCCAGAACCTGTTTTCCCCCTGTTAAGTGACTGGCAGGTGAAAAAAAATCATTTAAATTGCAAAAAAACTGACAAGTTTTTTTGCTCCAACTCATCGGGTTGGAAGACTTAGAATATATCTGACAATTACTCTCCTATCCTTCAAAGCCTCACTGAAGGCACATCTCCTTCAAGAGGTCTCCCCTAACTAAGCCCTCCTTTCCTCTCCCTTCTCCACTACCTTGACTTGCGCTTTATACAGCCTCCCATCATTTATGTACCTATCTGTAATTTTATGTATTTATATTAATGTCAGTCTCCCCCTCTAGACTGTAAGCTTGTTGTGGGTAGGGAATGTTATCTTGTACTCTCCCAAGCACTTAGCACAGTGCTCTGCACACAGTAAAGGCTCAATAAAAACAACTGACTGACTGCCTCGGCTCTCCAATTCTTGTTTAGATCTATTTGGGACAGCTCAGATGAGATTTAAAGACTCTAACCCTCATAACCTTCCTGTGAGGGAGAAGACACAAAACCAAAAGAGAACGTGTAATAATTCATCTTGGATTTGGAAATGTTGGGAAAATGCTGACTAATGGGCTTTTATGACATATATGAAAATCAATCGTAAATATTGAGTGCTTACTATGTACAGAGCACTGTGCTAACTGTTCGGGAGAGTACAATACAACATAATTAGCAGACACTTTCCCTATTCATAAGGAAAGCGAGTCGGTCACCAGGTTAGTTTTTTTCTTCAGCAGCATCCAACATACCTTACCTCTTCCAAAGTTTTATCCATCTTGGCTGCTACTTTCCCAATCTCATATAAAATTGAAGGAGTGGTGGGGACTTGTGCTATGGGTCTTCCTGGGAGGTAAGTCAATAGCCTCATCATGTAACTTTTGGTTTCTGAGCCACAGTCTAGTAGATGGGAAGAATTGCATTACTAAAACATATGCGATTATATAATACAAATTACATACAATATAAAAGAATAGTACTGTATTGAAGGTCATCATGCTGGGAATGGAAAGGAAAATATAGCTATAGAGGAAAAAGATAAAAAATTGCTACGAAAAATTCAAGAATTCAAATCGCGAGCAGTGTGACCTAGTGGAAAGAGCATGGGCCCGAGAGTCAGGTGGTCATTAGTTCTAATCCCAACTCTGCCACTTGTCTGCTGTGTGACCTTGGGGAAGGCACTTTACTTCTCTGTGACTCAGTTACCTCATCTGTATATTGGAGATTGAGACTGTGAACCCCACGAGGGACAGGGACTGTGTCCAACTTGATTTGCTTGTATCCACCCCAGCGTTTGGTGCATAGTAAGCACTCAACAAATACCATAATTATTATCATTATTCATTCTGATTCCTGAATGTACCAAGCCTAAACTCATCCTCTGTTGCCCGTTAACTTTCCTTACTACTGAACAAAATAGCTACAGCTACAAATTTCTGTTGTTGTCACATCCACTGAGGAATTACGTTAGTATGACTTTGTTCCAACAAGACATTAATAATAATCATCAACTTTATTAAGCGCTTACTAGATGCATGGCCTAATGGACAGACCATAGGCCTGGGAGTCAGAAGGACCTAGGTTCTAACCCCAGCTCTAATACTTTTTTATTTTTATGGTATTTGGTAAGTGATTACCATATGCCAGGCACTGTTCTAAGTTCTGGGGCAGATACAAAGTAATCAGGTTGGACACAGTCCATGTTCTACGTGGGGCTCACAGTCTTAACCCCCATTTTACAGATGAAGTTACTGAGGCATACCAAAGTTAGGTGATTTGCCTAAGGTCACACAGCTCAAAATCCCCCCCTCCCCCGTGCATCCGATCCCATTCCTTTGCCTCTTATCGAAACACTTGCCCCCTCTCTTCTTCCCTCCCCAACAGCCATCTTCAACTGTTTGCTCTCCAATGGCTTCTTCCTCCATTGCTTTCAATCATGCCCATTTCCTCCCAATCCTAAAAAAAAATCCTCCCTGGACCCCACGGCTCCCTCCAGTTATCACCCTATCTCCCTCCTACCATTCCTCTCCAAACTCCTTGAGCATGCTGTCTCTACCTGCTGTTTCAAATTCCTCTCCTCCCTTGACCCCCTTCAGTCTGGCTTCTGTCCCCTGGACTCCACAAAAACCTCCCTCTCAAAGGTTACCAATTATCTCCTTCTTGCCAAATCCAATAGCCTCTACTCCATCCTAATCCTCTTCAACTTCTCAGCTGCCTTTGACGCTGTCGACCACCCCTTTCTCCTGAAAACATTACCCAACCTCGGTTTCACTGACACTGTCCTCTCCCGGTTCTCCTCATCTCTCTGGCTGCTCCTTCTCAGTCTTTTTGTGGGCTCCTCCTCTGCCTCCCAACCCCTAACTGTGGATGCCCTTCAAGGTTCAGTTCTGGGTCCCCTTCTATTCTCCATCTACATCCACTCCCTTGGAGAACTCATTCACTTCCACAGCGTCAATGACCACCTCTATTCATTCATTCAATCGTATTTATTGAGCGCTTACTGTGTGCACAGCACTGTACTAAGCGCTTGGGAAGTACAAGTTGGCAACATATAGAGACGGTCCCTACCCAACAACGGGCTCACAGTCTAGAAGGGGGAGACAGACAACAAAACATGTGGACAGGTGTCAAGTCACCAGAATAAATAAAAATAAAGCAAGATACACATCATTAACAACATAAATAGAATAGTAAATATGTACAAGTAAAATAAATAGAGTAATAAATCCGTACAAACATATATACAGGTGCTGTGGGGAAGGGAAGGAGGTAGGGCGGGGGGGGTGGGGAGGAGGAGAGGAAAAAGGGGGGCTCAGTCTGGGAAGGCCTCCTGGAGGAGGTGAGCTCTCTGATACCTAAATCTATATCTCCAGCCCTGATCTCTCGCCTTCTCTGCAGTCTTGCATTTCCTCTTGCCTTCAAGACATCTTTACTTGGATGTCCTCCTGTCAGCTCCAGCTTAACATGTCCAAAACAGAACTCCTTATCTTCCCACACAAACCCTGTCCTCCCCGTCACTTTCCCACCACTGTGACTGCACCAGCATTCTTCCTGTCTCACAAGCCCGTAACCTTGGCACCCCTTCTTTCAACCCACATATTCCATCCATGACTAAATCCTGTCAGTCCCACTGTCACAACAATGCTACAATCTGCCCTTTCCTCTCCATCCAAACCGCTGCCACGTTAATACAATCACTTATCCTATCTCGGCTTGATTACTGCATCAACCTCCTTGCTGACCTCCTGACTCTCCCCACTCCCCACTCTGTTGCCCGGATCATTTTTCTACAGAAACATTCAGGACGTTTCCCCACTCCTCTAGAAACTTGAGTGGTTGTCCACCCACCTCCGCACACAACAAAAACTCCTCACCACTGGCTTCAAAGCACTCAATCACCTTGCCCCCTCCTACCACATCTCGCTACTCTCCTACTACAATCCTGCCTGCCCACTTTGCTCCTCTAATGCTAGCCTTCTCACAGTACCTCAATCTCATCTATCTCGACGCCGACCCCTCGCTCACGTCCTGCCACTGGCCTGGATCGCCTATCATCCTCAAATCCGACAGACAATTACTCTCCCCAGCTTCAGAGGCACATCTCCTCCAAGAAGCTTTCCCTGATTAAGTCCTCCTTTCCTCTTCTCCCACTCCCTCTGCGTCACCCTGACTTGCTCTCTTTATTCATGCACCCTCTCATCCCCACAGCACTTCATTCAAGGTATTTACTGTGCTTACTGTGTGCAGAGCACTGTACTAAGCAGCTTGACTCAGTGGAAAGAGCCCGGGCTTTGGAGTCAGAGGTCATGGGTTCAAATCCTGGGTCCACCAACTGTCAGCTGTGTGACTTTGGGCAAGTCACAACTTCTCTGGGCCTCAGTTACCCCATCTGTAAAATGGGGATTAAGACTGTGAGCCCCCCGTGGGACAACCTGATCACCTTGTAACCTCCCCAGTGCTTAGAACAGTGCTTTGCACATAGTAAGTGCTTAATAAATGCCATCATTATTACTATTATTACTAAGTGCTTGGGAAAGTACAATATAACAATAATGTACAGATCTGTAATTTATCTGTATTAATGTCTGTCTCCCCCTCTAGACTGTAAGGTCATTGTGGGCACGGAACGTGTCTGTTTATTGTTATTTTGTACTCTCCCAAGCACTTAGTACAATGCTCTATACACAGTAAGCACTCAAATATGAAAGAATGAATGACAGAGTCGGGATCAGAACCAACATCCCTCTGGCTCCCAGGCCAGTGCTCTACCCACTGGGCAGCTGTGTGACCTTGGGCAACTCACTGCACTTCGCTCTGCCTTAATTCTTCTTCTTCAAATGCTGTTGAGTCGTTTCCAACCCACATGCCTCAGTTCCCTCATCTGAAAAACAGGGATGAAAACTGTGAGCCCTGTGTGGGACACGGACTGGGTCCAACCTATCTTGTATTTACCCCAGCACTTAGTACAGTGCATGGCACATAGTGAGCACTTAACATACCATTTAAAAAAATACAGCAGCATCGTGACGAAGTACAGGATAATCAGATCTGACACAGTCTCTGTCCTACCCAGTACTATCAATCAATCAATCAATCGTATTTATTGAGCGCTTACGGTGTGCAGAGCACTGTACTAAGCGCTTGGGAAGTATAAGTTGGCAACACATAGAGACGGTCCCTACCCAACAGTGGGCTCACAGTCTAGGAGGGGGTGACAGAGAACAAAACCAAACATATTAACAAAATAAAATAAATAGAATAGATATGTACAAGTAAAATAAATAGAGTAATAAATACGTACAAACATATATACATAAATACAGGTGCTGTGGGGAAGGGAAGGGTGTAAGGTGGGAGGGATGGACGGGGGAGGAGGGGGAGAGGAAGGAGGAGGCTCAGTCTGGGAAGGCCTCCTGGAGGAGGTGAGCTCTCAGTAGGGCCTTGAAGGGAGGAAGAGAGCTAGCTTGGCGGATGTGGGGATGGGGGGCAGTCCAGGCCAGGGGGTGTATGGTGGATGTGTAGGGGGCCAAAAGCGAGTAAAATTGAGGAGCTGGATGTTCCCCAATACTGCAGGTGCCAGATCCAATTTTTCTTCATAAAACTGAGTAACTAAGCAAAAGGGTTCTGCTGAAGCGGTAGCAAGCCGAGACTAGATGGCTCCATCTTCACGCCTCCTAAAGATGATTTCTTCCTTTGTCATTGGCAGGCATTGACTGAAAACGTTTGCCTGTGGGGTGTGATGAAACCAATCCAATGATCTGTTTTTAACGCCCAACTCCTCCTCTAAACTCCTTGTGGGCAGGGGTCATCATCATCATCATCAATCGTATTTATTGAGCTCTTACTATGTGCAGAGCACTGTACTAAGCGCTTGAGAAGTACAGATTGGCAACATCTAGAGTCAGTCCCTACCCAACAGTGGGCTCCCAGTCTAAAAGGGGGAGACGGAGAACAAAACCAAACATACTAACAAAATAAAATAAATAGAATAGATATGTACAAGTAAAATAAATAGAGTAATAAATATGTACAAACATATATACATATGTACCGGTGCTGTGGGGAAGGGAAGGAGGCAAGATGGGGACGAGGGGGAGAGGAAGGAAGGGGCTCAGTCTGGGAAGGCCTCCTGGAAGAGGAGGGTCCCATCTACCGACTCTGTTGTAGTGTAGCCTCCTGAGCGTTTTGTGCGGGGCTCTCCACAAAGCGAGCGAGCGCTCAGTACATAGCAGGGATCAATCGATAACCATCGACAGATTAGCAGTATGGCATAGGGATAGGGCATGGACCAGGGAGTCACGAGGTTTGCTGCCATTTGTCTGCTGCATAGGGATAGGGCATGGGCCAGGGAGTCACAAGGTTTGCTGCCATTTGTCTGCTGCATAGGGTTAGGGCATGGGCCAGGGAGTCACGAGGTTTGCTGCCATTTGTCTGCTGCATAGGGTTAGGGCATGGGCCAGGGAGTCACGAGGTTTGCTGCCATTTGTCTGCTGCATAGGGTTAGGGCATGGGCCAGGGAGTCACGAGGTTTGCTGCCATTTGTCTGCTGCATAGGGTTAGGGCACGGGCCAGGGAGTCACGAGGTTTGCTGCCATTTGTCTGCTGCATAGGGTTAGGGCATGGGCCAGGGAGTCACGAGGTTTGCTGCCATTTGTCTGCTGCATAGGGTTAGGGCACGGGCCAGGGAGTCACGAGGTTTGCTGCCATTTGTCTGCTGCATAGGGTTAGGGCATGGGCCAGGGAGTCACGAGGTTTGCTGCCATTTGTCTGCTGCATAGGGTTAGGGCATGGGCCAGGGAGTCACGAGGTTTGCTGCCATTTGTCTGCTGCATAGGGTTAGGGCATGGGCCAGGGAGTCACAAGGTTTGCTGCCATTTGTCTGCTGCATAGGGTTAGGGCACGGGCCAGGGAGTCACGAGGTTTGCTGCCATTTGTCTGCTGCATAGGGTTAGGGCATGGGCCAGGGAGTCACGAGGTTTGCTGCCATTTGTCTGCTGCATAGGGTTAGGGCACGGGCCAGGGAGTCACGAGGTTTGCTGCCATTTGTCTGCTGCATAGGGTTAGGGCATGGGCCAGGGAGTCACGAGGTTTGCTGCCATTTGTCTGCTGCATAGGGTTAGGGCATGGGCCAGGGAGTCACGAGGTTTGCTGCCATTTGTCTGCTGCACAGGGTTAGGGCATGGGCCAGGGAGTCACAAGGTTTGCTGCCATTTGTCTGCTGCATAGGGATAGAGCATGGGCCAGGGAGTCACAAGGTTTGCCGCCATTTGTCTGCTGCATGACCTTGGGCGAGTCACTCAACTCCTCCGTGCCTCAGTTCCCTCATCTGCAAAATGGGGCTGGAGACCGTGAGCCCCACGTGGGATAGGGAGAGGGTCCAACCCAATTTGCTGGTTCCCACCCCAGCTCTTCGAACGGTGCCCGGCACGTGGTAAGTGCCTAGCAAACAAATAATAATAATAATAATGATAGCATTTATTAAGCGCTTACTATGTGCAAAGCACTGTTCTAAGCGCTGGGGAGGTTACAAGGTGATCAGGATGTCCCACGGGGGGCTCACAGTCTTCATCCCCATTTTACAGGTGAGGGAACTGAGGCTCAGAGGAGTTAAGTGACTTGCCCAAAGTCGCACAGCTAAGTGTACATATCTGTTTTGTACATATCTATTCTATTTTGTACATATGATAATAATAATAATGATGGCATTTGTTAAGCGCTTACTATGTGCAAAGCACTGTTCTAAGCACTGGGCACTGTTCTATTTATTTTATTTTGTTAGTATGTTTGGTTTTGCTCTCTGTCTCCCCCTTTTAGACTGTGAGCCCACTGTTGGGTACGGACTGTCTCTATACGTTGCCAATTTGTACTTCCCAAGCGCTTAGTACAGTGCTCTGCACATAGTAAGCGCTCAATAAATACGATTGATGACGAAGTGGCGGAGCCGGGATTTGAACCCATGACCTCTGACTCCAAAGCCCGGGCTCTTTCCACTGGGCCACACTGCTTCTCATGCAAGTACCACAGTTATTATCATTATTATTAGTATTATCATTAACTGGGCCGCCCCTTGAATTAATTCAGTCCCAGCAGGAGGAAGGAAAGGATCATCGCGCCAAGCCCGTTTCACAGATGGGGAAACTGAGGCTCAAGGGATCCGAAAACCCCAGATCAGGCTATTAACAATCTAGGAGACAGGGAGAACAAGTACCTTTATTCATTTTACAAATGAGGCACAGAGAGGCTAAGTGACTTGCCCAAGGTCACCGAGCAGGCCAGTGGCAGACCTGGATCCAGAACATGGATCTCAGGACGCTCGGACCCATGATTTTTTTCCCCTGCTACATGCAAAGAAGGGAACCGTAGTCTTTTTCGGAAAACTGGGTCATTACTTACCTACAGTCATCAGAAAAGTTATGTTGCCTTCTTTAGTACTTTGCAGGGCAGCTGTTGGAAAACCCTCCTTCCTCAGAAACATGATGGCATGGCTTTGCACTTCAATCAGGTCAGAGTTCTTACTAGACTCGCTATTTGTGATTTTCAGGACATATTCCGACAACTCTTCTGGAGCTCCGTTATCTTTCGAAATGTGCACGTGAAAGTTCTGATCATCGTAGCTGGGGAGCGCCCTGACCTTGGAAACTTTTAACCCAAAAATTGACTCTACCAGTGTGGCGGCTTGCAACTCGCTGAAAGATGGTTTGGTGAGCAACTGTGATTTCTGATCGTTTTCATTTGACATCGTGTCTAGGGGAAAAATGGAGGCAAAATCACTGCAAGTGTCAGAAACATTTATGTGATGGGACTGCTTACTCTAGCAGGATTTTGAAAGAAGAATTTAAAGTTCTGCAACTTACTGCGGTCCTCAGATCCAAGACCTGAAAGAAGTGCGGCCATAAGAGAAGTAAGGATTTCAATACAATTTTAAAATGCCTCTTCAAGTCTCTTTTTCTCTCTCCAAATATCTATTAGAACAAGGCGAACCTAGGCTGAAAAAACGGGTAAAAAATGCAGTTGGGTTAACGTGTGCGCTAAGCCTTTCCACCACTGAATCCTTTAGACGAATGTTTCTACCAAGTCTGTTATACTGTACTCTCCCAAGCGCTAACAGGATGCTCTGCACACAGTAAGTGCTCAATAAATACGATTGATTCCCTTAAAGCCTGTGCAGCTACTATAAAAAGCAGAAACAACTTCCTTGGAGCAAAACTTGCTTTTGGTGGGGCAGGAGTAGAAAGGGCAGAAGACAGAAAGATTCTGAGTAAAATGGTTTTGAATATATTCAGTTTTAAGTCAGTTTAGAGCCCAAAATGAGACTGCTACCACTCCCATTGCTGTTGTTTCAGGTGTGGTGGAAGGTTGGGAGGGAGGAGAGGAAGAAGGGAAATGCAGAAAAGGAGGGCTTGAAGACTGAAAGGATTTGGAGATATGGCCCTGTAGCTTGAAGACATATTCCCTGGATTTGGATTTGAATTATTTTGGTACTGTTCCTTCTCTGCAGGGGGCTGGGGTGATATTCAGAGCTCAAATTTTATATTTATTGAGTACTTATGATGTGCAGAGCACTGAACTAAGCGCTTGGGAAAGCACAACCAAGTTAGCGGGCATGTTCCCGGCCCATTGTGAATTTACAGTCGCGAGAGATGGTGAACAGTAGTCTTCAGACAGTAAGCATTCAATAAATACCACTGATGGAGCCTTACAGTCTAGAAGGACTGAACACTGTTTTTATTTATCTTGCATCTGTGGTGTGCAAGCTCTTTGGGAGTGAATAAATTAGTGTTGCTGAAACTGGGATCAGAACCATCGACACTGGACTCAAATTTGCTGGAGAAGCAGCATGGCACAGTGGAGAGAGTCCTGGCCTGGGAGTCGGAAGGTCATGGGTTCTAATTCTGACTCCATGTGTTTGCTGTGTGACCTTGGGTAAGTCACTTTACTTCTCTGCATCTCAGTTACCTCATCTGTAAAATGGGGATTGAGACTGTGAACACAACGAGGGCCAGGGACTAGGTCCAACCCGATTTGCTTGTATCCACACCGGAGCTTGATACAGTGCGTGGCACATAGTAAAGCGCTTAACAAATACCATTATTGTAGGGAAGCTGCGTGGCTTAGTGGAAAGAGCCCGGGCTTGGGAGTCAGAGGTTGTGGATTCTAATCCCGGCTCTGCCACTTGTCAGCTGTGTGACTTTGGGCAAGTCACTTCACTTCTCTGTACCTCAGGTACCTCATCTGTAAAATGGGGAATAAGACTGTGAGCCCCACATGGGACAACCTGATTACCTTGTATCTACCCCAGGGCTTAGAACAGTGCTTGGCAAATAGTAAGCACTTAACAAATACTATTATTATTATCATTAACTCTGCTCCCAAAAGCCCTACCAGGAAATTAGAGTTTTGCCAATTGGGCCTGCTCTTCTCTCTACAATTTCAAATGGCCCGAAGCTCCATTAAGTTCTGGGGGCCTCTGATTTTCTTTGCAGGTCTAGGATTCTATGCAATCCTAGAAGAGTGATGTTCAGAGTATCTTGAAAATTATAATTCACTGTAAATTGAGGACAGGGATCATATATCTACTAATTTAATTGTATTCTTCCTAGCACTTAATATAGTGCTCTGTACACAATATGTGTTTTGTAAGTACTATTAACTGATTCTAAAGGAAGCCTTTCCTACTAGGTGGAACTTAATTGCCTTTAGACTATAAAATGGTTGTGGGCTTATCTGCCAACTCCTACACTGTTCTCTCCCAAGCACTTACTACAGTGCTCTGTAATAATAATTATGGTACTTGTTAAGCACTTACTATGTGCCAAGCACTGTACTACACAGTAAGTGCTTAATAAATACGATTGATTCCATCTGTTTACTGGGATCCTTGTTCAGGTTTGAAAGATTCTTAAATCTTGTGTTGTTTTAAAGGAAGTTTCCTTGTTTGACTAGGGTGCTTTCTTTTTGCCAGGCACAAAGTTTTCTTTATTTTTTTCCTAATGAAAGTTCTTACTCCAAGAAGGGTGTTACGTGCTTTACCCAAGAAAAACTTTTCAGTACTAAGCGGCTTTATATTTTATGGACCTTCATTCTGAACTAGGATAATTTGTATAAGAGGGATGACAATTAATTTCGTTCTAAAAAAAATTCAAGTCTTTGGCAGAAGGTTTGCTTGCCTTTAAGACCTGCCCCGACTCCATACCCCAGAAAAGACTTTTCCTCCCCTGCATCACGTTTCCGGATCAAACGACTGAACTTCTCCCATTCTTCAAGACCTGAGATGTTAGAATAGTAATGATGGTATTTATTAAAGGGCTTACTATAAGCCCAGCATTATGAACTTCATAAACTCTGAACTCCTTTTCAGTGTGACCTCTTAGATACTGCAAGCTTGTTTTTCCACTTTGCTATTTTTTACTGGAGGGATGACCCTTGAATGTCATAAGACAACCCAAAAGCTAAAAGAAGGTGGGGGCAGGGGTAGGAAGGAAGTGGGAGGGAGGGAAGAACAGCCCAGGCACTTTCATTTTCGTAAGGATAGATTAGTGGTAATAAGGAAAGAGGAGGAAGGAAGGGCTAACGGCCTTGTCTGGGGCCAACTGCCACAACAACTGCCACCCACCCATCAGTGGTATTTGAGCACTTACTGTGTGCAGAGCACTGTACTAGGCACTTGGGAGAGTATACTATAACAGAATTGGTAAGCACGTTTCCTGCCCACAACGAGCTTACAGCCTGGAGGGGGTGACATACATTAATATAAATAAATAAATCACGGACATGGGAAGCAGTGCAGCCTATTCGAAAGAACACGGGTTTAGGAGTCGGACGACCTGGCTTCTAATCCCAGTTCCACCCCGTACTTGCTGTGTGACTTTGGGTAAGTACTTAACTTCTGTTGCCTCACTTAAGCGCTTAGTACAGTGCTCTGCACACAGTAAGTGCTCAATAAATACGATTGATTCCCTTAACTGCAAAATGGGGATTCAATACCTGTTCTCCCACCTTCTTAGATTATTAGCCTGATGCTCTTGTATTTGCCCCAGCGTTTAGTACAGTGCTTGACACATAGGAAGCACTTAAATATCACTATTATTATCCGTTTAAGTGATGTGGGACTGGGGGAGGGGGTGAGTATAGGGTGCCAATCCAAGGGCAAGGGGGACTCAAAAGGAAGTGGAAGAGGGATTGAATTTAATCAAGGAAGGCCTCTTGGAGGAGGTGTGCCACCCGTTCCCATCCCACCCCAGGGTCCTGGATGCCCTCTTCGGGGTGGGTGGAGAGTGGAGAGAGACTACTTTATGATAGACTGACGTCCTGGGGAATGGTACATTTGTCCCTTCCTTCCTCTCCCCCTCTCCATCCCCACCATCTTACCTCCTTCCCTTCCCCACAGCACCTGTATATATGTTTGTACACATTTATTACTCTATTTATTTTACTTGTACATATCTATTCTATTTATTTTATTTTGTTAGTATGTTTGGTTTTGTTCACTGTCTCCCCCTTTTAGACTGTGAGCCCGCCGTTGGGTAGGGACTGTCTCTAGATGTTGCCAATTTGTACTTCCCAAGCGCTTAGTCCAGTGCTCTGCACATAGTAAGCGCTCAATAAACACGATTGATTGATTGATTGATTCTAAATCCTGCTGGCAGAGAGTCTCCAAAGAACTTACAGTCAGCGGGGGCTTCCCCAAGCCCAGGCGGGCCTGACGTCTCCGCTGCGGGGGACCCTGGAGTCCCGGGTGGTGGGACCCCCGTCCAAACCAGGCTCACAGCTGGGAAAGGGGGGAAAGGACTCACAAAAAGAGGGACAAATGACACAAGTGTCGAAAGGAGGGACTCACAAAAAGAGGGACAAATGACACAAGTGTCGAAAGGAGGGAACCGTTACGCCTTCCGGGCGCAAATGGGAGGCTCCAACTCTTTTCAACGGCGCGGCCTTGGCTCCTCATTGGTCGAGGGAGATCCAGGCCGCCCCCCGTTACCATGGCAACCGGAGCCCCCATCCCACCCCAACCCCACGATTCGGAGATTATGGGCCGGTGCAGAGCGAGCAGGGGTCATTCATTCATTCATTCAATCAATCAATCAATCGTATTTATTGAGCGCCTACTAAAGATGATTTCTTACTCTGTCATTGGCAGGCATTGACTGAAAACGTTTGTCTGTGGGGTGTGATGAAACCAATCCAATAATCTGTTTTTAACGCCCAACTCCTCCTCTAAACTCCTTGTGGGCAGGGGTCATCATCAATCGTATTTATTGAGCGCTTACTGTGTGCAGAGCACTGTCCTAAGCGCTTGGGAAGTACAAGTTGCCAACACGTAGAGACGGCCCCTCCCCAACAGCGGGCTCACAGTCTAGAAGGGGGAGACAGAGAACAAAACCAAACATAGTCACACAATAAAATAGAATCGATATGTACAAGTAAAATAAATAGAGTAATAAATACGTACAAACATATATACTTATATACAGGTGCTGTGGGGAAGGGAAGGAGGTACATTCATTCATTCATTCGTATTTATTATTATTGTTATTGTTAATAATAATAATAATGGCATTTATTAAGCGCTTACTACGTGCGAAGCACTGTTCTAAGCGCTGGGGAGGTTACAAGGTGATCAGGTTGTCCCACGGGGGGCTCACAGTCTTAATCCCCATTTTACAGATGAGGGAACTGAGGCACGGAGAAGTTAAGTGACTTGCCCAAAGTCACACAGCTGAGAATTGGCATAGCCGGGATTTGAACCCCTGATCTCTGACTTCATAGCCCGTGCTCTTTCCACTGAGCCACGCCGTTTATTTATTCATTCATTCATTCAATCGTATTTATTGAGCGCTTACTGTGTGCAGAGCACTGTACTAAGCGCTTGGGAAGTACAAGGCGGCAACATATAGAGACGGTCCCTACCTATCAACGGGCTCCCAGTCTAGAAGGAGGAGACAGACAACAAAACAAAACATGTGGATGGGTCTAAAAATCGTCAGAACAAATAGAACTAAAGCACATCATTAACAAAATAGAATAGTAAATATGTACAAGTGTACAATATGAGAGCTCACCTCCTCCGGGAGGCCTTCCCAGACTGAGCCCCCTTTTTCCTCTCCTCCCCACCCCCCCCCCGCCCTACCTCCTTCCCCTCCCCACTGCACCTGTATATATGTTTGTACAGATTTATTACTCTATTTCTTTTACTCGTACATATTTATTATTCTATTTATTTTGTTAATGATGTGCATCTAGCTTTACTTCTGTTTATTCTGATGACTTGACACCTGTCCACATCAATCAATCAATCAATCATATTTATTGAGCGCTTACTGTGTGCAGAGCACTGTACTAAGTGCTTGAGAAGTACAAGTTGGCAACATATAGAGACGGTCCCTACCCAACAGTGGGCTCACAGTCTAGAAGGGGGAGACAGAGAACAAAACCAAACATATTAACAAAATAAAATAAATAGAATAGATATGTACAAGTAAAATAAATAGAGTAATAAATATGTACAAACATATATATATATATATATATACAGGTGCTGTGGGGAAGGGAAGGAGGCAAGACGTGGGGATGGAGAGGGGGACAAGGGGGAGAGGAAGGAGGGGACTCAGTCTGGGAAGGCCTCCTGGAGGAGGTGAGCTCTCAGCAGGGCCCCGAAGGGAGGAAGAGAGCTAGCTTGGCGGGTGGGCAGAGGGAGGGCATTCCAGGCCAGGGGGATGACATGGGCCGGGGGTCGACGGCGGAACAGGGGAGAACGAGGCCCGGTGAGGAGGTTAGCGGCAGAGGAGCAGAGGGTGTGGGCTGGGCTGGAGAAGGAGAGAAGGGAGGTGAGGTCTTTCGAGGAGCTGGGGGTCTGATTGTCGTTAAGTCCAAAGAAAATAATCACTCACATCACATCTTCCCTTTAATAGAATCCTCAACTGTGCGGTCGTACCCACACTCAATTGGCAAACCCAAGAGATAAAGTTATTGGGGTCCTCCTGTTACCCCTTTTCTTTTTACATGTATCACGTAAGAATGAAAAAAGCTACAAACACCCTAAAAACTGATGCTCACTTGGTAGGCAATTGATATGCATTTGAGGTATGGACTTAAAAGCCAAATATATAAAAGAAATACAAAATGATATATAAAATATAAAATGATAAGGCCCAAACCTCGGGGAGGGTGAGGGGGTTGACTGCATTTTGGTTTACTGAAGTCGAGTCCGATTATTCTGGGTTGATGCAGTTTTGAAAGAGACTGTAGAAAATGTTTCAGTGGCCCGAGTATAGCAGACCTATTTAGGCCAGATTCACTGTATGACGAGCCCTGATAAGGAATGCAGCTGTGCTCCTTGGCGATGGATTTGGCCTAGGCTTGCTGGCACTCGATCCTCATTCTGTTTAGCCATTTGGGTCTCATAAAGCCACTCGTTGAATCAGAAAGACCGGGCCCAGGCTTATGTTTGAGATAGGGAAATAAGTCATTTGGCACTCCCACCAACCAGTCCAAATCTTTTAACTCTCTCCTGAAGCTAAATAGCACACTGTCTGATTTGATACTAGACGGTCCAGCTTTTAGCTAGTTTTGCCCCTCGTCTGGTAATGATACAGTGTCGGATCCCTTTATGTCTGGTATTTTTCAGCAGCCAGCCTCCTTCCACTTCCGCTCCTGCTGCCAAGTCCCGAGGTTTAGAAGCGGCGCTCACATCTACGCGGAACCAGCAAGGGAATGCAACCACCATGGAGCAAGTGGGAGGGTCAGCGGCCCCCTTGGAGAAATGTTCTAGCTTCTTTAAAAATGGTACTGTAACATCGCCTTATGGTATGTTTGGTGCAATATCCAGTATTCCCCAGTGTAATCAGCGGTCTCTCTCTCAGAAGTCCACCACTGATGCCTGCCACCTTCTCCCTCTCTAGACCCCTTTAGTCCTTGTCAACTACTTTGTTGGTAAAATAGAAACCAAGGCTTTCTATTGTCCTGCCCCACTGCTCTCATTCCTTGGAATGACCTAGTGGCTAAATCAATCAATCAATCAATCAATCAATTGTATTTATTGAGCGCTTACTATGTGCAGAGCACTGTACTAAGCGCTTGGGAAGTACAAATTGGCATCACATAGAGACAGTCCCTACCCAACAGTGGGCTCACAGTCTAAAAGGGGGAGACAGAGAACAGAACCAAACATACCAACAAAATAAAATAAGTAGGATAGAAATGTACAAGTAAAATAAATAAATAAATAAATAGAGTAATAAATATGTACAACCATATATACATATATACAGGTGCTGTGGGGAAGGGAAGGAGGTAAGACGGGGGGATGGAGAGGCTAAAGCCTGGGAGCCAGAGGACCTGGGTGCTAATCCCAGCTCTGCAAGTCACTTGATTTCTCTGTGCCTCAGATCTCCTATTTTCCCTAGACTGTGAGGCCCATGCCGAACAGGTACTCTGTCCAACCTAATTATCTTGCATCTAACCCAGTGCTTGGAACAGTGTTTGACACATAGTAAGCATTTAACAAATGTCATTTAAAAAAATTCCTTCTTTTTCTTCCCAGTTGTCTGTCAAGGCCTTCCACCTGCTCTCAAAATGGACTCCTCTACCTATGCCTCTAACCTTATTCATTTACTCCTTCAATTGTATTTATTGAGCGCCTACTGTGAGCATTCCCCCTTTCAGACTGTGAGCCCACTGTTGGGTAGGGACTGTCTCTATATGTTGCCAATTTGTACTTCCCAAGCGCTTCGTACAGTGCTCTGCACATAGTAAGCGCTCAATAAATACGATTGATGATGATGATTCCTCTCTCACCTCCTAAAATTACTTACTCCTTCTTCCTAGCCACTATCTCTTACTCAGGTTAGTTCCTTTCCCTCTGCCTTCAGACATGCTCGTCTCCCTTATACTAAAAAAGCCCATTCTGAGAACTTCCCCAGCCAAGTCCTCATTTCCGCTTCTTCCATTCCCTTGAATTTACACCCTTTATACCTACTGCAACCCATAGCATTCATGGTATATATCCTTAATGTCTGTCTCCCTCTCTAGACTGTGAGCTCACTGTGGGCAGGGAAGAGCTCTACCAACTCTTGTTATATTGTACTCTGCCAAGCACTTAGTATAGTGCTCTGCATAGAGTAAGCTCTCAGTAAATAGAATTGATTGACTGTTCCACAGAAACCTCTAATGGCTACCTGTTTCCGTGCGGAACAAATAGAAGCTCCAAACTAACTGCTTCAAAGCTCTCCATTTTAGTAACAGTTATTCCCAGCTGTAGCCCAGTTCATCATCATCATCAATCGTATTTATTGAGCGCTTACTGTGTGCAGAGCACTGTACTAAGCGCTTGGGAAGTACAAATTGGCAACATATTCTATTCTTCACTCCTCCCTGGCTCACCTAATTGTACACATAGCCTAATGGCAAGAGCACGGGCTTGGGAGTGAGAGGTCATGTGTTCTAATCCCAGCTCTGCCACTCGTCTGCTGTGTGACCTTGGGCAAGTCACTCAATTTCTCTGTGCCTCTGTTACCTCATCTGTAAAAATAGGGATTAAGACTGTGAGCCCTATGTGGGACAACCTGATTACCTTGTCTACCCTGGTGCTTAGTACAGTGCTTGGCACATAGTAAGCACTTAACAAATACCATAATTATTATTACTTCATTCTTGACTCCTTTGCCTGTGACTCCCTGCTGATGCCATTGCCCCTGTCTGTTACTCCCTACCCCTTCAAAACCACCAGTTCACAGCTCTCTCCACCTTCAAAACATTGCTGAAATCCCACCTCCTCCAAGAGGACTATCCTAATTAATTCCCACCACCAAATTCTAGTAATCTCAAGTCCCAGAAGCACTTATGTATCCACCAATAAACAGATCACTTAAAAAAAAAGCATTTATAAAGCACTTACCATGTGCAAAGCACTGTTCTAAGCGTTGGGGAGGTTACAAGGTGATCAGGTTGTCCCACGGGGGAGCTCACAGTCTTAATCCCCATTTTACAGATGAGGTAACTGAGGCACAGAGAAGATAAGTGACTTGCCCAAAGTCACACAGTTGACAACTGGCATAGTCAGAATTTGAACCCATGACTTCTGACTCCAAAGCCCATGCTCTTTCCACTGACCCACGCCGCTTCTCGTAGTATGTCAATCTGTGCACACTCCTATATTCAACTATTTATTCATGTATTTCACCCTCTCCTAATCTTACTACCTCACGCTGAATTCTTGTTCTCCCTCAAAATGGACTTCTCTACCTGTGCCTCTAACCTTATTCATTTATTCCTTCAATTGTATTTATTGAATTGTACTTAATAGTCCAGTGCTAAACTGGGTACAGTGCTTTGCACACAGTAAGTGCTCTATCAATCTGTTAAATTGATAAATTTGCTTATGCCTCCCCTATTAGACTAAGCTTCTAGAGAGCAGAGAACAGAGCACTTAGAACGGTGTTCTGCATACAATAGGTGCTCAATAGATACCATCATCATCATCAATCGTATTTATTGAGCGCTTACTATGTGCAGAGCACTGTACTAAGCACTTGATTAGCGCTTATACCATTGTTACTATTGTTATTGCAGATACCACTGTTTGATAAGATCTGAATTTGCATTTGGGATAAGGTTTCCTTGGGATATTGAATTTCTGTAGAATCTTTCCTTTAAGCACTAGGCCTCCCTATCTAACCGATGAGCTGACAATACTTACACCCATCCAACTTTGAGAAAACTGTTAATAAAACTGTTAAGACTAATAATAATTAATAATAATAAAAATAATAATAATTAATAATAATAAAAATAATAATAATTGTGGGATTTGTTACGCACTTACAATGTATCAGGCACTGTACTAAGTGCTGGGGTGGATACAAGCAAATTGGGATGGACACAGTCTCTATCCCACGTGGAGCTCCCTGTCTCCATCCCCATTATACAGATGGTGTAGCTGAGGCCCAGAGAAGTGAAGTGACCTGTCCAAGGTCACACAGCAGACAAGTGGCAGAGGCAGAATTAGAACCCAGGACCTCTGATTCCCAGGCCCACGCTCTATCTACTACACCATGCTAAATTAGAACTTCCTGATTTTATGGCCATGCTAAGCCACTAGAACCAGACAGACATAAAAAAGCATGAGTTTATCTACACCTAGATATTATTCTTGCAAGAATTATCCCTAAGCAGAACTGTTTCTAAGGATATTTTAAAGTACCCTGGTTTATTAGAGCCCAGTGACCTAAATGGAAAGCCCAAACTCCTGGGCTGTGATCTGATTTCTGGGGGGGACCGAGGGGAGGGGAGAAGGGCTGATGATTGCATTCCCCTTTGAACAATACCTACCGGTCAGTAATGAGGAGTGTTTTTGATCTTTTCTAGCTGTGCTGAGGACATTTGGATACAATCATATGGTAGCACTCATTTGACACATTAGTTCAAAGTGTCCTAGTTTCAGTATAAAGCAGATTTATGAACTTCTACATGAGGAAAAAAGTCATTTCCTGTAATCTGAAAGCTGTAGCCATGGTATGCTAATTCCTTCCATAGTTTCTTTTGACATTCCCTTTTGATCCAATTTCAAAACATAAGATCAAGTCCTCTGTTAGCAACTGAGGACACAATTCCAAATCTGAAGCATTAATATGGCTTTTTGTCCTAATTTAGCACTAGACAGCACAGTCTAGTGAAAAGAACAGAGGACTGGTTGTCAGGAGATTCAGATTCTACCACCAGCCTGCTGGGTGACCTTCATCAAATCGCTTAATCAATCAATCAATCGTATTTATTGAGCGCTTACTGTGTGCAGAGCACTGGACTAAGCGCTTGGGAAGTACAAGTTGGCAACATATAGAGACGGTCCCTACCCAACACACAGTAAGTGCTCAATAAATATCACTGGCTGATATACTATGCAGTTGGGCTGTAAAACAAAAGTACATCACATTTCCTGTCTAGAAGGAATTTATACAAATCATTGTAATATCTAAGTCCGTGTATCCCCCGTAGGAGCCGTCTTGAGTCTAAACAGGACAGGAACAGAAACAAAGTCTAATTTTGGGGAAAGGTGATATTGTCAGCTTATCAAGTGATATTTCCTGTGTAAACGGGATATGGCAAGAGGGTTTTCGATACTGAGAAGGATATCTGCCCTCCAGGAGAAATTCTAACTATTGAATACAAATTTTATTTCCTCTATTTACATTCAGCACTTAGAAAAGAGTTGGTCTTTCGCTTTGGAAGTCTCTTACTCTCAAATAACTGAAATCCCAGTGGGGAAGTTCAGGTAAATAATATTTCCCTTCAAAATCTTGATTATCCAGTTCAACTTTTATTATTTGCATAAAAAGTTGACCTTCCATGAGCCTTCCGACCTTTACCTTTCTTGAAAAACGAAAACAACTGGATTCAGCCAATTAAACAAAATATTGCTAAAATGTCAAATGAGGTCAAAGGGAGGGGGAATCCAAAAACACTAGGTTTTGTTAACTAAGCACATCAAGTGCTAACTCTTGGACAGAAGAAATTCAAATCATAATACTATTTCTACATCTCAAAGTTATTTCAGAACAAAAATGCGTTAGAATACAATTTTCTTTATTAAAAATAATTTACAACATCGGTAACATATGCACAATTGTCATCAATCGGACTTTGCCTCAAGATATATTTCTATACAATACTTAAACTTGTTATACTGTCTTGCTGACTAAACAGTAGACAATGATTCGCAGTCATTTCAATGCTATGAATATATACATGGTACTTTGTCACATACTAGGTGTGTACAATTTCTAGAAACATCAACACCAACACAGTTTGGGGGAAGAAACACTTAGAAATACTAAATAAAAATTCCCCACCCCCCCCCCCGGCAAACTCAAACCAAGAAATCAATTCTAACAAAAGGGTCAGCGTCCTCCTTCCGAGCTCTTCTCCTCAAAAGTAAATGAAAAGCATCCTTTAATGGGATCGCACCAATATGGTGGTCAGCCTTAATTCCTCCCCCAGTTCCACCAATGCGTCTCTAGAAGAATGGACATAATTTCGCCCGTACATTCAGGAAACACAACGGTGGGGTTAGGGACTTGGATTGTTTTCCTTCCTTCATGGTACTGCTTCTTTGAATTAAAAAGGGAGCAGTGTTTCACTGTTCATTCTCACACGTGGCCAGAGACTGCAGGATAGATGTAAATTTACCAATCAAAATGCTGTGTGTGATTGGGATATTCAAGCAGGTTTATTTCACTAGTTTTAAAACGAAGGAGCTGCCGAACTAATAGAGTCCTATAATTGGCACGCTACCAAAACACAAGGTTCAGTTGAGCGGGCTTTTAAATCGCCCTTCAGTCTAAATGCTGATTGTTTTTCATGTGTCTAGAAATCATTCTCCTTTTCTTTTGTATTTTCTGATGTCAATGCATGAGGGTGTACTCTGCTCAAGAAATGGTGACGGCAAATGGGAGACGATGAATTTAAACACCTGGCAAACGGTCAGTGTTCACCACAGGTGAGCTAGGATTACTATCATCATCAATCGTATTTATTGAGCGCTTACTATGTGCAGAGCACTGTACTAAGCGCTTGTACTAAGCGCTATGACTTCACAATGAAACATTGTTTTACTGCCCCAAGAATGCAAATTAAATTTCGGTTCCCTTTAAACAGTCACTTTGGGAATAAAAACTGAAAAAGGTTATGTAGTTAATATGAACTATTCAACAATACTTTAACTACACATTAAAGGTAAATTAAGAATTTTTATCAGCTTCATCTATGGCCCAGAGACTGCAGCAAAGCCTCAAACTGGGAAAGATTTCCCACGCAGACTGGATTTTCTGAAGTTAAGCAATTTCTTCTCACACACGGATGGAAAGTTAGGCTGTTAAATTTAATGCTCAGACTGAGGCAACTCCAAATGTTACTTGTGTTTATCCGGAAGGAGAATACGTGCACAGAAACATACGTCTGAACATTGTGAAGGGTCAAGGCAACAACTCCGAACATGGTTCAAAATGATTCTCGTTTAAAAAGGATTTTCTAATAGAAAAAGTTTAGATGATATCCAGTAAACCTTGTTGCCCGAATAGATGTTGGTATTGTAATTTAGTTTTATATAATTCGATTGGTATGTGCAATGCTGACTTACTGTGGGCCATTAGTTTTAGTTGAAACCATTCCCAACATTAGTTAGCAGTCTTCAAATTTTAATGCTCAATGTTTCAAAGGTGAATCATATCACATTAAGTTCAAATTGCATTTTTAAAACTGAAGTTGGTTTAGTCATTGCCAAACTTTGGTTGGGAAGGCAGTAAATTGGGTGAGCAAGTATTACACACTTTTAAGAAAGCATTACACTCAATGACAGCGGCAGATACAGTTCTCCTATGGCAGCCACCTTTGTGTAACAGTAATAATAATGATAATAATTGTGGTACTTGTTAAGCTCTATGTGCCAAGTAGAGACAAGTCAATCAGGTTGGACACAGTCCCTATCCCACAAGGGGCTCACACTCTTAATCCCCATTTTACAGATGAGGTAACTGAGGTCCAGAGAAGTGACTAACCCAAGGCCACACAGCAGACATGTGGCGGAGCAAGGATTAGAACCCAGGTCATTCCGACTCCCGGGCCCGTGCTCTCTCCATTAGGCCACGCTGCTTCTCTAAAATTAACACTCTAAAATGACATCTCAATGAATGCCGAGCCAGGGTAAGGAACGGAGGACGCTCCAAAGCAGAGGAAGGTACTATAAATAATTCAAGGGCAACCAAAATTAAAACCGGTAAGAAGCACATAGGGATTCGCCACTCATGTTATATTCAAAATGGAGGTTAAGTACTTGCCAAAATGAAAAGCCACGTCAGAAAGGTGGGAGGAGGTGGATGAATAATCCTTTGATAAAATAAAACCTTTCGCATTTTAGTTCTTTAGCAACACTAGAAAGCCCACGGGATTTTCTTGATCCGTTAACATCTCATTAGAACGCGATCCAACTGGCTGGCGCGGCTGCGGCAGTAGCATGGTGGTTCACGTTGGCTCTTCAGCCTTCTCTTCCTGTTTGGGAAGGGTGAGGTGGTGGTTTTTCTCATTTGTATCTCTACCTTCCCGGTTCCCTGTCAACACCTCTTCTTCCTCCTCTCCTCTCCCTGCTCTGACTGGATCCCTAGAGATCCAGGATCCTACTCCAACCGCAACCCAATCCCAATCCCCCAGACGTCATCAGGGAACCTGTTGGACTCGATGACACTTTAAAACCAGCATTTACTTGGAAATCGCTGCAATGCACATGGAAGGCAACTGCCCAGTTGCACTTCTTGTAATAGGATGATATTCAAGCTTTGCCTAACTGCAGGTTGAGTGAACAAACAGTTGGGATTGCACATCGGAAGAGTCCGAATTCATCTTCTCTTAATATGCGGGTGTTTCCCACGCACAATACAAGTCCCATTGTGGTTTAATACCATCCTTCATGTACATGAGCAGCTTTGGGTTTGATGGGACTGCATATGGTGTAGCAGGGCTTGTAGTCTCTAGGAGCCATATTCTTTGCTGAGGGAAGCCCTGGCTTTCATTACGAACAAAAGGAGAAAAAGTCACACGTCACATCAATTTTGACTACTCCCAGTCTAATTAAAACCTGAAAGTCTGTTTTCCAGCTTTCCGATTTGAGAAAGTCATGCTTGCTTCTCCTACTACAAATCCGCCACCTTTAAAACCAACACACGGCAGTAGACAGTTTTATAGGGGCAAAAAATAAACAAGAACAACTGCAAGAAGGTTAGTACAGAATAATTTTCACAATTTTGGTTCAAATTCTGCCTTGTTTATTTACAAAGTGATCTGATAAAATATCCCCCCCCCCCCAATACTTACAACTCTCTTCCACAACACACTTACGCTTTTAGCAATGTTAATAGCACCAGTCGTATAGTATTTAAAATCAAGAAGGTTCTTGTTGCAGTCACTACGATGATTCACAATCATTTACATCCATGGATAAAAATAATAGAGCACTGGAATTGTTTGCTGTTCCATGGTACTGATTCCTGGGTCCACACAAGGCATTTGCTGAGTAACCAGTTAAGAAAGGTATCTAGTAGTCAGTGGATACTATGAAAATCTTCGGGCCACATAGTTTAATATTCCACCGTGTTTAAATAATGTTATTTCCACAGCATTTTCAAATGAAGCAATCACGCTGAATACTTTTCCAGTGCTTGTCTTTAAAGTAAACAAACAGAAACAAAACAGTGTTATTTCACTCTGCCAGAGGGTTCAGGGGGTAAGGATTATCCAGATTATCTGGTTTCGCCAAACCCGAACTATTTACACTGTCTTATACCACGCCTTCCCTACTCTCCTCTCCGTTTTCCTTCTACCCACAAAACTAATTCAAAACTTGTCTGTATTTGCCTGGCTCCTTTTTTTTTCCTCTCTGTTTTAGGAGTACTTAGCTCGTCTCATATTGTCTTTGTTCAATATTATTTTCTCTATATTGAATGTCACCAGCATTCGCCTATAATCTCTGGAAAGGTAGGGACCATGACTGCTTAATTTGGTTCACCAGTAGTGTAGCAACAATAATATTAATAATGATATTAGTTAAGTGCTTACTACGTGCCAGGCACTGTACTAAGAGTCAGGTACCCTAACAGGTCGAGGAGCAGTGTGGGATAGTGGGAAGAGAAGGGACCCGGGAGTCGGAGGACCTGGGTTCTAATCCTGACTCTGTCGATTGCTTTCGGAGTGACCCTGGGCAAGTCATTTATCTTCTCTGTGCCTTAGGTTCTTTCACTGTAAAATGGGGATTAATTCCGACTCCCTTCTACAGACTGTGAGCCCTGTGTGAGACAGACTGTATCCAATATGATAAACTTGTATCTACAACCGTACTTAAAACAGTGCTCAACACATAATGGGAGCTATACGGATACCAAAAAAGAAAAAAAAAGTCCAATTTTGCCCCTCTGGAGAGATAGGTCCCATCCCAATAAGATGTGTGCACTTGCAGGTGCAAAATGTCATTTGGGAACATGTTCGGGGATTCATTCAATCGTATTTATTGAGCGCTTACTGTGTGCAGAGCACTGTACTAAGCGCTTGGGAAGTACAAGCTGGCAACATATAGAGACGGTCCCTGCTAGGGATAGATATGCTGTGACAACAACTCTGTTAGAGCAGCTGCAATTTTCTCTGTTCCTCTGTGCCATCTCCATGTGGCTTAAAAAAAAAACATGTCAGGAGGGAGAGGAGCGAGGAGGGGGAAATGAAAACAGCTGCCACTAAAGTAATGATTTTCCACGGATGGCAACCACCTGTTCTGAACGAATAACCGAAGCTGCCTTTTTCTCTTGGAAGCTCCCAAGGGCACGTTGCCGTGTCCTCTCCAAATGCTTGTGTAAGAGAGTCTGGTTCCTTATTGGTAGTTGAGAGATAATGATGGATGTGCAGCCAGAATTAAGTGGTTTTAATTTCTGGCTCTGCGGCTGACTTTCCGGAGCCAAGACGACACAAACGGGGATCCCACCACGGATGAGTGAGCAAAACCAAGTGAGACTTTCATGTGCCATCACAGAACGAGCTATGGATTTACCAAAACAAGCCTCTATTTGATTTCTTCTAGTGAATGCTCAATTAATTCAGCAGCTGTGCTATAATTGCCTCAGAGAAGTGAGACGGCCCTGTGGGCAAGTCCCATGGTAACTCAGAACTGACAGAACTCGGTCTCCCTGTGGTGTTGGGAGGGACGGCTTAACTGGCTAAAGGCTGTGCTTTCCCATCTGTGTATTGTAACACTCCCATATGTCTGAAGAATCCCTGCAAAGAATGGAGGCCCTTTCATCTTTGATTTCACAAGAACACAGGCATAAGCTCAGACATGTGCAGTGAAATCAAACACAGTCCTTCGTATCTCTTCCCCAGCATATGTGGACTTCTGGTGGGTACTGGGAGAGGGGTGGTGGTGGGAGAATTTGATTGCAAACCAACAAAGAATACAGGAAGTTACTGCCCTTGCAATGGAACTGCCCGCTTTATTCATCCCTTCCTCAACCCCACAGCACTTTGTACCTACCTGTAATTTATTTATACTAACGCTTGTATCCCCCTCAAGACTATACGCTCGTTATGGATGAGGAACATGTCTACCAGCTCGGTTATACTGTCCTCTCCCAAGTGCTTAGTACTGTTTTCTGTACACAGTAAGTTCTCAGTAAATAGCATGGATTGTATGATCATCAAAAAAGCAACCAGTATAGTGAAAGCAAACAGCTAGAAAGACATTTCACTAGGTCCCCTATTACAAACTAGTTCATATTCCAGAATCTAGAAAGACTTCACTTCCTTAGGGCTCCCAATGTTTTTTGGGTGCGAGGGGATAAGAGCAAGTGTAAGGGAAGGGGAGAAGAAAGGATAATTTGGGAATTTCAAGAAGTTGGGGAAGCTAGGGGGGGAAAAAAGTGTTTCAAAAAATAGCTCCTTTCTCCAGCACCTTCCATGTGGCACAATCAGCAATACATCGTTTTTCTTAATCTCTCCTGGTGGCAGGGACTTCCTTACTTTTTTTATGATATTTGTTAAGCGCTTATGTGTCAAGCACTTTTCTCAGTACTAGATACAAGCTAATTAGCCCATATACAGTCCCAGACCCACATGAGTCTCTCAGTCTAACTAGAAGAGGGAACAGGTATAGAGACCCCATTTTGCAGTTGAGGAAACTGAGGCCCAGAGAAGTAAAGTGACTTGCCCATAGTCACACACAGGAGGCAAGCGGCGGAGCCGGGATTAGAACCCAGGGCCTCTGGCTCCCAGGCCTGTGCTCCATGCTCTATCAACTATCTATCTAAACATACATATTTATTACTCTATTTATTTTACTTGTACATATCTATCCTATTTATTTTATTTTGTTGGTATGTTTGGTTTTGTTCTCTGTCTCCCCCTTTTAGACTGTGAGCCCACTGTTGGGTAGGGACTGTCTCTATGTGTTGCCAATTTGTACTTCCCAAGCGCTTAGTACAGTGCTCTGCACATAGTAAGCGCTCAATAAATACGATTGATGATGATGATGATGATGATATCTATCATCACAGTCTTTTAGACTGTTAGCCCACTGCTGGGTTGGGACTGTCTCTATATGTTGCCAACTTGTACTTCCCAAGTGCTTAGTACAGAGCTCTGCACACAGTAAGCGCTCAATAAATACGATTGATGATGATGATGATCAACTAGGCCACAGTGGTTTCCTCCACTTTCCCTAGCATTTAGTTACTTTAACTCCTGCAACATGGAAGAGGGAGACAGTATACACTGCAAGAAATGCTTCTGGGTCCTGGATGTGTTATGGCCTCTGCCTTCCCTGCCAGGCATGTGGAATCACCGGCACTGAGGGAAAAATCCTGGCCACTGGTAGGGCTGGTGGGATGGGATGAACAGTGGAACCATCTCAGGGCCCTTTCCTGAAGTTTTCTGGATCCTTTAATTCTGAGTTGCAGTGGCATCTCACTACATAAAATATGAACATCCACACCTCCCTCAGCCTCACCTTCCGAGTAAATGTAAAATGTCTTCTTTTGGGGATGCAACTGAAAGCTTCCTAACCTCCTGTCTCTTCCCACTTCAGTCTATACTTCACTCTGCTGCCCGGATTCTCTTGCATCAGGCAGAAACTCCTCACCCTGGGCTTCAAGGCTGTCCATCACCTCGCCCCCTCCTACCTCACCTCCCTTCTCTCCTTCTACAGCCCAGTCTGCACCCTCCGCTCCTCCGCCGCTAATCTCCTCACCGTACCTCGCTCTCGCCTGTCCCGCCGTCGACCCCCGGCCCACGTCGTCCCCCGGGCCTGGAATGCCCTCCCTCTGCCCCTCCGCCAAGCTAGCTCTCTTCCTCCCTTCAAGGCCCTGCTGAGAGCTCACCTCCTCCAGGAGGCCTTCCCAGACTGAGCCCCTTCCTTCCTCTCCCCCTCGTCCCCCTCTCCATCCCCCCATCTTACCTCCTTCCCTTCCCCACAGCACCTGTATATATGTATATATGGTTGTACACATTTATTACTCTATTTATTTATTTATTTTACTTGTACATTTCTATCCTATTTATTTTATTTTGTTGGTATGTTTGGTTCTGTTCTCTGTCTCCCCCTTTTAGACTGTGAGCCCACTGCTGGGTAGGGACTATCTCTATGTGTTGCCAATTTGTACTTCCCAAGCGCTTAGTACAGTGCTCTGCACATAGTAAACGCTCAATAAATACGATTGATTGATTGACTTCTACAGAATCGTTCTGGGCACGTCACCCCCCCCTCCTCAAAAATCTCCAGTG
Source organism: Tachyglossus aculeatus (assembly GCF_015852505.1). NCBI lineage: Eukaryota > Metazoa > Chordata > Mammalia > Monotremata > Tachyglossidae > Tachyglossus > Tachyglossus aculeatus. The sequence continues at coordinate 12,400,019 of NC_052091.1, read as the reverse complement.
GTTGCCTATCAACCTTCGTATGAAGCAAAAACTCCTCACTATTGGCTTCAAAGCTCTCCATCCCCTCGCCCCCTCCTACCTCACCTCCCTTCTCTCCTTCCATAGCCCAGCCCGCACTCTCCGCTCCTCTGCTGCCGCTAACCTCTTCACTGTGCCTCGTTCTCGTCTGTTCCACCATCGATCCCTGGACCACGTCCTACCTCTGGCCTGGCTCTCCCTCCTCACTAGCTCTCTTTTCCCCTTCAAAGCCCTACTAAGAGCTCACCTCCTCCAGGAGGCCTTCCCAGACTGAGCCCCCCTTTCCTCTGCTCCTCCTCCCCATCGCCACTACTCCCTCCCTCTGCACTATCCCCTTCCCCGCCCCACAGCACTTGTGTATATTTGTATTTATTTTATGATGTGTATATATATAATTCTATTTATTTTGATGCTAATAATGCCTGTCTACTTGTTTTGTTGTCTGTCTCACCCATCGAGACTGTGAGCCCGTTGTTGGGTAGGGATTGTCTCTATCTGTTGCCGAACTGTACTTTCCAGTGCTCTGCTCACAATAAGCAGTACATAAATACGACTGAGTGAATAATAATAATAATAATAATAATGTCGGTATTTGTTAAGCGCATACTATGTGCAAAGCACTGTTCTAAGCGCTGGGGAGGTTACAAGGCGATCAGGTTGTCCCACGGGGGGCTCACAGTTTTAATCCCCATTTTACAGATGAGGTAACGGAGGCACAGAGAAGTTAAGTGACTTGCCCAAAGTCACACAGCTGACAGTTGGCAGAGCTGGGATTCGAACCCATGACCTCTGACTCCAAAGCCCGGGCTCTTTCCACTGAGCCACAGCAGCTTCCATGTCACTCTTGATACTTAAAAGAGAGCTTAAGATTTCATTTGCTAAACAGTACGTTTAGAAGAGATTTTCCTTCTTAAATAAATCTCAACTTTCTTTGGCAGTGCACCTCAGAACTCACACATTCAGAAATAAAAGAAATTCAGGTCTACCTTTATAGTAAATGTAATTCCTGGAAATAGATCTTCAGGAAATGTTAGGGAAAACTGCTCTTTCCCAGTGAGGCCCAGAGAATCTGCATTTTCTCCTGGAAGGAACTGAAGTGGAGCGATGCCAATACCAATCAAATGATCTTTATGAATTTTTTCATAACTTTCAGCTACAACAGCTTTCACACCCTGGAAGAAACAAAATTTTCATTTCCCACAAACATTGGTAACAGAAAAAATTATTTCATTTTATCTGAAGAGTTATAACTCCCATGCTTCTCAATCTCTGAACAAACCATGTTCAAGAAGTCTTAATTCCCTATTTGTAAAATGGTAATTCCAACTTTTGGTTGCTTCAAAGAATAAGTGCATAATCCAGTTTTTTATATAAATGGACTACAATGAAGGATCAGGGAAATATATTTAATAACATAAGTACCAACAAGTAAAAATAACGGCCCTCCAGGTGTTGGCCCATTATCCTTACAGTAAAAAAAGGAAAAAAAATAAACTAATTAGTTAAAGTTCTTCCCTTCCTTTTTCCAGAAGGGCATGTGGGAGTCTAATATTTAGCCAACTATTTTCAATACAAATCTTGGACCCAAACACTTTACATATTGATAGCTATCAAAACAAATGAAATACATATTCTAAAAAACAAATAACCCCCAAATACTTATATTTAAGAAACTGAAGATCGTATGACTGTTCACACCTAAATGAGTGCACAGCTAATATGAGTTGGATAGGAAATTAACCTACCAGCAAATATGGTCCTTTGGCAGCCCAATCTCTTGAATTTCCCGACCCATATTTTTTTCCTGCTAAAATGATCAGCGGGATACCTTCCTTCTGGTACAACTCCGCTGCTTCAAATACATCTAACTGCAGATTTCAAAAGGAAAAGAAATCCTTAGAGCCAGCTCTGATTCACAGTTAGCAACATTATTTAAACTGAACATAGACCCTCACCGTTTGTCCCGACGGAAAGTGAATTGTTTTGGGAGCTGGTTTTCCGATGAACTTATTGAAAAGCTTGATATTGGCAAAGGTGCCTCTCGTCATTACAGCGTCATTTCCTCTTCGGGCCCCGTAAGAATTGAACTCACGAGGAGTGAGGCTGCAAAATCAATTGTAAACCCATCAAACGGCATCGAGCACATTTTTTGGCAAGGAAGAGGGCATGGTAAGGGGTGCAAAGGAAATTTAATAGTATCTGAATTGTGTAATTTACTTTTTGGGACATTCTACTGGCAAAACCTCAGTGTTAAAGTTACACGTTGGAAGTTGTAAAAAAACCTAGAGAAATGCCCACTCAAACCCTGACAATAGTTTAGGTTCCAATCACTAAGTTGGAAGTTGAAAGAAAAAAAATGACCACTAAGATGACTACTGAAGTCTTCAGTCCAAATTTAAAAATCCCCAGTATATGACTGTTAAATTAGGTTTGCAGTAAAAACATTATAAATTGCAAGCAGAAGAAAACCATCTTTGTTACTGAGTTACCCCAACAGGTCCTTTCCTAAAATCTCTAATTTTGAACCAGACCCCTAAGAATATGATTCCGTGTATCTAGGTTAATGGTGTGCTAGGGAATAAGAAGCAGCTTGAATTCTGGGTAGTATAAATCTAATTACTCTACCAAACGGGATTTTAAGAAAGCTCAAACTTTTTCCTTAGGTTTTATTTAGACAACAGGACCTCCACTGAAGGTAGCAGTGATGATTTGAATAACTACGGGTACAAACTACTTCGAATGATTAACAATTAAACAATGATCATTAAACAATTGATCATCACAAATATCAATTGTTTACTGGGAAATTCGGTCAGAAGCCATTTAACTTGTCAGACAGAGATATGGGGTCAACACTAGAATACATACCCTCTGTTTGTCAGATATTTAGCAGCAGCACTGCTCCTAGCAATGCTTCCAGCAGGAGATATATGATCTGTAGTGACAGAATCTCCCAAATAGAGCAAGACGTGGGCCTTTTCAATAGGTTCCAGCGACAATGGTTCTTTGGCCTTTACGAAAAATGAAAGATACTCATGATTTTCCATCCAGAATTTTTAGTTTTAAAGTTGCCAGGAAAACAGGTCACTTGTTAAATGGCAATTTGAGAACCGGTCTCGAAAGCATTAATGAACGCAAGCATTTCTTTTATCCATCTGAGAGAAACAAACGGTCCTTTGCTTAGCTGTTGTACAGTACTCTCCCAAGCGCTTAGAACAGTGCTTGCACACAGTAAGCGCTCAATAAATACGACTGAATGAACGAATTACTCACAACCACCAATATGAACACCGGCTAGAAAAACAAACAAACTGGAATAGGCTATATAAGCTCATTGACACATTATCTCAGTCTGGACAAATCACTAACAAAATTTACTTACAAATGCAATACTTACAAGTTTATCAAAAAAAGATGGACATCTGATATAAGTGGATTTTAAATCCCAGGGAAACAAGACTGAATCTGGTGCATCTAAGGAATTCCATCGTTTATTGCCTTTCTGTGGAGATAAACAATGCCTACAGTTATTATGCGAGAAGTTTAGGGAAAAGTAATGTTCAAACACAACCCTAAAATTCTGAATATTGAGGGCTTAGTCCTTCATAGCTTGAGAACCATGCAACGATCTGCTTCTCTAGTGCAGTCCCCAACCCGGGTCATGGCTACAAGAGGCTGAAAACAGAAATCTTCAAACTCATCCCAATTCTGCCATCCCTTGCTCAGTGATATCACTTTCCTCTCTCTGACTCCCATGTCCCCTGGCCCCATCAAACATCCTAGAGTTTTTACTCCTGAAGTCCCCAGGGCCCCCTGCTCTCCCATTGCTCACCCCAATGACCTTCCCATTACTGTGCTGACAAAATTGACGCCATAAGGTATGAGTTCCCCAACCAGCTCCCTCCCCGGCACATATCAACTCCTTCTCATCCATCTCGGCCATCTCTCAACAGGGAATCTCCATCTTATTTCCAAACCAACCCCCTCCATCTGCGCCTGACTCCATCCCTTCTCACCTAAAAGCACTTGTGTCCAATCTTCTTCCCTCTCTGACTGCTCATCTTTCACAGCTCCCTCTGATCTCTGTAACCTACAATACTGTCCATCTCTCTCTTCCCAGTCTCAAACACGCTGAATGGGTTGTATACACCTGCTGACTTCCCTTCCTCTCCTCCAACAACCTCCTAAAAACTGGTTTCCATCCCCTTCATTTCACTGAGTGAAGTGAGAAGCAACGTGGGCTAATACAGCATGAACCATCATCATCAATCGTATTTATTGAGCGCTTCCTGTGTGCAGAGCACTGTACTAAGTGCTTGGGAAGTACAAGTTGGCAACATATAGAGAGAGTCCCTACCCAATAGTGGGCTCACAGTCTAAAAGGGGGAGACAGAGAGCAAAACCAAACATACCAAGAAAATAAAATAAATAGAATAGATATGTACAAGCAAAATAAATAAATAAATAAATAGAAAAATAAATATGTACAAACATATATACATATATACAGGTGCTGTGGGGAAGGGAAGGAACCAGGGAGTCATTCATTTATTCAATCATATTTACTAAGTGCTTAGTGTGTGCAGAGCACTATATTTATTCATTCATTCAATCGTATTTATTGAGCGCTTACTGTGTGCAGAGCACTGTACTAAGTGCTTGGGAAGTACAAGTTGGCAACATATAGAGACGGTCCCTACCCAACAGCGGGCTCACAGTCTAGAAGGGGGAGACAGACAACAAAACATATAAACCAAATAAAATAAACAGAATAAATATGTACAAGTAAAATAGAGTAATAAATATGTACAAACATATATACATATATACAGATGCTGTGGGGAGGGGAAGGAGGTAAGGCGGGGGGGATGGGGAAGGGGAGTAGGGGGAGAGGGGCTCAGTCTGGGAAGGCCTCCTGGAGGAGGTGAGCTCTCAGTAGGGCTTTGAAGGGAGGAAGAGAGCCAGCTTGGCGGGTGGGCAGAGGGAGGGCATTCCAGGCCGGGGGAGGACGTGGGCCAGGGGTCGACGGTGGGACAGGCAAGAACGAGGCACAGTGAGGAGATTAGCGGCAGAGGAGCGGAGGGTGCGGGCTGGGCCGGAGAAGGAAAGAAGGGAGGTGAGGTAGGAGGAGGTGAGGTGATGGGCAGCCTTGAAGCCCAGGGTGAGGAGTTTTTGCCTGATGCGCAGGTTGTACTATGTGCTTGGGAAAACAGAACAAGACGCATTCCCTGCCCCCAATGAGCTTGCAGTCTAGAGGGTCAGAAGGACCTGGGTTTTCATCCCGGCTCCGCCACTTGTCTGCTGTTGGTTTTTCTGACACAGCTCTTTCCCGGTTCTCCCCTTCTCTGGCAGTCCTTCTTTGTCTTTTCCTGGTTCTCCCCCTGCCTCCCATCATCAATCTGTGGGTGTCCCTTAAGGCTATCTTCTGGGTCGGCGTGGCTCAGTGGAAAGAGCCCGGGCTTTGGAGTCAGAGGTCATGGGTTCAAATCCCGGCTCTGCCAATTGCCAGCTGTGTGACTTTGGGCAAGTCACTTCACTTCTCTGGGCCTCAGTTCCCTCATCTGTAAAATGGGGATTAAGACTGTGAGCCCCCCACGGGACAACCTGATCACCTTGTAACCTCCCCAGTGCTTAGAACAGTGCCTTGCACATAGTAAGCGCTTAATAAATGCCATTATAATAAATAATAAATAAATACCACCTCCTCCAAAATTACCTCACTAGCCCTAACTTTTCTAGGAAGCAGAATAGTCCAATGAAAAGAGCACAGACCTGGGAGTTAGGAGATCTGGGACATAATCCTAGTTCTGCCACTTGTCTATATGACTCTGGGTAAGTCACAACTTCTGTGCCTCAGTTTCCTCATCTGTAAAACGGAGGTTAAATACCTGTTCTCCCTCCAATAGATGAGCCCCTGAGGGACAGAAACTTAGCATGCCCTCATTATTTTGTATCTACCCCAGTACTTAATAATAATAATTACTGTGGTATTTGTTAAGCGCTTACTGCGTGTCAAGCACAGTTCTAAGCACTGGGGCGGATACACGGTAATCAGGTTGTCCCACGTGGGGCTCACAGTCTTAATCTCCATTTTCCAGATGAGGTAACTGAGGCACAGAGAAGTGAAATGACTTGCCCAAGGTCACAGAGCAGACAAGTGGCAGAGCCAGGATTAGAACCCACGTCCTCTGACTTAGTACACTGCTTGACAATCAGCAAGGCCTTAAATACTATTACCGTTATTACGACTTTTCTCTGCAATCTCTGCCTCCAGGACACGTTAGCCTGGTTATCCCTTCTGCATCACCGGCTCACTACATCTAAAACTAAACTCATCATCGTCCATAAATCCTCTCCTCCATTTTGTCACCAACCCAAATGACACCACCAGCATTCTCCCTGTCTCTCCACCTGGCAACGTTGGCATTTCCTTAACTCCTTCCTCCCTCTCAACATCCCCCCCGATCCAGTCAGTCATCACCATCGTCATCATCAATTGTATTTATTGAGCGCTTACTGTGTGCGGAGCACTGTACTAAGCGCTTGGGAAGTACAAATTGGCAACATATAGAGACAGTCCCTATCCAACAGTGGGCTCACAGTCTAAAAGGGGGAGACAGAGAACAAAACCAAACATACTAACAAAATAAAATAAATAGAATAGATATGTACAAGCAAAATAAATAGAGTAATAAATATGTACAAACATATATACAGGTGCTGTGGGGAAGGGAAGGAGGTAAGATACAAATCCCGTCAATCCTTCTTCCACTACGTTTCCAAGATAGGTACCTTTCCCTCTATCCACAAGGTCAATGAACTGATCCAGGCAACTGTCATACTTTGGCCTGATTTTCCCGCTTTCAGTCTCTCCCCTCTCCAGCCTAAACAACACTGTTTCCTCGATCATTTTTCTAAAACTAGCGCTACCCTCTCCCCTTAACCTGAAATTTTACCTGTTCACCTCATCAAGCACACAGTCTTTACTTTAATGCACTTACTCGGCTCTCCCTCCTACTTAGCCATGCTTTTCTCTCACTACAGAGATTTCTTCCCCAATAGGAATATTTCATCATCAGTAGGTGCTCATTCAAAATGTCAATTCTCTTTAATCCACTAAGAAATTAAAGTTTGATTGTACTTGTAAAGATCAGGAAACAGAAAAATTAAGACATTGTTAAACTACAAAATTTAATTCACAAATACCTCCATTTTTTCTTTCAATTCCTTAAACATAGACGATATAACATGCATCTCTTCCACTTGATGAAGTTCTGCTCGGTCAGGCCAAATGTCACGTAGGTAGATATCTTTCCCACTAGAATCAGTACCTAAGGTGCGGATTTTAACATAAAACTCAATGTAAGGAAAAAAATGTTTGCAGTCTTGTTAACAATATAATTTCAAAAAAAAAGCTCCAGATGTAAAAATGGAAAAGCCTGTTTAAAAATTTACAGCCAAAAATAGAAAGAAAACATGCAACTTCTGATATTACCAAAGGCATATTTTTCATTAATATAACCAAATTAATGATCCAACTTCATTGACTGCATTTTAATTTTGGAAAAAGCAAGCCATAAGAAATAAAATTTACCTAGAGGTTCTGTCAGGAAGTCTATGTTAACTGTGCCTGCTATGGCATAAGCCACTACAAGAGGAGGTGAGGCAAGGTAGTTGGCACGGACGCAATCACAAAGACGACCTTCAAAATTTTTGTTTCCAGACAAAACCCCACAAGCAATTAAATCACCCTGTAAATAATATAAAAAATAATAAAGGTGTAATTTGTGAAGATACCAACTTGCACAGATTCAAGCCAAATGTATAACATTGGGTAAAACCCCCAAATTACGGCATACATTTTTACTCGGGTTACTGAAGGACTTGCCTTGGGCAGCACAAAGAAGTTATACTGTGCTTTAATTTTTAAATGGAGAAAATTATACCATTAATCCGGGCATATTATTCCACAAGACCTTGTACGGCAGAATGAGCAGGTTTTAGTCCCTTCTTTTTAAAACGGGAAATTAAAGCACCCTTTATTCATTCCCCCCTCCCAGCCCCACAGTACTTACTTGGAACTTATTTATTTATATTAATATCTGTCTTCCCTCTAGACTGTAAGCTTGTTGTGGGTGGGGAATGTGTCTGCTTACTGTTATACTGTACTCTCCCAAGCACTTAATACAATGCTTTGCACACAGTAAGCGCTCAATAAATACAATTGAATGAATAAAGCAAGAGAGATTGAATAGCCTTCAGTGTCACAGCAAATCATGGAAACCAGTGAAAAAAGTGGCAGGATTCACACAGTATAATCAGAAATTAACATTTGCTTCACATAAACTAGTGATCTATCCTACTTATTTTATTTTATTTTATTTTGTTGGTATGTTTGGTTCTGTTCTCTGTCTCCCCCTTTTAGACTGTGAGCCCACTGTTGGGTAGGGACTGTCTCTATGTGATGCCAATTTGTACTTCCCAAGCGCTTAGTACAGTGCTCTGCACATAGTAAGCACTCAATAAATACGATTGATTGATTGATTGATTGATTGATCATTCTTTCGTTGTTTCCTAGCAGCTGTGAGCAGCATAGAAGTGCTGGAAGAGTCTTTCAAGAATATTTCATTACATTAGGTAATAGCCAATTTAACAATCAGTCATTATGTCCTCAAGAAAAGCAGTTTCTCATATCCCCATCATGCTGATGTATTCATTTTACCTGTTTTATTGCATTTAGAACTGCTTCCGGTAAGGGAGCTGTATTTCCAACACACGTTGAACACCCATAGCCAACTACTTCAAATCTGAAAACATAAAAAAGAACATCCTGAAATGACAGTAAAGTTTCCAAAATTTTGAAATCTACTTTAATATAAATTGGACAGCCCGCATGATATTAAAACCATATCAATTTAATTCCCTTCTTTTATCTATTAATACCCCAAGGCCAATGGAGGAAAAAAAAAAAAGCTTTTATATCCACATTAGATCCTCTCTTGGGCCAAAACTCTGGAATTCAGTTTGGCTCCAGTTCAGGGAATGATGGAATTAACCCCTGCTTTCCCAGTACGACATCTTGCCTGGGTCTAACAATTTTCTAAGCAGACAGGAGGGAAGTGAGTGAAGAAAGAGAAGATAATAATACTAATGGCATTTATTAAGCACTTACTGTTATTTATTTTACTTGTACATAGCTATTCTATTTATTTTATTTTGTCAGTATGTTTGGTTTTGTTCTCTGTCTCCCCCCTTTTAGACTGTGAGCCCACTGTTGGGTAGGGACTGTCTCTATATGTTGCCAATTTGTACTTCCCAAGCGCTTAGTACAGTGCTCTGCACATAGTAAGCACTCAATAAATACGATTGATGATGATGATGTTCTAAGCACTAGGGTAGATACAAGGTAATCAGGTTGTCCCATGGGGGACTCACAGGCTTAATCCCCGGAATGAAGTGACTTGTCCAAGGTCACACAGCAAGCAAGTGGCAGAGCAGGAATTAGAACATACGTTCTCTGACTCTCAAGGCCGTGCTCTTGCCACTAGGCCATGCTTATAGGGTAGTGCACGCACGGTTAAGCCTGTGATCTGAAGTCTTAATATGGACAGATGAATTTTGGCAGATATGTACCCCCCTGCCTAAACAAGGTGGTCCTTCAGCTATTAAATTTCCTGGGTGCCAGGATCCCTTCTGGCCCTATTTGGCCAGTGGGTGGTAAGAGATGGCCAAAATGAAGAAGGGAACAGGACCTTTCCCCTCTCAGTGTTTACTTTTCTGAAACACTTCGGGCAACATCCAAATCAGGCAGTTTCACCTAGCCACTCAATCTATTTACGTAGTGCCCACCGCAGGTTTATTTAGGGACTTTTTAGGCTGAAATAATAACAATAATAATAATAATAATGGCATTTATTAAGCGCTTACTATGTGCAAAGCACTGTTCTAAGCGCTGGGGAGGTTACAAGGTGATCAGGTTGTCCCACGGGGGGCTCACAGTATTAATCCCCATTTTACAGTTGAGGTAACTGAGGCCCAGAGAAGTTGTGACTTGCCCAAAGTCACACAGCTGACAATTGAAGGAGCCGGGATCTGAACCCACGACCTCTGACTCCAAAGCCCGTGCTCTTTCCACTGAGCCACGCTGCTTCTCCAATGTAAGAACACTACTCTCCTTTGCTTTAAATTTACAAAAACACCGATGAACAAACTATTAAGTGACCGCACTTAATTCTTAACAGGTTAAACTTAAAAACAGTCAGGACCTAAATGCCAGCATAGTAAAACTGAACAGTAAGGTCAATTCCTTGGTTGCGCTTTCCAGATTACTATTTTATAGAAAACAAAAGAGGCCATTATTTGCTCTGAACACTAAGAGACAGCTAGCTGATTTATTCTAAGAAACAGCTGTGCGTAAATAGACACAAAAGGCCTATTAACAATAACTGGTATTTAAAGTGCTTTCTGTGCCAAATACTGTACTAAGCCCTGGGGGCAGATACAAAATAATCTGGTTGGACACAGACCCTGTCCCACATGGGGCTTGCAGCCTAAATTAAAAGAATAGCATTTAATTTCCATTTTACAGATGAGGAAACTGAGGTTCAGAGAAATTAAGTGATTACACAAGGTCAGTAGGCAGGCAAGCGATATAGCCCAGGGCCACTGTTTCCCAGGCCTGTGCTCTTTCGACTAGGCTATAATGTCCACCCAAAAGATTATAATTTTGATTTTAGAGAAAAGACACAGTATTTCTGCCCAAAGGTTGCTCATGCTCTGCACACAGTGAGCCCTTAATAAATATGACTGCATGAAGTGAATGCTAGCAACCTGGTTTTTGAGGGAAACTAAATGAATTTACCATGGAAAAAGCAACTTTTATATTTGCATCCTATGTATCTGAAGCCAAAATAATTTCCAACAATTTGCAAAATGTTCAAAAAATTCAACAGATTCAGTAATTAAGACAACAGCGAATGTTACATGTATTCACTTTTCCTCTCTAGACTGCAAGCTCACGGTGGGCCGCGATCGTGTCTACCAACTCTGTTATACTTGTAATCTCCCAAGCGCTTAGTACAAAAATAGATATTTTTTTTATCTACCCCCAGGGCTTAGTTAGTACAGTACTTGGCACAGAAAGCACTTTAAATACCAGTTATTGTTAAAAGGCCTTCTGTGTCTATTAAAGCACAACTCTTAGAATAAATCAGCTGTCAGTGTTCAGAGTAAATAATAGCCTCTTTTGTTTTCTAATTAGTACATTCTGAGTAATGCTCTGAATACAGTAAGTGTTCAATAAATATGACTAATTGATTCTTTCCCTTACCCCTTTAACTCTCAAGAGTAACCGACACTTACCCAAGTTTACTAAGATATGGTAATACTCCGCTTGAACTGAGGTAATGTGTAACCATTCCACTGCCAGGAGACAAGCTTGTTCTTATGTAAGGTTTAACCTGCAGGCCGGCCTCAACAGCCTTCTTGGCCAATAAACCTAGAGAAAAGCCAACAGATTCAATGTGTGATTAAATATTTTCAAATGCTTCCGGCACATCTAACCAACAGAACTCTTACACAATGGGATTATGATTGCATTTCCAATGCCCTTTCCACCCCTCACGGTCTTATATCTTCGCTTCTTTGTGGCTGTTTTATAATATTTGTTAAGCACTTACTATGTGCCAGGCACTGTACTGAGAGCTGGGGTAGATACAAGCGAATCAGGTTGGACACAATCCATGTCCTACGTGGGGGCTGCAGTCTTAATCCCCACTCTACAGATGAGGTAACTGAGGCATGGAGAAGTGAAGTGACCTGCCTAAGACCACACAGCAGAAAAGTGGTGGAGCTGGAATTAGAACCCAGGTCCTTCTAACTCCAGGCCCATGATCTGTCCAGGACACACTCTCTTTGCTTTGGCAAAGTAAAAACAAAAACTACAGAGTAAGCCTCAAAAGACAACATCTCTCATTCAAAATGTCCACAAATCCTGTTAGTTCTATCTTCACAATATTGCTAAAATCCGCCCTTTCATCACCATCCAAAATGCTACTTCAGGATCCGAGCACTTGCCCTATCCCGGCTCGACTATTACTGCATCAGCCTCCTTGTTAACCACCCTGCCTCATCTCTCTCCCCATTCTAGTCCATACTTCATTCTTCTGACCAGATCATTTTTCTGTAAAACCGTTCAGTCCAAGTTTCCCTATTCCTCAAAACCTCCAGTGGTTGCCCATCCAGCTCTGCACCATCGGAGGAGTACTCGATCACTTTACCCACTCCTAATTAATCTCATTCATTTCTTATTCCAATGCACCATGCTCATTTCACTCCTCGAGCACCAGCCTAACAACCTGGATCATTTACCTCATCGCCGACCGCTCACCCATCGGCCCCTATCGCCCTAAAATCTCCCCTGCTTCCTCCTGCGCCCTCTTGGACTCTCCCAATTTTTCCAGCAGTATCGCAAGAGACCTCCCACCTCCTCTCAAAATCTACTGCCTCCACCTACGCCTCCAACCATAGGCAGAGGTAAGAAAGGATGGATCATACCTTATCCAAACACTTGCCCCGAATTCTTGTTTCCTGACTGCCATCTTCAACCATTCACTTTCCATTGGCTTCTTCCCCACTGCTTTCAAACATGCTCATGAATTCTCTAACTTAAAAAAACCCTCCCTTGACCCCACAGCTTCCTCTAGTTATCACCCCATCTCCCCTTTACCATTCCTCTCCAAACTCCTTAAAAGAGTTGTCTACATCTGCTGTCTCCACTGTCTCTCTTCCAATTCTCTCCATGATGCCCTCCTATCTGGTTTCTGCCCCTATCATTTCATGGAAACTGCCCTCTCTAAGGTTACCAATGACCTTCTTGCCAAATCCAATGGCCTCTATTCCATCCTAATCCTTTTAGAACTCCCAGCTGGCTTCAGCAATAATGTTTCTCCTGGAAACATTATCTAGCCTTGGTTTCACTGACTCTGCCCTTTTCTGGATCTCCCCTGGTCTCTCTGACCACTCCTTTTCAGGATCTTTTGCATGCTCCTCCTCTGCCTCCCACTCCCTGAGAGTGGAGGTCCTTCAAAGCTCAATTCTGGGACCCCTTTTATTCTCCATCTACAACCACTCCCTCGGGGAACTCATTCACTCTCATGGCATCCTTTCACAGGTGATCCCCAAATTTACCTCTCAGTTCTGACCTTTCTCCTTTTCTGCAGTCCAGCATTTCCCCCTGCCTATAGGACAGCTCTACCTGGATATGCTGCTAACAATGCAAACTTAACATGTCCAAAACAGATCTCATCTTCCCAACCTAAAACTGTCCTCTCCACCTCTCCTATCACTGTAGACAATACTGCTCCCTCCCTATCTCACAAGCCCATAATCTTGCTATTAGTACCCTCAAGACTGTAAGCTCGTTGTGAGCAGAGATCACGTCTACCAACTCTCTTGTACGGTACTCTCTCAAGTGCTTAGTAGAGTGCTCTGCACACAACTGGCGCTGAGCAAACACCATTAATTGATAGTGAGAAGCAGTGTGGCCTAACAGAAAGAGCACAGGACAGAGGCAGGAGACCCGGGTTCTAATCCAAGCTCTGCCACTTTCCTGCCTTGTGACCTTGCGCAAGTCACTTCACTTCTTTGTGCCTCACTTTCCTCATCTGGAAAATGGGAGAAAATACCTGTTCTCCCTCCCCGGAAGACTGTGAACCCCAGGTGGGACAGATTTGTCAGATCTATCCCCAAATTTAAACCAGTGCCTGGCGCAATGATTCACAAATACCATAATTAATAGTGGTCTGACAGTTAATGCTCTTCAAAAGTAAGGAGTAAATTTAGACCCTGGGAGAACTGGGCTCAATATGAAAGGGAAAAGCAAAAATGGGTATAAAGAAGCTTTAGGATCTCCAGTCACTACATACCGGCAGCAAGCATGACAGATGGATTGCAGTTATTTGTGCAACTGATTACTGCTGCGATGACAATAGATCCATGAGAGAGATTATATTCATTTCCTTCATACTGAATAGGCATGATATCGTTTTGTTTTTCAGCTGCAATCTGGAAGCCTTTAAAGCCAACCTAATAAATATTACGTACAAACCATTACCCAAACAATTCAGTTCATTTACCCTCTTCCATTACAATTACTTTCTCAAAAGGTTTAGCAATTCCTCATGTGGTTGGAAGTAAATCAATTCTAAATTCATCATAGGTAATTCCGAATCGCGAGGCTCAACTAATGTTCAGCAGCCGTGGAATAACGTATCTATAATACCTCACGCCTTGGGGAACCTCAGGGATGTCCGCAAACCCAAAGAATGAAACTGGAAGAACAGACTAGGGGATATGATACTGCCATCTACAAACTGTTAATCTCAAAAGAGGTCTGGTGACAACAGATCTAAGGGTAAGATCAAGACCAGGAAAGGCCTATTCTGTGGGTGAATCTCATTTCCTGGTTCCTGACAAGTCATATTAAGCAACAGTTTGCTGCATATATAAATCATTTCTACTCTTAAAATTATATGAACACGTAGTTTGGTTCAAAAACAGAAGACTGATAAGAGCTTTACAGATGACATCAACAAAAGCTGCCCTTTGAACATTTACCTTTTCATTTAAACAGGCCTGGAAATCTCTCTTCATATCTGTCACAGCCACTCTGTCCTGTGGCCTCTTTGGGCCACTGACCGATGGAATTATAGAGCTCAGATTAATTTGTATAACCTGGAGGCGGTGGGAAGTTGGGGGAAGAGTCAGAATTTATGAGCAAAGCATTTTTTGTCTCAAAAACAGGTACACATTCATATGCTAAGTATTTTTCATTAGTTGTCCTAGATGATGAAGTGAAGAAAACTAAGTTAGCATTTTTTTTTAAAGTATGACAATCCAATTTAAATTAGGTTTCCATTTTATTTTTACATTTAAAGTTTTCTACACAAATTATTTCTAAGTCCAAAGCAAAACATGCCAATTAATCAAATGTCCAGAAATTCCAGAGGTGATTAGAGGCCTAAAAAACACTGTTTTTTTGTTTTTTAACCTAAAGAAAAAACTCACTCAGAGGACCCATGGAAATATCCCCCCCCCTTTTTTTTTTTGAGGGGAGGGTGCATTTGCCGGGCTCTGTCCTAAGTGCTGAGGTAGATATGAGTTTGTTGGGTTGGACACGGTCCCTGTTCAGTCTTAATTTTTTGCACAAATGTTATTTTCTGTGGGTTGAAGGAAAATATCCTTCTTTTATGAAATTTCCCTCAAGGGCAAAATGAAAACTAATACAGTAGAAGCAGATTTAATTTACCAATGTAGGCGTTGTAGATCGATTTAGGTTTTACCAAGATTTATTATTTTTCAATCCATACATCCTAGGTGAATTTTTAAAATTTTCTAAAACACCCGGGTAATGTTTCTGTCAGTTTGAATATAGAAAGCTGCACAGCCCAGTGGATACAGCATGGGCCTGGGAATCAGAAGGACCTGGATTCTAGTCCCACCTTTGCCAATTGTCTGCTGTGTGATGCTGGGGAAATCACTTCACTTCTCTGCACCTCAACTACCTCATCTGTAAAATGGGAATTAAGAAGCTGAGCCCTATATGGGATAGGGACTGTGTCCAACCTAATTATCTTGTATCAAACCCAGTGCTTAGAAGTGTCTGAAACATAGTAAAATCTTAAACAAATACCACAATTACTATTATGGTTTTCTGCTAAATCATCTTAGAAAGGGATAGGAGAAAAAATAACTGGTATTACACTAGCTTGGTTCTAATGAAAACTTGCATCTGAGGACCTCTGTTTTAACTCAGAAACTTTGGTAATATGGTAAATCTGTGAGTTTTGTATTGGTCTAGCTGCTATCTATAAGTGCTGAAAAGCTAAATATGTAGTTTTTGTTAAGTTATTTTGTGGCAGGCATGAGTTTTTGAATTCAAATTAAGTTCAAAACATTTTTGGTAAGTCTTAGAAAATCAATTTTGTTGAAATTAAAGTTTAGATTCTGAAAAGAGAACTGAGAGTGAGAGAGTTATTTTTTGGCATTTAATGCAAATTTCCCCATACAAAAACAATATACTTAAAGGACTAGAGGGCAGATCAATTTTATTTGCAGGACTGAATAATAATTACCAATCCTGACCTTCAAATAACCCGCTCTGTAAAGTAACCATTTCCAAACACAGAAACAAGTGGTTACTTATTCAAATGAAAACTCTGAAAGTATAATGCCAAATTCCAACCTGAAATGTAAAATATTTTTGGAATACCTGGGAATACTCAGGTTCTTCCAAAGAACTCTCGTCACTTCTAAACAACTTCACAGCTTTAAGGTACGTTTCCACCGACTCAAGCTTAGCCCGGTCAAAACCTAAAGGGAAAAAAAAAAAAAGCAAAGCAGTCTGTTGATAATCTTCGAAAATACAGTAAAATTTTTGCGTTTCTTTAAAGTTCTACCATTCATTTCCACAAGCACACGTATTCCTCTCTTCAGTTTATTGGGTGTGCTGCCTGACAACTTGGAGGTCTTGTTAATTGGTAGCTGCGGCTGCCCAAGGGTGTTGGCAATAATGTGGTCCAAATACCTCCGTCCTGCCTTCAGTCCGTCTGACTTCAGGGACTATGCGGTGGTCAACCCGATCAGAAGCAGATAGAAGAATGGAAAAAGCCTCCTACCATGCCCGATCAGTCAGCCAAGCAGATACACTGAACTGACACCCATAGAACTGTATATATGTTTGTACATATTTATTACTCTATTTATTTATTTTACTTGTACATATCTATTCTATTTATTTTATTTTGTTAGTATGTTTGGTTCAGTTCTCTGTCTCCCCCTTTTAGACTGGGAGCCCACTGTTGGGTAGGGACTGTCTCTATATGTTGCCAATTTGTACTTCCCAAGCACTTAGTACAGTGCTCTGCACATAGTAAGCGCTCAATAAATACGATTGATGACGATGATGATAGAACTAGCTCTGGGTAGAACTGGTAGCACAGGAGTCCTCACAGGGCATCTTTCAGGGCAAGGTTTTCAGCCACACGTATAATCACAGGTGAACGTCACCATTGGTGGTGTTTTCTTGGAGTACGAAGAGCTCCTCTATATTTAGGGCATTTTTTTGGCTCTTCTTGGAGTTTAACGTGGCTCTCGAGGAGGGATTTGGGCTAAGAAGTGGTGAAGGCGGGGGGCCCGAACAACCCGCAACAGGCGAGGGGCAACTGGGAATATCTGGCCCATTGCTGCCAGGAGCACAGCAGTGAAGGAGGTTTCCTTCTCCGTTCCCTGCTGGCAACAACAGCTGTTTTTATGAAGTGGGCACCCAAAACATTGGCATCACAGTAATACGCATTGCGCGGCATGATGTACATAGATCACCTAACACAAGGGGAGACATAAATTCTAGGACTGTCTGTTTGTTTGGCTCTTCTGGACAGAAAGGTTGCTGACCCCTGAGAGCTTACTGGGCACAAAGCACTGGTCTAAGAGCTGAATTTCATTACTTCTTTATTTTTTGCTTTTAATACCTATCATTTTGAACAATATTGGAAATGAGTTCCCCGTTAAAAAAAAGGTGGGAGTATTACAAGTGAAAAGGGAAAATGAAGGGCTTAGTAATTAATCCCCCCAAATTGCATTTTAATCATCATCATCAATCGTATTTATTGAGTGCTTACTATGTGCAGAGCACTGTACTAAGCACTTGGGAAGTACAAATTGGCAACATATAGAGGCAGTCCCTACCCAACATTGGGCTCACAGTCTAAAAGGGGGAGACAGAGAACAAAACCAAACATACTAACAAAATAAAATAAATAGAATAGATATGTACAAGTAAAATAAATAGAGTAATAAATATGTACAAACATATATACATATATACAGGTGCTGTGGGGAAGAGAAGTTATTTTATTAAAAATAGGAGACCTCAAGGATCTAACCCTTTATTTCAACTAACGGAAGATACAATTTCCTTAAAACAGAAGTGATGGGATTACACAGTAGTCAGAAAAGAAAACAAGATCAGTCCAGAAATACTGGGGCCCTCATTTTATCCCAGAGATCCTTCCCCTACATTACACTGCCTCTAACTCTGAAAATAAAGGAGGCCTACAAACCCATAAATAAGTTTAGCACAGAGTTTAACTTCAAATAACCACATTAGACATGCTTGAAATGGAACACAGCCAATAATTTGTTACCTTCTTACCTGTATGCTCTAAATGCTTAACTGTCACATTATCAACGGGGAAAAAGCTCAGGATAGCACCATACTCAGGACACATGTTTGCTATTGTAGTTCGGTCAGCTATAGAGAGCTGGGCTACTCCACTTCCAAAGAATTCGACAAATTTTCCTGCCACTCCTACTTGCCTGAGGTGCTAGAGTTAAGAAACACAGAAGCACAAGAGACGTTCCACATTCATATCCGAGAAAGCAGATCAAACAGAATTCCCGGGAAGTATAGCCAGTTCTCAGTTCTAATGAGCAGTGCAACAGCCAAAAGGCAAGCAGCCAAAAGAAGTAACACAACTGATTAGGTAAGAGTTGGCTATATACTAGTATAGCTGTGGTGGGCAAAATTGTGAACCCGTTGTTGGGTAGGGATTGTCTCAATCTGTTGTCAAATTGTACTTTCCAAACACTTAGTACAGTGCTCTGCACACAGTAAGCGCTCAATAAATACAACTGAATGAAAAGCAACTGGAAGCATTAGCCTCACAAAAAAATAAAACATCAGATTTTTATTTCAGTGACCAGCTATTTACAGATCTGTATACTTCAGGCAGAAAAAAACACATGGCGTTTGAATGTGGAAGAATTAGAATCCAAGTCGTTGAAAACAATTTTCAGTGAATATGGGAAAATATACAAAATGAGGAGGACACCATATACATTCTTTTAGACTGTGAGCCCACTGTTGGGTAGGGACTGTCTCTATATGTTGCCAACTTGTACTTCCCAAGCGCTTAGTACAGTGCTCTGCACACAGTAAGCGCTCAATAAATACAATTGATTGATTGATTGATACATAAAAATCAAGCACTGTTCTAAGCACAGGGGTAGATACAAGGTAACCAAGTTGGACACAGTCCCTGTCCCACATGGATCCACACTTTTAATCCCCATTTATTACAGATGAGGTAACAGGCACAGAGAAGGTAAGTGACTTGCCCAAGGTCACACAGAATATATGTGGATTAAAACCCAGATCCGTCTGACTCCCATGCCTGTGCTCTATCCGCTAAACCACGCTGAATGGATTTTTGGGAACAAATCAGTTTTTTCAGCCTCATCCATACACATGGATAAAACTTCACTCAATCATAGCATCACTTCATTCATTCCCTCGTATTTATGGAGCGCTTACTGTGTGCAGAGCACTGTACTAAGCGCTTGGAAAGTACGATTCAGCAATCCCTATCCAACAACGGGTCTAGAAGGGGGGAGATAGACAGCAAAACAAGTAGACAGGTATCAAGGGCATCAATATAAATAACTAGAATTATATATACGCATCATTAATAAATAGAATAATAAATATGTACATATATACACACACAAGTGCTGTGGGGCGGGGAGAGGGGTAGAGCAGAGGGAGGGAGTTGGGGCGATGGAAAGGGGAGGAAGAGCAGAGGAAAAGGGGGGCTTAGTTTAGGAGCTGAGCTTTCAGTAGGGCTAGTTGGGCAGATGTGAGGCGGTAGGGCATTCCGGGCCAAGGGTCGACGTCGGGACAGGCAAGAACGAGGCACAGAGGGAAGGTTAAATTAATGAATTAGCAATGCTAATCCAAAATTCACCTATTTCTCAAATTCTGCCAGGAGAACACACACACAAAAGCCCTTCATGAAGTTAAAATGTAATTTTAAACTTACTTTTGTAATGCCAAGAACAACATCTATGGATGTAGCAAATGGACTTGATGAGCCAATTAACTCACAACCTACCACCTCTGGCAAAGTAAGAGTGACTGGCAGGCCAAGCATAACTGCTTCTGTCTCAATTCCTCCAACACCTAAAGCAGAAAGGCAACCATTTTAGCAAGAATGATTTTTAAAATATCGTTTTAAACTAAATTACTTCTGCACCATTTGAACCTGAAGCAAATCACATTTGTTTTGATCTATTTCTAGTTTTAAAACATGAAGCTGTTGCTGAGAGGGAAATCTAGCCACATAAGGGCCAACACTAAAGGTTCCTTTTCTATTTCATCCAGTTTGAAAAATGACCATCACTGAATGCTAGCCTAGATATTAGATAATTTGAAATTCAGGCAACTCCCTATTTTATAGGGTGATGGTCGGACCACTCCCGTACCACACTGAATTCAAACTGGCCTTCTTGAAATAATTTCTCCAGGTCACAGCTAAATCAGTGAAAAATAGATAAAGGCCTTTTAAAGGCAGTTTTTAAGGATGACTTTTAAAATTCTGATTGATTCTCAGAAATAACATTTTTAGAATCTCTGCTGGCCAATCCCTTTCATTCGTGCCCCAAATTACAAGTCTCTACATCACTTAAAGATAACTGTAAACCATATTTTCAGATTACCAATTTGTCAGCTGTTTTTGAATTATTTGGTCTGAATATTTCTGGTTCCCTATTGACTGGGGGGGAAAAAAATAAAACCTCCAATGGCTCACTCACTTTCTGATGGCGAGGAAGGAGCTTTGAAACATGCCCTCGTATCCCCTATCCTAAAAGCCACCCATAACCCCACTGCACCCTCCAGTTATCAACCCATTTCCCTCCTACTCTTCCTTTCCAAAAGTTCTCAAACAAGTTGTTTACATCCTCTTTTCCTCTTTTTCTTCTCAACCCCCTGCAATCTGGCGTCTGCTCTCTCCAAAGTCACCAATGACTTCCTTCTTGCCAAATCCAACGGACTCTACTCCATCTTAATCCTTCTAAATATTTTAGCTGACTTCAACACTATGAGCCTCACCCTTCTTCTGGGAACACAATCAAACCCTGGTTTGACAAAATCCCAAATGTTTTGTACAAGACTCAGTGTGCAGACTCAGTGAGTACTCAATAAATACTACTAATACTCTCTCCAGATTCCATGTCTCTTCATGATATAACCTCCCTGTAAAAGGTCAAGTTAGACAATTACTTGAAATTAACCACAGAAATAATTTAAAGACCAAAGCATAAAAACAGTACACACACACACACTACAATCGGTTGGGAAAAACCAGAAAAGTTAAAATTAAACATATTAGGTCATGTCTACTTACCCCACCCCAGAATTCCCAAGCCATTCACCATGGTTATGTGAGAATCTGTGCCAACTACACTGTCTGGAAAGAGGAGATCCTTTACTTCAAAAACCACTCTGGACAGGTATTCCAAGTTCACTTGATGAACCATTCCGGTTCCAGGAGGGATTACGGTCACATTCTCAAACACTTTTGAACCCCACTAGAATAATGAAAAACAAAAGAATGAAAAGGTTAATTCAGGTTTGGAGGGCCAGTGATTATTTTTCATCCCATATACATACATACATATATATATATATATATATTAAGTAGCAAATTAGAATCAAATCCTCAGTGTTAACCCACCAGATGTTTGAGGATACTTTCATGCAAAGCAGAAACTGCCCCCAATCTACCACCAGAATTTTGATGTCAAAACTTGTGCCTAAATAACTGTTTCCAATAATCCAAAGTCTTTTCCTCTTACTTAGTTACCACCCTTAATACTTCCTCCTTCTTTTTTATGGTATCTGTAAAGCACTTACTATGAATCAGGCACTTATACTAAGCAAGGGGATAGATACTAGATATTCAGATTGGACACAGTCCCTGGCCCCTCATAGGACTTAGTCGTTAATACCAATTTTACAGATGAGACAAATGAGGCACCAGAGAAGTTCAATGACTTGCCCAAAGTCATCCAGCAGACAAGTAACAGAGCCAGGATTAGAACCCAAGTCCTCTGACACTCAAGCCCATGCTCCTTCTATTACGCACACTTTTTCTCCAGTAGTCTATAACTACTTGCATGTTACCTCTAAATTTCAAATTCTTAAGAGATAAGACCACAAGAGACATTACCCAACTTTTCTGGTACAATGAAACTTTCAACTTTTGCTACTCAAGGTGAAAAACATGAACAATCGAACTGGCTTTTGAGCCCATCAGAAGCCAACCTGGAGAAAGCAAGTTTGCGGTGGTGGGGATGGGGGAGGAAAAAATGTGGGTACAGGTCAATATGAAGGATTTCAGAGTCAGACGCTGTCAAGAATGCCCTAGGGATTTTTGGACTCCAACAGATATCGATTTTGCTCCACACAAACCAGAGTCTTACTGGTGCAAAGTACTGTAACAGTTCTTTTGAGAGTTCAACAGAAACAAAACATATGATCAGTACCCTCCAGGAGTTTACAATCTAATGGACTGGAGAGACAAAAATAACTTGTCTCAAATGTTCCAGAAGATGTCTGCTTAACGTCATTGCAGAAGAACTGAAAGTGCTAATTACTTATTAAGCAAGTGTCTCCGGGTCAAACCGAGAAGCTACATGGCCTAGTCGATAGAGCACGGACCTGGGATTCGGAGAGACCTGGGTTCTAGTACCGGCTCCATCACGTCTTCTATGTGACCTTGGGCTCGTAACTAAATTTCTCAGGGCCTCAGTCACCTCATCTGTAAAATGGGGATGAAGACTGTGAGCCCTGAGTGGGACAGACACTGTTTCCAACCCGACTTGCTTGTACCCACCCTAGCACTCAGTACCGTGCCTGGCACACAGTAAGTGCTTAATGAATATCTTAATTATTACTATTATTTTATTATTATAAAGCATAGGCCTGGGAGTCAGAGGGACCTGGGTTCTAGTCCCGGTTCCCTTATGTATCTGCTGTGTGACCTTGGGCACCTCACTTAACTTCTCTGGGCCTCAGTTACCTCATTTGTAAAATGGGGATTAAGACTGTGAGCCCCATGTGGGACATGGACTGTGACCAACCTGATTATCTTGTATCTACTCCAGCTGCTTAGTACAATGCCTGGCACAAAGTAAGCGCTTAAATACCATTAAAAAGAAACAAAAAACCAACCCTCCCCCCCAAAAAACCCTAGTCAAGCAATGTGCTAAATGATAGGGTAGATAACCAGATCAGACACAGTCCCCAACCCACAGTCTTAAAAAAAAATGGAGAGTAGGTATCATCATCATCAATCGTATTTATTGAGCGCTTATTGTGTGCAGAGCACTGTACTAAGCGCTTGGGAAGTACAAGTTGGCAACATACAGAGACAGTCCCTACCCAGCAGTGAGCTCACAGTCTAAAAGTGGGAGACAGAGAACAAAACCAAACATACTAACAAAATAAAATAAATAGAATAGATAGGTACAAGTAAAATAAAGTAATAAATATGTACAATCATATATACATATATACAGGTGCTGTGGGGAAGGGAAGGAGGTAAGATGGGGGGGATGGAGAGGGGGATGAGGGGGAGAGGATGAGGGCACTGAGGAACAAGAGAGATTAAGGGACTCATCCAAGGTCATCCAGCAGGCCACTGGCAAAGATGAGATTAAAACCCAGGTCTCCCGACTCTCAGCCACGAGCTCATTCAATTTAGCTGCTTTGCTGCAGGGTGAAAACGTTCTAAGCTTTTAGAGAAATTGAATTTCAAACTCTTGGGGAATTTTTTTTGAAACAGTAAAAAAAATAATACACCCAGTTCAGCCAAAACCCAAGTTTATGTTATGCATTGGGGTTACAACAGTGCTAGGAAATAGGAAATGCTTCCACAATAACATGCTAGCTGGACACAGTGGATATTACAGTGTGGGTTTTCCGTGATTTAAACTTGGCAAGATTGTTACTCTTGTGCTGTAAAAATTCACTATACAAAATTAAATTTACGTAAAAAAATTAACAATTGTATTATTGGAGACTATCTCCTAATCATCATCATCAATCGTATTTATTGAGCGCTTACTATGTGCAGAGCACTGTATTAAGCGCTTGGGAAGTACAAATTGGCAACATATAGAGACAGTCCCTACCCAACAGTGGGCTCACAGTCTAAAAGCTCCCAATTTAGTATTTTACTTTGCAAAACCCTTCTCTGAAAAAACAATAAGAATCCAAGTTTGATTCAAAAATGAAATCATTCCAGACATCTCAAAGTTTTGAATTCTATTAATTTTCATACAAATTGTTTTTAAAACTGTACCTTAAAAAACTGAAGTCTCTCTCGATTTCTGCCAAATTCTACCTCCTGGTTTTTTAACACTGTTTCGGGCCTAAAAAGGAAAAGAATAGTTAAGTCAGCTATTAATTCATTTACGGTTTGAGAAAATCAAAGTTTTGCATCTTCATTAGCAAGCTTAAATGAACTGTGCAAATAATAGCAAGCAATAATGATAACAAGAATGATTATAGTATTTGGTAAGCACTATGTGCCAAGCACTGTTCGAAGTGTGGGGTACATATAGGTTTCTCATGAGGGACATAGTCCTTTATTCCACATGGGGCTCACAGCCTAAAAGAGAGAACACACTTAATCCTTATTTCACAAATAAAGAAATTAAGGTAAAAAGAAGTTAAGTGACTTGTCCAAGGTCACACAGCAGACAAGTGGCAGAGCCAGGGTTAGAATCTAGGCCAAGACCTATGCTCTATGAGGCCACGCTGCTTTGAACACTTGCAATAGGATTTCTCAAAATCAATAAGTTTAGTTTTTCAAGAAGGAAGAAAAGACCCAATTTCAACCATGAGTAAAAGACCAGATCAACAGGGACTGTTGTCTATGCAGGTACTGGGTAAAATCATGCTTACATGATACTTGGGAAGGGATGGGGAACCTTGCTTACTTCATTATGCAAGATTTAGGTGAAATAACAATAAAGGTTCGATAACAGACCTGAGTGATTTTTATTCTGCAACAAAAAGAGACGGAAGTTGCAGGCTCTTTGTGCTTGGAAGCAATTTCAACTGTATCCAACCATTGAAGATCTTCCCTCCTAAACGAGTTCTTCCCTAGCATCATCAATACTGAGAGTAAGGAAGTTAACAGACACAGCCCTGTTGTGCTTAAAAAAAAAAAAGGCTGGGGAAATAAAGCAGCAGGGTTTTGGGTTTTTTTTTTTAAAAGCATTTACTTGTTCCAAGGCACTATGAGTGAAATGGATTTGCAGACATGCCTCAAGAATTCAATAATCAGTGATGCCCGATCACCCTTAAAGTGTTTCATCTTAATGGCTATTCTTTGAGGTTGCTGATTAAGCTTCAGGCAATGTGAGGCTGGGAAATTATTACTTTTTCACTTGCAAGCTGGTGATTCACAACTTCCTAGAATAGTGATATTTATCAATCAATCAATCGTATTTACTGAGCGCTTACTGTGTGCAGAGCACTGTACTAAGTGCTTGGGAAGTACAAGTTGGCAACACATAGAGACAGTCCCTACCCAACAGCGGGCTCACAGTCTAAAATAATTTATTTATGTAAACTCTAATCGACATCCTTAACCAAGCTGCCTGGGCTTTAACTTTCTACCCTGACTCAAATGGGAATGTGCCAACCAACTTTCAAGGCTTGGAGCCTAGGATGCACCTGCTTCGTGCCAAATGCTCAATGTCAAAACTTTGAAGAGACTGCGGGGTGCGTATGGGGGAGGGAGAAGGAGACAGGGAGAGCAACTCTGAGAGGATTTAAAATTTGGGCAGCCTTAAAGACCAGAAATAATTTATCCTTGAAACCAAGAGAGAGAACTTTGCTCCTCCAAATTTGCTAGGCTGCCCCTCTCCCTGAATGCTACTTATGCCTAAATTCCTCCCTTCTCTACCAGACTCTTCCTCCCAGATATTATCTTTCTCAATTCTAGTACCTCTGGCTTGGCTGTGAGCAGGTAAGATTAATGTTAGATTGCATGAATTTTAAGGGTTAGCTTGTGTTGCAGAGTATGACTGAGCATGCTTGTTTATATGGTACGTCTATGCATGCAAGCATGGCTGAATATGAGATTACACCGTGTTACACAAAGCTGAGGAGTAGCTTGGCCTAGGTGGAAAGAGCACAGGCCTGGGGATCAAAATACCTAGGTTCGAATCCTGGCTCTACCACATAATAATAATAATAATAATAATAATAATTGGCATTTGTTAAGCGCTTACTATGTGCAAAGCACTGTTCTAAGCACTGGGGAGGAAACAGGGTGATCAGGTTGTTCCACGTGGGGCTCACAGTCTTAATCCCCATTTTACAGATGAGGTAACTAAGGCCCAGAGAAGTGACTTGCCCAAGATCACACAGCAGACATGTGGCAGTCACGATTCAAACCCATGACCTCTGACTCCAAAGCCCATGCTCTTTCCACTGAGCCACGCTGCTTCTCTAAGTACCACATGCATACTCTGTGACTTTGGACAAGTCACTTAACTTCTCTGTGCCTCAGTTCCCTCTTCTGCAAAATGGGGATTCAATCCTGTTCTCCCTCCAATTCTCCCTCCAATGTAGTCTGTGTGGAACAGACTATGACTGACATGATTATTTTGTATCTTGAATGCTTGATATATATACACTAAATGCTTAAATATCACTATTATTATTATTATGGGTGTGTAAAGAAGTTTTTTTAAAAAAGGGATAAATTTAGGGATAAGAGAATTTAATCATTTAGATAAGTAATTTCACCAGCGCTATACAATTAAATTCTAAATATCTTCCAAGAACCTTATAATTAGCATTCCCTAACTTGCATTCTTATGCCCAGTAAAATGTATTTTATCAAATGACAGTAGAATTAATTGCTTGGATGTGGTTTTAACCCATACCATTTTGGGTTGAGCTTTTTTCTAAGTGAAAACTGAGAATTCAACCATTCATGAATTCACTTTCAATTATTAAGCCTTTCTACAACACATTTTCAAAGGGGTTTACTATCATTTTTATGTTTTTTTTTAATAACACTTCTTTGGAGAAGGTGACCTGATTTGAAATCCTGAAATTTAAGGTAATCTCCTTTAGCTCTCTAACCCTACTGTTTTATAAAAACATTTATTGAACTGTGTACATTACAGTGAATTGGCTCTGAGATGATGTGAAACAGGGATCTGTGCAACCCTGCAAATTTTGCAATTTAAATCCAAAACAGACAACTGAGCCAACTTCACTGCTGGGAGCACGCTACTTTTCTCAGGACAACAAAACATGCCGCACTCCATTAGGTTGGAAAAAATGAACAAATGTATGCAGAATTATGATTTAGGTACAAGAAATATGAATAAAATAAATCTATAACCTTAAGTCAATTCGACAATGCCACGTAAGCTCCTGTCTACCAACTCTATTGTACTCTCCCAAGCACTTAATACAGTGCTCTGCTCAAAGTAACTGTTCAATAAATACCAGTGACTGCTTTTTGTACAGCACTTGGAAAGAGGAGTTCATGCTTTTTGGTGGTGACCTGAACATGGTCATGGATGGACTGAGAGAAAACAATCTACGCAGAATACAGAATTTTGAGAAAAGAAGAGCGTATACGGCCTCTGAACCCTGAGACCTAGCTATATGAAAATATTAAATTCTATTCAATCATGAGTGAAGTTCTTATTTTGAATCTGGTTAACAGATGTGTTAGAGGATTCGTTAGCTCTCCTGAGGAAAGTGACTTTGCTTTAGTCTTTAACCCTTAAAAGATTGAAATAGAAGAATGACCCTTCCAGTTCTCAAATGAACTAAAAGTTATTATTATAAAGACCGCTTTCTCGTTCAAGAGTCTTTAACATCATCAAGCCAGAGAAAATGCTTCTCTCAAACAATAAAGGTTAATGGGATCAAGTGCTAGAGGTAACTTTATAATCTGTATTTAAAATGTAAAGGTCCTGGCTCAAATGAAAGCCATTGGGTCTGAAAAATGATCATGTTAAGTGAACTTAAACCCCATATGCTCTGCCTAGAGTGGATCAGGCTTTAGAAAGGGAAATATTAACTCCACTCGAAGCTGTATAAGGCTAGGTTTTATAATCAGGAATGAAGCAATTCTGGTTCTTTAAACTTTATCTAAATACTCTACTCATTGTTAAATATCTTCTGTAATTAAGAACACTTCAAAGCCAGTGATTCCCAACCTTTTCTGGACTCAAGGTACCAAATTCATGACATGGGAAGCAGCATGGCCTAGAGCCAAGAGCATGTGCTTGGGAGTCAGAGGATGTGGGTTCTACTCCTGGCTCCTCCACCTGTCTGCGGTGTGACCTTGGGCAAGTCATTTCACTTCTTTGTGCCTCAGTTATCTCATCTGTAAAATGGGGACTAAGACTGAGTCCCATTTGGGACAGGGACTGTGTCTAACCTGATTACCTTGTATCTACCCCAGCACTTAGAACATTGTAAGTGTTTAAATACCACAATAATAATAATATTATGATTTTTTCAATGTACTAAGTAAAAGAAATATCATTCCCTACAACCAGCAAGGGCCTTACCTCTAGCAATGTTTTTCGTAACATCTTCCTTTTAAGCCTGTGGGATGTTCCTGAAATCAGGTTATCTTTCATGTCCAACCACTGCTCTGCTTTCTTTAAGACTTTTTTGGAGAGGGGCTCAAAATGTGTACTAGTATATCTTGGGGAATGTGCTACAGAAGACACTGTCATTCTAAGGTATCTTCAAACATGACTGATAACTATTGCTGCACGTAAGAAAATCCAAGACTACATGGGGGGGATGGAGAGAAGAGTACAGCTTTTACTACTACTTCAAGTCCAAGAAGATTTGCTCTGTTGTCCAAAATCTGAAGGATAGTTCTCGGGCTCTGCCTGCAGGTAACCCCCAGTTGATCAATCGATAGCATTTATTGAGTGCTTACTATGTGCAGAGCACTGCACTAAATGCTTGAGAGGGTACAAACTCAAGTACCATGGTTGAGGACACTGTTTTAACTGGAGGAGGTCTGGTTCTTTTCGCAAGCTATCTTCACTAAGCAATACTAATCCAATGGCAACATCGCAACATCATTTATCGCAACACTATGTAACTGTATAAACACACACTAAACTTTGAAATAATACTGCAAATGAGGATAGGTTTTAAAATTAAATTGCTCGGCAGGTGAGGCAGCGTGGCTCAGTGGAAAGAGCATGGGTTTAGGTCGTGGGTTCTAATCCCGGCTCTGCCCCTTGTCAGCTTTGTGACTTTGGGCAAGTCACTTCACTTCTCTGGGCCTCAGTTAGCTCATCTGCAAAATGGGGATTAAGACTGTGAGCCCCACATGGGACAGCCTGATTAGCTTGTATCCCTCCCGGTGCTTAGAACAGTGCTTGGCACACAGTAAGTGCTCAATAAATACCATAATTATTATTAGTAGTGGAAAGAGCGCTTGCCTGGGAGTGGGAAGAGCACCGGACCTTAAGTTCTAATGATGGCATTTACTAACAGCTTACTATGTGCAAAGCACTGCTCTAAACACTGGATTAATCTTGGGTCTGCGACTTACCTGCTGGGTGACCTTGGGCAACTTTTCTGTGCCTCAGTTCCTTCATCTGCAAAATGGGGTCCAATACCTGTTCTCTTTCCTACTACCTAGACTGTGAGCCCCATGCGGGACCTGATTATTTTGCATCCACCCCAGGGCTGGACATATAACAGGCAATTAAATTCTACCCTTTTGGAAAAAAATGAGAACACTTCAAGCAAACAACATATTTGGCGGTATTCAAGTTTCATACTCAGGCACTGGCTGTAAGTGAAAGGGGCAGAGGAGAGGTGTGTTCTCAATCTGCGCGGAGAATTTTCCTGAGTTGCGGACTGCTTCCCCAGAATCACACGGTCCTCGGCAGGCCGCCTGGCCTCTGCAAGGGAGTTTTCGAAGCTGCACTTTGAGAGGAGAAAGCTTGGCTGCTGTCTTCGCCAGGTCACCACCTCCGGGGTTGGGTGCATTTTGTATTGCGCTGGCATTTTAAAGGGAAACACAAACATTTGCAAGGTGTTACAATTAAAACCTGGAGACAGTTTGAGGCTAGAAGACATGCAGGTGCAGAGACAAGAAAAAGTTTCAAGGGGGCTTCTGAGAGAAAACTGAAGTAGGAGCATATACATTAAAAACGACCTGTGTTGGAAGACTGGCAAGAATGCAAAAATCTGACTAAATAGAAGTAGAAACACTTTAAGTACATTTTTCCATGCAACCAGCTAGTTTACACTATTCACCGTACATTTCAATGTAGTAAAGTGAATCAGGAATAAACTGCATTTTCTCCTCTTCAACTGCTAGTCTGAAAAACTAGAATTAACAGATTTTAATAAGCCAATCTAAAAAGTACATCTAAGACAGCAATCTCATGCGCAAAATTATTCAACTATTCCAG
Organism: Tachyglossus aculeatus; assembly: GCF_015852505.1. Lineage (NCBI taxonomy): Eukaryota > Metazoa > Chordata > Mammalia > Monotremata > Tachyglossidae > Tachyglossus > Tachyglossus aculeatus. The sequence goes on along the minus strand of NC_052091.1, from coordinate 12,369,662 downwards.
GATGCACAAGGGATATGAATGCTGTGATCACAACACCTGATGAAACATGTGCCACACATTGGTTGCTATCACTCCCCTCAAGAGAAAAGTACCATATAAATAGAAGGACATACTATTTTGTTGTAAAGTCATTAGGATTAAGTACAATGTCCATATAACAAAAGTTAATTCAACATTCACTTCTTCAAAAAATAACCTTTACCATATGAGTCCTTTGGAATGTACAGAGAGAAAAAAGGTAACTTAAGTTCCTTAATAAGCTCGGAAATCTAACCCATTAAGAGCATTTGTGCACAACGCCCATGTTTGGTAAAGTGACAGGAAAAATCATAACTAGTTTTAGAAATAAGATCAGCAAATAAAATACACAAACGTAACTTTTATCTGGTAAACATTTACTCTCCCCCCGTTCAGAACCATATTGAAGGCACATCTCCTCCAAGAGGCCTTCCTTGATTGAGCCCTCCTTTCCTCTTCTCCCACTCCCTTCTGTGTCACCCTGACTCACTCCCTTTTATTCATCACCCTGCCAGCCTCACCACAGCACTTACGTAAATATCTGTAAATTTATTTAACATCTCTCTTCCCATCTAGATGGTAAGCTCATTGTGGGTAGGAAATGTGTCTGTTATATTCTTATTAACAGACTCTCCTAAATGCTTAGTACAGTGCTCTGTACATAATAGGCGCTCAAAAAATGCAACTGACCCAAATTTACAAAACACACAAGGAAACAATAATAATAATAATAATGGTATTTGTCAAGTGCTTACTATGTGCAAAGCACTGTTCTAAGCGCTGGGGAGGAGACAAGGCGATCAGGTTGTCCCATGTGGGGCTCACAATCTTAATCCCCATTTTACAGATGAGGGAACTGAGGCTCAAAGAAGTGACTTGCCCAAGGTAACACAGCAGACATGTGGCAGAACCGGGATTAGAACCCGTGACCTCTGACTCCCAAGCCCGTGCTCTTTCCACTGAGCCATACTGCTTCTCTTACTCACCCACCCCCGCCACACTTGTTTATACTTTCTTCCAGAAGATGCGAATATAGCATCGGTGAAACCTTGAAAAATAACTGTATATTTTCTTCCAGAAGATGCAAATATAGCATTGGTGAAACCTTGAAAAAAAACTGAGGAGAATCTGCAACAAAAACCTCTTTACGATAACAGAAAACAAAGGCATCAGCATGGTGGGCAGGGAAAATGTCTACCAACTCTGCAGTGTTGTGCTCTCCCAAGCACTTAGTAGACTTAGGACAGTGCTCTGCACACAGAAAGCACTCAATAAATACCACAGATTGATACTGATTAAAAAGTAGGGTTGCAAAAAGCACCCACTGTGTCTACAATAAATATCTACCTACTTCTGAATGATTAAATCACAAGGAAGAGAAATTGGTTCCAGAGGGAAGAAATAAATCAGGTTTCGTTTTCTAAGAGAAACGCCCGGCAGGGAATATAAAAAAAGAAACAAAAAGTTCCCAAAGGCTTCATCTGTTCCCACAAGAACTGTCCTAGAAATCAACAGACTAAAACCTTATTTTAAAATTGTACCATACAAATGCTTAGCAAATAAATGGAAAACAGCAAGCTCTTTTGGTACAAAAATCCACTGGACTGCTTAAATTGTGTGATCTTTAGTTCCAAGTATTCATTACTGTACTTTTTAAAAACTTTGATTCCTAGCTATAATCGAGGTTTCACCTAGAAGGTAAATTAATTAGTTGTAAATTGTTTCTTGCCCAACGATAGCTCTTTACAAAGCTATTTTAATTTAAAAAAATGTATGGCAGTACCATTTACTGAAGTCAATCTGCAAAGAATGGTCAACAGTGAGATCTGTTGGGCAGGCAGGGTGGACTTTCTTAGGATCTCCTCCAAGATTTTTCACCGCTTCTCTCATTGCAGCAAAATCTATCATTGCAGGAATTCCGCTAAAGAAAGAAAAATAGTAAGCTTACCATTTGGTCATGCATTAAACAGTCAAGATACACCCAGTTCTTTAAGGACATTGGAGTTCCATTTTTGAAAAACCCCAAGTTAAGGAAAACTTGCACTGTAGTTCTAATCTCATGGCAGTTATCGGGCATGTGAAAAAGACCGCTTTTCTAACAGTATCGCATCATCTCCAGAATGTGTTTTCCAAAGAACATTCCCTAATTCTGTCATTGCGTTCTAGCAAAATGGAATAGTGACAACACATTCTGGCAGAATTGAGTACACTCTTCAAGTCCACGCCACTATGTCTACTTTTAACAAATCATTAAAAATATCCTTCTGCAAACTATAAAGTCTTGAAAACTCTTTCACTTTTTCATCTTTAAAATATATATTTTTTTCTAAATTATATTTCACTAATGACTTGTCAGGTATCCAAAATTACGAAGTGCCAGATTTAATGTTTAACTTGCTCACAGAGCTCTGAAAAACACAGTTCATCTTATGGGTCAAAGTTCCACTAGTTCTGTTGGCTGGAAAGACAGCACTACACCACACTGTTTAATGAATCGTTTCAATTTGAAAAGGTTACAGGACATCTCCAAATCTACCAGTGAAAAGTAAAACGGTCACTCACGTAAAATCTTGAAGAACAACACGAGCAGGAAAAAAGGGCACTTCAACATTGTTTTGCTTTACTTTCCAGTCTAAAATGTTCATAACATCTTCTTTTTTCACAAGGAAGCCATCACAGTTTCGAACTGCGGCTTCCAGCAATACCCGTATTGAGTAAGGCAAAACATCTGGGACAAAGAGAAAATAGTTCAATTACATAAGGACAGATTAGCTCTACCGTAATTTTGTAATAATTAAGATACCTATAAAGTCAATCAGAACACAAACATAGAATTGTTTGCTTTAGTACTGGGGAATATACATCTAGCTTATTCACCAGGGACATCAGATTTTCAGAAGACTTTAACAGAAAATTGTTTTTGCCCCAAATGTACATGGGAAAAACCTAACACTAAGGTCTTAATAGCGAAACCTGTGTTATATAGACAAAACAAACATTAGGGAATGAGGTACCACTAAAACTGTACCTCACTCTCCAAGAAATTGGCACCAGGGGTGAAATTCATCTGACTGAAGAGGCCAATGTGGGAGCCACAGCCTTGACCACATTACATGCATACATACACGCATGTTTACATTCATTCCCTTTCTCTGCCACTGGAGAGGCAGGGTCTGTGTCAAATCCCTACCTGTGTACTTTTCCCAGCATATGATAGTGCTCTGCAACAGTAAGCATTTCATAAATGCTATTACTACGTTCACTACACCGCACACACGCACGTGCACACACTCTCTCTTTCTTTCCCCCTCTCAACCCCCTTGCTATGGCTGACATGTTTGCAACCTTTGATGCTGTTTTTGCTTTTGCCTCCTTGTCTCATGATCTTTACAACGTTTCTGATCGAAGAGAGCCAGCGTTGATCTACCTGCAGGAAATGACTCCCAGTTTTCGGCATTTTCGGGGACTTTGTTTTACTGTATTCTTAAAATGTTTTGTTTGTCCTCCAGGCTTTCAGTTTCCTGATTTCAGCTCGTTCCCAACTGTCTAGGGGTCCTGCTGCCACCCATTCCCTTCATGTCCCTCACATAGTGTGGACACGTTGTAGAGAGCAGCTTTACAGTTAGGAAACAATTTTACTCCAGGATCTCGTTGTTTGGGATTTTTGCCTTGCCATATGACATTGGCTACAGTCCACAAGTGACACTGCTTCAAAGCTGACTGGTAGAGAATTTCAGGCTTTCCTACCCTCTTTTCTCCTTTCTATTGTTGGCCCGGTCGTACTTGGGGCAATCCCTGGAGTACAGGGAAGCTAGCAGTGAGTCGAAGAAGCGAATGTAGGTCAGCCGACACCTACGAGGAGCAGTTGGTCAGCTGAGCAACCTTTTGGGACAACAATCTCATGGATTTGCTGCCTCATCTGCACGAGCACAAACTAGCATTTTCAAGCCTTCCTGATGAACTGCAGTAAGTACTAAGACGCGAGATTCCTGTCTTCTTGAAAATCGGGCTAAAAATGATAGTGTCTTGAACAAGCCAACAAAACTCATTCATTTTCTTTTTTTCAAACCCACCTTCAGATTTTGCCCCAAGCACACTTGCTATGATAGAGTCCAATTATCTAGTTTTTAGGACATCAGTTCCACGTGTAGATTTTCTTTAACGTTTTAGGGAAAGTTAAACTCGGGGCAGTGCCTTAAAACAAAAACTTGGCCACAAAAACTTAGGTAATTTGATTTTGCATTATTTTACATTAATTTTAAGAGAAAACATTTTCACAGATGGGAATATGTAAGTTAAATCATAAAGCCAATCAAAAAAAGCTGCAAAAATACCTCAGTAATATAAGTGAGCAGCAATGTGGGTAATCAAAAGAGAAAAAGACAATTCAACATAGTATAGGTGGTATAATTTCTCTCTCAAACTCAAGTCCGTATCTGGAGAAGCAAATTAATCAGTCATTTGTTTTACAAATAACACAGTAGCTACTAGAAGCCTATCAAATTGGTAGACAGTTACCCTGCCCACAATGAGATACAGTCCAGAGAGCTTGTTGTGGGCAGGGCATGCATCTACCAATTCTGTTATACTGTACTCCTCCTGTGTACTCTGCACACAGTAAGCATAAATATGACATTCACTGACCTTCCCCTTGTACTTGGGAATTCTCCAAGGTATTTTAAATTCCCTACTGGGCCTCCCTTACGTTCCCAGAACTCTTAATTGAGTTCCTAACAAAGTCCTCTCACAATTAACCAATTTGTTATTACAGAGTGCTTACTGTGTGCAAAGCACTGTTCTAAGCATTTGGTAGCATATATTGTAGTGTCGGTAGTGCCCCCCCCCCCGCCCCCCCAAGACTATATGCTCATTGTGGGCAGGGAATGTGTTTGTTTATTACTGTACTGTACTCTCCAAAGCACTTAGTACACTGCTCTGCACACAGTAAGCGCTCAAAAAATATGACAATGAATGAATGCTCCCTGTCCCGAAGGAGCTAATAGTCAGGTGGGGGAGACAAACATAAATTATGAATATGTACATAGGTGCTGTGGGACTAAGGGTGGGATGAAAAAGGGTGCAAATCTAAGTGCAAGAGGCACAAAGAAGGGAGAAGGAGTAGAGAAAATGAAGCCTTGGCCAGGAAGGCTTCTTGGATAAAAGTGATGGTCTGTCGGATATGAAAGGGTAGGGAGTGCTTTGAATAATAATAATTGCGCTATTTGTTAAGCACTTACTGTATGCCGAGCACCACACTAAGTGCCGGGGTAGATAAAAGATAATTGGGTCCCACACGGGGCTCACAGTCTAGGGAGAAAGAACAGTCACTGAATTCCCATTCTGCAGATAAGGGAACTGAGGCACAGAGGAGTTAAGGTGATTTGCCCAAGGTCACACAGCAGATAAATGGTAGAGCTGGGGTTACAACACACTTCCCCTACTACCAGACACGTGCTCTTTCTACTAAGCCCCAATGCTTCCCTAACACCGGTAAGAAATTTCTGTTTAATGTGGGGGTGGATGGACAACCACTGGAGGTTCTTGAGGAGTGGGGAGACATGGACTGAGCTTTATTTAGATCTAAGGTCTACTTGGATTGGCAGCAATTGGGAAAACATGGCCCCGGTGTGTTTTTTTTCCAACCTCTGGCATTCTGGAAAGCCTCAGGGCAATTCAATAGTCCAGGTGGTAGAGGAAGTTCAGACAACAGCTGTCAATCCATTAGACTCTCAGGCCAATGGAGAAAGACCCTGGAAGGGAGGAAGAGGTCTCATCTGCTAAAATGGCAATAACTCCATATCTGCTAGGAGCGGTTGACTACCAGTAGGAAAGAGGGCGGGTTTATTTGCTTTTACCTGGGGATACCTAATCTCTTTCCTTGGCCCTGATTCAGCTAATTCCAGGAGTTTAAGTAAACTATAGATAGGAACCCTTGATAAGGCAGATGTAAACAAACAACTCTTCTGTTTGTATCCTCCATTCGATGGAGTTCTGGTTTTTTCTGCAGCTTCTTAGGACAGTGGCTTAACCTGTTAAGAATGGGAGTTGGTGGAAGTGCCTGGCAGTTAGTCTATCAGTCAGGCAGGTGTTCAGGCATCAAAGTTCTTCGAAGTGGGTTCTGGGGTGAGAATAGTAGTAAAAGGCTCCAGAAACATTAGCTTTGCTTGTCAGGGGGCAACCCTACTAGGGACTGGAAGCTAATAAATTAGTTCCCTGCAGAGATAGGTGGTCAAAAACCAGATTTTTTTCAAAGGAAAAAAACCTTCTCCAGGAAGGCCTTAAGTCCAAGCAGACATGGTCAATGACTACCCCTTGCAGGCAATGCTCACTTCAAACTTGAAAATTTAAATGCATATCTAATATCACTATATTAACAGCAATGACTTTTATCATCAATGATTTTTTTTCCAACTGAAGTAAATTAGTTTTGAATGCAAAGAGGTTTTTAACTACTTGAGAGTTTACACTTCCTTCACAGGATACGTGACATTTTCATTTTATTCAATTTATTGAAAATTAAGTATGTTGCACAAATGACAGAGGGACCAAAACAGAACCCGAAATCTTAAAATAAAATACATTACCATATTTGATGCCTCCAAGTTTAGGAACGTTGAAGAACTTCTTATCAGAACTGTCATCTAGAGGTTCAATTAAGTACTCAAAGGGGCATCCTGGGGGTGGGGGGTGGGGGAGAAAAAAGAGAGAGACCCACCATCACTAAATACACTTACTAAAAATACACAATTTTAGTTTGAAAATAAGGAATGCAAATGGAAAAAGCAACATAGGCTGCAGTACATTTTGGTCTGTACAAAGCACTGTTTACATTTTCTGCCCTGCTTGGCCTCTACAAAGCACTGCTGTTTGCCTCCTCTTGTCTGCTTCGATGTATTGAATATTGCTGCATTTTAACTGCGTAGAGAACCCACAAAATTAAACAATCTACCAGTAATTACTCCCACAAAGACCGCTACTGAAAAACAGGAAGCTGTCCTTAAGGATCATAATCCTAATAAACATCCCCAAAACGGTAGCAAAACACGACTTATGAGATTCACAGGCCTCACTGATGAGGAAGGGCTCGAGGAACCTAACAAAAACTGCTCAGAGAACATGAGAACGTCATAAATATTTTAGTAGCGATTAATCTACAGGAATGACAAGAGAACGGTGGTGGGGCCCGCGATGATATAAGGAGAAACAACGACAGACAGTCTCAAATTTGGAGTAAGGCCCAGCTGTATCACAAAAAAAGAGTTTCACGGGGATAACGGCTTGGTTGTTTTTCTTCATAAGGGGTTCTTTTTTATTTAGGGTTTCCCTAGAAGAGTGGCTAGGAGTGTCATCCCTCCTACCCAACTTGTGAATGTGCGTTCGCCAGGAGGAAAAAATATGGGGGGGAGAGGAAAGGAGCTCTTCTGCAGACTCATTCTGGGGGTGGCAAGTCTTGCCCCTTCCACCAAGAGGGGAAAGGGGACGTAAAATCATTTTTTCTCAACTTTAAGCTCGCTTCTCCTGACTGGAAGCTCACTGGGGGCCGGGAAGATCTGTTGCCAAATGGTACTGTCCAAGCGCTTACTACAGTGCTCTGCACACAGCAGGTGCTCAATAAATACGACTGAATGAAGGAACGAAGAGGCGTTATAGTGTTATGCTGTGGCCGGGAAGATCTGTTACCAAGTTGTATCTGTTGCCAAATGGTACTGTCCAAGCGCTTAGTACAGTGCTCTGCACACAGCAGGCGCTCAATTCATTTATTCATTCATTCAGTCATCCATCCCCCCCCATCTTACCTCCTTCCCTTCCCCACAGCACCTGTACATATGTTTGTACATATTTATTACTCTATTTATTTATTTATTTTACTTGTACATATCTAGTCTATTTATTTTATTTTGTTAGTATGTTTGGTTTTGTTCTCTGTCTCCCCCTTTTAGACTGGGAGCCCACTGTTGGGTAGGGACTGTCTCTATATGTTGCCAATTTGTACTTCCCAAGCGCTTAGTACAGTGCTCTGCACATAGTAAGCGCTCAATACGATTGATGATGATGATGATGATGTTGCCAAATGGTACTGTCCAAGCGCTTAGTGCAGTGCTCTGCACACGGCAGGCGCTCAATTCATTTATTCATTCATTCAATCATATGTATTGAGTGCTGGGTGCAGGGCACTGTACTAAGCGCTTGGGAAGTACAATACGATTGAAGGAAGGAACGAAGAGGTGTTACAGTGTTACGTTGTGGCTGGGAAGATCTGTTGCCAAGGTGTATCTGTTGCCAAGTTGTATCTGTTGCCAAATGGTACTGTCCAAGCGCTTAGAACAGTGCTCTGCACACGGCAGGCACTCACTAAATACGACTGAATGATGGAACGAAGAGGTGTTACAGGGTTACGTTGTAGCCTCCCAAGTGCTTAGTCCAGTGCTCTGCACACAACAGGCGCTCAAATACGATTGAATGAAGAAACGGAGAGGTGTTATAGGGTTACATTGTAGCCTCCCAATCGCTTAGTACAGGGCTCTGCACACAGCAGGTGCTCAATAAATACGATTGAATGAAGGAACGGAGAGGTGTTACTGGGTTACATTGTAGCCGGGAAGATTTGTTGCCAAATTTTATCTGTTGCCAAATTGTACCGTCCAAGCGCTTAGTCCAGGGTTCTGCACACAGCAGGCGCTCAATAAGTACAACCGAATGAAGGAATGGAGAGGTGTTATGGGGTTACGTTGTGGCCTCCCAAGCGCTTAGTCCAGGGCTCTGCACAGAGCAGGTGCTCAAGAAGTACGACTGAATGAAGGAACGAAGAGGTGTTACAGGGTTACGCTGTAGCCTCCCAAGCGCTCAGTCCAGGGCTCTGCACACAACAGGCGCTCAATAAATACGACTGAATGAAGGAACGAAGAGGTGTTACAGGGTTACGTTGTAGCCTCCCAAGCACTTAGTCCAGTGCTCTGCACACAGCAGGCGCTCAATAAGTACAACTGAATGAACGGAGAGGTGTTATAGGGTTACACTGTAGCCTCCCAAGCGCTTAGTCGAGGGCTCTGCACACAACAGGCGCTCAATAAATACGACTGAATGAAGGAATGGAGAGGTGTTTAGGGTTACATTGTAGCCTCCCAAGCGCTTAGTCCAGGGCTCTGCACACAGCCGGCGCTCAATAAGTACGACCGAATGAAGGAACGGAGAGGTGTTACGGGGTTACGTTGTGGCAAGCGCTTAGTCCAGTGCTCCCGCACCCAGTAGGCACTCAGTCAATAGGATTGACTGATGGGGACGGAAGCTCCTTGTGACAGGCCCTTCCTTCGGTCCTGCTTTAACCCCCCCCCCCCCCCCCCCCCCCGCCCCTCCAACAGAGACATATAATAATAATGATGGCATTTGTTAAGCACTTACTATGTGCAGAGCACTGTTCTAAGCGCCGGGGGGGGGGGGTGGATACAAGGCGATCAAGTTGTCCCACGTGGGGCTCACAGTCTTCACCCCCATTTTACAGATGAGGGAACTGAGGCTCAGAGAAGTTACGCGACTTACCCAAGGTCACACAGCCGACATGCGGCGGAGTCGGGATTCGAACCCATGACCTCTGACTCCAAAGCCCGGGCTCTTTCCAGTGAGCCACGCTGCTTCCCTCTCTATATTCCCTATAGATATATAGGGAAGCAGCATGTCTCAGTGGAAAGAGCCGGGCTTTTAGACTGTAAGCCCACTGTTGGGGAGGGCCTGTCTCTCTATGTTGCCAACTTGTACATCCCAAGCGCTTAGTCCGGTGCTCTGCACACAGTAAGCGCTCAATAAATACGACTGATTTAGACTTTTAGACTGGGAGCCCACTGTTGGGTAGCGACCGTCTCTACATGTTGCCAATTTGTACTTCCCAAGCGCTTAGTCCAGTGCTCTGCGCACAGTGAGCGCTCAATAAATACGATTGATTTAGACTTTTAGACTGTGAGCCCACTGTTGGGTAGGGCCTGTCTCTCTATGCTGCCAACTTGTACTTCCCAAGCGCTTAGTCCAGTGCTCTGCGCACAGTGAGCGCTCAATAAATACGATTGATTTAGACTTTTAGACTGTGAGCCCACTGTCGGGTAGGGACTGTCTCTACATGTTGCCAATTTGTACTTCCCAAGCGCTTAGTCCGGTGCTCTGCACACCGTAAGCGCTCAATAAATACGATTGATTTAGACTTTTAGACTGTGAGCCCACTGTTGGGTAGGGCCTGTCTCTCTATGCTGCCAACTTGTACTTCCCAAGCGCTTAGTCCAGTGCTCTGCGCACAGTGAGCGCTCAATAAATACGATTGATTTAGACTTTTAGGCTGTGAGCCCACTGTTGGGTAGGGACTGTCTCTCTATGCTGCCAACTTGTACTTCCCAAGCGCTTAGTCCAGTGCTCTGCGCACAGTGAGCGCTCAATAAATACGATTGATTTAGACTTTTAGACTGTGAGCCCACTGTTGGGTAGGGCCTGTCTCTCTATGCTGCCAACTTGTACTTCCCAAGCGCTTAGTCCAGTGCTCTGCGCACAGTGAGCGCTCAATAAATACGATTGATTTAGACTTTTAGGCTGTGAGCCCACTGTTGGGTAGGGACTGTCTCTCTATGCTGCCAACTTGTACTTCCCAAGCGCTTAGTCCAGTGCTCTGCGCACAGTGAGCGCTCAATAAATACGATTGATTTAGACTTTTAGACTGAGAGCCCACTGTTGGGTAGGGCCTGTCTCTCTAAGCTGCCAACTTGTACTTCCCAAGCGCTTAGTCCAGTGCTCTGCGCACCGTAAGCGCTCAATAAATACGACTGATTTAGACTTTTAGACTGTGAGCCCACTGTTGGGTAGGGCCTGTCTCTCTATGCTGCCAACTTGTACTTCCCAAGCGCTTAGTCCAGTGCCCTGCACACAGTAAGCGCTCAGTAAATACGATCGATGATGATGATTGATTGGAATCAGGGGTCGTGGGTTCAAATCCCGACCCCGCCAACCATCAGCTGGGTGACTTTGGGGCTCTTCTCTGGGCCTCGGTTACCTCAAATGGGGGGGAAGACTGGGAGCCCCCTGGGGGGTAACCTGATCACCTCGTAATCAATCGATCAATCAATCGTATTTATTGAGCGCTTACTATGTGCAGAGCACTGTACTAAGCGCTTGGGAAGTACAAACTGGCATCACATAGAGACAGTCCCTACCCAACAGTGGGCTCACAGTCTAAAAACCTCCCCAGTGCTTAGAACAGCGCTTTGCACATAGGAAGCGCTTAATTAATGCTATTATTATTATTATTATTATTATTATTATTATATAAAATAGATTGAGCAGGGAGGGGAAGGGGATCCGGGGTGACTGAGGGGAGGCCAGGCTGAGGGGAGGCGAAGCGGGCCTAGGCCGACGGGCGCCTCCGCCCGCCATAGGCCCCGCCGAGCGGCCCCTCGGCCAAAAGAACGCCGCTGCCCGACTCCCTGAGGCCTTCCCTTCCCCGGCCGTCGGCCGCCATGACGGGGACAGGCGGCGGCCCCGACACTGACCTGCTCCGGGGCCGTCCATCGCCGGCGACCATATTACCTCTGTGGTGACGGGGAAGACGACGGCGGGGGGGGGAGCGAGAAGAAGGGGGGCGCGCGCCCCTCAAACCCCGCGAGATCCGCCGCGCCGCCCAACTCTCGCGAGACCCGGTGCCGCGGAGACAAAGAGAACGGACGGGGAAAGCCCAGCTCCGCCGGGGGCGCTCTCGCGAGAGTTGGCGGCCTCCGGCCTTCTCTCTCGCCCCTTTTTTCTCCTCAGAAATTAGGGGAGGGGAGGAGCGGGGCCCGGTGGGTGGAGCCCGGGCTTGGGAGTCAATCGATCGATCGATCGATCGATCGATCGTATTTATTGAAAGCTTACAGTGTGCAGAGCACTGGGCTAAGCGCTTGGGAAGCCCAAGTTGGCAACATCTAGAGGCAGGCCCTACCCAACAGCGGGCTCACAGTCTCAAAGGGGGAGGCAGAGAACAAAACCAAACGTACTGACAAAATAAAATAAATAGAATAGATATGTACACGTAAAATAGAGTAATAAATATGTACAAACATATATATTATATATACCTATATCCATCAATCAATCATTTATTGAGCGCTTACTGTGTGCAGAGCACTGGACTAAGCGCTTGGGAAGTCCAAGTTGGCACCATATAGGCCCTACCCAACAGCGGGCTCACAGTCTCAAAGGGGGAGACAGAGAACAAAACCAAACATACTGACAAAATAAAATTAATAGAATAGATATGTACAAATAAAATAGAGTAATAAATATGTACAAATATATATACATCGATCAATCGTATTTATTGAGTGCTCACTGTGTGCAGAGCACTGGACTAAGCGCTTGGGAAGTCCAAGCTGGCAACATAGAGAGACAGGCCCTACCCAACAGCGGGCTCACAGTCTCAAAGGGGGAGACGGAGAACAAAACCAAACATACTGACAAAATAAAATGAATAGATATGTACAAGTAAAATAAGAAATTGAGAAATATGTACAAACATATATACATCAATCAATCAATCAATCGTATGTATTGGGCGCTCACTGTGTGCAGAGCACTGGACTAAGCGCTTGGGAAGGCCAAGTTGGCAACATAGACAGGCCCAACCCAACGGCGGGCTCACAGTCTAAAAGGGGGAGACAGAGAACAAAACCAAACATACTGACAAAATAAAATGAATAGATATGTACAAGTAAAATAAAAAATTGAGAAATGTGTACAAACAAATATACATCAATCAATCAATCGTATTTATTGAGCGCTCACTGTGTACAGAGCACTGGACTAAGCGCTTGGGAAGTCCAAGTTGGCAACATAGAGAGACAGGCCCTACCCAACAGTGGGCTCACAGTCTAAAAGGGTGACACGGAGAACAAAACCAAACATACTGACAAAATAAAATAAATAGAATAGATATGTACAAGTAAGATAAATAGAGTAATAAATATGTACAAATATATATACATTATATATACATATATACATCAATCGTGTTTATTGAGCGCTTACTGTGTGCAGAGCACTGGACTAAGCGCTTGGGAAGTACAAGTCGGCAACACTTAGAGACGGTCCCTACCCAACAGCGGGCTCACAGTCTAAAAGGGGGAGACAGAGAACAAAACCAAACATACTAACAAAATAAAATAAATAGAATAGATATGCACAAGTAAAATAAAAAATTGAGTAATAAATATGTACAAACATATACATATATATACATATATACATCAATCAATCGTATTTTTTGAGCGCTTACTGTGTGCAGAGCACTGGACTAAGCGCTTGAGAAGTACAAGTTGGCAACATATAGAGACAGTCCCTACCCAACAGCGGGCTCACAGTCTAAAAGGGGGAGACAGACAACAAAGCCAAACATACTGACAAAATAAAATAAATAGAATAGATATGTACAAGTAAAATAAATAAATAAATAGAGTAATAAATATGTACAAACATAGATACATATATACAGGTGCTGTGGGGAAGGGAAGGAGGTAAGATGGGGGGATGGAGAGGGGGACGAAGGGGAGAGGAAGGAAGGGTCAGAGGTCGTGGGTTCAAATCCCGACTCCGCCCGCCACTTCTCAGCTGGGTGACTTTGGGTAAGTCACTTCACTTTTCTGGGCCTCCGTTACTTCATCTGTAAATAAATAAATAATGATGGTATTTGTTAAGTGCTTACGAGGTGCAAAGCACTGTTCTAAGCACTGGGGAGATACAGGGTGATTAGGTTGTCCCCCGGGGGGCTCGCCATCTTAATCCCCATTTTACAGATGAGGTAACTGAGGCCCAGAGAAATTAAGTGACTTGCCCAAAGTCACACAGCCAATGAGTGGCAGAGCTGGGATTAGAACCCTGAGGCTGTGAGCCCTCCGTGGGACAACCTGATCACCTTGTATCCTCCCCAGCGCTTAGGACAGTGCTTTGCACATAGTAAGCGCTCAACAGATACCATCGTCATCATCACTTAGCTGTGTGACTTTGGGCACGTCACTTCTCTGTGTCTCAGTTACCTCATCTGCAAAATGGGGATGAAGACTGAGCCCTACGTGGGACAACCTGATCACCTTGTATCCTCCCCAGCGCTTAGAACAGGGCTCTATAAATACGATTGATTGATTGATTGATTGATTGACTTTGCACATAGTAAGTGCTTAACAGATACCATCATCATCATCATCACTTGTCAGCTGTGTGACTTTGGGCACGTCACTTCACTTCCCTGTGCCTCAGCTACCTCATCTGTAAAATGGGGATGAAGACTGTGAGCCCCACGTGGGGCAACCTGATCACCTTGTATCCTCCCCAGCGCTTAGAACGGTGCTTTGCACATACTAAGCGCTTAACAAATTCATTCATTCATTCAATCGTATTTATTGAGCGCTTACTGTGCGCAGAGCACTGTACTAAGTGCTTGGGAAGTACAAATTGGCACAATATAGAGTCGGTCCCTACCCAATGATGGGCTCACAGATGCCATTATTATTATTATTATAATTAATAATAACGAGCTCCCAGTCTAGAAGGGGGAGACAGACAACAAAGCAAAACGTGGAGACAGGTGTCCAAGTCTTCAGAACAAATAGAATTAAAGCTATATGCACATCATTAACAGAATAAATAGAAGAGTAAATATGTACAAGTAAAATAAATAGAGGAATAAATCTGAACAAATATATATTTACAAGTGCTGTGGGGAGGGGAAGGGGGTAGGGTGGGGGGGATGGGGAGGAGGAGAGGAAAAAGGGGGCTCAGTCTGGGAAGGCCTCCTGGAGGAGGTGAGCTCTCAGTAGGGCTTTGAAGGGAGGAAGAGAGCGAGCTTGGCGGATGTGGGGAGGGAGGGTATTTCAGGCCAGGGGAAGGACGTGGGGATGTGGGCCGGGGGTCGACAGAACGACAGGCAAGTAAAATGGGGATGAAGACTGTGAGCCCCCAGTGGGACAACCTGATCACCTTGTATCCTCCCCAGCATTTAGAACACTGCTTTGCATATAGTAAGCGTTTAATAAATACCACCATTATTATTATTATTATTATTAGAAGGGCTCCTTAGGTCAGTTGGGCCCAATTAATTCAACCCATGTACACTGCTTGGTCGAGTAAATAACATATTTATTGGTCTAATAAATAACATATTTATTACTCTATTTATTTATTTTACTTGTACATTTCTATCCTATTTATTTTATTTTGTTGGTATGTTTGGTTCTGTTCTCTGTCTCCCCCTTTTAGACTGTGAGCCCACTGTTGGGTAGGGACTGTCTCTATGTGTTGCCAGTTTGTACTTCCCAAGCGCTTAGTACAGTGCTCTGCACATAGTAAGCGCTCAATAAATACGATTGATTGATTGATTGAGGGGACAAATACTAGGGCATTTGGGTTGGGGCCCTCCATTTCTGGGTGCTGAGTAGTCATGGTTCAGAGAGAATTTTCAGCAATAATGACACTTTTAATGATATTTATTAAGAATAATTGTGGTACTTATTAAGGGCTTACTATGTGGCAAGCACTGTACTAAGCACTGGGGTGGGTACAGTCAAATCGGGTTGGACACAGTCCCTGTTCCCCGGGGGCTCACAATCTCTATCCCCAATTTACAGGTGAGGTAACTGAGGCACAGAGAAGTGAAGCGTCTTGCCCGGGGTCACACAGCAGACATGTGGCAGAGCTGGGATTCGAACCCATGACCTGACTCCCAGGCCCTAAGCGCTTACTACGTGCCAGGGACTGTACTAAGCACAGGGGTAGAAACAAGCTAATCAGGTCGGACACAGTCCATGTCCCAAGGGGGGCTTACAGTTTTAATCCTCATTATACAGATACAGGTAATTGAGGCACGGAGAAGTGAAGTGACTTGTCCAAGGTCAGAGAGCGGACAGGTGGAAGAGTCAGAATTAGAACCCAGGTCCTTCTGAGAAGCAGCATGGCTCAGTGGAAAGAACACGGGCTTAAGAGTCAGAGGTCATGGGTTCTAATCCCTGCTCGGCCACTTAGCTTTGTGATTTTGGGGAAGTCCCTTTGCTTCTCTGTGCCTCAGTTCCCTCATCTGTAAAATGGGGATTAAGACTGTGAGCCCCACGTGGGACAACCTGGTTACCTTGTATTCCTCCCCTGGTGCTTAGACTATGTGGTTGACACATAGTAAGTGCTTAATAAACACCATTATTATTATTATTATTATTCTGACATCCAGGCCTGTGCTCTATCCACTGGGCTATGCTCCTTCTCCTCTATTGAGTGTTTACTATCAATCAATCCGTAGTACTTATTGAGCATTTGCTTTGTGCAGAATACTCTCTTAATCTCTGGGGTAGTATAGTATAGCAGAGCACTGTACTAAGCTCCTGGGAGAGTACAACACAGTAGAACTAGCAGAATTAGAGCAGCCTGGATGATTCATTCAGCTCCTGGTCATTTAAATTGTGGTTTAGTGGAAAGAGCATGGGCTCGGGAATCAGAGGACATGGGTTCTAATCCCGGCTCCGCCGCTTGTCTGCTATGTGATCATCATCATCATCATCATCAATCGTATTTATTGAGCGCTTACTATGTGCAGAGCACTGTACTAAGCGCTTGGGAAGTACAAATTGGCAACATATAGAGACAGTCCCTACCCAACAGTGGGCTCACAGTCTATAAGGGGGAGACAGAGAACAAAACCAAACATACTAACAAAATAAAATAAATAGAATAGATATGTACAAGCAAAATAAATAAATAAATAAATAGAGTAATAAATATGTACAAACGTATATACATATATACAGGTGCTGTGGGGAAGGGAAGGAGGTAAGATGGGGGGGTTGGAGAGGGGGACGAGGGGGAGAGGAAGGAAGGGATCTTGGGCAAGTCACTTAACTTTTCCGTGCCTATGTTACCTCAACTGGAAAATGGGGATTAAAAGTGTGAGCCCCACGTGGGACAATGTGATTACCCTGTATCTGCCCCAGTTCTTAGAACAGTGCTTGGCACCTAGTAAGCGCTTAACAAGTACCATAATTATTATTATTATATAGCTAAAATAAGTTTCTCATTGGAAAGTGAACAACACTGTGCTGCTGACTTTTGTTAGTTCAATTTGGACCTTAGAGTTTTCATTTCCAAGAGATTTAATTAAACTTCATCAGCCCCATCCTCAGCATTTATTTGTTCGATCGAACATTAAATTACTTATTTTGATTTCTCATGTAAATGTTTTTATGTTTGTCTCCCCCATTATATTGTAAATTCCCTGGGAGCAGAGAATACACCTATGTTTGGAGAAGCAGCGTCGATAGAGCATGAACCTGGGAGTCGGAAGGTTCTGGGTTCTAGTTCGAGTACCGCCACTTGTTTGCTGTGTGACCTCGGGCAAGTCATTTAACTTCTCTGTGACTCAGTTACCTGACTTATAAATGGGGATTAAGACTATGAGCCCCATGTGGGACATGGACTGTATCCAAACTACTTAGTTTGTATCTACCCCAGCACTTAGAACAGTGTTTAGCACACAGTAAGTGCCTAACAAATTCCACAATTATTATTGTTCTCTTTTTCATGGTAGTTTTTAAGTGCCTACTATGTGCCAGGCATTGTTCTATACGCTGGGGTAGATACAAGTAGATAGAAGCTAGTCAGGTTGGACTTAGTCCACGTCCCACATGGGACTAACAGTCTTTATCCCCACTTTACAGATGAGGGATCTGAGGCACAAAGTGAAGTGATTTGTCCAGGGTCACACAGCAGAAATGGCAGAGCTGGTCCTTCAGATCCCAGGCTCTATCCACTAGGCCTTGCTGCTTCAGTTCTCTGTGTTGTACTTCCTAAGCGCTTAGCACAGTGCTCTGCACACAGTTAGCGCTCAATAAATACGATTGATGATGATGATGTTGTGCCATCTCAACTGCTTAGTACAGTACACTGCACCCAGTGGGTGTTCAGTTAATACCTTTACCTCTAGTACTACAAACAGGCCCTTTCATTTGACATCATCATCATCATCATCAATCGTATTTATTGAGCGCTTACTCTGTGCAGAGCACTGTACTAAGCGCTTGGGATCCCTGGGCTTCTGTTTTCTCAACTATATAATGGGGATAATAATTCTCGACCCGCCACTTCTCACAAGTATAAAATATGTACAGAAAAAATAAGGTGTTTACTGAGTAGTTTTGTACAGTACTCAAGGTAGAATTTACTAAACACCGATATGATTTTTCTTATCCAGACTGCTCTTAGGTCCCCACTGTCCCCATGAATTTGGCAGGGTCTTGCAGCTAAGAGACTAAACCAATTGTGAACACTCTGATCTGCCATTTTTTTTTAATCTGGCCTGCCTGTATGTCCATATATATAGACATGTAATGTTCTGGGAGAATGCCTGTATGTTTATTAGTATCTTCATTAATGTCGGAAATGGGTGAAAATGACATGAAAGTTTCTTAATACAAAAAAAAAATAAAGGGCTCAGTGTGGTCAGGGAACATGTCTACCAGCTCTCTTGTAATAGTAATGATGGCATTTGTTAAGCGCTTACTATGTGCAAAGCACTGTTCTAAGCACCGGGGGGAATACAAGGTGATCAGGTTGTCCCACGTGGGGCTCACAGTCTTAATCCCCATTTTACAGATGAGGTAACCGAGGCACAGAGAAGTTAAGTGACTTGCCCAAAGTCACACAGCTAAGTGGCAGAGCAGGGATTTGAACCCATGACCTCTGGCTCCCAAGCCCGTGCTCTTTCCACTGAGCCACGCTGCTTAGTTGTACTCTCCTAAGCACTTAGTCCAATGTGCTGCACATAGCGCTCGATAAATACAACTGATGGATTGATCGTCTCTACCAACTCTCGTGTGTTTTGCCCTCCCAAGGATTTGGCGCAGCGTTCTGCACACAGTGAGCACTCGGTAGGTACCACTAATTGATTGGTCAATTGATAGTTGTTGTGAGTACCACTACTGTATGGGTGTGGCCCTCAGCATTTTATTAAAACTTGTTAAAAGAATCTCCAAGCCAAATAATTGGAGCAGCAGCAGGCATGGCCCTGGAAATCAGAGGACCTCGGTTCTACTCTCTGTTATGCCAGTAGCTTGCCGTGTGACCTTTTGCCTCAGTTCTCCTCTTCTCCCTCCTACTTAGACTGCGTCTAGCCTAATTAACTTGTATCTATCCCAGAGCTTAGAACAATGTTTGGAAATAAAGAGCTTAACAAATACCATAAAAAAAAAAATTGCCCCATCGGCTCCCAGATTAGACTCTCTCAAATGTCCTAACCCGTTTTGAAGGTGGAGCTAGGGAGCGACAGCGTTAGATCAGTTCCACGCGATATCGAGGAAGGCCATAACGGTGCCGTTTTATTGGTTGGGTTAATCAAAGGGTAGCTTTATGACCTATCCTGAAGTAAAATGATTAGAAGTTAAAATGAATTGCTCCCCTCGTAGCTTTATGACCAATCCTGAAGTGATTAGATGTTGAAATGAATTGTTCCCTTACTCCCTAAATATAAGTAATACCTTTAAGCTATGAGCACTGATTTGCTGTTTGGAATGAAGTGGAAGTGGAAGATAATAAAGTGGAAGAAATGATTGCTACCCTGGAGGTGCTTTCACTCTAATTGGGAAGAAAGGTGAGCCCAGAGCATATATTAAATGAGAACAAAAGAGAAGCAGCATGGCCTAGTGAATAGAACATGAGCCCGGGAGTCAGAAGGACCTGCGTTCTAATCCCAGTTCCCCCATTCATTCATTCATTCAATTGTATTTATTAAGGCGCTTACTGTGTGCAGAGCACTGTACTAAGCACTTGGGAAGTACAAGCTGGCAACATATAGAGACGGTCCCTATTCATTCATTCAATCGTATTTATTGAGCACTTACTGTGTACAGAGCACTGTACCAAACGCTTGGGAAGTACAAGCTGGCAACATATAGAGACGGTCCCTATTCATTCATTCAATCATATTTATTGAGCGCTTACTGTGTGCAGAGCACTGTGCTAAGCACTTGGGAAGTACAAGTTGGCAACATATAGAGATGGTCCCTACCCAACAGCGGGCTCACAGTCTAGAAGGGGGAGACAGACAACAAAACATGAGGACAGGTGTCATCAGAACAAATAGAATTAAAACTGAATGCACATCATTAACAAAATAAATCGAATAGTAAATATGTATGAGTAAAATAGAGTAATAAATCTATACAAATATATATACAGGTGTTGTGGGGAGGGGAAGGAGGAGAGGAAAAAGGAGGCTCAGTCTGGGAAGGCCTCTTGGAGGAGGTGAGCTCTCAGGGCTTTGAAGGGAGGAAGAAAGCTACATGTCTGCTGTGTGACCTTGGGCAAGTCACTCCACTTCTCAGTGCCTTTGTGACCTCATCTGTAGAATGGGAATTAAGACTGTAAGCCTCATATCCCGTATCTATCCCAGCAGTTAGTACAGTCCCTGGTACATAGTATACACTTAAATACCATTAAAAAGGGATAGAGTAGGTATTGCTAGTATCAACAAACATAAGCAAATAATGAATAAACAAACCAATATGTACATGAATGCTAAGAGTACCTAAGGGGGTGACCTGATCAGGAAGGTAAAGAATTGTCAGGTATGTCTTCTGGAAGTGGAGGTGTCGACTTTTCATTTCGAGGTGCAGGGGCAAAGAGAGGATAGGGAGTTTAGTGGGAGAGAAGGATTGGAAGGGGAACAGATCTCAAAGAGCTAACAAGATAGAAAACTACCACTTTGGGGTTTTCCAGCCCTGATTGGAAACACTCAGATCTTCCAGAGACCTGGGATTAGGAAGTCTGAGAGTGTAACTCAAATGGCTGGAGGGGCCATCGCCCCAAGGAAGTGGGTATAGTCACCTGAAGGAAATGATTTTCAGGAAGCTTTGACGGTAGGGAGGTACGCGGTTTGATGCTCCATGAGAAGCAACATGGACGAGTGGAAAGAGCCCGCACCTGGAAATGAGAGCACCTTGGTTGTAATCCCAGCTCTGCCACTTGTCTGCTGGGTGACCTTGTGCAAGCCACTTAACTTCTCTGTGCCTCCTTTAATTCATCTGTAAAATAGGGATTAAGGTTGTGAGCCCTGTATGGGACGGGGACTGTGTCCAACCCGATTATCTTGTGTCTAACCCAGTGCTTAGAATAGCACCTGGCATGAAGTAAGTACTTAACGAAAACCATAAAAAAAGGGGAGGGGCACAATAGGTCAGAGATAGGAAAGCCAAGAGCAAGATGCAACTGGAAGACTGATTTGGCAGGAGTGTGAACTGGGGAATAGCAGGAAAAGGAGCAGAAAGGTGAGACAGAGATAACTGATTTTGAATCTTGGATTCGCTGATTAGGAGTCTCTCTGTGATGCAGTTAGGAGTGGGTAGCCACTGGAAGTTTTTGAGGAGGAGCGTAAAGTAATAATGATAATAATAGTGGCATTTATTAAGTGCTTACTATGTGCAGAGCACTGTTCTAAGCGCTTGGGAGGTTACAAGGTGATCAGGTTGTCCCATGGGGGGCTCACAGTCTTCATCCCCATTTTACAGATGAGGTAACTGAGGCACAGAGAAGTTAAGTGACTTGCCCAAAGTCACACAGCTGACAAGTGGCAGAGTCAGGATTTGAACCCATGACTTCTGACTCCAAAGCCCGGGCTCTTTCCACTGAGCCACGCCGCTTCTCTACTCTCTACTCTACTCTAAACAACATTTTAGGAAAATGATCTGGGCAGTAGTGTAGGAGAAATTGAGTAGGGAAGAGGCTGGAGGCAGGGAGGCCAGTAAGAAGGCTGATGCAATAGTCCCATCAGGATGAAATGAAGGCTTGGATCAGGGTGATGGCCATAAGAGTGAAGGTGAGGGGTAGATCTAGGAAATAACATAGAGGAAAACTGGCAGAATTTAGACTGAATGTCTGGAAGGCGAAAGATCCTGAGGTGGCGAAGATAACACCGGACTTGGGAGCTTCTGGAGCAGAGGATGAGGTTTCTTGGATCTAATCTGGTCACCAAAAATGCTGCCTTTCCTTATTTCTGAGGTTTTCCTAGATCTACACGGGTGCAGCCAATTTAGTTAGAGCTGGAACAATTTCAGATCCTATTATTTTGAAACAGAACAGCAAAGACTAAGTAAGACCTTTTGCCTTATAGGTTTCTGTGAATGCTTTGCAGGATTTGCTTTTGTCTGAAGCAATATCGCTGTCCTCTCAGAGATAAAAACCACTGAGCTAACCTTTGCTCACAGTTGCACACAGCTATGTTTTCTGACAAACCGCCTTGAGGGAATGCAGATAAGACAAGGTAGTTTTTATTTTAAATTTGGAACTGGATTGCAAACCTAGATTTTTTTTCTTTAAATCTGCAATCACTATCAGAACGAAAGCTCATTTAGCCAGGAGAAAAGGAGAACTTGAGAAGTCCATTTCCATGCATCCTGACAATGTGACATTTTAGACTGTGAGCCCACTGTTGGGTAGGGACTGTCTCTATATGTTGCCAATTTGTACTTCCCAAGCACTTAGTACAGTGCTCTGCACATAGTAAGCGCTCAATAAATACGATTGATGGTGATGATGATCTTAGAACACCAACTGTTCTTAAAAATCTCTAAAGAAGAAGGTGCCACATCCTTCTTGCTATTTCATTCCACTGTCCTCATAACCCATAAGATCAAGAAGTTTTCATTAAATATCTCTTCCTGTACTATAGGGAGAGGGGACTGCTCACTCTTATTCTTGTAATATGTTTTATTCACTATAAACAAAGTTCAGACATTTAAAAATAAATTCTTTTGTTTGCCAAGCCCCCAACACTGGCCCCTAGAATTTGAGAGAAAAGTTCTTTCAAGGGACCTTGCTTAGCCTTAGAAGTATCCAAGACGTTTTCAGGGCTTTAAGCCATGCGACCATTTTTCAATATCTCATTGGTTTTTAAGGATTCTTTGCTTCCAGTTTTTCATTCATTCAATCGTATTTATTGAGCACTTACTGGTTCCTTTTTTTTTTAAGAGTTGTAGCCGAAAAATACAGGCTTTCAGTTGACTGTTTATCACCAGAACCTCTACGTGGAAGTAGAGTGAGGCATTTATAGAGCATCAGCCCTTAAAATAAGAAATAGGAAGGTGACCCAGGATCTCTTGACACCTAAGCGGTTAATCACACATTTCCTGTCACTGTTTGCGCAGAAATGTTGTCTCCCACAGCGATGAAATCCTAAGGTCTGCAGTAACATTCATCACCTGTGAATATTTTAGACTGTGAGCCCACTGTTGGGTAGGGGCTGTCTCTACATGTTGCCAATTTGTACTTCCCAAGCGCTTAGTACAGTGCTCTGCACATAGTAAGCGCTCAATAAATATGATTGATGATGATGATGATAAAGGACAGCAATAATAATCATAATGGTATTTGCTAAGGGCTTACCACATGCAAAGCACCATACTAAGCACTAAGCTAGATAGAAGATCATCATGTTGGACAAAGTCCATGTCCCTACGTGTTTTGTTTTGTTGTCTGTCTCCCCCTTCCAGACTGTGAGCCCATTATTGGGTAGGAACTGTCTCTATATATATTGCCGACTGGTACTTCCCAAGCGCTTAGTACAGTGCTCTGCACACAGTAAGCGCTCAAAAAGTACGATTGAATGAATGAATGAATGAGTGTCCCACATGGGGTTCACAGTCTTAATCCCCATTTTACAGTTGAGGGAACTGAGACAACAGAGAAGTGAAGTGACTTGCCTAAAGTCACACAGCAGACGAGTGGTACAGCCGGAATTAGGACCCAGGTCATTCAGACTCCAAGGTCATGCTGCTTCTCCTATATTTGCCCAATATATAAAATAAGACATATATATAATATATATAGTGGTGAGAGGTCTCCTCTTGAGATACTGCTGGGTAAGATGGAAGAGTTGAAGAAGGGGCAAGAGGAGGGAGGGACTGGGGAGAACATTGAAGATATTTGAAAGGAGAATAAAGTACTACTTCTGTATTGCCCAAATGAAGCATGATTTTTGAAAACTTGCCAGGAAATGCCAGCATTTCTGCGCATAATCTATTACACCCATGTAGGAAGATGTGTCCCGTGATGTAGAGAAGCATTGTGTCCTAGTGGAAAGAGCAAGAGTCTGGGAGTCAGAGGACCTGCCTTCTAATACCTGTATATATGTATATATGTTTGTACATATTTATTACGCTATTTATTTATTTATTTTACTTGTACATATTTATTCTTATTATTTTATTTTGTTAATATGTTTTGTTTTGTTGTCTGTCTCCCCCTTCTAGACTGTGAGCCCATCTTACCTCCTTCCCTTCCCCACAGCACCTGTATATATGTATATATGTTTGTACATATTTATTACTCTATTTATTTATTTATTTATTTTACATGTACATATCTATTCTATTTATTTTATTTTGTTAGCATGTTTGGTTTTGTTCTCTGTCTCCCCCTTTTAGTCTGTGAGCCCACTGTTGGGTAGGGACTGTCTCTATATGTGGCCAATTTGTACTTCCCAAGCGCTTAGTACAGTGCTCTGCACATAGTAAGCGCTCAATAAATACGATTGATGATGATGATGATGTTGGGTAGGGACCGTCTCTATATGTTGCCAACTTGTACTTCCCAAGCGCTTAGTACAGTGCTCTGCACACAGTAAGCGCTCAATAAATAGAATTGAATGAATGAATAATACTGACTCTGTCTCTTGTCTGCTGTGTGACCTTGGGCTTAATTTCTCTTTACCTCACTTAACTTCTGTGTGCCTCAGTTACCTCATCTGTGAAATGGGGTAAAGGCTGTGAGCCCTATGTGGGACAATGACTGTATCCAACCTAATTAGCTTGTCTCTAACCCAGTGAGACACTGTAAGCACTTAACAAATATCATTAAGAAAATGCCTACTGAACATTTGAGTAAATCCACTGGAGTGATGGTTGTTTCTGAATAAGGCAAATTAAATGAAATTTAACAGACATCCCCTGTGCCTTAATGGCACTGACCCTATCTGACTTGTGAGACAACTTTAGGGATGATTTGCAACTGGTCACCATTTAGCAGGCAAGGTTTGAACAATCTACAGAGAAGCAGCATGGCCTAGTGGATAGTATATTCGCCTGGGAGTCAGAAGGACCTGGGTTCTAATCCTGGCTCCGCCACTTGTCTACTATGTGACCTTGGGCACATCACTTCACTGCTCTTTGCCTCACTTCATCTGTAAAATGGGGATTAAGACTGTGAGCCCCATTTGGGACAGGGACTGTGTCAAACGCAATTTGCTTGTATCCACCCCAAGTACAGTGCCCGGCCCATAGTAAGTGCTTAACCAAAACAACAAATTATTATTATTATTGTTATGAATAATATTAGATTTAGCTCTTGGAAAATGGGTATTTTTTCTTTCTAATATGCCTCCTAATTCCTGGGGTTGCTGATAGTCCTAAACTCTCTCCCTCATCCACCATCGGTCTGCTGGTCACCAGGCACTGCCCTGAGGACGAATGATGGACGGTGAGATTGAGAGTCAGGACTCGGGAGGTGGAAAAAAACAAAAGACTGACAGTCAAGCAGACTTTCTTTTTTATGTTATTAAGTGCTTACTATGTGTCAAACACTGTTCTAAGCACTGGAGTAGATGTAAGTTAATTAGGTCAGGCATAGTCCCTGTCCCACATGAGGTTCATAGTCTAAGTAGGAAGGACAACAGGTATCCCCATTTTACAGTTGAGGAAACTGAGGTAGAAAAAAGTGAGTGACTTGCCCAAGGTCACGCAGCCAGTGATTAGCTGATGCAGTATTAGAACCCAACTCCTCCGACTCCCAGGACCATACTCTTTCCACTAGGCCCCACTACTTCCCATGTATCAGATGCCTGCTGTGAGCTTGGAGGCAGGTTTAGTTGTACATAGTTCCCAAAAATTGTAATTTTATTTGACTGGGGCCGTCCTTGCCAACATTAGGCAGTGTTTGATATTAGGTTTGATCCTTACAGTTTGGGGCCCAAAATACATTTTTCTACTGACAGTTTTCTTCCAAAAAATGCTTACGCCCAGCAGAAGCAGCCAATGTGAGACTATCATTCTAGACCATTTTTATTCATGAAATAAATGAGATATAAAGTTTGAAGGAAACCTTATCTCAGATGAAGTGAAAACAAAAGTCATGTTTGCAGTGGAAAGGTTTCAGGCACTGGCTTGCAGATAAAAAAAGCAATGTACCTTAGAATCATTTTAATCCAGTAGATGTTTTCTAATGCAATTTACTCTGGCACTTCCTCCTGCATCTCAGACCTGCTTTCTCGCTAGAAAATGCAGATTCTATTCAACAGACCAAATTATTCCAAAATCTCTCACTATAGGTCAGGCTTTCCCTCAGGCCTCTTAAGCGTCAGCCAGATGAATGGAGCAAAACGGTGTCTGAAAACGTCTATGGAAAATGGAGAATTTAAGTTTTTCAATCTAGCAAAAGATATTCCGATGGTTGTTGCCAGATGAAAGTGGTATTTTATACTTACGTACATTTCAAATGATCTGCCAGGAGTATTTCTCTTTTGGAATACCGTGGTTTAATTGACAATGTCTCTGTTACAGTTCTACAGAGGTACAAATAATAATGGATGTGGTCTTCCTTTTAGCAACAACTCTTTGTTACTTGAAACTGGCACACAGCGGTATTGAACTCTTCTGCAATAATAATAATAATAATAATAATAATAATAATAATGACAATGGTATTTGTTAAGTGCTTACTATGTGCCAAGCAGTGTTCTAAGCCCTGGGGTAGATGAAAGGTGATCAGGTTGTCCCACGCAAAGCTCAGAATCTTAATCCCCATTTTACAGATGGGGTAACTGAGGCACAGGGAAGTTAAGCGACTTGCCCAAAGTCACACAGCAGACGAGTGGCAGAGCCGGGATTAGAACCCATGTTCTCTGACTGCCAAGCCCGCGCTCTTTCCACTAAGCCACACCACGCCGCTTCTCTATCAGATCAATCTGTATCAAATTAAATCAATCGGTCAGTGGTATTTATTAAGCACTTACTATATGCAGAGTACTAAGCGCTTAGGAGAGTACAGTACAACAGAATTAGCAGGCACATTCCTTGCCTATAGTGAGCTCACAGTCTGGGGGGAGAAAGACATTGCAGCGTGGCTCAGTGGAAAGAGCACGGGCTTTGGAGTCAGAGATCACGGGTTCGAATCCCAACTCCGCCACATATCTGCTGTGTGACCTTGGGCAAGTCACTTAACTTCTCTGAGCCTCCGTTCCCTCATCTGTAAAATCGGGATTAAGACTGTGAACCCCACATGGGACAACCTGATCACTTTGTATCCCCCCCAGCGCTTAGAACAGTGCTTTGCACATAGTAAGCGCTTAACAAATGCCAACATTATTATTATTATTGATATGAATAAATAATTCATAACATATCATTTAAAGACATGTGCATAAGTACTGGGGGGTTGGGGTGGGGTGAATATCAAATTGTAAAATCAATTAATAGATCGTATTTACTGAGTGCTTCCTCTGTGCGTTGTACTGGACTAAGAGCTTGGGAGAGTACGAAGCATTGGTCGACACGTTTGCTGCCCACAGTGAGCTTACAGTCTTGACAGAGGTTTGAAAATGGGTGAAAATTCGATCGTGAACTTACATGGAGTGAAGATGATTTTAATACAACTGAACTGAAGCCATCATCTCTAAATAGATAGGGCGGCCTTGGTAGGCCGCTTGGAATCTATAGAAACCAAATGAACTTTAAATATATTAAATATATTAAAGCCACGGTGGGCGTTTGGCCCCCAGGGTGAGTCGGACTATTCTGCAGCCAAAGGCCCTTCACAATAG
This sequence comes from Tachyglossus aculeatus, assembly GCF_015852505.1. Lineage (NCBI taxonomy): Eukaryota > Metazoa > Chordata > Mammalia > Monotremata > Tachyglossidae > Tachyglossus > Tachyglossus aculeatus. The sequence continues at coordinate 12,341,803 of NC_052091.1, read as the reverse complement.
AGGATCCGAAATAATTTGTTACTGTACTTTGTGTACAGAGACTTTTAATAGTGATGATGGTGCGCTTATTTTGCGCCATGCACTGTTCTAAGCTCCGGGGTAGATACTAAAGATGCTCACCCACATCCTCCCACTGGCCCGGAATGCCCTCCCTCCTCAAATCCGACAATTCTCCCCCACTTCTTGTACTTGTACTTCCCAAGCGCTTAGTACAGTGCTCTGCACACAGTAAGCGCACAATAAATACGATTGATTGATTGATTGATTATTATTAAAGCTCTAACTTGTACTTCCCAAGCGCTTAGTACGGTGCTCTGCACACTGTAAGCGCTCAATAAATACGATTGATTGATTGATTGATTATTATTAAAGCTCTAACTTGATTGATTGTACTTCCCAAGCGCTTAGTACAGTGCTCTGCACACTGTAAGCGCTCAATAAATACGATGGAATGAATGAATGAGTGCTCCCCATACCACCTGTGTATATGTTTGTACGCATTTATTACTCTTTTTATTTCATTTGTACATATTTAGTCTATCATATTTCATTAATCTGTTTTGCTTTGTTGTCTGTCTCCCCCTTCTAGACAGTGAGCCCACTGTTGGCTAGGGACCGTCTCTAGATGTTGACAACTTGTACTTCCCAAGCGCTTAGTACAGTGCTGTGCACACAGTAAGCGCTCAATAAATACGATTGAATGAATGAATAAATGAATGAATCTATAGAAGCCAAATGAATTTTAAATATATTAAAGGCACTGTGGGCGTTTGGCCACCAGGGGGAGTCGGACTATTCTGCAGCCAAAGGCCCTTCACAAAGGCCCTTTTTTTTTTTACTCTATTTATTTACTTATTTAATTTATTTGTACATATCTATTCTATTTATTTTATTTTGTTAGTATGTTTGATTTTGTTCTCTGTCTCCCCCTTTTAGGCTGTGAGCCCACTGTTGGGTAGGGACTGTCTCTATATGTTGCCAATTTGTACTTCCCAAGCGCTTAGTACAGTGCTCTGCACATAGTAAGCGCTCAATAAATACGATTGATGATGATGATGATGAATAGAGGATCCGAAATAATTTGATACTGTACTTTGTGTACAGAAACTTTTAATAGTGATGATGGTGCGCTTATTTTGTGCCATGCACTGTCCTAAGCTCCGGGGTAGATACTAAAGATGCTCACCCACATTCTCCCTCTGCCCCGGAATGCCCTCCCTCCTCAAATACGACAATTCCCCCCCTTCTTGTACTTCCCAAGCGCTTAGTACAGTGCTCTGCACACAGTAAGCGCTCAATAAATACGATTGATTGATTGACTGATTCTTCAAACCCTTATTGAAGGCACATCTCCTCCAAGAGGCCTTCCCAGACTAAGCCCCACTTTCGTCTTCTCCCACTCCCTTCTGCATCACCCTGACTTTCTCGTTTTGCTCTCCCCGCCATCCCAGCCTCACAGTCTTCTGTTTATATCTGTAATTTTATTTATTTATATTAATGTCTACCTGCCCCTCAAGACTGTAAGCTCCTTGCAGGAAGGGAATGTGTCTGTTAATTGTTATATTGTCCTCCCGAGATCTTAGTAAGCACTCAATAAATATTATTGAATGAATAAACTAATAAAGAGTCAAGCTGGACAGAGTTTCAGTCTCACACCAGACTCACAGTCCAAGAACCTTTTCACCCCAAGATCTCAAAGCACTTTGCAAGCACTTTGCAGAGTACAGTGCTCTGCACACAGTAAGCGCTCAATAAATACAATTGATTATGATGATGAACTCATTAATCTACAATACCTCAGTGAGTCAGATAGAAAATATTGTTCTTGCCCTTCCATCCTCCTCTTTTTTTTTTTAAACCCAGGGGTTTAAATGATTCACAAGAATCATAGTAATTAAAATAAGTCCCATACAAAAATCAAGGTGTATTTTCTAGTTTCTGATGTACTGAATATTCACAGAAATAATTTTGAACATCCCAGTCTATTTATGGGCCACTTCGTTTCTTCAGCAAGGAGAGGAGAATGGAAGTCAAAAGAGATAGTAGATGATCATTTCTTTTTGAGATTAAAAATATCTAAACAGGGAATGGCGAGAAAAGAGAGCAGTCTATCAGAAGAAGGGGCTGGGACGCAGGAGCTTGGCCTTATAATATGGATCTACTGACAACTGGTTTCCCTCTGCGGAGTTGGCTGGGCACGTTTCCAAGCACCAGACAATAGCGTTGCGTTTCAAGGGGTTGTGGTTGTGGTTCAAGCGCTTGGGAGAGTATAATATGACGGAGTTGCCAGGCCTGCGCTTCTAGGAATGGGCCTGTGGGCCAATCTAAAGATATGGGAGAGAGTCTGGGGCTGAGGCTGAGTTAAGATCCAGGAGGAAGCCCCCAGAAGCCAGGAGGAAGGGGTGGGCTTGCAATTTCTGTACTCAGAGCAACTTTCATAAAGCTGATCAAAGTTAACCGGCTCCCAATATAACAATGTATCTAATACTATTCACTCTACTTCTCTTTTTAGAGCTGGGACCAGCAAGGAGGCTGATAGTCTTGGCGTGCGAGGACCAATGCTTGTACTAAGGTAACAACTGTCTGGGTGGAGAGGAAGGGGTGGATCCAACTGTGGAGGGGGTACCCCCGGTTTTCTGCAGTAGATTGACCGTGAGGATTGAAGGACAGGGAGACGTCAAGAATAATTTCCAGGTTGCTGATTTCTGGGGCGGGGATGATATAGACTGAGATTGAAAAATTAAAGGGGGGAGTGGGCTCAGGGGGAAGGATTAGTGCTTCTGTTTTAGCCATGTTGAGTTTGGGGTGTCGATGGGACATCCAATAATAATTATGGTGCTTGTTAAGCGCTTGCTATGTGCCAGGCACTGTACTGAGCACCGGGATTGTTGTTATGCCGTGGAGTCGTTTCCGACCCATAGCGACGCCGTAGACACATGTCTCCCAGAACGCCCCACTTCCATCTGCAGTCGTTCGGGTAGCGTATCCATAGAGTTTTCTTGGTAAAAATCCAGAAGCGGTTTGCCTTCTGCACAGTAAACAAGTCTCTGCCCTTGACTTTCTCCCATGCTGCTGCTGCCCAGCACAGGTGAGTTTTGACTTGTAGCATTCATTCAATTCATTCAGTCTCATTTATTGAGCACTTACTGTGTGCAAAGCACTAGCAGATTGCCTTCCACTCACTAGCCACTGCCCAAGCTAGGAATGGAATGGGTAGGCCTCTGCTTGACTCTCCCTCCTGTAGTTGTGACTGGTACAGTACTGGAAACTCTCCAGGTGTGACCCTGAGAGGAAAAGTACTGGGGTAAATACAAGTTAAACAGGTTGGACACAGTCCCCGTCCCACACAGGGCTCAAAGTCTTAATCCCCATTTTACAGATAAGGCAACTAAAGCCCAGAGAAGTTAAGTGACTTGTCCACGGTCACACAGCAGACATGTGGCGGAACTGGGATTAGAACCCAGGTCCTTCTGTCTCCCAAACCCGTGCTCTCTCCGCTAAGCCACGCTGCTTCTCTAAAGTGTCCACTAAACTTAAACCACAAATAGAACACCCCAAAATGAAAGAGTAGGTTTGATGTAAAATAATGGAATGGTTAGAATAAATATACAGTACTACTGAACAGAAAATCAAACAAAACAGATGAAATTTGTTGTTTGATTTTGTTTTTAATAGTATTTGTCAAGCGCTTACTATGTGCCAGACACTGTTCTAAACACTGGGGTAGATACAAGTTGATTAGAGCCACATGGGGCTCACAGTCTTAATCTCCATTTTAAAGATGAGGTAGCTGAGACCCAGAGAAGTTAAGTGACTTGCCCAAGGTCACACAGCAGACAAGTGGGGGAACTGGGATTAGAACCCAGGTCCTTCTCACTCTAGTAGGCCATACTGCTTCTCAATGTATGATGAAACTCTGTGTTCTAAGAAAATTAACATGAATAAAATGTCAGGAGGTGCGGTAGTAGCTGAAAGGCGGTAATGGAAAGCAGCAGAAATCCCTGTATTTGAGAAATTTTGCATTTGAGTTAGAGGAATTCTTGAGAATATGTAAACCATAGAGAACAGGGCTGCATTTATTACAGTAAAAAAACAGGAATCCCCAGTCTAGTTAGTGGAATGATTTTTCAAACTCAATGATTTTTCTTTTTGTTTTAAAAGAAGAAAACAAAACCTACCAGCTACTTTCTTTCCCTTTGACCAAAGTCTGAGGAGTTGCTGCAGATTTAAAACATTTGTAGAGCACATGCATCAAAATATGAAGGTCAGCCCAACCCTTACGAGAGTCTTTCCATGGCATATAAACAAATGAATCCAGGCAGGTGGAACTAGTTATCTGTGTTGGAAGAAACAATGTCACAGAACTTGCTCAAAGGCATGTTCAAATGAAGAGAATGAAAACCAGACTTGACAGGGACATATAATCGTTTTCCACCAAGAAAATGAATGGTAAGTTTGGAAAGGCTCATGTTGCTTGAAAACAGCATGTTGAATTAAATCCTCTGTTATTTTAATGGAGGATACTGATTGGATTTAATTTAAAATATCTTTATAATATGTACATTGATTTCATGGCATCACAGATCTTTTTTTGCATTATTAAGGTCCAGAGTTAAGTGCTATATTTCCATTCCCACTGAATATTAATTTGTATGTTACTGCACTTTAGAGTGCATAAAATATTTCTGCCTTTTTGAAAATCCTTTCATTAGAGTATTCCAACAGAGTAAAGGATAGTCAGTGACTTTACTCATGGGCAGGGAATGTGTCTGCTAATTCGGCTGAATTGTACTCTCCCAAGAGTATAGAACAGCGCTCTACACATAGTAAGCACTCAGTAAATGTGACTGATTGCTTGATTTACTAAACTTTGGAAAAAATGAACCACTTTGTATGAGCACACTGCATTAAAAAAATTCCTAAGGATACGTGTCGAGTTGGAAGATTTGCAAGTAGGATTAGAAAGTCAGTTTAGCATCAGCTTCAAGTTCCTTGTTGCAGTATCAATATGACTCCTGGAGAAAATCAGAAGTAATGTACAATCAATCAGTTGTATTTATTGAGCACTTACTGTGTTCAGAACACTGCACTAAGAGCTGGGGAGAGTCCAATATAAGAGTCGGTAGACGTATTCCCTGCTGACAACAAGCTTACAGTCTAGAGGCGGAGACAGACATTAATACAAATAAATAAATTATAAATATGTACATAAATGCTATGGGACTGGGGAGAAAATTGGGGTGACACAGAAGGGAATGAGAGAAGGGGAAATGAGGGCTTAGATTCACCCCCTCCAAGGGAGAATTAAACTCCTTTCCAATCCAAAGGTGGTGGATGCTTCTGTTCGGTGTTGAGGCTTTGTTCATTCATTCAATCATATTTATTGAGCGCTTGCTGTGTGCAAAGTGCTGTACTAAGGGCTTGAGCACTGTACTAAGTGCTTGAGGCTTGGACCTGCTTCAGATGCTTAACACATCGGCGTCTTGAGCAGTTTCATCCATGTCAACCCGGAGCCACATTCAACACTGGCCGGCCAGCCTACCAAGCTTCTGATGAGGTCCAACGACGTGGCCATTTTACCAACATAATGTCGGCAATAGCTTCAGCACAACTTTTCTGAGCTGGATGGATGCTGAGGGTGGGAGAATCACAGGGTTCCTAAGCAGTCCTAAATGGTGACCGGATTTGGGGCCACAGCAAGCAGGAGCAGTTGAAAAGATACTATAAGGACACACTGAAGCCCAGCTTCAAGGAATGTGGTGTATCTGCAGAACACTGGGAGAGAACAGCAGGCAAGTCACCAGTCTGGCAGGCAGCAGTTAGAGATGGGGCAGATCATTTTGAACAAAAGTTTCAGTCATCTGAGGAGGCAAAGAGGTGTGATTCCAAATAGCAGTAGGCTTTACGAAGGATAGAGTCACGAATCAAAGGCCGTCGTCTCGTACGCTTGTGTTGGAAATGTCTTCCGATCCCACATCAGTCTTTCCGGTTACATTAATGATGATAGTAGTAGTTGTAGTTGTAGTAGTGGTAGTAGTAGTAGCATTAATGGCATTTATTAAGTGCTCACTGGATGATTAACAGAGTACTCTTCAATCACAAAAGTATTCTTCATATGAGGCAGTCACAAAACTCAGTACAGTATATTTTAAAAAGACATTGAGAATTAGGTGTCCATTAGTAGAATCAAACAGTGATAACGTGAGCAAATTATATCTCTGTGATATGTTACACTAGGTTGCTTTTTCTGAATTTGTTTACCTGGGAAGGACTTCACTGCAAGTCTTTGTTAAGTGGGTGAGAGAAAAGGGGTTTTACTATATTCAAAGACTGGCTACAGGCCTACAGGTTCATATTATTTTCAACTAGTGGCACTTAGAAAGCCCCAAGAAGCTGCCATATATTATTGGAAAGAATCCTGTCCTATAAACTCTGTCACTATACCAAGAACAATATAATGAAGCTCAGCTTGGGAAGAGACAGGGGGTTATTCTTGGGAATCATTAGCATGTTCCCTGGTCCTGTCAGAGTAAATTTCACCTCCTTCAGAGAGAAGCCTGAAGGGAGCCGCTCTCCTGTGCCTCGTCAAACACTGTGCAGGTTCTTACATTTCAAGAGAGGAAGCAAATATGTCCCTAGTGACACTGCAAAAACATGACAGAAGTCACAGATTACCTCTGTTCCTTAGCTTTGCCTCCTCTGAAGCCTCACCCAGGGCCCAAATGATTCTTACAGTTTCTGCAGTAATTCTCTTTTCTGCCACCCTTAATCATTTTGTGACTGTAAATAATCTTTGCCTCTGTGCATTTTTGGAGCTTCAGTCTTCTACTGAAATATAAAATAGGATTGCCTAGGCTTGTTCTCTTGGCCCCTTCAAGATCTAAGTTCAATATTATTTCAAGGTTGGTTCTGTTACTATTTATTTCCTCAGTGACATTTTCTAAAGGAATAAGTCCTGATTTGTTTACATCACCTAGTGAACGATAGTTAGGAGAGCGGAGGATTGAGAGTTCAGGTTTTATGGCAACCCACACAAATCCTTATTCATTCATTCATTCGATCATATTTATTGAGCGCTTACTGTGTGCAGAGCACTGCGCTAAGAGCTTGGGAGAGTACAACAATAAACAGACACATTCCTGCCCACAATGAGCTTAGAGTCTAGAGGCAGGGAGGCAGATATTAATTTAAGAAAATGAATTACAGATACTTGCATAAGTGCTGTGGGGCTGGGACGGGGGAAGAACAAAGGGAGCAAGTTAGGGTGACACAGAGGGGAGTGGGAGAAGAGGAAAAGGGGTCTTAGGGAAGACCTCTTGGAGGGGATGGGCCTTCAATAAGTCTTTGAAATGGGGGAATTGTAAGATTGGAGGGAGGGCATTCCGGGCCAGAGGCAGGACTTGGGCGAGGGGTCGACGGATGGCGAGCTAGCTGAGATAAAGGCATAGTGAGAAGGTTAGCATTAGAGGAGTGATGTGTGCCAGCTGGGTTGTAGTAGAAGAGTAGCAAGGTGAGGTAGGAGGGGGCAAGGTGACTGAGTGCTCTAAAGCCAATGGTGAGGAGTTTTTTTATGCCTTATGTGTGCCGGAGTACCTATAAGCGGGCCCAATCCTGGGTTTGGGGTGTGGTCCTTCTAGTCTCCTACTTTGACCTCAAAACAAAGAAAAAGCTCTCCTCAGCCACCCCCGTGAAGCCTTGTGTTTTCAGGATTTGGGAAAGTAACAATCGAAACGCAATCCTAATCAGAACAAGAAGGTCTGAGTCAAGACCGTAGGCTGTGAGGTACCCAGAATACGTAGGTGGTCCTCCCCTTGTGGGTTGTAATCTCTTCTCTGGTTATTGAATTCTTGTTAGTGCGATAACCAAACTGTAAATACCACTCAGCAGTCTTGGACTTGGTGTCTGGATGACTTGAACTTCGTGTGACCTTGGTGCTTCACCTCATGATTGTTGGTTTATTTGAATCGTTTGAAATTCACTGGGGAATGGGAGGAGAGGAACTCAGATTATTTTTCTTGTCTATCTTTTGCATCTTTTTTTAAACATTCTGTGTCTCTGTTATTGTTGGCAAACATGATTCCTTTCTGAATAGTACTCTGTGAGATATTTTTGTTGTCTTACATCGGTTTAAGTACACTGGCATTTTTAAAAAAACCTGACTGATTAACAATAGACTCTACTTCTCCAAAATGAGAAGTTTGCAATTGCGTGGGCTTCAGATATTCCTTGAAGAGACTCTGGAAAAGAATTTGCAGCAAAATTTGGTTATCGTCTTTCTTCAAGGAGCTCAAAATGTATGCCATATGCCTTACCCTCAGTCTTTCAACATCCGTTTATGGTCAGAGCATATGTTGTATTATTTTGGCTAATTTTTAATGGAAAAAAAGCACAGAGCAATTAAATGGTTCACTGAAGTCTTGCAACTAACTAGTGACAGACCCTAGACTAGCGCTGGACCCTAGTACAATGCTCTCAGATGGAGAGACTTATTATTCCATGAGTGCCTATAATGTATATCAACATCATCATCACCATCATCATCAAATGCCGTTGACGTCGTCTCTGATTCATAGCAACTTTATGGACTTTATCAATAGGGTTTTCTTGGTAAAAAAAATTCAGAAGGGGTTTACCATTGCCTTCTTCAGCGCCGTTGTCTTTGCTCAACATTTTGATCACTTGATCAAAATGCCTTTGACTCTCCCGTGCCACTGCTGCCCAGCACAGGTGAATCAACTTTATCTGATACTTTGGCTTAGATCTTTCCATTGTGGGTGACCCCTGAGAGGGAATATCATTCAGTGGCATAGCTCTAAGCTTCACTGGCGTATGCAGACTCTCCTGCCAAGATAAGGCATTGATTCATAGGAGAGATAATGTGTATATATAAGTGATAAAATTGCCAAGTAGGCCACAGTGAAGTGTGGCTTTGGTTGGGGTCAAACTACAGGTCACACAGCAGGCGAGTGGCAGAGCCAGGATTAGAATTAGGTCCTTCTGATTTCCAGTCCCGGACTCTCCCCACTAAGTCTCACTGCTTCCCCAGGACAGGTCATGTAGACTTAATGGGGTCCCAAGCCATTCCTCTTGGAGCAGTACATCTGGTGTTTGTGGTGATCGTTTTGACTGCGGTTAACAGGTAAGAATAGGTTTCTGCTGAAATCAATTTCCTGCTATATGGATTTCGTTTCATTTCCTGCCGCTTTCCTCATTTGTTTGGCCAGCGATGCCCAGCTTCTGGCTTCTGCCACCATCAGGACTGGTGCTGTAGGCTCTTTTGACTTCCCCTTCCCGGTCATCTAATGAGCCCTTGAGACCATCTCTGGCTCATTATTTCTATCTCTTCTGCAAATGTGTTTCTTGCTTGGCCTCATAGTGGAAATGAGGCTATCCTCATCCACCAGGAATGGGATTAGAAGAAGTTCAGACTCTCTGGCAAGGTGGAGGGGTGGTCATGGGAGAGAGGTGGTGACAAGTCCCAAGCACTTAGTACAGTGCTGTGTACACAGTAAGTGCTCAATAAATACGACTAAATGAATGACAGGCTCAGCCTGGTACAGCTGAGGTTGGAGACGGGTTAATTTGGGACTGTGCCCGAAAAACTAAGAACTACAGCTCCTTCCCCAGTATAAATTTATGACTTTGTTTGAAGAGACAAAGAAGGCTATTCCAGCCCCAAAGACAGCTGAAAAATCATGAATGGAAAGCGACGAGTAAGATGAGATATCAGATACAGTTCATGATAAGCAGAGTGGCCTAGTGGAAAGAGCCTGGGCCTGAGAGACAGAGGACCTGGATTCTAATCCCGGCTCTGCTAATTGCTTGCTGTGTGACCTTGACCTGTGGGCAAGTCATTTCACTGCTCTGTGCCTTCCTTCCTTCATCTGCAAAAGGAGGATTTAATCCTCCTCCTTCCAGTTTAGACTGTGAGCCCTGTGTGGGACAGGCCATATCTGACCTGATTATCTTGCATCTACCAAAGCTCAGAGAACATGGCTTGACACATAGTAAGCACTTAACAAATGCCAGAAGAAAAAAAGAGAGAGAGAGAGAAGGAAGCAGGTACATTTATACATTATGAAGGCCTATTCCTTTTTCTCCCAGGTTTATTGATTTTATTCCTCGATAACACCAGTTCTTGTTATAACTGGGACATTTTTAGTTACTCAGTCTTCATGCATCATTCAGTTTGTTCTGAGGAATCATCCAGATTATTATGGTTGCAATTTTGGCTTCATCTGGAAAGAATGAACTCCACAAAGTACCACGGTTCCCTAATGCAAAACATTCATGCAATCGGCAAGAGAATGGGATGTGATTAATATTGACATTCCAGTTCTACTTAAAAAGAACCAGTGGTCAGACCTGAAAGAGCTGAATATTGTATAGCAACTAAATGCATTCAGTTTCAGCATTCCCAGAAAAGTGTCATTCCAGAATCACTCTCCCATAACTTTTCCATAACCCCCCAAATCAAAACTGGAGCTTCTCCTCTCTTGGCTTCTTCATTCGTATTTCAGATCCCTGGAAACGTGTGTATGTGTATATGCTCTGGATATTTTTGGACTTTTAAGTTCTGGAAGAGTGGCACCCTCTAGATCACCTTGTCCTGCTCTGTTAGAATCAATTTTATGAACCAGTGTGCTTCAGACGGACCATGGCTGTGTAGATATTAGAATGACAGAAAACTCGGCGTAATTGGTGTTGGATTCGCAAATGCACGTTCAAAGCGAGTATTGTGATTCCTCATCTTGCAGGACTAACACATAAGTGACAATTCAGCAGGTGGCTGGGCAACTTTTTCCTAAATTTCTGGTATGTGTAACTCCATCTATTTCCAGAAACACCGTACATGTTAACAATACTTTTGGAAATCGGTCTGGCTCCCCGTCCGCACAATTGCAGGCTACGGGGTGAATCTGAGTCTACATAAAAGACATTCTTGGAAAATTTATCCCACAGAGATTGGTTTTGAAACTGCTTTCACTGACATGCCGTAGGAATAACTTGCCCCTGGGATGTTGATGTAGGGAAGCGGGGGCCCGTTTCTCATTACTTTATTGCTCCAGTATGAGTTGGATTAACTCAATTACTGGGCAGTTCAAATTTTACCCCCATTTACATATGGAATTAGGATTCTCTGAGGACCCAAAACCTGAAACATCCTGGACAGGAGGCTTAGAGGTAAAAAAGGACTCTGTGATTCTTCCCCATAACCTTCGACCTTTATTCTGCTATTCACCACAAGTAAAATTCAAGGACAAAAGATATGTCTGTATTCCAACTTCTTACGCTCTATCAACATGTTTATGTGAAACTTAAATGAGATTTGTTCAACCTCAATTTCCCAGATTGTAGGTGGCTTATCGGGTTATCAGGCAGGGCCTGAAACCCATTCTAGCAGTCTGTGACTACTAGTCAATCAATGGAGTCCTTATTGGGTGCAGAGCACTATACTAAGCGCTTGGTAAAGTACAGTACAATATAGTTGTTAGCCACGAACGCTGCCCACAAGGATCTTACAATCTAGGGGGGAGACAGGCATTAAAATAAATCATTCATTCATTCAATTGTATTTATCGAGCGCTTACTGTGTGCAAAGCACTGTACTAAGCACTTAGGAGAGTACAACATAACAACAAACAGACACATTCCTGCCCTCAGTGAGCTCACAGTCTAGAGGGAAAGACAGATGTTAATGTAAATAAATAAATAGATAAATAAATACATAAATAAATTACAGATGGGGGAAATACCAGTTGTTATATCTGAGTTCTTTCATTCAGTTTTACAATGCCTCTGCTTCCTCGTCCATTTCCTTCTTCGTTCCATGTTTATTGAACTCATACTGCTTACAGAGCATCGTACTGACTGCTGGGGAAAGGAAGGAGGATGATGATTCAGACATAGTCCCCTGTTCAAAGGGGGATCACAGCCTAAGGGGAGGGATGTATGGCACTGGACTCACAGGGAAAATTGAATAATAAAGCCACATAAGGAACAAAGACAACAAAAGAAACAATATGAGCTACAGTTCATTACTGCTAAAGGAGCTGTTTTCAGGCTCCTCAAAGCTCTGGAAGGCCGATCAGAGAATACCCACCTCATCGAGTATTTCACATAAGATTTAAAAAGAAAATGCTGGCAATGAACATTTGCCCACCGTTTTCATCCTCCTGTATTGGACCAAGCAGAGTGGTGGAAACATAGTACTAGATTATTTTTGTAAGAACCTTTCAAAAGGCAAAGGAAGTAAACTGAGGTAGTGAGAGTCCTTTGGAGCTGGGCTTGGAGGTGGATTACTCTATGTAGGGCCAAGAAGCCAAGACTGAGAAGCAATGTGGCCTAATGGGAAGGGCATGGTCTTGGGAGTCAGAGGACCTGGGTTCTAATCCTGGTGCTGCCATTTGCCTGCTGTGTGACTGTTGACTATCAGTTAATTTCTCTCTCCCTCCTACCTAGACTGCGAGTCCTATGTGGGTCAGGGGCTGTTTCTGACCTGATTATCTTGTCTCTAGTCTCACTTATTACAGTATTTGGCACACAGTAAGCGCTTAACAAAAGACATTCAGTGACATCCACATCAGCCAGAGGGTACGGCAGATGAAAATCGGATTGTTGGGCATAAAACTGGATGAATGACCAACCCTAGGCCAGCCCCTGTGAGCAGCATGGCTCAGTGGAAAGAGCACAGGCTTTGGAGTCAGAGGTCATGGGTTCAAATTCCGGCTCGGCCAACTGTCAGCTGTGTGAGTTTGGTCAACTCACTTAACTTCTCTTTGCCTCAATTACCTCATCTGTAAAACGGGGATTAAAACTGTGAGCCCCCCGTGGGACAACCTGATCACCTTGTAACCTCCCCAGCGCTTAGAACAGTGCTTTGTCCATAGTAAGTGCTTAACAAATACCATCATTATTATTATTATTATTAATTCAAATAGGTTAAATCATGGGCTAAATCACAAAGAGCATAGCCCAGTGGAAACAACATGGACCTGGAGTCAGAGGACCTGGGATCCAATTCTAGGCCCGCCACTTGCCTGCTGTGTGACCTTGGGTAAGTCACTTCAGTTTTCTCTGTTCCTCATCTGAAAAATGGGGATAAAATACCTGTTCTCCGTCCTTCTTAGACCGTGAGCTCCAAGCGGAACAGGCACTGGGTCTCATGTGATTAGCTTGCATCAATCCCAGCCCTTAGTAGAGTGCTTGGCACAGGGTAGGTGCTTCACAAATACTGCAATTATTGTTAGCCTAGGCACATCCATCCCTCTTTTCCATATCTATGACTGGCTTTTTTAAATGGACATTGCCAATACTCTGCATGCATGCTTGAGGACAAATACTGTAGTTAAAAACGCCTTTCATTATGAGAAGCGACAAATAGAGCAATGAAAAAACCGAAGCCTTATGATGCTCTGACAACACATCATACTGTTCTAATAGTAAGTGATCTTTAAAAATCATAATTATAATGGTGATGGTATTTGTTAAGCTATGTGTTAAGCCCTGTTCTAAGTGCTGGGGGAGATACAAGCTAATCAGGTTGGACACGGTCCATGTCCCACTTTGTCCCACGTGGGACTCACAGCATTAATCCCCGTTTTACAGATGAGGTAACTGAGGCAGAGAAGTTAAATGACCTGCCCAAGGTCACAAAGCCGACAAGTGGCGGAGCCTGGATTTGAACCCTGGTGCTTCGGATTCTCAGGCCCGTGCTCTATCCATTGGACCACACTGCTTCTCAGAGAACATCAGTTAGGGAGGTCCCTTAATTGCTAATCCAGTCAATCACGGGTATTTATTGAATGCTTACTGTGTGCAGAGCACTGTACTAGGTGCTTGGGAAAGTACAGTACAGTAGAGTTGGTAACCGAGTTCCCTGATTAGCTTAGAAGATATTCAAAATGCCTAGGTTTTTTCTGCCTAGGAACCACTGACAGTTAGTTGACTTTATTCTACCATTTTGTGTTTTTAGCTGTTCTGTTGACTGCATCCTCCCCCGAGCTTGGCAATGTACCCTATGCCAAATCGGCCCTGAAAGTGTGTGCAGGCACAAAGCATCCTACATTCATTCATTCAATTGTATTTATTGAGCACTTACTGTGTGCAGAGCACTGTACTAAGCTCTTGGGAGGTACAAATCGGCAACATATCTGTCCTCTAGACTGTAAGCTTGTTACGGGCAGGCATGTCCGCTAATTCTGTTGTATTGTACTCTCCCAGTGGTACAGAGCTCTGCACTAAGTAAGCGCTCAATAAATACAATTGATTGATTGCTTACTTGGGCACAATCCTGTCTCTGGGTTGGTCAACATGTAGTCTCATATAATAAAACTAATGGCTAATTAACACTAAAAGCAATAATAATGAATTGAGATTACATGATTTGTTACCTCACAGGGCTAAATACTCTGCATATATTAATCCATGAATTCTCTTGAAGCTCTCTGAAGTAGATAATATGGTTTTCCCCATTCTACCGATGAAGAGAGTGAGACAAATTCTTACAGTTCAGAAATCCCCAGCTTTAACTGATAATGTTCATCAGCTCTTTTCCTTTCTGCAGAACACCTTAGTGGCTCAGGTGAGAGAAGTTATTCTCCTCTCTGTTGGGCCAGCAGACGGATTATTCTTTCATGATAGGGACAGCATGGTACAACCATTAAGCTTGCAAAATCCCTCAGCAGTTGGCTGTTAGTGGCAACAATGAAAAGCAGAAAGTGCTAAGTGGGAGAGATCATTATAATGACAGAGGTAGATCATACATTTAGTAAGGGAGCCTGAATTAGGCCAATAGAACTAACAGGGCTTGGGGACAATAAATCGGTCAATTGTATTTATTAAGCTCTTACTATATGCAGAGCACTGTACTAAGTGCTTGGGAGAGTACAATATAACGGAGTTAGTAGGCACATTCCCTGCTCACAACAATGTGGCCTAGTGGATAGAGCATGGGCTTGGGAATTAGAAGGACCTGCGCTCTAATTCCAACTGCCACTTGTCTGTTGTGTGACTTTGCACAAGTCACTTAACTTCTCTGTGCCTCAGTTACCACATCTGTAAAATGGGGATGAAGACTGTGAGCCCCAGGTGGGGCACGGACTGATTAAGTTGTGCCTACCCCAGTGGTTAGTACAGTGCCTGGCCTTAACACTTAACAAATACCATTTAAAACACAAAAATGAGCTTATAGTCTAGAGGGGAGACAGACATTAATATAAATAAACTATGGCTATATACATACGGGCTGTGGGGCTGAGGGAGGGGTGAATAAAAGGAGAAAGTCCAAGTGCAAGGGTGACACAGGAGAGAGTGGGAGAAGAGGAAATGAGGGCCTAGTCAGGGAAGGCCTCTTGGAGGAGATGGGCCTTCAATCAAGTTTTGAAGGTGAGAACAGTGATTGTCAGACATGAAGAGGGGGAGTATTCCAGGCCAGACACAGGATGTGGACAAGAGGTTGGTGGTAAGATGGACAAGATCGACGTATAGTGAGTAGGTTGGCATTAGAGGAGCAAAGATTGCAGGCTGGATTGTAGTAGGAGAGGAGTGAGGTAGTTAGGAGGGGGAAAAGTGATTGAGTGGTTTTAAGATGATGGTAAGGAGTTTCTGTTTGATGTGGAAGTGGATGGACAACCACTGGAGGTTCT
Organism: Tachyglossus aculeatus; assembly: GCF_015852505.1. Lineage (NCBI taxonomy): Eukaryota > Metazoa > Chordata > Mammalia > Monotremata > Tachyglossidae > Tachyglossus > Tachyglossus aculeatus. Next base: position 12,326,156 of record NC_052091.1, on the reverse strand, counting down.
TGAAGAGTGGGGAAACATGGGCTGAGTTTTTTTTTTATGGTATTTGTTAAGGACCTACTCCGTGGCAGGCACTGTACTAAGTGCTGGGGTAGATACAAGCTAATCAAGTTGGACATAGTTCCTGTCCCACCTGGGGCTCAGAGTCTTAATCTCCATTTTACAGATGGGGTAACTGAGGCATAGAGAAGTGAAGTGACTTACCTAGGGTCACACAGCTAAGTCACAGAACCTGATTAGAACTCCTGGTGCAAGTCTAGCTACTTTTAGCCTGGCTCTTGCCCTGAGTTGGTGACTACACTCCTGGCTGTTGTTTCTGACTTGGGGACAGGTTTAAAAGGGGGGGCCCCCATGTTGTCAAAAGTCAGAAACAGGAGGGATGAGATTTCCTCAGCAGTCATGTGGGGACTGATTCCAGAACACTGCTGATTTTCATCAGCCACTGTCCGGGAAGCCAGGAAGGCCTCATTTAAGGTGGAAAGTCTAAATTTTGAGAACAGCTTAGGTATGTCAGTCCACCTGGAAGCCCACGGGATCTCCTCTGGAATGAGGAAGGAGCTAAGGAGAGTTTCCCTTTCTCTGGCTCCATAGACCTGTGCATATTTTTAATCCAGAGGGTGAGGGAATCTCACCGTGTTGCTTCCACAGCCTTCAATGTGTCCATTCCTTCCTCTGGCCCTACAATTACTACTACTGGGTTTGATTACAGCTGCAGTGATGGCAAGAATTCATGTTTCTGATTCACAAACTTAGATCTTGATCTACCTGAAAAAGGTTTGGGAGCCACAGAAGAGCTGAGTGGAAAGATGTGAAAAGAGAGCCTAGGAAGTGACTGAAGAGAAAGAAAAGAGACAAAGAGAACAACTGAAATAACCTTTGGGTGCAAATTTCATTCACAACATTTACAGGGATCTCCAGGCAGCTCTGTCCTCATTGATTTCAGACAACCAGGCAAACCCACACCTGCAAGCCTCTCAGCCTGAACAGTGAACACATGTCATTTTAGGTAAGTACTCAGCATTGATTGTATCCCATCCCAGCTCTGCTACTTGTATGCTCTGTGACCTTGGGCAAGTCACCTCATTTCTCTGTGTTTCAGTTACCTCATCTGTAAATTGGGGTTTAATACTGTGAGCTCCATATAGGACATAGACAGTGTCCAACCTGATTATCCTGTATCTCTCTCTCTCAGAGCTTAGAACGGTGCTTGGCACATAGTAAGCACTTAACTACCATAATTATGATTATTAATTTGCCTGGCATGTAGTAAACACTTCACAAATCCCATAAAAACAACAACACAAAAACAAAAACCCACCTATCCGAAGATTGGCCAGCAATCCAGTTTTGTTCTAGGCAGTTCGATTTTCAATGGGCCTGTCTCCCATCCAACGTAGTCCTCTAGACTGTAAGCTCATTGTCTTCAGGGAATGTGTCTGTTAATTGTTATACTGTACATTCCTAAGTGCACAGTACAGTGCTCTGCACACAGTAAGGGCTTAATAAATATGATTTAATGAATGAATGAATGGAATCGGCACCAGACACTTTTAGGTCTGATGTCTTCATTATACGCACCTAACCTCTCCCTATCAGGATTCTTGCTCCTGAGTTCTAAGGCCCAGATACAGCTCCTGTATCCAGAGGGACCTGCAGAACGGAGCACGATGGCTCTAGAGGAAGTGGAAGGGCCAGGGTCTAGGTTCAGGTCCTGCACACTTGGCTTGTTTCCATCAAATGGCGCACGCCCGGCTAATACATGAGACCTCGTGTCCGACATTTATGAATGTTGTCGGAGGCCACCTTACCCTTCTCCTCTGTCCCCTTGCTACTTGTAGTGTCCTTTACTCACTCTGGGGGACTACAAGAGACAAATCTTTAAAGAAAATGAGTTGAAGTGTGCTACTAATGTGCTCTGTTCAGAAATCTTCCCTTTGACATTTAATTAGGAGCCTGAAAATGGATTCTTGCCACCCAAAATAGCGAGTCGACAGGCACATCACTGCTGTTCTGCCTAGGAGTAAACAAGTGCCTTGTTCCAATGGAGAGCAAGCTCATGTTTTCATCAGCTGCATTATATGAAACAGCATGGCATAGCGGATAGAGCAAAGACCTGGGAATCAGAAGGTCATGGGTTCTATTTCCGCCTCCACCACTTGTCTGCTGTGTGGCCTTGGGCAAGTCACTTCACTTCTCTGTGCCTCAGTTGCCTCATCTGTAAAGTGGGGATTGAGACTGTGAGCCCCATGTGAGACAGGGACTGTGTCTAACATGATTTGCTTGTATTCACCCCACCAGAGTGCCTGGCACATAGTGACATACTTAACAAATACCACAATTATTATTATTAAGTTGTGAAGGTAAAGACTGCACTGCACTTTCTCCCTTTCCTTTCGTATCCACTGTCTCCTTGGGCTGTAATGTTAGATCTCTTTCTTTCTTTGCAATTCTTCCCCCTCTTTTCTCAACATCCAACGGATAGGGAGAAATCGGCCTAAATGGCCGCCCAATTACATCAGCTTCTGAGCCACAAACTTCAGGCAAAGGGATCATAATTACTTACTCAAAAGAATCAAGAAATTGACCTATCTCGATTGAATGAGACGTTAATTTAACAGGCCGGTGCATTTTCTGTGGGCCCGAACTCAAGCGATTGTTTAAACGCAGCTGACAACAGTTTTGTCTTGCAGAAAATATCAGGGACAAAGTAGATGAAGTGCAGTTCATACTAATAGGAGGAAATGTCAAACGGTTCAAGAAATGTAAAAACAACTTGAAAACTTGTTTTGGTGAAACCTAAAACCACAAATCCAAACTGCGAGGCATTTGTTTGGTGGTGCTGATTTCAGCCTGCACTGAAAGCTCTGACTAGAACTTGGATTACTGTTTATCCTTCGAAGAGAGAAAAACAAAAACTTGATGAAAGAGATTTTGAAGACCGTTCATGCCCGCATGAGTCTCCCTTTGTTAAAAAGTTCCTTCCACAGCCCAGACCTGGAATTTATGACATGGGGGTGTGGGGGGCATATGAAGCCAAAGTTAGTTTCCACAGCAAAATTTAGCATGAATTAACTGGAGCAGAGTTAAGTAGAATTAAGTAAATCACTGCTCCTTCAAGGCTGACATATGTATGTTGAGTTGAAAACTTGTAAACAGATCATTTCAAACCCAGGACATTATCAAGTGTTAGGTTAGTAAATGCAACATTCATGAGGAGTACTCTCTTCTTTAGGACTTTATAATTTCTCTGTTTAACCTTTCTACAGCAATTTACATTTTCATAGCCTGTAATTAGTAAACCCTTTCAAGACCCCTGGGAGGCAGGTAAATGACCCTCAGTAGTCTCATTTAGCAGCTGGGGGAAAGTGAGGTTGAAATTAAGAGGCTGGCTGCAGAACTGGAAAAGCTCAGAGCACGGTGAAAGGAGAGTGAATTTGGAAGCTCGTTTTCAGGCTTGGACTAGGAGAGGCTCGGAAGTGAGTTCAAGGAACTCAAATGGCTAGCCGAAGGAGCAGCAGTGGTCCAAAAACAGAGCACTCTTCAACCTCTTAAAAGAGAATCGACCCTCCCATGTTCCTTTATCAACACTGGCACCCTTTGCTACCCACCTCGACTGAAAGCAGAAGGTGGTCATCTTTTTATTTAAATGGAGATGTGAAATATAAATAAAAGTAACGTGGTGTAAATCCTTGACCCGTGATCAAACCCAGTTTAGCGTTCTTAATTTCTTAATGGGTTACATGAGGGGAAATTGGGATTTTTGAGGAAAAAGATGGGGGCATTAGAAGGCTTAAGGAAGTTGAATGTGATTCCTGAGTTGTTACTGGGGAAAAAATACAGGAGTATGGATGTCAAGATGTGTGGCCGTGGTCAAGTCACTTCATTTCTCATGTGCCTCAGTTACCTCGTCTGTAAAATGGGGGTAAGACTGTGAGCCCTATGCCGGACAGGGACTGAGTCCAACCTGATTTGTTTGTATCCACCCTAGTGCTCAGTACAGTGCCTGGCATATAGTAAGTATTTAATAAATACCATATTATTATTATAAAGGACCATCATCACGTTGGACCTTTAAGTGTCTTCTGATCCTTCTGTTGGAGGCAGGATAATGTGTCAGAGGAACAATTGGTCTAAACTCTATATTGTAAGCTCCTTGCAGGCAAGTAAAATGTCTACCAACTCTGTTCTATTATATTCTCCCAAGCGCTTAGTACAGTGCTCTACATCCAGTAAGCACTTGATAAACACCACTAACTGATTGATTGGTTGATTAACCCAAGCTAGCCTTTAATTCTTTTGCCCGTTTCTGCCTGTCGGTCCAAGGTTAATCTAAGACTAGAGCTTTGAATATTCTTCAGATAGTTTGGGACAAGAACAGCCAAAGCTTATGGCTTTCTCATTAAGGCAACTAACGGCCAGGCCTGCTTGAGGTGGTAAAGGAGAGAGACAGCCTCCTGAGGGCCTGTCATTTGTGGGAATGGATTTGTGCCAAGGATTTTCTTTACAGAACTTTTGAAACATGGCTATTTTGAGTTCAGCTAATTGTAAAATTAGAAGTCAGTCCGTTTTATTTATTGAGTGCTTACTGTGTGCAGTGCACTGTTCTAAGCACTTGGGAGAGTACAGTATAATGATATAACAGGCACATTCCCTGACCACAATGAGCTTACGGTCTAGAGGGGGAGATGGACATTAATATGAATAAATAAAATTACAGATATGCACATAAGCGCTGTAGTGATCGGAGTGGGGATGAATAAAGGGAGCGAGTCAAAGGGGCAAAGTGGGGAGTGGGAGAAGAGGAAAAATGGGACCTAGTCTGGGAAGGCCTCTTGGAGGAGATGTGCCTTCAGTAAGGCTTTGAAGTGGGGGAGAGTCATTGTCTGTCCCATATGAAGAGGGAGGGAGTCCCAGGCTGGAAACAGGATGCGGATGAGAGGTCGGTGGCGAGACAGATGAGATCGAGGTAACAGTGAGTTGGTTAGCATTAGAGGAGCGAAGTATGTGGGCTGGGTTGTAGTAGGGGAGTAGCGAGGTGAGATAGGAGGGGGCAAGCCGATGGTGAATATTATTTGTCTGATGCAGAGGTGGATGGGCAACCACTGGAGGTTTTTGAGGAGTGGGGAAACATGGCCTGAACGTTTTAAAATTGCTGGTAGGCGGCGTTTACCGTTTGTTTTTTCGAACATTTTATGATCGATCTAGGTTTGAGGGGAATTGGGCCAACTTCCACAAAATATTCCTCTTTATGATGTGATTAAATTTCACCGTGTGCTTGGGGTAGCCCGGCCAGCACCATGTGAGTCAGGGGTAGCTGCCCCAGGGAGGGGGCGTCAAGTCTTTTACCATCAAGTCGTCTAAATGTCTGGAGCCAGATTCTAGATAGCAAGAAGTATGATTGGTTGATTGATTGATTGATCAGTCCTGCAACCGTCCAGAGGGTTGCCAGTTTCAGGATTTTCCCACTTCTTTTCTTTCTGATCCCCTCATCTTCTATTTAGCCCAGTGCAGGAAGATGCCATGTTGCCCCCAAAAGGGGATGTTTTCTCATCATTAGACTCCAACACACTCCCTAATCTGGCTCCGCATCTGTACCCACTCTGAAAACTGGCAGCAGGAGAGCCAGAGAATGAGACCGTACTGCATATCAAAGGGTCTGCTTTATTTCAATGGAATTGCTAGATCAGTTTCAAAGGGAACAAACCCACTTTTTCTATACCTCTGGTAAATAATGCTGTTTGACTGTAGCTAGCAAGTGCTGATTTGGAATTCAGCGGGGGAAACGCTGTCATGATGTTTAATTTTTGACCTCGAGCAATTTATTAGGCAGCCTTTTCCAACTGTGACAATCATACATGGACCTCATTCCCGAGGGAGACTTAATAACAGTTCTTAAACTTAGGAAGAGGTATTGAATGGTTAACAGTGAGCAGCTGTTCTCCATTTCCACCGAGTAAGACTAGAGAATAATAATAATAATAACTGTGGTATTTGTTAAGTGCTTGCTATGTGCTAGGCACTATACTAAGCACTGCGGTGGGGATATAAGTAAATTGTTTTGGACACAGTCCCTATTTTACATGGGGCTCACAGTCTTAATCCCCATTTTACAGATGAGATAACTGAGGTCCAGAGGAGTAAAATGACTTGTCCAAGGTCAAACAGCAGACAAGTGGCTAAACCAGGATTAGAATCCATGACCTTCGGACTTCCAGGCCTGTTGGAGAAGCAGCGTGGAAAGAGCACGGGCTTGGGAGTCAGAGGTCATGGGTTCTAATCCCGACTCTTCCACTGACCAGCTGTGTGACTTTGGGCAAGCCACTTGACTTCTCTGTGCCTCAGTTACCTCATCTGTAAGATGGGAATTGGGACTGTGAGCCCCAAGTGATACAACCTGATTACCTCATATCTACCCCAGTGCTTAGAACAGTGCTTTGCACATAGTAAGCGCTTAAAAATGCCATCATTATTATTATTACTGGGCCAATGCAACTGGAGGGATTAAAGATAGACATTACTTGATTGTAAGGTTTGGAGAACACAGGAATGTGCTGAAGCAAGAAGTTGTCTGTTTTCCTTTTCTAGAGTTTTTTGCTTTGATTTTCAAGGAGAGTTTGTGCGACTGCCTGCACTGCCTGCCTGGAGGTAGTGGTGAACAATACAATTGCCCTCTTGAAGTACCTTCCACTCCTAGGATTTTTCTGTCCTAAAATACTCTTAAAATAAACCTTCTTTTAGCATCCAAGAATTATCGACAGTAGCTCTCTAACCTGAAAGATATATTTCTGCATTGGAAGGGTTTGAAGAAAAGAATTTTCTTTTCCATTCCTGCCTAGTTCTGCCTAAAATGATTGCTTTCGCAGAAGAGCTAGAGTGCCTATAAAAACCTCCTCCTCACCGCTCTGCCAATATACGTGTCTTAAGGGCAAGTATTTACCAGAAAGAACTCTCTGGAAGAAATACTTCTTGCTCTGAATCTACACAGGGAAAACTTCAGGTTAAAAACTAACCTTGGGACTGACTGTTCCCAAGCGCTTAGTACAGTGCTCTGCACACAGTAAGCGCTCAATAAATACGATTGATGATGATGATGATGATGACTGAACTGAAAAGAAGCGAATAGAGCACAAACCTTGGAGTCAGAAGGAACTGAGTCCTAATTACCACTCTGCCACTAGTCTGCTGGGTGACCTTGGGCAAGTCACATCGCTTCTCTGAGTCTCAGTTACCTCGTCTGTAAAATGGGGATTAAACTGTGCACCCTATATGGGACATGGACTGTGTCCAACCTGATTAGCTTGTCTATACACCAGAGCTTAGTACAGTGCCAGGCACACAGCAAGTGCTTAACAAATATCATAACAGAAAATACAGCAGTTCACATCGAACGAGTCCCACCTCCAAGCCCAGCCTGAGTACCTTGACATCACTATTTCTGTTTGACGGGGAAATTTCCAGAATTCTTTGAGGGGCAGATGTCAGCCATATGAAACCCCAGTGAGACATGAGGAAGTGATCCCACAGCAAAACTGTTCGGCCTCTGTGCTCACAACTTGACGTTTTCCCATTTTTCCACACTGAATTGTGACAAGCATTGATACTTTCCAACCTCCCCCTTTATAGTTGGTGAACAAGACAGTTTCATGTTAGCGCAACTTTGAAACGGTGGATCCATGAACTTTTTCCAACATGCTGTCAGTGTTGCCCTGTGTGAAAAGGGACATTGCTCATTACGACATAGCCTAAAGCTGCTAATTTCTGAGTCCAAGTCTTGCGTTACTGTTGTACTTTGGAGCGTGATGCAGTGCAAGGTGCCTAATGGGTGCTCAATAAATGTCATTACTGTTACTATTGACTGCTAGCATATGGCGAGAGAGAGAGAGAGAGAGAGAGAGAGCTTTAATTATTGACTCTATTGTCCATGACTAGGGATTGGATATAACTGATCACCCAGTGTGAATATCTTTTGAAATTTCCCACCTTAATAGTTGCATTAATAATTAACTTTATTGTTCACTCACCAGTAACCAAGAGACACAAGTACATTATCTTTCCCTTCTCTTCTGAGTGTTCTATGGATCTCTTGTGGGACAGGGAATGTAGTCATATTTGTTATTTGCCCTAGTGTTTAGCTCAGTGCTTGGGATACAGTAGGCTCTTAAAAAATACCATAACTAACTCAGAGTTAGTTAATTACTGAATTAGTTATGGTATTTATTAACTAATGGTTGTGGAGGGTTTTGATGATTTTAAAAGCTCCTTGAAGTAATCTTCGGGATTCAGAAATTACAAACCAGCTGGCTTGTTAATGTATAGTTTGGATGCGTTCATCCAGCTTTTCACACTAAATGGTCCATGTCAAATTAGTTATTAGAATCATAAATCATCATCATCATCAATCGTATTTATTGAGCGCTTACTATGTGCAGAGCACTGTACTAAGTGCTTGGGAAGTACAAATTGGCAACATATAGAGACAGTCCCTACCCAACAGTGGGCTCACAGTCTAAAAGAATGAAATCCTGTTTTAGAGTTTATAATGAAGGTAATTTCCAGTTGATACTCATTGGTTTCATTAGAACTCACTGGGTAATTGGGTTTCTTTCTAGGAAAGTGATTAAAACATACTTGGTCTTTAGCTGGGTATTAAAAACAACTCTCATGATTTGCTCATCGCTTTCCTCTCTGTTCTAATACATTTTAAAATTGTACTTGTTTGATTAAATTGCTTTTGCATGATTAGGAGCCCAAGGTGGATTTTTGCAAAATGTAATGTGTAGTGGATTTGATTTGTTTAAGGTTCCATCTTGGTTTTTTGTTTTCTAGGGTCTGAAGTACCCCTCTGTGCAGGAGTATTTAATCTTTATACAATAACTTTGAGGCAAAATGTTTAATATGCTTGCTATATGCCTGGTAATCTGGAGGAACCTTTTCAAGAGGTCAAAAAGCCCCACTAGAATTAAAATTTCTCTGGGAGAGTCTGTAGTAATAATAATACTAATAATGATATTTGCTAAGCGCTTACTATGTGCCAAGCACAGTGCTTACTATGTGCAAGACACTGTAAGCACTGGAGTGGACACAAGCGCATTAGGTTGGACACAGTCTCTGTCCCACAGCCTCAATTCCCCATTTTAGAGATGAGGTGACTGCGGCCCAGAGAAGTGAAGTGACTTGCCCAAGGTCACACAGCTGATAAGTGGCAGCAGGATTAGAACCCATAACCTCGTGACGGTAGTAAAATGACTCCCAGAATAGCTCTGTTTTTATCTACTGGCAATTCCTGCTCTCTGTTCAGGTAATGGAGACTTTTCCTTTTCTATAGCCTTTCTCTTTCAGACTTTATTTTGGGCTCTCCCCTTCTATTTTTCCATTGTCCCTTGTCCTGTGCTGACTTGTTTTCATTTCTTTTTTCATTTGTCATTTGATTTAATATTTTATTCTCACATTTTCCTGTGCATCTGATCCCTTAACCCCCCTACTGTTCCCACAGGCACGGGACTTTAATGCCAGTGCCCAAGCTGCTTGAGCTCCCAAGGAGTTGGGTAACCGAAACCCTGTCCAGTTACTTCCCTCTTTTGATCTTGTTTCATCTGTGTATTTTTCTTTCATAGTAGTACCCCTCTCCTCTTCTTTCCTCCTTTCTCTTCAGCCACAGCCAAGGCAACAGCCTGCTGGATTGTGGTGCTACAACAGCGTTGGCTGCAGTCCCCTTGACTGTAAAGGAGTTAAGTGTATAAAAAAAAACACTGAGTGCTCTTTGCAAATGTTCCACCCTCTTATCCACCTGCTTACCTGTTGCCTTCTGTCTCCCAGTAGGACCACTACCAGCAGGAAGAGAATTTGAGTTGTGCTGAGCAAACCACTAACAATTCTCAATATCATGGTTATTGGTCCAGTTTTCAATTAATCCGTTCATTCATTCATTCTTTTAATCGTATTTATTGAGTGCTTACTGTGTGCAGAGCACTGGACTAAGCGCTTGGGAAGTACAAGTCGGCAACATATAGAAACGGTCCCTACCCAACAATGGGCTCCCAGTCTAGAAGGGGGAGACAGGTGACAAAACAAAACATGGAGACAGGTGACAAAGTCATCAGAACAAATAGAATTAAAGCTATATGCACATCATTAACAAAATAAATAGAACAGTAAATATGGACAAGTAAAATAGAGTAACAAACCTGTACAAATATATACACAAGTGCTGTGGGGAAGGGAAGGAGGTAGGGCAGGGGGGATGGGGTGGAGGAGAGGAAAAAGGGGACTCAGTCTGGGGAGGCCTCTTGGAGGAGGTGAGCTCTCAGTAGGGCTTTGAAGGGAGGAATAGAGCTAGCTTGGCGGATGTGTGGAGGGAGGGCATTCCGGGCCAGGAGAAGGACATGCTCAATAAATGTGATTGATTGATTGATTGATTGATTGATTGATTGACGTGGGCTGGGGGTCGACGGCGGGACGGGCGAGAACGAGGTTCAGTGAGGAGGTTAGCGGCAGAGGAGCGGAGGGTGCTGGCTGAGCTGGAGAAGGAGAGGAAGAGATATGAAACGTGTTCATGTTTTATATTAAGTATCCCAGCCTCCCTCCACCTCAGGCCACTGCTTCTGAATTCCACGGCTTGGAAGCGGTAACCTTGCTTTTAGGGAGCTGGGAATTCTAGGACTCTGGAGCAAGTAGTGTAGGGTAGCAGGGGGTGGTGGGATGTGTTGCAATTATGCCCATCTCAGCCCTCAGCGCATGGCAGTCAAAAACAAGTTCCCCCTCTAGACCGTAAGTTCGTTGTGGGCAGGGAATGTGTCTGTTTATTGTTATATTGTACTCTCCCAAGCGCTTAGTACAGTGCTCTGCACACGGTAGGCGCTCAATATGAATGAATGAATGGATGAACCAGGCAGGAGATCTAGACAGCCTGCATTCAAATGCATTCAGAAGCAACATGCTCTAGTGGATAGAGCATGAGCCTGGATTCTGGTGAATCAGGACCGCTAAAGTAGCAGCCCCTCTCTGGTTCTCTGTGGCTTAGTCCTAAAATCATACAGTGGTATTTGTTAAGCACTTACTATGTGTCAGTCACTGTATTAAGCTTGGGTAAATAAAACAATAATAACAATGTTATTGTTGCCAACTTATGTTGCCAACTTGTACTTCCCAAGCGCTTAGTACAGTGCTCTGCACGCAGTAAGCGCTCAAAAAATACGATTGAAGAAGAAGAAGTCAGAACCCCAATTTACAGATGAGGTAAATGAGGCCCAGGAAGTGAAGTGACTTGTCCAAGGTCACACAGCAGATAAGTGGTGGAGCTGAGATTGGAACCCATGACATTCTGATTCCCAGGGCCATTCTCTATCCACTGTGCCATGCTGTTCTTCTTTAAGGAACAGAACTCCTGCTGCAGAAAGCAGTTCCTCCCTTTACGCTGTCCCTGGAGCGTAAAGGATGGAGGGGGGTCGAGGGGGAGAGGAAGGAAGGGGCTCAGTCTGGGAAGGCCTCCTGGAGGAGGTGAGCTCTCAATAGGGCCTTTAAGGGAGGAAGAGAGCTAGCTTGGCGGATGGGCAGAGGGAGGGCATTCCAGGCCCGGGGGATGACGTGGGCCGGGGTTCGATGGCGGGACAGGCGAGAACGAGGTACGGTGAGGAGATTAGCGGCTGAGGAGCGGAGGGTGCGGGCTGGGCTGGAGAAGGAGAGAAGGGAGGTGAGGTAGGAGGGGGTGAGGGGATGGACAGCCTTGAAGCCCAGGGTGAGGACTGAGGATGAACCTCAGTCCTGAAACTATAGGACTGAGAACTGCGCGAAGGAATTGTTGACGCTGCTAGTTGTTTGCACTATACCCCTGCCACTTCTGGTGCCTACCAGTTGTATTCCCCTTGGGGCACAGAGTGGAGCAGGCAATTAGGCAGGCAGGGACGCCACGCATTGCCAAATGCTCGGGACCCATTTAAGGCCAAAGTGACTGCAGCAGAATGCCAGTGCTGGGCCACAGAGCCGTAACCTGGGGGTGGTGGCCTGGGTGACCCACTGGGGTTTTTGCCACCCACATTAGCCAGATACCGTTCAGGATTCCTGCTGGACCTTTCCACCTCACAAAACATCCTAGGTGATTCTTCAGTCGGACATGGCATCGCCGATATAGAGAAGCACCCTGGACTAGTGGAGAGATCACGGGCCTGGGAATCAGAAGGACGCGGGTTCTAATCCTGGCTCCGCCACTTGTCTGCTGGGTGACCTTGGGCAAGTCATTTAACCTCTCTGTGCCTCAGTTCCCCTCTCTGTAAAATGGTGATTAAGATTGTGAGCCCCATGTGGGACAGGGATTACGTCCAACCTGATTTGCTTGTACCTTCCCCAACACTTATTACAATTTCTGGCATATAGTAAGTGATTAAGAAATACCACAATTGTTGTTATTGCTGGCAGAGCCTGAAAAGGCTTTCCCCTACTTGCAGAGCTGGGATTAGAACCCAGGACTCTTAAATCCTATTTTTTCTACTGGACTAACAGCAGGTCTTTGGTTTACATTCTGCAAGACTGAGCCCCTTCCCAGACTGAGCCCCTTCCTTCCTCTCCCCCTCGCCCCCCTCTCCATCACCCCATCTTACCTTCTTCCCTTCCCCACAGCACCTGTATATATGTATATATGTTTGTACATATTTATTACTCTATTTATTTTACTTGTACATATCTATTCTATTTTATTTTGTTAGTATGTTTGGTTTTGTTCTCTGTCTCCCCCTTTTAGACTGTGAGCCCACTGTTGGGTAGGGACTGTCTCTATATGTTGCCAACTTGTACTTCCCAAGCGCTTAGTACAGTGCTCTGCACACAGTAAGCGCTCAATAAATCCAATTGATTGATTGATTGATTGATTGCAAGCTACTTGAGCCCATGGCGACTCAGCTGGCAGGTCACAGAGCAACAAGATTCCCCCTTTGCCTATGGCGGTCCAGTGATGGATTTTCCCAGGAGCGATACATGCATATCAATCCATCAAACAATTGATCATATTTATTGAAGTGCTCACTGTGTGCAGGGCACTGTACTAAGCACTTGAAAGAGCACAATACAACAATATAATAGTCACATAGTTCAGATAGCGCCCTTTTCTTTGACTAGCAATCAGTCTATAGCATTTATTGAGCCGTTACTCTGTTCAGAAAACTGTACTGAGCGTTTGGGAGCAGAAAGGATGGTACAAGTTTGAGCGTCTCTGGGCGGCACAATGACAGAGTTCCCCCTCTCTGGGCAACTACTGAATTCACCCCCACCTGAAACCAACAGTGTCCTCAGGTTCATCATCATCATCATCATCAATCGTATTTATTGAGCGCTTACTGTGTGCAGAGCACTGTACTAAGCGCTTGGGAATTACAAGTTGGCAACATATAGAGACAGTCCCTACCCAACAGTGGGCTCACAGTCTAAAAGGTTCCAATTCTCCCTGCTAGGAAAATATGCCTATAGAGAGATGGATCTATTTTCAAAGAAAAACATGAAAAATTATTTATATTCTCTCACAATATCAAATACTTCTCTGCAATTCAGGTCATGTTTTGGGGATTTTGCACACACACACACACACACACACACACACACAAAGCATTTAAATCCAGGGACTCAACTGAACAGATCTCTTCCATTCCCTTTCCAGATTCAGATTTGGCTCAGAAATCAGATTCTAGCCTAGTGTGCACAGAATCTCTCTCTCAGTTCAGTCTGTGACTTCAAGTGGGATTAACTTTTCCCTGTTATTAAAATTTCTGGGACTGTTCTTCCTACTGTGTTGATTAATTCTTAACAATTTTCCAAAGCGAAGAAGAAAAAGAAATGGCCTCTCCAGAGAAGCATTGATGTGCAAAAAAAGCCCAAAGCTGCTCTCTCATAAAAGAGCTGGGCTCTTTTATAGAATAGAATCAATTTTATATATAGAATCAATCACAGTTTTAGACAGCCTCACCCGGAAGCGCTGATCCAGGTACATATGCCCAAACTCATCCTTATTATGTCTAACTGATCCCTGATCATTGAACTAAAATGAACGGGCACGTAGTTTTCTGATTGATTTTTTTTCCTCTGTTGGGAAGAACTGCTCAATTACTTTGCATGAAAAAGGTGGAGAGACAGTTTCATAAAGAAGGAATTCAGAGACTTTTTGCTTAAAATATCTACAATCTACAGGGTGGTCCATTGAAATGGAACCACATGGAATAATCAATTTTATTTCTTTCAGATATATGTATATTTTGGACAACTAAGCAGAAATAATTTATTTCTTTAAAATTAAAATGTGCAAATCATTTTGATGTGAGGAACCTCTGCTGTAAAAATAAAAAAGGATTTTCAGTGTGTTCTTTTCCCTAAGGTTACACTTAAATGAATCACCCTGTAGAGTGTGGTGGTTTTTTATGCATTAAGGCTGTCTATCCTGGCCTGAAAAAGGTGCAAGATTTTCTTTGTGCCTTTCAAGTAATTTATTCCTCCACTTTTGTTTTTACAATGGTAGTAGCTGAAAATTGTGCAAGAATGGGAAAACTGTACCCAGCTCCATGACCATATTTTGCAGTTTCCATAATTATTCTTCTTCTTGCCTTTTAAAATGGTCTAAAACCAATACTAATTTCATTTTAGCTAACCTAATCTAATACTTTTAAACTTGATTTTTTAAATGTATTAAAGCAACCCAGAACTTGTTTGATGTCTACAGAAGTCCATTCAAGCAAATATCAGGATTTTCAAGACTCCAGTCAGAAAAAAAAAATCACACTATGCTCCAACCGGCTACTACTAGGTAGTAATGCAATCGTCGTAAATCTGAATAGTGGGGTTATGATTAAAACCAGACCTTTGAAACTTGGATCACTCGGTGAAATAGGAAACCTGCCTACTTAAGCAAGGGAAACTAATTACAAAAATGAAATTTGGTCTGCAGCTCAACATTGATGCCACTGCGTATTGCAAAAGCTGAGATTTTTTTTTCTACTGCTTTTTTCAAGTATACACTTGGGAGCACCCGATCAACCTGGGTGATGATTACCTGGTGAAATATATACGTAGCGAAGGCCAAGGGAAACTAGCTCATTCTTCTGACAGAATTCAAAAGCTCACTTCCAAATAATCTGAGTTTCTGAATGGCCTGTGTCACAAGAACTGGACAAAATGCTGAGTGTGGGCTCGCAACTTCGCAACGGCGAGTTTGCTTTATTATTACGTTGCCTTCTCTGACAAGATTTTTCCAATGTGCTGAAAACTGATGTGTTGTATCCCCACCCATCTAGTCACTGGTTGCTCCTTCTGCTCCAATGGAAACACAACACTTCAAGGAGGAGAGAGTGGACAAATCATCATCGCTTTAATTAATTCTTTTGCTCAGGTTCTTGGACACAGAACCAAGCTTCATCTGTTGTTCTTCATAGTGTTTACTGAGTGTTTCCTGGAGTACAGGGTACTGTGCTAAGCTCTTGGGGAGACCCCATTCCATTTGTGTTAGTAGACAGGCCCGCAAGGAGTTTAGAGTTTCCATCCTCCATCCACTGAATCATTGCTCAGTGATCAGGTCTTCCCTCCTAGTAGAGTTGACGTAATCATCTGGAAAATCAGCTGGAAAACCCCAAGCTTGGCCTGAATTATCTGGATAATTATCTCAACTCAGGGCTTCTTTTTGTCAGAAGACACCCGGTCATTGGGTTCCTTCTGTTTTTTCTCTTTGATCCCCTGACCCAAAGCCCTTTATGCTACTCGTGCACAGCACAACTGCCTAGTGGCGTTCCTCATTCACCATTCAACAGCATCCATCTCTCAGAGCCGGGAACTAGGTTAGGAAGTTCTCTTTTCTCTGGATCCACTAGATCTGACAAGGGGACCTAATCCAGTGCAGGCAGTTGGAGACATAGCCTGAAACGTGATCTGTAAAAGTTTATTCTGAGAGTTTTCATTTGTTTGTGTCTCCAGTTAGCTGGCAAAATTCTCCATTTCATTGATTCCATATGGTGCAGAGCCCTGTGTGGCCGCAACTCACCAGGAAAGTTGGAAGAGATTTACCTGTGTTCATCTACTTTCTTGTCAGTTTGGCTTGGTGTCTTAGCTCTTCTCTATGACCCGGATCTTGGTGGATTCTGCCTTTTCTCTTGTGTTAGCCACTCCCCAAGTCAGCCAGAGACACTTGCATTTGGCCTTTTTTGTTTCCTAGATGAATTGGCTTGTTCTAGAGGAACTTCTTCTAGAGAATATTCAAGATTTTTTTGAGACTATTTGGTTTGCCATCCGAGATTCACTGAACCACTGAGAAGCAGCGTGGCCTAGTGGATAGAGAACAGGCCTGGAAGTTAGAAGAAAGTGGGTTCTAATCCCAGCTCTGCCACTTCAATCAATCAATCAATCAATGGTATTTATTAAGTGCTTACTACACGCAGAGCACTGTTCTAAGAACTTGGGGGCGTACAGTACAATAGAATTAGAGAAACAGCATGGCTCAGTGGAAAGGGCGTGGGCTTGGGAGTCAGAGGTCATGGGTTCTATTCCCAGCTGTGCCACTTATCAGCTGTGTGAGTTTGGGCAAGTCACTTCACTTCTCTGTGCCTCAGTTACCTCCTCTGGAAAATGGGGATTAAGACTGTGAGCCCCATGTGGGACAACCTGATTACCTTGTATCTCCCCCAGCTCTTAGAACAGTGCTTGGCACACAGTAAGTGCTTAACACATATCAAAATTATTAAATTATTATTAATTAGCAGAAACATTCCCTGCCCCTAATGAGCTTACAGTCTAGAGGAAGAGACAGATATTAATATGAATAAATACATAATTTATAGTAAATAATTTAAAGAGACATACATGATAGTAAATAATTTAAAGAGACATACCTCCTCCAGGAGGCCTTCCCAGACTGAGCCCCTTCCTTCCTCTTCCCCTCGTCCCCCTCTCCATCCCCCCATCTTACCTCCTTCCCTTCCCCACAGCACCTGTATATATGTATATATGTTTGTACATATTTATTTCTCTATTTATTTGTTTATTTATTTTACTTGTACATATCTATTCTATTTATTTTATTTTCTTGGTATGTTTGGTTTTGCTCTCTATCTCCCCCTTTTAGACTGTGAGCCCACTATTGGGTAGGAACTGTCTCTATATGTTGCCAACTTGTACTTCCCAAGCGCTTAGTACAGTGCTCTGTACACAGTAAGTGCTCAATAAATGCGATTGATGATGATGATGATTGCTTTGGGGGCGGGACAAATATCAAATGTCCAGAGGTCAGAGATCCAAGTGCAAAGATGACACAGAAGGGAAAGTGAGCCGGGAAAAAGAGGGCTTTATCAAAGAATTCCTCATGGAGATGTGACCTTAATTGTGCTTTGAAGGTGAAGGGAGTGGTGGTCTGGCATATATGGATGGGGAACGAGTGTTCCAGACTAGGAGGAGGATGTGGGAAAGGGGTCAGCGGCAAGATAGACAAGATCAGGGAACAGTGAGTAAGCTGGTGCCAGAGGAGCAGAGTCTGTGGGCTGGGCTGGAGTAGGAGATGAGTAAAATTGAGGTAGGATGGGTTGAGCCGATTGAGTCCTTTAAAGCTGATGGTAAAGGGTTTCCGTTCGATGCGGAGTTGGATGGGCAGCCTTTGGAGGTTCTTGAGGGGTGGGGAGACATGGACTGGACATTTTTGTTAATAGAAGATCTGTGCAGCGGAAGGAAGTCCTAATTGGAGTAGGGAGAGAAAGGAGGCCGGGAGGTCAGTGAGAAGGCTGATGCAGTAGTCAAGGGGGGATAATATAAGTGCTTGGATCAGCATGGTAGCAGTTTGGCTGGAAAGGAAAGGGTGAATTTTAGCCATGTTGTAAAGGGAGAACCAACAGGATTTGGAGACATATTGAATATGTGGGTGGAATGAGAGAGATGAGTCGAAAACACCGAAGTTACGGACTTGTGAGATCGGGAGGGTACCTGTCTGCTGTGTGACCTTGGACAAGTCACTTAAATTCTCTATGCCTCAGTTACCTCATTTGTAAAATGGGGATTAAGGGACACAAACTATGTCCAACCTGGGTAACTAACCCCAGGGCTTAGTAAACATAATAAACACTTAACAAATGCCACTTTATTTTAAAAAAAGGGCTTTTTGAAAGCACTAAAAGACCTCTGAAAAAATAATAGCTAAGCCAGAGATAATCAGAAGCACACTTAGCCTAGGTGAAAGTGCTTGGCTTTCTTCAGGAGACAGTATTAATAAATTGCCTTTAGTAACAAGTTGCAGGGTGACTATTCCCAGAAGGGGAGGGAGTTAGGGTGGCCACATGGCATTTTAGAATTTTGGACATTGAGATGCATGTTAGGTCACATAGTTTATGCCTGGCACCCAAAGTAACTTGATGATATCTTCTGTAATATTTTGTGGGAGTTTGTCCTTTGCTGGATCCTGAGTGTTTCTCTGGGGGTCCTCTGACTCCCTCCCACTTACTACAGAGGCTTGCCGTTTCCCTCCCAGGTCCCTCTGAATACAACATGCTCCTTCTATCCCAGGAACCAGCAACAGGAACCAACTAGGAAGGAGGCTGGGCCTATAAATATAAATACTGGACCTAAAGGCAACTGGTGCTGTAGTCACACGGGAAGGGGGGCAGTTCAACTGATAACTAGACGGGTATAAATCCAGACCAAAGCTGCCATAGTTGAGTCAGGTCCTCCAAACTCTGATGCCTGATGGGAGAGGGAACTGGAAATAGCCATCAGCTCCCCATTTCCCTTTCTACAATCCTGGTTTACTCCGATCCCAGCGACTCAGCCTGGAACTCTCCTGCTGACAAGGCCTCCGGGAGTCTGGAATGGCCCCAGGAAACTCAGATCCCAACCACTTCGGGGAGGTGGAACCCAGACCTTCCATCTCTGTTTTACAGGACCAAAGGGTGGTGGTTTGACCTGAAAACAGAGATGGGAGTGAGTTCAGCATCACAGTCCTGTTGTGTGGGTTGTGGAAGGGAGGAGGAACTCGCTATGGAGAGACAGGGAATACAGCTGAAAGCAAAAGGACCGCTCATGCCAAATTTTGCTCTCAATTTACTTGCACATAACTCCTCTGGATTTCAGGACTTGCTGTGTAAAATATTGGGCAGCCAAGTTTGTTATTCGAAGAGATGTCATTGACCCAAGTGGCTAGGATCTCCTTGGGGGTAACGTGAGCTTGTGTGGGACACTTCTGCCAGAGTTTTTGGGGCCTGCTGGATGTTCTGTCTCATAGACTGGTCAAAAGCCAGCTTAGCACATAGTAATAAATTGGGTCAGGAAGTTTATGTCATTTCGTAGGCCCCAATTATTGCCATGTGGCCACTTAATAGACTGTACTCTGCTGAGGATTCTGGGATGCTTGATGTTTAGGTAGTGCAGTTTAATGACAGATATATAGCTATTGGAGAGGAGTTTGAAGTAGAATCAGAATGTATTGAAATCAAAAACTCTTTACTCAGAACTATGGGCTGGGTTTGAGGCTGAGGAAATATAAAATTAGTCATCATTAATTTTTATACTCCTGAAATTTCGGGTGCATCAGTTAATGGTATTTATTGAGCACTTACTGTATGCAGACCGCTGTACTAAGCACTTGAAAGAGTACGGTTCAATGTAGTTGGTAGACACGATCAAGAGAAGCTGCATGGCCTAGGAGAAAGAGCACAGGCCCGGGAGTCTGCAGACGTAGGTATAATCCTGGCTCTGCAGCACCTGTCTGTTATGTGACCTTGGGCAACTCACTTAAGATCGTGAGCCTTCTGTAGGATAGGGACTGTGTCCAATCTGATTATCTTGTATCTACCCCAGCACTCAGTACAGCACCAAACACCTAGTAAGCACTTAATAGATACCATATAAAAAGAGAGAGAAAGAAACAAATTTTGAGTGATGGATTCCCACCACTTCATCTTAAATTGTATACTGTTTCCAATTCAGGATTTTTTTTCATAATTTGAAAAGGAACAGTTGCAGTCTGTCGATTATTGGCAAGTGAGTGGGATATTTGGTTTGTGATTCCTGGGATTCTGTGGCTCAGCCCCAGAAGAGAATGAATGAAAGTTTGAAAAGGACTGGAAGGTGAATGATGGCTGATATGACTAGTAGCCTTGATTTATTTATAACACTAGTGGAGTACTGTTTCACAGTCATGTCTTGCAGCAGTCAATAAGAAAACTTAAGTTTGGGAGGTAGTTATGGGAGGGTGGACTTAGGCCAACAGAGGTTTGGCAAAAGCCATCTGGAGGGTCTTGATGTAAGCCTTTTTCTAATAATACTATGTGAGGCTCTGCACCTCTGCTGCTTGTGGTTCAGAATGGGAAGATGTTCTTAGAACATATTTGTCTGTCTTCAGTGAAAGGCTAATTTTGAGATGTTTGCAAGAAACACTTTTAAACATTTTAAATCAGGCTAAGTCAGGCTGGAGAACGAATGGGTGCTGTGAGCACAAAGCTTCCTCTCCCTCCCTCCTGCTTGTCCCCCTACACCATAAAAATAAGATAAAAGCACCAGAACTATTGACTTCAGTTTTAAAGTGGGCTGGGAGGTTAGTGGTCAGGAAAAGAAAGAAAAGAGAAGTTCAGAAGATTGGAGTTAGAGTCTCTGAAAAGCTTTAAAAAGGAATGTAGAGGGGGAGAAGAGAAATAGGACAAAAGCAAAGTCCCAGGGTGAAAACATAAATAAAGCAGGCTACTCTTGAATATAAGCTCCTTATGGTGGTAAATGGGGCTCCTGTTCCTGTTGTACTAGAGCGAGGAGTAGGGTGGCCTAGTGGATAGATCACAGGCCTGGGTGTCAGAAGGTCCTGGGTTCTAGTCCTGGCTCAGCCACTTATCTGCTCTGGGACTTTGAGCAAGTCATTTAAGTTCTCTATGCCTCAGACACCTCATCTGTAAAATGGGGACTAAGACTGTGAGGCCCATGTGAGACATGGAATGTGTCCAGCCTGATTAGCTTGTATCTACCCCAGTGCTTAGTACAATGCCTGGCACATAGTAGGTGCTTAACAAATGCCATATAATAATAAATAATAATGATGGCATTTATTAAGTGCTTACTATGTGCAAAGCACTGTTCTAAGCACTGGGGAGGTTACAGAGTGATCTGGTTGTCCCACGGGGGGCTCACAGTCTTAATCTCCATTTTACAGATGAGGAAACTGAGGCCCAGAGAAGTTAAGTGACTTAAGTGACAAAGTCACACAGCTGACAATTGGTGGAGCTGGGATTTGAACCCATGACCTTCGACTCGAAAGCCCGCACTCTTTCTAGTGAGCCACGCTGCTTCTCATATTATTATGCTAAGGGCTCAGTACAGGGCATAACCTACAGGAAGAGCTCAATAAACCTAATTTCCCTGGGTCTCAGTTACCTCATCTGTAAAATGGGGGTTTAATCCTCCTCCCTCCAATTTAGACTGTGAGCCCCATGGGGGACATGGACTGAATCCAACTGGATTAATTTATATCTAGCCCAGCGCTTAGAACAGTGCCTGACCAGAGTAAGTGCTTAACAAATGCCATTTCAAAACAAATATATTTGCTATTACTCTTCTCTTCACTTTTTTAAAGGTTAAATGTTTAGTCTACTGCTTGTTTGCATGGTGATAGTTATTGAACATCTCTGTCATATTTTCCTTAGATACTAGTACTATAGTCCCTATTTTCCTTCAGGAAAAAAGGTGATGGCAATGCAAGGCAATTCTGGACAAACTTGGAGGTTCACCACGCTTACTAGTTTAACCAGTGTGAGAGGCATTCACTGAAGGAAACAGAAAAAAAAATCACCATGATTTTGCCCAACAAATTTAATAACTGATCAAACCAAACTATTCAAAACATTAAGTAAAAAATGAAGAATGAAGTGATCTAAAGGAGAAAAGACTATGCAAAATAAATGAACACATTTTGGTATGTTCTACATTGCCGCATACAAGGCTGTATTAGTAACGAATACAGATTCATTATGGAGTATTGCTCCACAGAGTTTTCCCTCAATCCTTCATTTCACCCTTAAAGACCAACAAGTTTGGTTCACTCCCGTACATAGATTCTTGTGCACACAACGTCATCGGCACCAAAAGTCTGGAAAGAAAGTAAAAAAAAAGAGAGAAGATGTCAGTATAGATTTAATGGCCAGAAAATAGAGGCGTATTACTCATTATACCACTAGCTACTTTGTTAAAATTAGAGTAACAGACATTCGGTTTCCTGTATCCTCATGTTATCATTGGAAAGAATAATAAAAACTACATAAGCAGAGAGGCAGTTGGGGGAAGAGTGAAGTATTGTATGTGGCTTTTCTTCCCTGATTTCATGGAATCTGACAAGTTTCTTGGCTCAAATTTTTTTTAAAAAAACTATGCAAAAGGTGAGAATTTGTAATCTGGCTCATGGTTTTTCCAAAAGAATCTATTCAATTTAGCTAGCTTAATTCCTGCCTTGACCATTAATCTGACTGCATCTGGATAGAAGTCGTATATCATCTCCTCTCCACCCATCAGAGCTTGAAAACGCTGTTGTGAGAAAGCAGGAGACCATGCCTTCCGGGGATAATGCTGTGGCATTTGGAAAATGTGACATTTTACCAAAAAAAAAAATTCTAGTTCATGTTCTTTGGAGTCCTCAAAATGTGAGTGTGTTGACAGATATTGAATTTGAGCCCTCACCTAGGAATAAAAAAGTGCATGATTTTACAAGCATTATTAGTGGAGACACTGGGGAGAGTTCAGGAATTCTAGTTGTCATGTGCCCACCAAGTTGGTAAAGATGAAAATGAAGACTCTGTTTTGCTGGGTTTAAGTCCTTAGAGCTACATATGTAGGAAAGTATGTTCCAGAAATTTATCAGGGGAGAAATTTCCTTTTAGTCTTTAAACTGGAGTTTTAAATGCAGCCAAATTCCACAAGTTAATCATTAAGTTTTTCCAATAATAGATCCCATACCAAAAGATCTTTAACATTACCAGCTATGAGTTAAATGGGAACAGATTGCATTAGGGAAAAAAAAAACCTAAAGGGAACTGCACTTTAAGTTTTTTATTTTAATGATAGCTTATTCTCAAATAGCTATTGTGCTTTCTGAGTATAATGAAAGCAATATGGGAAGTAATAAAGCTCTCACTCTTTAATGACCTTCCCAAACTGAGCTAAACTGCTTGGTTCACAGCTGTGTTCAGGACCCCCTTAACCAGTGGGCTTTAGATATGTGTGCTAATTCTGTTGTATCGTACTCTCCCGAGTGCTTAGTACAATGCTCTGCATGCAGTAAGCACTCAATAACTATTACTGATTGATTGACTGATTGGGCAGAAGCGGTAGCAGCTCTGGACCCACTACAGGCATTGAGGAGCTAGGCAAGGTAGCACTTTACCTCTGGATGGTAACTCAGTTGGGTTAAGGGTAGGGAAGTGGACACCCAAGAATGCCCTCGGGAAAAGATTAAATTTAAACCCTGGGACCTCTGTATTGGGCTCATTCAATCTGGTCTTGGCTGTTTGATGACTTTCAGATTGAACTTGGAAGGTAGGAAAGCAGCATAGCCTAGTGGAAAGAGCTCGGGCATGGGAGTCAGAAGGACCTGGGGTCTAATACCAGCTCTGCCACCTGCTTGCTGGATTATCTGTGCCTCAGTGACCTCATCTATAAAATGGGGATTAAGACTGTGAGCTCCATGTGGGACATGAACTGTGTCCAACTTGATTAGCTTGAATCTACCCCAGCACTTAATACAGTGCCCGGCACATGGAAAGCACTTAACAAGTACCATAAAAGAGGTAGCCATTGCAATTTCCCATCTGAATTTTTCTTCCCCAAAACCATCTTCGTTCTTTTGGTAAACACGTCTCACCATTTTGGTTCAGCGAGATTCTGAGTGAGAAAATAGTTTCAACCTGGGAGTGCTTGGAACCCAGTTTAGAGCAAAGATAAAACTCTCATCTTGGCTGTACATCTGTATGGAAGCTCTGCAGTCATGTTCTGCTCTTCTAGCATAGAGCGTGGTTTAAGTTCTTGGTGGTCATATCCTGGAATCCAGTTTTCCCCAGTGCTTAAAGCCATCCCTTAGTTATAGCTCTTTTAATGCGTCAGAGTAATATCTAGTTGTCTACCATGTCAGGCTAGTAAATGAAATATTGCATTCAGAGTTGTTGCAACTTCTAAAAAGATCTTGCTTAAACAGCCCTGGGAAAAGTTGGGTCAGTGAAATGGAACATTGTGGAGACAGCATTCTGCTCATTTGACAGCTCATTTATTTATAATTTAAACTTTTGCTCTTGATTCTGGGCTCTAAATCATTAGGGGATTAAGCCCTCTAAGAGTAACTCAATCTTCTATAGTACAGCTTGTCTAAAGAGGAGACTTGTGATTTCAACATACTACCAGTATCTCCCAAACTTTTCCAGGAAAACCAGGGGTGGGGCTGGAATGAAGGGGTTATATTAGCTCCAGTCTGTATCTCCACATAACGAAGGCTCCTTGGAAAGTCCTGAATTACTGAAGTTGCTGGAACTGAAGACCTCCTTACACAGAATTCATATATAATTAGTACCCCAGCTCCTGTCACCTCTCAAAGTCAATCCTTACAAGAGGTTTTACTGGATTTAATGATGAATCCTACTGCATGTGTGTATTCTACCCCAGTTACCAGAAACACTCTACTGTGATAAATTGTTTCATGTCTCTTCTTTAAAAAAAATTAAAAAACACCCCATTAAAAAAACCCACAGTTTTTTCAAAG
The DNA here is from genome assembly GCF_015852505.1 of Tachyglossus aculeatus. NCBI lineage: Eukaryota > Metazoa > Chordata > Mammalia > Monotremata > Tachyglossidae > Tachyglossus > Tachyglossus aculeatus. Next base: position 12,301,438 of record NC_052091.1, on the reverse strand, counting down.
AAAATGAATCCTTCCTAAGGAAATTCATTTGTCCCTAATGAGTCTGGGCTGGCTTTTCCTATCCCTTCTCTGTCCCCAAATTGTAGTGTATAGTTGTAGGATTCGTGTGTTCCTAGTGCAGCACAGCCAATAGTTAACACATGGAGACATAATCATCACTTCACCATTTATCATTTTACCACAAATGAATAGGCTGTTGGTGAATGCCTCTTGGATGTCATAACAGGGCTACAAAGAGGCATGACAATAGAGAGGGAGAAAAAAAAGCCTCCCAAAACACTTCTTGGAAACATCATTTACCAGATTGCAAAATGAACCTATTCTTATTCACTAAGCGAAACAGTGCCCTTAAGTCCTCCTAAAGATGAGTGACCCAACCATTGTTAGAGACAGCAACAACAAGAGCCATGGAAGGGTGAAAGAGAATCCTCCTATCTTTACAGAGGGAAACCCAGAACAAGCATATGTCCCTTTGTTCTGGGCACTGCATTGCACCACAACAGGATAATGAGATGAGGAATTCACAAACTTTTTCAAAAGGTACACTCAGTTCTCCTAGAATATAGGGACTATATTGCCCCCCCACATTAAACTCCCATTGGTGCACACATGGATTGATCAACACTGTATGCATGTGCACGATCGTTTCTTCCAACATTGCATTTGTATCCAGATAGGGAACGTTCTTCCTATCCTGCATCTATGTCCCCAATTGCGTTCTGTCCAAAAAAATGGAGTGAAAATACACATTATGGAAGAATGGAGTGTAGTTTAGGAAATTCATTGTGTTTTGGAGGAATATAAAAATGAGACTGGCTACACTTCCTTGACAGGAATGACAGTGATGGTGAAGGTGAGTGTTGGAAGTGACCATCACTTGTTCTGCAAGCTAGACCTATTTTATTTTTAAGAATCGGCTCAACATGCGACAAGATTCTTAAGCAGCTTGATCATATCAGAAAAATGGTACAATATTTGGGAAAATAGATTCTAGGCTTTGACTACTGTCCAGGGCAACTGCTTAGCTTCCATCTCATGTCCCATTTCTGCTCATTGATTCTGATTTGGGACCCATGGAGATTAGATGCTGGACAAGTACCACCAACTCATGAGTCATTCACTGGCTAGAGTCACCCTATAAGGACTCTCATTCAAGCTGGGGACAAGGGTAGGAGGTTCTCTAGCCTAGAGTCATCCAGTTTCTCTGCTGGGTTAATATTTGCTAACCTATTGAATTTTTCCAGACAATAGTCAGTTATCAGCAGATTAGTGTGGTAAGGGGGTGAAGGCAGAGAGAGAGAGAGAGAGAGAGAGAGAGAGAGAGAGAGAGAGAGAGAGAGATAGTTTCAAGAAGTCTTTTCAGTTACCATGTACCAAAATATTCTAACTTCCTCAAATAAGCAAAATGTAATAATTCCTATGGATTTCCACAATTAGCAATCAGGAATTTACTAGAAGGGGAAGTATATCTTAATAGTAGAGCAACCCCTCATAAAATATTTATGTTTCTTCTAAACAGAGGATAGTAATAATAATAGAGGTACTTGTTAAGCATTTACTATGTGTCAAGGACTGAACTGAGCACTGGTGTAGACGCGAGATACAAAGGTCCGACATGGACTCACAGTCTAGGAGGGAGAACGGGTATCAAAATCCCATTTTTTCAGGTGAGGTATAGAGAAGTGAGATGACTTGCCTAAGGTCACACAGCAGGTAAATGGCAGAGCTAGGATTAGAACCCAGGTCAACTGACACCTTGACCCATGCTCTTTCCACTAGGCCATGCTGCTTTTCCAATAATGTTCTTGATGAACCCCTTTATCAGGGAGACGTGTATCTGACCAACACTCAGACACAACCGTTTCTTCTGATATTATATTCTATCCAGATAGGTGCTAGTGATCAGAAGAACATTTCTTAATTTCCTTAACAGTTTTCAATCCAAAATGCATAGTGAAAACCAAACATTTTGAAAGAACTGAGCATATCCTCACATTACGTAAAGTTTCACCTTCACCCTATTAGCATGTAAATGCCTCTTGGGCAATTCTCCATTTTGCTCATTTCTCTGTTTTGCACTTCCCAAGTTCTTAATACAGTACATTGCCCCCAGAGAGTCCATAATACTATTACTTCCTTCTACTACTCTTCCTCCCTTCTCTCTTCCCCTCCATCTCACCAGAAGGTCCTCAGGTAAAGGCTTTAGTATTTTATAGATCATCCTACCACTCAGAACATCCTCTAACTGCAGAACCAGACCTTGGATTAAAGTGCAATCATCTAAACGTTGGCTAAACGTTGACCAGTTCAAATGTTCAATACCTATTTCTTATAAATAATGCTTAGAGTTTATAGTCACATTTTCTCCTTTCCCATGTCTTCTCTCCAACCCACCTCAGTGAAGCGGAAGAGACATTACTTTAAATAACATAGTAGGGAAACCACTCCAACTAATCTAAGCTTGTGAGGGTATAAAGGGGTTCTTACCAAAATCAGCTCATCGTTAGCTAGTTCTCGAGTCCAGTATGTCTTAGGACCCACTCCCTCAATAAGAGTTTGTGTGCAGTAGATCTTGTTTTCATTCTCCCAAGTGGCTAAACTCTGCAGGCAAGAAAACCATTAGTAACATTAATTATAGTCTCTGGCAGCATGAAGCAGAGACAACAATGAACACAACCGAGAATGATTGCTGCAGAAAACCAACCCATAGTCAATAATTGCAAGGAAGAGAAGTAGATTGAATGTTAAAAATCAAAATTAAGACTGTTGCATGTCCTTAGTTTATGCGGAAGTGTACTTATACCTCTAACCACTAAGTAAATGGATCCAGATAAGGTCGAGAGCAATTTACATCTAAAAGTTTAGAACGTGGTATTGTATGTATTCGAATGGAAAACCCATTTCATTCAGAACTTAATTGAAGGAAATTGCATATTAGCACAAAAAGGGCCCTAGTGTTGTGGGCCAGCTTAAGATGAGGAAAAGAAATTGGCTTTTTTTAGTGGCATCTTTTTATCATGAGCAACCCCCTTTCCCCAACCATCCTCTCCCCAACACACACACACACACACACACACACACACACACACACAGACACACACACACACAGACACACACACACACACACATATTTGGCTATTTAGTCAAAATAAAATTTTATGTTTCACTTGTTCAGTTCCAAATTGAGTTCCAAACTATTAAACATAATCTCTAGTAAAAATGTGCCTTAATAGCCTCATAAAAATATGCAAGACATTCTTTGAGATGTATCCTGAAGCCCAGAGTTATTTGAAAGAATGAAATAAACAGAGAGAATTATATTGGATTTTACCATGCTAGGAGAGTGAGAAATGTGAAAAGTCTCTTCAGGCTTGTTCCCCAGTGTTGAAATGTATTATTCCTCAAAGCGGTGGAACAGCTGTGTTAGGGGGTACCAGCAATCAATGTATATATAATCTCTTTATAACTAACCCGCGGGAGATATTCATTAGTCAGAGATGAGTGGGAAATAAATAAAAATAAATCCACTCTATGGACTATCTTGTGAAACTTTACTTTCCATCCCAACCGCCCTTTACTTTTACAGCCTCAAATCAGATAGGCGAGAATGGAACAGGGCTTTGATTAGAACCTTCAGAGCCATTTTGCTTTCTTATTAGGAAAATTCAGCAAACATGGTTAGGCCTTTCATTCAACTAGAAGGACCCCTCTTTGTTTGTGCAAACAATAGATTAACTTGGACTGCTGATTGAGAGCCTTTTACCCTGAAGTCAGTTTTTCAGTCTATAAAGATTAGACTTTTGCCAGATAGTATAGATTAAGTATAAAACACTGCCACGGTGTCTGTTTCTCTGAATTCAGGAACCACGGAGGTTTTTGATTCAAAGTTTACAGGGCTTCAGCCCAGTCATTAATGCTGAAATAATTTCACACTTCTGTTGCATCACTAAGTACTTGCTTTCATTCTGTCAATTTACAAATTAGACAGCAGTAATGATTATTTTCCCATCTGAAAGATTATTCCTTTTCAATGAACGATTTAAAACATTTTATATGGGCTACACATGACCAAATTCAATTTTGCCTTTACAAAAATGAATAATCAAGGAATTCATGTTACATTTCCTGTATTAGTGGGTGGGTGGTTGGGGAGGGAGAGTTAACCAGCCCACTGTTTCATTCCTGGAAACAACACACAGAATAATCCAAACGTTTCCAAGCGTTAAGGATTTATTTCTGTTTTCCAACCAAATATTTTTTTTTTGCGGGGGGGGGGGAGGGCGAATATATTCTTTTCATCAATTGAGGGAAGGAGAAAAGGAGACAGACCCAGAGGCCTCTTGGGAATGGACTGAAACCAGAACCAAAACTTCCCTTCAACGTCTTCCTAACTTGAACAAAGGGAATGGTGAAGTGATGGGAGAGACAGAAAAGTTGTAATTTACTCCACCTCAGAAGGGAACTGTCACTGACGGGTGTAAAAGGAATATCTGTCTCAACAGTGTGAAGAGTTTAAGGGAAGGGGTTAAAAGGGAGTGCTTGGGAATATCAGAAATGATTCGAAGCGAATTAGCATTATACTCTTTTAAAAGGCCATGTTTTAGAGGGTACAGATGTTCTGACCACGCAGTGAAGAGAGAAGCAGCATGGCTTAGTGGAAAGAGCACGGGCTTGGGAGTCAGAAGACGTGGGTTCTAATCCTGACTCTGCCACCTGTATGCTGTGTGACCTTGGGCAAGCCACTTAACTTCTCTGTGCCTCAATCACCTCATCTGTAAAATGGGGATCAAGACTGTGAGCCCCACGTGGGACAACCTGATTACCCTGTATCTTCCCCAGTGCTTGGCACATAGTAAGTGCTTAGCAAATACCAGAACTACTATTATTGGAGGCAAATTAGCATTATATCCTTTTAAAAGGCCATGTTTTAGAAAGTACAGTGCTCTGCACATAGTAAATGTGCCCCCAAATACCACAGATGATGATGGTGACGTTTAATAAATTGGTTGGTGTTAGAAAAGGCAGTAAGCTCTGTTGGCTCTAGGTTTCTAGGTTAGTTTAGGAGGAGAGTGAGCCAGGGGAGGAGAGAGAGTTTTATTTCATCTACCCAGACAGAGATTTTAGAGCAACAAAGCAGAGCAATAATCCCATTTAAAGGGAGTGAGCAACGAGGCGGATTCAAACCAGGCTGGGGCTATGGAGGAATCTGGAGAACAAATCCACTAATCTCCTCACTGTACCTCGCTCTCGCCTGTCCCGCCATCGACCCCCGGCCCACGTCATCCCCCGGGCCTGGAATGCCCTCCCTCTGCCCATCCGCCAAGCTAGCTCTCTTCCTCCCTTCAAGGCCCTGCTGAGAGCTCACCTCCTCCAGGAGGCCTTCCCAGACTGAGCCCCTTCTTTCCTCTCCCCCTCGTCCCCCTCTCCATCCCCCCGTCTTACCTCCTTCCCTTCCCCACAGCACCTGTATATCTGTATATATGGTTGTACATATTTATTACTCTATTTATTTATTTATTTATTTATTTATTTTACTTGTACATTTCTATCCTACTTATTTTATTTTGTTGGTATGTTTGGTTCTGTTCTCTGTCTCCCCCTTTTAGACTGTGAGCCCACTGTTGGGTAGGGACTGTCTCTATGTGATGCCAATTTGTACTGCCCAAGCGCTTAGTACAGTGCTCTGCACATAGTAAGCGCTCAATAAATACGATTGGTTGATTGATTGATTGATTGATTAAATGAGACCTGAGCCAGTTGGAAGAGGAGCTCTGCACATCTGCAGGGTGCGGGACAGGCGGGCAGAGAGAAATCTTTTCTCCTGGGTACCCCCGCCTACCCAGGAGGTCTCCAGGGGGGTGATCCCCTCCTCCCCCCGTCCTTCTTGAGAAGCAGCGTGGCTTAGTGGCAAGAGCCCGGGCTTGGGAGCCAGAGGTCGTGGGTTCTAATCCCGCCTCTGCCACTTATCAGCTGCGGGACTTTGGGAAAATCCCTTCACTTCTCAGGGCCTCGGTTCCCTCATCTGGAAACTGGGGATGAAGACTGTGAGCCCCACGTGGGACAACCTGATGACCTCGTATCCCCCCCCCCCCCCCAGCGCTTAGAGCAGTGCTTGGCACATAGTAAGCGCTTAACCAATCCCGTGGTTATTATTCTTACCCGGCATTTCCGCCCGTCCACCGTCTCCTCCTCGAAGCCCTCCCCGACTTTGAAGTTAATCTCGGTGGTCCGCACGGTGGTGGAGGTCTTGATGTAGAACTGGTCCCCGTCCTGGCGGATCTCCACGTGTGGCTTCGAGGCCGCCGCCACGGCCACCTTCCTCAGCATAGCGTTCACCCCTGCACCCCGGGGAAAATGGGGCGTCGGAGGGGGAGCGATTAGTACAGTGCTCTGCACACAGTAAGCGCTCAATAAATACGATTGAATGAATTATCGGGGCCTGCGATCATCGGGGGAAGCTGCGGCCCGGAACCACTGATGCCCCCCTAGACTGTGAGCTCGTTGTGGGCAGGGATTGTCCCTCTTGCCGCATTTTCATCTCCCGAGCGCTCAGTACAGTGCTCTGCACCCAGTAAGCGCTCAGTCAGTACGATGAAATGAGTAAAGTGGTCAGGGCAGCCGATGGGAAGGGAACAAGGGCCCGGGACTGCTGATGCCCTCCTAGACCGTGAGCTCGTTGTGGGCAGGGATTGTCTCTCTTTCTCGTTGCTTTTTCCTCTTCCGGGCGCTCAGTACAGTGCTCTGCACCGGTAAAAACTCAGTCAGTTCGATGAAATGAGTGAAGTGGTCAGGGCAGCCGATGGGAAGGGGACAAGGGCCCGGGACCGCTGATGCTCCCCTAGACTGTGAACTCATTGTGGGCAGGGATTGTCCCTCTTGCCGCATTTTCATCTCCCGAGCGCTCAGTACAGTGCTCTGCACCCAGTAAGCGCTCAGTCAGTACGATGAAATGAGTGAAGTGGTCAGGGCAGCCGATGGGAAGGGGACAAGGGCCCGGGACCGCTGATGCTCCCCTAGACTGTGAACTCGTTGTGGGCAGGGATTGTCTCTCTTCCTTGCCGCATTTTCCTCTCCCAGGCGCTCAGTACAGTGCTCTGCACCAGTAAAAGCTCAGTCAGTTCGATGAAATGAGTGAAGTGGTCAGGGCAGCCGATGGGAAGGGGACAAGGGCCCGGGACCGCTGATGCTCCCCTAGACTGTGAACTCGTTGTGGGCAGGGATTGTCTCTCTTTCTTGCTGCATTTTCCTCTCCCGAGCGCTCAGTACAGTGCTCTGCACCGGTAAAAGCTCAGTCAGTTCGATGAAATGAGTGAAGTGGTTAGGGCAGCCGATGGGAAGGGGACAAGGGCCCGGGACCGCTGATGCTCCCCTAGACTGTGAACTCGTTGTGGGCAGGGATTGTCTCTCTTTCTTGCCGCATTTTCCTCTCCCTGGCGCTCAGTACAGTGCTCTGCACCGGTAAAACCTCAGTCAGTTCGATGAAATGAGTGAAGTGAAATGAGTGAAGTGAAATGAGTGAAGTGGTCAGGGCAGCCGATGGGAAGGGGACAAGGGCCCGGGACCGCTGATGCTCCCCTAGACTGTGAACTCGTTGTGGGCAGGGACTGTCTCTCTTTCTTGCTGCATTTCCCTCTCCCGGGCGCTCAGTACAGTGCTCTGCACCAGTCAGTTCGATGAAATGAGTGAAGTGGTCAGGGCAGCCGATGGGAAGGGGACAAGGGCCCGGGACCGCTGATGCTCCCCTAGACTGTAAACTCGTTGTGGGCAGGGATTGTCTCTCTTTCTCATTGCATTTTCCTCTCCCGGGTGCTCAGTACAGTGCTCTGCACCGGTAAAAGCTCAGTCAGTTCGATGAAATGAGTGAAGTGGTCAGGGCAGCCGATGGGAAGGGGACTGAGGGCGTCGCCCCCTCTGCACGAGCCCCCCGGGCTGGAGGGCAATGGGCGTCCTCCCCCTGCAGCCCCCGGCCCCCCAGTGCCCCCGCAGCCCGTGCCCTCCAAAGCCACCGGCCCCCGGCCCCCCAGTGCCCCCGCAACCCGTGCCCTCCAAAGCCCCCAGCCCGTGCCCCCCAGTGCCCCCGCAGCCCGTGCCCCCCCATGGCCCCGTAACCCCTGCCTCCAGTGCCCCCGCAGCCCGTGCCCTCCAAAGCCCCCAGCCCGTGCCCCCCAGTGCCCCCGCAGCCCGTGCCCTCCAAAGCCCCCAGCCCGTGCCCCCCAGTGCCCCCGCAGCCCGTGCCCTCCAAAGCCACCAGCCCGTGCCCCCCAGTGCCCCCGCAACCCGTGCCCTCCAAAGCCCCCAGCCCGTGCCCCCCAGTGCCCCCGCAGCCCGTGCCCTCCAAAGCCCCCAGCCCGTGCCCCCCAGTGCCCCCGCAGCCCGTGCCCCCCAATGGCCCCGTAACCCCTGCCTCCAGTGCCCCCGCAGCCCGTGCCCTCCAAAGCCACCAGCCCGTGCCCCCCAGTGCCCCCGCAGCCCGTGCCCTCCCAAACCACCAGCCCGTGCCCCCCAGTGCCCCCGCAGCCCGTGCCCTCCAAAGCCACCAGCCCGTGCCCCCCAGTGCCCCCGCAGCCCGTGCCCCCCAATGGTCCCGGAACCCCTGCCTCCAGTGCCCCCGCAGCCCGTGCCCTCCAAAGCCCCCAGCCCGTGCCCCCCAGTGCCCCCGCAGCCCGTGCCCTCCAAAACCACCAGCCCGTGGCCCCCCAGTGCCCCCGCAGCCCGTGCCCCCCAGTGCCCCCGCAGCCCGTGCCCCCCAGTGCCCCCATCCCCTGGTACCCAGCGCTTTGAGGAGCTCATCGAAGTTCTCGCTGCTGCGCATCTTCCAGGTGCCGGCGAAGTTGGGCATCGTGGTGCGGAGAGTGCCGTGCCGTGCCGTGCCGTGCCGTGCCGTGCCGTGCCGTGCCGGGCGGTCGGGGCGAGCTGGAGGCTCTGAGCCTCGGGCGGGACCCTCCTCCCGGCCCATGAAGCGGGAGCCGAGAGGACCCCGCCCCCCGCCCCGCCCCCACCCCGCCCCCCGGGGACCCCCAGTCCCGCAGCCAGCGCCCCAAACCGCTCACCCTCCCTCCCCATCCTCTCCAACCACTCCGTCGCCTGCCAGCTGACATCATTACTCTATTTATTTATTTATCTTCCTTGTACCTACCTATTCTATTTATTTTATTTTGTTAGTATGTTCGGTTTTGTTCTCTGTCTCCCCCTTCTAGACTGTGAGTTGGGTAGGGACTGTCTCTATATGTTGCCAACTTGGACTTCCCAAGCGCTTAGTACAGTGCTCTGCACACAGTAAGCACTCAATAAATACAATTGATTGACTGATTGATTGATTGGGACGACCCCTTTCTCTCCCCTTTCCCCCAACTCTCCCCCACCCACCCCAAATAACCCATCCCCAGGGCTGGGCATTAGGCTTCCAAAGAAGCAGAGGGCAGAGCCGGGGAAAGCAGAATAACAATAAGAAGAAGAAGAAGAACAATAAAAATAGTATTTGTTAAGCGCTTACTATATGCCAAGCACTTCTCTAGAGCGTTAGAGAAGCAGCGTGGCTCAGTGGAAAGAGCCCGCACTTTGGAGTCAGAGGTCATGGGTTCAAATCCCGGCTCCGCCAATTTTCAGCTGGGTGACTTTGGGCAAGTCACTTCACTTCTCTGGGCCTCAGTTACCTCATCTGTAAAATGGGGATTAAAACTGTGAGCCCCCCCGTGGGACAACGTGATCACCTTGTAACCTTCCCAGCGCTTAGAACAGTGCTTTGCACATAGTAAGCGCTTAATAAATGCTATTATTATTATTATTCTAAGCGCTGGGGGAGGGGGATACAAGGTGATCAGGTTGTCCCACGTGGGGCTCACAGTCTTCATCCCCATTTTGCAGATGAGGTCACTGGGGCCCAGAGAAGTGAAGTGGCTTGCCCAAAGTCACGCAGCGGACAAGTGGCAGAGCCGGGATTAGAACCCATTACCAAAGGAAGCCTTGCGCGGGCTGGAAGGTGCAGGCTAGCACTCCTTCCTCCTCTTAATAACAGTGGTGTTTGGTAATTTGTAAGCGCTTACTACGTGTCAAGCACCGTACTAAGCGCCGGGGTGGATACAACCAAATGGGGTTGGACACAGTTCCTTGTCCCACGTGGGGCTCATGGTCTCCATCCCCGTTTGATAGAGGAGGGAACTGGGGCCCGGAGACGTGAAGTGACTTACCCAAGGTCACACAGCAGACAGGGGGAGGAGCCGGGATCCAAGAAGGACCCGCCCCTGCCGCGCGTGGGGACGCCCGCAAGTGCTAGGGATGGGGACGGATCAGTGCGTGGGTTTCGGAGAGCAGAAATCACCTGGGTTGGCAGCCCCCCTTTTCCTTTCCTTCCCTAGTCGCTCCCCCCTTCCTTCCCTCCCTCCAATTAAACGATCATTAATTAGCCAAGGCGCAAGAACGAATCTGCTTGCCAGAATCCTTTATAATGATAATAATGTTGGCATTTGTTAAGCGCTTACTATGTGCATAGCACCGTTCTAAGCGCTGGGGGGGATACAAAGTGATCAGGTTGTCCCATGTGGGGTTCACAGTCTCAATCCCCATTTTACAGATGAGGTAACTGAGGCTCAGAGAAGTTCAGTGACTTGCCCAAGGTCACACAGCAGACATGTGGTGGAGCCAGGATTCGAACCCATGACCTCTGACTCCAAAGCCCGTGCTCCTTCCACTGATCCACGCTGCTTCTCTATCTCTCTTCTCTTCTCTTATCTTCTCTTCTCTCTTCTTTATCCCCAACCCATCAACTCCAGCGGGAGAAGGGAGAAACGGAGAAAGTCTAAGGCCTTATTATTATTATTAACTTGTACTTCCCAAGCGCTTGGTACAGTGCTCTGCACACAGTAAGCGCTCAATAAATACGATTGATTGATTGATTGATTAATAATGGTATCTGTTCAGCGCTTACTATGTGCCAACCTCCGTTCTAAGCACTGGGGTAGATACAAGGTCAGCAGGTTGTCTCACTTGGGGCACACAGTCTTCATCCCCATTTGACGGGTGAGGGAACTGAGGCCCAGAAAAGCGAAGTGGCTTGCCCAAGGTCACAGAGCAGACAAGTGGCGGTGTCGGAATTAGAACCCACGTCTTCTTAAGTAGACCTCGAGAAAGCCATTAAATGGTGGCCCTCCTATTTCTTCCTTGCCCTTCTCGGCTGGAGGGTCTTTGGGAATGGAGGTGGAAGACGAAGGAAGACACCTCCCCAGAGCGGTTGGAGCAGGGCGAAGGTTCATTCGTTCATTCATATTTATTGAGCGCTTACTGTGTGCAAAACACTGTGCTAAGCGCTTGGGAGAGGACAACAGAACAATAAACAGACACATTCCCTGCCCACAACGAGTCTGGAAGGTGGGCACGGACTCCAGCAAGAGAACGATTAGCAGAAGCCTTTGGGGAGAGGAAAGGGGGGGTGGCATCCCGACTTGCCGAGGAGACGATCTGGGGTGTTCATTCTTTCATTCAATCGTATTTATTGAGCGCTTACTGTGTGCACAGCACTGTACTAAGCGCTTGGGAAGTACAAGTTGGCAACATATAGAGACGGTCCCTACCCAACAACGGGGTTAATGCCAAACTCCCAGCAGCAGCGGGTTGCTTTGGGGGCCACTTTAGCTTCCATACTACACCGCCTCAATGGGATCTGGCCTTTTCGCTCTCCTTCTAGCAGCTGGTTTGGATCTTGAGGGCAGGATCCTGCAAGCCGTCCCTTTAAAAATCACTCCTTCCGTATGTGTCATCAGCCCGGCCCGCAAATTCCACCGACCACCGACCACCCCGTCTCTGGAACTTCTTTTTTTTTCCGGCACGTCTTTTGGGTCTTTCTCTTTTAACCGATGTCCTTCCCCCCACCCCCAAAACGACATAAAATCCCTTTCCATTTGGCTGCAAACGCGCTCTTAAATCCTACCTTCATTTCCCAGAGCCAACTTTCCGTTGCCTCAGGGACAGGGTGGTGTCTAAGGGCTCAGGGCTGTCGCCTCTTTCATTTTTATTTATGGAGATGCAGCACCTTTCTGCCCCTTGGCTTCAGGGAGGAGGGGCGGGACGGTGTGGGGGGAGTCGACTGGGAGAACAGTTATTAATAATAATAATGATGATATGGTATTTGTTAAGCGCTTACTATGTGCCAGGCACTGTACTAAAAGCTGGGGTGGATCCAAGCAAATCGGGTTGGGCACAGCCCCTGTCCCACGTGGGGCTCACAGTCTTAATCCCTATTTCACAGATGAGGTAACTGAGGCACAGATAAGTTAAGCGACTCACCCAAAGTCACACAGCAGACAAGTGGTGGAACCGGGATTAGAACCCATGCCCTTCTGGCTGTCAGGCCCAGGCTCTATCCAGCGAGCCATGTTGCTTCCCAGTTGAGTTGCTTCCCAGTTGACAGAGTCCCTCGGGTCTTGACCCTAAGGGCTGAAGCCTAACGCTCCAGACTATAAACTCCTTGTGGGCAGGGGAAGGTGTCTACCAACTGTGGTTTATTGTACTCTCCCAAGTGCTTAGTATGGTGCTCTGCACACAGTAAGTGCCCAATAAGTATGATTGATTGACTGATTTACACTTTTCCATCAGCACCTCTCCTTCACCTCCTCCCTATCCCTTCTCACTGTGCCTCGATCTCATCTCTCTTACCGCTTACCCCTTGCCTACATCCTGACTCTGGCCTGGATGTAGAGTCCTCCCTCCTCAAATCTGACAATTACTCTCCCCCACTTCAAAGCCTTATTGAAGGCACATCTCCTCCAAGAGGCCTTCCCTGACTAAGCTCTGCTTTCCTCTTCTCCCACTTCCTTCTGTGTGGCCCTGACTTGCTAGCGTGGCTCAGTAGAAAGAGCAGGGGCTTTAGAGTCAGAGTTCATGGGTTCAAATCCTGGCTCCGCCAACTGTCAGCTGCGTGACTTTGGGCAAGTCACTTAACATCTCTGGGCCTCAGTTCCCTCATCTGTAAAATGGGGAGTAAGACTGTGAGTCCCCCGTGGGACAACCTGATCACCTTGTAACCTCCCCAGTGCTTAGAACAGTGCTTGGCACATAGTAAGAGCTAGTAAGAGCTTAATAAATGCCATTATTATTATTCTCCCCTCCCACCCCCACAGCACCTATGTAAACATCTGTAATTTATTTATTTATATTAATGTCTGTCTCCCCCACTCTAGACAGTAATTGCTTAGTAAAAGTAATTGAATGAATGAATAATCCCTAGTTTTAAGAGGTATGAGAGGCGTCCTGATCCAGTTTCCTTAAACAGACAACCTATTCAACCCATTCAAAGTATTGATTGAGTGCTTACTGTGTGCAGAACACTGTACTAAGCACTTGGGAGAATACAATATGATAGATTTGGTAGACAAGATCCCTGCCCTCAAGAAGTTTACAATCTAGAGGGGGAGACAGACATTAAAATAAATCACAGAGTAAGCAGCAGAGTATAAGGCTATGCACATTAAGTGCTCTAGGGTGTGGGATGGGGAGAATAAGAAAGCACTTAAGGGCTACAGACCAAGTGCCTAGAAGTTGTAGGAGGAAGGAGACTAGATTAGGGAGAGGAGACGTGAGGAAATCAATTGTATTTATTGAGCATGCACTGTGTGCAGAGCACTGTACTAAGCATTTGGGAGAATGCAAGAAGACAATAAACTGACACATTCCCCGCCCACAACAAGTTTACAGTCTAGAGGAGGGCTACCAAATGCTTTGTACAATACATATACTTAATGCAATATAATAGATTTGGTAGACATATTCCCTGTCCACATGGAGTTTAGAATCTAAAGGAGAGGTTCCCTAGAGGAGGGCTTTGAAGATGGGAAGAGTGGTGATATGTAGGATAAGAAGGGGTAGTTCCATGACAAAAGGAGGATATGAGCAAGAGGTCAGTGGTGAGAGAGACTGGATCGAGGTACAGTAAGTAGGCTGGTAATAGAAGAGCAAAGCGTTCAGGCTGGTTTGTAGTGGGAGATTAGCAAGGCTTAGTGAAAGGGGGAGAGCTGATTGAGTTCCTTAAAGCCAACAGGTAAGTAGATTCTGTTTGCTGCGGAGATGGATGGACAACCATTGGAGGCTTGTGAGAAGTAGGGAGTTGTGTGCAGAGTGATTTTTTATGAAAATGATCTGAGCAGCAGAGTGAAGTATTGCCTGGAGTGGGGAGTGACTGAAAGCAGGGGTGTCAGTGAGGAGGCTGTAGCCATAGTCGAGGTGGGATAATATAAGTGCTTGGATTAGCATGGTAGCTGTTTGGATGGAAAGGCAGAGGTGGATTCTGGATACATGGTGAAGGTAGAAATGGAAGGATTTGCTGACGGATGGAATATATGGGTTGAGTGACAGGTGAGTCGAGGATGATTCCAAGGTTATGGGCTGAAGAGACACGGAGGCTGGTAGTGTTATGTATAGTGATGAGAAAGAAGGGGGAAGGAGAGGGCTTGGATGGGAAGAGGAGGTGTTCAGTTTTGGACATTTTAAGTTTGAGGGGTCTGCGGGACACCCAAGTAGAGATTGCCCTGAAGACAGGAGGAAATGTGAAAAAGGGAGAGGTTGGGGCTGGAGAGGTAGATTTGGGCGTCATCCACACAGAGAGAGTAGCTGCAGCCTTGAGAACCTCTCCGAGGGAGAGGGTGTAGATGGAAAATAGAAGAGGACCCAGAACTTTCCCCTTGCTGATTGGCGTTTCCTACTTGCAGTCTCTGAATTCAAAATCTTCTCTTTCCCCTTGAAGGCTGTAGGAGTGGAAATCACAGTACCAACTTTCAGACTTCCTTACCCTCCTTTTTTCCCCTCCAGGCCACTCCAAGACGCTCCAAATTATGGGAAAATATATCCCCTCTCTCCTCAGCTCCATTTCATATGCATACTTTCTCACTATCCCTATTTAGAGTAGGAAAAAATGAAGTGGGGCAGAAGGGGGAAAGGCACTGAGCAGATGCCCTCCCGGCCCCCCAGACTGTAAGCTTATCATGGGCAGAGAATGTGTCTGTTTATTGTTGTATTGTACTCTCCCAAGTACAGTGCTCTGCACACAATAAGTGCTCAATAAATATGATTGAATGAAGAAATGAATGAATGATGCAATAGCAACGATCCGGGTGGGAGGCAGTGCCAGATTTTTAAACTTATTTTCCCACCTTGCTCAGTTCTACAGTAGCAAATTATTTAAGCCCTTAATTACTTGAATTTCAAAAATTGGGAGCAAAATGTATATTTTTGACAGGCAATTTGCTAGTGCACAGTTGGCCTAAGCCTTTCTCCACAGATTCATCATTGTTAGTACTATTCAGAAGTGGTCTGGCCCTAATTTTGAGAACTGCTTAAAGATGTTCATGAAAACAAGGGCAGACCCATGTACCGAAGGCATGAAAAAGGTCGTGTTTAAAAAAAGCTAATGAATAATCTGAATATATGCTTTCCACAAAAAGGAACCTGATAACAAAAGAGTCGAAAGGCAAGACAAGACGAAAGTAAAGTAAGTCACTGCAGGGTAACTGTCGTCGCTTTTGGTTTCTCAAATGCAGTTTTTGGGCTCGAGAAGAAGTAAATTAGTCCAAACTGTGGGATTTTTTTGAATTTCCTTTTGTTTGCTTTAAGGTTGGTCACTTCTTTCTGAAAATGAGTGTGAGTACACGAGTGTGTGTGTGTGTGCGTGCGTGCGTGCATGTGTGTGTGTGTGTGTTTGTAAACATTACTCTCTCTGGGGTTGATTTTTTCTGCTAACATGACAATTTCTGACAATGGTGCTCATCGCTGGGGAGAGATTGTAAAATCAGTCAACGTTTCTGTGATAACTCAGAGGTTTAGCCTCCTCCTTTGTTATAAGGGACTGTTGAATGTGCTATGTACTTTATCCGAAAATCTTCAGTTGTTACTGATCTTCCTTTCACTGTGGCAGCAGAGACAAATTTACTGTTAGAGATACAGTAGGTAGATAAAACAGATAAAGCCTCCTGGTATATATGATGACCAATCGAGTTGAAATTTTTTTGTTTTTTAAATAAAGGTTTAAAATACATCATTTGGGCAGAATCCTTGCTACTTTTCAATTTCCTACCAAGCTGTCCACCTGCCAGACTTCAGGGATCAAACACAATGAGGGCCATCTCTGGCCATTACATCAATTCCCGAGTGAGTTCTGCATGCAGAATGGCAGCCTTTGAAAGTTCTTAAGAAAGAGACCTTTAGAAGACTTTGTTTCTGCCGTTATCAATCAACTGTAATCCCCTCTTAATGGCGTTATCAGAAGTTGAAAATGCTTAACTTTTTCAATGATGAGACATTTTATTGGTAATTATAAGATGAATGTAGAAACACTTGAAATTCAAATTTCTTCTTAATAAAGATTGACTGATATGAGACGTGTGGTTACTATAGAAGCAGTTATACTCCTGAAGGAGGAATGAGCGTCTTCTCCTTGGGGAATTTGAACAGCTGACATCTCCCCCAAATTTCAAGGGAATCCTATTAATATACAGATTATCGAGTGGCTTTCCTGTTCTCAGTTGCCACCAAAGACTTCCCAGTTTCCTTCTAAAACGTGTCTCTTTCATGATTTCTCTAAATTACTGTTTGAATGGGTGAAAAGGGGGTGAAAATCTGTCGACTTTGCCCTAGGAACTCGACAAAACCGAGTTAATGTAATGTGCTATCCAGTGAGAGATTTTCAAGCCTATGGATTATTTCAGCAAAGTGTCAACAGCTTGGAACTGAAGGATCAGGCACAGAGGTGCGAGATTGGGAGGAAAGTCCATTTTCTTTACAGATGCCAGCTAAAATTGATTTGAAAATACCCTTATAAATGTTTTCTCTTGTTGTAAATTAAAAAGAATAAGCTTTCAGATTTCACTGTTATTAATGGTGGTGGTGGTATTGGCATTTTTACTGCCCAACATTCCTACAACATTTTATTTACTACAGGTTTTACAATTATTTATTAGTCTTCACAGCTCCCTGAGGTAAGTCAGGGTGTGAGTATTTAATTAATTTCTCTCTCCAGCTTGTATATGTATCAATAACCTCGATGTATAGATGCTTAATATTGGACATTACCCTCCCTATGGTTTTATTTTACTGCATATATAATCATATATTTTACTCGTGAAACAACCACAAGGCTATATGGAAAAAAAAGGTGGGAAGAGAACAGGCCTGAGAGTCAGAGGACTTGGTTCTAATCCTACCTCTGCTACTTGTCTGCCGTTTGACCTCGGTCGAGCCACTTAATTTCTCCGTGCCTCAGTTACCTCATCTGTAAAATGGGGATTAAGACTGTGAGCTCTACATGGGACAGGGACTGTGTCCATCCAATTATATCTACTCCAGGGCTTAGTATAGTGCATGGCACATAGTAAGCACCTAACAAATACCATAATTATTATTATTAAGTGCCAAGGCTGGTGCCTATTCTAGGCTAACTTTTGGAATTTAAATATTATCCATCACTTACTCAACTGTAAACCTCTAGGGCCGTGTCTTCACTTGAGCTAACTCCGATTGTACAATTCTGAATCAAGCCATTGTTCACCCTCCACCCCTGTTTATGAGCAAAGAAATTGGAGGCAAATTTTCCACCTATGAAATAACATTGAGTGGTATTCCCCAAAGTTCACTAATTCTAGGTTTATTGTGGCTTTATTATTATTCAGGTTTCCTCCTCCACTAAGATCATTTGTAATCATTCCTCAATGTGAGGATAGTATTCGCTACTCTAAGTACTGCCTCTTGTAGTACTACAACAAGAGCCGGCACATTTGGCTCTGCTAATGCTAACCTTCTCACTGTACCTTGATCTCGCCTTCATCACCTCTGACCTCTCGCCCATGTCCTGCCTCTGGCCTGAAACACCCTCCCTCCTCCTATCCTACAGACAGTTGCTCTCCCCCACTTCAAAGCTTTACTGAAGGCCCAGCTCCTCCAGAAGACCTTCCTTAACTGAGACCACCTTTCCTCTTCTCTCAGTCCTTTCTGCATCACCCTGACTCGGTCTCTTTTTAATGGTAATAATAATAATGGCATTTGTTAAGCACTTACTATGTTCCAAGCACTGTACTAAGTGCTGGGGTAGATACAAAGTAATCAGGTTGTCCCAAGTGGGGCTCGCAGTCTTAATCCCCATTTTACAAATAGGTAACTGAGTTACAGAGAAGTTAAGTGACTTGCCTAAGGTAACACAGCAGACAAGTGGCAGAGAGGGGATTAGAACCCATGACCTCTGGCTCCTAAGCCCATGCTCTTGTCACTAGGCTATGCTGCTTCTCTATTCACCCCCTTCCCAGCCCTGCAGCACTTAAGTACAGACCTGTCATTTATTTATTTATATTAATGTCTGTCTCCCGCTCTTGTTGTGGGCAGGGAATCTGTCTGTTTATTGTTATATGATATCCTCCCAAGCGCTTAATACAGTGCTCTGCACACAATAAGCGCTCAGTAAATTTGACTGACTAATTGTAGTCACCTTGGGTGGAGAAGAACTAGCTTGTATTCATTCATCCTTCTCAGTCCTAAAAGTGCAGGACTTTGGGAACTGGCTTCATAATAATAATGATGGCATTTATTAAGCGCTTACTATGTTCTTCATGAAGGAATCTTCATGTATGTGGGAGGGAAGAAGGGGAAAATGCAAGAAAGACTGTGGTTCTCAGTTCCTCACAAAGTAATACTTTAATATTCCTGAACCTATTTCTTATGGTATTTGTTAAGCTCTTTCTGTGTGCCGGTCACTGTTATAAGCACTGAGGTAGGTACAAGGTAATCAGGTTAGACCCAGTTCATGACCAAATGGGGCTCACAGTCTCAGTCCCCATTTTACAGGTGAGGTAACTATGACACAGAGAAGTGTAATGACTCACCCAAGGTCACACGGCAAAGTGGCAGAGCCAGGGCTAGAACCCAGATCCTTCTGTATACCAAGCCCATGCTCTACCTACTAGGCCACTCTGCTTCTCTAGGTCACGATGCTTCTCTTGAGGCAGACCACTAGTCCTGGTTCTCAGGCCACTAACCTCTTCATGGCTGAAGAAGAACAATGGGTATTTCTTGCCATTGAATCCCTTGGTCTCTCCCAGGATTTTGGCCACCACTGCCAAATGGGTGTCCCGTGCTCTGAGAAAGAGAGGAATGGGACAGAGCTATTCCAGTCCAGTTCTTAGACGACCCCTCTGCCAGTATTCCCCGGCGGACATTCCTCCTACTGACTTGGTTCAGGAACACCACCGGTCCTGGTAGAGAGGCAGGGATTAGAGGTGGGTGAGTCAGAGTCAGGGGGAGCAGGTGGGGGTGAGGGGAAAGTGGAACATCTGGAGTCAGGTCTCAATCAATGCAACATAAAGAGTCCGCCTGCAGGAGCAGAACAGTGGGAGGGTAGGGTGGAAGGGGGGGATGTTTTCTGATCAAAACAGCTGAGAAGGCACTGGCCTTTGGTCGGGTCTTTTGTTCCTGGCCGGAATGGGCCTGCCTTTGTTATGCCCCCGCACAGTGCTGTCTTTGTTTAGACTCTGACAAGCCTAGGGGTGGTTGGGTAGCATTTTCAAAAAAAGAAGGGACCCCCTTTGGACTACATTTTGGGATAGAATGAGTGTGTGTGAGATGGAAGTCTTTCTTGCAGGACAATACCGAGGTCACAGCCACATTGAGATGAAGAGCCTTACCTCTGTACCTAAGGAGCAATGGAAAGGTGAATTAGATAATAATAATTGAGGCATCTATTAAGCCTTTATTATGCACCGGACACTGTACTAAGCGCTGGAGGGGATACAAGCGAAGCAGTTTGGACACAGTCCCTGTCCCACATGGGGCTCACAGTCTCAGTCTTCAGATTACAGATGAGGTAACTGCTGCCCAGAGAAGTGAAGTGACAGAGCGGACAAGTGGCAGAGCTGGGATTGGAACCCATGACCTTCTGACTCTCAGATCTATGCCCTATCCACTATGCAATGCTGGCAATTGGAACTTTTAGCATGTGATCCCCAAGGCCTCCTATATGGCAATTTGTTCGAAGCCCAACTCTTCGCATTTACCTGGGTTTTTATTTCGTGGAGTCTTTTTCCCTTTTAGTAGGATAGAGTCTGGTATCAATTAGGCAGCAAACACACACACGCACACAAGCACATACACTGATGAGCATGTGCTCATGCTACAGTAATGATAAGCTATCAGTCATGTCTCAGTGAGCATACAAATCTCACTTTGATGAGAACCCGTACTATTTTCCTGGGGTCATTATTCTCCCTGTAAATGAGTGTATGAATTTGAAACACATGAACAAATGAGTCCATTTTGGTAAATCTCTTCCTAATCACCTTACTATAATAATGAGAATTGCAACAATTCCCATATGTGTGTGCTTATGCTGTACATTTTTAATAAGGGCTAGTTTGACCCGGAGACATGTTTTCACTTGCCCTCTAAAAATCCTTGGGTAGCTGCTGCAGTACTTGATAGAAAACGGGGTTGTAGATGTAATTCATCGCACACCGTATCAGTATTCACATCTGGTCTGGAGGCAAACTGAATATTCTCTACACTATAAACTTTGTTCCTGTGAGTTTTAAAGGTGTCAGCTGTGTCAGAGAGGATTTGGTGTTTTTCAACTATAATTTCAGAGTTATTTCTATTGACTGGATATCTGTGGATGGGCTGCTTTAGGACATTCATTTCAAGGGTTCTTGGGAGTCAAGTCCACTGTAAGGGTCAGGTGAGAAATGAACCCTTTCACTACTGAAAGTTAATGCAACCATTAGATTGTATTGGAGAGGTATTGGGAACTGAAAAATGGCAGATCTTCCTTTGCTGGGATCTTCTGCCAGCTGTCACTCTCAGAAGACTCCTTACTGACTCAGAGTGCTGAATGTTGTCTGTCTCCACTCCCAATCTATCCTTTCTGGCCAGACCATGGGCCTGAGAGTCAGAGAACCTGTATTCTAATCCCCAGTCTGTCACTAACTCGCTGTGTGATCTTGGGCAAGCCACTTACCTTCTCTGTGCCTCAATTACCTCATCTGCTAAATGGGGATGCAATACTCAGTCTCTCTCCTATTTACACTGTGAGCCCCATGTGGGACTTGATTATCTCACCCCAGCGCTTAGTAAAGTGCTTGGCACATAATAAGCACTTAACAAATACCACAGTTACTATGACTGTGGACTCAGTCAGCAGTCTCCATCCACCTCATCTTCCAGGATTCTGCCTGAGGTTCCAAGGTTTTAGAGCCCTATCAAGCCCTGACACAAATAAATTCTTGCTAATAGAATAGAACTTTAATCAATCAATCCATAGGAATTACTAAGTGCCTACTGTGTGAAGAGCTGGAATGGAAGTTTAGAGTTAGCAACTTATTTCCAGGGAAATTTCAAGCTTCTCTGGGTACGTGGTGATTTGGCTGAATACTTTCTGTGAAACTCTGGGGTTAATGCAGAGAGGAAAACTTTAACAGTTATTAGGTGAAAAAGCTTTGTATCTGTGGGGGTGGCCATGTTTTAAGTTGCTATAGTCCAATTCCAAACAGAAAAGCAAAATGAGGAAGAAAAATTCTTCACTCAATTTTTGGAACAATGGTCGACAAACACTGTTTTTAATATATAGGAATGCAGGAAAATCACCAAATTATTTCCTTTTTCTCTTTAGTATTATACCTCTGAGATGGCAGAATGAATTCTGTTGAAAATGTGCCGGAAGAAAATCCCTCTGGAATGAGACTATGTGAATGCCAGAGCATTTCATAGTTGAACTACAGACCTCTCCGAAGGGTGAGAGAATTTATTTGAAACCTTACAGACTATTCATTATAGCATTATGAGATGTTATGTCCTCAGAACAATACATTCAAATGAAATATGTTAGTCCATATTGGCTAAAAGCATGGGAGAGCTGAGCTAAGTTGCATTCAGTTTCTTCACCAGTCCTGTCTGTCGCAAAGAGCTTGGCCACTTACACTGAAGTTAATGGGAATTCCATACATGTTCTAGAGGAACTGCTATTAGGCAGGAATTTATTGTTGCTCTTTCCACATAATTTTTAAGGTGACAAAAAAAATTTCCCAACGGTCTCATTTTTATGGGTTTCAAGTGCAATACCAGAGCCATTTTTTTTCTTTTTATGCAAATCACCTTGCTTGGTGTATTTAGAGCAAAACTTACAAATAATGGAAAAAAGTCACAAGTCCCTTTAAAGTTGTTCTTGCCATCGGGACTGTAACCAGGTCAATCCTGTGACTGTGAGCATATGGGACTCAACATTTTCTGCTCAATTTAGACAAACAGAAGGATTAACATTGTTTTTCCTTCACCAGCTATGGAATCGGAGAAATTATGGCTGCTGACTACCAAAAGATAAAAATATTACTTAGGTAGTCCCCTAGATGACAAGCTAGTTGTGGTCAGGGAGTGTGTCTACCAGTTGCGTTGTATTGTACTCAACCGAATGCTTAGTACGGTGCCCACACAGTAAGTTTACACACAGCAAGCTTATTCGCAGTAAACTTACTGTGCTTACACAATAAGCACTCAATAAATACCATTGATGATGATGATGATGATGATAGTCAAGGAGTAGAAGTCTCCATTTTATCCAAATGTCCTCCATAAACTTTCAACATCTGCTACTAAAGTCTTCAGTTTCTCTCTTTCCATCATTTTTGCCTTTACCTCAGTGGATTGTCCAAAATCATTGTCTCTCAAAGTAATGCAGAGCTCCTGAAAACCCAAGTTTAGCTTATTCATTCTAAATCTAGCATTCTTGTGATCTCTCACGTTCCAAAATCCACAAAATTGACCAAACCTTGATGAGAGTAGCGATCCTTTGCTCTTTCTCCCTAACATGTTATTTTGGGGTGCATGTGTTTTAAATAACACAGATTGGATAACTTCAGTTCAGCTAAATAGCAGCTGACTTGCTTAGAGCTCAGACTTAACAAGACTACAGTCTTGATCATTTTTAAGGTGGACTGAATCGTGACAGGATTAGAAGCAATGCGGTTGGACTGAAATAGACTCTAACCGAGTCTTTATGGTTTAATGCAAGTACATTCTCCATTAACTTCTTTACAAGCTTGGTGTTAAGATGTTTCAGATTAAAAACCATTTTATTTTGTTTTCAGTCTCATATATTTTTCCATTAAGGCAGAGAAAAACCGCTTTGATTTCCAAACTGTCCCCTCCAGCAGTCCTTCCCTTTGGGGTTTATTTTATTTACCTGAATTCCCCAAGGCAGAGCTTTCCTTGCAGATGGAGCTAATTTATCTTCCCAAAAGTGCCCTAAAGACAAAGGAAAGTAATATATGTACAGATGGGACCACGGTACTCCATCATCCATCCAAATAAGTGACCAATAATGTGACCAAAATGATTCCCTTGTGCCTATCGACTGACCACTGTGAAGTCACAGAAGCCTTGGTGGAAACAATAAATTTTATTTCCTAAGGTGATACCGGAAAAAAAAAATGGATCGGTCTGAAGGAGAATCCGATAAATTATTTCTGACATGAATAAATTATACATCTGGAAGGCAAATTGCTGTAGTAAATTTAGCTGCCAAATTAATTTACAATGGGGTGAGCAGAGTAAGAATAAGTGAGATGTGAAACAAATGTATGCGGCACAGAAAGCCCCTCTGAAACATCCTTTTAAGGCTGTGGTGCAGGATAGCTATTACATTCTGAAAAAATGAAAATGTCACTCACTGTGACAATAGTTTCTGTTTATCTTTGGCTGACAGATGAATTACTGACACTTGAGCAATAGACACCTAAAAGGAATTGTCACTAGGAGCTAGGGAGCTATTCCTTTGCCACAATGAAAGCTTTATGTTAGCAACACCTCTTCAGGGTCTCCTTTAAGGAATGAGTAGGATTCAGACTCAAAAGTCCTAAATCAGACCAACATCTCATTTCTCTCGCATTCCAAGAATAAACCAAACGAAGATGACAATGGAAAAAATTTTTAAATAATAATAATGATGATGATTGTGGTATCTGTTATGCGCTTGCTCTGTGACAAGCACTGTGCTTGGGATAGATACAAAATAATCAAGGCAAACACAACCCATGTCCCACATGGGGCTCACAGTCTAAGAAGGAGGGAGAACAAGTATTGAATTCCCATTTAACGACTGAGGAAACTGAGGCACAGAGAATCAAATGATTTGCTCAAAGTCACACAGCAGGCAAGTGAAGGAGTCAGGATTAGAACCCAGATCCACTGACTCCCAGGACCATGATCTATTTACTAGACAAAGCTGCTTCTCGAGTAAGAGTGGTAATGGCATTTATTAAGCACTTTCTATTAAGTACTTGAGTAGATACAGGCTTATGAGATCTGACACAGTCCCAGTCCCCCATGAGGCTCAGAGTAGATCTTATCCACATTTTACAGATGAGGCAACTGAGGCTCAGAGGACACCCTGTATGCCAGTGACAGAGCAGGGATAAAAATCCAGGTCTACTGACTCCCAGGTTTGTGCTCTTTCCATTAGGCTGCACTGCTCACTAGGTTCTGCTGCCTCCCCTCTCTACACTATTTTTCATTCATTCATTCATTCAAGCTTATTTATTGAGTGCTTACTGTGTCCAGAGCACTGTACTAAGCACTTGGGAAGTACAAATCGGCAACATATAGAGACGGTCCCTACCCAACAGCGGTCTCACAGTCTAGAAGGGGGAAAGAGACAACAAAACAGAACAAGTAGACAGGTGTCAATACTATCAGAATAAATAGTATTATAGCTATATACACATCATTAATAAAATAAATGTAGTAAGTTTGTACAAATAAAATAGAGTAATAAATATATAGAAATAAATACAAGTGCTGTGGGGAGGGGGGGAGCGATGGAGGGGGAGAAGGAGGAGGGGAGGAAAAATGGGGGCTCAGCCTGGGAAGGCCTCCTGGAGGAGGTGAGCTCTCAGTAGGGCTTTGAAGGGAGGAAGAGAGCTAGTTTGGTGGATGTGCAGAGGGAGGGCATTCCAGGCCAGGGGGAGGACGTGGGCCAGGGGTCGACGGTGGGACAGGTGAGAATGAGGCACAGTGAGGAGGTTAGCAGAGGCAGAGGAGCGGAGGGTGTGGGCTGGGCTGTAGAAGGAGAGAAGGGAAGTGAGGCAGGAAGGAGTGAGGTGATGGAGAGCCTTGAAGCCGAGAGTGAGTTTTTGCTTGATTCTTGGGTTGACAGGCAACCACTGGAGATTTTTGAAGAGGGGAGTGACATGCCCAAAGTGTTTCTGTACAAAGATAATCCGGGCAGCAGAGTGAAGTGTAGACTGAAGTGGGGAGAGACAGGAGGATGGGAGCTCAGAAAGGAGGCTGACAGTAATCAATATTACTGCATTGCAATCAATGCTGTTACAATTACAATCAATGCAGTAATCGGTATTTTTAGAAGTGTATTTGCAGGTATTCCCACCCCCAACTTTCTGCCTTCCATTTCTCCCCTGACCTTAAAAAAGTTGAGAACATCCCCTGGCCACATCAACTCTCTGAGGCTCAGGGCAAATCTGTGGCCTGATGACTTAGAAATAGTTAAGCATCGCACCGAGAATTGTTTTCCAAATTCAAACTCCTCCCGTTTCTTTAGATTTATCTGAGTTTGTCAGAGGCAAGTTATCATCCATCAACCAGCATGCATACAATTCAATCTTAAGCTACTCTGAAATATTCAGAATCCCTGCCCTACTGGTAAGGCATTGCTGGTCATTATATTACCACTCTACTCTCCGTTTTCTTGTTCCCTTGAACAATGTCTCAAGGTTCTTTAAGCAAGAGGTCATCGGTTTTTACCCATTCAGACTTGCATTCTGGATATTTCTGTGAGGAATCAGCGCTGTTCGTTTTCCTTAAAGAAGCCTGAATTGTGGCTGTTTCATTGGAGAGGTTAGGATTCAAGCCAGAGGATCATACAGATGGGGAAAATAGCTCATCTCTGTTAGCCTTCAAGTTGGTATGGTAAAGGATTTTCAAGTGGAGCAACTTGACTGCTCTCAAAGTTGCGGCTTGGGGCTCTCCAAACTCAAAACACAGCCAGTTTTAGAGCTGTAAAAATGTTTTGTTTTATGGTATTTGTTAAGCTCTTACTATGTGCCAGGCTCTGTTCTAAGCCCTGGGGTAGCTACAAGATAATCAGGTTGGACACAGTCCCTGTCCCATATGGGGTTTATAGTCCTAATCCCCATTTTACAGATGAGGTAACTGAGGCCCAGAGAAGTGAAGTGAAGGTCACACAGCCAGCAAATGGAGGAGACAGGACGAGAACCGAGGCCTTTTTGATTCCCAGATCCTGTTCTTTCCACTAGGCTATGCTGCTTCTCTTGCTTCAGAGAAAACAGCAGTTCCTTTGATGAATTCACGGTATCTGTCAGCCTTGCAACAAAATCTCAAAATTTGCCAGTCTCACAAATGATTTCCCCACTCCATTCTCCGCCTAGAAGACCCAGGATAAAAGAAATAAAATCAGCTACCTATACTTTTGGCATAATTCATTATTCATCCCAGATGCTTAATAGAGTGCACTGCACACAGTAGGCGCTCAATAAATATGATCGATTGACTGATCTTGGGTGAGTGGGTGAGCGACTAAAAAAATCTATCAATTGCTTGAGGAGTAGTCTTCCAAATTACTGGGATAGTACAATAGAGGGAAACAGGAGTAAAAGACTCAATTCCTGCCC
Organism: Tachyglossus aculeatus; assembly: GCF_015852505.1. Lineage (NCBI taxonomy): Eukaryota > Metazoa > Chordata > Mammalia > Monotremata > Tachyglossidae > Tachyglossus > Tachyglossus aculeatus. Next base: position 12,274,784 of record NC_052091.1, on the reverse strand, counting down.
CCAAGTTTGCAGTCTAACAGGGGAGGTAGGTGCAAAATTATTTACAGATAGGGGAAAAGGAGTCTGGAAATACCTGCTGGAGAAGGCAAATTTTTAGGAGAGCTGTGAGGAGGGGCGGATCATGGTTTGAAGGAACAGAATGGAGAAAGTGTTCCATGGAGGCGAAGTGTGGCTTAGGGGAAAGAGTCAGTCAGTCATATTTATTGAGCGCTTACTGTGCAGAGCACTGTTCTAAGTAGTTGGGAGAGTACAATATAACAGTATACGACACGTTCCCTGCCCACAATGAGCTTACAGTCTAGAGGGACCTAGGAGTCAGAGGACCTGGGTTCTAGTCCCAGCTCCACCACTTGCTTGCTGTGTGACCTTGGGAGAATCACTTAACTTCTCTGTGCCTCAGTTTCCTTATTTGTAAAATGGGGGTTCGATACCTAGTCTCGCTCCTACTTAGATTGTGAGCCCCATGTGGGACAGGGACTGTTTCCAAACTGATCAACTAGTATCTTCCCCAGGGTTTTGCCTGACACATGGTAAGAGCTCAATAAATACCATAATAATCATTTTTATTACTTGAAAACCTCCCTGCCTGCCACTGTGATTTTTAGGAAGGCCACACCAGGACGTTAAGAAGCCAAATGGAATAGAGGTTCAGACTTCTCGTTTTCTGACCCTGAGCATTGACAGCAACAGAAAGGGGGCCGGTCATTTATTCATGACAGGGAAGCTCTATAGAACATCTCTGCTTGACTCTGGTCTCCAGATACCCTTAGTAGTTGCTGAGTCAGCCCAGTTGACATTGTCTGTGAGAATGTGAAAGTGTTTAAAATCTTTACAGCTTGACACATTCCTTCTTGAATGCCCTTTATCTACAAACCCTTGGTTTTTGGGTGATTCTGTTCTTGGGATTTTTTTTTGAAGGCTTTACAAAATTTGTTTTGATAACTGGCATTCTCTTGAGTCCTGCCTCTCCCCCCTGCTCAAAAAAAAGGATGGGATTCCATTAACTGAAATTGTTTAGAATAAGAATGGTTTATTCTCTGCCTATCTTGAGTAGCAAGCAGCTTGACCCTGTGAAAGAATGGGGCCAGGTTATTTCCGTTGCTGGTTGGATAGAGTACTAGATTAGAGTTCATGAGCCAAAACCCAACATCCTAATTGAAACAAGGCAGCTAAAGAATTAGAGAGGCTTTGATTTGGAATCCATACTCCCAGGCATTTGCAATTTTTAGAAAGATTGAACTTTCCCTCCTCAAGATAAAGTGCCTCCATCTGACTCTCCCATCATCCAAAACATTTCCTCAACTCGAAGGAGGAGCATCAGAAAAAGAGCTCTGGAAGGAACCCAGTGGAAATTATTCTGATAGAGCATGGCCCTGGATCGGTTATCGTGGAAAAAAATAAAAAAATCAGAGTTGGAAACTTCCAAACTAGTGCCAAGCACAGTGCCCATGTTTTATCTGTTTGGATGGTGTAAAGTCTCACGGGTGCAAATTTGACTCCTGTAAATGCCTTGCTTTTGTTTCAGTTTGAAAATCTCCCCCAGTGACTTGGAGTAGTATTATTCAAATCAACTGCTGTCAGAAAAGTATAATTTAAGGACCCAATTTGCAATCATTCTCCCTGTAGACGGTATCTCCCAACTGTAGATTGTAAGCTACTTAGGGGCAGGGAACACATCTACCAACTCTACTATGTTGTCTTTTTTTAAATGGTATTTGTTAAGCACTTACTATGTGCCAGAAACTGTACTAAGCACTGGGGTAGTTACAAGATAATCAGGTAGGACACAGTCAGTGTCTCATATGGGGCTCACAGAATAAATCCCCATTTTACAGATGAGGTAACTGAGGCACAGAGAAGTTTAAATGGTTGCCCAAGCTCCCAAAGCTGACAATCAATCGATCTTATTTATTGAGCACTTACTGTGTGCTGAGCACTATACTAAGCTCTTTGGAGCATACAAGATAACACTAAACAGACACATTCCCTGCCCACAGTGAGTTTACGGTCTAGAGGGGGAGCAGACACTACTCTAGAATAAGTGAATTATGGATTTGTACATAAATGTTGTGGGCCTGGGAGCGGGGATGAGTAAAGGGAGCAAGTCAGGGTGACACCGAAGGGAATGGAAGAATAGGAAAAGAGGGTTTAGTCAGTCTTGGAGGAGATGTGCCATCAATAAGGCTTTGAAGGAGAGGGAGAGTCTGTTGAATATGAAGAGAGAGAGTGTTTCAGGCCAGAGGCAGGATGTGGGAGCGAGGATGGCAGCGAGATAGATGAGATAGAGGTACAGTGATGGATAATAATTATGGTATTTGTTAAGCACTTACTATGTGCCAAGCACTGTTCTAAGCTGTGGGCACTATTAGAGGAGCGAGGTGTGTGGGCTGGGTTATAGTAGGAAAGTGTGGAGGTGAGGAAGGAGGGGGCAAGGTGACTGAGTGCTTTAAAGCTGATGGTAAAAAGTTTCTATTTGATGAGGAGGTGGATGGGCAACCATGAAGTTTCTTGAGGAGTGGGGAACATGGCCTGAGTATTTGTGTAAAAAAACAATCTGGTCAGCAGAGTGGACTGGAGTGGGGAGAGACAGAGGCTTAGTACAGTGCTTTGTACAAAGTAAGCACTCAATAAATATGATGGAATGAATGAATGAAGATAGGTAAGCAAGCAGGCTGATACAGTAATCAAATTCATTCCTTCAGTCATATTTATTGAGCACTTACTGCATGCAGAGCACTGTACTAAGTGCTTGGGAAAGTACAATACAGAAATAAAGAGAGGCAATCCCTGCCCACAATGAGCTCACAAGCCCATTGTTGGGTAGGGACCGTCTCTATATGTTGTCAACTTGTACTTCCCAAGTGCCTACTACAGTGCTCTGCGCACTATAAGCGCTCAATAAATACGATGGAATGAATGAATGAATAGGGGTTGAACTCACACCCCGTATTAGAACCCAGGTCCTTCTGATTCCCAGGACCGTGCTCTATCCACTAGGCCACACTGCTTCTCATACTTTCCCAAGCATTTAGGACACTGCCTGGTACACAGTAAGTGCTCAATAAATACCAACTGCCAAATGTGGCCATTATTATGCTTTGGGATCCTCTGGGCTAGAAGTTCTTGCATCAGTGCTAAGTATTATATTTTGATCATTTCAATAATTATGACAAAACATAGTAACCTTTTCTCTTCTGTAATAATGATTTGAATGACTACATGTATGCATATATTACCCTTTCAGTTCAGTGGACTTGATAAAGCATATGCATGATACACGATCTATAACCACTCTTATAGATTGTGATACATTTCATAAAGGTGCATATTTCTGAAATCCGTTTTCCATGTACGAAAGACGCCATCCATAGATCATTTCAGCCTGACCAAACGAACAGGTTAGGAAATCTCCTTCAGAAAAAGTCAGCCCAAATAGTCAGCTCCTCTTAGCTCTTTCAATAGAAGAGTTTTGTTTTCAGAAAAAGTCACTTCACATTTTCCTACTTCCTCCGGTCACTTCTGTTTCAGCCAAAAATTAGAATGCTCAGTGACACCCTGGTTCGCATGTTTCAGATTATGGAGAGAGGAATTTTAAAAATGAACTTCTTTATTCTGTCCATGCAAGTTAATTAGCACGAGCCCAGAGGGTGAAAGAAATAGAGCTGAACCTAATAGAAATCAGACTGTAGGAAAGTCAAACTTGCAAGGAAAGCGTGAGATAGGATCTGGAGCTCTCTGGTAGCCCACTTCCTCGGGATGGGGATATTCAACATTGCCACACCTACCTTCGTTACGAAGCTGGGAAAGACTGGTGAAATCTTCATAGATTTTCTTTCAGACCTGCTTTTGAATCCGTATGGGACTCTGGTCTTACGAGGGTTAGAGCTGATTGAGCCAAGTTGAAGTTGGAATGGAAGCTCACAGGACCAGCTCTAGGTTTTTTTCCTACTATAGACCTGTAAGCTCCTTGTAGGCACGGATTGCATCAACCAACTCTGTTGCATTGTATTTTCCCAAGTGCTTAGGACAGTGTTCTGCACACATTGGAGATGCACCATGGCCTAGTGGAGAGAACATGGGCCTGAGCGTCAGAAGGAACTGGGTTCTAAGGTAGAGTATATCTCTTAATACGTTCGGACGAGCTTTGGGGGATTATAGGTATATACTTTCTAAGGTAGAGTAAAAGTGCTGTAGTTGGGAGGCTCTGACACCTAGGGAGAAGAAAAATAATTGGGTAAGGTAACCTGAAGGAGGTGGGATTTCAGGAGAGCTTTGAAGATGAAGAGAACTGTGGTCTGGCACATTTTAATTTATATATAGATATAACCTAGTGACAGGAGCAGAGAATGGACATCAGGTGATAGCGAAGTGAGACGTAATGTGACCTACTGGTTACAGCCCGGGCCTGGAAACCAGAAGGACCCGAGTTCTAATCCCGGTTCCTCCACTTGTCCGCTGGGTGAACTTGGGCAAACCACTTCACGAGAAGCAGCGTGGCTCAGTGGGAAGAGCCCGGGCTTTGGAGTCAGAGGTCATGGGTTCAAATCCCTGCCCCGCCAATTGTCAACTGTGTGACTTGGGGCAAGTCACTTCACTTCTCTGGGCCTCAGTTACCTCATCTGTAAAATGGGGATTAAGGCTGTGAGCCCCCCATGGGACAACCTGATCACTTTGTAACCTCCCCAGCGCTTATAGAACAGTGCTTTGCACATAGTAAGCGCTGAATAAATGCCATTATTATTGTTTGAAGCGGGAGGGAGTTTCAGACAAGATGAAGGACATGAGCAAAGGCAGGAGAATCAAAAAGGTGACAGAGTGAAAAGGTTATCTTGGGAGGGACATATGAGTCCCTAACTAAGCCCTCCTTTCCTCTCTCCCACTCCCTTCTGCGTGTCCCTGACCTGCTCCCTTTATTCATCCTCCCTCCCAGCCCCATATCTGTCATTTATTTATTTCTATTAACATCCGTCACCCTCTCTAGACTGTAAGGTTATCCTGGGCAGCGAATGTGTCTGCACACGCTAAGCGCTCAATAAATACGACAGACTGACTGACTGAGTGAGAGCTGGGCTGGACTGGGACGATGATGGTGGAATCTCCTGGCGTAAATGACCGATGAGCTTCGGTCCAACATGGAGATTTGAGTACTGAGACCCTGCAAGAAGGAATTGATTATGGCTCCAGTCATGTCCCCAGCGGGGTTATGGGAACGACAAGCAAATTGGCAGTCAGAGACGCGGCTTATTACCCAGTGCGTTCCAGAATTTTATATACAAAACCGATTTCTGGCCAGAGTGACCGCAGCATAGTGCTGCTGACAGGAAAAGCCTATCCCTTTGTGTGGGAATGGCTGAAGAGACACTACATTGTGCGTACATGACGTGAAAACATCAATATCTTGGGCAGGCTCATGATAATAATACTAACTGTGGTTCTTGTTAAGTGCTTACTATGTGCTAAGCAATTAACTAAGCCCTGGGGTAGATAATAATCATGGTATTTGGTAAGCGCTTACTATGTGCTTTGGGCAAGTCACTTAACTTCTCTGTGCCTCAGCTACCTCATCTGTAAAATGGGGATTAAGACTGTGAACCCCCTGTGGGGTGACCTGTTAATAATAATAATAATAATAGTATTTGTTAAGCACTTACTATGTGCTTTGGGCAAGTCACTTAACTTCTCTGTGCCTCAGCTACCTCATCTGTAAAATGGGGATTAAGACTGTGAACCCCCTGTGGGGCGACCTGTTAATAATAATAATAATAATATTTGTTAAGCACTTTGTATGTGCAAAACACTGTTCTAAGTGCTGGGGGGATACAAGGTGATCAGGTTGTCCCACATGAGGCTCACAGTCTTAATCCCCATTTTACAGATGAGGTAACTGAGGCCCAGAGAAGTTAAGTGACTTGCCCAAAGTCACACAGCTGACAATTGGCAGAGCCGGGATTTGAACCCGTGACCTCTGACTTCAAAGCCCGTGCTCTTTCCACTGAGCCACGCTGCTTCTCTAAGGAGAAGCTACACCTTCTCCTGGGGATCACCTTGTAACCTCCCCAGCACTTAGAACAGTGCTTTGCACATAGTAAGCGCTTAATAAATGCCATCATTATTATGTGCCAAGCACTGTTCTAGGAGCTGGAGTAGATACAAGGTAATCAGGTTGTCCCACGTTGGGCTCACAGTCTTAACCCCCATTTTACAGATGAGGGAACTGAGGCACAGAGAAGTGAGGTGACTGGCCTAAGCTCACATAGCAGACAAGTGGTGGAGGCAGGATTAGAACCCATGTCCTCTGACTCTCAAGCCCGTGCTTTTGCCTCTAAGCCACGCTACTTCTCCAAGTTAATCAGGTTGGACATGATCCCCGCCCAACATAGGGCTCACAGATTAAAAATAGGAGGGAAAATCGGTAGTTAATCTGTATTTTACAGATGAGAAAACCGAGGCCCTGTGAAGTTAAGTGACTAAGCTTGTTGTTGGCTAGGAACGTGTCTACTTATTTTTACATTGTACTCTCCCAAGCACTTAGGACAGTGCTTTGCAAACAGTAACCACCCGATAAATACGATTAAATGAACTTGCTCAAGGTCACATGGCAGGCAAGTGGCACAATCAGGATCAGAACCCAGGCCCTCTGATTCTCAGGCCCCTGCTATTTAATAATAACAATAATAATACTGGCATTTATTAAGCACTTACTATGTGCAGAGCACTGTTCTAAGCGAGGGGGAGGTTACAATAATAATAATAATTATGGCATTTATTAAGCACTTACTATGTGCAGAGCACTGTTCTAAGCGCTGGGGAGGTTACAATAATAATAATAACAATGGCATTTATTTAGCGCTTACTATGTGCAGAGCACTGTTCTAAGCGCTGGGGAGGTTACAATAATAATAATAATAATGGCATTTATTAAGCGCTTACTATGTGCAGAGCACTGTTCTAAGCGCTGGGGAGGTTACAACAATAATAATAATAATGGCATTTATTAAGCGCTTACTATGTGCAGAGCACTGTTCTAAGCACTGGGGAGGTTACAATAATAATAATAATAATAATGGCATTTATTAAGCGCTTACTATGTGCAGAGCACTGTTCTAAGTGCTGGGGAGGTTACAATAATAATAATAATAATAATGGCATTTATTAAGCGCTTACTATGTGCAGAGCACTGTTCTAAGTGCTGGGGAGGTTACAATAATAATAATAATAATGGAATTTATTAAGCTCTTACTATGTGCAGAGCACTGTTCTAAGCGAGGGGGAGGTTACAATAATAATAATAACAATGGCATTTATTAAGCGCTTCCTATGTGCAGAGCACTGTTCTAAGCGCTGGGGAGGTTACAATAATAATAATAATAATAATCTCATTTATTAAGCGCTTACTATGTGCAGAGCACTGTTCTAAGCACTGGGGAGGTTACAATAATAATAATAATAATAATAATCTCATTTATTAAGCGCTATGTGCAGAGCACTGTTCTAAGCGCTGGGGAGGTTACAGTAATAATAATGGCACTTATTAAGCGCTTACTATGTGCAGAGCACTGTTCTAAGCGCTGGGGAGGTTACAATAATAATAATAACAATGGCATTTATTAAGCGCTTACTATGTGCAGAACACTGTTCTAAGCGCTGGGGAGGTTACAATAATAATAATAATAATAATAATGGCATTTATTAACCGCTTACTATGTGCAGAGCACTGTTCTAAGCACTGGGGAGGTTACAATAATAATAATAACAATGGCATTTATTAAGCACTTACTATGTGCAGAGCACTGTTCTAAGCGAGGGGGAGGTTACAATAATAATAATAACAATGGCATTTATTAAGCACTTACTATGTGCAGAGCACTGTTCTAAGCGCTGGGGAGGTTACAATAATAATAATAACAATGGCATTTATTAAGCACTTACTATGTGCAGAGCACTGTTCTAAGCGCTGGGGAGGTTACAATAATAATAATAACAATGGCATTTATTAAGTGCTTACTATGTGCAGAGCACTGTTCTAAGCGCTGGGGAGGTTACAATAATAATAATAACAATGGCATTTATTTAGCGCTTACTATGTGCAGAGCACTGTTCTAAGCGCTGGGGAGGTTAAAATAATAATAATAACAATGGCATTTATTAAGCGCTTACTATGTGCAGAGCACTGTTCTAAGCACTGGGGAGGTTACAATAATAATAATAATAATAATGGCATTTATTAAGCGCTTACTATGTGCAGAGCACTGTTCTAAGCACTGGGGAGGTTACAATAGACTTGGCTGTACAAAATGCACTTCAGTGATTATGCCAATAATAAATATGCCAATAATAATAGTGGCATTTATTAAGCACTTCCTATGTGCAGAGCACTGTTCTAAGCGCTGGGGAGGTTACAATAATAATAATAACAATGGCATTTATTAAGCACTTACTATGTGCAGAGCACTGTTCTAAGTGCTGGGGAGGTTACAATAATAATAATAATAATAATGGCATTTATTAAGCGCTTACTATGTGCAGAGCACTGTTCTAAGCGCTGGGGAGGTTACAATAATAATAATAATAATGGCACTTATTAAGCGCTTACTATGTGCAGAGCACTGTTCTAAGCGCTGGGGAGGTTACAATAGGCTTGGCTGTACAAAATGCACTTCAGTGATTATGCCAATAATAAATATGCCAATAATAATAATGGCATTTATTAAGCACTTACTATGTGCAGAGCACTGTTCTAAGCGCTGGGGAGGTTACAATAATAATAATAACAATGGCATTTATTAAGCACTTACTATGTGCAGAGCACTGTTCTAAACGCTGGGGAGGTTACAATCATAATAATAATAATGGCATTTATTAAGCACTTACTATGTGCAGACCACTGTTCTAAGCACTGGGGAGGTTACAATAATAATAATAATAATAATGGCATTTATTAAGCGCTTACTATGTGCAGAGCACTGTTCTAAGCGCTGGGGAGGTTACAATAATAATAATAATAATAGTCTCATTTATTAAGCGCTTACTATGTGCAGAGCACTGTTCTAAGCACTGGGGAGGTTACAATAATAATAATAATAATAATAATCTCATTTATTAAGCGCTTACTATGTGCAGAGCACTGTTCTAAGCGCTGGGGAGGTTACAGTAATAATAATGGCACTTATTAAGCGCTTACTATGTGCAGAGCACTGTTCTAAGCGCTGGGGAGGTTACAATAATAATAATAACAATGGCATTTATTAAGCGCTTACTATGTGCAGAACACTGTTCTAAGCGCTGGGGAGGTTACAATAATAATAATAACAATGGCATTTATTAAGCGCTTACTATGTGCAGAGCACTGTTCTAAGCGCTGGGGAGGTTACAATAGGCTTGGCTGTACAAAATACACTTCAGTGATTATGCCAATAATAAATATGCCAATAATAATAATGGCATTTATTAAGCACTTACTATGTGCAGAGCACTGTTCTAAGCGCTGGGGAGGTTACAATAATAATAATAACAATGGCATTTATTAAGCACTTACTATGTGCAGAGCACTGTTCTAAACGCTGGGGAGGTTACAATCATAATAATAATAATGGCATTTATTAAGCACTTACTATGTGCAGACCACTGTTCTAAGCACTGGGGAAGTTACAATAATAATAATAATAATAATGGCACTTATTAAGCGCTTACTATGTGCAGAGCACTGTTCTAAGAGCTGGGGAGGTTACAATAATAATAATAATAATAATGGCACTTATTAAGCGCTTACTATGTGCAGAGCACTGTTCTAAGTGCTGGGGAGGTTACAATAATAATAATAATGGCACTTATTAAGCGCTTACTATGTGCAGAGCACTATTCTAAGCACTGGGGAGGTTACAATAATAATAATAATAACAATGGCATTTATTAAGCACTTACTATGTGCAGAGCACTGTTCTAAGCGCTGGGGAGGTTACAATAATAATAATAACAATGGCATTTATTAAGCGCTTACTATGTGCAGAGCACTGTTCTAAGCGCTGGGGAGGTTACAATAGGCTTGGCTGTACAAAATGCACTTCAGTGATTATGCCAAGATAGTCTATGCAGGGGTTCTATGGGAATTTTATTATGGTCAATAAAACCATTCCTCCGTATCAGTATCATTCATTTCACTTACGATGGCTGCCGTTTCCAATTCATTTCCCACAGCAGATTGTGTGAGGAAACATCACCGGGTAGAAACAGAACATTGCTGTTCCTAAACACAACAGCATCCAAAAAAAAAAAATGTAAACCAATAGTAAATACAGAGAGACAACTAATAATCCTTAACTCAGAACAGATTTAATATTTTACTGTGGATCAGGACACTGTTTCTCTTCCTCAAATCCGAAAGGGAAACGTGACAAATATTTTGGTGTTTGCAATATGCCTTGGCACTTTCTAACAGTCATGATTCATAATGCACATTTTGATCCTGGTACAGCTGTGTAGGGATTCAATTTTTCCAGATTTCATCAGACAATAACGCAGCCTTGCAAATATCCCTGCCTTCCAAATGCCCCCAGCCAAACCATAGACTTGACAAGCAACATCATCATCATCATCATCATCAATCGTATTTATTGAGCGCTTACTATGTGCAGAGCACTGGACTAAGCGCTTGGGAAGTACAAATTGGCAACATATAGAGACAGTCCCCACCCAACAGTGGGCTCACAGTCTAAAAGGGGGAGACAGAGAACGAAACCAAACATACTAACAAAATAAAATAAATAGAATAGATATGTACAAATAAATTGAATAAATAAATACATAGAGTAAAAAAAACATGGCCTAACAGTCTAATGATACTCTACTGAGCCCCTTCCTTTCTCTCCCCCTCGCCCCCTCTCCATCCCCCCCATCTTACCTCCTTCCCTTCCCCACAGCACCTGTATATATGCTTGTACATATTTATTACTCTATTCATTTATTTATTTTACATGGACATATCTATTCTATTTATTTTATTTTGTGAGTATGTTTGGTTTTGTTCTCTGTCTCCCCCTTTTAGACTGTGAGCCCACTGTTGGGTAGGGACTGTTTCTAGATGTTGCCAATTTGTACTTCCCAAGCGCTTAGTACAGTGCTCTGCACATAGTAAGCACTCAATAAATACAATTGATGATGATGATGATGATGATGATGAAGAAAAGAACTTGGGCCTGGGAGTCGGAGGATTTGGGCTCTAATCCCGTTCCACCACTTGCCTGCTGTGAGATATTGGACAGGTCACTTTTAATTTCTCTGTGCCTTAGTTTCCTTACCTGTAAAATGGGGATTCAATATCTGGTCTCTCTCCTCCTTAGCCTGGGGGCCTCATGTGGAACAGGGACTGTGTCTAATCTGCTTATCTTGCAACCATCCCAGTGTTTAGCACATAGTAAGTGCTTAACAGCATGGCCTAGTGGCTAGAGCACGAGCTGGGAATCAGAGATCATGGGTTTAATCCCAGCTCCACCACATGTCTGCTGTGTGACCCGGGGCAAGCCACTTAACTTCTCTGTGCCTCAGTTACCTCACCTGTAAAATGGGGATTAAGTCTGTGAGCCCCTCATGGGACAACCTGATTACCTTGTATCTACCCCAGCGCTTAGAGCTGTGCTTGGTATGTAGTAAGCGCTTAACAAATACCATCATTATTCCCTTCTAGACTGTGAGCCCGTTGTTAGGTAAGGACCCTGCGTATATGTTGCTGATTTGTACTTCCCAAGCGTTAAGTACAGTGCTCTGCACACAGTAAGTGCTGAATAAATACAATTGAATGAAGGAATGAACAAATACCACAATTATTGCAATAACGTTCATTTATCTGGAAAGCTTTCATTAATCCTTCCCACAGTTGCTAATGCCCAGTATTTCAAGCTGATCTTCCCAGGCAGGAGACAGACTGGACTTGTCCATCGTGGCTGTCAGACAGAGTCATCCTTTGGAGTAGCAGCGTGGCTCAGTGGAAAAAACATGGGCTTTGGAGTCAGAGGTCATGGGTTCAAATCCCGGCTCTTTCACTTGTCAGCTGTGTGACTTTGGGCAATTCTCTGCGCCTCAATTACCTCATCTGTAAAATGGGGATGAAGACTGGGAGCCCCACGAGGGACAACCCGATCACCTTGTAACCTCCCCAGTGCTTAGAACAGTGCTTTGCACATAGTAAGCGCTTAACAAATGCCATCATCATTATTATTATTACTATTATCCATCTTTCCCAGCCTGTCTTGTTGAGATCAATCAATCAACCAGTGGTTTTTACTGGGCTCTTTCCATGTGCAGAGCATTATATTAAGCACTTGAGAGAGCACAATAGAGCAGAGTTGGTAGACACATTCCCTGCCCAACATGAACGTAGAGACTAGAGGAGGAGATGGACATCAGTATGAATAAATAATGTATGGATATGTACAAAAGTGCTGAATTCAAAATGCCCAAAGCGTACAGATTCAAGTTGCATAGATCACGTAGAAGGGAGAGGGATTTGGGGAAAAGAGGGCTTAATCCGGGAGGACTTCTTGGAGTCTCTAGTGTTTTGTCATTGATGATGGAGCCATAGTTTTTTGGGGGTTTTTTTGCTTTTCTTTTCTTCTTTCCCGGCCACGGATTCTTAGACTGTGAGCCCTGTGTGGGACAGGGACCGTGACCAACCTGATAAACTTGTATCTACCCCAGCAATTAACATAGAGCCTACACATATTAAGTGCTTAACAAATACCATCGTTATTATTATTATTAACCTGATTAACTTATATCTACCCCAGAGCTTAGTACAGTGCCTGGGACATAGTAAGCTCTTAACGAATACCACAGTTATTACTATGTCCTCTACTCCTGGGTGAAATCCAGCGCTTTTTTCTTTTCCCACTTGGTGCACACCACTTTCCTACTTGGAACAGTGTTCGGCACATAGTAAGTTCTTAACAGATACGCAGTTATGAAGAAGCCAAGATACATTGCAAATCTGTTGCAATGCAAAAGTGATATGTATAATGTACCGTGTGAAAGGCGGTTAAGATTCATTCCCCTCAAAACATTCATGAAAGACTTCTAATCACATTCACGCCGAGCTTCAACTTGCAAATAATGAAAAATGAAGAGTATCCGGTGATGATGATTGTGGCATTTAAGAGCTTACTATGTACCAGGCTCTGGCCTAAGTGCTGGAATAGATACAAGATAAGCGAGTTGGACACAGTCCCTGTCCCACCTGGGGCTCACAGTCTTAATCCTCATTTTAGATGTGAGGGAACTGAGGCCCAGAAAAGTGAAGTGACTTCATTCATTCATTCATTCATTCATTCATTCATTCAATCAATCAGTCGTATTTATTGAGCGCTTACTGTGTGCAGAGCAGACTTGCCCAAGGTCCCCCTGCAGTGGTGAAGTGAGAATTAGAACACAGGTCCTTCTGCTGATGATTTCCACACAAGGCCCTGAGCAGTTCAATGCTGTTTTTCCAGTGTGTTTTTTTTCCCTTGGTGGCAAAAAGTAAATCACTGCCACATTTTGAAATTCATATTCCAGAATTCAATTTGCCAAAAGAGTGCTCTCCATCCAGAGAATACTCTGCTCTATCTCATGATGCCTCTTTGTCGCCAGGATCGGTCCCATCTAGTTGCCTATCCCGATCCAGAAAACAGCGTGACACTTCCGCAGGGTAAAGCAAACTCATCCACCAAAACCAACCAACCGACCTTCTGCCACACAGATGTTCTCTAGAAATGGAGAGCACAAATATGCGGTTGAGAAAAAAATGTGAGTCATCAGACTTGTTTCAAAAATCTTTTTTCAAAGGGGGTTAGGATTGTGAAAGAAACCATGAATCCAACCCTCCAGGACTAGTTTAGTGTCCCTGGTAGCACTGGAACTTTAGTTAATGCTCTTGCTGATTCGGTTAACCCAGGTATTTAAAGAAAACTTTGAGGGGTGCCGATTTTCTTTCCACTACCCAATCCCAAAGACTTCCAGAAAAGACAAGTCCACAACCTTCCTTTGTATCCCTTTTCAAGGCTTCGGAAGTCTTACAATCAGGAAGTTCTTCATTATGGATGACCTAAATCCCTCTCGCTGCAATTTGAAGCAGCGAGGACTAGTGGAAAGAGCACAGATCTGGGAGTCAGAGGACCTGGGTTCTAATCCCAGCTCTGCCACTTGTCTGCTGTATGACCTTAGATAAATCACTTAACTTTGTGCCTTAGTTACCTCACCTGTAAAATGGGGATTAAGGCTGTGAGCCCTGTATTGGATCTGTATAGGATTGTAGAGAAGCAGCGTGGCTCAGTGGAAAGCACACGGGCTTGGGAGTCAGAGGTCATGGGTTCAAATCCTGGCTCCACCGCTTGTCAGCTGTGTGACTTCGGGCAACTCATTTAACTTCTCTGTGCCTCAGAGAAAAACCTCATCTGTAAAATGGGGATTAAGATTGTGAACCCCACATGGGACAACCTGATCACCTTGTATCCTCCCCAGGGCTTAGAACAGTGTTTTGCACATAGTAAGTGCTTAACAAATACCAAAATAATAATAATAATAATTATATATAATTATATAATTATAATAATTATAAATAATATATTATTATTATTATTTGTGAAGGCATCTGGATGGGACAGATCCTGGAGAAAGAGGCATCATGAGATAGAGCGGAATATTCTCTGGATGTAGAACAGTCTTGTTGCAAACTGAATTCTGGAATGTGACTTTCAAAACCTGGCAGTGATTTACTTTTTGCCACAAAGTGACATAGTAAGCACTTAACAAGTACCATAAAAAGAACATTGAAGTCACTTCCTTTTGCTTGCTCCCTTGTGAAGACCCGTCAATCACCTTGCTTTGCTAAAGGACTCATCATACTTAATGATTTCTTCCCTTCTCCACATCTCTGTTGAGGTGCGGAATCATGTGTGGAATCGTGTAGATATCTGTATATATCTGTTATTTATTTATTTGCTTAGCTATTTATTTATTTATATTAATGCTTGTTCCCCCCCCCCCCCCAACTGTGAGCTCATTGTGGGCAGGAATGTGTCTGTTATATTGTACTCTCCCAAGCACTTAGTACAGTGCTTTGCATTCAGTAAGCACTCAATAAATACAGTTGAATGAATGAATGAGTGGAATCCCCTAGTGAACATAGAGTTGGGACAGGGTGCAGGGTCACTGATGGCCCTCATGGATACTGGACAAGGAGACATGTGGCATCACATATGTTTAGCCAGGAAGCCAGTGTAACATCAGACATGCCTCAGTGGAGAAACATGTCCAGAGCCAATCAAACCTAGAGCATTTCTCCTGAGAGGCCCCGATCTTCCAACATGCTTCAGGGTTATTGTGTTCCCCTCCCAGATAACAATAATAATAATAATAATGGTATTTGTTAGGTGCTCACTACGTGCCAGGCACTGTACTAAGCGCTGGGGTGGATTCAAACAAATCAGGTTGGATACAGTACCTGTCCCATGTGGGGCTTACAGTCTCCATCCCCCTTTTTCAGAGGCGGTAACTGAGGCTAGAGGAGTGAAGTGACTTTCCCAAGGTCACACAGCAGCAGACAAGTGGTGGAGCCGGGATAGGGTGACCTTCTGAATCCCAGGCCTATCAACTATTCTGTGATGCTTCTCACAGTGTGCCACTTCCGAGCTGTGGACTACGTTGGCAAGGATTTGAAGCAGAGGGTCACTAAGTAATTAAAATGAAAATACTCAACCGAAAGACATATGTGATGCTGTGTCAGAACGAGACTGGAAACAGACCAGATGAAAACCAGACTATCTGGTATCAAACCAAACAATTAGTTGCCCTACATGAAACTCAGACCAGCAGAATGGGAGGGGTCCTGCAGAAAAGGCCTTCAAATTTGTGGTCTCTCCAAACACTACCAGTGTGCCTAAGTCGGGATGATAAGTAAGACCAACATTTATTACTGATCCTGGGCAGGTGACAAGTAAAGGTCTCAGAGAAGCAGCCTTGAGGAAAGTGTGAGGATATAGGAGTCAGAGGAGCTGGGGTCTAATCCCGTTCTGCCATTTGCACAAGTCACAACTTCTCCATGATTCAGTTTCCTCAACTATAACATGGGGATTAAATCCCACTCCCTCCTACTTAGACTCTGTGAGCCCCATGTAGGACCGAGACTATGTCCAACCTGATAAACTCGTATTGATCCCAGAGCTTGGAACGGTGCTTGACACATAGTAAACAGTTAATAAATACCACAAAACACCACCACCCCCCACACAGATACACAAAAAACTGTTTCTTTCATAGGTTTGAAGCGGAATTAATTGAGAAGTTTGCCATCCTTTTCTGAGGGAAGTTAAGAACTAACCCTTGCCATTTGGGCAGTCTTCTCTAGTGAAGAAACTAAGGTTTCACCTATTGATGTGAGTCCTTATTTATGAATCTGTGGGTGGTTACTCTGTGTAGCTCAGACTACCTGCCTGAATTCCTGCCCAATCTTAACCTGAACAATAGATTCCACATTCCACTTGGTAGTGCGTGTAGAGAGGACCGTTTTAATAAATCCCAATTATTTGCCATCTGCTCTTTCCATTTTGCCTTTCTCATTATTGCTGATGGCCAAGATATTTGGCTGAAAGAGAAAGATAACTTCTGCTTCCATTAAATATCTTAGGCATCAGCAATAAGGGGAAAGGAAAGAGAGACAAAGAACATGATAGATAAATGAGAATTTGAGCAAATATTACATCAGGTAAAATTAGATGTGGGAGGATTCCTGCAGGATATTTTTCATAGCTCTCCCAGAAATGAATACAGGGCAGTGGAAAATATTAATGTGCTTTATTTTCCCTGGATGTTTTGGATGATTGGTTGCGAATATTCTCAGTTGTGATTATTAAATTGTGTTGCATGGCTTCTTTTCACTGGGATATATTATTAGACAGAGAAAATGGGTCACTAAAATGAATGCACTTTTAAATTTCCTGTTTTGTAAAGGGCAGCAAAGTTAAGGGTCAGCTTTTATATAACCAAATCCAGAATCAAGTGATGCTAACTCCCTGTTTTCAAACTCTAAGCAGAGAATGCATGAAGTGAATGCAGTTTTCAAGTTTCCTGTGTGTGCAGCTCCTGACTTGCATCCTTGCATCCTACTATCTCCCTACCCAACTCCATGAAGTAGAAAATTGCTTTTACAAGTAAAGGTCAATCTGTTCATATAAAAGAAATACTGCTGGAGTCATTTTTTTTTTCCAAACTGAAAGTGACCCTGGATCAAAGTCCCTTACGTCAGTATTTTTTTCTATATTGCTTTTTTTCTCCCCGACATTGACATTTTCTCTGCTGCTAGATCTTCTCCAACTTGGTTCCAGAAGCGCTAATGGTTCCACACAGCTTTGAGATGAGATTGACCAAGAGCCAAAATTCTGGAGAGGTCTGCGCCTTGCTTTTAAACTTTGAGAAGCTCTGCCATGGCTATTAGTCTAGCCTGTGGGTAGCCTCTTTGGGCTATCAGGAATCAGGCCCAAGAAGAGTTGAGAACCTGGTTCCCTCCGAATCAGCCAAAACACGATCAAAGGGAAAATAAGGATTATCACAGGCATGAGTAGGAGAGGAAGTTGAAGAGAACAATGAGATTCTGCTGCTGATTTTAAGATGATGATGATTATGGTATTTGTTAGGTGCTTACTAAGTGGATACAAGGTAATCAAGTCGTCCCACGTGAGGCTCACAGTCTCAATCCCCATTTTACAGGTGAGGTGACTGAGGCACAGAGAAGTTAAGTGGCTTGCCCAAGGTCAGCCAGCAGACAAGTGGCAGAGCCGGGATTAGAACTCACAACCTCTGACTCCGAAGCCCGTGTTCTTTCCACTAAGCCATGCTGCTTTGTGCCTGGAAGGGAGCAAGAGAAGGAAACCATATGTTTTTGGTCCAGGTTGGCATTGAGCAGCTATTCTGGGGGTCAATGCCCATTTTAAGCGTCAAGGACCGAGCTGTCCTCAGGGCCAGTGCTGGGTTTGATGGTGATGGATAGATGCTAAATCTTTGGCATGGGGTTCTGGGAATCAGAGACTATGGGTTCTAATCCTGGCTCCATCACTTGTCCGCTGTGTGACCTCGGACAAGTCGCTTCACTTCTCTGTGACTCAGTTACCTCATACCCAAAATGGGGATTAAGACTGTGAGCCCCATGTGAGACAGGGACTGTGTCCAACCTCATTAGCTTGTATCAACCCCAGTGCTTCGAACAGTGCCTGACACACAATAAGCACCTAACGAATACCATTTTAAAAAAGTGATTGGCACAGGGTTCTTGCCCATGTAATGGGATGGAGTTTGGTCTGGGTGGGATCACAGAGAGTTTTGAAGGAGGATAAGGAGGAATCAGTAAATTAGGGGACTGTTTTGGGCTCCAGGAGCTGTCAGAGAATGGAGCAATTGATCAGCGGTGTTTATTGAGCGCTTGCTATGTGCAGAGCACTGTACTGAGTTGGGTCTCTGCACTCTACAAAGACAATATGATTGATTGAATGAATAAATGTGCTACAGTGAGGATCCTGAGGTGACCGCATCTTCACTGCCTGGCGTGTTTTCTTACTCTGGGGTGGGTCAAGCAAGGAATTGAAAATACCGAACTGTCTTCAGGGTTTTCGTGAGAACAGGGGGAGCAGAACAGGTGGGGAACTGAAGACTATTTCCCTGCAGGAGCTGTTTGTGGGCACTGAACAAGGCAATCAGAGTTTTTCTCATTCGTCAGGATGTGACTGCCCCTCTCTGGGAAGACGGTGCCAGGCTCCAGAGGCAGCCATCGCCCAGCCCTTTGTTACCACAGCACCTGGGAAGGGGCTTTTCGGCAAACTGTTCTGCTTTGGCACATGGTTCTTTGTAATGGAAAATCCCTCCCAGATGAGATGCCCCTGAAGGGCTTTATTCCTGCCCTAAAATCAGATTAGGCAAAAGATCGTACAAAAATTAAGGGTGCGATTCCGGGAGCGACACAGAAGGGAGCGGGAGAAGCGGAAATGAGGGCTTAGTCTGGGAAGGCCTCCTGGAGGAGATGTGTCTTCAGTAAGGCTTCGAAGATGGGGATTGTCTTTCAGATATAAATATCAAGAGCTTAAAGGGGTACAGACCCAAGCAGCGTGGCTCAGTGGAAAGAGCCCGGGCTTTGGAGTCAGAGGTCATGGATTTGAATCCCGGCTCCTCCACATGTCTGCTGTGTGACCTTGGGCAAGTCACTTAACTTCTCTGAGCCTCAGTTACCTCACCTGTAAAATGGGGATTAAGACTGTGAGCCCCACGTGGGACAACCTGATCACTTTGTACCCCCCCCCCCCAGCACTTAGAACAGTGCTTTGCACGTAGTAAGCGCTTAACAAATGCCAACATTATTATTATCATTATTATTATTATATTCTTGAGAAGCAGTGTGGCTTAGTGGCTAGAGCCCGGGCCCGGTAGTCAGAAGGTCATGGATTCTATTTCCGGCTCTGCCACGTATCTGCCGTGTGACTGTGGGCAAGTCGCTTCACTTCTCTGTGCCTCAGTTACCTCTTCTGTAAAATAAGGATTGAGACTGTGAGCCCCAAGTGGGACAGGGACTGTGTCTAACCCATTTAGCTTGTATCCACCCCAGCGCTTAGTACAATGCCTGGCACACAGTAAACTCTCAAGAAATACCACAATTTATTATTATTATTATTAAGTGGAAGAAAAAAGCAACAAACCAGGAATTCGCAGGGATTGTGTCTGTTTATTGTTATATTTTCTCTCCCAAGTGCTTATGTGGCTTAGTGGATAGAACACAGGCTTGAAAGTTATTAGGACCGGGGTCTAATCCTGGCTCTGCTACTTGTTTGTGGTGTGACCCTCAGGAAAGTCACTTTACTTCTCTGTGCCTTAGTTCCCTCATCTGGAAAATGAGGATTAACACTATGTGGGACAGGGACTGTGTCCAGCTCAATGACCTCATATCAATCAATCAATCAATCGTATTTATTGAGCGCTTACTGTGTGCAGAGCACTGTACTAAGCGCTTGGGAAGTACAAATTGGCAACACATAGAGACAGTCCCTACCCAACAGTGGGCTCACAGTCTAAAAGGGGGAGACAGAGAACAGAACCAAACATACCAACAAAATAAAATAAATAGGATAGAAATGTACAAGTAAAATAAATAAATAAATAAATAAATAGAGTAATAAATATGTACAACCATATATACATATATACAGGTGCTGTGGGGAAGGGAAGGAGGTAAGATGGGGGGATGGAGAGGGGGACGAGGGGGAGAGGAGGGAAGGGGCTCAGTCTGGGAAGGCCTCCTGGAGGAGGTGAGCTCTCAGCAGGGCCTTGAAGGGAGGAAGAGAGCTAGCTTGGCGGAGGGGCATTCCAGGCCCGGGGGATGACGTGGGCCGGGGGTCGACGTATTGTTATTCGTATTCCCCAACCAGAGTATTATCATCATCATCATCATCATCAATCGTATTTATTGAGCACTTACTATGTGCAGAGCACTGTACTAAGCGCTTGGGAAGTACAAATTAGCAACATTTTATGATTCATCCCTCCTGCCTCCTTCTCTGGTTGATTTCCCCTAAATCAGCCCATTTGCTTTCTGAGTACCTGCCACATCCCTCCTCCAATTGGTTCCTCTACTCAATCAATCAATCAATCAATTGTACTTATTGAGCGCTTACTGTGTGCAGAGCACTGTACTAAGCGCTTGGGAAGTACAAGTTGGAAACATATAGAGACAGTCCCTACCCAACAGTGGGCTCACAGTCTAAAAGGGGGAGACAGAGAACAAAACCAAACATACTAACAAAATAAAATGAATAGATATGTACAAGTAAAATAAATAAATAAATAAATACATAAATAAATAAATAGAGTAATAAATATCATCATCATCATCAATCGTATTTATTGAGCGCTTACTGTGTGCAGAACACTGTACTAAGCGCTTGGGAAGTACAAATTGGCAACATATAGAGACAGTCCCTACCCAACAGTGGGCTCACAATCTAAAAGGGGGAGACAGAGAACAAAACCAAACATACTAACAAAATAAAATGAATAGGTACGTACAAGTTAAATAAATAAATAAATAAATAGATAGATAAATAAATAAATAAATAGAGTAATAAATATGTACAAACATACTCCTTTGACACCCCTGTCCTCTGATTAGTGGTCCCACAGGAGTCCAGGGTCAGAGCCGGCCCTAGAACCCGCATCTCCCATCAGTCCCATGTTCATTCCATAGGACTTCCAGATTATCCGATAAAAGGAATATTAGAAACTTTTTTTCAAGTTCAGTTCGAACCACTGGGAATAGGTTGAGTTTCAAAGACTTAACTAAGAAAAAAAGTGTGATTCTGGCCGATGATATTAATTTCACTTAAACCCTTCCCAGGTATGCAACACTGTGACTGTGTTTAGACTGTGAGCCCACTGTTGGGTAGGGACTGTCTCTATATGTTGCCAATTTGTACTTCCCAAGGGCTTAGTACAGTGCTCTGCACAGAGTAAGCGCTCAATAAGTACGATTGATGATTGACGATGATGCAACAACTGGGTGGCTTGCAAAATTAGGATCCCCTCGAAAATCAGCTCACCCGTAGTCCTTAGCAACATTCCTTGGAGAGGGGAGCGTGAAGGGACGGAAAGAGATCATTGTGAACATTTTACTGCTGCTGCTAGATTTCCTCTCCTACTTCTCCTTTCCTTCTCTTCCCTTTCCCCACCTCTGTTCCATCCAACCCTTAGTACAGTGCCCAGCGCTTAGTACAGCGCCTGGCACATAGTAAGCGCTTAACAAATACCGTCATTATTATCCAGTCGTGGCACCCCTCACCCCCCACCTACCTACAGACTGCAGAGAAAAAGAAAGAGTCCCCTCTCTCCTGGCTGCTATCCCAGCACTGAATTAATCCCCTGAGCCCTGGTTTCCCCTCACTTCCCCACTCGGGAAGGAACGAGGAAGGAGATATTTTGTACATATTTTTTTTTACTCTATTTATTTGTTTTATTTGTACATATCTAGTCTATTTATTTTATTTTGTTAGTATGTTTGGTTTTGTTCTCCGTCTCCCCCTTTTAGACTGTGAGCCCACCGTTGGGTAGGGACCGTCTCTAGATGTTGCCAATTTGTACTTCCCAAGCGCTTAGTACAGTGCTCTGCACATAGTAAGCGCTCAATAAATACGATTGATGATGATGATGATATCTATTACTCTATTTATTTATTTATTTTGCTTGTACATATCTATTCATTTTATTTTGTTAGTATGTTTGGTTTTGTTCTCTGTCTCCCCCTTTTAGACTGTGAGCCCACTGTTGGGTAGGGACCGTCTCTATACGTTTCCAACTTGTACTTCCCAAGCGCTTAGTACAGTGCTCTGCACATAGTAAGCGCTCAATAAATATGATTGATGATGATGATGATGATGAAGAGAAGGGAAAAATGCGGATTTTTATTTTTATGTGGCTGGGGTGGGGATGGGGGGGGGCGGGGGTGGTTCTGTTCAGACTTAGAAATAAAAACAGCTGGAAGACGAAAACCTGTGAGGAGGACAAAGGTTGCTTGAGGTAGCTCAGATCTGGCTGAGGATCAAAGACATGAGGCTGCACTTTCAGGCTTTGCTGAAAGAAAGAAAGAAAGAAAAGAAAGGAAAGAAGGAAAGAAAGGAAAGAAAGAAAGGAAAGGAAAGAAAGGAAAGAAAGAAAAGAAAGAGAGAAAGAAATTAAAGAAAAGAAAGGAAAGAAAGGAAGAAAGGAAGAAAGAAAGGAAGAAAGGAAGGAAGGAAGGAAGGAAGGAAGGAAGGAAGGAAGGAAGGAAGAAAGGAAGGAAGAAAGAAAGGAAGAGAGAAAGAGAGAGAGAAAGAAAGAAAGGAAGAAAGGAAGGAAGGAAGGAAGGAAGGAAGGAAGAAAGGAAGGAAGAAAGAAAGGAAGAGAGAAAGAGAGAAAGAAAGAAAGGAAGAAAGAAAGAAAGAAAGAAAGAAAGAAAGAAAGAAAGAAAGAAAGAAAGAAAGAAAAGAAAAGAAAGAAAAGAAAGAAAGAAAGAAAGGAAAGGAAAGAAAGGAAAGAAAGAAAAGAAAGAGAGAAAGAAATTAAAGAAAAGAAAGAGAGAAAGGAAAGAAAGGAAAGAAAGGAAGAAAGGAAGGAAGGAAGGAAGGAAGAAAGGAAGAAAGAAAGGAAGAGAGAAAGAGAGAAAGAGAGAAAGAAAGAAAGGAAGAAAGAAAGAAAGAAAGAAAGAAAGAGAAAGAAAGAAAGAAAAAGAGAAATAAAGAAAGAGAGAAAGAGAGAAAGAGAGAGAGAAAGAGAGAAAGAAAGAAAGAGAGAAAGAGAAAGAGAGAGAGAAAGAGGGAGAGAAAGAGGGAGAGAAAGAGAGAAAGAGAGAGAGAGAGAGAAAGAGAGAGAGAAAGAGAGAAAGAAAGAGAGAAGGAGAGAAAGAAAGAAAGAAAGAAAGAAAGAAAGAAAGAAAGAAAGAAAGAAAGAAAGAAAAAGAAAAAGAAAAAGATAGAAACTGTGCTGTGCTGTGGGGCCGAGCGCCGGGTGGCCGTGAGTGGCGGTAGAAGGCCCTGCAGCGCCCTCTATGGTCGCCGCGGGAGGAAGGGCAGCGCAGGGGGCCGTTCTAGCCGCGGAACTCGATGGCGCGTGGTGTCGTCATCAGCGCGCGCCGCGGAGGCCTTGCGGAAAGGACTGGGTAGGGACGGTCGCTGTATGCTGCCAACTCGGACTTCCCAAGCGCTTAGCCCAGTGCTCTGCACACAGTAAGCGCTCAATAAATACCATTGAGTGAATGAATGAATGAATGAATGAATGAATGAATGAATGTAGCAGAGTGTCTCAGTGGCAAGAGCCCGGGCTTGGGAGTCAGAGGTCGTGGGTTCGAATCCCGCCTCCTCCACTTAGCTGTGTGACTTTGGACAAGTCACTTCTCTGGGCCTCAGTTCCCTCATCTGTAAAATGGGGAGTTAAGACTGTGAGCCCCACGTGGGACAACCCGGTTAGCTTGTATCTGCCCCAGCGCTTTGAACAGTGCTTGGCACCTAGTGATAATAAGCTGCATTGTGGCTCAATGGAAAGGGCCCGGGCTTGGGAGTCAGAGGTCATGGGTTCAAATCCCGGCTCTGCCAATTGTCAGCAGTGTGACTTTGGACAAGCCACTTCTCTGGGCCTCAGTTCCCTCATCTGTAAAATGGGGAGTTAAGACTGTGAGCCCCACGTGGGATAACCTGGTTAGCTTGTATCTACCCCAGCGCTTGGGGCCTCAGTTCCCTCATCTGTAAAATGGGGAGTTAAGACTGTGAGCCCCACGTGGGGTAACCCGGTTAGCTTGTATCTACCCCAGCGCTTAGAACAATGCTTGGCACATAGTAATGATAAGGTGCAGCGTGGCTCAATGGAAAGGGCGCGGGCTTGGGAGTCAGAGGTCATGGGTTCAAATCCCGGCTCTGCCAATTGTCAGCTGGGTGACTTTGGGCAAGTCACTTCTCTGGGCCTCAGTTTCCTCATCTGTAAAATGGGGAGTTAAGACTGTGAGCCCCACGTGGGATAACCTGGTTAGCTTGTATCTGCCCCAGCGCTTAGAACAGTGCTTGGCACCTAGTAATGATAAGGCGCAGCGTGGCGCAATGGAAGGAGCCCGGGCTTGGGAGTCAGAGGTCATGAGTTCAAATTC
The DNA here is from genome assembly GCF_015852505.1 of Tachyglossus aculeatus. Taxonomy (NCBI): domain Eukaryota; kingdom Metazoa; phylum Chordata; class Mammalia; order Monotremata; family Tachyglossidae; genus Tachyglossus; species Tachyglossus aculeatus. Next base: position 12,250,120 of record NC_052091.1, on the reverse strand, counting down.
CGGCTCTGCCAATTGTCAGCTGGGTGACTTTGGACAAGTCACTTCTCTGGGCCTCAGTTCCCTCATCTGTAAAATGGGGAGTTAAGACTGTGACCCCCACGTGGGATAACCTGATTAGCTTGTATCTACCCCAGCGCTTGGGGCCTCAGTTTCCTCATCTGTAAAATGGGTAGTTAAGATTGTGAGCCCCACGTGGGATAACCTGGTTAGCTTGTATCTACCCCAGCGCATAGAACGGTGCTTGGCACCTAGTGATAATAAGGCGCAGCGTGGCGCAATGGAAGGAGCCCGGGCTTGGGATTCAGAGGTCGTGGGTTCGAATCCCGGCTCTGCCAATTGTCAGCTGGGTGACTGTGGGCAAGTCACTTCTCTGGGCCTCAGTTCCCTCATCTGTAAAATGGGGAGTTAAGACTGTGAGCCCCACGTGGGACAACCTGATTAGTTTGTATCTACTCCAGCGCTTAGAACAGTGCTTGGCACCTAGTGATAATAAGGCGCAGCGTGGCTCAATGGAAAGAGCCCGGGCTTGGGAGTCAGAGGTAGTGGGTTCAAATCCCAGCTCTGCCAGTTGTCAGCTGGGTGACCTTGGACAAGCCACTTCTCTGGGCCTCAGTTCCCTCATCTGTAAAATGGGGATGAAGACTGTGAGCCCCTCGTGGGACAATCTGACCCCCTTGTTTCCTCCCCAGCGCTTAGAACAGTGCTTTGCACATCGTAAGCGCTTAACAATCAATCAGTCGTATTTATTGAGTGCTTACTGTGTGCAGAGCACTGTACTAAGTGCTTGGGAAGTACAAATGTCATTACTATTATTATACTTCCTTCCTCCCCCTCCCCATCCCCCTCCTTGCCTCCTTCCCCTCCCCACAGCACCTGTATATATGTTTGTACATATTTATTACTCTATTTATTTTACTTGTACATATTTATTACTCTTGTACATATTTATTCATTCAGTCGTATTTATTGAGCGCTTACTGTGTGCAGAGCACTGTACAAGCGCTTGGGAAGTACAAGTTTGCAACATATAGAGACGGTCCCTACGCAACAGCGGGCTCACAGTCTATTTTATTTTGTTAATATGTTTTGTTTTGTTGTCAGTCTCCCTCTTCTAGACTGTGAGCCCGCTGTTGGGTAGGGACCATCTCTATATGTTGCCAACTTGTACTTCCCAAGTGCTTAGTACAGTGCACTGCACACAGTAAGTGCTCAATAAATATGATTGAATGAATGAATGAAATAATAATGATAATAATGGCATTTATTAAGCGCTTACTATGTGCAAAGCACTGTTCTAAGCGCCGGGGGGTTACAAGGTGATGAGGTTGTCCCACGTGGAGCTCACAGTCTTCATCCCCATATTACAGATGAGGTCACTGAGGCACAGAGAAGTTAAGTGACTTGCCCAAGGTCACACAGCAGACATGTGGCGCTTCATACTAGTAAGCACTTAACACCAATATTATTATTACAGAGCCTCAGTTTATGGATCTCTCTTCGTGGCGATCTCCCCCTCTAGATTGGGATCTCCTGGGCAGGGAGCGTCTCTGCCGACTCAGTTCTATTGTAATAGTAATAATGACGGCATTTGTTAAGCGCTTACTATGTGCCAAGCACTGTTCTATGGTTGTACATATTTATTACTCTATTTATTTATTCATTTATTTATTTTACTTGTACATTTCTATCCTACTTATTTTATTTTGTTGGTATGTTTGGTTCTGTTCTCTGTCTCCCCCTTTTAGGCTGTGAGCCCACTGTTGGGTAGGGACTGTCTCTATGTGATGCCAATTTGTACTTCCCAAGCGCTTAGTACACTGCTCTGCACATAGTAAGCGCTCAATAAATACGATTGATTGATTGATTGATTCTAAGCACTGGGGGGGATACAAGGTCATTGTACTCTCCCAAGCGCTTAATACAGCGCTCTGCACGCAGGAAGAGGTCAACAGGTACGATCTAAGCACTGGGGGAGATACAAGGTCGTTGTACTCTCCTAGGTGCTTAGTACAGCGCTCTGCACGCAGGAGGAGGTCAACAGGTGCGATTAATTGCTACGGGGGAGGGGTTGAGACCTGCCTTCATTCATTCAATCGTATTTATTGAGCGCTTACTGGGTGCAAAGACCTACAGGGCCCATTCAGCAATCAATCAACATTTATTGAGCCCCTACTGTGCGCAGAACACTGGACTAGGCGTTCTGGAGAGGGCAATAGACTCAGGAGGTCACGGGTTCCGATCCCGGCCCTGCCACTTGCCTGCTGTGTGGCCTTGGGCGAGCCACTTCATTTCTCTGGCCCTCAGTTACCTCATCTGGAAAATGGGGATGAGACTGGGAGCCCCATGTGAGACAGGGACAGTGTCCAACCCTATTTGCCGGTATCCACCCCAGCGCTTAGTACAGTGCCTGGCACATAATATGTGCCTAGCAAATACTACAATTATTAGGCTGCGTGAATGCCTCCCTCTAGTTTACAATCCTGCAGGAGGGACAGAAGCTGAAGAGTATTGCAGGTGGAAGTAATTGGGCGTGCAGACAGGGAATGTGTGTGTCTATTATCATCATCATCAATCGTACTTATTGAGCGCTTACTATGTGCAGAGCACTGTACTAAGTGCTTGGGAAGTACAAATTGGCAACACATACAGTCCCTACCCAACAGTGGGCTCACAGTCTAAAAGGGGGAGACGGAGAACAAAACCAAACATACTAACAAAATAAAATAAATAGGATAGATATGTACAAGTAAAATAAATAAATAAACAGAGTAATAAATATGTACAACCATATATACACATTGCATTATACCTTCCCAAGCGTTTAGTACAATGCTCTGCACACCGTAAGCACTCAGTAATTACGATCGACTGACTGGCCGAGTGATGAAGAGCTGTCCATAAATGCCAGCATAGCGAAGCAGCGTGGCTCAGTGGAAAGAGCACGGGCTTTGGAGTCAGAGGTCATGGGTTCGAATCCCGACTCCGCCACATGTCTGCTGTGTGATCTTGGGCAAGTCACTTAACTTCTCTGGGCCTCAGTTGCCTCATCTGTAAAATGGGGATGAAGACTGTGAGCCCCACGTGGGACAGCCTGATCACCCTGTATCCTCCCCAGCGCTTAGAACAGTGCTTTGCACATAGTAAGCGCTTAACAAATGCAAAAAAAAAAAAAAAAATGCCGACCCCTCGGTTTAGCTTGACAAAGCAAACGCCCCTTAGTTGTCTCTTCACCTTCCCGCTGAAGTTTGGATGTTTTTTCCCCAGAGCTGTCCCATGAGCGTTCGCCTTGAGTTAAGGAAATGAGCAACCAGGTAAGAGAGGAACGATGATGAGGGTGGGGGATGCAGAACTGTGTTAGATGTTTGTATGTCTATGCGCTGGTCATCGATGCAACGTGGCAACCCATTTTTCCCTTCTTTTCAGTACAGCATACTCTTCAAACAAGAGCAAGGTAAGGAACTTTTATAAAGCCCACCGGCCTCAGGATCGTTTCGGGATCATGTGGGTAAACCTAAGGTTTGGGAATATTTAAAATTCCTCGTTTCGAAGGAGTGCCCCCCCTCCCTCACAACCCTGTTCATCATCAGTGGTATTTACTGAGCGCTGACTATGTGCAGAGTCAGAGTCCTCAAAAACCTCCAATGGCTACCAATCAATCTGCGCATCAGGCAGAAACTCCTCACCCTGGGCTTCAAGGCTGTCCATCCCCTCGCCCCCTCCTACCTCACCTCCCTTCTCTCCTTCTCCAGCCCAGCCCGCACCCTCCGCTCCTCCGCCGCTAATCTCCTCACCGTACCTCGTTCTCGCCTGTCCCGCCATCGACCCCCGGCCCACGTCATCCCCCGGGCCTGGAATGCCCTCCCTCTGCCCTTCCGCCAAGCTAGCTCTCTTCCTCCCTTCAAGGCCCTACTGAGAGCTCACCTCCTCCAGGAGGCCTTCCCAGACTGAGCCCCTTCCTTCCTCTCCCCCTTGTCCCCCTCTCCATCCCCCCATCTTACCTCCTTCCCTTCCCCACAGCACCTGTATATATGTATATATGGTTGTACATATTTATTACTCTATTTATTTTACTTGTACATATCTATCCTATTTATTTTATTTTGTTGGTATGTTTCCTTTTGTTCTCTGTCTCCCCCTTTTAGACTGTGAGCCCACTGCTGGGTAGGGACTGTCTCTATGTGTTGCCAATTTGTACTTCCCAAGCGCTTAGTACAGTGCTCTGCACATAGTAAGCGCTCAATAAATACGATTGATGATGATGATGCAGAGCATGGTACTAAACGCTTGGGAGAGCACAGTACAACAGTTGATAGGCATGTTCTCTGCCCACAGTGAGATTACAGTCTAGGGGAGAAACAGAAATTAACATGAGTCAGTTAGACTGTGAGCCCACTGTTGGGTAGGGACTGTCTCTATATGTTGCCAATTTGTACTTCCCAAGCGCTTAGTACAGTGCTCTGCACATAGTAAGCGCTCAATAAACACGATTGATGATGATGATGATGATGAGTGTTACTAAGGGCCCTTTGTTTCTTTGTGATAAGCAGAACAGCATGCTAGTCACTGAAGTTCTGCCCCAAAAGATATTTTAGCACTATTTTTCAAGTTGGGTAGATTGTTCTCATTTTTTTAGTTCCATTCTTCCTAATAATAATAATACTAATGATGATGGTATTGGTTAATACCATCGCTCAGTACGTGTCAAGCAAACCCTGTTACCACGTTGGACATAGTCCCTGCCCCACATGGGGCTCACAGTCTTAATCCCCATTTTACAGGTGAGGTAATAGAGGCACAGAGAAGTGAAGTGACTTGCCCATCACATAGCAGACAAGTGGTGGAACCCTGCGCTTAGTACAGTGCTCTGCACACAGTAAGCGCTCAATAAATACGATTGATTGATCGATTGGTCCTTCTGACTCTCAGGCCAGTGCTCTATCCATTAGGCCGTGCTGCTTTCCATACTCCTTCCTGCCAGTATTGGTGGGATTTCAGTGACAGATGAAATTGAGGTTAACCCCATTACTCTAAGATGAATTTGTAAAATTCATTAAGGTTAAAGAAATGACCTTAAAATACGTCTTTCATTTTAGCCCACGACGATGCCATCTGGTCTGTGGCTTGGGGGAAGAATAAAAACGATGGTTCTGAGACAGTTATCTCAGGTTCCCTGGATGATCTAGTGAAAGTCTGGAAATGGTAAGTAAAATGGTCAAATTTCTCCCCCTTATTTAGACCGTGAGCCCCATGTGGGACAGGAACTGTATTTGATTTAACTTGTATCTATCCCTGTGCTAAGAACAGTGCTTGATATGCAGTAAGTCATTAACAAATAGAATAATAATAATTTTTTAAAAATGTTCACTCGGCATCAGGTTCGTATACTCCAAAGCAAGCACATTCAATTTTAAAGTCTCTAAGAAAAATCCTGAAGCTCAAACTCAAAAATTATTGTGTTAAGTCTTGGATTTCCCTTTCTCCAATTTGCTGGAGCTCCTAATTTTCAGTCGCTTATTTAATAATAAAAAACAGTCTGTCACCTTTGAAGCTTTGAGCCTGGAAATTTTTCAAGTGATTAAATGGGAAAACCCAGTTGTTTCCTTGGTTTTCTCACATTCTGATGCTTCGGAGCGCAGGTGATGACCAAAGGAGCGAAATCTATTTTCTAATTTAAAACATTCAGGTATTTAGTTCCTTGTTATCATTTCATTGATTCGTTGATCTTTCTGATCTCTGTTTTAGAAAAGACACTTTGCTAAATTTGCTTCCATTTAGAGTTAGGAAAGTGCGACTCACATTCCTTCATGTGAGTACGTTTTAAGTTTTTTTGCCTCACGTGAAAATAACTTCCATGTCTCATGAGTTGAGATGTGGAGGGGAGAAGTGAGGGAGGTCAGATGATTAATCCCTAAACTTTAGAATCAAAAAGGCAGCAATCACGTGTTTCCCCCAAGCGTGGCTCAGTGGAAAGAGCACAGGCTTTGGAGTCAGAGGTCATGGGTTCGAATGCCGACTCCACCGATTGTCAGCTGTGTGACTTTGGGCAAGTCACTTAACTTCTCTGTGCCTCAGTTACCTCATCTGGAAAATGGGGATTAAGACTGTGAGCCCCCACGTGGGACAGCCTTGATCACCTTGTAACCTCCCCAGCGCTTAGAACAGTGCTTTGCACGTAGTAAGCGCTTAATAAATGCCATCCTTATTATTATTATTATTATTCAGTTGGTAAGAGCCTGCGGAGCTGAATTGACCCATTGGACTGATCGATCGATTGACCCAGGGAGGGCACTGCTGCCGTTCTTAGAGAATTCCAGAAATCGGGATGAGTTTTTGCTAAATTAAGCATGGTGAAAAACTACTATTTCTCTTGATCTCTCTTTTATAGGAATGAGGAGAAACTAGAATTACAGTGGAATTTGGAGGGTCATCAACTTGGTGTGGTATCGGTAGATATTTGTCACACAGGTACCATCGCCGCATCTAGCTCCCTAGATGCTCATATCCGCCTTTGGGATCTAGAAAATGGCAAGCAGATTAAGTCGATAGATGCTGGTCCTGGTAAGAGTTTTATTACTTCGATCGTTCACTGTTCATTCCTAATTAGGAAATGATATTCTTCTTGTACTGGCTAATAGCGGGTTTAAGTGAATGGGCACGTCCACTTTTTTCTTTGATTTTGTTTTTAAAAATGTGCCGTGACCCTTTTTTTCCTTCAGTTTTGTGGTGTTTGAAGACAATTGGTGTCTGTCCCTGCGGTGGGTCAAAATGAGATCCCTTTTGCCCTCCCCTTTCCCCCTCAAAGCCCGGGTTGGAAATGGGACCGCAGGTCTTCAGGATTTCCTGGAGTCCTGAATCCCCAGAAAAAGACAGGTGTGCCCGTTACCTGTTTCAGATCCATTGGATTTTTTTTTTCTTTTCAGTTGTCAAAAAACATATCTTGTGCCAAAGTCAAATTTTTTACCTTCCACTTTTGTTCCATAAGCCCACTGTTGGGTAGGGACTGTATATGTTGCCAATTTGTACTTCCCAAGCGCTTAGTACAGTGCTCTGCACATAGTAAGCGCTCAATAAATGCGATTGATGATGATGATGATCTGTTTCCTAGTCCGTATAATTTTCATTTCACCTTGAAAGGTGGGCACAGTTTGAGGCCTTTCCTGCATATAAGTAAATCTTGGTTGTCTTTTGTACTAGGGGGAAATAATGGATGGTCATGATTTCCTCTCTGTTTCAGTTGATGCCTGGTCCCTGGCCTTTTCACCTGACTCCCAGTATCTAGCAACGGGGAGCCACGTGGGAAAAGTAAACATTTTTGGCGTGGAGACTGGGAAAAAGGAATATTCCTTGGATACAAGAGGAAAATTCATCCTTAGTATTGCATATGTAAGGATCACATTTGACCTTGTACATTCAAAAAACTGCAAATTCCAACTTTTCAACCTGCACTTGATGGAAGCAGCAGCCTCAAATTTTCATTTATCCTGTTCTGGGTGTTTTTGCTTATTTGTTTTTATGTTATTTAAGCACTTACTCTGTGCCAGTTGCTGTAGTAAGCATGGGGGTAGATAGAAGCTAATCACATTGGACACAGTTCATGTTCCACATGGGGCGTACAGTATTATTCCCCATTTTACAGATGAGGTAACTGAGGCATAGAGCAGCGAAGTGACTTGCCTAAGGTCAGAGAGCAGACGAGTGGCGGAGCTGGAATTCGAACCCAGGTCCTTCTGATTCCCAGGCCCGTGCTCTATCCACTAGACCACGCTGCTTCCATCATTAGTGTTCTCTGGGTGGTCACTGTTGGGTAGGGACTGTCTCTATATGTTGCCAGCTTATACTTCCCAAGCGCTTAGTACAGTGCTCTGCACACAGTAAGCGCTCAATAAATACGATTGATTGATTGATTGGTCAGAAGGCCCGGATGCCCGATCCCGGGGAGGGCAGATAGAAGGGTTTATCTTAGCCCCAAACCAGGGATTTTTATGGGCACTTTATTGAATTTTGCTGTTTTAAAATCAGTAGTTACACAAATGCTCTTGTATATTTTTACCTCACCATAGAGTCCAGATGGAAAGTATTTGGCAAGTGGAGCCATTGATGGGATTATCAATATTTTTGATATTGCAACTGGGAAACTCCTGCATACCCTGGAAGGTATGTAGAGCAGAACATTGGGGTTAGCTGCCTTACTATTAGCATAATCAGCACTTTTTTCTCATGGACTTTAAGACGATTGAGGTTTGAATTTGAAAACAAGTTGCAAACTCGACAGTTATGCCAGATGTTTGGTCAAAATACATTTGATCCATCCAGTTCCATGCCTAGGTGCAGGGTTCTGCAAATGTCACCTTAGCTCATCAGCCAAATAAAATGACCCCTGCCCATCTTCTCTAGATTTACCAGTTTATAGTTGTCTTTTCTCAGTACTTTCTTGCTCCCTGCTGCATTTGATAATGACACTCTAAGCCCTCCTTTCCTTCCACTCCCTTTTGTGGTATCCTGATTTGCACCCTTTATTCATCCCCCCCCAGCCCCAAAGTACTTATGCACATATCTATAATTTATTTATATAACTGTCTGTCTCCCCCTCTAGACTGTAATCTCATTATGGGCAGGGAATGTGAGTGTTTATTGTTATATTTTACTCTCCCAAGCGCTTAGTACAGTGCTCTGCACATAGTAAGCACTCAGTAAATAAGATTGACTAACAGAGAATTAAGGAGAGTAGCCTGCTGATTAACTTTGATTTTTGAGCCCTTTCCCAAGTGTATATGTAAATTATCAGAGTTTTTAAAACCATCTGAAAAGCAATCACAACTACATTGATCCAGGTTTTTTCCTATCACATCTCAATTGTTATCTGTTACAGTAGGGCCCATTATCACTAGGTTTTGCAATAATACACGCATCCATTTAGACGTGATAAACACGATCCTCTTCGTTTGTAGTCCTGACATCATCCCCCCATTCCTCGCTCCCCATCAGTGGTGTACAGTGAGGTTAGAAGCTTAAATAATAGATTGGTGCGCAGACATGAAATTTCCTTAAGCAACAAACAAAAATCAAAATATGACCAAGGAGTTCTTTCAAATGAAAATGGCTTTTCTCAGTTAGAGGGGAGAGATTGGTGGGTAGGGGTGGCCGGTGGATTCTTGTGGAGCCCCACAAACACACCTGGCTGCCACAAAGGGATATTGCCAAGTTGAAAATCCTTTTTAAGTAGGTCATTTTTAAAAAATCAAATTTAACGGTGGCTTTTCTGACTTTTAGGCCATGCTATGCCTATTCGTTCTTTGACCTTTTCTCCGGATTCTCAGTTGCTCGTCACCGCTTCAGATGATGGCTACATAAAGATTTATGATGTGTAAGTTGCTGTTCACCTCTAATGTGATTTAAACAGTCAGTTTAAAAATAGAGGGATTTATTGGTTCATCGTTAGCGATAGATTGGAAGATCCTGGGTTCTAATGTGATGGAAAGCCAACCCCAGCTTCTACAAACTGGAAGTTAGTTTCTTTGGCAGGGCTGCGTAGGAAAGTGGGCACTCACTCTGGTCGTCTGTGTTATGTCAAAATATGCTGCCTTTTAGAGCAGTTGTGTATTTGCCGTCGGTTTGTCCTTACGAGATACCTCCTCAGAGAATTTCTAGGCCTGTAACTGTGTTTATTCCACTTTCGTATGAGGAAAACAAGTTGAGTGCTCCAGAATTACTGGGTTAGGGACGCAGCCAGGTAAAAGAACTCAAGAACCTTGCTTTCAAAGATGGTGGATTATCCAATAAATCATTCCCTCCCAACTAGGAGGGGCAACTTGTTAAATATGGAAGACTGGCTGAATCCATTCTAGGGAAACAGTGGCATTTAGATGGCAAGAGGTGTAAAAATTCTCCTTGCCCAACCTGCAGAAGATAGAGACAGTGGGACAAACCCTGCTGCAAAAAGATTAAAACGTGTCCAGCCCATCCTATTTTAGAGGGACTTGTTGTGTATTTGAAATGCATTTCCATTCCGTTTAAACCCAGACATTGTGCTTCTCTTCTAACAGGCAGCATGCGAACTTGGCAGGTACATTAAGTGGGCATGCATCATGGGTCTTAAATGTGGCGTTCTGTCCTGATGACACTCACTTTGTTTCCAGGTAATCAAAATTTTTAATTATTTCTAAAGTGTTAGGAAGAGAAGGCTGCTCAGTCGCCTTAATGAAAAGTATGAGTGTTAATTTTTGTAAATGTATTTGAATACTATGTGTATTTTTTCTCTGTTTTTAAAAATAAGGGCTAACATTTTTGCTCCTGGGATGAGCTTGAGGGGACTTGATCATGGCGATGATTTTCCATCAATCAGTCATTATTGAGCGCTTACTGTGCGCAGAGCACTGTACTAAGCACTGGGGAGAGTACATTATAGCAGTATAACAGATGCATTCCCTGCCCACAGTGAGCTTACAGTTTAGAGGAGGAGACAGAAATTAATATAAATAAATCAGGGCTATGTACCTAGGTACTGTGGGGCTGGGAAGGGGAGTGAATTAAGGGAGCAGGTCAGGGTGACACAGAAGGGAAAGGAAGGAAAAAGTCAGGGAAGGCCTCTTGAAGGAGATGTGTCTTCAATAAGGCTTTGAAGAGAGGGGGAGTAATGCTGTCAGACATTAAGAGGAAGGGCGTTCCAGACCAGAGGCAGGACGTGGGCGAGAGCTTGGCAGCAAGGGAGATGAGATCGAGGTACAGTGAGCAGGTTGGCACTTAGAGGAGCAAAGTGTGTGGGCTGGGTTGTAATAGGAGAGTACCACGGTGAGGTAAGACGGGGTAAGGTGACTGAGTACTTTAAAGCTGATGGTAAGGAGTTTCTGTTTGTGGAGGTGGATGGGCAACCACTGGAGGTTCTTGAGGAGTGGGGAATCGTGGCCTGAAAATTTTTGTAGAAAAATGATCCGGGCAGCAGAGCGAAGTATGGACAGAAATGGGGAGAGACAGGAGGCAGGGAAGTCAGCAAGGAGGCTGATAAGGTAGTCAAAGTGGGATAAGACAAGTGCTTGGATTAACATGGCAGCAGTTTGGATGGAGAGGAAAGGACAGATTTTAGTGATGTAGCGGAGGTTGAACCAACAGGATTTAGTGATGGATTGAATGAGAGAGAGGCATCAGGGATAATGCCAAGGTTATGGGCTTGTGAGACAGAAAGGACGGTGGGAAATTCAGGGGGAGGACAAGGTTTGGATGGGAAGATAAGGAGTTCTATTTTTGACATGTTAAGTGTGAGGTCACGGCAGGCCATCCATGTAGAGATGTCTTGAAGGCAGGAGGAAATGTGAGGAGAGAGAGAGATCTCTATATCAAGATGTAGATTTAGGAATCATCCGCATAGAGATGGTAGTTGAAGCTATGGGAGCAAATGAGTTCTCCAAGGGAGTGGGTGGAGATGGAGAATAGCAGGAGACCCAGAACTGAACCTTGAGGGACACTCACAGTTAGGGGGTGGGAGACAGAGGAGGAGCCCGCCTGTCTGAGAGTCTAAGAATGAGCAACCAGGGAGATAGGAGGAAAACCAGGAGAGGACAGGGTCAGTGAAGCCAAGTTTAGATAATGTTTCCAGGAGAAGGGGGTGGGCTGCAGTGTTGAAGGCAGCTGAGAGGTCGAGGAGGATTAGGATGGAGTAGAGGACGTTGGATTTGGCAAGATCATTTGTGATCTTTGAGAGGGTGGTTTCTGTGGGGTGAAGGGGTTGGAAGCCAGATTGGAGGGGGTCAAGGAGAGAATTGAAGGAGAGGAACTTGAGACAGCGGGTGTGGACAACTCAAGGAGTTTGGAGAAGAATGGTAGGAGGGAGATGGGGCAATAATTGGAGGGGGCCTTGGGGTCAGTGGAGGATTTTTTAGGATGGGGAGACATGGGCATGTTTGAAAGTAATGGGGAAGAAGCCACTGGAGGGTGAACAGAACTGGAGAGTGAAGGTGGAGGTTAGGGAGGGAAGAAGGGAGGTGGTAAGTATTTTGTTAAGGTGTGAAGGGATGGGGTCAGAGGTACCCTTGGAGGGGGTGAATTTCAGAGAAGGCAGGAGATCTCCTCTTGAGATACTGCTGGGAGAGATGGGAGAGTTGAAGGAGGGGCAGGAGGAGGAGGGAAGAACTGGGGAGGGGCAGAAGAGATTTTAGGGAGACCATCCCTGATAGTTTCGATTTTCTCAACAAAGTAGGTGGCCAGGTCAGTAGGGGTAAGCTATAAGGGAGACAAAGGTTTGAGGAGGGAGTTAAATGTCTGGAACAACTGGTGAGGGTAATAGGCATGAGTGTCGTTTTGGAGAAGAGGGCAGAGTTAAAGCGCGTAAGGATAAACTTTAAGTGGACGAGGTCGGCCTGATACCTAGATTTCCGCCAGCAGCGCTCTGCGGCTCTTGCACAGGAGCAAAGGAAGCGGACTCTGGAGGTGATCCAGGGCTGTGGGCTAGTGGTACGAGATCGACGAAGGGATAGGAGAGTGAGTTGAGTAGAGAGGGTGGGGTTCAGTGTCCCATTTGGTCATCAAGGTCAGGTAGCTAAATGGGGAATGATGAGTTGAGAAAATAGGATGGGATCAAAAGATCGGAGGTCCCTGTGGGGAAACAGCACAGATTTGTGTGGTGGAGGTGTGTGGGAGAGAAGGCAAGTGAGAAGGTTGTGGTCAAATAGAGGGATTTCAAAGTTGGTGAGGGTAGAGGTTGTGCAGTGGCCAGAGATGATGAGATGGAGTCTTTGTCTGAGTTGGTCAGTGGGTGAGGTGGGGTGGAGCAGGAAGTCAAGTGGAGTTGAAGAGTGATCGAAAGAGGGTCGTCAGGAATGTCTGTGTAGATATTATATTTTTTTTAATGTCCTCTGTGTGCAGAGTACTGTTCTAGGCACTAGGGAAGATACCAGTGAATTGGTCAGACCCAGCCCCTGCCTCACGAGGGGCTAAGTGGAAGAGGTCAGAAAACAGAGGGAAAGGAAAGGTTGTAAACAGTGAGAGATCTCCTCCGGAACCAAACACTCCAGGCCCCAGCCCTTGGCTGCAAACCGTGGTTTCTTTCTGCAGTGGCGGGGCCTGAAGGCTTCGGTCTTGGGGCAGCCCCGGGGAACTCCCGCAACTTGGGGTGGTGGCTTTGAGATCCGCTTCCCTCTCTACCCCCAGGTTGGAAATAGGACACCTGAGTTGAACACAGCCATGTCAGCCCCAGCTGCTGCCTGCAGTTTGGGACTGCGGGGGACCCGAGCTAAATCTTCTTCCAGTTCCACCCCGGGATGGACAGTTGTCCTATCGGCCTCTGATAAGTCAGGGACGTGTTGAATTTGGACAGATCCACAAGTCAGTTTGATTGACTGGTCAGTTAAGTTGGTATTTTTCTTGAGGACATGATTGTGCGTCATTTAAAAAATCATTAAATCATTTTTAAAGCTGGAAGTTTTAGAAAGCCAGTTGGAAATTGCTTTCTTAGTGAATGATGTTGTTAGCTTCTGCAATGTTTTTGCTTTCTAGTTCATCTGACAAAAGTGTAAAGGTCTGGGATGCTGGAACAAGGACTTGTGTTCATACATTTTTTGACCACCAGGATCAGGTACTGTAAAAGTGGTTTATAAAGTGGCTTTTCATGCATTTTGACTCTTGGAAAACTTCTGGAACCATAGCTGACAGATGTCTGTGAATATTCCCGAAAAGGAAGTTTTGAATTTATGTTACGTCCCGCTTTACTCCTCACTCATTGTAATTTCTTTCCAACGATCCCAAGATAGCAAATACAAATAAAGATGCTGGCTATGGACTGATTTTAGAAATCATTGAGTTCTAGCCTTTGGCCTAGATATTTGAATATAATAATGGTGACATTTGTTAAGCGCTTACTATGTTCTAAGTGCTGGGGGGGGATACAAGGTGATCAGGTTGTCCCACGTGATCTGTAGACAAATCTAACCTCTCATTTCTTCCTTAGTGACTGAGGAAGGGGAGGAGAAATTTACATAGCCTAAGATTTCCTTTTTTTAACAAGTCAATTTTAAAGTAGGTCAAGTGTTTTTAATTAAAGGTGCTAGAGAAATGAAACAATAACCATTTCAGTGTTTTTGGTATGTATTGAATAACTATTCAATGTGAAACATAGCAGAGCTTGGAAAATAAGTGCACTTGTTTTCATAAATCATCTTATTTATGAAATAATAAATCCTATTCTGGATTTTATGGGATTTGCATTCTGATTAAATACTTTCTCATTACAATAGAGATTAACCTTTAATGATTACTGTTGGTGTCCATGCGTTTATTGCAGTTTAATATTCAAATAAATTATTACTAATTGTGTTGCAAGCTTGACAATCCATGAAAAACTCAAGGGCTTTCATTTTATTAAAAGATAAATCATGTAGACAGCTGCCACTAGAGACCACTTTTCTTCAGTCCCGTGCTTTGTTCATTACTTTAAAACAGTGTGGAATCTAATTGTCCACTGCCGAGATTTCCCAAATGTACAACGAAGACCCTGACCAAACTGCTTAAACTCATTTACTAAAGGTATTAACATCCATTTCAAAAGCTCATAAAATAGTTACTTGTAATTGTCACCTGGTCCTGTGAACCTTTCGATTGTGAACCCTTGTGGGACCTGATTATGAGAAGCAGCGTGGCTCAGTGTGGAAAGAGCATGGACTTTGGAGTCAGAGGTCATGGGTTCAAGTCCCAGCTCCGGCAGTTGTCAGCTGTGTGACTTTGGGCAAGTCACTTAACTTCTCTGTGCCTCAGTTACCTCATCTGTAAGACTGTGAGCCCCCCGTGGGACAACCTGATCGCCTCGTAACCTCCCCAGTGCTTAGTACAGTGCTTTGCACATAGTAAGTGCTTAATAAATGCCATTATTATTATTATCTTATAATAAGATAGTTATTATTATTGTATCTACTCCAGTGCTCTGTACAATGCTTAGCATATAGTAAGCACTTAACAAATACCACAGTTGTTATTATCATTATTGCCTGGTGATTTATCTTGGAATAGATTAACTGGACGGGGGAGAGGGAGAGAGGAAGTTGCTCAATTATGTACAGGTAGATAAGTGAGAAGTTGCTAACTCAGTGCACTTTAGGAGACCAGACGTTTCGGGTGAATATACTAACATTTTCAGGAGTTGATTGCATTCAACTGTAGGAAACTAATAACTATGATCAGGGAAGATACTGCCCATGCCACATAGAATGTTTTGGTTAAAAAATAAATGTGTGGTTGGAGGGAAGGTAAAAGTTTGTAATTTTCTATGCGGTGACCCAAAAGGAAATTGTCAGAATGTAATCTCCCTGGAAACAATTAATGTAAATATCAAAAATCAATCTCAGACTCTTCCAGAAATGCACTGTTCCTTTTAAATAGCAAAGGAGGTGTTTATGGTGCTAGTGTTTACGGACACAGTTAGGGTGCTGAATAATAAACTGGCCCACTGCTTTTATTCAGCCTGTTGTTGTGGTGACAGTTAATGGTCCCCGTGCCCTCCCCAACATCTGTAGGGGAAAGAATGATTGAGATCAACTCCCATTACTTGTGGGTCACCTTTTGTCCCCATAATTCTTCTTGTTCTGGTCCAGTGTTTAGAAAGTGTTCTTTTTAAGATGTTTGTCATAAATTGAAAAAAGAAATGGCTAAACTCTTTGCTCTTATTTCTAGGTCTGGGGAGTGAAATACAATGGAAATGGTTCCAAAATTGTGTCCGTCGGAGACGATCAGGAAATACATATCTATGATTGTCCAATTTAAATGCCCAGACCTTGGCTAGCACCACAAAAAAATATTACAGATTTTTGGGATCATAGCCTGTCCGTTTACCCGTCCCTCTGTTTAACAAAAGGAGGGATATAGTCTTGCATTGTAGCAGAGGCTTTGGATATTTTGGATACTAATAGAGGTATGCATAAATGTATATGTATTTGTCATTTTAAGTTTGTCATGGGAAACCCCTTTCATCCTTTTAATAAATGAAAGCTGTAAATACAAAGAATTGGGGCTGTGTTTTTTTGCTCAGATTGTAGGTTTACAAAACAGTTTCTCTGTTGAAACTATTCAAATGACTATGGGGTGGGTTTTGTTTTACAACTCCCATTTTTCCCCACCATGTTTAAGAAAAAATTGAAAAACTGCTGTGTGTGAACATCTTCACTAGGGAAGTAAATAGTCTACAATACTCATTGCAATAAATAATTTGCAATAAATTTGCAATAAATTAATGCAATGTAACAAACTATGTTAGTCTGGAGAAGTGTTTCTATATCAATGGAAAAGTTGTATCTATTTATGTAATATTTTCCTTTTTTTATTTCTAAGTTTTTTGCTTTTTTTTTTTAAATCCCAGTCTTAAAATCATGAAACTACTGGACACTGTGGCTTACACTGAGCAGGTTAGTGAATGAACTTTGAAGTTTAGGGAAGCAGCATGGTCTACTGGAAAAAGCACAAACCTAGGAGTCAGAGAATGTGGATTCTAATCCCAGGTCTGCCCCTAGACTATTGTGTGACCTTGGGCAAGTCACTTAACTCTTCTAGTCTCCATTTACTCATCTGCAAAATGGGAATTCAGTACCTGTTCTCTCTCCGAGACTGGGAGTTCCCTGTGGATCAGGGCTTGCACCTGACCTGACTACCCCAGCACTTAGAACAGTGCTTGACACATAAATAAGCACTTAACAAGCACCATTAAAAAAAAGCCTGCAGATTTTACAAGTGAAATAGAGATTAATCACAAAAATATCAGTCATTGAAGCACTTTTTGAAACATACAGGTCCTACATAGCAAATGAAGAAAAATTTGGACACTGGAGTGATGAGGGCTTTAAAATAAAAGAAATAACTACCCAGAAGGATTACTCAGTTCTGTATTAACATGGATTTTTCACTACAAGTTGGGCCTAGAATGTTAGGGAATTAGGAAATGTTCACCAGTCATGTAACCCTGTTTAGTTATGTTGAGCTGCAGGTTTGCAAGAAGTGCGTGCAATTTTAGACCTTGGGTTTCCTTAACATGGAGCTTTGGAAGGAGAGCTAGGAATACTTCGATACAGGATTCTATTGATCCATACCAATTCCAAGTTACACTTTTATTAAAGGTGACGTTCAGTTCCTGATCAGCTATGATCCCTCAGGCCTTTAATGACACCACTTGGATCTTACCCAATCTTGCCCCATCCTAAACCTGTGGTGTTTTTTTGTCTTTAAATGCATTAGCTTGCATCTGTTCCTTTTGAATTTCCTCCTGTTGCCAGAACACTCTTGCTCCCATTTGTGGACCGTCCCTTGGAATTCTATTCCTGCTTTATCCAAGTGTAATAGCTCCGTTCAATTGGGTATCATATGTAAACTTGAGCACAATTGCAAGATATTGAGTAGGGCCATATCCTGTGGTATGCTATTTGATACCCACTGCTCACCTTCAGCCCACACTGACACTGAGCCAGGTCAACAGTAACGTCGTCAGGGACCGCTTCTACCAACTCTGTTGTATTGTACTTTCCCACACTCTTAGTACAGACTGCACTAGACTGGAAGATCATTGTGGGCGGGGAATATGTCTGTTACATTGTACTCTCCCAAGTGCTTAGAAATAATAATAATAATGATGATGGCTCTTGTTAAATGCTTACTTGGGGCCAGGCACTGTACTAAGTACTTGGGTGGATACAAGGAAATTGAGTTGGAGACAGTCCTGGTTCTGCATAGGGCTCACAGTCTCAATCCCCATTTTACAACTCAGGTTACAGGCTTGGAGAAGTGACTTGCCCAAAGTCACAAAGCAGACATGTGACAGAGCTGGGATTAAAACCCAGGACCTTCTGACTCTGAGGCCCGTGCTCTATCCACTACAGCATGCTGCGAGCCGTCAATAAATACAACTGAATTAATGAAATGCACACTTAGTGCTCAATGAATGCCATTTACTTGATTGTCAAGATAGCGTTTTCTTAGCTTTCCAAGGAGCTTTTTGTGTAAACTAGAATCAATTGTTGCTGATGTCTAAAGAGACTGTATCTACTGCTTATCCTTTGCTCACATCTGTCAGTATTTTGATGACGGTTAAAAACTCAGTGTTGAAACTTCAGGCCCAAGACCCTGCACGGAAAAAATTGATTTTCATGCTGGTGGTTTGTGCATCAGTTGCACTCCCTTGTCTCTGTCATGTTCCATCGTATTTTATGGCCAAAACAAGTGCCGCACGGTACCAATTGGCACAGCACCATGAAGTCAGAGTCAGTTGCCTCAGTTGATGCCCTACTCTTTGCTACCCAAATTGGCCAGCTATTTTTTAGGATTCCTTCTGGGTCTGTCCAGATTGTCAATGGCCTAGGTGATTCTTCCCTCAGAAAGCTTCAACACTACTGACATAGCCTCAATAGGCAGAAACAGTGTGGTTTAGTGGCTAGAGCATGGGCCTCAGAGTCAGAAGGACCTGGCTGCGAATCCTGGCTCTACCACTTGTCTGTTGCATGTCCTTGGGAAAGTCACTTCATTTCTCTGTGCCTCACTTACCTCAACTGTAAAATGAGGATATTAAGACCATGATCCTAATGTGAGAGAGAGACTGTGCCCAACCTGATTATCTTGTGCAGCACCTAGTTCGGTGCCAGACCTGTACTAAGTGTTTAACAAATACCATTACGAAAAAAACACAAACAAAAAATCAAACCCTGCTCTTTCCACCAGACCAAAAGCAGGGCAACTATTAACATAGAGGTGAAATTGGTTTGAAAATTGGCTCTTTGGGTGCTTCCTTTTTAGGTGATTCAGAATACCCAGGCAGGTGCTAGAGGAAATGATCAAAAAGTGTTCCCCTCTCTAGATTGTATGCCCTTTGTGGGCAGGGAACATACCTACCAAATGTTATACTGCACTCTCCCACGTGCTTAGTATAGTGCTCTGCAAACTAAAAGTGCTTTAATTTCTTGAATGTTGAATTGGCTTTTGTGTATTTACTGAGGTTCTTGCCCTTTCAGTCTTTAGTTCTGGGGAAGGGACAAGTTAATTAGGTCAGACACAGGTCATGAGGCTCACAGGCTCAGTAGGAGGGAGAATAGGTATTTAATCCCCTTTTTATAATTGAGGGAACTGATGCCCAGAAGAGTTGTTTTATTTGTCCAAGGTCACACAGCAAGCAGTTGGCAGAGCTGGAATTAGAACCCAGGTCCTCTTGCCTCCCACACTCGTGTTCTTTCCATCAGGCCAAGCCACTTCTCTAATGAATAGCTATTTCTCTAGTATAAGGTCTGCACTTTAATTATGGACATTATAGCTATCTACATCAGGGATTTATTTGCATGCAGTCCAGAGTACAAAGGTTAAGTTTTTCCTCTTCTTGATTTGGAATGTTTTTAAGTTAAATCATAGATTTTAGCTATTACTGCATTTGAATAGAACTCACAAGATGCTGAGTATGTCTCCCCTCCACAGCATGGGCTAATGGAAAGATTTCAGGCCTAGGCGTCAGAGGACCTGCGTTGTCATCCTGCTTCTGCCATTTGTCTGTTGGGTGAAGTCACTTTTGTGCCTCAGTTAGCTCATCTGTAAAATGGGGATTAAGACGGAGCACTATGTGCAGATTTTCTTATCTTCCCCATTTCTTAGTACAGTGCCTAGTACTGTACTAAGTGCTTAAATACCATTAAAAAAAAGGTGATTACTTATTGGAAGGTGTAGAATATTCAACCCCTTTGGGTGGGGCGGGAAGGTCTCAGACTAATTTTAGCAGAATTGGTTGAAATTCTCAAAAAAAATCATTTTTAATCTTTTTGTAGTATGGTTTCACTTATCCATCTGTTTCTCATCCTGAGTCTCAGAATGTCTAAAAAAGCACCTTATTCCAGGGTCAAAATGAAAATTTATAAGTACTCATGTGGGAAAAAAAAAGCTGGATTTTGTTTAGTTGCATGACCAAGTAAATGTCATTAAAATCTTCCACCTGATCATTATCTAAGTGAATATCAAATTTACTGAGTGAAGGAGAGGCAACCTGTTGCTTTCCCTGCCCCTTCAGGTTAGAGCTGGATTGATCTGCGGAATCCAATTTCTGAGATTATTTGATATTTTAAATATTCTCAATTCTTGCATTAAAAATATACGTATACATGAGCAGAAAGTCCTTTGATATTCGTCTAGACTAGAAGCTTGTTGTGGGCAGGCAACATGCCTACCGACTGTTGTAACTGTGCTTTCCCAAGTGCTTAGTTCCGTGCTCTGCACACAATAAATGCTCAATAAATACCACTGACTGATTGATTGATATTAGGTCCATATTACCGGTTTTCCAACTCCTAAAGTAGGGATTTTACACAAAGAGAAGATTTATGAAGTAGATAAACATTTCAGCTACTATAAACAAAACTTAAAACAGTCATTATTTTAAAAAAGTTAAATTTTATAGGTTGTGAGTTTAGGAGAATGAGGTGGCAAACAGATTTTTTTTTAAACACACTGCCATTCATTTACAGAACTTTAACTTCAGAAAAGTTACTGAATTACTAGTATACACTCTATTAGAGACACCCAGTATCAGATAGCTAATGTTGCTAAAAAGAAGGCAATGTCTTTGTGGTATGCAATTAAGTATATTTTACAATAAAACACTTTGGTTGATAGCATTAACAAGATTGCCGACATAAGCACTATAAAGTCAGGAACAAAGAGATGAGGTTCCAAAGAGACCACAGCCAAACTTATTTTAACATAAATTACTACTTGGTTTTTAAAGTTTAAAGAAACCTTTTCAAGATTGCTTTTTAAATCAGCTCAGGTGAGGAGAGACACACACTCATGCTTAAGCTCAACCATTTGCCAACATGGAACACTGAAAACAAAAAAAAACTTACACTGCACCTCTTCTCCATTTAGATTAGTAAAGGGAAGAAATGGAGTTAAATCCAAACAGGAATGCTTTTCTATTTTCCCAGGCTTCCCTTAAGAAGATTAAATAAGCTAAGAGGTAAATCATTTAGCAGCAATTAGTTTGTTCCATGAGATGGCCGCATCTCTGACTGCAGTAAGGAGAAAAATAATTCACTTTAGAGGTTACAGCTTGTGTTTTGTTGGTGCCATCATCGCCTTGTTTCAACTGTGCACTTAGTGGCTAAACGTTTTTGGCCACCGTTTGGTCTAGCAGCTGGCAGGACCGAAAGGGGAAAATTACTGCACTTTCAGGGGAGATGCAGCTACATTCGTGTGGTGCCTTTAGGCTTATATCGCTGTCCATTCTACAAACAATTAGCAGCCCAGAGGGACAAATCATCCAGACATGGAAGCAGCATGCAGGGCCCAACAATACCGGTACTGCAGTGCCATAATCCCTGCTCAAAATACGGAGTGTAGGTTCCCCTCCCCTTCCCCTTCATTTTCTGGCCTGATCCTTGGAAAAACTGCTCCAAATCCATGCAAGGCCCTAACTTGTGTCATTATTTTTACTACCTTGTTTCAATAGTTCCAAAAGTCAGTGCTGTTGAACTTTATTGATGGAACTGTTCGCTGTAAAGCAACTAGAAGCATGAACTTGCAATCGAAGGCTTTTCTGAGGTATAACCTGGAAATGTAAGTGGAAACGATCTATACGCCTATATGCAGAGTAGTTGGAATTTTACCCTTAACATTCAAACTATAAATTAAACTATAACTTAATAAACCAAGAAAAAAAAGACACCCAGCACTTGTGGTTGCCGAACATACGTACAAGGACACCCCAAACATTAAGCCACAAAAGCAGCGCCATCTTCGCATTTATCAGTTTGCCAGTCTGTGCCACACCGCGTCACGCAGTCTGGCACTGCACTCCTGCCCTGGGACCATCCTCGTCTTCCTCGTACGCCTCCGCGCTATGGCGCCAGTTTTGTTCATTAGGATTGAATTCCTTGAGTTCTACTTGCTCCATATCATCTGTAACCCTGACGTTTTGTCTTGGAGGAAGTAAAGCTTCCAGTTGAGCAACTTTCTCCGGAGGAAGCCAGAGTTTCTCAGGAAAGCTGACCTATATTAAAACCCAACAACAACAACAGAAAAGCAAAGATCAATCTTTCTTCCATTCACGTGGTTTGTTAAGTTTTACGGACGAATAAGAGGCGGTGAACTTACCAAGAACTGAATTATCAGAGAGCCCTTCTCCATAGGTGCTTTGTAGATGGGCATTCCTTCATTGTGAACACATTTCAGGTCACCATGCTTTATCACTTCACCTGCCCCACAGACAGATTTAGTTAAGCACTAGGGAAAAGTGGTTCGTTACACAAATAAATCTAGTCAATTCCAAGGTTGGGACAGCAAGTTCAAAACGTGTTTAATGAAATAGTGATCCTCTCCTGGAAAGTCGTAAAAACCTGAGTTGGTATTTTCCTGGATTGAAACAGTAGGATGTGTTCAACCCATGTGACCTGAAAAAGAGCTCTAAACAAGCTCAGTTTTACCATGACGTTCACAAACAATTAGGACTGGAATTGTTAGCTGTTTCATAAGACTTCAGGGTGACTCTCCTGGGGGAACTGTTCTTGGAATTGGAAGTCTTTTTAACATCTCTCTAGGTAATTTCAGAATTTTAAGGAATCGGGAACTCTCCTCATCAGATAAGGTAGCCTAGCTTTGGATGATTTAGCAGAAGAGTAGTGCAGAAAACTTGTTCTATCACTGTCTATGAATGGCTACAGCTGCAATGATCTCAATTCAGAATCTTAAAAAGACTCCTATTTCAAGGTGTTAAATAGTTTACATTTTAGCAAAGTTATCACAACCCAGATTACAGCTCCTAGGCTCAGTTTGTGGTTCAGACTCCTGAGCATCTGCTGCCTCTTCCCTTAGTGAAAAAGGAATTCAGAAAAATTCAAGGGTGAACATTTTTCCACTTCAAATCTTAAAAAGAATGAAGGCATAATGGTAATTTCCTACCTCTTTTCAAATTATTTTATTAAAGGTACAAAAAGCTTTAACGAACAGTTCCTTTACCATAAACTTTATTTTCTTGAAAGTAGTGGTATTTCTGGCCAAGAGTACTGTATTTTAAATAAAAACAGTCATGTTACCTGGTTTGGAAGTTATAACAAGAATCCGGTTATCCAGTGTTTTTATTGTTTTCTTGAAGCCACAGAGAGCTTCAGTGAGCTGAATTCTTATTTTCATAATCAAGTCATGTCCTCGTCTCTGAAAGACACTGTGATCCTTCTGATCAAGCACAATTATGACATCACCAGGTTCCAGTTCAGGCTCCTGATCGCCTTCTCCGTGAAACAAAATCTTTTGTCCATCTTTCATACCTATGAAACATTATCCATTACTGATTAAATGCTGGGTTTTTTTTTTAATAAACACAATCTTTTTGAAAGCCTTCCTTCAAGGAACTCAGAGAACATTTGGGGCCCCATTATATTAATCATAAAACTAAGATTATCACCATTTTACAGATAAAGACTGTACCACCTAGAAGTCAGGGTCAACTAACAAAATCAGTGACAGCCAGAATTTCTAATTCAATACCACGTTTACTAACCCATGGCTACTACGGGTCATTTGGGTACCTTAAAAAGACCCCACTCCCTCCCCCACCAAAAAAAACCCCAAACAGATCATTTTGAATTTAAATCAATTATCAAAACCAAATAATGTGAAGGTGGCATTATTTCAGACATCATTACAAGATTTTTCCAAAGACATTCATTCTGTGCCCATCTTAGAGAAAACCAGATTCATATTACTCTTTAAAATTGTTATGTTTTTAAAACACAATTTTCGTTGAAATATTTAAAAAGACAGAACTCTCTGGAATGGTAGAGATTTGCTGGCAGGATAGGGTTGATAGTTACCAGTCACTTTAATCAGGGAATGCTTTGGGGAGAAGAACTGTGCTTGGAAGATGTAGAAAGTACCTTATTCTGCATGGTGTGGAAAAATGCGAATAAAAAGAACAAAGGGGACTGCTTGTCTGGCTGGACCAAAGAGGGTTGATAAGCATTATGTAAGAGATGAATACCAAGGCAACAGAGACTAAATACAGAGATAGGAAGCAAAGGATCAGAAGTTTAAAGAAGGCGATAGAAAGCAGATATGTTTTTGGGAAGGGATAATATAAATGTAATGTCTGGTAAGGATTTTAGGGTGGCATTTGAATTGACTGGCACAGAGTGACTGTGAATATCACTAAAAATAGGCAAGACCATGAACTGAACTAGTGTTTGGGTTGAGGGGGGAAAAATACTGTTTGAGTGCCTATATGCAAAACATTGTACTAAGTATTTGGGAAAGTACAAAAGAATTAGTATACATAATCCCTGCTCTTAAAGGGAAGTCAGGCCTAAAATAAGTTTCAGTTAGGAGGAATGACAAAGAAAGGGCAAAGAAAGGGCACCTACACTCACTCCCTTGGTGAACTCATTCACTCCCACGGCTTCAACTATCATCTCTACGCTGATGACACCCAAATCTACATCTCTGCCCCTGCTCTCCCTCCCTCCCTCCAAGCTCACATCTCCTCCTGCCTTCAGGACATCTCCATCTGGATGTCTGCCTGCTGTCTAAAACTCAACATGTCCAAGACTGAACTCCTTATCTTCCCTCCCAAACCCTGCCCTCTCCCTGACTTTCCCATCACTGTTGACGGCACTTCCATCCTTCCCGTCTCACATGCCCGCAACCTTGGTGTCATCCTCGACTCCGCTCTCTCATTCACCCCTCACATCCAATCCGTCACCAAAACCTGCCGGTCTCACCTCCGCAACATTGCCAAGATCTGCCCTTTCCTCTCCATCCAAACTGCTACCCTGCTCGTTCAATCGCTCATCCTATCCCAACAGGATTACTGCATCAGCCTCCTCTCTGATCTCTCATCCTCCTGTCTCTCCCCACTTCAATCCATACTTCACGCCGCTGCCCGGATCGCCTTTGTGCAGAAACGCTCTGGGCGTGTTACTCCCCTCCTCAAAAATCTCCAGTGGCTACCAATCAACCTAAGCAAGAGGCAAGAACTCCTCACCCTGGGCTTCAAGGCTGTCCATCACCTCGCCCCCTCCTACCTCACCTCCCTTCTCTCCTTCTACAACCCAGCCCGCACCCTCCGCTCCTCTGCTGCTAATCTCCTCACCGGGCCTCGTTCTCACCTGTCCCGCCGTCATCCCCCGGCCTGGAACGCCCTCCCTCTGCATATCCGCCAAGCTAGCTCTCTTCCTCCCTTCAAAGCCCTACTGAGAGCTCACCTCCTCCAGGAGGCCTTCCCATACTGAGCCCCCTCCTCCCCCTCCCCATCCCCCCGCCTTACTTCCTTCCCCTTCCCACAGCACCTGTATATATGTTTGTACGTATTACTCTATTTTATTTGTACATATTTATTCTATTTATTTAACTTTGTTAATATGTTTTGTTTTGTTGTCTGTCTCCCCCATCTAGACTGTGAGCCTGCTGTTGGGTAGGGACCGTCTCTGTATGTTGCCAATTGGTACTTCCCAAGCGTTTAGTACAGTGCTCTGCACACAGTAAGCGCTCAATAAATACGATTGAATGAATGAATGAATAAACCCCAGAGATGTTGTGGAGGAAAGAATGGCAGCATTTGGGAAGAGGTAAGATATGCAAAGAGATAAAAAAAACTATGAAGACCAAATTTCATGGTTGATATGCCTTCAGACAATGAGAAATAAAGGACTGAACTGGAGAACCATCCTCAGGAATGAGAGGGTAAGGAAGATCATCTTTCAGGAATTTTGTTATGGTATTTGTTAAGCGCTTACTCTGTGTCAAGCACTGTTCTAAGTGCTGGGCTAGGTGCAAGTTTATCAGGTTGGACACAGTCCCTGTCCCAGATGGGACTGACAGTATAAATCGGAGGGAGGAGGCTTTCATTCCCATTTTACAGATGAGATAATTGAGGCACAGAGAAGTGACTTAACCAAGGTCACAGCAAACAATGGGCAGAGCCAGAATTAGAACCTAGGTCCTCTGACTCCCAAACCCATGCTCTTTCCACTAGGCCACATGGCTTCTCACATAGCAGAAGACTTAATACTTGAGGTAGGGGGCATGGTACGGGGATGGGGTTGAAGGGACATTTACAATCATTAATATATGTTTGAGGAATCTCCTCCAAAAAAGAGATACTAATGGAACAGTCAGGAAAAATAGAGGCTTTAAGAAGCAAGCCACAGCAAGGAGCTTTAAATACAAGATAAAGAAGATATCAGCTCACATTTGGCCTTAGGGAAGCAAACCCTGGCAAAAGAAATTGCAGTAAGTGACAGAGGTCAAGCTAGACTGGATGAAAGGGAGGGAATGAACAAAAGAAAAAAAAAAATGAAGGTAGTGAACATAGAAAGTGCATTCAAAAAGCCTTGTTTCAAAGCATGCAACAGATATTACAGTGACTTTCCCAAGTGATCAAACACTTTATACCAGTTCAAAACACGCAAGATTTGTTCCCAAATGGCCATACCTTTTTCAATGTGAACTTCTATAATCTTTTTCTCTCTTACAACCTTCAGACCATTGCAGTTTTCACACCGGTCTTTTGGATTGATTCGTTCACCCTGCCCTTTGCATTCTGGACACACAGTCTGAATTTGCTGTACCATGCCAGGCCCAATCTGCTGAATATGAATTTGCATTCCTCTCCCTTTGCAGATGGGACATTTTTCAACAGATCCTTTTTTCCCACCAATTCCTGAAGGGAAAAAAACAAACAAAACCCAACGAACAAACAGAACAAAGGCAGAAGGTGTTCTTCATGAGAATCTACTATTCTTTTGGTATTGCCAAACAGACATGCACCATTAAACCCTCAAATAAACGTAACGTATTGTACTATGACTCTGTTGGCTTGGACTGTCTCCTGTGCCCTCATTTAAGGGACAGAGCCAGAGAATGGATCCCAGCAGGTGCAGCGGCTGTGATCCTGCCCAGTATAAATGAAAAAAATGTAAATGCAGACCCACCTGTGCACAAGTTCCCTATGTATTTATTGAATCAAGCCCCAGAAGCCAACAGGGACAACTTTACAGTCACTTCTCCACTCTTTCACCCCAAAGCCAGGCCAGGTCAGCCTTCAGGCTCCAGGGAAAGGCTTAAGCCCTTGTTACTGGGCTTAACATTTTGGTCTATGCAGAGCTGCAGTATGTCTCAACATTATAATAGTGACACGGGTTAAGTGCTTATTACGTGCTATGCTTTGCACTCAGGTAAATTAAGGATATCCTTTAAAATGAGGGAGAAAGTCCTCATTTAGAAAACACGGCATTTTCTGTATCCTACTACGCTAATCTTAAGTGTCAGAAAACGTTTATTTTCCTGTTAAATCAATATTTTTCTAAGTTTAGGGTGAAAACAATGCACCAATTACCATAATAGGGCCATTCTTTCTATATGCTTTCTGGAATTAAAACTGCAAAATAGTATTTGATGACAAAGCTACTTTCTGAATGATTTTACCTTCACATTTTTCACAAATTACATTCTTCTGGAGGGCTAGTTTCCTTGTTACTCCATTATATAAATCTTCAAGTGAAACAGACAGCTGATGCACCACATTCTTGCCTTCCAAGAAAAATAAAGCAATTGTAAATGATCTTTTACGGGACAGACGACAAGTAACATCATCTTTAATTCAGTATAGTCGGCCTATGTTAATCTAACACCTTTCACGTGAGGCTCTCGAAGCTCATTTTACTTCTATTACTGATCAGATAATGAACTCCTAATGCCTCTTCCATAACAAACTTATATATAGAACAGCTACACTTCTACCCAGATATTACCTAAGATTTGTTACATTCCACCGTTAATTTCCCTAGAGCAAATTAGGGAAGAAAATGAATTCCGAACAAGATCTAGACTTAGACCAAAAAAGGGCAAACTGTTTTCTAGGGTTCTAACAGGATCTCTTCTTTTGTACTGGAAGTTGTTAGTTTCCTGTAAAATTAACAATCATTTGGAATTTGTGGCTGAAATGGAATAAACTTCCAGTGGTTTCTGCTAAAAATAAATAGGCGATAATTTACATATTTCATAGGCTACATTCTGGTCCAGGACATTGTGTTGACAAACTAGTGGAAGAAGTGGATTTAAATCCTTAGGAAGAATATTGAAGTTTAAATCTGCTCTCCTGTTATTTACCACTGTACCTGTTGCATTAAGTTTGGATCTGCTCGGACCCACAAGGCATGAGATCTTGATTTTTCTATACACACTCTGAGTGTGCAAGAAATACGTGGGACTAGTTGTGGGTGTTAAAAGATGGCTACATCAGAGCAGTCAGTGATAGATCACTAAACCCCAGAATACAATTCAACAGCTGGGTGCCAAAGGCTCAGAATCATAGACTCCCGATCCCAGTTTTGGCCATTAGGCTCCTCTTTAAAATTACTTAAATTCCATTCCTCCAAGTAAGAAGTAGTTAATGATAAACTGATAAGGCATAGGTGGCCAAGCCTCACAAAACTGAAGAGCATCAAACCAAAACCATGATTTGGCCAAAAGTGGCTAACAAAAAATAAATAAATAAAAATATTGACTGGAATGGCAAGCAGATTATTTAGTGTTTAGGGGGAGGAAGGGTGATGGAGAGCAGGGGGGATGGCATGTGTGTGTGTGGGTGGGTGGGTGAGTAAGAAAGGGCTGATGGATAAGAAGAGGTCTAGCTTTAACGTATGTGGGGGAGAATTACTGCTGCTGTTAGAGCATTTAAAGTAGCGGCACGCTGTGGCCCACACAAAACCAGGGTGGCGATTGAGTTACAAAGCAGATGTTCCCAAACGTCTCCCCCAGCAAGTGAAGCAGAGTCATATTTGGCTTGCCAGTCAACAGTTTGGCCACCCCTATTCTAAGGCAAGATATTTCTGTTTACACATTTCACAGAGGCTAGTATGTTGTCAGCAGCCGCAATAGTTTGCACTTCTGAAACTGAGCAGCACACACACTGCTACTCCAATTAATGTTGTATTCCCCTTGGTTAATATGTTTTAAATTAAGTTTAAAAAAAAATTACCTCTCCTCTCTCTTGCCATACGCCCTCCACCCCCAAAGAACATGTCAAAGATGTCCATGGGTGAAGAGAAGTTGCCACCTCCAGTGCCGCCTTCTTTAATGGCTTGCTCCCCGCCCTGGTCATAAATGTCCCGCTTCTTGGTATCTGAAAGCACTTCATAGGCCTGGGATATGAGTTTAAACTTGAAAAGACAAAATAAGACTAGTTTTGAACCGCTTCATTAGGCCACAACAACCTACACGTACAATACTCTGTCATCTATTTTAGCCTTTCCCCCAACAAAAAAAATCTAAAACCCTTTACATACAATCAATTTTCGCATTACCGCTGAACGTTTCTGCCTGCAAAGCAGGTTTAATAATACATAAGGCGGTCAGGAGAGCTGATCAAGGCCAAAAGAAATCAAAACTGTTAAATTAATTCAAAGTACTCCTAGGTTAAGTTTCCTAGACATTCTTATCCGATTATTAAGGCACATCACTCAGTACGGGGGCGGGGGGAAGCTTCCCAGGGAATGTCTTTTAAATTTTAGCTGAATCATGGATGGGCTACGAATGAAACCTGAATTAAAGAAGCTTTCACCAGATCTGGTTTACAAAGTGCCACTTTCTGTAAAAGTGAAGTGCTCTGATAATCATGACCTTCAAACTGATATCAGCCCCACAACAGCCAAAGACACAGCTCAGAGATGCTTTTTTCCCCACAAACTTGGTCTGGTTTATATGTGTGGGGATTTTAGGATGACAAATTAGAGGCTATAGATTGAACCTGACGGGCTTTTTTTGTGTTCATGGTATTTGTTGAATTCTTACTATGTGCCGGGCACTATACTAAGCACTGGGGTATATACAAACTAATAATAATAATTATTATTATTATGGTATTTGTTAAGCACTTACCGTGTGCCAGGCACTGTATTAAGCGCTGGGGTGGATATAAGCATATCGGTTGGATGCAGTCCCTGTCCCATGTGGGGCTCACAATCCCAACAATCAGTTTGGACACAGCCCCTGACCCACATGGGGCTTACAGTCTTAACTGAATGACGACGACTGATTGAATGAATGAATCCCCATTTTACAGATGAGGGAACTGAGGCCCAAAGAAGTGAAGTGACCTGCCCAATGTCTCACAGTAGACAAGAGGTGAAGCTGGGATTAGAACCCCGCTCCTTCCAACTCCCAGGCCCGTGCCCTCTCCACTAGGTCAAGCTGCTTCCCATTTCAAAATCTGGTCCATTCTGTGCCCTGAAAATGGGGAAATGGGGTTTCAGCTTATGTGCTTGGGTGGGTGGGGAGGACCACCCGGCATCTGGGTTCCCCCCACTCAGACAAGCCACCCAATTCTGGGAGCACATGCTCTGGGCTTGAACTGAACTGAACACAGCTGGGGCAAGGCAGCAGTCGGAGGAGTAGCCTTTAGTTATGCTCCTTCTACCCACTCCACCTGAAGAAGCCCTTCTTCCCCAATCATTCATTCAATCCATCAACAGTACTTACTGAGCACCTATTGTGTGCAGAGCATTCAATCATATTTATTGAGCGCATACTGTGTGCAGAGCACTGTACTAAACACTTGGGAGAGTACAGTACAACAATAAAAGGACACATTCCCTGCGCACAACAAGCTTACACAAAGTGCTTGGGAGAGTACAATAGTTAGCAGACACAACCCTGGGCCTCAGAGTCTTTACAGTCTACTGAGGCCTGGACTTGATTTTTAAAGATTTTTCGGGGGCTAATGCATAGGAAATACATAGCCTTTTCAAGATGGCAGGTCTGAGCTCCGCTTATGACTCGTCACTCAGCCTGCTTTTGCCTTCTCATTTCGAGGACAAACTGCCTCACAGACACTATCATGCTGACACACCTCTCTTGCTTCTTGCCAAACACTGGGCGTGAGATAAGTGGAGAATGTTCTCCACACACACAATTTCTACTACTTAAGACGGAGCTACCAGGGTAAATGAGAATACCAGTACAAAAAGCACATTGGCTTTCATAGCTGACCTACACAAACAATAGTCAACAATCGACTCGTGAAATAATAATGCATTTTAAAAATTTCTTTATTTTGACGAGTTATTGGCTTGTTACCAATTAGATTCAAACACTATGTGGATTCCCTTCATTTCTGCAGGGTTTCAGCTCCAATTTTTGCAAAGTTTAGCTCTCTCGTTGTCTTGTCTCCCCCTGCAATGTCTCAATAATTTAGGTCTGCCGCCCCTGTTATAAAGGTAAGACTGCTGTGGGCAGGGAACATGTCTTTTGCGTCTAGGGTACCTTTCCAAACACCTGGTAACGGTGCACTGTACACAATGCATGTTCAATAAACATTATTACTACTCTCCTTCAGAGCTTCACTAAAGTCTAACATAATTCTCTTTCCCATTTTCTCATTTCAATCACGGTCCCTCTCCCCCTCCCTCCCCCACTGTTTCCACCAGCTTGGAGAAATTGGGGGGCCTCATCCTCCATTAAACTGGCTCCCAACAAAGTGGCTATCTAACTGCAAGAAAATGCAGTAATACTATTAGTTTAGAAAGAAAGTCTGGAGAACCAGAGTTAAAAGTGTAAACTTGGTTTATAATAAAAACTCAATAACTCCGTACATGGCCAAGATGACCTTATTCGCTATAGCAAAGGAACACTGGTTGTCACCTAAATATAAACTTGACTACAAGTGCACAAGGGACAAATGGTCTTACAGAAGGCATTTTAAACTTGTCACAGCTACTGCTCACATGTGCTAAATATAAATATTATATCACTTCCATCTGAATGGTCAAAATTCCTAAGCCATTAAAACACTCCAAATAACCCCGACAGGTATTTTGATAGTGCTGTCTCCATAGGCACTAAATGCTAGACCGATGAACAGCTGCTTAAAAACATATTAACCACCAGCAATGTCACAAAAGATCCTGCTCAAATGATAGGTCTCTAAAGCTCACAGCAGATACAAAGTTTCCAAATAAAAAATGGAAAGTTGTTCAGAGAGGTGTTTCATTGAGTTCAGATTTTAAAGAAAGATATTTAGTTGGTCCAAGAGCTTCAGTTTAAAAACAATACGGTTGTTTCTATAAATACAATGGAATATGGATTTGTTTTAATTAAAACTGGCATTTTTTTTTAGCCCTGCATTGGAGGTATTCATTGTATTGGAAGTAATATGGGACGCTTTTGGCATGTTTCCCTCTATCCCCATAAAAAAAGATGTTGTAAATATGAATTTAATAACAATTAAGTGGATAGTCCAGTTTGAATGGCTTGAATTTGTTGCATTACTATAGCCATTAGTACCGTAGGGATAGGAAATTTGTTCGGACACAATTCTTCCTTCCGAGTCTTAAGACAGGAAGGTCACAAATGACATAACATTTTGGGGTGGCAATTTCGACCCGAAACGACGTTTTTGTCACGTTGTCAGCATCCTCAGGGTTTCTGCTTAGGGCAAAATACTTTGTAGGATCTCTCACGAGTCAAAATGAAAATATCTGGGTCTTCTACGACGGCAACAACGGTCTGCCTTGAGAAACGCTTCATTGCTGCGCGGTTACCTAAAATCTTGGAGTAAAGGCAGCAGTTGTTTCCCAGTACCACTTCCTCAAACCCTGGAAAATTAATTATTTCGGAGCAGCATGATCCCTAGGCATTCTTCTAAGAGTACCGGGTGGTATAGAACAGTCGTACACGGTGCTGTCAAGCAGCACCCATGTACTGCATGTTCCTTCCTGGGCAGAGTACCTAGATGCCACAAACACGGATCGGATATCGAAAAGGCTTCAATGATTAACCACACCACCTTAACCTAATAAATAATAATAACAATGGCACTTGTTAAGCGCTTACTATGCGCAAAGCACTGTTCTTTACACGGTGCTGTCAAGCAGCACCCATGTACTGCATGTTCCTTCCTGGGCAGAGTACCTATAGGCCACAAACACGGATCGGATATCGAAAAGGCTTTAATGATTAACCACACCACCTTAACCTAATAACTAATAATAATAATAATGGCACTTGTTAAGCGCTTACTATGCGCAAAGCACTGTTCTTGACTATACTATTATAGTATACTATACTGTTCTGGACTGGGGGGTATAACATGATCAGGTTGTCCCATGTGGGGCTCACAGTCAATCCTCATTTACAGATGAGGTAACTTAGGCTCAGAGAAGTTAAGTGACTTGCCCAAGGTCACACGGCAGACATGTGGCGGAGCCGGGATTCGAACCCATGACCTCTGACTCCAAAGCCCAGGCTCTTTCCACTGAGCCACGCTGCTTCTCTAATAGACCGATGCCCACCCACAGCACCGGCCTCTTTTGGAAAGACCGGTCGATGGGGCTTTCATTCATTCATTCAATGGTATTTATGGAGCGCTTACTGGGCGCAGAGCACTGTACTGAGCGCTTGGAAAGTACAGTACAGCAATAAAGAGGGACGATCCCTCTTCCAAGGGGCTTCCCCTCTTTGAGGTGGGCTGCCTGACGGCCCTCTTTAAGCAGTGCTAATGAATGAATGCAGTTGAGGCTGGTCTCTCTGCATTCATTCTCATTTATTAAGTGCTTACTGTGTGCGGAGCACTGTCCTAGACGCTCGGGAGACTACAATATTCATTCGTATTTATTGAGCGCTTACTGTGTGCAGAGCACTGTACTAAGCGCTTGGGAAGTACAAGTTGGCAACATATAGAGGCGGTCCCTACCCAACAGTGGGCTCACAGTCTAGAAGGGGGAGACAGAGAACAAAACCAAACATATTAACAAAATAAAATAAACAGAATAGATATGTACAAGTAAAATAGAGTAATAAATATGTACAAACATATATACAATCAATCAATCGTATTTATTGAGCGCTTACTGTGTGCAGAGCACTGTACTAAGCGCTTGGGAAGTACAAGTTGGCAACATATAGAGACAGTCCCTACCCAACAGTGGGCTCACAGTCTAGAAGGGGGAGACAGAGAACAAAACCAAACATATTAACAAAATAAAATAAACAGAATAGATATGTACAAGTAAAATAGAGTAATAAATATGTACAAACATATATACAATCAATCAATCGTATTTATTGAGCGCTTACTGTGTGCTGAGCACTGTACTAAGCGCTTGGGAAGTCCAAGTTGGCAACATACAGAGACAGTCCCTACCCAACAGTGGGCTCTCAGTCTAAAAGGGGGAGACGGAGAACAAAACCAAACATACTAACAAAATAAAATAAATAGAATACGTACGTACAAGTAAAATAAGAAATATGTACAAACATATATGCATATATATGCATACATATATATGTATTATGTTATATACATATAATGCTGCCAACTTGTACTTCCCAAGAGCTTAGTTCAGTGCTCTGCACACAGTAAGCGCTCAATAAATACGATTGATTGATTGATATGCATACCTATATATACACATACACGCACATATATGTATACATATAATAATAATAACGGCATTTATTAAGCGCTTACTCTGCGCCGAGCACTGTTCTAAGCACTGGGGTGGTTACAAGGCGATCAGGTTGTCCCACGGGGGGCTCACAGTCTTAATCTCCACTTATCAGATGAGGTAACAGGCCCCGAGAAGTGAAGTGACTTGCCCGAAGTCACACAGCTGACAATCGGCAGAGCCGGGATATGAACCCACGACCTCTGACTCCAAAGCCCGGGCTCCTTCCGCTGAGCCACGCTGCTTCTCTATACACACATATATATGCACACACATATGTATATATACATATATGTGCGTGCATGTATGCATATATGTATATATATATATGCGTATGTGTGTATATATGTGTATGCACACATATATATGTATATATATATATATACACACATATACCTCCTTCCCTTCCCCACAGCACCTGTATATATGTTGGTACATATTTATTACTCTATTTATTTATTTATTTTACTTGTATTTATTTTACTTGTACATATCTAGTCTATTTATTTTATTTTGTTAGTACGTTTGGTTCTGTTCTCTGTCTCCCCCTTTTAGACTGTGAGCCCACTGTTGGAGGCCTTCCCAGACTGAGCCCCCTCCTTCCTCTCCCCCTCCTCTCCATATGTATGTATATATGTATATATACACATATATGTACATATATATGTACATATGTATATACATATATATGTATGTATACATATAAATACGATTGATTCAAGCCTAGAGGGGCGGGGGGGAGACGGCCATCCTTGTCAGGGTGTCCCTCCTCTCACCTTCTCGCCCTCATCCGGGTTCTTGTCGGGATGGTACTTGAGCGCCAGTTTCCTGTAGGCCTTCTTGATCTCTTCGGGGGAGGCGTTGGGCTTCACCCCCAGGATGTCGTAGTAGCCCGTCTCCTTCACCATCTTGGCTCCGAGGGGTCGGGCCGAGGGGTCGGGCCTAGGGGTCGGGCGGAGCGGGCCTCAACGGGGCGGGCCGCGAGGGCCGGGACGGTTGGCCTGGGCTGAGGCGGCTGAGGAGGCCCGGCCCTCCCGCTCCCTCCCTCCCTCCCTCCCTCCGTCCCCACGGCCCTCCCGTCTCCGTCTCCGCCTCCGCCAACAACGCCGCCGCTTTTATTGGGCGGCGCCGTTCGGTTGCTCGGGCAGCCGGTGACGCCGCTCTGACCAGAAATTTCTTGTCCCTGCCCGCGGGTTCTCCTCACGCCCCCGCCATTTCCCTCCCCCCTCACTGCGCCTCACTGGGGTCGGGCCTCAGGGGGGACGGGAAGGGACGAGGAGCTGCTTGGAGGAGGGCCCGAGATGGACCTCCTTCCCTTCCCCACAGCACCTGTATAGATGTATATATGTTGTACTTCCCAAGCGCTTAGTACAGTGCTCTGCACATAGTAAGCGCTCAATAAATACGATTGATTGATTGATTGGTGCATATTTATTACTCTATTTATTTTACTTGTATTTATTTTACTTGTACATATCTAGTCTATTTTATTTTGTTAGTATGTTTGGTTCTGTTCTCTGTCTCCCCCTTTTAGACTGTGAGCCCACTGTTGGAGGCCTTCCCAAACTGAGACCCCTCCTTCCTCTCCCCCTCCTCTCCATCCCCCACGTCTTACCTCCTTCCCTTCCCGACAGCACCTGTATATATGTTTGTACGTATTTATTATCTCTATTTATTTATTTTACTCGTACATTTCTATTCTATTTATTTTATTTTGTTAGTATGTTTGGTTTTGTTCTCTGTCTCCCCCTATTAGACTGTGAGCCCACTGTTGGAGGCCTTCCCAGACTGAGACCCCCTCCTTCCTCTCCCCCTCATCCCCCTCTCCATTCCCCCCGCCCGCCATCTTACCTCCTTCCCATCCCCACAGCACCTGTATATATGTTTGTACATATTTATTACTCTATTTATTTATTTATTTTACCTGTACATATCTATTCTATTTATTTTATTTTGTTAGTGTGTTTGGTTTTGTTCTCTGTCTCCCCCTTTTAGACCATGAGCCCACTGTTGGAGGCCTTCCCAGACTGAGCCCCCTCCTTCCTCTCCCCCTCGTCCCCCTCTCCATCCCCTCCCCCCGTCTTACCACCTTCCCTTCCCCACAGCACCTGTATATATGTATATATGTTTGTACGTATTTATTACTCTAGTTATTTATTTCACTTGTACATATCTATTCTATTTATTTTATTTTGTTAGTATGTTTGGTTTTGTTCTTTGTCTCCCCCTTTTAGACTGTGAGCCCACTGTTGGAGGCCTTCCCAGACTGAGCCCCCTCCTTCCTCTCCCCCTCGTCCCCCTCTCCATCCCCCCCCTTACCTCCTTCCCTTCCCCACAGCACCTGTATATATGTATATATGTTTGTACATATTTGTTACTCTATTTATTTTACTTGTACATATCTATTCTATTTATTTTATTTTGTTAGTATGTTTGGTTTTGTTCTCTGTCTCCCCCTTTTAGACTGTGAGCCCACTGTTGGGTAGGGTCTGTCTCTATATGTTGCCAACTTGTACTTCCCAAGCGCTTAGTACAGTGCTCTGCACATAGTAAGCGCTCAATAAATACGTTTGATTGATTGACAGGTCCGACCCACTGGAAAGCCGGGGCTTCACCGCCTTGTCAAAGATGGGCAGCCGTTAGGGCGCGGCCCCAAAAGGGAGCCCCGGGGCCTTGTCAAAGACGGGGCAGCCATTAGGGCGCGGCCCAAAGAAGAAACCCCCGGCAGTCCCAAAAGACAGGGCTGCCGTGAGGCTGCTGCCCCGAGAAGAAACTCTGAGCACCCCGTGGCTTCGTGGCCTTGGCAGAGATGGGCAGCCGTTAGGGAGTGGCCCAGAGAAGAACTCTGGGAGTCCCAAAGCCTTGTTAAAGACAGGGCTGCCGTTAGGCTGCTGCCCTAAGAAGAAACTATGGGAGCCCAGTGGCTTCATGGCCTTGTCACCCCTTTTAGACTGTGAGCGCACTGTTGGGTAGGGACTGTCTCTATATGTTGCCAACTTGTACTTTCCAAGCGCTTGGTACAGTGCTCAGCACACAGTAAGCGCTCAATAAATACGATTGATTGATTGATTGTCACAGACGGGCAGCCGTTAGAGCACGGCCCAGGGAAGAAACCCCCCAGGAGCCCCGGGGCCTTATCAAAGATATAGAGTGGCCCAGTGAAGAATCTCTAGGAGTCCCAAAGCCTTGTCAAAGACAGGGCTGCCATTAGGCTGCTGCCCTAAGAAGAAACTCTGGGAGCCCCGTGGCTTTGTGGCCTTGTCGGAGATGGGCAGCCTTTAGAGCGCAGCCCAAAGAAGAAACCCCCAGGAGTCCCAAATTCTTGTCAAAGACGGGGCTGCCGATAGGCTACTGCCCTAAGAAGAAACTCTGGGAGCCCCAAAGCCTTGTCAGACACTGCTGCCCTAAGAAGAAACTCTGGGAGCCCAGTGGTTTCGTGGCCTTGTCAAAGATGGGCAGCCGTTAGAGTGCAGCCCAGGGAAGAAAGCCCCGGGAACCCAGGGGCCTTATCAAAGATGGGGCAGCCATTAGGGAGTGGCCCAGAGAAGAAACTCTGGGAGCCCCAAAGCCTTGTCAAAGACACTGCTGCCCTAAGAAGAAACTCTGGGATCCCTGTGGCCTCATGGCCTTGTCGAAGATGGGCAGCCGTTAGTGCGTGGCTCAGAGAAGAAACCCCCAGGAGCCCCAGAGACTTGTCAAAGATGAGGCTGCCATTAGGGCATGGCCTAGAGAAGAAACCCCCGGGAGCCCCAAGGCCTTGCCAAAGATGGGGCTGCCGTTAGGCTGCTGCCCTAAGAAACTCTAGGAGACCCTTGGCTTCATGGCCTTGTCAAAGATAGGGCGCAGCACAGAGAAGAAACCCCCGGGGCCTTGTCAAAGAAGGGGCAGCTTTAAGGGTGCTCCCCTGGGAAGAGACTCTGGAAGCCCTCAACTCCACATCTAGGGCCGGGGCTTCCCGCCCTTTTTACAGATGGGGCGCTGCTCGGAAAAGAAACTCCAGGGACCCCCCCAACTCCACAGTGACCAGGGTACCCCATTTCCTCAAAGTGGCCAGGAGGCAGAGTGATAAATAAATGCAATAACTGCAGAGAAGGAGGTAGGGATGATGATGATGGCAACTTGGTGGAGAGGTTTTGGAGAATAAGAATAATGATGGTATTTGTTAATTGCTTACCATGTGCCAAACACTGTGCTAAGTGCAAAGGGTGGATACAGCAAGCAAATAGGGTTGGAAAAAGTTCCTTGTCCCATGTGGGGCTCAGAGTTTCAATCCCCATTTTACAGATGAGGTAACTGAGGCCCAGAGAAGTGAAGTGACCTGCCCAAGGTCACACAGCAGACAAATGGCAGAGCCGGGATTAGAACCCATGACCTTCCGACTCCCAGGCCCGGGCTCTGTGCGCTACGCCATGCTGTTTCTAAGTTACTTGAGAGCAAAGCAGCTGGGTATTCAATTTCAAATTCTTCCTTTGGCAAATGTCACCGCTATTCTCCCACTAATTTTCATGTAATAATTAAGGCAAAAATGACCAAATTCTCCCACAGATGATTAAACCTTGCTTTCTTTTACAAACCCAAGAGTAGCCATAAATCTAGCATTAATGTCCTGGAGGGAACCCTAAAAGGCGGAGATAGGTTAATATTCCTGGCATGAATGCTATATGTTAAGAGGTTAGTATATGTCAAACACTCCACTGAGTTCTGGGGTAGACGCAATAACATCAGAAACAGTCCTGACCCAGGTGGGGCTCAAAGTCTAAAGGGGAGGGAGAATGGGTATTTAATTCCCATTTTACAGATAAGGAAGCTGAGATAAGAAGTTAAGCATTTTGCCCAAGGTCACAGCAAGCAAGTGGAAGAACCTGGATTAGAAACTACTCTCCCCGACTCCCACTCCTATCTCCTTTTTCTTTTATGGTATTTGTTAAGTGCTTGCAATGTGTTGACCACTGTTCTAAGTACCGCCTTAGGTACAAGCTAATTAGATCTGGCACAGTCCCAGTCTTTCCAACAAGCCGGAACACTTCTTAGCCTGGTGTCCAAGAAGGGTTGGTACAGATGAGTTTCCCTCTTGCCTAAATCTTCATCTACCCAGACAGCTCAGTGTTTATAAACACTTGTACCATAGTGACGGCTGCACTGTCCTTGTATACAATCTGCTCTCAGGCTGTTTCGTGATTGCTGGGGCCGTTGAAAGTGGCTGATTAGAGAAAAAGGAAAAATACTGTCCAAAAGAACTGCTATTTTGCTCACTTTCCGTTTCTCCTCACACCTCCTCTAGGAAGGTACTGTTGGGGTTTTTATTCATTCATTCATTCAATTCATTCAATCATATTTATTGAGCACTTACTGTGTGCAGAGCACTGTACTAAGCGCTTGCGAAGTACAAGTTGGCAACATGTAGAGGCGGTCCCTACCCAACAATGGGCTCACAGTCTAGAAGTGGGAGACAGACAACAAAACAAAACACATGGACAGGTGTCAAGTTTTTACAAGTAAGAAATTAAAATGTTCAAGAGTCTTTTGTTCTTACGAAAGGCAATTCAGATGCGTGGACTGGATCAGCAGAATCACCTAGATCGAACCTCCGTTTGATTTATTCTGTGTCCAGAGGTCCATTTAATTTATTCTGTGTCCAGAGGACTTAAGCTCTGGACACAGAATGAATTAAACAAAGGACATAACAGTAGGGTGTAGTCACTGATGGGTAGGGCTTCCCAAAAATGGCAATATTGAAACAGAGGTTCACCTTTGGAAAATAGTTAATTATGGAAAATTTTAACAAACCAAGTACTATGCACTCAAGTTCTTTGATACCCTAGCCGCATGGTACTTATGTAAGTATTCTTATATTCAAATATTTCCCCTAATCCTAATCTATTTTAATGTCTATCTCCCCCTTTAGATTGTTAGCTCCTTGTAGGCAGGGATCGCCTCTATCAACTCCATTGTGTTGTACTCTCCCAAGCACTTAGTACAGTCTACTGCACACTGATTGATTGATATGATAATAAAGGAGGGTTTAGGTATTGACTCTAACAAATTCAATAAAAGCAATGCTCTCCAGCTAAACAAGGGTCGCTAATATTTATTATGCACTTAGGAGTGCTTACTGTGTGCAGAATGCCCTACTAAGCGCTTGGGAGAGTACAATATAACAGAGTCGGTAGACGTGTTCCTTGCCCACAAGAGCTTACAGTCTAGAGGGAGAGACAGGCATTAATATAAATAAATTATAGATATAATAATAATAATAATAATGCTGGTATTTGTTAAGCACTTACTATGCACCAAGCACTGTTCTAAGCACTGGGGTGGATACAAGGTAATCAGGTTGTCCCACGTGGGGCTCAGTCTTCCTCCCCATTTTACAGAGGAGGGAACTGAAGCCCAGAGAAGTTAAGTGACCTGCCCAAAGTCACACAGCTAACAAGTGGTGGAGCTGGGATTTGAACCCACGACCTCTAACTCCAAAGCCCGGGCTCTTTCCACTGAGCCATGCTGCTTCCCAACTTGGACAAAACACAGTCCTCTAGACTATAAGATCCTTTTGGACAGGGATTGTGTCTTCCAACTACCAACCAGAAACTAGGTCCGTCGGACCAGATTACCCTGATTATCTTGATTGTCTTGATTATCGCGAGAAGCAGCATGGATTCATTCATTCATTCATTCATTCATTCATCCATTCAATCGTATTTATTGAGCACTTACTGTGTGCAGAGCACTGTACTAAGCACTTGGAAAGTACAAGTTGGCAACATATAGAGACAGTCCCTACTCAACAGCGGGCTCACAGTCTAGAAGGGGGAGACAGACAACAAAACAAAACATATTAACAAAATAAAATAAATAGTATAAATATGTACAAGTAAAATAAATTAGTAGGCCTTCCCTGACTGAGCCCTCCCCTTCTTTTCCTCTGCTCCTCCTCCCCTCCTCATCGCCCCTACTCTCTCCCTTTTCTTTACTCCCTTCCCCTCCCCACAGCACTTGTATGTACTTGTACATATATATTACTCTGTGAGAA
Source organism: Tachyglossus aculeatus (assembly GCF_015852505.1). Taxonomy (NCBI): domain Eukaryota; kingdom Metazoa; phylum Chordata; class Mammalia; order Monotremata; family Tachyglossidae; genus Tachyglossus; species Tachyglossus aculeatus. The sequence continues at coordinate 12,208,666 of NC_052091.1, read as the reverse complement.
GCAGTGTGGTTCAGTGGAGAGAGCCCGGGCTTTGGAGTCAGAGGACATGGGTTCAAATCCCGGCTCCGCCAATTGTCAGCTGTGTGACTTTGGGCAAGTCACTCCACTTCTCTGGGCCTCAGTCCCCTCATCTGGAAAATGGGGATGAAGACTGTGAGCCTCATGTGGGACAACCTGATCACCTTGGAACCTCCCCAGCGCCCAGAACAGTGCCTTGTGCATAATAAGCACCCAACAAATGCCATTGTTATTATTATTATTATTATTAATATTATTATATTAATGATGTGCATACATCTATAATTCTATTTATCTATTTTGATGGTATTTGTGCCCATCTACTTATTTTGTTTTGTTGTCTGTCTCCCCATTCTAGAGTGTGAGCCCGTTGTTGGGTAGGGATTGGCTCTATTGGATATGATCATAAGTGCTGTGGGGCTGAGGGAAGAAGGAATAAAGGGGAAAAAATCCACATTTAAGGGTGACGCAGAAGGAAATGGGAGAAAATGAAATGAGGGCTTAGTTGGGGAAGGTCTTTCATAGGAGATGTGCTTTTAAAAAGACTTTGAAGGTGGGAGCGATCATTTGTCACGTTTGAAGAAGGAGGGGATCCCAGGCCAGAGGCAGAATGCAGGTGAGGGGTTGGCAGTGAGAGAAATGAAATCGAGGTACAGTGCGTAGGTTGGCATTAGAGGAGCGAAGTATTGTGAACTGTGTTGTAGTAAGAAATCAGCGAGGTGAGGTAGGATGGGTTGAGCTGATAGAGTTCTTTAAAGCCGACAGTGAGGAGTTTCTGTTTGATGCAGAGGTGGAAGGGCAGTCACTGGAGGCAATTGCAGGAGGGGCCAAGGTGTTCAGATTTACAATGGAAAACTAAACAGGGATCCACTTTGTACTTTTCCTAAGGAACAGTGTTGCCTAATGGAAAGAGCATGGGCTTGGAAGTCCGAGGACTTGGGTTCTAATCTAGGCTCTGCCAGTTGCCTGCTGTGTGATCTTGGGCAAGTCACTTAACTTCTCTGTACTTTAGATTCCTCAACTGTAAAATGGGAATTCAATAATAATAATAATGATAATAATGATGTTGGTACTCATTAAGCACTTACTATGTGCCAAGCACTGTTCTAAGCACTGGGGAGATACAAGGTAATCAAGGTTGTCCCATGTGGGGCTCACAGTCTTCATCCCCATTTTAATAATAATAATAATAATGGCATTTATTAAGCGCTTACTATGTGCAAAGCACTGTTCTAAGCGCTGATGAGATGAGAGAACTGAGGCACAGAGAAGTTAAGTGACTTGCTCAAAGTCACACAGCTGGCAAGTGGCAGAGCCGGGATTTGAACCCATGACCTCTGACTCCCAAGCCCGAGCTCTTTCCACTGAGCCACGCTGCTTCTCTAACTGTCCTCCCTGCACTGAGGCAGGGATTGTGTCTGGCCTGATTGGCTTGTGTCTACCCCAGTTTTTAGAACAGTGCTTGACACAGAGTACGTGCTTAATGAATATAATAAGAATAATAGTAATAATAGTCCATCAGATATAATTTTGAGTAGGTTGGGGCACAAAGAGAATACAGGGGTAGTTACCAGAGCCTTTCAGAGGTAAAGAAATTGGAGGCAAAAAATTAATGCATAAAGCTTTGAAGAGTTAGAGCTTCCCACTCAAGCCTGAGAGAGGAACTCTGCTGATCAGGGTTCTGACTCCCCAGTGAAGAAAGAACCTTGGTGAGAGCTGTATGGTGCTCATTACACTGTTTACTCTTTTCCAAATAGGAATGCAAAATGATGTATATTTCAAGCTAAGCTCCCTATAGCTGAATTTGGAGTCAAAGCAGAGGTGTTAGTATAATGCCCTCTGGGCCTTACCCAGGGAAGATTTTCAGGTAAGCGCTCGGGGTTTTAACACTAGCAAAAGCATTCCAAACTAACAGATATTTGTATTCTATATATAGCATTCTGACAAACTTTTGATTTCCATGGTTGCTGAATATTCCACAGAATTCACACCCCTGTTCCACAAATCTTGGCGTAGTCTATCCACAAAATCTATAAGCTTTCTCAATCCACGCATAACATGCTTGTGTCATTTAATTAGCAACGCACAGCCTCCTTAGCTCCGTTTAAATAACTTTGGCGTTAGTGCGTGCACCATGACAACCAAATAAAGGGAAGGTAAACCTTCTAAATCAAACAAGCAGATGGAATGACCAGTCTTTTGTCAAAGAAAGTCAGGTTCTCTACCTTCTATCCTCTTATGAGATAGATCCTGGGACTTCTACTCCATTTGATTACTGGGAATTGGTTGGGGGCTTTGAGACTAAACAAAAGGCAGAAAAACATCTTCCAATGCCAGGTGAATATGATGTGTTTAAGACTGTTCTCCCTTACTAGTTTCCCCTCTAGATCGTAAATTCCTTGATGACAGTTACTGTGTCTGCCAACACATAGTAAAGTGCGCTGAACATAGTAAGCACTCAATAAATACCACTGACTGATTGACTGATAGGAGTAGAGGAACAGTATGCCTAGATTTAACTGGGGTAGCTTGAGTTTCAAAGGATGTGCTGGGCGATTTTAGAAAACCCCCAAATTATTTTGAAATTAGAATTACCCTTTCCAACCAGTTAGCCTGCCATTTCCCCACCCACCTGACTGCCCTGGCTTCGTTTAAATGTTCTGGCCTCCAGTTTGGGATCTTCTGCATCCTGGGACTTGTAGTTTGAATGTACCACACTTTCCCCTCCATCTACTGCTTGAATAAGAAGGAAGGTGTGCAAGCTAGGATTGGTTTCTCGATGTCCCAGTTTTCAACAAAAATAAAATCTGGTGTCCCAGTTTCTGACAAAAAAAATAATGTGGTCAGTCGAAGTAGCAAGTGAAGGCAAGGAACTATAAGGCCAGTAATACCTGCCCCTACCTGGTATGGATCAGTTTATTGGCAACCACATAAGATTGGCTTCAGATAAGATCCGGGAGGGGAGATTTTAGGGGGTCAGAGGTCACTCCCATCAGGAATAGTATGGGAAGTCAGCCTGGCCCCTGGGCTGAAAGTTTGGGGGGTTGTGTTGATGCAGCCCGGTATTCCCACCCTGGGGACAAGCTGGTAATGAAACATCCTCCAGGGATTTGGGGGCAAAGAATTAGCCTCCCAGCGATGGACCACCGGCATTCAGTTGGGCTTATATGCTTCCTTTGCCCATTAGCACTAATATTTCCCCTTCCCCCAATACCACTCCCCTCGTGCCTAGGGGTTGGGCTACTCTTCAGTGGTCCTGGGCATCAGGGAAAACCCACCACTGAGACCCAAACTCGGTGTGGCCAGGTGGAGGGCAGGAAGGAACTGGAAAGGATGTTCTGGGCTTCTTCACAAGTCTTTCCCTGGGCACATGGTTATGGGGTGTTGAGAGGCTGTTTGGGTAGATTCCTCCTGAAACTTCAATAGTGATAGTAATTGTATTTTTTATGGTATTTGTTAAGCGCTGACTACGTGCCAGGCACTGTACTAAGCACTGGAGTAGATACAAGCTAATCAGGTTGGACCCAGTCCATGTCCCACTTGGGAATCATAGTATTATTCCCCATTTTAAAGATGAGGGAACGGCGGGACAGAACAGTGAAGTGACTTGCCTAAAGTCACACAACAGAAAAGTGGCAGAGTAGGATTAGAAGTCAGGTCCTTCTGACTTCCAGGTCAGTCCTCTATTCTTAATAATCAATTCATTAAACTAAGCACTTGGGGAAACAAAAAAAAATCACAACATAAGGAGCATATATTCTAATAGGAGAGACTGAGGTAAGCATCTTTACAGAGAGTAAAGGCATACAGCCACACTCTCCCTACTTTCAAGTCCCACGTCCTTCTGCACGTCTTCCCTGATTGATTTACCAGCATCCTAAGCCATATAAACCCATCGGCAAACTCTAACACTTATGAACTTATTTATACCTCTTCTCAGCTCTCTCAATCAATCAATCAATCATATTTATTCAGCACTCACTGGATACAGAACACTGTACTAAGCAGTTGAGAGAGTACAATACAACAAAGTTGGCAGACACGGTCCCCACCAACAAGGACCTCACAGGTTAGAGAAGACAGACATTAATGTAAATAAATAAATTATTGATATTTACGTAAGTGCTGTGGGGTTGAGGGTGGGGTGAATAAAGGCAGCAGATCCTAGTGCAAGGATGACACAGAAGGGAGTAATAATAATAATGGCATTTATTAAGCGCTTACTATGTGCAAAGCACTGTTCTAAGCGCTGGGTGGTTACAAGGTGATGAGGTTGTCCCACGTGGGGCTCACAGTCTTCATCCCCATTTTACAGATGAGGGAACTGAGGCCCAGAGAAGTAAAGTGACTTGCCCAAAGTCACACAGCTGACAAGTGGCGGAGCCGAGATTTGAACCCATGACCTTTGACTCCAAAGCCCGGGCTCTTTCCCACTGAGCCACGCTGCTTCTCTTCTCTTGAGTAAGAGAAGAGCAGTGTGGCCTAGTGGGAAACGTGGGCCTGGGATTCAGAGGACCTGGGTTCTAATTCTGAAATAGCCACATGACTGCTGTGTGACCTTAGGAAAATTGCCTAAGCCTTGCCTAAGGTCAAGTCACTTAACTGTGCCTCAGTTACTCCATCTGTAAAATGGGGATTAAAACCTATTCTCTCATACTTAGACTGAAAACCTCACATGGGAGGGGGACTGTGTCCAATCTCATTAACTTGTCCCTTCCCCAGCGCTTAGAACAATGCTTGGCACATAGTAGGCACTTAACAAGTACCATTTAAAAACCTGAGGGAAATTCAGGCAGGAGTGAGTATCGTGAACAGAGGTTCTTTCAATTATATATCTTGACCACATTAGTTGAAATTTTTTTTGTTTATCACCCCATTAAAGCATTTGCTCCATGCGGGCAGAGAATGTGTCATTTATTTATTCTGGACTCCCCGAGTGTTGAGTACAGTGCACTCTACCAAGTGGAAGCAGTGTGACCTAGTGGAAGGAACACCGTCCTGGGAGTCAGAAGACCTGAGTTCTATTTCTGGCTCTGACAACTGCCTGCTCTGTGACCTTTGGCAAGTCACTTAACTTCTCTAGGCCTCAGTTACCTCACCTATAAAATGGGGATCAATAACCTCTTCTCTCTCCCCATTACATTGTGAGCCCCATATAGAATAGAGACTGTGTCTGACCTACATATATTGTATCTACCCCAATACTTAGAATAGTAACGGCTCATAAGTACTTAACAAATACCACTACAAAATAAATACTACTGCTATTGCCTCTAACTGTTAGTCTATTTTTTATGGTATTTATGAAGCACTTACTATGTGCTAGGCACTGTACTAAGCACTGGGATAGATACAAGCTAATGCGCTTGGACATAGTCCATGTTCCACATGAGGCTCACAATATTTATTTACAGATAAATTTTACCCCATTTTACAGATGAGGTAACTGAAGCACAGAGAAATGAAGTGACTTGCCCAAGGTCACACACCAGGCAAGTGGTGGAGCTGGGACTAGAACTCCCACCCCCGGGCTCTATCCATTAGGCCATGCTGCTTCCAAGTCTGTTGTTATTCTATTATTAGTAGCATTATTCTATTATTAATAGTAGTACCATTGAACATGCATATATACACAATGACTGAGGACTGCAAACTTGTTATGGACAGGGACTATGAATCCTAATTCTGTTGCACTGAACTCTCCCAAGCACTTAGTACAGTGCTCTACACATAGTAGGTGCTCATTAAACACCATTGATTTATTGATTGATTGATGAGTACAAATAAATCTCTAAGCGCCAGAGGTGGCTGTTGAATTGATGGACTCAGAGTGCAGGGGAACTAATTGGGGAAGTCTTTCTAGAGGAGGTCAGACCATCCAAAGCAGCAGTTAGCAGTCACATGGTGGTAAGGTGGACTCTGATAGCTCATGTAGATTCCGGGTACAGAGAGGCACATGGCATCATAAGTTATGCCAACATTTTGCCAAACCTAAAGAATTTCTGGTCCTCACCAATTTTCCCCAATGCTTTTTGTTGCTGTTCCAGATCCCTTTAGACAGGTGCCACCAGACTGGTTTCAAACATTCGACCACCCTAACAAGGAGCCAGTGGAGCCACCCTCCCCATCTGCACAACCTCATCACGTCACGCTACCAACATAGCTCATGCGTTGACATTAGCACCTACAGAGCATGCAGCTTAATGCAGTGGCCTCATATGTGGTGAGCAGAAGTGACTCCATTTTGTACCACGGAAACCATCTTATGAGTGACCATCATTTGCCCTGTGAACAGCAACACAGAAGGAGGAATTTGAGGAGGAACCGACAACATAAAAGGAGGACCTTGAGGAAGCACTGAACCGTCTTGCAGACAGATAGAAGAAAGACTGCCAGAGGTACCGGAGATAAGCTGTCCTCCAAAAAATCAGCCGGCGGGGTGGGCGCGGGGGGAGGGATAGCCATCCCCCCCACCCTGGCTTTATCTGGTAACGGGTTTGAAACAAAAGCAGTAAATCAGAACCTGCCATGATGCCCCCAAAGCAACCTGGAGTGGAGAAGGCAGGAAAACCAGATCCCCGCAGGGGGATCGAACAACCGAAACAGATGAGCGGTACCACTTAAGAAGGCGGCCAAACAACTGAAACAAGTTGGTTGCCATGAGCTAAGAACCGGACCCCTGGCTGTGGTGGCAGAAGACTACCTAAGACCCATGACGAGACCCCTTTGGCATGGCAGCCAGGAACCACCTAAGACTAGAGCCAGGACGACATGCTGCATGCAGCCAGATTCCTCCATCTCCTTCGACGTGGGACCATCTGCATGAACTTGGGAAAAGCAGTCAGACAGGTAACTAATGTGTGTGTGTGTGTGTGTGTGTTTGCTTTTCTCCCTTCAGTTAGACTATTAAGAATTGAATAAAGCTTTCCACTATATACAGGGGTGGTTAGGTTTCATTGTGGTTTGACTTGTCATTGGTTGCCTGAGAGGACCAGGGATGGACTTCTAGAAGAAGTGCCTGATGGTGTGAGACAGGCTTATGACGCTCGTGCACAACATTTTGCAGAGACGTGTTTACCTACTGTTGTGCTGACACCTCCATGGTGACCCCTTGACTGAATGCTCTGGGTTGTTCAGGGGCAGATGGAGGGGGAGGAGGAGGAGGAGGAGGAGGAGAAAAGTGCAGAACCACCTCATTTGAGCATGAGTCCACCTATCTACATAATAATAATAATAAGAAGAAGAATAATGATGGCATTTGTTAATCGCTTACTGTATGCCAAGCACTGTTCTAAGCACTCGGGGAATACAAGGTAATCAGGTTGTCCCACATGGGGCTCACAGTCTTAATCCCCATTTTACAGATGAGGTCACTGAGGCACAGAGAAGTTAAGTGACTTGCCCAAAGTCACACAGCTGACATGTGGCGGAACTGGGATTAGGCCCCATGACCTCTGACTCCCAAACCCATGCTTTTTCCACTGAGCCACGCGGCCAAGACCCTGATTAATGCCCAACCATCAGATTATTCCTGTCCTGATGCCATCTTTGAGAAAGACAGTGGCACCACTGCCTTTGAGAGAAGCCAAGTGGCAGCCATTTGTTTTCAGTGGTATTTATTAAGCGCTTATTGTGTCCAGCACTGTACTAAGTGCCAGGGTATGTACAAGTTAATTAGGTTGGGCACAGTCCACAGTCCCAGATAGTGTTCACAGTCTTAATCACCATTTTACAGATGAGGTAATGGAGGTACAGAGAAGTAACTTGCCTAAGATCACACAGCAAACCAGCGGCAGAGCCAGGATTACCATCCAGATGCTTCCAGGAGTCAGAAGCATCCAGGCCCATGATCTATCCATTAGGCTATGCTGCTTTTTGAAAAGGGCACCAGTACTGCCATCTTTGAGAAGGATAGGGGCGTGGAAAAGCGTCTTTAAGAAGGGTCCACACAACCGTTCCTCATCATGAGGTGACCAATTAACTCACTTCCCATTTGAAACTGGCCCTGGGCATCACTTCTGAGGAACAGCATGCGGCAGCAGGACTTGAGGGGACGGGAGTCTGGTGCTCAAAAATTAAAACAGTGAACATGAAGGGGTCTGGTGCCTTATCCATAACGGGCAGTGGGCAGATCCGATGAAAACTGGATAGTAATAATAATAATAATTATGGGACTTGTTAAATGGTTTATTATTTGCCAAGCACTGTTCTCAGTGCTGGGGTAGATACAGGTTAGTCAGGTTGGACAAAGTCCCTGTCCCACATGGGGCTCACACTCAATACATAGGGCTCACACTCTGAATATGAATGGCCTTCTTAGGTGATACCGAGACTTGAACTTCCTAAAGAGGGCTCACCAGAGGGTTCAGACTTGCAAATCTGTGTGGCAGGTTGGAGTGGAAAGTCAGTGTGTTTAACAATGGAGAAGCGACTAGGTATGTAGAAGAATAGTTTTGTCTGTGTCCTTCTAGTGGGTCTAAACTCCAGAGAGGACACAGGGTGAGATAAACAGAGACTAGCGAGGGGTATTGATGTAAAAATAATGAAAACAAGTCTCTGTCCAGTCAGGACAGTTTTTAGTATTCTTGGGGTCTTATTGTACCATGATCTCCTGGACCAATCAGAACATGCACATGAGGACAATCAATCAATCAATAGTATTTATCGAGCGCTTACTGCATGCAGAGTGCTGTACTAAGCACTTGGGATAGAACGGTATAACAGTATAGGATACATTTGCAAAGCAAGAATACCCTACTTCTTTGAGCTTGACAAGTTTTTTCCCAGCCCGATTTAATGAAGTGCACAAAGTATGTGCCCATTCAATGCCATTTTTGTCCATCAATAGTATGTGTTGAGTGCTAACCGTGTGCAGAGAAAGAAGCATGCTTACTAAGCATTTATGTGCATAATATCATTAGCACATACACATGCACATAAATGCGCATAATATCATTAGCGCTGTTCTCCTTGTGATTGTTCCAGCGTGTGTAGTTGCACATTGGTTGCCCATACGATCAGAGGAGACCTAAAATGAGAAGGAGGAGGAGGAGAAGGAGGAAAAAGAGGAGAGAAGGAGTAGGATGAGAAGCAGGAGAAGGAAGAGGTGGAGGAGGAGGAGCAGGAGCTTGTTGTGGGCAGGGAATGTGTCTGTTGTTATATTGCACTCCCCTAAGCCCTCAGTACAGTGCTTTGAAGATAGTGAGCACTTAATAAATGCGATTGAATGAATGAATGAGAAGGAGGAGCAGAAGGAGCAGGAGAAAGAAGAGGAGAAGGAGGAGAGAGAGGAGGAGGAGGAGGAGAAAAGTGCAAAGCCACCTCATTTCCTCATGAACCCCACCTTTCTGCATCTGGATCAAGTCCCATGATCAAACCCAGACCTGGGTCTTATTTTAGCACCTACCACCACAAGCATCTTCAAAATATTAAGACCTCATTGCCCTGATGAAGCATATGATTCTGAAAATAAACAGTACTGTAGAGCTCTTGGAAATTTTTAGAAGTTTTGATGCAGATAGGTAAAGTCATTCAGTGTTTGTGAGAAATGAATCACTAAATTCTAGGCTAGCTGGACAACCCGGTGGGTTACCAACGTGCAACTGGTAGGAATAAAATCTCTAATAAGTTTCAACAGAACAAATAAAAGATAAAGTTATGATGAAATGTACTATGAACAAAGTCAATCACAAACAATGTTGCTTGGTTTGGTTACAGGCAATTGAATGTATAGGTTTCATGAAATTGTTCTCTGTTGCTAAGTTCTTCTGGCAGACGACCCATTGTTTTTTGTTTTTTTTTTCTTTGAGCAAAATAAGGTTTCTCCTTGGTGCTTGGTAAGATACAAGTCGACATGTTTCAGAAGGCATGATACCATCGTCTGGCCCAGAGATTCAAAGTAGGTTCTCAGTTTCAGCCTGGCAACTGATTCCTCAAATCTGAGCTTGTTCTCATGTGTAGCACAATAGCTTTATTTTAGATGGCATCCTAGTGAAAAGGGCTTTACAGTAGAGAAATGCCAAGATCAAATTGAATTAAGTGAATAAAATAAACAACAAGGATTGTGAGGGGACAGCAAAGAGAAGCAGTATGGCCTAGTGGGCCTGGGAGACAGAAGACCTGGGTTCTAACCCTAGCTCTGCCAAATACTTGCTGTGCAACCTTGAGCAAGTCACTTAACATCTCTGTGCCTCAGTTACTTCGTTTGTAAAATGGGGATTCAATGCCTGATCGCCTTCCTACTTAGACTGTGAGCCCCATGAGGTGTAACAGGGACTATGTCCAACCTAATTCACTTGTATCTACCCCAGTGCTTAGGACAGTGTTTGACACATAGTGAGCACTTAGCATATACCATAAAAAAAAAGTTGGGTTGTGAAGTCCAACATAAAGGCAAGGTGGAGGAGCCAAGAGGTTCCTGGTGACAGGGCTTGGAAGTGGAAGAGTAAGTTCCTGAGAACAAAGGCAAAACTCCTGGTTCAACCAGTTCCTATATCTGTTAATGGGCTTGGGGCAGCTAAACCTGGGGACTCATTCTGGCCTTAAAGGCCCATTGGATGCCATGGGGAACAAAGGTATTTTTATATTTAATGTGCTGCCAACCAGCTGGACTGGGTGAGGCACTAAGAATAGCATCAGCATTCCATGCCCCCGTGGGAACATGACTGGCAGGGTGAAGAGGGAAAATGGCCCTCCACAAACCACTAGCACTATAAGCAGTTCCTTCCCGCAGGTCCTCGGACCTGAAATCTCAGGCTCACCTGGTGTTACTGAGATTCCATCATCATCAAGAATAGCACTGGGGAAGGGGAGGATCCTTGAGGGAGGGGTTGAATAATAATAATAACGGTACTTGTTAAGCACTCACTATGTGCCAAGCACTATTCTAAGCTCCCTATTTTACAGATGAGGGAACTGAGACGCAGAGAAGTGAAATGACTTGTCCATGATCGCACAGCAGACCAGTGGCAGAGCCAGGGTTAGAACCCAGGTCTTTATGGCTCCCAGGTCTGTGGTCTATCCCCTAAGCCATACTGCTTCTCTGCATGGCACAGCGCAGGGCAGCAATCCTTGGCAAATGACTTCAAGGAGTGGATGGGGACCCAGCATGCTACACCAGAGTTCCATGAACCACCGAAAAGGAACAGGATAGCTAGGGTTGGGCAGGAGGATCTTGCGATGGTAAAGGAAGTTAGAGGATTTTTGAATCTGGATGGATACATGGCCATGGAGGATCTTCTCAAACTGGACTTGAAATGAATCAGGAATCATCACTGATAAGATAACATAATATGATAAGATAAGATAAGGTTAGGTAATTATTTGAACTGGAGAGGGACTTGAAAAGCTCTGTAAGATTTTGAGGGCTGCAGACGATAGACAAAATTATTTTGGCTGTCACTGAAGAAAGAAATTTTGTGTTGCTTCCATACCAATTTAGAGCATGTGCAGACATAACAAACTGCTCCTAAGAGAAATGCTTATTCACACACACACACACACACACAAGCACACACACACACACAAATATTCACATAATGTCCTTTAGACTTGAAGAAGAAATCAGCTATGTTGCAATTTACCTAGTGGAGTGAAAGTGTGTGTGTGTGTGTGTGTGTGTGTGTGTGTGTGTGTGTGTGTGTGTGTGTGTGTGTGTGTGTGTGTGTGTGTGTGTGAGAGAGAGAGAGAGAAAAGGCCAGTGCCAGACCCACAGTTAATCAATCCATTAATCAATCTTTCTTATTAAGCACTTACTGAGTGCAAAGAATGTAGATACAAATGAAGACACTCTGTCCTGTAGACTTACTGTCTACAAGAGAGAATGTAGGCATGATTCCCTGAGCTCAAGCTTACAGTCTAGTCAGGGAAACAGACATTAAAATAAATGACAGCCAAGAGAAGTAAAGGTTGTCTCTTGATACATTGTCATGTTCGTTGTTTGCAGGGCCTGGTGCTATCTTCAATTTTTCCCCTTTGCCTAGTAATAATAGTACTAGTTCCTTCATTCAATCATATTTATTGAGCATTTACTGGGTGCAAAGCACTGTAGTAAGTGCTTGGAGAGCACAATATAACAACAAATAGACACATTCCTGCCCACAATGAGCTCACAGTCTAGAAGGGAAGACAGACATTAATATAAATAAAGAAATAGATAGATAGATAAATAAATAAATGCATAAATCACAGATATATACCTATGTGCTGTGGGGATGGGAGGGTGGTTGAATGAAGGAGCAAGTAAGAGCGGCGCAGAAGAGAATGAGAGGAGAGGAGGGCTTAGTCAGGGAAGGCTTCTTGGAGGAGATGTGCCTTCAATAAGGTTTTGAAGTGGAGGAGAGCAATTATCTGTCTGATATAAGGAGGAAGGGTGTTCCAGGCCAGAGGTAGGATGTGGGCGAGAGGTTGGCAGTGAGACAGATGAGATCGAGGTACCTTGAGAAGGTTAGCATTAGAGGAATGAAGTGTGTGGACTGAGTTGTAGTAGGAGAGTAGCAAGGTGAGGTAGGAGGGGGCAAAGTGATTAAGTGCTTTAAAGCCAAAGGTGAGGAGCTTTTGTTTGATGCAGAGGTGGATGGGCAACCACTGGAGTTTCTTGAGGAGTAGAGAAACATGGTCTGACTGTTTTTGCGGGAAAATTATTTGGGCAGCCAGAAAGGAGTATGGACTGGAGTAGGGAAGACAGAAGGCAGGGAGGTTGATACGATAATCAAGGCGGGTTAGAATAAGTGCTTCACAAGTGATGTTTGTTAAGTGCTTACTATGTGCCAAGCACTGTACTAAGTGCTAGGGTAGATATATGATAATCAGCTCCAACATTGGGCTTGCAGAGTAAGTAGGAGGGAGAATGGCTATTGAACCCCAATTTTGCAGTTGAAAAAACTAAGACCCAGTGAAATTAAGCGACTTGACCAAGATCACATAGCTGGTAAATGGTGGAGCCAGGATTATTCATTCATTCATTCATTCAATCATTTTTATTGAGCGCTTACTGTGTGCAGAGCACTGTACTAAGCGCTTCGGAAATACAAATTGGCAACATATAGAGACGGTCCCTACCCAACATCGGGCTCACAATCTAGAAGGGGGAGAAAGACAACAAAACAAAACATGTGAACAGGTGTCAAGTCATCAGAATAAATAGAAGTAAAGCTAGATGCACATCATTAACAAAATAAAATAAATAGAATAGTAGATATGTACAAGTAAAATAGAGTAATAAATCTGTACAAACATATATACAGGTGCTGTGTGGAGGGGAAGGAGGTAGGGTGGGAGGGATGGGGAGGGGGAAAGGAAGGAGGGGATTAGATTAGATTAGGATTAGAACCCAGGTCCTTTGATTCCCAGGCCCGTGCTTTTTCCACTAATCTGCACTGCTTCACATGGTCTCATGATCTTATGATCTATACAGAGCTTCTCAAGAAATTCTCCTTTCTGGTTTGCTGTGTGCCATCTTGGTCCATCTGTGGCAACTGACTCCCAGTTTTCAGCTAGGGTGTACAGTCGTCAGAGGCTTTGTTTTACTGTACCCTTAAGGCATAGTGTTTTACCTTTCCTGCACATGACGGTGGGCCGAAGAGACTCAATCAGCAGGCTGGATGGGGCCACCAGTTATTGAAGGCACATCAGTCTTATCAAAGGCACATCCCCTCCAAGAGGCCTTCCCTAAATCCCCATTTCCTTTTCCTCCACTCCCTTCTGCATCACCCTGACTTGCTCCCTTCATTCATCTCCCTCCCAGCCCCTTATGTACATATCCGTAATTTATTTATTTATATCTGTCTGTCTCCTCCTCTAGACTGTAAACTCACTGTGGGCAGGGAATGTATCTGTTATATTGTTATATCATACTCTCCCAAGTGCTTAGTACAGTGCTCTGTCCGCAGTAAGCGCTCAATAAATACGATTGATTGATTGACTGATTGACAAACTCCAACCTAAGTGACATGACAGTCTGGCCCCTGAAGCTGCTGGATCAGATTGCCGGGAACCGCATGGCCCGTGTTGGGATCAAAGGAGACCTAGGGGGAGTCAGAAGAAGAATCCAATAGAGAAGCCATGGAGTTTATCCCATGACTACCTTTCTGTAGGATGGGGAGGCACGCAAGAGATGACCCAAGCAGTTAGTAAGCTGTTAGTATCTGTTAGTTACTTAGTTAGCTCTTAGTTCCCTTCAAAGGGGAACGGATTGAAAGCATCATCCCAGTTTACCCACAAGAATTTGCTCCTGTTAGTAGCTTCAGCTTGCTTTCTTTGGTATCTTGTTGGAGTCCCGGGCATTTTTTCCACTCCCCAAAACCAGTGACCTTTCCTCCTGCCTGTGTGACCTTGGGAGATTTATCATTAATGTGGTTACAGGCTGGTAGGAGCAGGAATGTTGGGCTTTTTCTGCTGGAACGTACAGTGACTCCCTGCGCCCTGGATCACTTTCAAAGCTACTGCAAGCCTGTCCTGAGAACCCCGTGTTTTTGGAGCCTGTGTTTATGGTGTTGTCTTAGGCAACCGGCCAGGACTGGGGCACCTTACCCTGGTTTTCCCATCACAGCCAACCAAAGGCAGCAAGTGTGAAGTGCAACCATTCAAGGAGATAATGAGAATTTCAAGATCCTCTGACTCTTAAGAAGTTCCAGTTAAGAAAAGCAGAAGTAGGTCCCTCTCAGAGAAGAATGCTAAATCTGTCATTTTACTTCCTGATAGCCACCGGAGGCTTTTAGTGAAACCAGTCAGGCGGACTGACTGGCAACATGGATTTACTGAGTGCCTGGAGGAGGAGGAGGAGGTTTGGAATCAGGTGGGAAGTGGAGGAGGGAGAAAGTGAAATATTGCCAAAAACCAAGCATCCCAATTCCAATCACTGAATTCCAGAAGTTCCATAAATCAAAATCAACCAGGCAACCATCTCAATCCTCAAAGAATCTCATTAAGAGATAAAAGGTTAAGGTGGCAAACCCAGGTAGAGTCAGGGATAGGCATCATTAGTTAGTTTTGTTGATAATTCAACTGTCAAGGGCCGAATGGCAATAGACAATTGATGTGTCAACAATTTACCTTCAGGAATTTGACTCCTAAAGAGATGTTATAAAGCCCTCACTTTGTGCAGAGCCCTATGTATAATTCATTTTATGTCCCCTTCCACAGACTGTGAACTCCATGAGTGCAGGGATCCTGGCCACCAATTCTGTTGCATCAGTACACGGCTTTGCACATAGAAAGCACTTAGTAAATACCATTGATTGATAGGTACTTGGAATTGTCTTTAGGAAACAGAACCTTCCCTACCCTGAAGGGATTGGCAATGGCACTTTTGCATTTACCTATTTAAACTTTCCCTCAGCACTTATGTACACATGCATGTTTGATTGTACAGACTTTATTCTGATTACTCCATTTGAAAATATTTTGAAATATGGCTGTCTCCCTTGTGTAAGCTCCTTGTGGGCCGGGAACGTGTCTTATGCTTCAGTTGTTCAATCAATCGATCCATTGTGTTTATTGAACATTTACTGTGTGCAAAGCACTGTACTAAGCACTTGGGAGAGTACACTATAACAATATAACAGACACACTGGTAGACACATTCCTTGCCCATAAAGAGCTTACAGTCCAGAGGGGGAGACAGACATTAACATAAAATAATAATTATTAAGGCACTTATTACAGGGCATTGCCCCCAGTGGGCACTCAATAAATAATAATTATTATTATTATGGTACTTGTTAAGTACCAAGAACTCTTCTAAGCACTGAGGTAGGTACAAGTTAATGAGGTTGGACACAGTCCCTGTCCCACATGGGACTCACACTCATACCCATTTTACAGATAAGGTAACAGGCACAGAGGAGTTAAGTTACTTGCCCAAGGTCACACAGCAGACACATGGCGGACCCAGGATTAGAACCCAGGTCCTTCTGGCTCCCAGGTCTGTGCTCTTGCCACTAAGCCATGCTGCTTCTCTTTATTAAATAGTAAATACTACTACTACTACTTGAGATAAACATCCAAGCAATTGTGGAACTGAGGTGGAGCTGTAATTCACAAATTGATTTGGAGGGCAAGCGGATGAGATGATTAGGGTGATGTCATCCAGTTTTCAATAATAATAATAATAATGTGTTCAATAAATACCATTGATTAATTGATTTTTACTTGGGGTGTTGGCGTTCTGGTAACTGATCAGGTTTTCTTCATTGAAAACAGTCCAGAATAGTGAAGTCCACTGGGGTTGAATTATTTGATAGAGTATGGGCCTGAGAGTCAGAAGGTCATGAGTTCTAATGCTGGCTCTGCCACTTGTCTGTTGTGTGACCTTGAGCAAGTCACGTCACTTCTCTGTACCTCAGTTGCCTCATCTGTAAAATGGGGATTGAGACTGAGTCCCATTTGCTTGAATCCACCCCAGTGCTTAGTATTGTGCCTGTCGCATAGTAAGCGCTTAGCAAATACTGTAGTTGTTATATTATTACTTGATGTCAGAAACAGGTTAATAATAATGATGGTATTTGATAAGTGCTTACTATGTGCCAAGCACTGATCTAAGTGCTGGGGGAGATACCAGGTCATCAGGTTGTCCCACGTGGGCAATGGTGGATTGGATATGAGACATAATAATAATGGCATTTATTAAGCACTTACTATGTGTAAAGCGCTGTTCTAAGCGCTGGGGATGTTACAAGGTGATCAAGTTGTCCCTCGGGGGCTCACACTCTTAATCCCCATTTTACAGATGAGGTAACTGAGGCCCAGAGAAGTTAAATGACTTGCCCAAAGTCACACAGCTGGCAATTGGCAGAGCCGGGATGTACAGCCTTCACTAAAATTGCCTTGAGGGAAGAAGCTTGAATTTTATTGGGGGGGTTGGGGGGGGGGGGGGCTCATTAATCCCAAGGGGGCCCTTTGGAGTTAATTTCTAAGCAAATGAAACTGGTCAAAATCGGCAGAAGATAAATGATGATTAAAACCGTCTTCGGAAGTTTGGTTTCAAGAATTTGGCTCTCCTCACAAACTGAGAGGTGACGTGCAGGGAGTCTCCATGGGCAACTTGGAGTCTTGTCTGGAATGCCTGTCCTGAAATACTTTTGAAAAATCAGATCTGTTCGAGCGCTTAGTTCAAGCAGAGCAAGTGTGCTCTGCACACAGTAAGCGCTTAGTACAGTGCTCTGCACATAGTAAGCGCTCAATAAATACGATTGATGATGATGATGACTGAGACCAGATGCTGCCAGCAGGGGGCAGCAGAGATTACAACGGTTTCTTAGTGGTGAAACCCAAGGTTGGTCATTTTACTGGCAAAACTGCATTGGGAAAACTCCAAAATTCTGGATTTTTTCCCCCCCTTTAGCCAAGAAAAGTATCATGACTACTACTTCTTCTGGACACACCAAAAACAAGAAACAAATAAGTTAGCCTAAGAAAACATTAGGCTGCGGGCAAAAAGACTGTGAAACATAGCCAGCCCCCTCGCTGGATCTTGTCATGTAAAATCTCATCTGTGGTAATGAGATATTACTACAAGTTTCCTTCTGTGTAGAACATACATACCTATTTGCAAATACACTCAAACACAAACACACGCACACCCTAGGCTGGTCATTTTACCAGCAAAGACTGCATTGGGAAAACTCCAAAATTCTGGATTTTTTTCCCCCCTTTAGCCAAGAAAAGTATCATGACTACTACTTCTGGACACACCAAAAACAAGAAACAAATAAGTTAGCCTAAGAAAACATTAGGCTGCGGGCAAAAAGACTGTGAAACATAGCCAGCCCCCTCGCTGGATCTTGTCATGTAAAATCTCATCTGTGGTAATGAGATATTACTACAAGTTTCCTTCTGTGTAGAACATACATACCTATTTGCAAATACACTCAAACACAAACACATGCACACCCAAGGTTGGTCATTTTACTGGCAGAGACTGCATTGGGAAAACTCCAAAATTCTGGATTTTTTCCCCCCTTTAGCCAAGAAAAGTATCATGACTACTACTTCTTCTGGACACACCAAAAACAAGAAACAAATAAGTTAGCCTAAGAAAACGTTAGACTGCGGCTAAAGACACTTTGCTAAAAATTGCATATATTCTATTCTTTCCCAACCTAACATTTCAGTCTTTGAGCTTCATCATCAATCGTATTTATTGAGCGCTTACTGTGTGCAGAGCACTGTACTAAGCGCTTGGGAAGTACAAATTGGCAACATATAGAGACAGGTACAAACATATATACATATATACAGGTGCTGTGGGGAAGGGAAGGAGGTAAGATGGGGGGGATGGAGAGGGGCATGAGGGGGAGAGGAAGGAGTTTCAGCTGCTACCAGATATATCATTTCTCTCATCCTAGAAAGAATGAGCTGGGAGAGATTTTCGAGGGTTCACAGGTACCTAAAAGGTTTGTTGGCCAGGCTGTTTTAGCTGATGTTGTTGAGTGAGAAACCACTGATTGTAATTCTGACATTTTATTCGTGATCATTTATAGCTGAAATAACTTGATACCAATATTTTATAGTAAGTTTTCTTTTTCAGAATATACATGTGAGGGCATCTATGGCAGAGGTAGCCAAACTGGGACCTGTGAACCAGAGGCAAGTTTTCTTCTCTTTTCTTATGGTACTTGTTAAGCACTTATTATCATCATCATCATCATCAATCGTATTTATTGAGTGCTTACTGTGTGCAGAGCACTGTACTAAGCGCTTGGGAAGTACAAATTGGCAACATATAGAGACAGTCCCTACCCAACAGTGGGCTCACAGTCTAAAAGTTATTATCTGCCAAGCACTGTACTAAGCACCAGGGTAGATAAAATAGAGTCAAGTGGGACAGAGTCCCTGTCCCACATAGGGCTCACATTGTTAATCCCCATTTTACAGGTGAGGTAACTGAGGTGCAGATAAATTAAATGACTTTCCCAAGGTCACACAGCAAGCAGATAAGTGGCCAGGCCAGGATTACAATCCAGGTCCTCTGACTCCCGAGCCAGTGCTCTTTTCATTAGGCCACACTACTTCTCACTCCTTTTTTCCCCCTTATTTTGCACCTTGAAGGGAGAAGTTAGAGAACTTGTTGTTTGTGGCTGGCTTTTCAGCATGGCTGACAGACTGCAGAGTGCTACAGCCCCTGGGTGAGACTGAGGTGTGCGGCTCCACCCCCAGCCCCAGCTGACTCTTGCTCACTCACTGCCATCATTATCCCCCACACAGCTGCGAATACCTGTTCTTCATTGCCCCCCTCCAGTTTTTTCACAGGAGGAACACCTGCCCCCTGGCATTTACCACCCTTCTCTTCTCCCAGAAAAGCCCTGCTCTTCCCAACTAGCCACCACTCCTTCCCTCATTCCGGAAACTCTTATTTTCTATCACTTTTAATCGTTAGACTCCCGGCTGTATTGTCTATTTGGCTTGTGGCTCTTCAGTTCATGAAGCGTGGCCACACTGACTCTATCGGGTCTCATTGTCCTTGGTCATCCGGCCTTGATGCCGCAGTGCATGAGGATGCTTGAAAAGGCTGATTCGTGGCTAGCCATCCTTTCCAAATTGAGTCCTCTTCTAATCTGGGCATTCTGACTTTAATTCAGTCTGATTAAGACAAAGCTTTATTAGAGCTCTCCTGACACCAACACTGTTGTACTCTCCCAAGTGCTTAGAACAGTGCTCTGCACACACTAAGCGCTCAATAGATACAATTGATTGATTAAACTGATTTGCTTAGTGGTGTTTTTTGAGCAGTGACTCTCAGGAGACTCACACTCTAAAAGCAGAACTATGAGGTGGGCAAAGAACGCTGGAGGAAAGATGGAAATGAGGGTAGGTTGAAAACATGAAGAGAAAAGAGCATAAGAACACAGGGACTGTGGTGGAGAGACTTATTTTAAAGTTTAAAATGGATTGAAAAGGTAAGTGTACTGGTATTAATCTGTAGTTCTTCCAGGTTGCCTGGCTTGGCAAGAGACTCACTGCTTTGGGACTATACTTGCCAGCAGAGAATTTAATCATTATCAATTGTATTTATTGAGTGCTTACTATGTGCAGAGCACTGTACTAAGCACTTAGGAAGTACAAATTGGCAACATATAGAGACAGTCCCTACCCAACAGTGGGCTCACAGTCTAAATGGTAAATACTCTCAAAGCCTTTGGTTTGAACTTTGTTCCTTACTTAATCCATTGTATTTATTGAGCATTTACTGTGTGTAGAGCACTGTACTAAGCTCTTGGGAGAGTACAGCACAAGAATATAACAGATGCATTCCCTGTTCACAAAACCTATACTCTAGATGGAGAATCAGACATTAATATAAATAGATTATGGACCTTTTGGTGGTGGGAAGAAGGAAGAAACTGAAGAGGAAAGTGTAAACAAGCCAAACATTGAAATGGACTGGCTTCTTGACAAAGATGAGTTAAATGTATTTGAGCCATGGATAGGCAGAATACACTGAATGCGTGTGGAGTCAACTGGAATGGAGTGAGATTATTCATTCATTCAGATGTGTTTATTGAGCACTTACTGTTTGCAGAGTTTACTGTGTACTAAGTGCTTGGGAGAGTACAATATAACAATAAACAGACACATTCCCTGCCCACAACAAGCTTACAATATAGAGGGGCAGGCAGACATTAATAGAAATAAATGATATAAATGAATACAGAAAAACCAGGAAATTATTACTAAGCCTAGAGATCTGTAAAGGGTCTAGAGTAAATAGAAGTTTCATGCCAGCTAGTTTCCAGGGATTGATTGGTTTATTTCATTGTGAAATTTCACTGCAGTAAAAATACCGTGAAACATAGCCAGCCCCCTCGCTGGATCTTGTCATGTAAGATCTCATCTGTGGTAATGAGATATTTATTACTACAAGTTTCCTTCTGTGTAGAACATACATACCTATTTGCAAATACACACAAACACACGCACACACACAAAATCATTCATTAGTCTGTCCTGGAATGCCCTCCCTCCTCACATCCACCAAACTAGCTCTCTTTCCCCCCTTCAAAGCCCTACTAAGGACTCACCTCCTCCAGGAGGCCTTCCCAGACTGAGCCCCCCTTTTCCTCTGCTCCTCCTCCCCTTCCCATCACCCCTACTCCCTCCCTCTGCTCTACCCCCTTCTCCACCCCATAGCACTTGCGTATATTTGTGCATATTTATTATTCTATTTATTTTATTAATGATGTATATATATCTATAATTCTGTTTATCTATTTTGATGTTATTGTTGCCTGCCTACTTATTTTGTTGTCTGTCTCCCCCCTTCTAGACTGTGAGCCCGTTGCTGTGTAGGGATTGTCTCTATCTGTTGCCCGATTGTACTTTCCAAGCGATTAGTACAGTGCTCTGCCCACAATAAGCGCTTGATAAATACGATTGAATGAATGAACTTCTGGCTGTAAGTATTTGTAGTTAAAATCACTTGGTGACAGCTCTGTGGGGAGACAATTCCTCAGCTCTCCAACTGTTGGGACGAAATCATTCTTTTGCCCTACAACTCCAGCCATATCTAAAACCTGCACTTAATCAAACAATGATTTTTATTGAGCCCTTACTTGGTGCCGACTGTACTCCACAATTGGGAGAGTACAATATGGTAGAATTGCAGATACAATCCCTGCCCACAAATAGCTTACAGGCTAGTGGGTGAGAAGAACGTTTAAAATTAATTACAGATAGGGAAAGTAGCAGCATATAAGGATCCGTTCATAAGTACTAGGGGGGTTGAAGGGAGGAGCTGAATATCAAAGTGCTTGAGAGGTGAAGACCAAGTGTGTAGACGATGCAGAAGAAAGAGAGAATATCCGGGGAGATGAAATGTTATTCAGGGAAGGCTTCCTAGAGGAGGGCTTTGAAGGTGGGGAGAGTGGCGGTCTGTTGGATATGAAGTGGGAAGGATGTGGGTAAGGGGTCGGGGCTGAGAGAGATGAAATCGAGACACAGTGAGTAGGTTGACGTTAGGGGAATGAAGTGGGCAGGCTCGGTTGTGGTAGGTTAAGTAGGAAATGAGAAGTAAGTCAAGTGGGAAGTAGCATGGCCTACGGGAAAGAGCCCGGCCCTGGAAGTCAGAGGACATGGGTTCTATTCCTGCCTCTCCCACATGTCTGCTATGTGACCCTGGGAAAGTCACTTAACTTCTCTCTGCCTCAGTTATCTCAACTGTAAAATGGGGATTAAGACCATGAACCTACTGTGGGCCAGGGACTGTGTCCAACCTATCTTGTATCTACTCCAGAGCTCAGAACAGTGCTTAGCACATAGTAAAGAACTTGTTCTTAAAAACTACCACAATTATTATTATTGTTAGGTAGAAAGAGGAAAGCTGATTTAGTACCTTAAATCCAATGGTAAAGAGTTTCTGTTTGATGCAGAGGTGGATAGGCAAACACTGGAGCTTTTTGAGGACCGGGGAGACGTGTGCAGTACATTTATTTTGAAAAAATTGTTCCGTCAGAGTGAAGCACAGCTTGGAGTGGAAAAATGCTGGAAGCAGGGAGGTCAGCAAGGAAGCTGATGCAGTAGTTGAGGCGGGATAGGACAAGTGCTTGTGCCAGCATGGTAGCAGTGGGGATGGAGAAGAAGGAATGGAAGTTGTGAAGCTAGAACCAACAGGATTTGGTGACAGATTGAAGATGTGGGTTGAATGAGAGAGATGAGTCGAGGATAATGCCAAGTTATGGGCCTGGGAGACAGGAAGGATGGTGATGTTATCTGTAGTGCTGGGAAAGTCATCACCATGGAGAGGAGAGACAAGCAGAGACTTTGAATGGGAAGATGAGAAATTCTGTTTTTGACATGAGTTCCATTCTGAACACCTATTGATGCTTATCCTCAGCACTTGTTTTTGTTGTGTGTATTCTTTTGCCTTACAACTACAAGTGCTCCAAAGCACTTGTGTACCTAGCTGTAATTCACCTGATTGTGTGTTTCTCACTCTAGACTGCAAGCTTCTTAAAGGCAGGGAATATGTCTACCAACTCAATTGCTATTCTGAGCACTTAGTACAGTGCTCTGCACACCTTAAGCAGCAAATAAATAGCACTGATGGATTGGGATGGGCTTCCATAATTGCAGTTCCAAGTCAGTGGTACCTGGGCAACTAGTCCTGAAGCAGTATCAGCTGTGGAAGATCTGTTAACCCCTCCGAGTCTGGCAATCACCCAATATCTGCAGCTGGGTTGCTCCTAGTCAAGAGGTCAGTAACCAGAATTCCCAGAACCATCAGCCTGCTCTGTAATGGCCTTTCTTTCTATATACTTGGGGAAAACTGGAGGACTGAATCTTTATTTTTTTGGTATTTAAGCACTCACTATGTGTCAAACTCTGTTCTAAGTGCTGGGGGTAGATATGAGTTAATTAGGTTGACACAGTCCGTGTCCCCCCATGACTGTAAATTTGTTGTGGGCAGGGAATGTCTGTTTATGGTTATATTGTCCTCTCTCAAGTGCTTAGTACAGTGCTCCGCACACAGTAAGCACTCAATAAATACAAATGAATGGGGTTTACAGTCTAAGTGGACTCTAGCTTTGTAACTGTGAAGCCATAATTCAGGTCCTTCGGAACTCTCCTCCTGAAGTTCTTCCCTGATTAATCTCTTACTCCCCACTCTAATTCTCCCCATCTGCCACTTCAGCACTTCCTTGCCACCTAAGCGCTCCTCCCAATAGTTACTTATGTACTCATCTTTATACTCCATTACTTCCTCCTAGCTGTAATTCACTTTAGTTTCTCCTGCTAAGCTGTAAACTCCTTGAGGCAAAGATCATGTCTACCAATTAGTTGCTCTCTCCCAAGCTCTAAATAGTCTTGATTGAGGGCCTATTTGTAGGCAGAGCCCTGTAGTAAACGTCCAGTTCAGTAGAGGCGGAAGACACAATTTCTGCCCTTTAAGGAAATATGTTCTGCGATGCTATCTGAGGGAGAAAAGGTGTATCCGTGTGTGCACTTTCTAGCAAGCCTGTTAAAATAGAAAGCACTCTACTTATCTCACCCTTGGGCATGGACTCATCTGAAGGGACACCCAACCCCAAATGGGGTTAGTCAGTCAGTCAATCGTGTTTATCGAGCACTAACCATGTGCGGAGCACTGTACTAAGTGTTTCGGAGAGGGATGGGGACTCTCACTAGGCGGAATTCACAAGGTAGTGGACCAAAGACGACAAAACACAGCTTTACATTGGTGTATTAATCCCAAAAGTATCACCGTAATTTTGATATGACTTCTGGAAGCCCTGCTCCCAAGAGGCCCCACCCCCAAAATCCCTTCCACTTTGAAAAGTTGGCATCCACATTGACAGGATTTTCCTTGTATATTTAATTTACCTCCAGAGATTTATATCTTCTTACGAGGTTTTGGTTTTTTTTTAATATAAGTGTGTGGGTAATACCATAAAAATAAACCCTCTTGTCTTTTTGCAGACATGACAACTGGTCTTCAGTTTGTCCCAAGCACTTCTTGTTCTTTGGAGACTCCTTTTCAGGTAAGAAACTTTAATAGAGGACAAAAAAAAATCAGATCAGAGAAGCTTTCGAAGGAGCTTTTCACTGAGACATGTTGAAATGGGGCATTTGCAAGGGACTTCTGCAAGCCAGGGGCAGTTAAATATTTCGATTGGGAATACCTTTGCAAAGAAATTCCTAATCTCAGAAATGACTCAATGTGCCAAAATAGCACAGAGCAAGTATCTAATACATTCCATCCAACAGTCTATTTTTCATCAATTGATTGGTTGAATCTTTTTAGTATGGATTATACTTGTCACTGATTATTAAAGGTTTAACGTATCTACAATTCATGAGTCCAAATTTGCTTAGGGCCAGAAGTTTGCTCAGCTACACAGCCTTTTATAGCTAGAGTTAACAATAAAAATCTCAAGAAAATGTGAACTGATTGGCTAGGTGTCCCAGAAAAGAGAAAGATTTGCATCAAAAAGAACTTGGGTCTAATTGAAATTCTCCTCATGTTTAATTAAACAAAACTGAGGAGCACAGTTTTAATAGTGACTTGCAGTTGTGGAGACATTTTGAGCAGCTAAAAATAGAGAGAAAAATGGGCTTTGAGAAGTTTAGTCCCCTCCTCCAGAATTACGTACTTTTTGATAGTGTCCAGTTACTTACTGTTGGTGCCTTAAATTATCTGAGTAGCTTGCTTCTGCCCTTTCTACTCAAATCTGTAGCATAATACAGCCAGGACTTCAGTGACCGCTCAGCATGCCTGACAGTGAAGAAAATCTGAAGAAAAAAGCACTAGATGAAAGTTTAGTGAACACCCAAGAAAACGTGGACACCAGGTAATAAGTCTGGGAGATTTCCAAACTAACTAAACTGTTGCCTACCCTATTTGGTCCTTTGATTCACTAATTGGTCTTTTACAGTCTCATTCTTTGTAGATGCTGGAATTTAGAGGAATTGTGGTGTGACTGTCTCTTCTTGGTCCCCTCTGTTAACCCTAGTGAGCTGCCTTCCCTAAAGGAGATTGCTGAACACAGTCTGCATTCTCTGCTTCGGGGTATTTTGAGGGGTTTTGTTTTTTTTTAGCAATTTAATTTGGTAAGATTCTTAACCTCACTTTTTTATTCTTTCTCTTCATTTGAGTTGTCATTTCACCCCACCTCCTGGTCTTTTAACCTTGTAGTTAATGGGACTCTGACATAGCAGGGAGATGAACCCAGCAATTCCAAAAATCACCTTTGTGGGCAGGGAATATGTCTACCAACTCTGCTGTATTGGACTCTCCAAAGTTCTCAGTACAGTGTTCTGCACTCACTGGAAAAAAGAAAGGTCTGCTCAAAATCCAGATGGGGAGGTTGTTCTGCCAGTCATTCTACTAAAAAGAACCTGATTCTAGATAAAGTAGGTATGAGGCAAGAATAGCACTGTCAAGTTGCCGTAGATTGAGAACTAGTCACTTCCATACTGTGAATTCTTCAGTGTCCATTCTTATCCTGTAGCTTTGGTCATATGTGGGAGAGAAGGAAGTTGGAGAGAGAGCGCGCATAACTGAAGGACGGACTGACTATATATTTTTAAGTCCTTAATGGTCAATAAAAGTTCATTCACCTTGAAACACACCATGTATTGTTTTGCCCTCAACTGTCTCCTTGGCAAGCCTAGTTTTTGGTAAGGGGATTCAAAAACCGACCCATTAGGTAACTAGTTTGGGCTTAACCTCAGAACTCATTTTCTTTAAG
This sequence comes from Tachyglossus aculeatus, assembly GCF_015852505.1. Classification (NCBI taxonomy): domain Eukaryota; kingdom Metazoa; phylum Chordata; class Mammalia; order Monotremata; family Tachyglossidae; genus Tachyglossus; species Tachyglossus aculeatus. Next base: position 12,182,465 of record NC_052091.1, on the reverse strand, counting down.
CTGGCATGAAAGGACAACTCAAACCAAACCTCCTCAGACCCTCACTCACTCTCGTCTGTCGGTCAGTCAGACAATCATAGTGACGGAGCGCTTACTGTGTGCAAAGCACACAGAGTAATTGTCTCAACAGGAATAAACTTCGGTATTCTGCAGGAAGTTTTCTGGGGCCCAAAAGCACTCTCCGATGACCTGACACAGGCCTGACAAAGCGTCTATATTTGCTTTTCATTTTTTAGGGTATTAAGCGCTTACTAAGTGTCAAACACCGTTCTAAGTGCTGGAGTAGGTGCAAGTTAATTAGGTGGGACATATCCCTTTCTCAAATGAGGCTCACAGTCTGTTGGAGGGAGAACTCATAACAAAGAATATCCCGAGCCTTGGAGAAATCTGGCTCATCTTCTGTCACTTCTTCTTGCAATCAGTCATATTTATTGAGGGCTTGCTGTGTGTAGAGCACCGTACTAAGTATTTGGGAGGGTACGATATTCAGAGTTGGTAGACATGCTCCTTGCTCACAAGGAGCTTCCAGTGAATAAAGTGTGTAAATACAAATGCAAGGGTGATGCAGAAGGGAGAGGGAGTAGGAGAAGTGAGGGTTTAATTGGGGAAGGCTTCATAGAGGAAGTGTGAATTCAGTAAGATTTTAAAGATGGGGAGTGTAATGATCTGTCATATATGAAGACCAGAGGCAGGATGTGGACAAGGGGAAGATGGTGAGATAGATGAGACTGAGATACAATGTCTCAGTGGTTGGTGTTAGAGTGAAGTGAGTGTGCTGGGCTCTAGTAGGAAATCAGGGAGGTAAACTAGGAGAGGGCAAGGAGATTGAGTTCTTTAAAGTCAGTGGGAAGGAGTTTCTCTTTGGTGCAGAGGTGGATGGGCAACTGACTGGAGGTTCTTGAGGAGTGGGGAAACTTGGATTGAACTTTTTTTTTTAGATCCAGGCAGCAGATTGACGCATGGGCTGGATGAATGGAGAGAAACAGTGCTAGAAGATTATGCCAAAGACACTTTCTGATGTACATTGTGTCTTTGAGTGTGGAAATGAATGGCTCAGCCACCAGAAGTGGAACAAGATTAGTAAGGATTTGTTCCAAGTAAGGCCCATGTTTCTGTGTTTAAAAAAAAACAAACAAAAAACTAAAAAACCTCTCAGGGCATCTTATCCTGTTACTCTGCCAGTACTGCATCTAAGAGGGAGGCAGGTGACACATGTTTCTCCCGTTTTGTATGGATGGAGAAGTGGAGGTGGGGAGAGAGTAGTAGGAACAGAAGTCAGGCTCTTGAATCCCAGCCACTGTGTACTAACCACTTCTTGGCATTTTCTGGTTTCTCCGGGAGGAGAGGAGCTGCAGCCTATTACGTGATTTGTCTGGATATTGAAACCAGAATCTCTATGGCGTTAGTGAGGGCTATTATAACTCAGGATGGCTCAGAGGACAATGGTTTAGAAGGTGTAGGGTGTTATTTATTCAAGCCCGGCTCTAGGGTGCCCAGTTTGATTTTCGTATCCAGTCTTCGGCTGGTCAGTCTCTCTGTCTAGTATGGGTCCTGCGCCGGATGCGGTTCTATCCGGTACTTTCATTTTCAGTGCCAGCCTCCCTCTGCCTCAGCTCCTGCCAAGTTTGATGGCTTGGAAGCAGCATCTGTGTTCATAGGGCCATGAAAGGAAACACAAAGGCTGTAGAGCAAATTGGGAGAATCAAGAGTATCCTCGAAGAAACACTTTAGGTTCGGGAGAACTCAGCACACTTCTGCAAAAATGGCATTTACAGCATCATCGCATTACACTATGAGCCCAGCACAGCACACTAATAATAATAATAATAACTGTGGTATTTGTTAAAGTGCTTAATATGCGCCAAGCACTATACTAAGCGCTGGGGTGCATACAAACAAATTGTGTTGAACATAGCCCTCTTCCACGTGGAGCTCACAGTCTAAATCCCCATTTTACAGATGAGGTAACTGAGGCACAGAGAAGTCAATAACTTGCCCAAGGTCACACAGCAGACAAGTGGCGGACCCGAGGTTAGAACCCATGACCCTCTAACTCCCAGGCCCGTACTCTATCCTCTGTGCCATGCTGCACAAGAGATATCACTCTCCCTCTAACAATAACCCTGGTATTTGTTAAGCACTTACTATGTGCTAAGCATTGTACTAAGTAAGGGAGGGAGCCTTGAGTAGGACAGGGACTGGATCTTCCAAATTAGTCATTTCTTCACTTATCCCCAGCTTGTTCTACAGAAGAGATAGAAACAATGGGTAATCAAAGGTAAGGGAGGAGATGAAAATGAGCAAATAAAACATTAGCATTATTTAAAATAGTTTGTAAAGCCTCATATGTTTTAGTAAGATGCGGAGGGCTGCACATGTAAAATATTTGGTGCTCACAATACCCATCAATAAATTAAGGCATTTATTGTAAATAAAAAGTCCTTCATGTTGTTTCCACGCAAATTTACAACACTCATGAACATAGGCTTGATACACATATTCTCAGGTACAATGTTTATAGTCTTCCTTTTGCTGGACTGAGTGGCCAATAACATCAGAGGGCCCGATAGAATCGGTTGGAAGGTCAGCTATGGTCCCTGGATCATGTTTTTCCTTCCCCCTGCTCTAAATAGTAGGAACAAGCAGACTATGAAATTGCTTACCAAGTATTTTTCAGTGTTCCTCTAAAGGTCAGATATAGCTGTTTTAAGCTGTTCCTTTTTCAAGGATACAGGGGAGCCAGTGCTATCAGCTCCACATTCCTTGGGAGGATTAGATGTTCAAAATAATCATCCTTGATGTTTCACAAATAATCATTATTGAAGATTGACGTATGCCATTTTTGGGGAAGGGAAAGGCGGTGAATTGCAAGGAGTTGAACTGTAAGAGTTCTTTTAATTTCTGCTTCTGGCCCACTTAGGGCATATTGTAGGAAGAATGAAAATTTTCACCATTTTGGGCAAAGAAGTAGTTGAGAGTTGGGCTGTTATCTGGTGAATTGGATCATCCAATCTGGACCATTTAGGTGAATCCCTACCCTTCATCCTCTTTTTTTAAAATTTTATTTCTGTTTTCTCAGCTTCAGTTATCAAAATCATGGGAAACATGATCAAAAAAATGGGAATCATTTCATTCCTTTTTTGCTTGAGCTTCCTTTGGGGAGTGTGAATCCATTTTTTGTGTGAAATTCATTATGTTTCTGCCTTGGAGAGCGTGAGCTATTCCCAGCGATGAGTGATGGCTCAGCCCAGGGAGGATGGCTGACAAGTGACATCTGTATATGGCTAGCCATGGCTGGAAGCCCTCCTGTTCCTAGGTCAGACCTCCCCCGCGGATCCTTAGACTGTAAACATTAATTAAGTGTCTGATGGCATCTAGCCTGTAATTATCAATTCTTCATAGAATGACCCATCATGCAGTTTATTTACTGAACAGCCCGGTTTTCAGTCGGTCCAACCCCTTTATGTTCGGTGTTTTATTTTCGACGCTCAGACTCCCTCTAACGCTGCTGCTCCGGTCGAGGTCTGCAGCTTAGATATGGCACCCGTGTTCAAGGGGATCTTGGAGAGAAACGCAAAGTTCTGGAACAAGTTGGGTGGTCAGGGGTACTACTGGAAAATCACTGTAGGTTTGGGCGAACTGGGTGTACTTCCACAAAATGGAGCTTAAGATGTCATTATTTTACACTGCACACTGTGTCCAACCTGATTAATTTGTATCTACCCCAGTGCTTAGAATAGCCCTTGGCACCTAGTAAGCACTTAACGAATACCATTGTCATCATACCTGGTGAAACGCCTGTGACATCACATGTGCCTCAATGTCTGATTGTCTCAAGTCCCGCCGATGGCCATTCTTAAGGCGAAAATAGTAATAGTTCGTCAAGTGAGTTTAGCCCATAATCAACCGATTGAAGAAAGGGTTGGAGAAATGACCAGAGTTACAATGCTGGATTATATTAAAGGCAGTAGACTACTTCATCAAAATGAACCCAGTTGGCTGTTCAGATCCCAACCATTGTACTCTACTGATCACTTTTTGGTTGGAAAATACTGAAATCAATCAATCAATCAATCGTATTTATTGAGCGCTTACTATGTGCAGAGCACTGTACTAAGCGCTTGGGAAGTACAAATTGGCAACACATAGAGACAGTCCCTACCCAACAGTGGGCTCACAGTCTAAAAGGGGGAGACAGAGAACAGAACCAAACATACCAACAAAATAAAATAAATAGGATAGAAATGTACAAGTAAAATAAATAAATAAATAAATAGAGTAATAAATATGTACAACCATAATAAATATGTACAACCATAATAAATATGTACAACCCTGCTCTGAACATGTTAAGGATGATGCTGAAATGCATTTGCACTGATTTGGAAATGGGAGTTTTTGCCTTAATACAATGAGACTCAAAGCTGAGGCTGCATCATTCAGATTCTTTTGTATTATGGATGTAACTTTCTCCCCCCTACTAATTCTGCGATGAAACTGAGTAATCAAAGAAACAAAGCTGGAAGAGACCCCGTGAGGTCATTTGGTCCAGCACTCTGTCTCCATTCTTGATGTCCAGTTTGGCAACATGAACAATGCGGGCATTCAGTGTTGAACTAGGCCTTCTAGAAAGATAAATAACAATTGTGGAATTAAGCACTTTCAGTGCCAACACTGTGCTAAATGTTGGAGTAGTTACTAGATGATCACATTAGATAATAATAATAGTGGTATTTAAGTACTTTCTGTGTGCCAGGGCACTGGACAAAGCGCTGGAGTGGATGCAAGCAAATCAGGTTGGACACAGACCCTGTCCCACATGGAGCTCACAGTCTTAATCTCCATTTTACAGATGAGGTAAATGAGGCACAGAGGAAGTGAAATGACTTGCCCAAAGTCCCACTGCAGACAAATGGAGGAGTCAGGATTAGAATCCAGGTCCTTCTGACGTCTAGGCCCTTGTTCTATCCACTAGGCTATGCTGCTAGTCCCTGTGCCCAATGGAGCTAACAGGCAAAGGGGGAGGGAGGACAGGTATTTTATCCCCATTTACAGATGAGGAAAGTGAGGCAACTTGCCCAAGGACATACAGCAGGCAAGTGGTGGAACAGACACTAGAACCTGGGTCTCCTAAACCCCAGACCTCGGCTCTTTCCACTAAGCCATGCTGCTTCCCACTCTTCTACAGAGGGTTCTAGGCTGGCTTTGGCTTTGATTCCTCTGTGCTTCCAAGAGGAAGCAGTTTTGATTTTTTTTAAAATGCCCAGTTAATAGTCAGAATCAGACACTGAACTTTTTGGCCCCCACTTATCACCTACTTTCTGAATGCTACTTAGTCTAAGTGTTGGGAGGTGCATATTCAGTCATTCAATCGTATTTATTGAATGCTTACTTTGTGCAAAGCACTGTACTAAGCGCTTGGGAGAGTATAATGCAGCAATAAACAGTCAAATTCCTTGCCACACTGGGCTTCAGGTTTGGTCTCCAAGGCGCTGCTAGCAGAGATAATGATGCAGAGTTGACCACATCATCATCATCAATCGTATTTATTGAGCACTTACTATGTGCAGAGCACTGTACTAAGCGCTTAGGAAGTACAAATTGGCAACATATAAGCTGGTCCTAAACCAGTAGATTTTGAAAATGGACTGGCAAAAAAACTGCCTATCTACTTGTTTTGTTTTGCTGTCCGTCTCCCCCTTCTAGACTGTGAGCCTGTTGTTGGGTAAGGATTGTCTCCATCTGTTGCCAAATTGTACTTTCCAAGCACTTAGTACAGTACTCTGCACACAGTAAGCGTTCAGCAAATACGACAATGAGAGAATGAATGGAACAAGCAACTGGCATGTGGTGGACTCTGGCTCTGTCACAAGCAAAAGTAGCTAGTCCAGGCAAAGAAACAGCTTGTTTTGTTGCCTTCTGGGTTTATGTGGCTGAATGCATGGCCTATGAGAAGTAGCTTTGCCTAGTGGAAAGAGTACAGACCTGGGAGTTACAGGACTTGGGTTCTAGTCCCAGCTCTGCAATATGCTTTTACTGTGCAACCTTGGGTAAGCCTCTTAACTTCTCTGTGCCTCAGTTTTCTCAACTGTAAAATGGGGATTGAATCCCTGTTCTCCCTCCTACTTAGACTGAGATCCCCATGCAAGACAGGAACTGTGTCCAACCTAATTAACTTGTACCCCTCCAGTTGCTTAGAACAACGATTGACAAATAGTAAGCACTTAATAAACACCATAAAAAACACAAAAAAGGCCCAGATTCTCATTCAGTGGTGACAGTGTAATTGTTCATTGTAAATGAATATTCATTAAGCCCATAGAAATTTCTAGAAGATTTGATTTGGGGATGCAAAGAGTCTATTGTTTTTAGCCTGGGGTTGCTTAAGTAACTGGTTTCATATCTTTCAGCATCAGAACTCTGGGTCTCTGAATCTATCTGAACTCTCACCTCTTTACTGCCTTAATGATGTTCCTTAGTAAATCTTTGACTTTGAAGGGCAGCAGCTGTTCCAATGACATAATCATGCTTTCTGCTTTGATGGGGAGCAGTAGTGGCTCAGTGGAAAAAGCACGGGCTTTGGAGTCAGAGGTCATGGGTTCAAATCCCAGCTCCGCAACTTGTCAGCTGTGTGACTTTGGGCAAGTCACTTAACTTCTCTGTGCCTCAGTTACCTCATCTGTAAAATGGGGATTAAGATTGTGAGCCCCACATGGGGCAATCTGATCACCTTGTATCCTCCCCAGCGCTTAGAACAGTGCTTTTCACTTAGTAAGCGCTTAACAAATGCCATCATCATTATTATTAGTGGAAAAGTTTCATTCATTTAATCATATTTATTATTGAGTGCTTACTGTGTGCAGAGCATTCTACTAAGCGCTTGGGAGAGTACATTACAAAAATAAACAGACCCATTCCCTGCCCACAAGGAGCTTACAGTCTAGACAGGGGGAGACGGACTTTAATATAAATAAATTACAGCGAGGTACATAAATGTTGTGGGGCTGTGAGCGGGGAAGAACAAAGAGCAAGTCAGGGTGACACAGAAGGGAGTGGGAGAAGTGGAAAGGTGGGGTTAGTCAGTGAAGGCCTCTTGGAGGAGATGTGCCTTCAATAAAGCTTTGAGGCGAGGGAGAGTAATTGTCTCTCAGATTTGAGGAGGGAGGCCATTCCAGGACATTCCTTTTGGCTCTGGATAGTTGGATCCATGTGTTGAGGTTAGCTTGTCCCATGACAATCCCCAAGGCCAATACACCAGAGTCCTTAGCTCCCTTATCCCAATGTACTAGAAACTTAGGGCTAGAAACAAATCTGAATATGAATTTGAATCCATCTGGATACCATAGTGTCCTGACCTGTATCCCATTACTCAAGGCTAGAACCATGAGATCTTAAACTGTAACAACCTGTATCATGGCCCAGAACTGTTGGTTGTGCTCCCTGAGACACATTTCTAGTGCTTGCACCAGGCTCCTCCACTTCCTTCAGCCCCTGCCCCCGCCCCCCTTTAGACTGTGAGCCCACTGTTGGGTAGGGACTGTCTCTATATGTTGCCAATTTGTACTTCCCAAGCGCTTAGTACAGTGCTCTGCACACAGTAAGCACTCAATAAATACGATTGATGATGATGATGATGGTTCTTGAGTTGGTTAGGCCTCAAAGGACTAACCAGACCAGTGAGATGGCGGTGGCCTAACGGAGACGGAGCTGGCTCTGGAGACTAAGCCCCCCTCCTCCCAGACTGAGCCCCCTCCTTCCTCTCCCTCTCCTCCTCCTCCCCGCTGCCTTACCTCCTTCCCCTCCCCACAGCACCTGTATATATGTATATGCTTGTACAGATTTATTACTCTATTTTACTTGTACATATTTATTCTATTGTATTTTGTTAATATGTTTTGTTGTCTGACTCCCCCTTCTAGACTGTGAGCCCGCTGTTGGGTTGGGACCGTCTCTATACGTTGCCAACTTGTACTTCCCAAGCGCTTAGTACAGTGCTCTGCACACAGTAAGCGCCCAATAAATACGATTGAATGAATGAATGTGCAGCTCCTTATGGCTGATCAGCATTACATTTCACTTTCTCATCTTCTTCTTTAGGTTTTCTGGGACCAGATTCCTCCTTTAATTAAAACTGAGCAGCCGCTCACTCGACCACAACTGACTAGACGGGTTTGGGTTTGTCATCTCCCATGGGGAGGATACAAGTGTAGTAAAATCAGTAAATGAGCAACCCGACCTGTGTTCCTAGTTAACTCAGCACCCTCAGGGGAAGGGTTACCTCTGACCCACAAGCCTTCTTTGGCTGGGGTTTTCATACCCTCGGTTGCCTTCCCCCTCCATCTACAAAGCCTCCAGATTCATTCATTCAATGGTATTTATTGAGCGCTTACTGTGTGCAGAGCACCGTACTAAGCGCTTGGGAAGTACAAATCGGCAACATCTAGAGACGGTCCCTACCCAACAACGGGCTCACAGTCTAGAAGGGGGAGACAGACAACAAAACAAAACATGTAGACAGGTGTCAAAATCGTCAGAATAAATAGAATTAAAGCTATATGCACATCATTAACAAAGTAAATAGAATAGTAAATATGTACAAGTAAAATAGAGCAATAAATCTGTCCAGATTCAAATTCTGAGTCCTCTTCACTCCACAGAAACCATCCTCTCAAAGGTCACCAATGATCTTCTCCTCACCAAATCCACGACTTCTACTCCATCCTAATCCTCCTTGACCTCTCAGCTGCCTTTGACACTGTCCACCACTCCCTTCTCCTGGAAACATTATCCAACCTTGGTTTCACTGACACCGTCCTCTCCTGGTTCTCCTCCTCTCTGACCACCTTACTTGCTCCTTCATTCATCATCCCTCCCATAACCACATAGGTACATATCTGAATATATTTGTCATTTATTTATTTAATCTATTTATTTCTTTATATTAATGTCTGTCTCCCCCTCAAGACTGTGCGGCTCATTGTGGGCAGGACTGTGTCTGTTGTTATATTGTACTCTCCTAAGCGCTTAGTACACTGCTTTGCACACAGTAAGCGCTCAATAAATGATTGAATGAATGATTTTAGGTTCCTTTTCACTCCCCGCAAATCACCTCAGTTAATCTTCTCCATGTCTTTGCCCATGGATGTGAAGGGGTTGCCAGGACCTCAGCAATCCTTCCCTCCTACAGTTTGTAAGCTGTCTGTGAACCGGGAACATGCCTTGTGCTTCTAATTTAATTTTCCCAAGCATTTAGTAATAATAATAATTGTGGTATCTAAGTGCTTACTATGTGCCAGGCACTGTACTAAGCGCTGGGGTAGATTCATTCATGCATTTCAATCAATCAATCAATCATATTTATTGAGCGCTTACTGTGTGCAGAGCACTGTACTAAGCACTTGGGAAGTACAAGTTGGCAACATATAGAGACAGTCCCTACCCAACAGTGGGCTCACAGTCTAAAAGGGTGAGACAGAGAACAAAACCAAACATACTAACAAAATAAAATAAATAGAAAAGATATGTACAAGTAAAATAAATAGAGTAATAAATATGTACAAACATATACATATATACAGGTGCTGTGGGGAAGGGAAGGAGGTAAGATGGGGGGATGGAGAGGGACGAGGGGGAGAGGAAGGAAGGGGCTCAGGCTGGGAAGGCATTTGTATCTTTTGAGCACTTACTGTGTGCAAAGCACTGTACTAAGTACTTGGGAGAGTACAATACAACAAGAAACACATTCCCTGTCCGCAATGAGCTCGTAATATAGAGGGGAGACAGACATTAATATACATAAATAATCAGTAGATACAAGCTACTCAGGTTGGACACAGTCCCTGTCCCACATCGGACTCACCGTCTTAATCCCCATTTTACAGATGAGGGAACTGAGGCCCCGAGAAGTTGTTACTATCCCAAGGTCACACAGAAGACAAGTGGCTCAGCTGGGATTAGAACCCAGGTCCTTCTGACTCCCGGGCCTGGGCTCTAGCCACTAGGCCATGCTGCTTCCCAGCTGCTCTCTCCCAAGTACTTGTACTCTCCCAAGTGCCTAGTACAGTGCTGTGCACACAGTAAGCATTCAATAAATTGGCATTGATAATGATGACTATGATGATAACTGAGGTTTTTGTTAAAGACTTATTCTGTGCCAAGTGCTGGAGCAGATGCAGTCAGGTCAGGCACATTCCCTATTTTTATGGTATTGAATAATAGTAATGGTATTTGTTAAGCGCTTAACTATGTGCCAAGGACTGGGGTAGATAAAACGTCATCAGGTTGTCCCATGTGGGGCTCACAGTCTTAATCCCCAACTGAGGCACAGAGAAGTTAAGCTTGCCCAAAGTCACACAGCAGACAAGTGGCACAGCCAGAATTAGTACCCACGTCCTCTGACTCCCAAGCTCGTGCTCTTTCTGCTAAGCCATGCTGCTTCTCCTGAATGCTTACAATGGGTTAAGCACTCTTCTGAGCACAGATACAAGTTGATCAGACTTGGAACAGGCAGAGAAGCAGCGTGGCTCAATGGAAAGAGCACGGGCTTTGGAGTCAGAGGTCATGGGTTCGAATCCCGGCTCCGCCACATGTCTGCTGTGTGACCTTGGGCGAGTCACTTAACTTCTCTGAGCCTCAGTTACCTCATCTGTAAAGTGGGGATGTTGACTGTGAGCCCCACGTGGGACAACCTGATCACCTTGTATCCCCCCTAGCGCTTAGAACAGTGCTTTGCACATAGTAAGCGCTTAACAAATGCCATTATTATTATTATTATAGAGCTCAGAGGTGAAATTGGAGAGAGAACAGGCATTAAATCCCTTATTTTACAGAAGAGGATACTGAGGCCCGGAGAAATTAAGTGACTTGTCCTAGGTCACACATCAGGCAGGTGGTAGAGCCGGGATTAGAACCCAGGTCCTCTTACTCCTAGGCTCATGCTCTATCCACTAAACCACCCCATTAAGCCCTCAACTTCCCTGACTCTGGACTCAGGGTGCAAAGTTCTTTCCCCTGAATGGGCAGGTCTACCCTGTGCCCGGAGGGTTATGGGTGAAGGAAGGACTAGAGTGAAGTCCTTGGTGTCTGGTGTGAGGACTCACATCCTGCATCCAATTATATCATCTGGCACTCACGGACTTGGTGAGTGGCCCAGAGCAGAGTCATCTAAAGCCAAGCCAGGGGTTCGGGGAGAAATCAGAGAGAGGACCGATTTCTTGCTTTCTCCTTCTGCAGCTCAGTCTCCTTGCCCTCTCCTACCTCACCTTGCTACTCTCCTACTACAACCCAGCCCACACACTTCACTTCTCTAATGCTAACTTACTCCCCATACCACAGTCTCGTCTATCTCACGGCCGACCTCTCTCCCACATCATCATCAATTGTATTTATTGAGCGCTTACTATGTGCAGAGCACTGTACTAAGCGCTTGGGAAGTACAAATTGGCAACATATAGAGAGAGTCCCTACCCAACAGTGGGCTCACAGTCTAAAAGTCTCACATCCTGCCTGTGGCTTGGAATGCCCTACCTCTTCATATCTGACAGACAATTTCTCTTCCCCCTTCAAACCCTCATTGACTGCACATCTCTTCCAAGAGGTCTTCCCTGACTAAGCCCTCCTTTTCTTCTCCCACTCCCTTCTGCATCGCCCTGACTTGCTCCCTTTATTTTTCACCCCTCCCACCTCCACAGCACTTATATATATATATCTGTAACTGTATTTAGATTAATGTCTGTCTCCCCCTCTAGACTATATGTTCACCATGGGCAGGGAATGTATCTGTTATATTGTTTATATTGCAATCTCCCAAGCACTTAGTATAGTGCTATGCCTTCAGTAAATATGACCGACTCACTGACTACATCCTGGGAGAATCTGAGGGAGTAGAAGCTATTTGTGTGGGCTTTAATTGGGGTGTGGAGGGGGGAGAGTGAGTGTATGTGAGAGTGTGAACATGTGTGTGCGGTCTTTCATAGACGGGTCAACGGAAAGAGCAGGGGCTTGGGAGACAGAGGATGTTGATTCTAATCCTGGATTCACCACTTGTCTGCTGTGTGACCTTGGGCAAGCCAATTAACTTCTCTGTGCCTCAGTTACCTCATTTCTAAAATGGAGATTAAGACTGTGAGCCCCACATGGGACAACCTGATTACCTTGTATCTACCCCAGCACTTAGAACAGTGCTTGGCACATAGTAAGTGCTTAACGAATTCCAAAATTATTATTACTATTAGCCGCTGGGTTTACCCCAAGACATCATGGCCAACTGGCGACTTGACTCTAAAGTGGGGCTGTTGAGGAACTAATTGAGGGTTGGAAAACTTGCTTCTACTTCGAGATCCTTTTTAATTAAGATAATTATGCTCGGTCTTCCTGCTTGAGGAGCACAAGCCCTTTACAGAGGTGATCTCAATTAGTCTTACAACATCCCTGTGAGGGGAGGAGGAGGCAGGGGCTCTGATCCCCACGACAGAGCAGAGGCGTGCCAAAGTGAAGCGACTTGCCCAGAGTCTGGCAGTGAATGAGCCGCAGTTCATTCAGAAGCAGAGCTCTGATCCTAGTTCCCATCACACCCTCACGCAGACAGGGAGGGTGACTACCACCCCCACCCCACCCCCGAGGGCGTGTCTATCTTGCTTAATAACACAGTGAAAATGTCACCTCGTTGGCCTATCTATTCTCCAATTTGACAACCCGGGGAAGGAGCCACAAATCTGCCCCTATGTCTTTCTGTTTTTCAGGGTGGGTGTGTGTGGGGTGGGCTTGCAGGGGACCGAGAGGAGAAAGAATACTGAAAGACCAAGGCCTTGATTTTTATTGGGTACATCTGACCTCTGGTTTTATTAGGCAAGAGAAAATGTGGCCCAGAGTTTCAACTCAGCTCGGCCTGTGTGGGAGAGCATTTTGGTCAGATACTTACTCAAAAGAACTGTCAATGTCAGCAGCTCCTAGATCTAGATGTGAAGATCTCTGCCCTTCAGCCACCTCCAGGAGCCAGGGGAAGGCCAAATTCAGTCGTATTTATTGAGTGCTTACTGTGTGCAGAGCACTGTATTAAGCACCTAAGCTAAATCCAACCCCTCACCTGTGGGCTATTACCTTTCTGCTAGTCATCTCCACCTATGCCCAAGCCACTATCTGGGGAATTCTTCCTTCGCTCCCCATGACCCCTAGACTCAGACTCAGTTTACTCACCTTCAGTTTCCATACCCTCCACTTAGACTCACTTTATTTCCTTCATCCAAACACTATAAAACCCTCTTTTCCTCTTCTGCCCCTCCCTTCTGTGGTGCCCTGGCACTTGGATTTGCACCCTTTATTCATCTCACCCTGAGTCCCCCATCAATTATGTACGTATCGGTAATTTATTTACATTAATGTCTGTCTCCCTCTCTTAACTGTGAACTCATTGTGGGCAGGGAATGTGTCTGCTAACCCTGGCATATTGTACTCTCCCAAGCACTTAATGTAGTGCTTTGCACCTAGTAAGCACTCAGTCAAGCAATCAATCATATTTATTGAGCATTTACTAGGTGCAGAGCAAAGTACTATGCGCTTGGTAGAATACAACCCAACAAATACCATTGATTAATAGATTGATCGATCGTCCTCTAGTCCCTTTCCTGTTGGGGTAGTGTTGCTTTAAGAGTCTCACGGGAAGACTGTGAGAGGCAGCTCCATCCTTAGTTCAGAGCTCAACTGGGGATTGACCGGTGCACTTTAATCCTATAAATAAGTTATTTGTTTCATAAAACATGCAATGACTGGTTTGATTCCACGGTGGATTCATGCGCCACCATCTCCTCCTTCAGCTCTGCACAAGAGAAGTTTCTCCCAGCTCCTCTGCTTCCTTTGACACTGAGCCTCCTTTCGTTTTTGTTTGCCCCTGCATCTTTGCATTCAGTCGTTGGCTCCCCGGGGGCAGAGGACTCAAGCCTTAACTTTGGTAAAATACTCACAGGTGCTTGGTAAATACAAACTGGATTGGTAAGATGAAACAGTTCTAATTCTTGGCATCTCTGTCCCATTTCTCCCCTGCCACAGGCTTGTGTGTGGTTTTAGGGATTGTTTTTCAGTTGAATGATGGTTACAATGTGGTTCCTAACATTTATGACCTCTGCAGGCAATAACTCCTAGTGAAAATAATAATTTTAATTAAGCGCCTGCTGTGTGCTAAAGGGGACTGGGGGGGGTCTTACAGTGAAATTCCTGGGCCTAACTTGAAAGTAAACCTATCCCCAAACAACGGTATTTACCTAGGTTATCTCTGGCGTGAAAAAGGAACAGTAAGTCAAGTGACAAACACTGGCAGACCTTGCTGTGATTCCTCCTCCTCCTCTTCCTCCTCTTCTTCCCCTCCACTCCCAGAATGTTTGGGTAGGAGCCTCCCATTATATTAGGCTCCAGGACAGCTTGATGAGTATTTATCAAGTAGGTCAGAGGTTGAGCAGGTAAGACCTTCCCTTGCAGCTGGTTGGCTTGTCTTGGGGCAGTCGTCTGGCTTGAGAAGGCGGATCTCTCGAGCACCTCAGTTCACACCCCATTTCTCTTCTGGAGCCTTATGTCACCTAGTGGATTTCCAGACGGACATACTTGCTTAGCCTTCAGAGCGGTCTGGGGGGATGTCAAGCAGTTTGTCTGACAAGCCCAAGAAGAAAGGAGGGAATCTTGGACCAGACTCACCTGTGGGAGTGGAGACACCTATTTGTGAGTGCAGCTTGCCTCTTAACTTTGGGGATGACCCAGTTTGGAGAAGAGAGCAGGGAAGGCAGCTGATGGTTTGGGTGGTGGGGGAAGAGGAACGAAGACTCTACTGAGCATCCGTAGAAGCTTCAGAGGAGTTATCTGGGGGGAATCGCGTCCCTAGAACAGACGTCTCCAGTGCTTCAGTCTGGAGAAAATGCACCCGGGGTCTGGAAAATGGGAGGGAGAGAGGTACAGCAACAATAAATTGAACCATGGTTATGTGTACTTGGAGTCAGGGGCTTTGGCACAGTACGCTTGTTGAGGTATTCTGCCCTGTGAGCTGACTTAAGGGAAGAAAGATATTGGAGCCACTGGGCCAAAGGTATTTTGCCAAGGCGGGTGAATGAATGAATGAAAGGAGTGTCGAGATGTGGATTTGAATTGCACCCATCTGTCGGTGGAAAACAAGATGTGGGATCCCAGCCACACAGCTCACAGAGGCTGTAAATTCAAGAATAAAATGTTGATGGCAGAGTATAGTTAGTCATCTCCATTAAGGAGCCAGAGGAGGAGGAGTGTGAGGGCGCCAGAGCCTGCAGCGTTGTGACTCACCTTTTGTGTTCATCTGTTCCAGGATGGTTTGGGGGAGCCGAGCTGCTAGGCTAATGTTCCTGCTGTTGTTGTCAGAGCAAAAGTTGTGACTTACTATCTGTTGTGTAAGCCTGGATCTCCTGAACGTTTATCATGCCAGAGGTTCTGCTGCTCAGTTCAGCTTGCTCCATTCTCAGGACCGTGTAAGACTGGGGGGCCAGAGTGGATGTTCCTCCATTGCTGCTTCAACAGAGAAGTCTGCTGAAGGAAATGCCAAAAGCCTACATGGGATAGGCATGAGGGTCCCAGGCCACCTTGAAGTCTTAGTGTTGGCCCTACAATAATAATAATAATAATGGTATTTAAGCGCTTACTATGTGCCAGGCACTGTACTAAATGCTGGAGTGGAGACAAGCACATCAGGTTGGACACAGTCCCTGTCCCACAAGGAGCTCACAGTCTCAATCTCCATTTTACAGATAACAATAATAAGAATAATAATGGCTTTTATTAAGCGTTTACTATGTGCAAAGCACTGCTGTAAGCGCTGGGGAGGTTACAAAGTGATCAGGTTGTCCCACGTGGGGCTCACAGTCTTTATCCCCATTTTACAGATGAGGTAACTGAGGCACAGAGAAGTTAAGTGACTTGCCCAAAGTCACACAGCTGACAATTGGCAGATCCGGGATTTGAAGCCATGACCTCTGACTCCCAAGCCCGGGCTCCTTCCACTGAGCCACGCCGCTTCTTCAATTACCTCAGATGAGGTAACTGAGGCACCGAGAAGTAAAGTAACTTGTCCAAGATCACACAGCAGACAAGTGGTGGAGCTGGGATTCTTAAGGATCAGGGCTGTAGCCCTTTTCCTTCCCACCCCATCCCTCCGCCACCACCTCAGGCTGTTTTGATTTCCCCCGTCTCACCCCAAAACCCCACGATGGACAGAAATTCCACCAGGCCCCACCCACCGAGGCTGACAGCCGATCAGATGTTGGCTTGTCACTACTCCTCCGAAGCACTTTACCCTGGTTTGGTAGCACCTGTACAAGACACCCTCAATCAGGTAGTTTAGAGGCAGGGCCGGGGGGGAAGGGAAAAGGGAAAAATCCCACCATCATGATTCCGCTCAAATAATTCAGGTCACGTGGTCAGCTGGTGCGTGGCACTGTACAAGACCTTAGTTGGATTTTCCAGAGTGTGAAGGAGGTGTGGGCCCAGTCCTTGAATAATCTTCAGCCTTCAGGCCTCACTTTTTTTTTTTAATAATGGCATTTATTAAGCTCTTACTATGTGCAAAGCACTGTTCTAAGCGCTGGGGAGGTTACAAAGTGATCAGGTTGTCCCACGTGGGGCTCACAGTCTTTATCCCCATTTTACAGATGAGGTAACTGAGGCAGAGAGAAGTTAAGTGACTTGCCCAGAGTCACACAGCCGACAAGCGGCAGGGCAGGGATTTGATCCCATGACCTCTGACTCCAAAGCCCGTGCTCTTTCCACTGAGCCACGCTGCTTCTCTATTCTCGTAGTGAGCAAGGTGGTAGTCTCTCTGTGGGACTTGAGGTATTTCCCTCCAGGAGGAAGGCTGGGTGACACAGCTCACTAGGGACCATGGTTCATTTGAAATTGTTTATTAGCTTGGGCCCTGAGGCCACGGATCTGAAGCAGATAGGTGCAGATAGATAATTTTTCAGAAGAGCAGGAGCAATATAATACACATTCAGTGTCAGCATTCAATCAATGGCATTTATTGAGCATTCACTGTGTGAAGAGCACTCTACTAAGCGCTTGGGAGAGTGCAATATAACAGAATTGGCAGATACGTTCCCTGCTCACAAGGAGCTTTTACAAATATGGGCCTGGCAGGGTAAGGGAATCTTTCGGTAAGAGGGAGAAATAAATCAGAGAGTGGTATGAGACCAAAACATTTGTTGGCAATTTGAGATCCTCTCTAGACTGTAAGATTGTTGTGGGCAGGGAATGTAACTACCAATTCCATTTTATTTTTTTAATTGTATTAGTTTAGCACTCACTATATGGCAGGCACTGTACTAAGCGCCAGGGTAGATACAAGCTAATCAGGTTGGACATAGTCCATGTCCCACATGAGGCTCGCGGCCTTAATCCCCATTTTCCAGATGAGGTAACTGAGGCACAGAGAAGTTGAGCGACTTGCCCAAGATCAAATAGACAAGTGCTGGAGCTGGGATTAGAACCCAGGTCCTTCTAACTCCCAGGCCTGGACTGTACCCACTAGGCCACACTGCTGCTCAATGTGCTCTTGTGTCGCACAATGCATTGTGTTGTGTTTGTACTGTACCCTTCCAAGCACTTAGTTCGGTGTTTTGCGCACAATAAGGGCTCAATAAATACCACTGATTGTGTGAGTGCTCTGCTACCCACAGCAGTTTGCCCATTTCCATCCTGATCTTTGCCATTATCACTAGTGAGAAGGACGAACCAATCCATGATATTTCTTGAGCACTTTCTGTATGCAGAGCACTGTACTGAGAACTTGGGAGAGTATGATTTGAGTTGGTAGATGTGTTCCAATGCCCACAGAGAGCTGCTCTGCCTTTATGAACCAAATGTTATTTTTGGCAGCGTGGCTTAGTGGAAAGAGCTCGGGCTTGGGAGTCAGAGGCTGTGGGTTAAAATTCCGGCTCCTCCACTTATCAGCTGTGTGACTTTGGACAAGTCACTTGACCTTTCTGTGCCTCAGTTACCTCATCTGAAAAATGGAGATTAAGACTGTGAGCCCCAGGTGGGACAACCTGATTACCTTGTATCTACCCCAGCTCTGAGAACAGTGCTTGCCACATAGTAAGCACTTAACAAATGCCATTATTATTGCTATTATTATTATTAGAGGGAGAGAGATACAGTTGGAAAGGAAGGGAATCCACCTCTTGCCGCATCCAAGAGCTCTACAGGAATGCTGGATCTGATATTTCACTTAGGGTGACTGAATTATAAACCGAAAGGAAAGCACGTGTGATAGCCTTTGCTATTTGCCTAGTGCATGTGTTATTTATTGTTTGCTGTAAACAATTTCCAAGCAGGAAATTCGTGCTTAGGTATTTGGACCCTCCCCTAAACAGGAAACAAAAATTATAGCCTGAAAAACTAGTCACATCTTTTTATGGGCAATGTTTTTTAAAAAATAAACTCCTCCTGAATGTATTAGGGCTATCGTCAATTATATTGAACTGTTTTCGTAGGTATTTTATGTTAGATGAGAAACCTGCAGTTTCCAATGTAATTTATTTCCATTTAGCTTTTAGACTGTGAGCCCACTGTTGGGTAGGGACTGTCTCTATATGTTGCCAATTTGTACTTCCCAAGCGCTTAGTACAGTGCTCTGCACATAGTAAGCGCTCAATAAATACGATTGATGATGATGATTTAGCTCCATCTTTCCCTAAATTTGGCATCTTTGGGTTAGCTGCTTTAGCCACAGCTCCACCCACGCAGCTTTAAGGAAAAAAAAAAAAAAACCTTGTAGGAAATTTGGAAGGGTGTGTCTATCTGATAGCTTTTATGAGACACAAAGAAGTAATCCACTGGATACAGTTCCTATGAGATAATCATCAATTTTAGTCAGGAGACCTTGCAATTCTCAGTAACCAATACAATCCACCAGCTGCCTTTCCTTCGCAATGAGGTTTCCCGCCTCTTCAGTCTTACTGGCCCCAAACAAGATAATCCACATCATCTGTGTGGATACAGGATCTCTGGGATCCTTTTCCCTAGGAGCGAGGGCCTAGGCTGCTGGTGGAGGGTCTCGGAACACCCGAGGACCGGTCCCTGGGGGAGAAGGGTCCCCAGCTGTCCGACATCTGCCCAGAGACCTGTTTGCCAAGGAGTGTGGCTCCTGGGGTCTCCATCTCCAAGCGTATTAACCTCCTGACTTCTACCACTTTGAAATTAATCATAGGTTCTTGAAAAGACTTCTCCCAGGTGGAACTGTGCATGTTCGAAAACTTAGCTTGCACCAACTGCAGCTGCAAGGAGTAAAACAGAAAGTACAGAGAAGGTAACTCCGCTCTGGTTATTCCTTTTGCTTCAAACTGTCTCTAAAAGAGGGGAATTCAAGTAGCTTGGATTTCTCCTGAGAACATCACTAGCCCTTTCCCGTATTTCTTTCTAATTTCTTTGATCTCTCTATGTCTCCAGTGACCCCAAGGGGGAATCTGATCTTGCCTGGTTGAACTATCAATCAAAGGTATTTATTGAGCCCCTACTGTGTGCGGAGCACTGTACTAAGCACTGGGGGAAGAGTACTTTAGAGTTGGAAGACAGGATCCCTGCCTTCAAAGAGCTTCCACCGGATCAGGGGAGACAACTGTGGGTGATTGACTCACTTCTTCACCTAAAATGCTTTGATCCTGGTGGCAGCCATTCATTCTGTCTAAAGATTTGAGGGCCCGTTTTTTGCATTGTTTTGTGGGAAATAAAGGAAAAGAACCACACACCGTTCAAAGAAAAATCTTCAGGTGTGAGATGATTGTAAAGATCAGAAAAGGGCAAGTTTAAGTGTGTAAGAACATGAATAGAAAGTGATTGAGTTGGATCACCCAGCCCAGGGTTTGGTTTCTGGTAGCCGCAACGGGATGCTTGAAGGAATGGCGGCTTCCTCACTATCTGTCCTCGTGGTTAGGGAATGCACCATCTAGCTTCCTTAGCTTTTTCCTCTCCATCCCGAAATTCCCTCGAAAAATTCAGTATGAGCCACTTGCCCATGAATTTATCCAAACCCTTCTTGAACTTACTCATATTTTTTTTTATCCTGCACAACTATCTGTAATGATTGCTTTTAGTCATATTTGGAATCTGCGATGTATGGTTTAGTGCCTATGTGTAACTTATTTAAAATTCCACTGGCATTGTAATGGGGTGCTTTGAAACAATTATTATAATTCTGGACTGCCAAAGGAGTGAGTGGGGAGAAAAGGAACACCAAGGGGATAATGTGGTGAGATAGGGATGGGGTTGGAAGTGGCTGAGGCCGGTCAAGGGGGTGGTTGACCTGCTGAGCACTGGCTCCTCCCTCTGAAGTTCTCTCCATCATCCACAGGAACCATTCTGAACACATGTGCCTCGATTCACTGTCCTGTCTGTTGTGCAAAGGCAGGGATGATTGGGGTTTGAGAGGTGGGCGAGGCTCTTCCTCAGCCTGCATTGGGTTGTTTATCAAGCAGTTAGTGCTCTGCACAAAATAAGCGCTTAATACATACGAT
This sequence comes from Tachyglossus aculeatus, assembly GCF_015852505.1. Lineage (NCBI taxonomy): Eukaryota > Metazoa > Chordata > Mammalia > Monotremata > Tachyglossidae > Tachyglossus > Tachyglossus aculeatus. The sequence continues at coordinate 12,161,952 of NC_052091.1, read as the reverse complement.
TGAATCAATCTGGACAACGTCTGGGATTTGGTTATGTGCATTTTCTGTAATCCAGATGATTGGGAATTAAGAATAGTGGATTTCAAATGCCAAGACAACGAGTTTCTTCTGGGGAATTCTCTGAAGCACTTAGTACGGTGTTCTGCACACAGTAAGTGCTCAATAAATACGATTGATTGAGACAGGTCAGGTTTTTACCCTAGGTCTCTCATTACTGGCTTTATTTCTTTTAGTCATTTAGAAGGACTAAAAATAGGATGGGGTTAAATGTGGGGCTTGTGGTTCCCTTATTAGTGGGCTGTTCTGTAAATGGAAAGGTTTTCCTTTGGGTAAAAAAATCTGGGTCATTCTGCAGCAATGGCAGAGGCCCCCGTGTCCCCTCCCAGCTGCTGATTCCAATCCCCTAGTCCTTGTTGTTCAACCAATCAATCAATCGCATTTATTGAGCACTTACTGTAGGCAGAGCACTTGGTAGAGTACAGTATAACAGAGTTGCAGGACACGTTCCCTGCCCACAACGAGATTACAGTCTAGAGGGGAGTTCCTTCTGGAATTTCATCTCCTGATTCATCCACTTGCCACGTAGCATAACAGTGAATACTGGGCAAATTCTGTTCATTTTAGTCTTTGGCTTATGCTGGGATAACTACCAGTGATGGGTCTCCTTTTTTTTTTTAATTGATATTTGTCAAGTGCTTACCAGGTGTCATACAGTGTTGTTGTTATTATTATTATTAATTATTATCGTATTCATTCATTCATTCAATCATATTTATTCAGTGCTTACTGTGTGCAGAGCACTGTACTAAGCGCTTGGGAAGTACAAGTTGGCAACATATAGAGACGATCCCTACCCAACAGTTGGTTATTTATTGAGTGCTTACTGTGGGCAAAGCACTGTACTAAATTCTTGGGAGAGTACAGTATAATATCACATTACCTGCCCACAACGAGCTCACAGTCTAGAGGGGAAGGCACACATTAATATGAATAGATAAATTTACGTATATATTCAGATATGTTCTAAGTCCTGAGGCAGATACAAGCTAATCCGATCAAAGTCCCTGTCCCACATGGGGCTCACAGTCTGTGTATTGCGCTCATTTGAAAGGTTGATTTAGCAGCTGCCTTCCTGAGGAGCAGACAGCAGGCTCACATGCCTGTTTGAATCCCGGATGCTGGGTATTTTAAAGTTTGCGTTTTTTCTTTTTTTGCCAGTGGCCTGCATAAGCAGCAGCGCATTTCCAAAGAGTCCCTAAACCATGCTCTGGAAAACCTGTACGTCGAGAAGGCAAAAAGTGAAGATGAACTATCCCCAGGTAAGCAAGAGGAAGAAGCAATAGTGTTGGAAACTGGGTGGCAGAGAGGATCTAACTCACAGCATTGACACCTTTTTAGGAAGAAGGGTTTACTTGCTGAGGCAGTAATAGCCAGAGGGGTTTTTAATAATAATAACAATAATCATCATCATCATAATTATTAATTATAATTATTATAATTATTAATTGATGATGATGATTATTATTATTATTATGGTATTTGTTAAGTGTTTACTGTGTGCTAGGCACTGTACTAAGCACTGGGGTAGATACAAGCAAATCGGGTTGGACACAGTCCCTGTCCCATGTGGGGCTCACAGTTTCAATCCCCGTTTTACAGATGAGGCCCAGAAAAGAAGTCTCTAGTTAATCCAGCCAGAGGCCAGAGAATCCAGTAGCAGACTTACAAATTAGCTTCTTTATGGCCACTCCTCCAACCCTTGAGGCCTCACCTTCCAGCAGTTCAGGGCATCTGTTTCCACTCTGACCTCCTCAGGGAGACGGGTGAATTTGGGATAGGGGCAGCTTGGGCTCAGCAGCTGGGAAATGTGGTCCCCCTCAACTGGTAACAGCCATCTGGAGTGACGGGACCAAATTTATCACTCTTAGGCCATGGCCCAGTTGGCCTGCAGAGAAATCTGCCACCTGGAAAGAGGAGGAAGAATAGAAAGGAGTTGAGTGAAACTAAAATAGATGTGACAGTTCAGGAAGGCTGGGCTCTGTCCTCTGCAGGATCAGTGCCTGGGCCTGCTGAGTGTCAAAAGCATTTTCAAGCCCAGAAACTTGGGCTACTGAGGCAGAACCGGGTCATGCTTGTAATAATAATAATTAATAATGATTATGGTATTTAAGGGCTTACATTGTGCTAGACACTGAACTAAGCGCTGGGGTGAATACAAGCAAATCGGGTTGGACACAGTACCTGTCCCACATGGGGCTCATAGTCTCATGCCCCATTTTGCAGGTGAAGTAACTGAGGCACAAAAAAGTCAAGTGACTTGCCCAAGTGGCAGAGCTGCGATTAATCAATCAATCGTATTTATTGAGCACTTACTGTGTGCAGAGCATTGTACTAAGCACTTGGGAAGTACAAGTTGGCAACATATAGAGACGGTCCCTACCCAACAGTGGGCTCACAGTCTAGAAGGGGGAGACAGAACAAAACAAAACATATTAACAAAATAAAATAAATAGAATAGATATGTACAAATAAAATAACTAGAGTAATAAATACGTACAAACATATACATATATACAGGTGCTGTGGGGAAGGGAAGGAGGTAAGGTGGGGGGATGAGGAGGGGGAGAAGAGGGGGAGGAGGGGAAGGATTAGAACCCTTGACCTTCTGACTCCTAGTTAGAACAGTGCTTGGCATATAGTAAGCACTTAACAAATAACATTATTATTATTATTATTATTATTATTATTATTATTATTATTATTATTATTACCATCCCAGGCCCATACTCTATCCACTACATCATGCTGCTTCTAAGCACCATCAGAGCAGGGACCATGATGTCTTCCTTTTCAATCCCCTCAGCTCCTAGGCTGGGATTCTGCTCCCAGGACGCACTCAATAAATTCTGTTGACTGACATGGGAGAAGCCCAAGGATCCCAAAGACACTCCTCCAAACTCTGCTGCCTGTGTAGCAAATGGGGAGAGGGAGAGTCCCACGCTAATGGCTAATGTTCAAGCCAGTCAGAGAGGAAGAGAGCTGAGCCTAGTCTGCCCTATTTGGGTTAAGGCTGTTTCTTAATGGTATTTAAGCGCTTACTATGTACCAGGCACTCTTCTAAGCACTGGGGTCGATACAAATTTAATCAAGTTGGACTCAGTCTGTCCCACATGGGCCTCCCAATCTTAATCTCCATTTTATAGCTGAGGTAACTGAGGCATAGGGAAGTGAAATGACATGCACAAGGCCCCACAGCAGACAAGTAGCAGAGCCAGGATTAGGACCCAGGCCTTCTGACTCCCAGGCCTGTGCTCTGTCCTAAGGAAGTCCTCAAGGAGCTGTAAAATGGGGATGAAATACCTGTTCTCCCTCCCCATTAGACTGAGCGCCCCACTTGGGACAAGGACTGTCTCTAACCTGGTTATCCTGCATCTCCCCAGAGTTTGGCACGTAGTAAATGCTTAAATACCACAGTTATCAAATTCTTCCCTCCCCAACTCCTCTCCGATTCTTCCTTCTTTGCCACTTCATCTGAGGTATTCACTCACTTTCTCTCTCACCCCCCCTCAACCAGGCACACACCTAACCTTCCACTCCAACGTCTCTCCTTTTTTGCCGAATTGGGTGAGGCAGCTTTCAGAAAGGGGACTGAGGGTCAGTTACAGGGATCTGTCAAACCTACAGCCAAACAATTTGCTACCAAGTCATGGGTCATTATTACCACCTGCAGAGCTCTCTAACACCACCCAAAGGGGAACAAAGCTGTCTTTAACCAAGTAACTGTAAATCAGAGTCTGGTTCCTGTTCGGGCATGACCTACTTAATACTAGGAGGCAGTGGAATTATTGGAACACCCTTCTTATCAATCCTGATTGTGTTCAAGTCATTTGTAGGTGCTTATCTGGGGCTTTCTCTGAGAGTAGAGCCAAGATGCCTCTGTAGGTTATGTGCCTAAGATTAATTGATTGATAGATGGATGTGACAGTTGCCCTACTTCCCACACCTTCAGCTCAAGTCCAAATGCTGGGTTCAGGTAAATCATTCAGTTATCATACCAGGAAGGGTTAATGATGAACAGGCATTGAGGTAACTCTCTGAGCGCGGAGAATCAATCACTCGATCGATCAGTGGTATTTATTGGGTGCTTACTGTGTGCAGAACACTGTCCGTAGTGCTTAAGAAAGTACAATACAACGGAGTTGGTAGACATGATCCCTAGTATTAGGTGCCAGGCACTGTACTAAGTGCTGGGGTAGATACAAGGTAATCAGATTGGACACTGTCCCTTTCCCACAGTCTTAATCCCCATTTTACAGATGAGGTAACTGAAGCACAGAGATATAAAGGGACTTGCCCAAGGTCACACAATGGACAAGTGTAGATCCAGGATTAGAACCCAGGTCTTTTGGACTCCCAGGCCTGTGCTTTTTCCAGTAGGCCATGCTGCCTCCCAAAGGATGCCCACAAGGAGCTTCCAGTCTATAGGTGGAGGCAGGTATTAAAATAAATTACAGTTATGCAAGTATAAGGATATGTACATAAGTGCTGTGGGGCTCGGGTGAGTATCAAAGTGATTAAGGGGTAATAATAATATTGATGATGGTATTTAAGTGCTTACTACGTGCCAAGCACTGTTCTAAGCACAGGGGTAGATACAAAGTAATCAAGTTGTCCCACATGGGGCTCAGTCTTAATCCCTGTTTTATAGATGAGGTAACTGAGGCACAGAGACTTAAGTGGTTTGCCCAAGGTCGCACAGCAGACAAATGGTGGAGCCGGGATTAGAACCCATGTCCTCTGACTCCCAAGCCTGGGCTCTTTCCACTAGTGCATAGATGACACAGTGGTGGGGGTGGGGGGGAAACGGGGTTTTAGTCAGGGAAAGAAAATTATTTTCTCATGCTACGCTTCCACATTTCTTCCCTGTTGCAGACCAGATACTTCTGCCTCTGTTTCTGCTGTACTGCAGAAGAGCTTCTATAGGACTGGGAAAACGGTCTTCAAGGTTGTTCTACCAATCAACCAATGACACTTACTGAGCACCTCTTTACTGCTAGGCAAAGTACCAAGCATTTGGGAGAGTACAATGATTGTAAAACATATTTCCTGCTCTCAAAAGCGTTTAATCAATCAGTGATATTTATTGAGCATATATTTTGTGTAGAGCACTCTACTAAGCCAAGACTGTAATAAGCGCTTGGGAGAATACAATGCAAGAGAATTAGCAGTTGTGTTCCCTGTCAGTAATGAGCCTATAGTCTAATGGGGGAGATGGAGGGTGATGCCCAACTATTTTGGGAGAACACGGAGATGGAATGTTGTCTTTTTCTCTGTCTCTTCCTGTCTCTTTCTCTCTGCCTCCGTCTCTCAACCGCCCTCTCGGTGGCTGACTACTCCCCCCAGGTTTAGCAGGCAAGCAGGTGGGCATTCCGGGGCCCAGTGGCAGAGTCATCCCAGGGGCACTTGGCTCTCTCCCTGGTTCCCAAGAAACTAGAGCAGCTCCTGGGCTATTCCCCGACACCGGGTTCCAAGATGACCAAATGGCCTGGCTCCCCAGGACTCTCCAAGCAGCGTCAGCCACAGAAAAGCCATTATAGCCCCACACAAAGACGGCTTTTGTGGGCGAGAAAGACACAGGCTTAGGAAATGGATTTTCTTTATATCGCTTTCCAAGGAGAGCAGGAACTGAAAATAGATATCTCCTGATAGTGACAGGCACGCGAGCCCTAAGAGAGTAAAGGTGGCTTGGGGATGAGGGGCAGAAAGAGCTGCCATCGGGTAACCACAACCAAATTGCTTATCTCTCTCTCCAACACAGAGGATGGTCCTCCTAGAGCTCATGCCAGCCCTGGGGGTCATTTTTTTAAAATTATTTTTTTAAAGATATTTAAGTGCCTACTATGTGCCAGGTACTGTACTAAGCACTAGGATAGGTACAAGGTAATCAGGTTGGACATAGTCCCTGTCCCACTGAGGGCTCACAGTCTTAATCCTGATTTTACAAATGAGATAACTGAGCCACAGAGAAGTTGTGACTTACCCGATGTCACACAGTAGACAAGGGGCAGAGACAGGATTAGAACCGAGTTCCTCCGACTTCCAGGTCTGTGCTCTTTCCACTAGGTCACACTGCTGCTCTAATTGTGGTTTTTATTAAGCTCTTAACATGCATCATGCATTGTAATAAATGCTGGAGTAGATACAAGACAATCAGGTCCCTCATGGGGCTCAAAAACTAAGAAGGAGGGAGAGCAGTGGTTGAATCCCCATTTTAAAGATGAGGGAGCTGAGGCCCAAAGAAGTTAAGTGACTTGCCCAAGGTCGCCCAGGAGTCAAGTGGCGGAGCCAGGATTAGAACCCAGGTCCTCTGGCTCCCAAGCCCAGGCACTATCCACTAGGCTAAGCTGCTTCAACTGCTCCCAGCCCCCTGGTGAGGAGGACTACAATAATTGCGCTATTGCTTAAGCACTTAAAAAAGCATAATAATTTGTGGTTCAGACTCTAGACTATAAATTCTTCAAGGGCAGGAAACATGTCTACTAACTCCATTGTATTATACTCTCCCAGATGATCTGCATGTAGAAAGTGCTCAATAAATACCATTGATAATGAGGATGGTGGTAACAGTGGCGGAGGTGAGGAGAAGCACTGAAATCACCAGTAATGTAGTCTGTCTAATCCCCAGAGCTTCTTGGGTTTTGGAAGTAATTTGCATAATTAGGATTGCCTAATAAAGGCATTATTAGCAACCTGGTGTTGGAGGAAGGTTGGCATTGGTGTAAGGACAGGGAAAGATAGTAGACATCCCTGCCCTGCCTTGTCCTCTAGACTGTAAGCTCGCTGTGGGCAGAGAATGTGTCTGTTTATTGTTATATGGTACTCTTCCTAGCGCTTAGTACAAAGCTGTGCACCCAGTAAGTGCTCAATAAATACAATTGACAGAATGACTTTCTGAACTCGCCTAGTTTAGGGTGTACCCAGCTGGAAAGAGAATCAAGCCGGGGGCTGGGTCGGACAAGTCGTATGGACTCCAGCCTCCTTGGGGAGTTGGCTGGTTGTGATTGGAGGACGTTGTGATGGGGAAATGGCATGGCATAATGGCTAGAGCACGGACCCGGGAGCCAGAGTTCATGGGTTCTGATTCCGGCTCTCCCACTTGTCTGCTGTAGCCTTGGGTAAGTCATTTCACTTCTCTGTGCCTCAGTTCCCTCACCTGTAAAATGGGGATTAAGACTGTAAGCCCCATGTGGGTCAGGGACTGTGTCCAACCCGATTTGCTTGTATCCACCCCAGTGCTTAGTACAGTGCGTGGCACATAGTAAACGCTTAACAAATACCACAGTTACTATTATTTTTATTATTATTAAGAGGTAGGGAGAGAGAGCTGTTGAAATAGTCTTAGATTGTCAGCCCCATGTCGGACCTGATTATTTTGTATCTACTCGAGTGCTTAGTACAATTCCTGGCACATAAGAAGTGATTAACATTCACTCATTTGATCATATTTGTTGAGCACTTACTGTGTGCAGAGCACTGTATTAAGCTCTTGGGAAGTCCGTTTAACAAGCACCATTAAAAAAAATATACTCGACAGGCCTCTTAAATAGATTCAGTTCTGCCATATCATGTGCTGCATTTTGGCTAGAATGCTGCTAGGGAATTAGGAAGCGTTCTTCTGAAAATGTGAGCACGTGTACCAACTCTGTTGTACGGTACTCTCCCAAGCTCTTAGAACAGTGCTCTGCACACAAGTAAGAGCTCAATAAATACCATTGATCGATGAGCCTGTTTAGGCTCAAGGTGTTTTTGAAGAAATGGTGTGCATGCCTAGTGTCAGAACGAGAGAGACTAGCACACGAGTTCTCTTTAATGAGAGATTTCACAAGATCGCTATCCCTGCTTTCTATGAGAGCTGGTTGTGCTGGGATCCATATCCTGAGGATCAGGATGAATGCAGAAAACCTGGAATTAGCAGCAGCCACAGAGTTCTTCCCAGGGGCTTAGTATAATACACTGCCTACAGTAGCTACTTAATAAATGCCCTTCATACTACCTCAGAGAAATCAGTTCATCACTGTATTTATTGAGTGCTTACTGTATGCTGAGCACCGTACTAAGCACTTGGGAGAATACAATATGAGAGGTTGGTAGACATGATCTGAGCCTACAAAGAGCTTATAGTTTAGAGGGGGAGACAGAAATCAAAATAAATAACAGATATTAGAGCCATAGAGCTGAGGAAGGGGTGAATATTAATGCTTTAAAGGGTACAGAAAGAAAGGAAAAACCTTTTCACCAAGAGGGTGACTCCAGGGAATGTGGGCGGGGAACGTGTCTATTAACTCTGTTAGATTGTCCTCTCCCAAGCGCTTAGTACAGTGCTCTGCACACAGTATGTGCTCAATAAATGCGATTGATTGATCAGTTGTGCAGGCTGAAAGGATTGACAGGCTCAAGGAGGGTTTAGATAAATTTGTGGGGGAGAGAGCCACTAGAGAGAGAAGTTAAGGGTTCTAGTTAAAGATCATTACCAGAAAATCCTGGCATGAGCACTTGAGAGCTGAGGAGGGGAGAGGTAAGAGTGCACTTAAAGGAAGATGTTCTACTTCAGAGTTATTGTTATATTGTACTCTCCAAAGCGCTCAGCACAGTTCTTTGCACATAGTAAGCGCTCAATAAATACCACTGAATGAATGAATGAACAGCATGATTTGCTAACTGATTCTGAGGACCTCCTTCCCTGCTTCCAACAAGTACGGAAACCTTCAGAACCAGAGGTGGTCCAGAACAGCCCACGTGGGCGCTGCCCCCCGGTACTTTTTTTTAGTGTCCTTCTGGGCCATTCTGGCTTTGAGTGTTAGGCAAGACATCCCGAATCAAGCAGTTGGATGTCAAAGAGAGTGACTGTCATCACAGGGTTCCGTCAATCATTTAGTTGGAATCACTATCGGAGACAGAAGATCAGGCCAGAAGGGCTATTGTTCTGTCTCAGGGTGGCATTGCTTCTGTTTGGTTATTGCTAGCTAGCTGGTGAGGCAGAGGTAAAGATCATGTACTGGCTGGGAATATCGGGAGCTAGCTCTGAAGGGTGGCATCCAGGAGCTGAGCTCGTCAGCCTGTCCGTCAGTGGTGTTTATTGAGCTCTTATTTTGTGTAGAACACTGTAGTAAGTGCTTGAGAGAGTATACTATAACAATAAACAGACACAGTCCCTGCCCACAATGAGCTTAGAGGGAGAGACAGACTAGGAGTGAGTTGAGGCCAAACTAGAGTCATTCAATTGTATTTATTGAGTGCTTACTGTGTGCAAAGCACTGTACTAAGCTGTCATGCATGGCCAATTGTCCCATGGATTGCTAAGGATCATGATGGAGGTGCCCTGTTGCCTCATAGGTGCCTGATAGTCCTTAGACTATAAGGCCCATGTGTGATGGGCTGGGTCTGACCTAATTGTCTTGTACCCATCTCAGAGCTTAGTACAGTCCTTGGCACATAGCACTTAGAAAGTACCACAATTATCATTATGGTCCAGGTGCCCAGTTGCCTCAGGTTTCTGAGGGTCAAGGATTTTCTGAGAGTCTTGGCCTGGGCTGAGGATTGTGGTCCAAGTGCCCAGTTTCCCCAGTGGGTTGCTGAGGATCAGGAGTTGTGAGGGTTATTGCCCCATGGGTTGCTGAAAAAAGGTCAGAGTCCAGATGCTCAATTGCCTCTTAGATGGTTTTTTATGGCATTTAAGTGCTTACTATGTGCCAGAAACTGTACCAAGTGCTGGGGTAGAGACGAGTTAATCGGGTTGGACGCGGTCCATATTCCACATTGGGCACACAAGTCTTATCCCCATTTTACAGATGAAGTAACTGAGGCCCAGAGACGTGAAGTGGCTTGCCCAAGGCCTCACAGCAGACATGTGGCAAAGCTGGGATTAGAACTCAGTTCCTTCTGACTCCCAGGCCCATGATCTAGCCACTAAACCACGCTGCTTCCTGAAGGTTCCTGAGAGTCATATGCTGAGGGGTTCTCAGGCCCCTTCTGGTTTAACCTTGTTTGACTCTTCGCCTCCCCTAGCTTTTCTGTTGCAAACTCCCCTCTTAGCCTTGTTTTCAACCTCCATTTGTGGTCTGATTGAGTTTAATGCGCCCCTGTAAAGGGTTTAGACCGTTACCTTGAGAGGACAGCCTTGCCTCTGGCAGATCTCTCGATTCAGAATCTCTTCTCCAAATAGTCACTGACCCATAAAGAACAAGATTTTCTCTTCACAGCAACAAGTTCGGTTCCCTCCCCTTCTCTGTGAGGCCAGGGGGCAGATCCTGGGACTGGCAGTCTGGCACTTTGCAAAGTCACGGAATTCACTCTGGGAAGCAGCCTGGCCTAATGTAGAGGGCACAGGAGTTCTTATCCTCTCTCTGCCACTTGTCTGCTGTCTACCTCGGGCAAATCACTTAACCTTTCTGTGGCTCAGTTTCCCTCTGCTATAAAATGGGAACCCAGGACCATATCGAATCTCATTATCTTGTTTCTACCCCAGTGCTTGGTTCAGTGGTTGGCCAATGGTAAGCACTTCATAAATACCCTCATTATTATTATCATTAAAATCAGGGTTCCCATCAGCTGTGGCTGCTGGAATCCATTTGGAGACGGTGCAGATCGTGGGCCTGAAATGAAGACAGGGGAAAGTCTAGAGGAGGATTCAAACTCCCGCACTTTTCGCACCTGGCCCTGACTGTGATCCTCTGGCCTGGGCAGGAGAGGCCAGGAACCATCCCTCTTTCCTTCTTCTTTGTAATCAAGTGAAGGCAAGCAGGTCCTGTATTCTTGAATTCCTTACAAATGCCTCCCTCGCCTGCTCCCCACCGTGTTCCCAGTTTATGGGGGAAGCAGCATGGCCTAGTGGATAGAGCATGGGGCTGGGAGTCAGAAGGACCTACGTTATAATCCCGGCTCTGCAACTTGTCCGCTGTGTGACCTTGGGCAAATCACTTCTCTTCTCCTGGCCTTAGTTACCTCATCTGTAAAATGGAGATTAAGACTGTGAGCCCCATGTGGGACAGGGACTTTGTCCAACATGATTAGTTTGTATCTTCCCCAGCACTTAGAATAGTGCTTGACACATAGTAAACGCTTAATAAATACCATTATTTTTTATGGCATTTATTAAGTGCTTACTAGGTGCAAAGCACTGTTCTAAGTGCTGGGGAGGTTACAAGGTGATCAGGTTGTCCCGATGATAAAGTCATTGTGAGCAGGGAATGTGTCTGTTTATTGTTATATTTTCCTCTCCCAAGCACTTAGCACAGTACTCTGCACACAGTAAGCACTCAATAAATACAACTGAATGATAATAATAAGAATGGCATTTACTAAGTGCCTACTACCTACCTACCACTGGGATAGGTAAACTATGAGATTTTTAAACAGTTCCTTTCCCACAGGGGCTGTCTTATTCCTGTTTCCCAGGTGAGGAACCTGAGGCCCAGAGAGGCTTTGTCACCATAGCAGGCAAATGGTGGAGGTGAAAGTAGACCCAGGGGTCTCCTGACTTGAACCCCATGCTTTCTGCTAGGCCAGCAGTCCCCTGGGTTGGGTATCTATCTGAGGACTCCCTCCTTTCAGCACCCAGAGGAAATGCTTTCCTTCTGGCAGGGGCGTTTTTCCAAAGCCTGTGAATAACCTTTGCTCCAGTGCGAGCCCACAGCATCTCCAGGGTGGCTGCTGGAACAATGTGCCCCATTCTCTGGGACTGAGTCCGCCCCGCTCTTTTCCCACAGATAAAGAAACCAAGGATTTTTCATCTGCTGACATATTTCCTTTTCTGAGCCTAATTCAGAGCAACTTCTCCTGCTTATTCAAGCTCTTTCATTTGGGGTCCCAGAAGGCTGTGCTCCTAGGCATTCCTAGCCACAGGCTCATAAAGAGTGAATTGATAAGGTACCGGGGAAGGCCAGAGAAGTAGAAACCTGGGTGGGGAAGGAGGAGGAGGAGGGTGCCGAGCACGGGGAAACAGGATATCTGAGGCAATCCTAGACTGCGGCCTAGCAGAAAGCAGAGGGCTCGTGTCAGGAGGCCCCCGCTTCTAGTGGCAGCTCCACCATTTGTCTGCTGTGGTGGCAAAGTCACTCAACCTCTCTGGGCTTCAGGTTCCTCATCTGGGAAATGGGAATGAGATAGGTTGCGAGCCCCTGTGTGGGAAAGGGACTGTGTCCAATCTCATAGTTTACCTACCCCAGTGCTTACCACTTAGTAGACACTTAATAAATGCCATTCAGGGCCTAAGCAGCACACAGGATTCCGGGAAAAGAAACACCCGAAATCTAGCTAAGATGGTTGGACCCTTGCAGCTTCTGCTGCATGTCTTTTACGGCCAATATGGTTCAGTCTTTGGCTTAATATAGTTATTATTATTATTATTATTATTACGTGTTTGCTATGTGCTAAGTGCCAGAGAAGATACAAGATAATTAGTCCCTGTCCCAAATGGGGCTTACAGTCTAAGGGGCCAATGAGCTGATCCTATCCTCATTTTTCAAATGAGGAAACAGAGGCAGAGAAAAGTGCAGTGACATGCCCAAAGTCACCCAGCATATAAGCAGTGAAGCTGGAATTAGAACCCAGATCTTCTGACCTCCAGACCTGTGCTCTTTTCATTAGGTCACAGTATTTCCAATCTTAGATGTCATTTGCCGGAAGATGGGTGCTAGACCCCAGTCCCTTTGGCCCCCCGAGAACAGTTCCCAGAAAAGTTTGGGGAAGCTCAAAGGTGGACTAGTAGCCAATGGGGCCTATGGCGGCTCATCTTTCTCCTGGTTTATGAAGTCTGGTGGTGGAGTCTCCCTCAGGGGAGCTTGGGGCTCCTTTGACTCAGGCCACACTGCCGGAAGGATGCTGGAAGGAGGGGAACTCCTAAGAGAGAAGAGAAGGGAGTGGAGATTTAAGAGAAGAGAAGGAATAGAACTTTCTGCAGAGAGGGTCATAGGTTTTCTACAAAAACACTGATGCCATGTTTCCCCACTGTTCAGGAACTCTAGTCGATGCCCATCCACCTCCACATCAACAGAAACTCCTTACCATCGGCTTTAAAGTACTCCATCACCTTACCCCCTCCTACCTCACCTCGCTGCTCTCCTACTACAGCTCAACCCACACACTTCACTCCTCTAATGCCAGCCTTCTCATTCTACCACAATCTTGCCTATCTTGTCGCTGACCTATTGCTCACATCCTGCCTCTAGCCTAGAACCACCTCCCTCTTCATATCTGGCAGACAGTTACTATGCCCTGCTTCAAAGCCTTATTGAAGGCTCATCTTCTCCAAGAAGTCTTCCCTGACTAAGCCCTCCTTTCCGCTTCTCCCACTCCCTTCTGTGTCATCTTGACTTGCTCCCTTTAGTCATTCCCCCCTCCCAGCCCCACAGCACTTACGTACATATCTGTAATTTTATTTATTTATATTATTTTCTATCTCCCCCTCTAGACTGTAAGCTCACTGTGGACAGGGAATGTGTCTGTTGTATTGTTATATATTCCCAAACGCTTTGTACAGTGCTCTGCAAACAATAAGCGCTCAATAAATACGATTGACTGACTGACAAGTGGCAGAAGTCTCAGTGTCTCAACAGGCTATCGGCTAATTCACCAGTTGTGGACTGCATGGGGAAGACTAGGGCTTTGTTTCCAGCCAGCTGGTAATGCAAAATGTGTGGTAGCCTAGTTGATCGGTCATTCAGGTGGTGTGCAGGGCACCGTGGCTCTGGGCTGGAGAAGTTGAACCGACTTTGGGGTGCGTGACATATTGTAAAATATGTTTTTCTTTTCCCGGTTAGGTGGGGATTTAGCTTCCTCTTGCCTTGCAGTCAATGCTCAGCTTTAATCCCTGGTTTTCAGCCTGCAATGCATCCCACAGCCTAACCTGAAAAACGACTTCTTTCTCTATTCATGGCAATTTGCTGCCTTGAAACAGAATAATCAGCTCATTCAGCCTTTAGCCAAAAGCAACTTCCCAGGCTCTCTCTCCATCATCATCACCTCCTCCTCCTCCCAAATGAGAGAAGAAACCCAGTTTTTGGCAGCATCCCTTACCCAGGGCCTAGGAAAATGGAAAAATCTACTCCTTCAGGATCCTTCATTGTTTTCCCTGACTTTGAACCAGGATCCCCTCTCCTTTTCTGTTCAAAGTTGCACTGGCAATATTAATTTTTTCATTCAGTCGTATTTATTGAGTGCTTACTGTGTGCAGAGCACTGTACTAAGCACTTAGGAAGTACAAGTTGGCAACATATAGAGACGGTCCCTATACAACAACAGGCTCACGGTCTAGAAGACTTTGCAGTGGAGGATGAAGCATCTTCCCTGTCTTTGCCATATATATATACACACATACATACACACATGTATTTATACACACACATGCACACGCATATATGTCCTCAGTAGATGCACTGCTTTTCCATGTCCTGTACTGCACAGCTCCTTTTGCTGTGCAAGTGTGATCTCATCAAGCAAGTATTCCAGTGGTGTGGGATCAGGGTGAAATGTGCTGGATTTGTAGATGTGGTGTTGTGAACAAGGAGCCATATAATACACAACGGGGAGAATGGGTAGGATAAAATGGATAATAATAGTAATAATGATGGTACTTGGGTGGCTCAATGGAAAAGAGGACAGGCTTTGAAGTCAGAGGTCATGGGTTCAAATCCCGGCTCTGCCAATTGTCAGCTGTATGACTTTGGGCAAGTCACTTAACTTCTCTGGGCCTCAGTTCCCTCACCTGTAGGATGGGGATGAAGAGTGTGAGCCCCCCTTGGGACATCCTGATCACCTTGTAACCTCCCCAGCGCTTAGAACAGTGCTTTGCACATAGTAAGCACTTAATAAATGCTATTATTATTATTATTTGTTTGCTAGGCACTTACCACGTGCCAGGCACCATTCGAAGAGCTGGGGTGGAAACCAGCAAATTGGGTTGGACCCTCTCCCTATCATCATCAATCGTATTTATTGAGCGCTTACTGTGTGCAGAGCACTGTACTAAGTGCTTGGGAAGTACAAATTGGCAACATATAGAGACAGTTCCTACCCAACAGTGGGCTCACAGTCTAAAAGGGGGAGACAGAGAACAAAACCAAACATACTAACAAAATAAAATAAATAGAATAGCTATGTACAAGTAAAATAAATAAATAAATAGAGTAATAAATTTGTACAAACATATATCCACATATACAGGTGCTGTGGGGAAGGGAAGGAGGTACGATGCGGGGGATGGAGAGGGGGACGAGGGGGAGAGGAAGGAAGGAGCTCAGTGTGGGAAGGCCTCCTGGAGGAGGTGAGCTCTCAGCAGGGCCTTGAAGGGAGGAAGAGAGCTAGCTTGGCGGATGGGCAGAGGGAGGGCATTCCAGGGGCTCACAGTCTCCATCCCCATTTTGCAGATGAGGGAACTGAGGCACAGAGGAGTTGAGTGACTCACCCAAGGTCATGCAGCAGACAAATGGCAGCAAACCTTGTGACTCCCTGGCCCATGCCCTAACCCTATGCAGCAGACAAATGGCAGCAAACCTTGTGACTCCCTGGCCCGTGCCCTATCCCTATGCCATACTGCTTATCTATCGATGGTTATCGATTGATCCCTGCTATGTACTGAGCGCTCGCTTGCTTTGTGGAGAGCCCTGCACAAAACGCTCAGGAGGGTACACTACAAGAGAGTTGGTAGATGGGACCCCTTCCCACAAGGAGTTTAGAGGAGGAGTTGCGCGTTAAAAACAGATTATTGGATTGGTTTCATCACACCCCACAGACAAACGTTTTCAGTCCATGCCTGCCAATGACAAAGTAGGAAATCATCTTTCGGAGGCGTGAAGATGGAGCCATCTAGTCTCGGCTTGCTACCGCTTCAGCAGAACCCTTTCATTTTGGCCTCATAATGGCTTCTGCTTAGTTACTCGGTTTTATGAAGAAAAATTGGATCTGGCACCTGCAGTATTGGGGAACATCCAGCTCCTCAATTTTACTCGCTTTTGGCCCCCTACACATCCGCCATACACCCTCTGGCCTGGAATCCCCCCCCCCCCGCCCCCCATCCGCCAAGCTAGCTCTCTTCCTCCCTTCAAGGCCCTACTGAGAGCTCACCTCCTCCAGAAGGCCTTCCCAGACTGAGCCCCCTCCTTCCTCTCCCCTCCTCCCCCTGTCCATCCCTCCCACCTTACCACCTTCCCTTCCCCACAGCACCTGTATATATGTATATATGTTTGTACGTATTTATTACTCTATTTTATTTGTACATATCTATTGTATTTATTTTATTTTATTAATATATTTGGTTTTGTTCTCTGTCACCCCCTCCTAGACTGTGAGCCCACTGTTGGGTAGGGACCGTCTATATGTGTTGCCAACTTGTACTTCCCAAGCGCTTAGTACAGTTCTCTGCACACAGTAAGCGCTCAATAAATACGACTGATTGATTGGAAGAGTACAATACAACAATAGACAGACACATTCCCGGCCACAAAGAGCTTACAGTCCAGAGGAGGGGAGACAGACATAAATACAAATAGAGAAAGTACAGATATGTATATAAGTGCTGTGGGGCTGGGAGTGGGGGTGAACAAAGGGAGCAAATCAGGGTGATGCAGAAGGGAGTGGGAGAAGAGGAAGTGGGGGCTTAGTCTGGGAAGGCCTTTTGGAGGAGATGTGCCTTGTGTGACCTTGGGCAAGTCGCTTAACTTCTCTGTGCCTCAGTTATCCTGTTCTTCCTCCTGCTTAGACTGTAAGCCCCATGAAGGACAGAGACTATGTCCAACCTAACTAGCTTGTATCAGTGCTTAGAACACATGCTTAACAAATACCAATTAAAAAAAAAATTGAACACTTACCATTTGAAGAGCACTGTATTAAGCACAATGCCTATGCTTAAAGTTGTCTTTTCTCCCTCCCTTCCTCTCCACTCCACCATTTTGGAGGGACTAATAGTAGATGCATTTGTTATTGAGTGACAAGCTAGCTGCTGGGGGAAGTTCAGAATGAAGAAGTGACATTTTCCCGCCTTCAAGGAGCTGAACTTCTAATGGGTCTGCTATCACTTCCCAGCGGCTAAAGGCCTGGGACCTGAGAGAAAGCTTGGACTTGCCCTGGGATGTATCTTCTGCCTACCTGGTTTATCAATTTCCCTCTTCTCTTCATCACACAGCGACCCTTTTCCATCCACCACATCCAGCATGGTGGAGCTGAGCTACAGGGAATATAAGCTCATTTTGGGTAGGGAACGAATCTACGCACTTTGTTTTATCAGACACTCCCAAGCGCTTAGTACAGTCTCTGCACATAGTAAGTGCTCAATAAATACTATTGATTGATTGAATGAATGTACTTTCAAGGTGGATCAACTCCATCTGACACTGGTGGTCCCTTGGCTCTGGGAATTGTCCAGGTTGATGGGCCTAGGGCAGAGGTGGAGCCAAACCGATGACCAGTTCAGGGTCCCTAGTCCTAGAGTTAAGGTATTTGTTAAGCGCTTACTATGTGCCAGGCACTCTGTCTCCCCCTTCTAGACTGTGAGCCCGTTGTTGGGTAGGGACCGTCTCTATGTTGCCAATTTGTACTTCCCAAGCGCTTAGTACAATGCTCTGCATGCAGTAAGTGCTCAATAAATACGACTGAATGAATGAATACAGGCAAACTGAGTTGGACGCGATCCCAATCCCACTTGGGGTTCACAGTCTTCACCCCCCATTTTACAGATGAGGTAACTGAGGCGCAGGGAAGTGAAGTGATTTGCCCAAGGTCACACAGCAGATGAGTGGCAGAGCTGGGATTAGAACCCATGAACTTCTGACTTCAAGGTCCGTGCTCTAAGGGACAGTAAGTGACAGTGACAAAGCTCCCAAGTCCCTAGTTTACGTATGGGGAGAAGGACAACCCCTCCCTTCCTCCCGCTGATTCATGCTCTGCCAACTTGAAAGGCTGTTCAGAAGTCTTTCAGCCGTGCAGGACAAGGACTTCCACCCTGAGAACGTCGTGCTTGAGCAAACCTGTTCACAGACTGATTCTCGCTGCGCCTGGGTGAGAACTTCCTTGGTGTCCCAAGAATGGGCCAAGGAGACAGAGAGCATAGGTCTGACAGTGAGGGGGCTAGGGACCTTCCCTGGGAAACTCACCTATTAGCTGGGAGCCAGGGGATTGGTGGGGGCCACTGTCAGACACAGGAGACCCCGGGAAAAGCAGGCTCTGAGAGGGACTCAGTCACTGGAAAGAGGAATTGGCTTGCCTGACATTAGGGGGTGTTTAACAATGAGGATTGGGTTGGAGTTTCTGCCTGCAGCCCAGAGAATTGGGGATTTTCTGAAAGAATGAGCAGGTGGTGGGGAGGAGCAGATTTTCTATCAGGTGAAGAAGAAGGGTCAGAGTTAAGGGCAGGAGATCCTGGGGTACCAGGCTTCAGAGGAGCACTCATCCCATACTCCACTTATAGCCACTCAGCATGGCTTAGTGGACAAGAGCACAGGCCTGAAAGTCTGAAAGACCTGGGTTCTAATCCCAGCCCTGCCACTTACCTGCAATGTGATCTTGGGCAAGTCACTTCACTTCTCAGGGCCTCAGTTACCTCATCTGTAAAATGGGGATTAAGATAGTGAGCCCCATATTGGACAGGGACTGTGTCCAAATTGACATCTACTGAAGCACTACTTAGAACAGTGCTTGGCACATAGTAAGAGCTTAACAATACCATTATTATTATTATTAACTCTCCTTCCAACAGCTGAAATGGAGAATCCAAACAGTTGGCTTTCCCTTGGAAAGTTGGCAGCATGAACCTGCCTAGCCAGTTGGGCATGAAATTTAGGGGCTGGGGGAGAGAGAAAGGTGAATTTAGAGCATCAGTGCCCACTCTGTAGCAGAAAGAAGGCAAGTGATTGTGAGACTGTAGTTAGCAGTAGACTCTGCTACCAATCTGGAGCACCTAAGAGAAGAGATTCCTCTACCATACACTCAAAGTGGGCAGGGAATGTGTGTCTGTTTATTCTTGTATTGAGCTCTCTCAAGCCCTTAGTACAGTGCTCTGCACACACACTAAGCGCTCAATAAATATGATTGAATGAATGATCTGGGGACTTGAGATTTGGCAATGGGGGAAGTGAGTTCAAGAGCAGGTAGCTTAGAAGGCCTTTGGTCATGCTCAGGCCCTCCCTGATTTAATTTTTTTTAAATGGAATTTAAGTGCTTATGGTATCAGGCAGTATTCTAAGAGCTGGGGTAGATACAAGCTGTCCCACATGGGGCTCACAGTCTTAACCCCCATTTTCCAGATGAGGTAAGTGAGGCCCAGAGAAGTTAAGTGACTTGCTCAAAAGCACACAGCAGACAAGTGGAAGAGCTGGGATGAGAACCCAGGTCCTCTGACTCCTAGGCCACACTGCTTCTCACACCCTCTTGCCACACCCTCTTTCAGTGTGATTGATGCAGGGGGTTTTGCCTTGGACTTTCTGAAGATAAAGATAGATGGAGGGAGGCTCTTTCTTCCACTGTATCCTATAATAGAGGTAATGGCATTTATCGTTGTTAATAATAATATTATTAATATTATTATTTTTAATAATAACTGTGGTATTGTTAAGTGCTTACTATGTGCCAGGCACTGTGCTAATCGCTGGGGGTGGGTACAAGCAAATTGGTTGGACACAGTCTCTGTCCCACGTGGGGCTCACAATCTCAATCCCTATTTTACAGATGAGGTAATTGAGGCCCAGATAAGTGAAGTGACTTGCCCAAAGTCACCCAGCCAACAAATGGTGGAGTCAAGATTAGAACCCATGACCTTCTGCCTCTTGGGCCTGTGCTGTATCAGCTACACATGAGTGTCTACTGTGGGCAATGGTCTACAAACCACTTGAGCAAGCACAACAGAAACACAAGAAACACTCCCTCCCAACAAGGGGCTTACATTCTGATGAAGCTTTGTAGGGAATTGTATTGCTTGTGAAGGAAACGAAGTCACTGCCTCTGTATCAAGGAAAAACTACTCCCCAGAGGAGAGTAAATTCTTGTTCTCTGAGTTCTGCTAAGAAATAGAAGAATTTGCAGCAGGTGGGATGTATGTTAGAAGGAAGGACCGGTTTGTAGTGAGGATTGTTCAGTATGGGAACTGTTTCCTGAATGGTCATTTGTCTAATGAGGCTCAGATACAAGAAAAAGTCTTGGAATAGGTGTTCTGGGGGGGAAGACACCCGCAGTCTGTGCTGTCTGCTGTTTCTTTGGTCACCCACAACCCTGAGGCACTAGGCATCTTCTGGCATCTTCTTTAGGTCTGGCTGGTCACCCCTCCACCTCCTAAATGCCTGTGCTTTGGCCACCATGGCCACCTCCACCCCAAAGAAAGCCCACTTGTCTCCAGGCTGGTGGAGGTCACTGGTGTTCTAGGTTGGAATTTTTTGAACTTTCTGCTCCGGTTCACCCCGACCTGGGGCCCAGGCATTTTTACGAGACAGGATCCCCCTCCAGATAGCTAACCCCTTTGAGGTCCTGGCCTCCTCCTCCTGAATCAAGGATCTGACTTTGAGGAATGTTTCTCCCTTGAAACTGGATAACTAGTGGGGTTGGAGAAATTGGTAGCCAGCACAGGTTCCCATCTTGTGGAGGCAGTGAAGGCTACGGCCCTCTCAGCTGTTAAAACTGAACTCCCAGCCTTGCTCAGCCCAGACCTCTGATAAGACCCGAGTGTTTTTTATTAGGGCTGAAGAGATCCAAAATGGCAGCTTTGAAACCTGCCCTTCCGAAGCCCCACCGCACTCCTAAAATCACTGTCCCCTTTTTTCCCTCACACTCAAAATAAAAAATTGGTAAGGAGGACGGAAGACCCATAACCTGATGAGAAGCAGTCCATTTTGCCCTCCATGGTTGAGGCACGGACTCTGATGGAGACAGGGGACTGGGTGCAGTGACCTCTTGAGACTCCTTCTCCTCCAAGATTCCAGGATGTTGAGGGCCAGGCTGAGCTACTGGGTTTGGGGTTGGGGGGGAGGGGGCAGGTGGCGGGGGCAATGAAGAGAGTTTCTTTGAGTAAATGGCAAGGAGAGAGTAGGGATGTTTCCATGGCTAATGGGACCTGACCCTCGACTTTCAGAGTCTTTGTGGACGACTTCTGCAGATGGGCTGGTCAAGCTGCGGATGGACCACACCTGCTCCCACACCCCCATCACCGTCCACCAGATGTTCAAAGAGGCGGTGGAGAAGTACAGCTCTCTGAATGCCCTGGGCAGCAAGCGCAATGGCATGTGGGAAAAAGTCACCTATTCCCAGTACTACCTGCTCTCCCGGAAAGCCGCCAAGAGCTTCTTGCAGGTGAGTGAGAAGGTGAAGCGGTCCCTGGCCTGGAACTCGAAAGCCTCTAAGGAGAGTGGGCCCTCACTGAGCCTGGGTGCGGCGCTCAGTCCCCTCCCTCAAATCGAGACCGAGGTCCCTTCCTGAGGCCCGGGATTAGAGACCTCGGCAGGGAGATGGCCGGCCCAGCACCATTTCTCTTCCTGTGGGTCAGGCCGACTTTCCCAAGGTGCTCCGATTTCCTTCTCTGGGATCTTAGGAAGCGCTGGATCGACCCCAGCTGACTCTTTGTGTGGCCCTCAGGAAAAGAGCTTTGATGGCCCTGGGACCTGATGGGACTCCCATCCCATTAAAGAGGTGTGTTCCTCAAAACAGGCACCGGGGTCCTTAAACCCATATGAGAATCTCAGAGATGTAGGATGGATTAGGTGCCATCCTGGTTAGAGGTAGGGAGATGGACTAGATGATCTCTCAAGGGTAGAGTAGCAGTGTGGCCTAGTGGATAGAGCCCAGGCTAGGGAGTCAGAAGAAACTGGGTTCTAATTCCAGCTCTGCCACTTGTCTGCTGCATGATCTTGGGCGAGCCACTTAACTTCTCTGGGCTTCAGTCACCTCGTGTAGAACTGGGATTAAGATTGTGAGCCCCATATCCAACCTGATTATCTTGTATTTAACCCAGTGCCTAGCACTTAACAAATACCATTTAGGAAAAAAACAAAGGTTCTTCCGATATGAAGAGACTTTGAGTCCATGACTCCTCCAAATTCTGAAATGAGGGATCAGGTCTGGGCTGCATCCTTGGCTCTGAAGCAGAACCGGAGAAGCAGGTGCGGACGGTGAGAATAGCCAAGAAGCACTTGCGGAGGGACGGTTCTAGAGGACGAGCCAGTTTCTTTGTTCTTGCTCCTCTCTCCCCAGTGAGTTAAAGGATCTACCCTTATTAAGCCCTCTTTTTCCCAGCTCGCATTTCTTCTGCGTGATCTATGCACTTCAATCTGGAACTTTTTGACATCCAACCCAGCCCCACAGCACTTGTGCACAAATCTTTAAATTATATATTATCGATTACCTATTTATTCCTATTAATGTCCATCTCCCCCTCTGGACTGTAAGCTCATTATTGGCAGGGGATGTTTCTGCTAATGCTGTTGTTTTGTACTCTCCCAAGTGCTTAGTACAGTGCTCTGCACATAATAAAGACTCAATAAATATCTATCGATTGCTTAATTGGCAGTCTGCAGGATCCCAGAGCTGTGGCATGGCCATCTACTAGTCAGCTGAAAGGATGCAAATTGGATTTGTTTGCTGAAGGAGCCACAGGAAAAAAAAAATCTTGGCTGCAGCTGAAACAGCTGGAGCCCTGTGCACCTAGAGGCTGTTGCTGTTTGGGGGGAGGGAGAGGGCACATGTCAGGTGGCTGCTGGCCTTTGATTAGGCATTTGAAGGGAATGGGTTTCTGGCGGGCATGGGGTGGTAGGTGGCTTGGGCT
The DNA here is from genome assembly GCF_015852505.1 of Tachyglossus aculeatus. Taxonomy (NCBI): domain Eukaryota; kingdom Metazoa; phylum Chordata; class Mammalia; order Monotremata; family Tachyglossidae; genus Tachyglossus; species Tachyglossus aculeatus. The sequence goes on along the minus strand of NC_052091.1, from coordinate 12,139,160 downwards.
GGAGGCAGTAGCTTTCCATCCCTGAATGCGTGACCTTTCACCTCTGCCCTCTGGAGCTCGGGCTGGAGCGAATCCACAGCGTCGCCATCCTCGGCTTCAACTCCCCGGAGTGGTTCATCTCAGCAGTGGGCACCGTGTTCGCTGGGTAAGTGTCCCGCTCGTTGGGATGCACTCAAACCTCCCCTTTTAAAGAGTAGAGAGAAAGTAGAGCTGTCTGGTCCTCCTCCCCCCTGCAGAGCTGAGGTTCTGTCTTTAAGGCGTGGTAAGGCAGGTCTGAGGCACACCTTCCCTCCCCACCCCCATTACAATCACAGCACTTACTGAGTGCCTACTTTGTGCAGAGCACTCCGCTAGGGACCTGAGGGCGGGCACGAGAAGTTGAAGTCATTCCATGCCCTCAAAGAGTTCCTAATAATAATAATAATAATAATAGCATTTTCCTAATAATAATAATGGCATTTGTTAAGTGCTTACTACGTGCAAAGCACTGTTCTAAGTGCTGGGCGGGGGATACAAGGTGATCAGGTTGTCCCACGTGAGGTTCACAGTCTTAATCCCCATTTTACAGACGAAGTCACTGAGGCTCCGAGAAGTTAAGTGATTTGCCCATAGTCACACAGCAGACAGGTGGCAGAGCCGGGATTCAAACCCAAGACCTCTGACTCCAAAGCCCATGCTCTTTCCACTGAGCCATGATGCTTCTTCTTCTAATCTACTCTAGCAGATGGCACTCTGCCGAGGTTCCAGCAGGGAAGGATCCTGTTCTGGGAACGGGACTTCCAGTCCAAAGGCAGGGAGCTGGAGACTGGAAAAGCCCTACCCACCGACACCTCCTTCACGTCCTGACTCTGTCTTGGACTTCCCTCCCCCTTAATATCTTCTGACCACCACTCTTCCCTCCCTCAAAGCCTCATTAAAATCAACGACTCCTCCAAGAGACTCCCCTCCCTCAAAGCTTCATTAAAATCGACTCCTCCAAGAGACCTTTCCTGACTAAGCCCTCATTTCCCCTGCACCTTTATTCATCAAACCTTCAGCCCACCATCAGCCCAACAGCACTTAACGTCCATATCTGTAATTTATTTCTATTAATGTCTATCTCCCCCTCTAGACTGTGAGCTCCTTTGTGGGACAGGAACATTTCTTCTACGTCTGTTATATTGCACTTTCCCCAGTGCTTAGTACAGTGCTCTGCACACAATAAGCACTCACTAAATAAAATTGATTCTCTAATGGTTGACAGCCCCTTCCCGTCAGCATCTATGTGGTAACAGGCCACTGAGCCTTGAGCTGGAACCAAGAGCAGGTCAAGGGGTCTGATTGTAATGTATCTACCCCAGCGCTCAGCACAAGGCTTGGTACAGAGTAATAATAATAATGATGATGGCATTTGTTAAGCGCTTACTATGTGCAAAGCACTGTTCTAAGCACTGGGGGGGATAGAAGGTGATCAGGTTGTCCCAGGTGGGGCTCACAGTTTTAATCCCCATTTTACAGATGAGGTAACTGAGGCTCAGAGAAGTTAAGTGACTTGCCCAAGGTCACACAACAGACATGTAGCAGAGCCGGGATTAGAACCCATGACCTCAGACTCCCAAGCCCGTGCTCTTTCCACTGAGCCACGCTGCACTTTTTCAAATACCACGGTTGTTATTATCACTATTAGTGCTAGGGGTTAACATCCTGGGCTTCTTCAACCAGGGCCTGGCCCCTTTCCAAGTGCGTTTGGGTGTCAGATATGAACAACCTGGGGATCATTACATTATTTATAAGACTTGGATGTTAGAACTGGTTTGATGGCTTGGTGGAGGAGCATTACTGCCGAGTCCAGAGGAATCGGCTCTGTAGGGCTTCCTTTATCTCTTTGTTTCCATCAGGAAGGCAGGGAGAGAGGTGGGAAGGGAGCCCAGGGAGACTTCAGGGCCTGGGAGGGGACCGAGAGTAAAGGAAACACAGTAACGGGCCCTAATCCATAGTCTGTGACCTTTCCACAGGCCAAGCCCGAGCCCAGGTCCCGCTTCCAGCCCCAGGGTGTACGGTAACCTGCCACAAGGCCGCCCACAGTCCTTCCCCTTACACTTGCAAAGATTTCCATCTCTTGGCTGCCGCTTGGTTGGATGGAGTGGCTCCATGGGGCTCACTATTTTGGGGATTTCCAAAGGCAGAGAATCCCATCCAGTTAGCTGAGGAGTCTCAGCCAAAAATTTTTGTTCGTTTGTCTTCTTTTATTAGAGTGGAAACTTCTTGTGGGCAGGGAATGTGTCACTTCTTTATCCTGTACTTCCCAAACGCTTAGTATAGTGCATCATACCAAGTGACTGCCCAGTACATACTACCAGTACTGCTCATCAAAGAGATGTTGGGCCCAGTTGGAAGGGGTCCAGACTCTTGGGACTCTTCTGTCAACTCCACCCTGCTCTCATCAAGGAGGCAGGTAGGGCGGACCAAGGGGTAAAGAAAGTAAGAGCTGATTGTAAGACTCATACGTTATATTTAATAAACAGCCTTTTGATGAGAGAGAAGGAAAATACTGGGTGGTTGTCAGCCTCCCAAACCTCCAAACGGGCCTGTGTTCTGGGACTTTGGGAAGGGTGGTTGTTTCTGCCTCCAAGTTTTCAACCAGACTGTGACTCCTTTGCCTTGGGGAGAGTAAGCGGGAGGGTCAGGGGGCGACGCGCGAGGGGGCAATATGCGAGGGGGGGATGCAGGAGGGCCAACTCTGCCTACCAAGACCGGTGTTCCGCATCACAAAATCTGTTTCTTTGTATCGTCGCAGTGGGATTGTCACAGGGATCTACACCACCAGCTCTCCAGAGGCCTGTCAGTACATCGCTCAGGACTGTCGAGCCAATGTCATTCTGGTGGACACGCAGAAGCAGCTGGAGAAGATAATGAAGGTATGAGGTGGGACTGAGGGCAGACCCGTGGCCTGGGATCCCACCTCTGCTTCTGTGGGTCCAGATCTCACATCTCGGGTCCCTGCTCCTGGAGAGGAATTCTGGAGAAGAAAGTCCCACCTAGTGGTGTCACAAGATTCTGGGGGACCAAACACGAAACTTCTCATTTACAACCCTCTGGACCAGAAGAGAAAATTACTTGTATTTCAGAATCCGAACCCCTGTATCAAATGCTTAGTCCTGTGGTTTTAGGATTTTCTTTGTTTGGGCCATGGCCGAGGGGCGGTCTCTCACAGTGATTCAAAGTATTAACATCCAAGTGTTGAGGGAATTGACATTCACGCAGGCTGCAATCTATTCCTTTTCTATCTCAAGTTCCACTCACGAAATTGAGTCTTCGAGCTCTCTCTTCCCTTCGTTCTGAAGCTCAAGCCCGTTTCTGTCTAGTTAGATATGATTCCAAGATAGAAGGGGCAGAACCTGTTTGAAAAGAGAGGAGCAGAGTGGCTTAGGGGAAAGACCAAGGGAATCAGAGGACCTGGGTTCTAATCCTGGCTTTGCCACCTTTCCACTGTTTGATCTTGGGCAAGTCACTTAAGTTCTCTGTACCTCAGTTTCCTCGTCTGTAAAATGGGTATTAAATACCTGTTCTCCCTCCTACTCAAAGGGACTGTGTCCAACCTGATTAATTTGTATCTACCCCATTACTTAGAACAGTCCTTGACACATAGTAAGCACTTAACAAATGTCCTGATTCTAATTATTATCATAGTTTCCTAGAGTGCCGTATGCACTAAAGCGCCTGGGAGTGTATAGTAGAGGAGAAAGACTCCATCTCTGTTCTCAAACAGTTTACATTCTAACTGCAGAGCTTACAGTCTAACGTAGGGTTGAAAGGTCATTTAAAGTATATAACCCAAACTGAAAGGCAATCACAGCCCATCTCGCAATTCCTCTCCCCTCACCCCACAATCGAAGATCAGAAGTAGACATTAAAATCAATGAAGCCAGTCCTCCCTATGCCTACCTCTTAACTTTAGTGTCCATCTCCCCTGTTAGACTGTAAAATTTTTGAGGGCAGGGAGTGTCTGTATTATTCTTATTGTCTTCCCCAAATTGCTGAGTACAGTGCTAGGCACAGAGTTGTTGCTCAATAAATACTATTGATAAATTGCTATAATAATCTCCCAAATGTTCAGCTCTTCCCTTCTTCACTCTGAAGCTCAGGGCCCTCTCTGTCAAGTTAGATATGATTCAGTATGTCAGTAGTATTAACTGACCTAACCCATTTTGACCAAGACTCACTCCAGGGAAGTAGTGATGTTCAAGGGTGAATGACAAACTGTATAATAATGGGTAAAGCATTAATGGAACAAAATACTTTAGTTTTAAAAGTTTATCAGGTGGCATTTTCTTTTTTAACCCCACAGATCTGGAAAAACTTACCACACTTGAAGGCGGTTGTGATGTACAGGGAGTCAATGCCAGAGAAAATTCCAAATGTGTACACGGTATGTGAGTCTGACCCGGAGGTCAACAGCTTTGGCTCCAGGAGACTGGAAATCCTCACTGCTTGGCCACTCGCTGTCAATATTTGGCTGCCCAGAGCAACAACATCTTCAGCCTGTATGAACCGACCTCTCCGATTGCAGAAGGGGAGGGAGCAGGGCTGTTGAGGAGAGCCAGGCAGACTGTCTTTTCCCAGGAGCTTCTCAACTGTTCCTGCAAGGAAATTGATCTGATAATCCCAGATTGGATGGCCCTGCCTCCCCCAGGAGATGCGCAGGAGCCTGGCCGTTGCCTTGCCACAGGCGTGACACACTTGAGTTAAATCACTTGAGTGAGCCGGCCTCGGCGTCCCTTCTGAGCTCTAAGGGAATGTGGACGGGATGAGCTTTGGATTGACTTTTTATCCCTCATCCTGGGGGGAAATTACGAAGGGAGTGTCATGGAGAGCCTTTCCAGTGTTGAGGCGGGTAGGGGAAAGGAGAGAAACCAGCTGCCACTCTTTGGGGACAACAGTGATGTCAATGTGCTTATGAGTCACTCCCAGTGGGAGCCAGATGCAGTCAGGACTGGATCTCCATGGCACTTCTAGTGTTGCTGACCCCTGAGAGATTTAATTAATTAATGAACTAATTAATTGGATGGTTTAGTTTATAGGCTGGCTTTTGCATAGTAGGCTAGTTTGGACTTTTAGATCCCCCTGGTTTCTCAGAGTGAGACCAGGGCACAGAAGAGGCCAATGATCACGGAGGGTTGGGACAGGGGAGGCCCACGTGTGTTGGAAATCGACAAGCTGCACTCGATTCTGCCAGAACACATGTTTTCACTACACATCTTGGCAAGGACATGACTGACAGAGTGTGGGGATATTGTTCTAACAATACATGCCTGTCTGGATTCAGCACAGAGTATTTTTTTTCCCATTCATCTGAATTAAATGAGGACTTATCCAAGGGAAGATGTCAAGTGACCTTTTGTCATAAATCCTGGGCCCGTAACATGACACGTCTGCCTTTCTGGATTTTTTTCCTTCTGGATCAGCCCCACATTTTGCTTGCTTTGCTCTTTCCACTAGTCACCCCTTTCACCTGATTTCTGTTTTCCCCGTTAGATGGACGAATTCATGGAGCTGGGGACCGAGATCCCAGATTCTACCCTGGATGACATCATCGACTCCCAAAAGCCCAATCAGTGCTGTGTGCTCATCTACACATCGGGTACCACTGGCAGTCCCAAAGGCGTGATGCTGAGCCAGGACAATGTAGGTGTCTGGCTGGCTCCTGGGCGCCTCTGGGTTCTAAAGGGATCTCCAAGAAGGAGCATGGATTAGGGACTCTTGGAAGGCTTGGCTCCTCTTCCGGCTCTTCCCCTTCCTCGAGGGTGACTATGAGAGAGGTCCCTCACCTCTCTGGGCCTCCAGTTCCATGTCTGGAAAATAGGGAGTGTTGGGAGGATGATCGAGAGGCCTGAGAAATAAGTTGTGAAGGGCTTAGGAATCCTTAAAAAGATGATGTTCCGTTTAGCACAAGCATCTCACGGTGCTCTGCTGAAGCAGATGGGTAGGGTCTCCCATTGAGAATGTTGGGTGGGCCCCGTACCTCTGCAGATGAATTGATTAAGTTGCTGGGTTGCCCCATGTAACTCAGGCCCTGGAGTCCCTACCAGTCGCATTCCAGCTAGGGCATGGAGGGCAGTGAATGAGTAGGCCAGCAAGGGAAGTCGCAGCACTATCTCCAACTAGACTACTTCTGGACTGTAAGCTTGTTGTGGGCAGGGACTATGCCTGCTTATTGTTGTATTGTGCTTTCCCAAGTGCTTAGTACAGTGCTCTGCACACAGCAAGCACTCAATAAATACGATCGAATGGATGACATGGCAACCATGCCACATTCCAGCAGGCGGTTGCCCTTGGTTGCTTCCATGGTCTTTACTGCCCTAATTGGTGAGCTGTTTTTCAGCATTTCTATCGGGTCCACCCATCCCACAGGATACCGTAGGTGGTTCTTCAGTCAGAAAGCTTCGTCCGTGATGGAATAGCCCCAGTGGACCTTATTCCCCTTATCTGTGGAACAGGAAGTCAACCTCTTTTTTTTTTAATGGTATTTGTTAGGTGCTTACTGTGTGCCAGGCACTGTTTTAAGTCCTGGGGTCGATACAAGCTAGTCAGGTTGGACATGGTCCATAATCCACATCAGGCTCACAGTCTGAATCCTCATTTTGCAGATGAGGTCACTGAGGCACCGAGAAGTGAAGTGATTTGCCCAAGGTGACACAGCCGACATGGGACGGAGTCAGGATTAGAACCCAGGTTCTTCTGATTCCCAGGCAACACTGCTTCTCATGTCGAGGCTACTGATTCCCAGAGCCTTGGTCTTTCCATTGGACCAACTACAGGGCCAGTCTCCCCCAAAGTAGGTGCTCAGCTAATGTTGATGATGATGACGTTGAGGAGATGAGGAGGTGTAGTAGGCTCTGGGGGCCAATCTACCTAGACAACTGCAAAAGATGTTTCTGCTTGGAAAATAAATGTATCTTTATCAAAGCTGAGGCAGGAATATGGGGAGGACTCCAGGACTCCGGTTCCTGGGAAGGGTTTGCGAGACAAGCATCGATCAGCCTTTACAAGGATGGCTCCCAAGGAATGTTGGCCACTCTCCCCTTTCCTCTCCCAGATTACTTGGACCGCAAAATTTGGCAGCCGCGCCGGGGACATCCAGCCCGCCGAGGTTCAGCAGGAGGTCGTGGTCAGTTACCTGCCCCTCAGCCACATAGCAGCCCAGATCTATGACCTGTGGACGGGCATCCAGTGGGGAGCGCAAATCTGCTTTGCCGAGCCTGACGCGCTGAAGGTCTGCCTGGGTGGCGGGCGTGGTGGTGGGGGTGGGATGACTCTGACCTTTCCCTGCTGAGATGTCAGCATCCAGGGTGGAGAGGTCGGGGCAGGGAGATTCCTGGAAAACTAATTTTCTGTCAGCCTAGGACTGTCAGGTCTGATTTGACCCCCGGAGCTTCTTAGCTGTCCTAGGACTAATGAGGAGGGGGCAGAGGGAGGGTTTAGCAGAGCAAAATTGATGCCTTTGCTTCACCTGGCTGTGCCTACCGATTGGGTGTGTAAAATCTGGTGATGAGGGGGTGCTGATCTGAGGGGGATGGCAAAAAACACTGCTCCTTCCCTTCCTCCTCCTGGATCAGAAGGGTCCCCTGTCCTGGAGTTAGCAAAAATGCAGCCACGGAAGTAAAAGGCAGAAGGGAGATGGGTGGAGCCTTGGCTTTAGTATTGGATTTGGCATGGAAATATCTAGCAGGGGGAGACCAGCAGAGAGGGGACAGTTCAGGAAGAGAAAGGAGTGAATGGAAAGGAAAAGGAGGTCTTGGGAGGCACCTCCACTCTGAGGATGTAACTCACATATACATATGTATGCATGCACTCACACCCCTGCCCCAGAGTTTACAAGCGAAAGGAAGGTCGGGAGCTGAGGTGGGTGTCTTGGGGTTCCTTCACAAGGAAAATCAAGGGCACAGTTGGCACATCTAGGAGAAGAAGCTTGAACTGTGTGTCTAGATTCATTGAGATCGAGGGCAACCCCCGTCTGCCCAAGATGGTCAGCCACTTCCTGAGGGAACTGGGAGGGGAGCTTGGAGGGTGAAGTGAGTTGGTGTTCTCAATCAGCCTTGCCAGTGTCATGGTGGCAACCCAGTCGACTGCTGTCAGTCATTGACAGACAGTCTGCACTTTCATCTCCTCCCTTCCTTTTTCCCGTGGCTCAGGGAAGCCTGGTGAATACACTGAGAGAAATTGAGCCCACCTCACACATGGGAGTGCCCAGGGTGTGGGAGAAAATCATGGAACGGATCAAAGAGGTGTCTTCCCAGTCTGGATTCATCAAGAGGAAAATGATGCTGTGGGCCATGTCCGTGACCTTAGAAAGAAACCTCAGCTGCTCCAGCAAGTAAGGTCACATGGCGTCTCCCGCTTCTACCATCAGAATAAACAGTGGAGGGGGAAGTGTTTGTGCACTAGCATTCCTGGGTTCTATTCCCATTTTTCAGTATAACCTCATCAGTGTAATCCCTAGACTGTAAGCTAGTTATGGGCAGGGAACGTGTCTACCAACTCTGTCACGCTTCCAAGCACATAGTACAGTATGCACACAGCACTCAATAAATACCACTTATTGATTATAACCTTGGAGATGTTGCTTAACCTCTTTGGGCTTGCTGGGACAGTGGGCTTACACTTGAGCCAAAAGTCCCCGAGGGTCTTCTGAACCTTCTAAATTAGATTCTCACAGAGGGAAGAGTCAGGCTTGTGTTAGTATTCCATTGGTCCTATGCCTCTAGACTGCAAGCTTGTTGTGAGCAGGGAATATATCTGTTTTATTGTACCCTCCCAAGTGCTTAGTAGACCGCTCTGCACACAGTAAGCACTCAATAAATACTGTTGACTGACTGATGGACTGCAACAGACCTGGCAGGATTGAAGTAAAAGAATCAGTGACTGCAAATAACAATCATATTTATCAAATTCTTCCTAGATGTCAAGCCCTGTGTTTAGTGTTTGGGCAGATAAGAGCTAATCAGATCAGTCTCTGTCCCACATCGGGCTCACTGTGTAAAGGCTAGAGAGAGCAGATGCCTTATCCCCATTTTGCAGCTGAGGAAACTGAAGTCCAGAGAGGTTGTGACTTGCCCAAGGTCACACAGCAGGGCAGGGCAGAGTTGGGATTAAAATTTGGGCTTCCTGACTCAAATCAGAAGGACCTGGGTTCTAATCCTGTCTCTACCACTGGTCTGCTGTGTGACCTTGGGCCAGTCATTTCACTTTTATGTACCTGTTACCTCATCTATAAAATGGGGATTAAGACTGTGAGCCCTATATGGGAAATGGACTCTGTCCAACCTGATTAGCTTGGATCTACCCCAGTGCTTAGTACAGTGCCTGGCACATAGTAAACACTCAACAAGTACCATAAAATAAAGGGTCCCTTGCTCTTTCTACTAGGCCACATTGTCTTTGTGTAAAGTGCTAAGTCACAGAGAGCTCCCACATTAACTTTGCTAGCTTTACCAGGGCAGTGCAGAGATGGGCAAGAAACTATTCATTTCCCTATTTATTAATAGTATTACTTCATTCATTCTTTCATTCATTCAGTTGTATTTATTGAGCACTTACTGTGTACAATCTATTGTACTAAGTGCTTGGGAGGACACAATATAACAATAAACGGACACAGTTCCTGCCCAAAATAAGCTTAAAGTCTAGATGGGGAGACAGAAATTAATATAGAGAAATAATATGAAGAAATAACTACATTGCCCAGTGCCTGATTCCTTTTAGGCCTCTCCTTATAGTGTTTCAGTCCACTAATCCTGAGGATCCACTTTGCTTAGTGCAAGCAGATTGGGCGATTAAGAATATCGGATCTGATAATGATGATGATGATGGCATTTATTAAGCGCTTACTATGTGCGAAGCACTGTTCTAAGCACTGGGGGAGGTTACAAGGTGATCATGTTGTCCCAGGGGGGGCTCACAGTCTTAATCCCCATTTTACAGATGAGGGAACTGAGGCACAGAGAAGTGAAGTGACTTGCCCAAAGTCACACAGCTGACAAGTGGCAGAGCCGGGATTTGAACCCCTGACCTCTGACTCCAAAGCCCTGCTCTTTCCACTGAGCCACGCTGCTTCCCCTGATAGGGAAAACTCTCGCTAATATCCCTGTGATCCCTTCGTGTGTGCATGCATGTACCTGGTACAACGTCCTATCCACAGTCAGGTCTCAGTAAAAAAAGCACCGATGGATTACTTTCTCCTTACTTCCCAGTGACCTGAAGCCTTTCATGATGAGATTAGCGGATTATTTGGTCCTGGCCAAGATCCGCAATGCCTTGGGTTTTGCCAATTGCCAGAAGAACTTCTACGGGGCGGCCCCGATGACCACGGAGACACTGCACTTCTTTCTCGGCCTGAACATCCGCCTGTATGCCGGCTACGGGCTCAGCGAATCCTCCGGCCCCCACTTCATGTCCAGCCCCTACAACTACAAGATGTACAGGTAACCCGCCCCAGGAGACCCCCTTTGCCTGCTCACCCGACCCGCTGGGTACCAGGAATCCAGGAGAAAATGGAACGCTGGCCTTGAATCTGTGCCCAGGCTGTAATGAATGGATGAATGCCCCTCCCTCCCCAACTTAATTTCTCCCACTCTTTCCCCTTCATCACATCCCCTTGCCCATCTCTTCCACCTTCCCCATGCCCAGCCTGGTCACATCTTTAGGCCAAGCTTGGAAAGTGGTGTTGGGGGGCCCAACCATATCCTCCCCACCATTCTTGGGGTTTGGTTTCTACTCCACCGTTGGTTTGGGGACGAAGTTGGTTAATAATAATAATAATAATAATGGTATTTGTTAAGCTCTTACTATGTGCCAAGCACTGTTCTGAGCGCTGGGGTAGATGTAATCAGGTTGTCCCATGTGGGGCTCAAAGTCTTAATCCCCATTTTACAGATGAGGTAACTGAGGCACAGAGAAATGAAGTGACTTGGCCAAAGTCACACAGCTGACAAGTGGGGGAGCCGGGATTAGAACCCACAACCTCTGACTCCCAAGCCCAGGCTCTTTCCACTGAGCCTCGCAAAGCCCTGGAACCCGCCATTTGTCTCGCTCTCATTCAAAGCAGCATGGCATTGTGGATAGAACACCGGCCTGGGAGTCAGAAGGTCATGGGTTCTAATCCTAACTTTGCCACTTGTCTGCTGTGTGACCTTGGGCAAGTCACTTCACTTCTCTGGGCCTCAGTTACCTCATCTGTAAAATGGGGATTGAGACTGTGAGCCCCATGTGGGACAGGGACTGTGTCCAACCTGATTTGCTCATATCCACCACGGCGCTTCGTACAGTGCCTGGCACATTGCAAGCACTTAATAAATATAATTATTATTATTAAAGTGGCTTGACATCTGGACCCCTTTCAAGAGCTTTGGGAAGCTGTATGGGCTCACGCATTCTGGGGGAGCTTGGAGTTAAGGTGGTGCTTGATCTGTAGTAGTAGTAATAGTTATAGTATTAGGTGCTTACTGTGTGCAGAGCACTTTACTGTGACAGCTTTTCATCTTTGGGGGACCTGACGGGGGCCCAGACCGTCTTCAGTGGGGTAGCAGGTCCATCTTTTGGAGAAGGGGGTGTCGTTAAATCTTTCCTCCTCCGTCGTGGTCAATACTCCACTGAGGCGTGACTCATGAGAGATCTGCCATTGCTGCCACTTCCTTTCACATACCCGCCCTCCTTCCTCCCCACCCCATGGCAGGCTAAAGGCAGCTCAGAGCCCAAGTCTCTGGCATGGTCTAGTTCCCCACTCCCATCATTGCCCTGGGTGTTGGGCAGCTCTCTGCGTGGGGCAGAAGTCTGGACCCCTGCCACAATGTAAGGAAAGGGATCAGGGGGCAGCTGGGGGCTTGGGCGGGTGATCTATCCTGCCCACCCGGCCTGCCTGCACCGTGGCCGCTGTACCGAATCCTGCTCGCTGGGATGTGTGGAGCTGCCCTAAGTCCTTCCCTGCAGGGCGGTGGGGAGCTTGACTGAGAACCAGGGCTTCATGTTCTCGGGTTTCACTTCTGAAATCCCAGAAGAGGCTGGGCCTCCGGGAACCAAATGAGCTTTCTGCCCAGGAGTTGAGGAAGGACACTGAAAGGAGGGTGCAGATGTGAATACCTGAGCTGGGCGCGGGAAGCCAGGCTGGAGCAGGGATGCCAACAGTTCTAGGAAGGTGGCCCGGGGCCAGCTCGGTGTTTCTGGCTCCTGAGACTCAGGGCCTGAGGCCAAGATGGGAGCAGGCAAGCAAGCCCGTGCAACAGGAGCAGCTCCCATGTCAGGGGTCGGGGGAGACGGGGGAATGTTTCCCCTCCAAATTTTCCCAGGGGAGGGAAGAGGAAACAAGATCAAAGTGGGGGCAGGGGGTGCACTGGGCCTCAGTGGCAGCCAAGGCCCTTAGGATGAGGCTGGTCTGAAGGGCCAGGGGTCTCGGCTGATGTCTGACCCTTTGGAGAGAGGAGAGCGTTGGGCTGGCAGCTTCTCCCAGATGTCCTGGAGAAGTCCTAGAAAAGGGTATGTGGACCCACAGGTCCCTCGTGGGATGGCTCTCAGCAAATGCAAATTCCTGTCTATCCTGGGATGGGTGTGGTGGCCCTGGCCTTACCACAGAGCTGGAGGCAGCAAACAACCTAAGAATGGCCAATATCCCCTCCTGTTCCTTCCACCCTTTTCTCCGTTTTCCCTCCAGACCCTCCCACCCCAACTCTCTCCCTTCCCAGAGTGGTAGCAGATCACAACCACCCACATAAACAAACAAGCCAAAGACAGCAGCCTCCTTCTGGCCTGATTCCCTGTGGGGATGGAAGTCTTTAAAGAGGAACTTGGATCTCAGAGGGGAGAGACAGAGACACACACACTCACACTTTTCATTCAGTGTAGAAGGGGGAGACAGACAACAAAACAAAACACGTGGACAGGTGTCAAGTCATCAGAATAAATAGAATTAAATCTAAATGCACATCATTAACAAAATAAATAGAATAGTAAATATGTACAAGTAAAATAGAGTAATAAATCTGTACAAACATATATACAGGTGCTGTGGGGAGGGGAAGGAGGTAGGGCGGGGCGGATGGGGAGGAGGAGAGGAAAAAAGGGGGCTCAGTCTTTGAAGACTTGAACTTACGTTGCTACTCCTAAGAGCCACTGGAAAACATCTTGGTCATTAACCCAATCTCTTCTCTTCTCCAGTCTCTTTCCACTGGAGAAGCAGAGTGGCTCAGTGGAAAGAGCCCGGGCTTTGGAGTCAGTCAATTGGCTCCTCCAATTGTCAGCTGTGTGACTTTGGGCAAGTCACTTAACTTCTCTGTGCCATAGTTACATCATCTGTAAAATGGGGATTGACTGTTAGCCCACCGTGGGGCAACCTGATCACCTTGTAGCCTCCCCAGCACATAGAACAGTGCTTTGCACATAGCAAGCGCTTAACAAATGCCATTATTATTATTATTATTCATTCAGTTGTATTTATTGAGCAGTTGCTGTGTGCAGAGCACTGTACTAAGCGCTTGGAAAGTACAATTCATCAACACATAGAGACAGTCCCTACCCAACAATGGGCTCACAGTCTAGAAGGAGGAGACAGACAGCAAAACAAAACACGGAGACAGGTGTCAATACCATCAAAATACCATCACTGCCACCCCTGCCCCTGACACACACACCAACCACCCCTGCCCAGAGATGAGGAAAAGGCCAGAAAAGGAGATATTGTAAGACTAAAAGAGCGAAATTCCCAAACAGATAAGACAGAGAGAAGCAACATGGCCTAGTGGAAAGAGCCCAGACCTGGGAATCAGAAGACCTGAGTTCTAATTCTGGCTTTGCCCCATATGGGACATGGAGTGTGTCCAACCTGATTAGCTTGTATCTACCCCAGAGCTCAGCACAGTGTCTGGCACATAGCAAGCACTTAAGGAATGCCACCAACAAAAAAACTTAGTGTGATAAACATGGAGATAGATACAAGGTTTTGATGGGATTGGACACAGTCCCTTTCCCACATGGAGCAGCATGGCTTAGTGGAAAGAGGACAGGTCCAGGAGTCAGAGGACCTGGGTTTAAATCCTGGCCTTGCCACACTGGGCAAGTTGCTTAATTTCTCTTTGCCTCAGTTCCCTCATCTCTAAAATGGGAATTAACTCCTACTCCCTCCTATTTATAACTGTGAGCTCCATGTGGGGCAGGGACTGTATCTAACCTAATTAACTTGTATCCCACCCCATAGGTGGTAAGCTCATTGCGGGCAGGGAATGTGTCTGTTGTTATATCGTACTCTCCCACACCCTTAGTACAGTGTTCAACACACATTAACACACATTCAGCGCTTAGAACAGTGCTTTGCACATAGTGAGCGCTTAATAAATGCCATTATTATTATTATTATTAAGTGCCCAATAAATACGACTGACTGACTGAATGAATGAATATCGTCCCCAGTGCTAAGAAAAGTGCTTGGCATGTAGTAAGTGCTTAACAAGTACCATTATTATTATTAGCTCACTATCTATCTTATCCCCGTGTTACAGATGAGGAAAGTGAGGCCCAGAGAGGCCAAGTAATTTGTCTCTACTCGCATGAAACAATAAATACGATTGAATGATTGAATGAATGAGAGGCTGGTGGCATAACCAGGACTAGGACCAGGCCTCCCAGGCTCTGGCTCCTTCCATTAACCACACTGCCACCTCTGCCCCACTCTGTCCTGCCTTGCCTTGCCACTGGACAAGGTATTCAAGTGGGAACCTTTCAGAAGAATTGGTTTTCCCACTTGGTTCGGACATTGGCCTCTGCTAGCCAGGAATGGTTGCAGGTTGATGTGGATGGGAGGGATTTTTCCTTGGCTTATCGAGCCTGGTACTCCCCGGTGTGCCTTTTAATCCTTCAGCTCCGGGAAGGTGGTCCCCGGCTGCAAAGTCAAGCTGGTGAACCAAGACGCCGATGGCATCGGTGAGATCTGCTTGTGGGGTAGGACCATCTTCATGGGTTATTTAAACATGGAGGAGAAGACGAAAGAAGCGGTGGATGAGGATGGCTGGCTCCACACCGGAGACCTGGGCAAGTTGGACAAGGATGGTTTCCTCTACATCACTGGAAGGCTCAAAGGTAAAACACACCTTGCACCACCACCCAAGGACACTGAGCCCATTTGGTGTATTTGCGATTTGTTTTCAACTTTCTTCCCCTGACACCTCTGTCTCCATTCTGTTCGAGAAGCAGTGTGGCCTAGTGATAAGAGCCAGAGCCTGGAAGCTCTGCCACGTATCTGCTGTTTGATCTGGGGCAAGTCACTTCACTTCTCTGGGCCTTGGGTTCCTCAACTGTAAAATGGGGGTTTAATCTCCTGTGCCTGCTTACTTAGGCTGTGAGCCCCATGTGGG
This sequence comes from Tachyglossus aculeatus, assembly GCF_015852505.1. Taxonomy (NCBI): domain Eukaryota; kingdom Metazoa; phylum Chordata; class Mammalia; order Monotremata; family Tachyglossidae; genus Tachyglossus; species Tachyglossus aculeatus. Next base: position 12,123,786 of record NC_052091.1, on the reverse strand, counting down.
ATGGGGGCTATCTTCAACCTGATTAACTTTATCTACCCCATCTTTTAGAACACTGCTTGACAAATAGTAAGGGCTTAACAAAAATAATAATAGTAATGATAATAATAATAATAACCTTCTCCCTACTTAAACTCTGCCCCCAAGGGACAGGGACAGTGTCTAATTCCCACCTGCTTATTTTTTTATGGTATTTGTTAAGAACTTACTTTGTTCCCAGACACTGTGCTAAGTTCAGAGGTACGTTCAAGATAATCAATCAATCAGTCGTATTTATTGAGCGCTTACTGTGTGCAGAGCACTGTACTAAGCGCTTGGGGAGTACAAGTTGGCAACATGTAGAGACAGTCCCTACCCAACAGTGGGCTCACAGTCTAGAACGGGGAGACAGAGAACAAAACCAAACATATTAACAAAATAAAATAAATAGAATAGATATGTACAAGTAAAATAAATAGAGTAATAAATATGTACAAACATATATACACATATACAGGTGCTGTGGGGAAGGGAAGGAGGTAAGACGGGGGGGATGGAGAGGGTCTTTGTCCCACATGGGGCTCACAGTCTTAATCACAGATGAGGTAAGGCACAGAGAAGTTGTGACTTGCAAAAGGTCATACAGAAGACAGGGAGGAAGCGCTCAATAAATACGATTTAATGAATGAATGAATGACGGGCGGGCCTGGAGGGGAATTGAGACGGGGCCTGAAAAATCTGCTATTAGCCTGTCTTGCCGTCTGGTGGTAATGAGGAGGATTGCCTCGTCCTACTCTCTCCCAGGAAAAGACCAGAGGACTAAGAAAGAGACGTTGTGCTTGGACCCAATAATCATAATAATAGTAGTAATTTTTAAGTGTTTACTATGTGCCAGGGGCTGTTCTAAATGCCGGGGTAGAAACAAGATAATCGGATTGGCTAATAGTCCCTGTCCCACGTAGGGCTCAGAGTCTGAATCATCATTTTATAGATGAATCACCATTTTATTCAATAAATACGATTGATGAGGAGGAGGAAACAGAGGCACAGAGAAACTAAGCGACTTGCCCAAGGTCACACAGCAGAGGCATAAGATAATATAAATACAGATATGTACATAAGTGTTGTGAGGCTGGGCGGGGGGGATTAATAAAAGGAAAACGTCCGAGTGATGCAGAAGGGAGTGGGAGGAGAGGAGAGGAGGGCCCAGTCAGGGGAAAGCCTCTTGGAAGAGATATGCCTTCATTAAAGCTTTAAAAGGGGGGAGAGTAATTGTCTGTCACATATGAGGAGGGAGGATGTTCCAGGCCAGAGTCAGGATGTGGGCAAGAGGTCAGCGGTGAAATAGATGAGATCGAGGTTCAGTGAGAAGGTTAGCATTAGAGGAGCGAAGTTTGTGGACTGGGTTGTAGTAGGAGAGTGGTGAGGTAGGAAGGGGCAAGGTGATTAAGTGCTTTAAAGCTAATGGTGAAGAGGTTTTGTTTGATGCAAAGGTGGATGGGCAACAACTGGAGGTTCTTGAGGAGAGGGGAAATGTAGCCTGAACATCTTTGTAGAAAAATGATCCGGGCAGTAGAGTGAAGTATAGACTGGAGTGGGGAGAGACAGGAAGTTGGGAGATCTGCAAGGAGGCGGGATAAGGTAAATGATTAGATTAACGTGGTAGCAGTTAGGTTGCAGAGGAAAGAGCAGATTTTAGCGATGTTGTGAAGGTCAAATCAACAGGATTTAATGATGGATTGAATATGTGGGTTGAATGAGAGAGACAGGAGTCAAGCATAGTGCCAAAGTTAAGGGCTTATTCATTGTCAGTCATGTTTATGGAGCACTCACTGTGGAAAAAGCACTGTTCTAAGCACTTGGGAGAGTACAATACAACAATAAACAGATTCATTCCCTGCCCACAAGGAGCTTACAGTCTGGGGGTGAGGGGGACAGGAAACTTGTGAGACAGAAGGAATTGGTGGTGCCATCTACAGTGATGGGAAAATGAGGAGGACAGGGTTTGGATGGGAAGATAAGAATTCTGTTTTAGATGTGTTAAGTTTGAGGTGATGGGAAGATCCTCAAGTAGAGATGTCTTGAAGGCAGGAGGAAATATGAGACAGTAGAGAGGGAGAGAGATCAGGGCTGGAGATGGAGATTTGGGGATCATCTGCACAGAGGTGGTAGTTGAAGCCATGGGAGCGAATGAGTTCTCCAAGGGAGTGGGTGTAGATGGAGAATAGAAGGGGACCCAGGACTGAACTGTCGTGCTGCTAGTTTCTCAACTTCAGTCACCGAGTGTGTTTTTGTACTTAGAGTTAATCATTACGGCTGGAGGTGAGAATGTGCCTCCAGTACCCATTGAGGAAGCAGTGAAGATCGAGCTGCCAATTATTAGCAATGCCATGCTGATTGGAGACCAGAAGAAATTCTTATCTATGTTGCTGACTTTAAAGGTACACAGGGTTACTTCCTCCTTATGTTGTGCAACCCAGAATGTTATCAAGTCGTTCATGCCCTAGTGGAAAGAGTCAGAGGATCTGGGTTCTAATCCTGCCTCCATCACTTACCTACTGTGTGACCTTGGGTAAGTCACTTAACTTACTGGACCTCAGTTTCCATATTTGTAAAATGGGGATTGAATAGCTGTTCTCTCTTTTACGTAGACTGTGAGCCCCATGTGAGACAAGGGCTCTGCTCAACCTGATTATCTTGTATGTACCACAGTGCATAGTACAGTGCTTGGCATGTGGTAAGCGCTTAGCAAATACCACCATTATTGTTGTGATTATTGGTAATAAGAATTGAAAAGCCTCTTATGCCAGTATGCATCAAGTCCGTACTTCTTTTTTTTAATGGTATTTGTTAAGCGCTTACTATGTGCCAGGCACCGTACTGAGTGCTGGGACAGATACAAGATAATTAGGTTGGACACAGCCCCTGTCTCACATGGGGCTCACAGTCTTAATCCCCATTTTCCAGATGAGGCAACTGAGGCACAGAGAAGTTAAGTGACTTTCCCAAGGTTTCACAGCAGACAAGTGGCAGAGTGGTTATTAGAACCCAGGTCCTCCAACTCCCAGGCCTGGGCTCCTTCCACTAGGCCACAATGCTTCTCTTCTTCTGTATTTGGAGGTCTATTTCCCACGGCCTCAGAAGAACTAATATTATTGTGAATTTTCCCAAGTAATTGTTGGTCTTTATGAATAAGCTTCTTCTGTGATGAAAATGTTTCCTTGCTCTAGAATGGAAAAACTCTGATCTTTCCTAAGAGAATAGGGCTGTTTTGAGTCTGGGTTCAAGCCTCACATGAGACACTGATTTGCCATAGTACCCTGAGCAAGACATGTAACTTATCGGGATCTGTGGCTCAGAGGACCAGAGTTCTCGTCCCAGCTCTGGCACCGGCCTGCTGGGTGACTTTGGCAAGTCACTTGACTTCTCTGAACCTCAATGTATTCCTATGTAAAGTGAGGCATAATAAATAACGGAATATTGTGAGGTCAAAATGAGATGATGTGAAGGTGTTTAGGGTAAATGAAAGCATTCAACCATCATCGCCAACATCAGTTGTATTTAATGAGCATTTATACGTTCAGAGCACTGCACTAAGTGCTTGGGAGAGTACAGTATAACAGAGTTGGCAGACACATTCCCTGCCCATAACTAGCTTAAATTTTAGCCTCAGTTTCATCTTTAATACAATGGTGAGATGAACCTGGCCTTTTCCATCACTGCAAGGCTGAGAAAATTTAAATTGGATAAGTTGCATGAAAAGTTTTGGATTCCATAGAAATAACACTGGATTTGCAAGATGTTCTATTAGTGCTATGGGGGATAAAATGCAGATTTTAAACCTGCAGTAGTCTTCATCCATCCATTTTCTAAAATTAAATGTATAAAGTTCATAGGTGTGTAAAGAGTAGCAAACGTTTGAACAGATTACAAGCCCCTCTAGGTTGAAAGCTTTTTGTGGGCAGGGAATGTGTTTATTGTTATTTTGTACTCTTCCAAGTGCTTAGTACAATGCTCGATAAATGTGATTGAATGAATAATATTTTTGAATTGTCTCCTGGCACTGATCTCCTGATCTCTTGATGTTTAAGTGTACTCTGGATCCAGATACCTCGGATCCCACGGACATCCTGACGGAGCAGGCTGTCGAGTTCTGCCAGAAAATTGGCAGTAGAGCCACCAGAGTGTCTGAAATCGTAGGAGGGAAAGACGGGGCCGTTTACCAAGCTATTCAAGAGGGCATCGAGAGAGTCAACATGAACGCAGCTGCCCACGCTTATTATATCCAAAAATGGACAATTCTGGAAAGGGATTTCTCCATTTCTGGTGGAGAATTTGGTAGGTTTTCTCTCTTTCTCTCACATCATTTAACCTTACAGCATAAATCGAGCACAATTTTGCAGCAAGTCAACAATTTATTCCTGGTGACTGGCATGCTATTTGGTTTGCTTTACTCCTGTAAGTCAGTTATCAACAAGTGAAACCCTAGATTTAGACATCACTAAATGGAAAATTGGTGGGCGAGGGGGTAAAGGGGTGTTCTGTCCAGACCAGCCTCTTCTGTCCTGATTGAACAAGACTCGGTCTGGATCAGTTCACTCCATCACTTGGAAAACATTCTTCAGTTGGATGGGGCAGTGGCAGACAGGGTTTCTGATTTGGTCTCCTCCTCAGAGAAGTCTGTCTGATCAAGGGCAAGGCCCATCTCCAAGCAGAGATGATTGTCTCCACTCAGACAGAAGCCCCTTCTGGAGACTGTAACGCCTGCATAGCTCCTTTGAATTTCCTGCGGTTCCCATTCTCAAAGGATGGGAAGACAGGCCTGACGATCAGTCTTGCACCAGGCTGGTGTCTGATTTGCCTTGTCAGTTGTTGGTTTGGTTGAAGCTTAAACTGTTTTCCCAGCCTACTCGCTTGTTGCAATATGGCTTAATGGATAGTGGGCTTGGGAGTCAGAGGACCTGGGTTCTAATCCTGGATCCATCATATGTCTGCTGGGCAAATCACATGACTACTCTGGACCTCAGTTACCTCATCTGTAAAATGGGGACTACGAGTGTCAGCCCCATTTGGGGCAGGGACTGTGTCCAACCTGATTAAATTGTATCTACCCCAGTGCTTAGAACAGTGCTTGGTGCAAAATAAGAGCTTAACCAGTACCATTATTATTATTATTTTATTATTTTTGCACTCCATGCTCCAACATGAACTGGGTGGTTGGTGTAAGAGAGTGAATTTGGTACTGCACAAACCACTAGCACTAGAATCAACTGCTTCACACAGGTTCGCCGTCCTGAAGTCCTCGTAACAAGACTGAGGCTCATCAGTTGTTTTAAAACAGGCAACCCTATCACATTTGACGATTGTTTGATCATCAACAGTGTTAGAGAAGCCTACTTTTGACTTGGGATTTAATATTGTACCCTCTTCTAACCTCCCTTGGTTGTTTTCTTTGGAAATAGTTGCCATGGCCTTGCCAGTCATGGTAAAAGTTCCCAGCACCCTTTGCTAAGTGTACTGTTCTCTGAAAATAGTGAAATGTGTGTTTTAAGAACAATAATAATAGTAACTGTGGTTTTTGTTAAGCGCTTACAGTGCCAGGCACTGTACTAAGCTCTGGGGTGGATACAAGTAAGTCAGGTTGGACCCAGTCCCTGATCACAGTCTTGATCCCCGTTTTACAGATGAGGTAATTGAGGTGCACAGAGAAGTGACTTGCCCAAGTTCACACAGCAGACAACTGTCAGAGCTGGGATTAGAACTCATGACCTTCTGATTCCCAGGCCCAGCCTCTATTCTCTATTACTCTATTTATTACTCTATTATTCTATTCTCTATTACTCTATTTATTTATCTTGTACATATCTATTCTATTTATTTTATTTTGTTAGTATGTTTGGTTTTGTTCTCTGTCTCCCCCTTCTAGACTGTGAGCCCGCTGTTGGGTAGGGACTGTCTCTATGTGTTGCCGACTTGTACTTCCCAAGCGCTTAGTACAGTGCTCTGCACATAGTAAGTGCTCAATAAATACGATTGATTGATTGATTGATATTCACTAGGCCATGCTGCTTCCCATGCCATGCTGCTTAAAAGATGCTTGGGAGATTTTATTTCTAATCTCTCCTGTTTCCTTCGGTGCATCTCCTTAGAAGTTATTTTACTGGACAACTTTAAAGTACGCATCCAATTAGACTAGCATGTCAAGGGCAAACCTTGTGCACTCAGTTCCTCTGTAACTCATGTTTTCATTACACAGTTTGAAGAGAACCCAGTGGAAGCGTCAGGGACTGTTCTTCCCACAGCACGAGTCTGTTCTGGTGTTTTTGTGATTGTAGGAGCAAAGGGTTGAGCTTATGCATGTAGCATCTGGCAAGTCGTGATGCTGCTACAATTCCCAGCTCCTGCCTCGGCTGCAATTTTACAAACTTTACTACAATGAAATGATGAGTGGCAAAGGGGTAAAATGTTCTACTTGGGGTAGACAGAACAATAGTATCGATTTAGAAAAACTTTGTTGAGCCTTTGTCAAGTACAGAGCGCTGTACTAAGTGCTCTGGACAGTACGATAAAAGGAGTTTACAGTCTAGTGGAGGAACAGACCCAAAAGTAATTACTGGTAGGTGGAAGAATGGAGAGATGAATAGGTGGATGAATTCATGATTATAATGTTTTGGGTTCTCAATTTTCACCAGCAAAGGGAAGAGTCTTTACCTAGACGGGCTCAGATGAGGATGCAGTGGAATTCCAAGAGGTAGATTTTTATTAAAGTGTCAGAGCTTAGAAGACCCCAAAACTTTAATTCTTTCCACCCTCAGTGGTGACATTTCAACTTTCACCCTGAACAGATGGTGACCTTGGCTCCTTTTTTTTCTTTATGGTATTTAAGTGCTTACTTTGTGCCAGGCACAAAGTGCTGTGGCAGATACAAGCTTATCAGGTTGGACACAGTTCCTGTCCCACATGGAGTTCACAGCCTTAATCCCTACTTTATGTTGAAGTAACTGAGGCCCGGAGAAGGAAAGTGATTTGCCCAAGTTCACACAACGGACAATTGGCAGAACCAGGTGCTTCTGACTCCCAAGCCCTAGCTCTATCCATTAGGCCGCACTGCTTCTCCTTTTGGAGAAATACCTGACAGAGTTGCCCCTGCGAACGCATTCCCCAACTGGAGATGCCCAGATTATCCCACAGACACACCTGCAGCCTGCTACTCTGTAGTCAGCTTTCATTAGCCTGTTTTTGGTTTCTTTTTTAGGCCCCACGATGAAACTGAAGCGACTTGCCGTTCTCGACAAGTACAAAGATGAAATCGATTCATTTTACAGAGAACCAAAAAATTAAGTCTTGCCTGATCGTCATCAGACATTTCAGACTCTGGGGAGTTGAGAACAGATCCCGTGGAATATGGGCAACGAGAGAAGAAATTCCCAGCAAGCTCGTGAGGTTGGCAGGGGCTCTCGGGTTACCCACGGTACGCTGGTTGGGACACCATCTGCATCTGAAAATCTAAAGAGAGGCTTCATCTGTAGATAGTCTTAATTCTCTTTGACTAAATATTGAAGTTGGTTACAGGAGGCCATTTTGCACAATCCCTTTGATCACAATGATGATGATGGAGTTTCTTGGTCTTAATTCTCGTTGGAGGTAATGAAGTGCACGCCCACCTAACATGAAAGGCAGGCTGTCTGTTTAGCGTGGCAAGGGCTTGTACTAAACGATGTTGTAGGAAGATTGGTCTTCTGTTAAATTAACACCCGCTTTTTTGTTTTTGGTTTGCAATGGCCCACTGTAGCTCATACTATGATTACTAGTTAGTGCTCCTGTAAAGGTGATTAGATGTGATTAAATATTTAATAATGGTCCTGTGTTAATGTTCACAAATAAATATGTAATTTGAACACTAAAGAAATTTTTTGGTGGAACAGTAAGCAAGTAACTAGATTCTCTCCAGTTCATTCAGTTGTATTTATTGAGCGCTTGTGTGCAAAGCACTGTACTAAGCACTTGGAAGACTACAACAGATACTTTCCCCGCCCACATGGTGGTATAGTTAACTTCCTTCCTTTAACCCAATCCTCTGTAGTTGGAAAAGGAATAGTCTTGTTGGATTGTCCGTTTTCATTATGTAGACAGTGAGGAATCGGAGATTGTATTATTTTTTGGTATTCGTTAATGGTATTCGTTAAGTGCTTATTGTGTGCCAAGCACTGTACTAAGCACTGGGGCAGATATGAGGTAATCAGGTTGGACACGGTCCCTGTCCCACATGGGTTTCTGAGTCTTAATCCCCATTTTACAGATGAGGTAACTGAGGCATAGGGAAGTTTAGTGATAGTTTAGTGATTTGCTTAAGGTCACACAGCAGAGGAGTGGTGGAGCCAGGATTCGAAACCAGGTAGGTCCCCTGACTCCTAGGCCTGGGCTTTCCCCTAGACCACGCTGCTTCCCACTTGTACTTGTAGCTTTATAATCGGAGCTGGAAGGAACCTCTCCCTCAAGAGATTATCCGATGCATTATCCTGCTTCCAGGTAGGTGAAGAGCTAAGATTTGTGACTAACACTGTTGATCTGGAAGGGTCTGTATTATCTCCTTGCTGATAGTGAAGGGTCTGTAACGGAACTGAAATTTATTATCATCAAATGCCGTGGAGTCGTTTCCAATTCATGGAGGCTTTATGGAAGTATTTTCTCCACAACGTCCTGTTACCTGTTCTCCCTTCTACTTAAATGGTGAGCCTAATGTGGGACCTGATTTATCTTTTATCTAGCCCAGTGCTTAGTACAGTAAGTCCTTAGCCCAAAGTGAGCACTTAACAAAACCACAGTCGTTGTTATTAATTTTTAACGATATTCACTAGAGTGAAGCACACAGTGGCAGGGCTCTTCAATCCTTAAGGTACACTTCAGCCTGAGGGCCCTGCTGCTAGGACTTCAAACTTGTGCTTGGTGTGGGAAGAGGCGTACGTTCTAATAGTGGAACACTGTCATCAGCGTGGCCTTTTTTTTCCAATTTCTGGGATTCAGCCCAGGCCCGCTCATCTTTTCAGAAACGTCTCTTCATTGTTTTGATGGGGAAAGGTACTACTTAGTGCTCTGGGCTAAATGAGTTCAACTGTGTGCTGGACTCCTGCACTGCAGGCAAAATGGCACCCTCTCACTATCGCCAAAGATAAGGAGCTTTAGAAATAACATCTTCAGCGGTTCTAGAGGACAGAGGATGTCCTGGTTAAGTAGTGGGAAGTACATTTTCACACAGTTACACACACGCTACATGAAATAATACAGTTTGTGGTATGGATTGAAACTCTTTAGTACAAATATACAGAAGGCTGAATTATTCAGGATGGCAATAAGTATCCAAAAGAGGCAAGCTTCACGACTGAATGCCTAAAGCGTGTCCTCCATTATAACTGTCCCCTATGGACCTGTTTGCCGATTTTTAAAAACCAAAGATACAGCTATGTTTAGTACAGACATGGTCTGAACACTTTATTCATGCACACAGTAAGTCATTTGGAATCAAATCTGTCTTATTTAGATGACTACAGCACTTGGAAAATATACCATCTTCTCAGTCTTTGATGCCTCTCTGCCTAGGAAATTTCTCTTAAACCCATCTACCCTTCTGAGGACGTTAGTTTGTGCTATGGGGTCAACGTATTGTTCCATTCAGGCCCCAGAAAATAGGATTTTCCTTTTTAAAAGTTAGCTGATTTGTATCATTAATTCAGTCACTTTGATATTTACAGCAAGTCTTTTCGGAAAGGAAAAGAACTGTTCAACACAGGAGTCAAACTGTTAACAGAGGCAAATGACACAGCACAGAAATCCATACTTACAGTATACAAAAGTTTTCACCAAACTGACACATTTAATAAATAAGACATGGTACTTGGTAAAAGGTCCACTGAAAGCAGTTAAGAGCAACACTTGCATCCTTTAGTTGCATTTAGTATGAAAGAGCCCCGTCTAAAAATGCTATTTTAAGAAATCGGCAAATAAACGAATGGGAGTGAGATATACAATCTATTTCTGGGTCCTGTCCGTTAGGAGTGACTGCTGTAAACCGATCCAAGACGAGGCCATTTTAATCTAAGTCTAGCACTCGGCGACAGATCTCTGAGGTGAAGTCTGAGCACTTGGCATTCCCTCCCAAATCTTTTGTCAAGCTCTGGAAAAGAAAGCAGAGGAATGAAGGATTAGAAGCTTTCAGAAAAACACAATGAACCAGTTTGGGACTAAGACTATTCATTTTGCTTTGTGAATTATCTGACAGTTACTCTTCCCCCATTTAAGGCCTTACTGAAGGCATATCTCCTCCAAGAGGCCTTCCCTACGTCCTCCTTTCCTCTTCTCCCTCTCCCTTCTGCGTCACCCTGACTTGCTCTCTCTATTCACCCACCGCCTCTTCCAGCACTTGTGTACATATCTAATTTATTTATATTAATGTCTGGCTCCCCCTCTATAATGTAAGCTCATGATGGGCAGGGAATGTGTCTGTTGTATTGTCCTCTCCCAAGCGCTTAGTACGGTGCTCTGCACACAGTAAGTGCTCAGTAAATACGACTGACTAAAAAGGAGCCACTGCAGCAGGGTATACTTTTGGGCACAGTTGTCACCCAAATTGATTCAACTGCCAAGAACCATTTCTGAAGGGAAGTTTGATATCATGGGTAAAACCGTTTTATACTAATCAAGCTGAAAAGAGTTGCTAGCCTCCCTTCCCTGAGACATTCCATAAAAGTGGTCCACACCATTCCCAGTGATTCAACTTTAATCTCCTGACTCCTTAATGGCCTTTAACAACAGCGCTCTACCTCTATAAACATTTTGTACTCTATTATTTTCTCCTTTCTCTAATCTATTTTAATGTCTGCCTCCACTGTACGCTCACTGTGAGCAGGGATCTTGTCTACCTACTCTGCTGATTTGTACTTTCCCACACACTTAAAACAGTGCTCTGCACACATACATCGATGGACTGATCTACACGAGTAAGGATGTGGTATTCAAAGCACCTTCCTATTGAGATGGAGCGTGACTGATCAGACATCTCTGTTTAGTTACTTATTTTTACTTTTACAGCAAGTCAGCACACCAACTCCCATTTAATATACCCACCAGATTATTTACAAGACTGAAATCGAGCTCTTGGGTCAAAGTCACGAAATTTAACTCCTAGAACTCTTGTAGCAAATGCGTCCCAAACTTTTGTCAGTTTGGAAGGTGGAGGATTTTTATTCATCGTTGATTGCCAAAGGAAACTCGTCTCACACGAGAAGCAAGGTAACCTAGTGGAACAAGCACGGACCTGGGCTCCTACTCTGCCCTTGGGACCCTGGGCAACTCACTTAACTTCTCTGTGCCTCAGTTCCCTCATCTGCAAAACAGGGACTGAATACCTGTTCTCCCTCCTATTTAGACAGTGCACCCAATATGGGACCTGATGATCCTGTACCTACCCCAGTGCTTAGAACAGTGCTTGGCACATAGTGAGTGCTTATCAAAGACGACATGACTTGTCAGAAAAGCGGGCTGGTACCTTTCCATCTTTAATTGTAGCAAAACACGCAGCCTCGATTCTATCGGCATGGCTGTACAACCCCATGTGACGTAGCATCATCACGGCACTGAGCAGGAGAGCCGTAGGATTTGCCATATCCTTTCCAGCAATATCGGGGGCTGTCCCGTGAACCTAAAAAAGAAGACACGTTGCGATTAAAGCATCACCTTGACCCCCTGGGCATCAATGAATGCATGTCACAGGACCGAAGAAAACTAAGTGACCCCAGTCTTATTGCCACGGACCAATCTTTCCAGAACATCCACCTCGTTCAGGGCCCTGGAGTCAGGGAATGAAGTCTTGCAATTAAGCAATTTCAATTAGGGCTGACCTCCTAAAATGGATCTCTTCCAGAAGAAAACGTTAATTTGACAGCCAAGGCTTGGAAAGGGTTCTAATATGGTCCAGTCAAACCTCTGTTTGATGGACCATTCTCCACTATGACTGGGTAGTGATGGCTGTGGATATCTGTTTCAAGACTGGTTTCCCTTACTCAGAAAGCTATAGATCAAAAAGCAGGTGACCCAATAATAATAATGATAGCATTTATTAAGCGCTTACTATGTGCAAAGCACTGTTCTAAGAGGTGGGGAGGTTACAAGTTGATCAGGTTGTCCCACAGGGGGCTTACAGTCTTAATCCCCATTTTACAGATGAGGTAACTGAGGCCCAGATAATAATAATAATAATAATGATGGCATTTATTAAGCGCTTACTATGTGCAAAGCACTGTTCTAAGTGCTGGAGAGGTTACAAGGTGATCAGGTTGTCCCATGGGGGGGCTCACAGTCTTCATCCCCATTTTACAGATGAGGTAACAGGCACAGAGAAGTGAAGTGACTTGCCCGAAGTCACACAGCTGACAATTGGTGGAGCCAGGATTTGAACCCATGACCTCTGACTCCAAAGCCCATGCTCTTTCCACTGAGCCACGCTGCCCAAGAGACCACCACCAATATTCCCATGGACCCTGGCTTCCTCTTCAGGCATTTGAGTCCTCTAGGGCCTAAATGTTAACCCGTTCACAGTTTTGGAGTTCTTCCAGAATGCCACTTCCCTGAATAGCAAGGTATTTCATTCATTCATTCAATCGTATTTATTGAGCGCTTACTGTGTGCAAAGCACTGTACTAAGCACTTGGGAAGTACAAGTTGGCAACATATAGAGACGGTCCCTACCCAACAACGGGGGTATATATGGATTTTAGAAAATCCTAACAAAGATATAACCGGTACTTTTAAAAATCAATTTAAATTCTTAAATTAGATATTTAAAAGAATCATTTTCTAAGTGGATAGTTCTTTGGTAAATAACATTAAATAAGCCTCAAAAGGAAATCAAAAACTTTTCTTGGATTCATCGCCTTAGAGTTTTGACTACTCAATGACAATTCACCTCCATCATTTATAGTGTCCTTACCGATTCAAATATCGCAACACCGTTAGCTCCAATGTTTCCACTTGGGGTTACACCAAGACCACCAATCAATCCTGCACACAAGTCGCTGAAAAAAAAAAAAAAAGAATTCAACAACTTGCAGTCAAAATTGGATAAAAATCTAGGAGACTTCAATTCAGAATGTCAGGGTATATTCACGAAAGGGAGAAGATCTGGAAAGGTTGAGTGGGGAGAGAAGTTAAAAAAGATCTCATGCTCCCATTCCAAGTTACCCAGGTCAACACCTCCCTTCTCTGCCAACACTGGTTTCCAGAGAAAAATAATGCCCTGAGAGGAAGCAGCAGCAATCCTCATCCCCATCTTTAAGGATTTTTTTTAATGGTATTTATTAAGCGTTTACTATGTGCCAGGCACTATACTAAGCATTGGGTTAGACACAAGCTAATTAGATTGGACATAGTCCCTGTTCCACACAGGGCTCAGTCTTAATCCCCATTTTAAAAGTGAGGCAAAAAGAAGTTAAGTGACTTGCCCAAGGTCACACAGCAGACACCCAAGAGGACGTGGAGGGGCAAAAGACTGTTTGGGGAAACACAACCCCTGCCACGCAGTCCCAATATATGCCCTATTTTGCTGGGAGCTCAGAGCCATGTAGACCCGATGTCCCATAGTGGCTGCCAAATGGAGCTAAGGAGACACCTGAGCCTGCTGGAGAAGGGAATTCACATCGCCCTTTGGACTTGTATCAGGACATTTAGGGGTATTTAAGACCTGCGCTCTCTTGACGTGGAAGAAAAACCACTTTCAAAGACACTGGTACCTCCACTCTCAGGAAGAAAGGGTCCAATATCTGCAAAGGGTGCTGACCATCTAAAAAAAGAAAAATACTAACCCAGGAAATGCTACTGGATCAGACCAATGGCTCACTCAGCCCAGTATTCTGTCTGATAGGGGTAACGGGGTACTGAAGGAACCCTAAGTTCCCCTAAACTTAAGGAATACACCACTTAACATCTCATTTGATGATGGCATGCGTTAAGCGCTTACTATGTGCCAAGCACTGTTCTAAGCGCTGGGGGTTACAAGGTAATCAGCTGTCCCACGTGGTGCTCAGTCTTAATCCCCATTTTAGAGAGGAGGGAACTGAGGCCCAGAGAAGTGAAGTGACTTGCCCAAAGTCACACAGCAGACAAGTGGCAGAGCCGGGATATGAACCCATAACCCCTGACTCCTAAACCCGGGCTCTTTCTACTGAACCAGCCATCATGAACTGCTTGACTATGAATGTATGCAAACTCTGCTTGAACCTATTGCTGTTTTCTACTTGCATTACTTCCTGGGGCAATGAACTGCATATGAAAAATATATGTATATTTAAAACCTAACCAAACCCAAACTCAAACAGTTGAAAAGAAAGGTGAAATTGTTGAACAAATTACAGCCAAGGACATTGATTGATTTGGACAATCAATCAATGGAATTTATTGAAATTAAGGAAGGCAACATTTAGGAGGAAAGAAAGGCCTTACTAAATGAACCCAGAATTCTGCATTGAGGGGAAGTGCCTCTCACTGAGGTGGGATCTCACAGGATCACAAATCCAGAAGATCCAGGAAAAAGGAACCAAAAATACAATTTCCCAGGCATGGACGTGGGGAAACTGTTTCATTTTCTTAGTGGAATTCACACGTGCACTAATGTCCACACAAAGGCTTTCAAACAAACTGGGACAGGATGCCACAATTTCCTTGCTGAATGCACAGGGGGTAGGGATGGGTGTCCTCTTACTCAAGATTTGTTTAGGGGATACCTGATGCTGATGGCTACCATTTAAATGCACTTTAGAAAGCAGGTGGCATCTTATTAGCCTTTTGTGCCCATTAATTGCCTATTGGAAAAAAAAAATCCAAGCCCTGAGGGCAAGGGACAATAGTTTCTAGGGCATTTGCTAATATATCCAGCAACTAAAAAACAAAGGACTAAAATTCTTGTTAGATAGACTCACCTGAGAATGTCTCCATACAAATTTGGCATAACAAGAACGTCAAACTGGGATGGATCTTGGACCATCTAGGGTGTAAAAAAAAAAATAGTGTTTTAAAATTAAAACACTAGACCATAGAAAATTTAAACAATAAGAGTATGGACTTACATTCAAGCATACAGTATCGAGGTACATCTCATTAAATTTTATGTCTTTACAGTTTTCTGCAACTTCCCTGCATTTTTGCAGAAACAGTCCATCTGACATTCGCCTGCAAGGAAACAAAAATGTCACTGCAAAGACCTACACAAGTTGAAATAAGTATTACTTTAAAACGCATGAATGCCTGAGATGATGCAATCAAAAATGGAAATTTAGGGGCAGATCTAAAATGCAACTTTCAAGATCCTATTTTCCCAATTTCAGCTGAAAAGTCTTTTTGAACTTGGCAAAATGCAGATGAAACAAAAAATGCAGATGAAACAAAAAATTACGACACCTCAAGTTCAAAGGTGTTGAAAATACTACATAGAATAAGATGAGGCCCTTTAGAGATTTTGATTTTGTATTATTACAAGAGCATGAGAGAGAGCCAATGTCAGTTTATTTGAAGAGAATACTAAAATCAATTTGAAAAATTACCTTCTTGTATACAGTACACTTCCTTTATTCCACATTGCATTGCCTTATGCCAAATGCTGGTCTTTAAAGGCCTAAGGTATTACTGCAGTGATTCAAAATTTCAAGGAGCTTGGAAAAAAGGTGAGGCCGAGTGGAAAAAAACAACACAGGCCTGAAAGTCAGGAAACTCAGGTTCTAATCCCAGTCCTGTCACTTAACCTCTTTGGGCCTCAGATACTCATCTCTAGAATGGGGGAAAAGATCTGCTCTCCTTTTTTTCCAGGACTGTAAATCCTGTCTGGGACACAGACTGTTTCTGATCAGATCATCTGGTACTCACTTTAGCATATACTAAGTGCTTAATAAATACCATAATTATTATTTATTAAAATTAAGCATCCTTCCCCTAATCAATCTTAATTACTTTGCCTCTAAGTTTCTATTTCCTGCACCTTCTTCCTGAATAACATTAGAATCGTCAGTTTTCTCAAAACAAACTCCTTTAGTTCCTTTTTTTCCTAGTTACCACTACCATAGTCCCTGAATTACCCCTCTCTCCAGCAGTTTCTTCTGGCCTCAAATATCCAAAAGAGTTCAGAATTGCATTTTGGGAAACACTGTACAAGAACTAGTGATTTACCCTTTCTTTTAATTAAAAATGGCATTTGTTAAGTTTGTATTGTGTCAAACACTGTTCTAAGAGCTGCGGTAGATACAAGATAATCAGCTCAGACACAGTCCCTGTCCCACATGAAGCTCATTCATAATAGAAGTAGGAAAGAGAAAAGGTACTGAATCCCATTTTACAAGTGAGGAAACTGGGAAGAGAAGTGAAGTGACTTGCCTAAAGTCACCCAGCAGACCAGTGATCTTTCCACTAGGTCGCTTACTCAACTATTCCCCGATTGTTGTCAAATAAAAATTTGATCTAGGTGAAGGGAAGAGAAATAAATGCAGGGCACTGCAGAGAATCATGTGATTATTCATCACAAGCTCACTGGAAAAGTCCCTGGGTTTTAAGAGAAAACAGAAGCCCGCTGGAAGCCTAAAGAAAAGATTCTGCTTTACTGTCTCTCATGAACATACATAATATTTGCTTTGTGGACAGCGGTGACGTTGCTCCTATGATTGTTTCTGGCATACTCAAAAGCAAACTCAGCTATGCGCTTGCTCGCTTCCTCGGTGATGAGTTTGATACTCTGTACAACCCCGTCAACAATCTGAAAGAGAAAGACTGCATTAACCGCACAGGGCCAAACTCATCTGAATGGTTTTCTAGCTTAACGCCTGGATTCATATTACCATTTCAGTAAGCAAGAATAACCTTGCACTGTAAATGAATAAATTTACTTTATCTTTTAATTGTGCCGTTCCTACCGGGTTACTGGCATACTAGGCGCCTATGGGAGGAGCCTCTGGTTTACTAAATCAGGGTGGCAGAGAGCTTTTCATAGGTATCAAGTAGCTTAGCGA
Organism: Tachyglossus aculeatus; assembly: GCF_015852505.1. Lineage (NCBI taxonomy): Eukaryota > Metazoa > Chordata > Mammalia > Monotremata > Tachyglossidae > Tachyglossus > Tachyglossus aculeatus. The sequence continues at coordinate 12,106,771 of NC_052091.1, read as the reverse complement.
GGGCAGAAGAAGGCTGTCAGTCCAAGAATGGCTGCAAGAACGTACTGATTAGCTGAATTTGTGGCTCTGCGTCAACTGGGGTTATCGGGTAGGAGCCACCGGACACAGCCTCCCACCCAAAGACCATTCAAGCACTGCAGGCTCTTGTTCTGGTCTGTCAAGATAACACGGCTTATTTTTTTTCCCCTCTGCCTCGTACAACCCATCGGAGACCAAAAAGCGCATGTATCAAACAAGACGTACCAAATGCTCAATTCCACTGTACTCTCCTTCTGTGTTCTCTCGAATCGTGACAATATTTACATCGGTGTAAGGGGTCTTATAGCCTTCGATTGAGACGCACGGACGGACGTTTGCATAAAGGTCAAACGTTTTACGCAGCAGCAGATTCATCGAAGGGTGCCCAGCTGCTATTGGAGTTTTCAAGGGGCCTGGAACAAAGAGGATTGTCTGAATGACAAGATAGCTCACGACAAGGTCAGAACAACCTACTGAGTTGAGTAGGAACACACTATCCCACACAACTTCTCTACAGTGCAAGAAGTCTTCCTGGAATGGGGATAGAGAAGCAGCCTGGCTTGGTGGAAAGAGCACGGGCTTGGGGGTCAGAGGTCATGGCTTCTGATCCCAGCTATGCCACTTATCAACTGTGTGACTTTAGGCAAGCCACTTAACTTCTCTGTGCCTCAGTTACCTCATCTGTAAAATGGGGATTAAGACTGTAAGCCCCATGTGGGACAACCTGCTGACCTTGTATCTACCCCAGTGCTTAGATCAGCGCTTGGCACACAGTAAGTGCTTAACAAATATCATAATTATTAATTATTATTAATAACCTTCAAAACCAATTTGTTAAAAACTATTGACTATAATCATGAGATAGACAATGTTTGCACCTGTCATAAAACTCCATGGCCCAAAATGTGAAGGATAGTGTCACTTGAGGTTGGTTTCATAATAGTATAATACCTCCACTGCAAGAAGTCACAACATCTTAGTACAAAAATGTTTACTTATGGAAAGGTGTGCCCCACTGCACTCAGAATGACCAAACTGGATTCAGTGGTTTTCTTCTGTATATCATAAAACCACCTGCAAAGTCAGGCCATCTCCCAACCAAGGACTTGGACCTCCAAAACAATCCTTTGTTTTTTAAGCTATGTTCTTAATGATGCAGTTTTCATTATCTGATACATTACAAATCCTTAAAAATTTAACCAAGGGAGTGACAGCTTAACTTTTACCATTTGGATTTTACTTGATGATTAATTTCTTTCCCTTTCAATTCTAAGTATTCTTGTGGTACCTTTCAGTCCCATCTTGTTTTTATCCATAGATTCTTTGGCATCTGGAGGAATCATCCATTTCCCTCCTGGTCCTTGGATAGCAGTCACATTTCTCTCTTCCCACTGGATTGGAGCCTAAACATCACGTTTGTAATAAATCATTTTGGGTAAGAGACATTTTTGCTAAGACCAATAAGCACTATAAATCATCCATACAGTAAAAAACAGACTACCAGATCAATCAATCATATTTATTGAGTGCTTACTATGTGCACAGCATTGTGCTACTTGATAACTGAGCTTGTAAACAAACATCTTTTATCCAAACCACTGGTTATTTAAACCGAGGCCAGCCGGCCCAGAAAGGACAAAAGTTTGGATAACAGAACCAAATTAGACAAGAGCCAGTTAAAGATGCCAATCCCATTTTGTTCAGATTTCTAAAATTTTATTATTAAATTAACCTCGGGCCCAGCAAATTTGGATCGCTGGTTTTCTACGCTAATTATAATTCCCTTCATCCTGGGGTATTTCAAGTCTGTTGCTGGCTTTCAACCTACTGGGTTGTTAGCTGAAATTGCCGGGGGATTCAGAATGGAACAGGACAGGAAAGCAGAGTGGCCTAGTGGAAAGAGTTTGGACCCGGGAGTCAGAGGACCTGGGTTCTAATTCTAGCTCCGCTCCTCGTCTGCTCTGTGATCTTGGGCAAGTCGCTTCATTTCTCTTTGCCTCAGTTCTCTCATCTGTAAAATGAGGATTAAGACTGTGAGCCCCATGTGGAACAGGGACTGAATCCAACCTGATATACAGTGCTTGGTACGTAAGTGTTTTTCAAGTACCGTAATTATTATTATGAACACCGACAAAATTATCCAGAGAGTAAATCTGTGGTACATAGAAGCTCAACTGGGTCTAGACATGTGACCACCTAACTTTTCCCTTATGAAACTATCCCCCCTGTAATTTCCTTGGGAAATCTCCAGTTTAGTCAGAAGTTACCACCTGTCCCCTTTTTTCATGAAGCTTGGAAGGGAGGTGGCTATAATTAGCCTATCTTCATTAAATAACATAGGGAGATGCCACATCTAAAAACGTGCAAATATGGAACCAAATATATTGATCTTGGATGAGCAACTGAGCTATCAAGTTGCCACCAGCACTCCCTGATTTGCACTCTGAACTGTCCCAGGGCCTGTGTATTGAACTGTTTGTCCATGTCACTTGCACAGAATCCCCCACAACCCCATTTTCAAGTCTCTCGTTAGTGTGGGATACTTGAAATAAAAAGACGAAGTTCAACTAGGGCTCCATGTCACTGCTCTGTCAAAACCGAATTCCTCTGTCTTCTATTTCTAAACTTGACTAGCTAAAGTGTATGCATGTATCTATCTATAAATACATATAGTTGTCCTTTACATTCGAAGAACACACCACTGACAGTGAAGTTCACCTTTGAGTGTGTTTAGGGCTGGAAAGGCCAATCTAGAACCAGAATGCACACAAACTGGCTGCCCCTTGTTAAGTGGTCATGCTTAATGTTTGTGGTCCCTGAAGCGACAGTACATATAGTACTAAGAGGCAGTATGCTAAGTACCCAGACTAAATTTCGTTACCATAAAAATCTTAGTGCCTCAACAATCACATGTGGTAGGATCTGTTGCGGAAGTGTCCCTCCCTGTCGTGGTCACTGCCCTAGACACTTACTAAAACTATTTCACGGAATTGGGACGAGCCCATCAAGCTTCGTTCCCTTGACCTTTTGGGGTGTTCACCCTCCCAAGCCCTCTGTGACTCAGGAAGAAAGGTGCTGATTGGAAGGCGGAGCCGTGACGGGCCCTGACTGGCCTCAGCCTAGGGTCGAAAATGGGCATCCCGGACCTCACCAAGCCCAGATGCAGGTGAGAAATGGGCTCTCGGCCAGATCCTGACCGCTTCCCCCCAGTCCTGAATATGTCCGTGTTCCTCCTCATGCGAACGTGTGTGTGCGTCTGCCTGTCCATCTCCCTGGCTCCATGCATCTGGGACTTTGTGCGGTGAGGGAGGCAGTCCCCTCAAGGCCCACCGTCAGAGGCTGCCGTGGCGGTTCAACATTTGAAAGCACCCAGCCTCCCCATGGCGAGGAGAAAGTAGGGAACATGATGGCTCTAGAAGCAGGGACGGGCTGGGGAGCCGGGGGTGTCGAAGGCCCCTACGGAGCACTGTTTGCCCTAAGGTGGGGCAGACTCCCCCCGACCTTTCATCATGACATCAATCTGCGGGCCCAGCGTAGTGAATGCAGCCCCAAAAGCATCAGAGCCGCCACGTAATGGAGTGGATGGCATCTTTTTCTCCATCATGAGGACGCCCCCCGACGCCAGCCCCTCAAGGGACCGAACGCTTGACCCATGTACGAATGAGTCAGCCTGGTGTCTGCATCTCATTATTTTCCCCCAGCCCGCTCCCCAAAACACATGAAATGAACAGCTGGCAGGCACCCCTCCCTCCTACTAATTGGGTCAGCAGCCATTTATGTAATTTCTGACAGGACTCTAGATCAGAGGAACAACGTGAGGCTGGTGAAGTAACTTTGTTTAAACTGTTGATGGCAGCTAACACGGTAGGTATTCACATTTCTTTGCCTTTAACTCAATGCAAATAATGCTGGAACTTATTCTAACTGTAAAGGATATGGATCTCACCAAATTAATGGGAACGTGTACAATTCAAAAAATTTCTTGTAATCTAGAAGCATACGGCTACCTCTAGGAAACCTGAAGGCTTTTATAAGGACTGTAAGGCAAGTTTCTTTAAAAGTCCACATACTTTGGCAGCATCAAAAATCTTCATAACAGCAGCGGAAATTTCTGGCCCGATACCATCTCCTGGGATTAGCGTTACTGTCTGCACCTAAGTCATCAGAAAGCACAGCGGAAAAGGGAGTGAGGAAAACAATCCACATCAGTGCACGGCAATTATTCAGAAATGGGTATTTTACTTTAGAAACCACTAGATCCTCTTAACACATCAAAAGAGTACATCTGTTAAGAAAGTTAACATAGTAGGCATCAGCAGTCTAAACTTCCAACAGGTTCTTCCAAAGAAGAATTTCTTCTATCCATACTCAATTTTGAGGGCCTCTGGACCAATTGTACTAGCATCCTTCTGCACGCTGAGACATTTTGTTCTAGGTCTGCTGGCGGCCCAGAAATGGTCTGGGCACTCTCACTGCTCCTCCACCTACATGCTACAGACTCAAACTGACAAGGTAGCAATGACTTTCAACACTGTCACCCCACTGCTAGATAGGGACTGTCTTACAAGGGCTACCGCCGTTATGGCTAACTTCAGAGTGGCCTACCGGATAAAGCACAGCCGGGGAGTTGGAAAGATCTGAGTTCTAATTCCGGTTCCACCACTTGTCAGCTGGCTGACCTTGGGTAAGTCACTTCACTTCTATGTACTTCACTTTTCTCATTTGTAAAATGGGGATTCAGACTCTGAGAGCCCTATGTGGGACATGGACTGTGTTCAATCTGATTATCTTGTATCTACCCTAGCACTTAGTACAGGGCCTGGCACATAGTAAGTGACAGGCTTCTAATCCATGTTAGAAAGGTGCCCAAGGTTGTTTTTTTTTCCTTCTGGAAAATTACTATTTTTACTCAATTTTCCAAAGTTCAAAGCTTTCATATCAATGAAAGCAGCACCCATGACATTATCTAACTGAGCTGTGTAGGCCTATTCCTGGAATAGCTGCTAAGCCGACATATGAAATAAAGCCACCATTTCAAAGAACAACAAAAATATCACTTCAGAATAGGTGGACAATTAGTCTCCTCCTGGGGGATCCTGGGGCGGGGTGGGGGGTGGTTGCAGCCCCCTCTCCTCGTCCCAAAAATGACCAACATGGACTTGGAGTCAGTAGATTCAAGACAACGATCTAATCCCTTTATCATCTGTGTGGCCACGGACTTGCACCTCTCTGCTCTCTTGGTCCCTCCAGGTCAGTTCCTTCAGGAAAAGCTCTGACTATTTTGGAGCTCAACTCTGAGCCCTCCTGAAGTTGAATCCTCCTCCCAATTCCTTCCAACACCTGCTCGAGATTTTCCCAAACACAAGTGATTATTACTGGTGAAAAATGGGTTTGAAAATTACATGACTGCTCAGATTGGAGCGATGCTAATTAAAGGAAGGACTGTACTTTGAAATTTCTGTTTGAAGGTTGTACTTTGAGTTTGGTGACAAGGCTCACTGTGAGCATTAGCAAAGCTATAAGAATTTTTGTGTTCTCTTCCCAGTATCATTTGCTTGTAAGTACTAGCCTATGAATCCACAGACTAGAGAAAGTCACTTTCATCATCTTTTTTTTCTCCTTACCAGGGAATGTTTGCCTTGGAAGAACTTCCTTTTTATGGAAACTTCACATAGCTCTTACATTCCAAACAGCATATTAAGAAACCCAAATAAGATCACAAAAGGAGGCTGGGCGGGGGAGGGGAGAGGGAAAAAAGGAAATCACTGATTCACAATAAAACCCGTGGCATCAGCTTAGAAATGCACAGTCTTTTTTTTAGCTGGGTATCCTAAAAGCAGCAGATTTAGCATTAAACAATAGCGACACTGCGGTCAGAAAACCCTGGGTAAAATGCAGGCCTAAAGGGCCTTTGAAACTTTGGAGATATTCTAAATGGTAGGTGAAATCCACTGTTTTTAGGAAAGCTCACAAAACAAAGCCTGAAGCAAAAATTGAAGCTTCTCAACAACTTTCAATTTGCTCTTGGAATTTTTGCACTCATTTTTTTTCCAAGTTTTTGAAGTAGATTAGGAAATGTGTCAACAGGCCCAAGGATAATGTTCACCTATTTTAACAAGGCTTATTCAGGCCGGAGAATGCAAAAAGCCCTCCCCAGCCCACCCTATCAAAATTCTTCACGTTGTGCAACAGACCCAAAAGGTTCATCGACAACTTAACAGACGGAAATGTAAGACTGACAGAGGATGGGGCTGTTTTACTGTCAGCTCCTCTGCAGAAATGGAGATCATCTGTGACAGAATAAATTATGAGACACTTTTCTTGAGAAACTTCTAAGGAGGAGAAATAAAAGAGGTAGCCATACTCACACCACTAGCTAAACCTCTGGTCACCTGTTTTGAGTTGCTGAAAGCCCCCAGCAGCCGGGACACCTGTTTCAGAAGCCAAGACAACAGTTAAGTCAGGCGCTAGACAATATGGAACAAATTCAATATGGAACCCTTTAACCACTTGATTTTCACCCCACCCATAGCCCCACAGCCCATTGGTACACATCCATAATTTGTTTCTATTAATGTATGTCTTCCCCTCTAGACCGTTAGCTCCTTGTTGGGCAGTGAACGTGCCTACCAACTCTGTTGTATTGTACTCTCCCACGCACTCAGTACTGTAATCTGCACAATGTAAGCGTTCAATAAATACCATTGACTGGTTGAAGTCAGATAGGAAAATTAATGGTTTGGAAACACTAAAAATTTCCCCACGCATCTCTGCCCTTCAGGATCACACCTGGAGAGTTTCCAGTACTCTACTAGTCTTGGCTATGGGAGGGAGAGTAAAGCAGAGGAATATCCATCCATTCCTAGCTTGGCCAGTGGCTAGCGAGTGGAAGGCAATCTGCTACAAATCAAAACTACCCTGTGCTGAGCAGCAGCGGCACGGGAGAGACTCGAGGGTGGAGACTCAGGTTTACTGCGCGGAAGGCGGCAACGGTAAACCACTTTTGCATTTTTACCAAGAAAACTCTATGGATCCGCTACCGGAAAAATTGCAGATGGAGGTGGGGTGTTCTGGGAGAGATGGTGTCAACATGGGTCGGAGGCAACGCGAAAGCATGAAACAAGACACGCATCTTTATAAAGGTAAGCCCTTTGCAAAAATTCAAAGGATAATTTGGAGCTAGACGGAATCACCCAACTTCATCTTCCATTCTATTCTTCCTGTACCTGAAAGATCTTACGCTAGACAACTCTGCTCCAATTTTTGCTTGTGCTGACGTAGGCATAAGGATGCAAGAGAAATTTTGCAATCTTCTCCAGCTTTTGATTCCTAGCATTTCTAATGTGTGGCTCTTGAGAGTGCAGCTAGAAGGAAAAGGAGGCCAGGCTGCAATTTGAAGGCAAAATGTGCAGGAACGATCGTTATTTTAATGAACACGAAGGGAAAACAGTCAATGTTCTTCCTGAGCTCACAGTGAACTTGGATCATACAAGATGGTAACGTAGGCAAAAACTGCACAGTTTGATTACTAGTAAATATTTTTGTCTGTCTCTCCCATTGGATGGGGAATGTGTCACTTTCATTCAATTCATTCCATCATATTTACTGAGCGTTTACTGTGTGAAAAGCAGTGTACTAAGTGCATCTTGGTTTTGCTTCCCACAAGCTTAGTACAATGCATTAAACCAGTAGGTGCTCAATAAATGATACTACTTCTACTTTGAGAAGCAGCATGGACTAGTAGAAAGAGCATGGGCCTGGGTGTCCGAGGATCTGGGTTCTAATCCCTGCTCTGCCACTTGTCTGCTGTGTGACCTTGGGCAAGTCACTTAATTTCTCTTTGCCTCAATTACCTCATCTGTAAAACGGGGATTACGGCCGTGAGTCCTATGTGGGACAGGGACTGTGTCCAACCCGATTATTTTCTATCTACTCCAGTGCTTAACACAGTGCCTGGCACACAGTAAGTGCTTAACAAAATACCATAAAAAATGACAATCTCAAAGATACACATTGGTTTATACCCAACAAATAATAATTACATTTATCAAGTCCTAAGGACCAAATACTGTGCTGAGCACAGAGGAAGATCCAAGATATGATTAGACACAGTCCTTGTCCCACACGGAGCTTACGGTCTAAGTGGGAGGGAAAACCAGCATTTTAGCTCCATTTTACAGATGAGAAAACACTGTGATTTGCCTGGTCACCTGGACTAATGAATGAATTAGGCCATTTAATAAAGTGACAGAGCAATAATTATATTACAATAAATTGATATTTACATGCCCAGTGGAAAGACCAGGAATCTTGGAGTTACAGGACCTAAGGTCTAATCCGGGTTCCGCTATTTGTTTGCGTGACCTTGGGCAAGTCATTTAACTGCTTGTGCCTCCGTTTCCTCATCTGCAAAATAGGGATTAAATTAAGATGTTCCATTCAAGTGTCTTCATAGTATTACAGCACCTCCCAAGAGTAAACATTTTATTCCCCTTTCATGGCTATGCTCTGTCCCACAGCTCCAAGATTTAATTCATTCCTTCCCAGTATTAAAAAAAAACAAAACCCAAGAAACTGCTTCATCATCAAGTACTGGTGATTCCTCACCTTGCTGTAAAAATAGGGTGACCAATGGAGGAAAAAGTATAACACCCTAAAGAGACCGATGCTTATATGAAGGAGGTAGTTAAATGCAGCTCTGACCTTTTACCAGTTTAGAGGTCACAGATGACATGAAAAAAATTAAAATTAGAAATTTAATTTACAGGGAAAGTTTGTCTTTGTTGTTGAATTAGGGCACTGGACAGAACACTTGGACAGGTGAGTTCTGTTCTCGGTGTGAATTACTCTGTGACCTTGGACCTTCCTCTCCAAGGTGGAATGATGAGAACACATCTCAGGATGTGCAAAAAGAACCTATGAAATGTTTATATACACAGTTATTGGGTGAAAGTTGCTATATAAATATCCAGACTTAGTAACCAAGTTGGAAGGAGGGCGGGGGGGGGAGCAAAAAGACCCTAGAAATGATTCCAAGCCTCTCAGCACAGAAATGTGGAGCCAAAAATCCTAGATTGCAAAGTCCTCCTTTACTCCAAAGAAATCTCTGGGGAAAGTGACCATCGGTCCAATTCTGAGGTTACCACTATTAAATAACCTGGCATTAAAAAAATTCTTGAAAACAGGTCCTACATGTCCACCCTCCCTCACAAGGTCGTACAACTCCTGTTTGGGGTGGGAGAAAATAGCTCCAAACCTCACAATTTCAAGCATTAACTATATAGCTAGTTGTGACAATTTAGTGAAACTCTACCTAAGGTTATCTGGTCCACTAACCACTTATCCCGTTTATCCCACTATCAGAAGAGAAAAATACAGTCCTTGCAAGCTGTAATGCAAAGACGCATTGAAGAGTCTCTGAATAGAACGTTGGGGTTGTTTTAAAGTCGCATGGATTCAAAAAGACAAAAAAAACCCCACAAAAAACTCAGATGATCCTTTGTGAGCCCGGTAATGAAAGTAAAATCGATCCTTTGGTCATGAGCTCCTGATGACAGAACCGAGTAAAACCCGGTAAAGGGGAAGAAGCGTGGCCTAGTGTTAAGAGCCCGGGCCTGAGGGGACCCGGTTTCTAGTCGTGACACTGATACTTGTCCGTGGTGTGACCTTGGGTGAGTCATTTCACTTCCCCATTTGTAAAATGGGGATTATTAACAATAATGATGGTATTTGTTAAGCGTTTACTACGTACCAGGCACTATATACTACGTGCTGGGAGTGGATACAAGGTCATCAGGTTGCCCCACGTGGGGCTCCCAGTCTTCACCCACGTTTTACAGATGAGGGTATTGAGGCCCAGAGAGGTGAAGTGACTTACCCAAGGTCACCCAGGAGACAGGTGGCGGAGGCGGAATTAGAACCCACGACCCGCGACTCCATTAAGTCTGTGAGCCCCACGTGGGACGGGGACCGTGTCCAACCCATCTCGTCTCCACCCACTACAGTGCCGGCTACTTAGTAAGCGCTTAACACGTGCCATGAAGGAAAAAAAAAAAACGGGTGAGATCCCGGCCCGGAGGCCGCTAACCCTTGGAGCCACCACGTTGGAAGGGGGGACTAGAACAGGGCCTGCCGCATAATAATTAATAATAAAGTAATAATAATAATAATAATAATAATGGCATTTATCATTTATTAAGCGGTTACTATGTGCAAAGCACCGTTCTAAGCGCCGGGGAGGTTACAAGGTGAATCCGGTTGTCCCACGGGGGGGCTCACAGTCTTAATCCCCATTTTACAGATGAGGGAACGGAGGCCCAGAGAAGTCAAGTGGCTTGCCCGAAGTCACACGGCGGACAATCGGGGGTGCTGGGATTTGAACCCACGACCTCTGACTCCAAAACCCGCGCTCCTTTCCGCTGAGCCACGCTGCTAATGGGCGCTTCGGAGGTAGGATGATAATGGTACCGATAATGATGCTAGTATTAATAGGGATTATTGGGGAGGGGCAGGGACACAACGGGCCCGGGGACGGACGGACGGACGGAGGGAGGGAGGAGGAGGATGCGGGGGCGGCGGAGGGGCGCGATCGCGGGGGGCCCCGGCGCCAGGATCGGCGCCCGCCGTGACCTTGAGGTTCCGAGCGGCCAGTCCGGCCCCGGCGGCGGGAGCGGGGCGCGGGGCGCGGGGCGCGGCCTCCCCGCGGGCACAGGGCCGGGAGGGACGGAGCGAGGGCGGGCTGCCGGCCCCGGGCAAGGGAAAAACTCCCCCCGCCCCCTCCCGCCGGCCGCCCGCCCGTCCGTCCGCCATCCGCCCGCCCGCCCGTCCCCGAAGCCCCGCCGGGGCGCTCACCTTGGGGATCCAGGCGGGAGCAGCCATCGCGGGCGGCGGGGCGGGGCCGGGCCGGGCCGGGCTGTAGCGCGCAGACTCCCTCCTGCAGCCGCACCTCCGGGGCCCCGCCCGCGCCCCGCTCCGAAGCCCCGCCCGCTCCCGGCTTCTCCTCCAGAAGCCCCGCCCGCTCCCGCTCCAGAAGCCCCGCCCACTCCCGCTCCAGAAGCCCACTCCCGCTCCAGAAGCCCCGCCCGCTCCCGCTTCAGAAGCCCCGCCCACTCCAGAAGCCCCGCCCTCTCCCGGCTTCTCCTCCAATCCCCGCCCGCTCCCGCTCCAGAAGCCCCGCCTACTCCCGCTCCAGAAGCCCACTCCCGCTCCAGAAGCCCCGCCCGCTCCCGGCTTCTCCTCCAATCCCCGCCCGCTCCCGCTCCAGAAGCCCCGCCCGCTCCCGCTCCAGAAGCCCCGCCCAATCCAGAAGCCCCGCCCTCGCCCGGCCTCTCCTCAAAGCCCCGCCCCCTCCCTCTCCAGAGGCCCCGCCCTCTCCCGCTCCAGAAGCCCCGCCCTCTCCCGGCTTCTCCTCCAATCCCCGCCCGCTCCCGCTCCAGAAGCCCCGCCCTCTCCCGGCTCCTAAGCCCCGCCCACTCCCGCTCCAGAAGCCCCGCCCGCTCCCGGCTCCGAAGCCCCGCCCTCTCCCGGCTTCTCCTCCAATCCCCGCCCGCTCCCTCTCCAGAAGCCCCGCCCACTCATTCATTCAAACGTATTTATTGAGCGCTTACTGTGTGCAGAGCACTGGACTAAGCGCTTGGGAAGTACAAGTTGGCAACATATAGAGACGGTCCCTACCCAACAGTGGGCTCACAGTCTAGAAGGGGGAGGCAGACAACAAAACAAAACATATTAACAGAATAAAATAAATAGAATAAATATGTACACGCTCCAGAAGCCCCGCCCGCTCCCGGCTTCTCCTCCAATCCCCTCCCGCTCCAGAAGCCACGCCCACTCCCGCTCCAGAAGCCCCGCCCACTCATTCATTCATTCATTCAATCGTATTTATTGAGCGTTTACTGTGTGCAGAGCTCTGCACTAAGCGCTTGGGAAGTACAAGTTGGCAACATATAGAGACAGTCCCTACCCAACAGCAAGCTCACAGTCTAGGAGGGGGAGACAGAGAACAAAACAAAACATTTTAACAGAATAAAATAAATGGAATAAATATGTACAAGCTCCAGAAGCCCCGCCCGCTCCCGGCTTCTCCTCCAATCCCCGCCCGCTCCCGCTCCAGAAGCCCCGCCCACTCCCGCTCCAGTAGCCCCGCCCACTCATTCATTCATTCATTCAATCGTATTTATTGAGCGCTTACTGTGTGCAGAGCACTGGACTGAGCGCTTGGGAAGTACAAGTTGGCAACATATAGAGACGGTCCCTACCCAACAGCGGGCTCACAGTCTAGAAGGGGGAGGCAGACAACAAAACAAAACATATTAACAGAATAAAATAAATAGAATATATATGTACAAGCTCCAGAAGCCCCGCCCGCTCCCGGCTTCTCCTCCAATCCCCTCCCGCTCCAGAAGCCCCGCCCACTCCCGCTCCAGAAGCCCCGCCCACTCATTCATTCATTCATTCAATCGTATTTATTGAGCGCTTACTGTGTGCACAGCACTGGACTAAGCGCTTGGGAAGTACAAGTTGGCAACATATAGAGACGGTCCCTACCCAACAGCGGGCTCACAGTCTAGGAGGGGGAGACAGAGAACAAAACCAAACATATTAACAGAATAAAATAAATAGAATATATATGTACAAGCTCCAGAAGCCCCACCCGCTCCCGGCTTCTCCTCCAATCCCCTCCCGCTCCAGAAGCCCCGCCCACTCCCGCTCCAGTAGCCCCGCCCACTCATTCATTCATTCAATCGTATTTATTGAGCGCTTACTGTGTGCACAGCACTGGACTAAGCGCTTGGGAAGTACAAGTTGGCAACATATAGAGACGGTCCCTACCCAACAGTGGGCTCACAGTCTAGAAGGGGGAGACAGACAACAAAACAAAACATATTAACAGAATAAAATAAATAGAATAAATATGTACACGCTCCAGAAGCCCCGCCCACTCCCGGCTTCTCCTCCAATCCCCTCCCGCTCCAGAAGCCCCGCCCACTCCCGCTCCAGAAGCCCCGCCCACTCATTCATTCATTCAATCGTATTTATTGAGCGTTTACTGTGTGCAGAGCTCTGCACTAAGCGCTTGGGAAGTACAAGTTGGCAACATATAGAGACAGTCCCTACCCAACAGCAAGCTCACAGTGTAGGAGGGGGAGACAGAGAACAAAACAAAACATTTTAACAGAATAAAATAAATGGAATAAATATGTACAAGCTCCAGAAGCCCCGCCCGCTCCCGGCTTCTCCTCCAATCCCCGCCCGCTCCCGCTCCAGAAGCCCCGCCCACTCCCGCTCCAGTAGCCCCGCCCACTCATTCATTCATTCATTCAATCGTATTTATTGAGCGCTTACTGTGTGCAGAGCACTGGACTGAGCGCTTGGGAAGTACAAGTTGGCAACATATAGAGACGGTCCCTACCCAACAGTGGGCTCACAGTCTAGAAGGGGGAGGCAGACAACAAAACAAAACATATTAACAGAATAAAATAAATAGAATAAATATGTACACGCTCCAGAAGCCCCGCCCGCTCCCGGCTTCTCCTCCAATCCCCTCCCGCTCCAGAAGCCCCGCCCACTCCCGCTCCAGAAGCCCCGCCCACTCATTCATTCATTCAATCGTATTTATTGAGCGTTTACTGTGTGCAGAGCTCTGCACTAAGCGCTTGGGAAGTACAAGTTGGCAACATATAGAGACAGTCCCTACCCAACAGCAAGCTCACAGTCTAGGAGGGGGAGACAGAGAACAAAACAAAACATTTTAACAGAATAAAATAAATGGAATAAATATGTACAAGCTCCAGAAGCCCCGCCCGCTCCCGGCTTCTCCTCCAATCCCCGCCCGCTCCCGCTCCAGAAGCCCCGCCCACTCCCGCTCCAGTAGCCCCGCCCACTCATTCATTCATTCATTCAATCGTATTTATTGAGCGCTTACTGTGTGCAGAGCACTGGACTGAGCGCTTGGGAAGTACAAGTTGGCAACATATAGAGACGGTCCCTACCCAACAGTGGGCTCACAGTCTAGAAGGGGGAGGCAGACAACAAAACAAAACATATTAACAGAATAAAATAAATAGAATAAATATGTACACGCTCCAGAAGCCCCGCCCGCTCCCGGCTTCTCCTCCAATCCCCTCCCGCTCCAGAAGCCCCGCCCACTCCCGCTCCAGAAGCCCCGCCCACTCATTCATTCATTCAATCGTATTTATTGAGCGTTTACTGTGTGCAGAGCTCTGCACTAAGCGCTTGGGAAGTACAAGTTGGCAACATATAGAGACAGTCCCTACCCAACAGCAAGCTCACAGTCTAGGAGGGGGAGACAGAGAACAAAACAAAACATTTTAACAGAATAAAATAAATGGAATAAATATGTACAAGCTCCAGAAGCCCCGCCCGCTCCCGGCTTCTCCTCCAATCCCCGCCCGCTCCCGCTCCAGAAGCCCCGCCCACTCCCGCTCCAGAAGCCCCGCCCACTCATTCATTCATTCATTCAATCGTATTTATTGAGCGCTTACTGTGTGCAGAGCACTGGACTGAGCGCTTGGGAAGTACAAGCTGGCAGCAACATATAGAGACGGTCCCTACCCAACAGTGGGCTCACAGTCTAGGAGGGGGAGACAGACAACAAAACAAAACATATTAACAGAATAAAATAAATGGAATAAATATGTACAAGCTCCAGAAGCCCCGCCCGCTCCCGGCTTCTCCTCCAAGCCCCGCCCACTCCCGCTCCAGAAGCCCCGCCCACTGCCCCGTTTCTTTATCATAGCATTTACTAGGCGCTTACTCTGTGCGAAGCACTGTTCTAAGTGCCCTGGGAAGGTTACAAGGTGATGAGGTTGCCCCACGGGGGGCTCGCAGTCTTATTCAGTGGTTTTCTTCTTCCGTTTGGACCCGCCCAGAAAGCAGATTGAATTCTGAGTCGAAGATGACAGCAGGTTGTATGCCAGCTCATGAAGTGACTTAATGACGGCATTTTTTTAAGCGCTTACTATGTGCAAAGCACTATGTTCTAAGCGCCGGGGAGGATACAAGGCGATCAGGTTGTCCCACGGGGGGCTCACACTCTTCATCCCCATTTTACAGATGAGGTAACTGAGGCCCGGAGAAGTTAAGTGACTTGCCCAAAGTCACACACCTGACAGTTGGCGGAGCTGGGATTTGAACCCATGACCTCGGACTCCAAAGCCCGTGCTCTTTCCACTGAGCCACGCCGCTTCACACTTGTCTGCTGGGTGGCCTTGGGCAAGTCGCTTCACTGGGTCTCAGTTCCCTCATCTGTAAAATGGGGGAGAAGACTGTGAGCCTCACATGGGGCAGAAACTGTCCAACCCATTTTGCTTGTATCCACCCCAGTGCTTAGTACAGTGCCTGGCACATAGTAAATGCTTAATAAATATCACAGCTATTACTAGAGGATTTGGGGAAAGCCAGTCCAAGATTTTGCTTTCCAAACCCCCCGCCCACTCATTCGTTTGTTCAATATCTCTGGGCACACCTGGGCTTCCTGTTTCCCAGCAGGGGTGATAAAAAAAGATTTCACAGGGCCTGCCTTCCATTTCACAAAATAAAAGTGGAAAAGCAACGGGGCTGGTTGTTAAGAGTGTGGGCACAGAGTCTGAAGGATCTGGGGTTCTAATCCTAATCTGCCACCTGTCTGCTTTGTGACCTTAGGCAAGTCATCTCACTTCTCTGTGCTTCAGTTACCTCTTCTGGAAAATGGGGATTAAGACTGTGAGCTCCCTGTAGGACAGGGACTATGTCCAACCCAATTAGGTGGTATCTACCCCAGTGCTTAGTACAGTGTCCTGGCATACATTAAGTGCCTAACAAATACCATAAAAAAAACTAAGCAGCAAAATAGTTGGGCCATTTAACTAGAGATAAAGTCCAATATTTTCCCTACACAGGGAAGGTCTTCCTGGAAGAGGTGAGTCCTAAAATGGATCTTTATCAATCTAAGTGCTTGGTAGAGAACAATGTAACAGTTGGTAGTCACATTCCCTGCCCACAATGAGCTTAATAAATACATTATGGCTATGTGCATAAATGCTGAGGGGCAGATAAAGGGAGCAAATCCAAGTGCAAGGGTAACACAGAAAGGAGTGGGAGAAGGAGAAATGAGGGCTTAGTTCAGGGAAGGCCTCTTGGAAGCGATGTGAATTCAGTAAGTTTTTGAAGGTCTTTCAGTCAATCCTATCAAACATTTATTGAGTGCTTACTCTGCAGAGCACTGTACTAAATGCTTGGGAAAAAAATATAGCAGAGTTGGTAGGCATGTTCCCTGACTACAAGGAGTTTATGGTCTAGAGGGGGAGACAGACATTAAAAATAAATTTCGGATATGTACCTAAGTGCTGTGGGGATGGGGTGGAAATCAATCTGGCATTTATCGAGCATTTACATACAATATTGAGCACTTGGGAGAGTACAATACAGCGAGTGTTTAAAGAGTACAAATGCAGGTGCAGGTGTGAAGCATAAGGGAGAGGGAGTACGGGAAATAAGCTTAATTGAGGAAGGTCTTTTGGCAGTAGAGTAGGTAAATTGTACTTTTTCCCCTCCTGACCATGGCAATATCTACAGCAAGGAAAATACTACTCTCTCAATGGAAATAATCCAGGTTACTTGGAAGTGAATTACCCCTCCCCTTTAGCATCAATTTGGATTGTTTAAACCAGCCTCTTTGTGGTATTCAAATATTTTCCCTGTGCTTCTTGGGGAATAATTCACTTCAGTGAATAATTCAATTCATTTAATTCAATTAATAGTATTGACTGTGTGCACAGGAGTGTACTAAGTGCTTAGAAGAATAGGAGTTTGTACTCTAATGGGGGATATGGACGCTAAAGGAAATTACAGATAGGTGGCAGAGAGCATAAATACATGCACCTAAGTGCTTGTAGCATGTGCATGAAGACCCAGGAGCTCCGTGATGGTGCTATTGCTATAATTCATTTTGGCTGCAAAAATAACAAAGCCAAAAAGTATTTTCAGGGAGTAGGGTTAGTTCCAAGGGGAGAATGCAGGTAAATGAATATGGGGATGTGGATATGGACTCACCGAATTGTACCTTATTTTCTTTATCTGTAAAATGGGAATGATAGAGTTCACATTCGACAGAATCACAGATTTGATACCGTTTTGGGGTGCAGAGGGGAAAAAGGTTCCAGGAAAATGAGGATGGGAAATGCATTCTTACCTAGAAGAGAATGGGATTTTTTTTTCCTATAAAGTCCTGAATGATAATACCTGCACCTTCCCTACCTTACCGAAGGTTTGTGTCAGATCAATTGTTTGCAAGATGGGTGTCCTGTCTGAACAAATTGCTGGCATTGTTATCTTATAAGAATGTGGTGAAGATTCCCAAGTTACTCTTTGCAGACAAGAGCCTCAAAAGGAGCTATGTCATTGGCAGAAAGAATAATAGAGTCTTTAAAAAACTAATGAAAAGTGAGACTAGACCTGCTCTGCACAGTCAGCACTTAATAAAGACGAATGAATGAACTGTACGTGCTCAATAAATACCACCTTTTTTAAATGGTATTTATTAAATGCCTACTATGTGTCAAACATTGTTCTAAGCACTGGAGTAGCTACAAGTTAATTGGTCAGACACAGTCCCTGTCCCACATGGGGCTCACAGTCTAAGTAGGAGGGAGAACAGGGATTGAGTCCACATTTTACATATGAGGAAACTGAGGCAGACAGAAGGCATACAGAGAAGCAACATGGTTCAGTGGAAAGAGCACAGGCTTTGGAGTCAGGGGTCATGGGTTCAAATCCTGACTCCACCAATTGTCAGCTGTGTGATACAACTTCTCTGTGCCTCAGTTACCTCATTTGTAAAATGAGGATTAAGACTCTGAACCCCCTGTGGTACACCCTGATCTCCTTGTAACCACCTCAGCACTTAGAACAGTGCTTGGCACATAGCGCTTAATAAATGCCATTATTATTATTATTATTGTTATTATTATTATTATTATTATTATTATTATGTGCCAAGTACTGTTCTAAGTGCTGGGGCAGATAAAAGGTAATGTGGTTGTCCCACGTGGGGCTCCCAGTCTTCATCCCCATTTTACGGATGAGGGAACTGAGTCACAGAGAAATCAAATGACTTGCCCAAAGTCACACAGCTGATCAGTGGCGGAGTCAGGATTAGAACCCATGACCTCTGACTCCCAAGTCGGGTCTCTTTCCACTATGCCATGCTGCTTTTAGTTTAAAAATAAAACTATTGCAACAGTAGCCAAGCAGTATCACTTGGAATTTGCGGGATGGGTTCTCTAGGGTGTGAACCAGATCTTCCATTTTGGGATGATTTGAGGTTGTGGTGCCAAATTTCCATTCCAAACCAGTTCATGCTTCAATTCTGTACGTGTTTATACAGGTTTAGCAGCATTGTCTATGTCACCCTGGATTTAGCAGCCATTGTATGCAAACATTTTTATTTGTATTTTTTTGTTGGAGTGTTTCTTGAGAGGCTGTGGGAATTCAGCATTGTACCCACATGCAGCGGTGACACAACTCAATTATGTTTTTCCTGTCACTGAAATTTGCAGACCATCATGTGGGAGGTGCACATGAAGATCCCCAGACCGATTCACTCCCACCAGTACCGTAAACCTCAAGTCTTATCCTTCCTGTTGGCCGAGGCACAATTCTGGAATGCAGGAAGATGTTCACTGCCCTGAGGAGGTAATACGAAATGAATAATAACGAGGATGGTATTTGTTAAGTGCTTACTATGTGCTAAGCACCTTTCTAAGAGCTGGGGTTGATACAAGGTAATCAGATTGCCCCACGTGGGGCTCACGGTGTTAATCCCCATTTTACAGATGAGGTAACTGAGGCACAGAGAAGTTAAGTCACTTGCCCATAGTCACACAGCTGATAAGAGGCGGAGTCAAGATTGGAACCCATAATCTCTGACTCCCAAGCCGGGGCTCTTTCCACTAAGCCACGCTGCTTACTAATTGTTTATAACTCAGGATGGATGCCTTGTCTTTAATGTGCATTGCCACCGGGTGTTTTGTTTTCCAATGTTTATTTTTTCAAAGTTACTGAAAAGTGACAGTTTTGCGGGGCAGGCTGTCATTTATGAAATCCTCTCACCATGAACGCATCGGTTTGAAATGCTGTCATTCGATCTGCTCGAAGCCATCGCAGTGTCTTTTAGTCTCCCATAGGCTTAGCACAGTGTGTGGCATAAGGTACTCAGTGTTGGTATATTGTTAGTGCATTATATATTAATAAGTATTCTATGGGTTTTAATAATGATATGATTATGATGATTTCCAAGAAAGCTAGCATTTCAAGGACTTCAGAGTCCTTTCAAGCAAGAGAAAAGGCTAGAAGGAGATGAAATCAATCAATCAATCATATTGATTGAGCGCTTACTATGTGCAGAGCACTGTGCTAAGCACTTGAGAGAGGAAAATAGAACAGAGTTGGTAGAAATGTACCCTCATAGCGAGCATTTGCCTTCTCTTGTTCAGACGGTCCTTGATCGCTCCATAGTGAAGTGTATTTCCCCTTCAATAGATCATATTTATTGAACGCTTACTGTGTGCCCTGTAGTAAGCACTGTACTAAACGCTTGGGAGCCACGTTCCCCTTTTGCATATATGTATGTGTGCATGCGTGGTTTTTAATAATGTGTCATGGGCATGATGAATAGAAAGTAGTGGGAATCCAGTATTCATTGCTTGGTAGTGAGAGTCCCAAAATGTCATGTACTGCAATTGACTATATTAGCAGTCAAGCAAGTTTTTAGTTTCTTATTTCACACGGTGTAGCTTAATATCATTACTACTACCACTACTACTCTGGCAAGCTCTTTTTTTTTTGAGTAATATGTGGGAGTTGGTTGGGGGATTTAGGAACTTTTATTCATCTTAAGTTCGTGTTTCCTAAAGCCATATAGGAAATTTCATTAACCTCCATCAGAGTATCCCCTAAAGCCAAGCTCTCCACTCACCAGTACCCCAGGCTTTGAAGTGAAATGAGCATTTAGCACACAGAGGCCCCCTCTTCTAAGAAATATTAAACATGTTGGAGAGTGATCCTCTGGCTACACGTTCAATTGCACTTTTTGGAGGCTTTGGGCTTCATTTTGGCCTCAAATTGGCAGGAAATCTGGCCATTTTATTTGCCATATTACAGATAGGAAGGCTGGACTTATGCAAACTGGGTATTTTTGTCATGCGATAGGCTCAGGAGTGTACTATCTTGAACTCTGACAGCTGCTCACCGATAGCTGTTTATTTTCACCTTCTCCCCTTCCCTCGCTCCTGTCAGCCTGCCTATCTTCTGAAGACAGCTCTGAGGTCATCCAGGGGGACAGGGGGATGGTGAGGTAGGGCAGTGGATGTGGAAAAGTACGAAATGCTATCTGTCGGACAGACACATGTACTGAAGTCATGGTCCCTAAAGCAGGCTTGGAGACTGTGAAGTGATTATTATTATTATCAAACACCCTCGAGTCGTTTCCGCTTCATAGCGACCCTATGGATATATTTTTTCCAGAATGCCCTATCTTCCGCCATAACCCGTAACCTTGCTAATGGTTCTTCCTTTACGTTGTTACGGTTTCTATCCATCTAGCTGCTGATCTGCCGCTTCCACGTTTTCCCTGGACTTTTCCTAGGGTCTTCGCCAGAGAATTAGTCCTCCTGCTGATGTGTCCGTGATATGTTAATCTAAGTTGAGTCATTTGTCTTTCCAAAGACCACATTGGCTTGATCTGCTCCAAAGCCCATTTGTTTGTTTTTTGGGCAGACTGTGGTGTTCGCAAAAGCCTTCTCCAACACCATATTTCAAAAGAATCCATGCTCTTCCTATCCTGTTTTTTCACCGTCCAACTTTTGGATTCATACATTGTCACTGGAAACACCACAGAATGAAGTGATGCATGGCTCCAAAATCATTGGGTCTGTGATTCCCTTTGCCACCCAATCCAAGGTATTGTTAGACATATGTTTCAATCATAATAAATGGTATTTGTCTAAGAACTGTATTAAGCACAGGAGTAGATAGCAGATAAGTTGGATACAGTCCCTGTCCCGCAAGGGGCTCACAGTCTAAAGGGATGGGAGAACAAGTATTTAATTCCCATTTTACACATGAGGAAACTGAGGCACAGAGAGATTAAGCGGCTTGCTCAAGGTCACCTAGCAGGCAAGTGGCAGGGCTGGGATTAGAACCCAAGTCCTCTGACCTCCCAGCCTTGTGTTCTTTCTGCTAGACCACGCTGCTTCTCTAAGTGCAGTTTGCCTCATTTGGGCCCAAACTAGATTTTTCTTCAGAAACATAAATCTTCAAAAAACACATTTGCCCCGTGCAGACCCACTGGTACTGACGAGTTAAACAATCTGTAAACAGCTTTGTAAAGCAGCTTTCATCTCCAACGGGATAATGAGCTTTAAATTATTCATCATTGAAATACATTTGTTGAGCCAACATTATCCTGGTACCACACTATGAATCCTGAGTTTACAGAATTTAGAGTACATTATCTTTGAGACTTAAAAAATCTACTTGGTAGAATAGAGCTGTCCTTAATTTTGAAGGTTATGCTGCTGAAGATGAGACTCACCCACTGGTATGTGTGCCTGAGAGAGACTTTCGATCAATCAGTCAATCTATAGATAGTATTTATTGATCGCTGTCAGCAGTAATAATAATAATAATAGGAGCAATAATTGTGGTATTTGTTAAGCACTTACTATGTGCCAGGCACTATACTAAGTGCTGGGGTGGATATAAGCTGATAGGGTGTGGACACAGCCGTGGTCCCATGTGGGGCTCACAGTCTCAATCCCCATTTTAAAGATGAGGTAACAGGCACAGAGAAGTTAAGTGATTTGCCCAAGGTCATAAAGCGGGCAAGTGGCAGAGCCGGGATTAGAATCCGGCTCCACCAGTACTGTGTACTAAGCTCTTGGGAGAGTACAGGAGCTCCCCTGGCTTCAACTACTATCTCTATGATTCCCCAGTCTACATCTCCAGCCTACAATCTACATCTCGTTCCTACGTAGGCTGTGATTCCCACGTGGGACAGGGACTGGGTCTGTCCTAATAACTTGCACCTATCCCAACGATTAGAACAGTTTTTGACACATAGCGTGAGCGCTGACCAAATACCAAAGAAAAACGGGAAGCCAAAGTGATTTGATATACCTCGTTAATAATGTGGTTGTTACCCCGCTGGCTTTTGCCACACTTCATCTTGTCACCTCCCCAGCGCTTAGAACAGTGCTTTGCACATAGTAAGCGCTTGATAAATGCCATTATTATTATTATTATTATTCTCTGATTCCCAGTGACCTTTGGGGAATACCATCAGCAAGGGTTCAGTTTCACTCACGAAACTTTGAATACAAACCTTTGAACGGGATAGGGATAAAAACAGCAGAGCCCAGGCCTCCTTCCTTGGAAATACTGAGGGTTCTGGCTGGGCCCCAACCCCAGGCTCTCTCAACACCGTCAGGGAATCGGGGCGACCCCGGAATTTAGGTTGGGTCCGGACTGCCTGGCTTTACTTGGCCAAGCCCCATGAACCATCCCGGGCCTGCTCACTGCTGGGCACTGCCAGTATCCTTTACCCATCCAGTGAGGCCAGTCAGTCAATCCTATTAATTGAGCACTTAGCGTGTGCAGAACACTGTGCTAAACTCGTGGGAGAGTACAATATAACAATAAACTGACGCATTCCCTGCCCACAATGAGCTTATTCATTCATTCAATCGTATTTCTTGAACGCTTCCTGTGTGCAGAGCACTGTACTAAGCGCTCGGGAAGTCCAAGTCGGCAACATATAGAGACGGTTCCCACCCAACAACGAACTCACAGTCTAGAAGGGGGAGACAGACGACAAAACACGTAGACAGGTGTCAAAATGGTTAGAATAAATGGAATTATAGCTATATGCACATCATTAACAAAATAAATAGAATAGTAAATATGTACAAGTAAAATAACAGTCTAGCGGGGGCGTGACAGACCTTAATGACAGCTATGTACGTAAGTGCTGTGGGGCCAGCAAGGGGGATGAAGCAGCCTGGTGTGGTGGATAGAGACCGGGCCCGGGCGTTAGAAGGTCCTGAGTTCTAATTCCGTTCTGGCTCTCGTCTGCTGTGTGCTGTTGGACAAGTTACTTTATTTCTCTGTGCCTCAGTGACCTCAGCTGTAAAATGGGCAATTAGACAGTGAGCCCTATGTGGGACAGGGACTGTGTTCAACCCGATTTGCTTGTATTCCGCCCCGGCGCTCAGTACAGTGCCTGGCACATAGGAAACGCTTAACAAATGTGCCATGGTTATTAGAGGGAGATGGACCGAAGTGGCGGTAGCTCCACCATCGTCCTGGGAGAGGAGGGCAGGGCGGAGCGGCTGGGCAAACGTCAGGTTGGGTACCCCAACAACCGAGCCTGGGACCCCGGGACCCCGGGCCAACGCTGGACGCTGCCCGGGATGGGGCAGGGGCAGGAGGGGCGAGCTCACCTCCTCCAGGAGGCCTTCCCAGACTGAGCCCCCTTTTTCCTCTCCCCCTCCCCACAGCACCTGTATAGATGTTTGTACAGATTTATTACTCTATTTCACTTATACATATTTACTATTCTATTTATTTTGTCAGTGGTGTGCATCATTGACAAAATAGAGAAGCAGCGTGGCTCAGTGGAAAGAGTCCGGGCTTTGGAGTCCGAGGTCATGGGTTCAAATCCCGGCCACTTGTCAGCTTTGGGCAAGTCACTTCACTTCTCTTCACAGTGCTCTGCACATAGTAAGCACTTAACAAATGCCATTATTATTATTATTCTCTGTGCCTCAGTAACCTCATCTGTAAAATGGGGGTGAAGACTGTGAGCCCCCCCCCCCCCCGTGGGACAACTTGATCACCTTGTAATCTCCCCAGCGCTTCGAGCAGTGCTTTGCATCATCATCATCAATCGTACTTATTGAGCGCTTACTGTGTGCAGAGCACTGCACTAAGCGCTTAGGGAAGTACAAGTTGGCAACATATAGAGACAGTCCCTACCCAACAATGGGCTCACAGTCTAAAAGGGGGAGACAAGACGACTAGGCAAAACGTGTGGTCAGGTGTCAAGTCATAGAAGTAAAGCTAGATAACAATAATAATAATAATGGCATTTGTTAAGCGCTTACTATTCTCTGTGCCTCAGTGACCTCATCTGTAAAATGGGGATGAAGACTGTGAGCCCCCCCCGTGGGACAACCTGATCACCTTGTAATCTCCCCAGTGCTTCGAGCAGTGCTTTGCATCATCATCATCAATCGTACTTATTGAGCGCTTACTGTGTGCAGAGCACTGCACTAAGCGCTTGGGAAGTACAAGTTGGCAACATATAGAGACAGTCCCTACCCAACAGTGGGCTCACAGTCTAAAAGGGGGAGACAAGACGACAAGGCAAAACGTGTGGTCAGGTGTCAAGTCATAGAAGTAAAGCTAGATAACAACAATAATAATAATAATGGCATTTGTTAAGCGCTTACTATTCTCTGTGCCTCAGTGACCTCCTCTGTAAAATGGGGATGAAGACTGTGAGCCCCCCCGTAGAACAACCTGATCTTCACAGTGCTCTGCACATAGTAAGCGCTTAACAAATGCCATTATTATTATTATTCTCTGGGCCTCAGTGACCTCATCTGTAAAATGGGGATGAAGACTGTGAGCCCCCGCCGTGGGACAACCTGATCACCTTGTAATCTCCCCAGCGCTTCGAGCAGCGCTTCGAGCAGTGGCCCTGCTGAGAGCTCACCTCCTCCAGGAGGCCTTCCCAGACTGAGCCCCTTCTTTCCTCTCCCCCTCGTCCCCCTCTCCATCCCCCCGTCTTACCTCCTTCCCTTCCCCACAGCACCTGTATATATGTATATATGGTTGTACATATTTATTACTCTATTTATTTATTTATTTTACTTGTACATTTCTATCCTACTTATTTTATTTTGTTGGTATGTTTGGTTCTGTTCTCTGTCTCCCCCTTGTAGACTGTGAGCCCACTGTTGGGTAGGGACTGTCTCTATGTGTTGCCAATTTGTACTTCCCAAGCGCTTAGTACAGTGCTCTGCACATAGTAAGCGCTCAATAAATACGATTGATTGATTGATTGATTGATTGATCACCTTGTAATCTCCCCAGCGCTTCGAGCGGTGCTTTGCACATAGTAAGCGCTTAACAAATGCCATTATTATTATTATTATTGTTGTTATCTAGCTTTACTTCTACGACTCGACACCTGACCACACGTTTTGCCTCGTCTCCCCCTTCTAGCCTGGGAGCCCGCTGGTGGGTAGGGACCGTCTCCACCCGTTGCCGACTTGGCCTTCCCCAAGCGCTTAGTCCAGCGCCGTGCACACAGTAAGCGCTCGCAGGGGCCGCCTCTCCACGTTGCCAGCTTGTACGTGCCAAGCGCTGAGGCCGGCGCTCCGCCCACGGGTGAGCGCTCAATAAAGATGAGTGAATGAATGAATGAATGAATGAATGAATGAATGAATGAATGAATGAGGGGCGGGGCCGGGGCCTGCCAGGAGGGCGCGCTCCCGCCGCCGGGCCTGCGCGCGCCCCCGCCCCCGCCCCAGCCACCGGAGCGGCCCGCCGGGGGACAAGCCCGGGACAACATGTGAGCGGCAAGGCCCTCCTCCTTCTCCTCTTCTTCCTCCTCCTCCTCCTCCTCTTCCTCCTCCTCCTCTTCTTCCTCCTCCTCATCATCAATCGTATTTATTGAGCGCTTACTATGTGCAGAGCACTGGGCTAAGCGCTTGGGAAGTACAAATTGGCAACATATAGAGACAGTCCCTACCCAACAGTGCGCTCACAGTCTAAAAGTCCTCCTCTTCTTCCTCCTCCTCCTCCTCTTCTTCCTCCTCCTCCTCTTCTTCCTCCTCCTCCTCTTCTTCCTCCTCCTCCTCTTCTTCCTCCTCCTCTTCTTCCTCCTCCTCCTCCTCCTCTTCCTCCTCCTCTTCCTCCTCCTCCTCTTCCTCCTCCTCCTCCTCTCCCTCCCCCTCCTCCTCCTCCCCTCCTCCTCCCCCTCCCCCTCCTCCTTCTCTCCCTCCCCCTCCTCTTCCCCCTCCTCCCCCTCCTCCCCCTCCTCCTCCTCTTCCCCCTCCTCCTCCTCCTCCCCCTCCTCCTCCTCCTCCCCCTCCTCCTCCTCCTCTCCCTCCCCCTCCTCTTCCTCCTCTTCCCCCTCCTCCTCCCCCTCCTCCTCCCCCTCCTCCTCCTCCTCTCCCTCCCCCTCCTCCTCCCCCCTCCTCCTCTCCCTCCCCCTCCTCCTCCCCCTCCTCCTCCTCTTCTTCCTCTTCTTCCTCCTCCTGGTCCCCCTCCATCATTATCCCTGACTTCCCGCCCCCTCCCCGGTCTCCCGGGGGGCTCCCGGCGGCTACTCATGGGAGGCAGCTGGGCCTGGGGAGCGCTCCACCACCTCCACCATGGGGAACAAGCAGACCATCTTCACCGACGAGCAGCTGGACAACTACCAGGTCAGGGGGGGGCCGGGGGCGGCGAGAGGCAGCCCCTCGGATCAATCAATCAATCGTCTTTATTGAGCGCTTACTGTGTGCAGAGCACTGTGCTAAGCGCTTGGGAAGTACAAGCTGGCAACATAGTCCCTACCCAACAGTGGGCTCTGCTCCGGCAAGGGGGATTCGTTAGGGCTCCTGCCCGGGCACACGGGGGAGAAGCCCTCCATCCCATTATCTATCGATTTATTCATCGTCTTTATTGAGCGTTTACCTCCATTCATTCAGTCAGTCGTGTTTATTGAGCGCTTACTGTCTGCAGAGCACTGTACGTAGCGCTTGGGAAGTACAAGTTGGCAACAGAGAGAGACGGTCCCTACCCAACAGTGGGCTCACAGTCTAGAAGACTGTTTACCTTGTGCCGAGGACTGGACTAATCAATCAATCAATCAGTTGTATTTATTGAGCACTTACTATGTGCAGAGCACTGTACTAAGCGCTTGGGAAGTACAAGCTGACAACATAGAGAGACAGTCCCTACCCAACAGTGGGCTCTGCTCCCGAAGCGGGGGGCGAGGGGGATTCGTTAGGGCTCCTGCAGAGGCACACGAGGGAGAAGCCCTCCATCCCATTATCTATCGATTTATTCATCGTCTTTATTGAGCGTTTACCTCCATTCATTCATTCAGTCGTATTTATTGAGCGCTTACTGTCTGCAGAGCACTGTACATAGCGCTTGGGAAGATTGAGCGCTTACTGTGTGCAGAGCACTGTACTTAGCGCTTGGGAAGTACAAGTTGGCAACAGAGAGAGACGGTCCCTACACAACAGTGGGCTCACAGTCTAGAAGACTGTTTACCTTGTGCCGAGGACTGGACTAAGCGCTTGGAAAGTAGAATTCAGCAACAAATAGAGACAGTCCCTGCCCACAACGGGCTCACAGTCTAGAATCAATCAATCAATCATATTTGTTGAGCGCTTACTGTGTGCAGAGCACTGTACACGCTTGGGAAGTACAAGTTGGCAACATATAGAGACAGTCCCTACCCAACAGTGGGCTCACAGTCTAGAAGGGAGGAGACCGGCATCAAAACAAGGAAACAGGCGTCAGTAGCATCGGTACGTCAAACGCATCCCCTGCCCACAACGAGCTCACAGTCTAGAGGGGAGACAGACGGTAATAGAAACAAAGAGATAAATAAATTGCAGGGATGTACAGACCCTGTGCAGTGGGGAAGGGAGAGAGGATGAACGAAGGAGTAAGGACAGGCAGCACAGAAGGGAGTGGGAGAATTGGAGAGGAGGGCTCAATCAGGGAAGGCTTCCTGGAGGAAATGGGCCTTCAATGAGACCATCAGTCCAGACCTGCCGCCCTTTTGCAGACTCTTCGGTCACTGCGGTGGGGCCGGGGGGGAGGGTGTCTTCCAACCTTCCTCCTCGAAAAGGGCAAATCCCCAGCCCCCCTCCCCTCCACCCTGCATGCAGGAGATGGGAAGTTTCAGCAGGGTTCTGGAAGAGGGGTAGGAATAAAGGGGGTGCACCTTCCCCACCCCCTTTTTCCCTCCTAAACTCTTTCCTTCCCACCTCACTGGAAATCAATCTCCAGCTGCACCTGTGACCCCCCCCCGACCATCTCTTCCAGGAGCAGCCCCCCCACCATCCTTGCTGCCTTGCCCTCAAAGACAGGCAGGAGGGGCGAGGAGGCCCCAGCCAAGCAGAGAACATTCAGGAGGGCAACCATTCATTCATTCATTCAATCACATTTATTGAGCCCTTACTGTGTGCAAAGCACTGTACTAAGTGCTTGGGAGAGCACACTATAACAACAGAAACATTCCTGCCCACAGCAAGCTCACAGTCTAAAGGGGATGGGGCCGGGGGGACTCCTTCCCCTCCACCCCAGTTTCCAAAATAAGTGATTTCATTTGCCAGGAAATAACCTTAAAGGCACTGCTTCTGGGCCTTAGACTTGAGGGTTTATTAAGCCCTCTCCCCACTAGACCGTAAACTCACCGTGTGCAGGGACCGTTTCTACCAACTTTGTTGTATTGCACCTTCCCAAGTGCTTAGTACCGTGCCCTGCACATGATAAGCGCTCAGAAAATATAGTTGATTAAGCTCATGAGCCTGTCCTGGAATGTGGGGTGAGGGGACCTGCAGACTGCTCCACATGACCGTTCTTCTGCTGCGTGCTTTGAACACATGGTGACATTCTCCTTAGCAGGACCTGGGATTTCATCTCAGCATAAAGAGTGAAGAGGGTCTGGGTTCTCACCAAAACTGGGATCTGGCCTTATCCTTGACTCCGCTCTCTCATTCAGCCCACATATTCAATCCATCGCTAAACCCTGTCAGTTCCGTCTTCATGACATCGCTAAAATCTACCCCTTCCTCTCCATCCAGACTGCTACCATGTTAATCCAAGCAGTTATCCTATCCTGCCTTGATTACTGAATCAGCCTCCTTGCTGATCTCCCTGCCTCCTGTCTCTCCCAACTCCAGGCCGTATTTCACTCTGCTGCCCTGATCATTTTCCTACGAGAATGTTCAGACCATGTTTCCCCACTCCTCAAGAAACTCCAGTGGTTGCCCATCCACCTCTGCATCAAACAAAAGGTCCTCACTGTTGGCTTTAAAGCATTTCAGTCACTTTGCCTCCTCCTACCTCACTTCACCACTCTCCTACACACTTTGCTTCTCTAATGCCACCCTTCTCACTCTTCCTCTATCTAGTCTATTTTGCCGCTGACTTCTAGCCCACCTTCTGCCTCTGGCCTGGAATGCCCTCCCTCCTTATATTTGACAGACAATTACTCTCCCCCCTCTTCAAAGCCTTGTCGAAGGCACATCTCCTGCAAGAAGCCTTCTCCAGACTAAGCCCTCCTTTCCTCTACTCCTCCTCCCTTCTACTTCACCCTGACTTGGAACCCACAGCTAAGAAGTTGGAGAAACAACAGCTGAGAGGAAGGGAGTAATGTCAGGAAGATGATGTTATTCTTCATCCATCTCCCCCCCCCCCCCCCCCCCCCCCGAATTCTAGATTGTGAACTCGTTGTGAGCAGGGAATGTGTCTGTTTTTTATTGTATTGTACTCTCTCCAAGCTCTTTGCACACAGTAAGCACTCAATACGATAGAATGAATCTGGTACCCTTTTGGGAGTGTGGGAGTGGGATGGGGGCAAAGGATGAGGAAATAAGCCTCAACTGATAAAGGAGAAAAAATTGGAATTTTTCCTCCCCATTTATAGCTTGACAACAGTAACATAAAAATCAGGGAGCCTGGGGACCTGAAATATGGATCGGTCCAGTCAGAGTGGAAATGAGAGACTGCTCACAGTGACCTGAGCGGTGTCTTAGCTCAAGTACCTTGGATGGCCATGCAGGGATGGGAGGGGTGCTTTTGGTCCTGTTGATGCTCTGGCAGGGAGAGCAAGCCTTAGTTATTTAGAATAACTGTATTTACACAGGCCTTTAGATAATCACAGAGTCAGGTAAAACCTTCCATCATGTCCAGCTCTTAGGATAGACAAACAATGAGAATTACTGTGAAACCAGAAAGGTGAGCTGGGGGGCAGAGCGGCCTAGTGGAAAGAGCCTGTGCATCAGGGGACCTGTGTTCTAATCCTGGCTCCATCTTTTGCCTGCTCTGCGACCTAGGCAAGACCCTTTACTTCCCTGGGCCTCAGTTTCCTCATCTGTACAATGGGGATTCAGTACTTGACCTCCTGCTTACGTAGACTGTGAGCCCCATGCGGTACAGGGTATTGGGTCCATCCTAATTATCTTGTATCTACCCCAGGGCTTAGTACAGAGCTTGGCATAGATTAAGTGCTTAACAAATACCACAATTATTATTAGGAATCGCATCTTCCAACTCTGTTGTGCTCTCCCAAGCCCACAGTACAGTGCGGTGCACAAAGTAAGCGCTCAGTAAATGTCACTGATTGATTGGTATATTAGATATTTCCACTTGTGCTCTCGAGGCCAGATAACTGTGTCAGCCCTCTGTACAGCCTTGCTATCATTCCCCAGAGGGAGAGGTGAGGCACAGCCCCTCAGCCCAGAGCAGATTCCCGCCCGTGGTATAGTGTGAGCTTATCTATTTTAATGTCTGTCTCCCTCTGGAGAATGTAAGCTCCCTATTCAGGGACTTTTATGGGCTGAGTCCTGAAGCGAAGCTGCATGGATTTTGGAGTCAGATGACCTGGGTTCTAATGCTCCTGGTAGTCTGCTGGGTGACCTTAGGCAAGCCACTTCACTTCTCTGTTCCCTCATCTGTACAGTGGAGATTGAGGCTTTGAGCCTGAGATGGGACGGGGACTGTGTGCAACCTGATTAGCTTGAGTCCACCCCAGGTCCCCAACCAGCTTACTGTCTAGAGAATACATGTCATCCTTGTTATTTTTCGGTATCATCTTCATGGTGCTACTCCCTTCCTCTCAGCTGTTGTTTCTCCAGCCTCTTACCTGTGGGTTCCAAGCAATTTCCCTCCATGTACTGGCCCGCCAAGTGGCCAACAGCTGTTGTTCCCAGGATCCCTTTTCCCATTAACTTGGAACTTCCATTTTTTTATGAAAAACAAGACCCTCCATGGAATCTTGAATTTTTTCATTTAAAAATGTCCAATAGAGTTGCTCTTGATAGTGACTGCCTTTCCTTCAGCTCAGCCCAGCCTAGGGCTCACACGGCCTTGGATGGTTCACCTGGAGACCCCGGGAGATTTTTGGATGGAACCTAGATGAATGTATATCTGAGGGCAGCGGGCAGTACACTGAAAGCTTTTGGTGGGCAGAACATGGTGTAGTGGATAAACCATGGGCATGAGAGTCAGGTGGTCATAGGTTCTAATCCCACCTCCGCCATTTATCTGCTGTGTAAAGGTGGGTGAGTCACTTTATTTCTCTGTGCTTCAGTTACCTCATCTGGAAAATGGGGATTGAGTCTGAGAGTCCCACATGGGACAGGGACTGTGCCCACCTTGATTTGCTTGTAGCTACCCCAGCACTTAGCACAATGCCTGGCACATAAGTGCTTAACAAATGCCACAATTATTATTACTAACTCTATTGTATTGTACTTTCCCAAGCTTTTAGTACAGTGCCTGGTATTGATCGATTGATTGTACAATGCTCTGCACACAGTAAGCGCTCAACAAATACGATTAAATGAATGAATGAATTGCAGGCGAGGTCCGGGTTCAGAGGACTTGGCTTCTCATTCCAGCTCTGCCGCTGTCTGCTGGGTGGCCTTGGGCAGGTTGCTTCACTTCTCTGTCCCCTCTCTGCCACACGGGGCTCACGGTCTAAGCAGGGGGGAGATGATGAGGAAAATGAGGCCTGGAGAGGTTGTGACTTTCCCAGGGTCACCCAGTAGGCCAGTGGCAGAGATGGTACCTTAACCCCGTCTCCTGACTCCAAGGCCAAGTTCTATCTTCTGGGCCACTCTGACTGATGACCGTTGCCGGGATGAGACCAGCCCTTTCTCTTGGCTGAGCTCCGGGAAATCTGTCCACCAGAGCAGGCTCAGACTCCAGAAGTAGGAGCCCAGCTATGGTCAGTTCAGTGGGATCTGGCTGTGGTCAGTTCGGTAAGGTTCTGCCTGTGGTCCTTCGCGGACTTTGATGGTTCCTGGCCAGAATCCCATCTTGTACTTTCCCAGGAGCCTTAAGTACATGTGTGATCCCCCGGCACCTCCCCCAAGCTATTAGGAGAGTCGAGACATTAGCCACACTAGATCCCTCATTTTTACCCTCTCTGGTTTTTTTATGAATGTCATGGTCTGGTTCCCAGGAAGGTCCCCTGGAAAATGGGATGATTCACCTCAATGTTCCTCCTTGAAAAAGTCTTTATTAAACATAGAATCAAATTTCCAGAGCTCCAGTCACTCCCAGATTTCATTAAAAATATTCCAAGCTTCCCCAAACTGGATCATTTTACTCTTCCCAGAGTCCAGGTCCTTTCCAGAATGAACCCTGCTGTCCGCAAACTTAGTCCCAACCATCATTCCTGTCATTCCTAATTGACATTCTAATGCTAGCATTCCTAACACCAAGCTACTCACTGTGCGTCGATCTCATCTGTCTCGCCACCATCCTCTCCCCCCGTGTCCTGCCTCTGGCATGGAACTCCCTCCCCCTTTGTATCTGACACATGCTCACTCTCCTCACCTTCAAACGCTTATTAAAAGTACATCTCCTCCATGAGGTCTTCCCCGTCCAAGCCCTCATTTCCTCTTCTCTCACTCCTTTCTGGGTCACCCTTTCATTGGCTTTGCACCCTTTATTCTCCCCACCCCAGTCCCGTAGTACTTATGTACATTTCCATAATGTAATCATATTAATGTCTGTCTCCCCGTCTAGTCTGTAAGCTCATTGTGGGCGGAGAACGTGTCTACCAACTCAGTTCTGTGTTCTCCCAAGTGCTTAGTACAGTGATCCGCACACAATAAGCCCTCAATAAATGTGTTTGATTGGTTGACATCCAAGATCATAGCAGCCAAACCCAGTCTTCCACTTTGCCTCAAGCAGAAGGAGGGGAATAATAATAATAATAATGATGGCAATTGTTAAGCGCTTACTATGTGCAAAACACTGTTCTAAGTGCTGGGGAGGATACAAGGTGATCAGATTGTCCTACGTGGGGCTCACAGTCTTCATCCCCATTTTACAGAGGAGGTAACTGAGGCTCAGAGAAGTTAAGTGACTTGCCTAAAGTCACACAGCTGACAATGGGCGGAGCCGGGATTTGAACCCATGACCTCTGACTCCTAAGCCCGTGCTCTTTCCATTGAGCCACGCTGCTTCTCTAGGGAAGCTCTAGGTATCGTCCCAGATCTAATGGGTCAGAAATTCTTTCAGATCAGATGGCAGCTCTTCCGAACCCTATTCCCACTTTGCGGGAAGGGTGAACTAAGACTCGAAGAGGTGTTCCCATTTATTTTTATTAATGTCTGTCTCTCTATTTAGACTGTAAGCTTGTTGTGGTCAGGGAATGCGTCTGTTCTCATGTTATAGTGTACTGTCCCAATCGCTTAGTACAGTGCTCTACATGAAGTAAGTGCTCGATAAGTATCATCGATTGAGCAAGGGGAAGAGACCTCAAGCACTTGCACCGTTGTTAATCTAGAGACCATTTGACTGAACTGGCTTTTTAGGATCTAGCCCCCAATCTTCCTTCTCCTTTGTAATTGAGCTTTATTCTGAATCAAATTTAGCATCTCTTCCAACATCTCCCCTTCACTCTTGACTCTTTCTCTTTTTTTATTGCCCCCAGGTCTTCCTTCTATCCTGCGGAGCCGAGTTCCTATCTCGCAAAGTCCCGCCACCAGCTGTTCTGTCCCGGAAAAATTTCATTTAGGGACTGATTCCAGTTTTCAAGTCCAATCTCCATTCCCAACATCCTAATCAGATCTGCAGCCCACCGGGAACAAAATTTCCCTCTCCCTCCTTCTCAGAGCTCACGCCAAGATCCTGTCTAGACTCCTGCTGGAGTTCAGGGGCCAGGGTTTCTGTGCTGCCTCAGTTTGTGCATTAAGCTATCTGACTCCATCTCTTTGTGCATACACGTCCCTCTTCCCTCCTGAGTTTCTCACCTTTCCCAGCAGCACTTCTCTGATAAGTTCTGAGGGAGTCCAACGCCCAATTTCCTGTTCCCTCCATTTGCATTGCAAGTTTCTTTATTTCAAAAGTGACAGGTACTTTCCACTTTGTGTCCCTTTCCCTTGAAGCCCCAAGTTGCTCTCTGGTTTAGTAGTAGTAGTAGTAGTAGTAGTAGTAGTAGTAGTAGTAGTAGCGGCAGTATTATTGAGCGCCCACATGATATGAGGCACCGTACTAGGTGCTTGCGGAACACAGAATAAAGAAGAGGCACATTATTGTTCATATAATGTCCAACAAAATCCGTGCCGATAGCGTTACACTTTCTTTAGCTTCCGGCCTTAGCTGCGGATGGGGAAACATTGTCCATAAGCGACAGGTCTTACACAATGTGAAATTAAGGAAGAGTTAACTACCTGACTCCTATTCCCTCTGCGTGGCTCTGGACCAAATGAGATTGCTTACGAGGAGCCAACCCACAGTGACCCCGTAACATGAGTCGGTTATACAAGAAGCTTCCCTTCTGGTGGGATAGGAGGAGAGGCCCCGGAGTTTAAATAATTGAGAGCAAGCAGGTGTGGTGGCTCCCCCTGAAATCCAAGAAGGTTTCTTGGGATCCTGAGGCCTGCTATAACATTACCGTATTTCTTTTTCTATCTGGAAGAGAGAAAGGGGCGTTTGGCGGGACCCGTTCCTCCGGGGAGGCCGACAGCAGCCGAGAAATGTCTTCTCTACTCCTAAACTCAAACCCCAGAGAAAGGCAATTGGAGCTCTAGTCTAGAGTTCAAGGCCTGGTCAGCCCTGGAGATTGAAAACCTCCTAGC
Source organism: Tachyglossus aculeatus (assembly GCF_015852505.1). Classification (NCBI taxonomy): domain Eukaryota; kingdom Metazoa; phylum Chordata; class Mammalia; order Monotremata; family Tachyglossidae; genus Tachyglossus; species Tachyglossus aculeatus. The sequence continues at coordinate 12,071,864 of NC_052091.1, read as the reverse complement.
CATGGCCTTCAATCAGTAGTATTTACTGAGTGCCTACTCTTCACAGAGCACACTGTGCTAAGTGCTTTGGAGAATACGATAGAATTAATAGACAGGAGCCCACCCTCAAAGAGTTTGCAATCCAGCTCGGGGGTGAGAGGGTGGGTGGTCAGGCATGAAAATAAATTCTAAGAAGGGAAAAGCAGTAGAGTAGGAAGATGCATTTGTAAGTGCAGTAGGGAATGATGAGTACCCAAGTGCTTAGATGATGTGGAAGTGACAAAGTGGCAGTATTGCAGGAAATGGACTGGGGAAATGAGAGATTAATCGGGGAAGGTTATCTGGAGGAGATGTGATTTCAGAAGGGCCTTGAAAGTGGGGAGAGCGGTGGTCTGCCGGATATAGAGGAGGAAGGCGTTTGAAGCAGAAGGGAGAAGATGTGAGCAAGAGGTCGGCAGCAAGAGACCAGAATGTACAGGGAATAGGTTGACTTGGTAAGAGTGAATGGTGCGACATTGGGTATAATGGGACAGGAGGGAAGAGAGGAGGGGAGGAAGCCGACTAACAGGTGGCAAGTTTGGCTGGAGAGGAGGTGGAAGGTTCTGGAGATGATGTAAAGAGAAAACCGACAGAACTTGGTAACAGACTGAATATGGGGGTTGAAAGAGAGAGAGAACAGTCAAGGAAAATGGCAAGAGTGTGGGATGAGAAATGGTGGAGGAGGGGGTTGTCAGCAGTGCTGGGAGAGTTATATGGAGGAGAGGACTTGGGAGGGAAGATGAAACGTTTGGTTTTGAACCCGTGGAGAAGTCCTGAAGGCAGGAGATGCGATGTCACATAAGAGGCGAGGTGGGGCTAGTGAGGAGGATTTGGGAGTCATCTACAGAGAAGTGGTAGATGAAGCCGTGAGAGCAGGTGAGCTCCCTAAGGGAGTGAATGTCGGTTGAGAAGAGAAGGGGATCCAGAATTAAGCCTCGAGGGACCATCACGGTGGGTGGGAGGTGGAGGGAAAGCCAGAGAGCTGGGAGAGGCTGGAGAGGATAGTGTCAGGGAAACCAAGGTTACTTAGTGTTTTGAGGAGAAGGGGATGGATGGTCCCCAGTGTCAGAGTCAGCTGAGAGGTTGAGGAGAATTAGTTGTGGCACAAAGGAAGTCATCCGTGACCTTGGAGAAAGCAGTTTAATAATTATAATATTAATGGTATTTAAGTGCTTACTATGTGCCAAGGACTGTTCTAAACATTGGGGTAGATACAAGGTCATCAGGTTGTCCCATGTGGGGCTCACAGTCTTATTCCCCATGTTACAGATGAAGTAATTGAGGCACAGAGAAATTAAGTGACTTGCCCGAAGTCACACAGCTGACAAGTGGTGGAGCCAGGATTAGAACTCATGACCCCTGACTCTGCCTTTAATGGAGTGAAGGGGGTGGAAGTTGGAGTGTAGAGGATGAAGGAGGGATTTGGAGGAGATGAAGTTGAGGTAGCAAGCTCAAACCACTTTGTAAGGACTCCCCGCTCCTAAAGCAGCAGTCCCCTGAAGGCAGTTTGTCACAGGTGCACTGCAGTAAAGTGTATTTGCCAGCTAGTAGGCCTTGGGGTTAAGCAAGAAGCAGACTGACCAGGTTTTACTGGCAACAGCAACAAACAGAACAGGTAGATTCATTCATTCAGTTGAGTGACTTGCCCAAGGTCACACAGCTGACAGGTGGCGGAGCCAGAATTTGAACCCACAACCTCTGACTCCAAGGCCCTGGCTCTTTCCACTGAGCCACGCTGCTTCTCTACAGAGAGATTCTGCTCAGTAATGGCCAACAAAAACAAACACCCAATTCTAGTTTACTGGAACAGAAAGAATGGTTTTCTTGGGGAGGAAGGCCCCAGTATAAGAGATCCACGCTACCCTACCCACTCAAGGCACCCAGATGAGAAGAGAAGGACCATTCTTCCAGACCTCCATACTGGAGCTAACAGTTCTCCAGATCCAATTCATCTGAGGAGGAAAACTTCCACAGTTCTCCCTGTCTATTTCCTCTTTCTGTTGGAAGCTTTCATCAGATAGTTTAAAAAGTGCTGGCGTGAACCTCAGGTGGGACAGGGACTGCATCCACCCTGATTAACTTGTATCTACCCCAGTGCTTAGAACACTACTTGACACATAGTAAGCGCTTAATGTGTACCAAAATTATTATTAAAACAAGAGGGTCTTTTATCCTGCCATTCAAGTGAATTGCTAAAGAACTGAGCACCCTCTTTCCTCTCCCCCTCCCCCTGCCCCACCTCCTTCCCCTCCCCACAGCACCTGTATATATGTTTGTACAGATTTATTACTCTATTTTACTTGTACATATTTACTATTCTATTTATTTTGTTAATGATGTGCATCTAGCTTTACTTCTATTTATTCTGATGACTTGACACCTGTCCACATGTTTTGTTTTGTTGTCTGTCTCCCCCTTCTAGACTGTGAGCCAGTTGTCCACATGTTTTGTTTTGTTGTCTGTCTCCCCCTTCTAGACTGTGAGCCCGTTGTTGGGTAGGGACCGTCTCTATATGTTGCCAACTTGTACTTCCCAAGCGCTTAGTACAGTGCTCTGCACACAGTAAGCACTCAATAAATGAATGAATGAATTTATTGAGTGCTTACTGTGTGCAGGGCACTGTACTAAGCGCTTGGGAGAGTACCATTCAACAATAGACACATTCCCTGCCCACAGCCAGATTACAATCTAGAGGTGGAGGAGACAGACATCAATACAGGTAAATAAATTACAGAGAGATACATAAGTGCTTTAGGGCTGGGACAGGGGAAGAACAAAGGAAACAAGTCAGGGCAATGCAGAAGGGTGTGGGAGAAGAGGAAAGGTGGGGGCTTAGTCTGAGAAGGCCTCTTGGTGGAGATGGGCCTTCATTAAGGCTTGGAAGAGGGGGAGAGTAATTTTTTGTCTGTTGGATCTGAGGAGGAAGGATGTTCCAGGGCAGAGGCAGGGTGTGGGCTAGGGGTGGGCAGCGGTAGGTGAGATGGAGGCATAGTGGGAAGGTTAGCTGTAGAGGAGTGAAGCATGTGGGCTGGGTTGTAGAAGGAGAGGAGTGAGGTGAGAAGCCAGGGCCAAGAGCCCTGTCAATGCAACATGCGCACGTGCACACACGCACACTGTGAGCCCCATATGGGACAGGGACCATGTCCAACTCGATTTGTTTGTGTCCATCCCAGTACTTAGTACAATGCCTGACACATAATATGTGCTTAACAAATGCCACAGTCCCGGTCCCATATGGGGCTCACAGTGTAAGTAGGAGGGAGAACAGATATCAGATCCCCATTTTACAGATGCGGAAACTGAGGCACAGAAAAGTTAAGTGACTTTTGCAGATTACAGATGAGGAAACTGAGGCACAGCAGGCAAGTGGCAGAGCTGGGACTGGAGTCTAGGCCCTCTGATTCCCAGGCCTCTGCTCTTTCTCCTAGGTCATGCTGCTCGGTTTTGGTTTTGTTGTGTACCGAGCACTACGCTAAGTCCTTGGGAGAGTATACAACAAACAAAGATGTGGTCTCTGCCCTTTGTGGGTTTACAATCAGCCTGAATGGTCCGCAAGCCCATTTGTCAGAACAAGACACTTCAGTGGCAAACATGTCCCTTCCTCCTTTCAAAAGTGGGACAGTTCCAAATAGAGGGTTCTTTCCTCTCAATTGGTGAGTCAGGTCTTCTCTCTGTACTGTTTTCCCAGCTGACATTTTGATAAATAACTATCATTCCAACAGTAATGTTCTTTATCGATTTATCCCAGTTTATTCAATCATTCTCTTACAATACCTACTGCCTACCTTGTGTAGGAAAGAGGGAATAATTTTGTCCTGGTCAAAATGTTTTTTTATACAGCAGAGCCTGAGATTCTGAAGACACATAAATAAATGAAATCAACCAATGTATGCATTTTCTGTTTTCTTTCTTAGGACTGTTCTTTCTTCACTCGGAAAGAAATCCTTCGGTAAGCAGATTTTAATTTGGAGGAGGGTTGCTTTATAAATTGTTGGCACGGTAGATGTTGGCATCTGGATTGAACTTTTCAAGTTTCCAGATGCACATCTACACTTTTTCCATCATTCCCGGGGAAGATACAACCATTGCTTTTGAAGCCTGGGCCAGAAAGTATTAAGAAGAGCAGTAAGGAAGAGAGAAGCAGAGTGGCCGAGTGGATAGAATACAGGCCTGGGAAGTGGACGGACCTGGGTTCTAATCCTAGCTCTGCCACTTATCTGCTGTGTGACCTTGGGCAAGTTGCTTCACTTCTCTGTGCCTCAATTATCTCATCTGTAAAATGGGGATTAAGACCCTGAGCCCCATGTGGCACTGCAAGTGACGCTCAGACAGGCCTATCCCCGGGTGGAACCCTGGCCCTCAGGTGCATTCAAAGTGTCGATGATCAATGCGTCCTGCAGTTCGCATCAATTCTCACAGCTGTCTGCATTCTTCATCGACTCACAAGCCTAGCGATCCAGCAACAGGGACAATGTCCAATCCGATTTGCTTGTATCCACCCCAGCGCTTAGTACAGTGCCTGGCATATAGTAAGTGCTTAAGAACCATAGTTATTATTATTATTATTACAGCTTTGTCAGGTTGGGCATAGTCCGTGTCCCATATGTGGCTCACAGATTTAATCCTTGTTTTACAGATGCGGTAACTGAGTCACAGAGAAGTTAAGTAACTTGCCCAAGGTAACACAGCAGGCAAGTGGCTGAACTGGGATTAGAATCCAGGTCCTCCAACTCCCAGGCCTGGGCTCTTTCCTCTAGGTCATGCTGCTTCTCATAGGAGGCGGAGGTGGATGGACATCCACCAACTGGAGTTTCTTGAGGAGTAGGGAGACATGTCCTGAACGTTTTTGTAGGGAAATGTTCCAGTCAGCAGTCTGAAGTATGGACAGGAGTTGGGAAAGACAAGAGGCTGGGAGGACAGCAAGGAGGCTGATACAGTAATCAAGGTGGGATAGGCTAAGTGATTGCATTCACACGGTAGCAGTTTGGATGGAGAGGAAAGGGCAGATTTTAGCGATGTTTTGAAGGCGGAACGGACAGGCACCGAGCAACAGAAATCTACAGGACAGTAGTAGCATTTTGCCATTTTTCTTTAAATTTTATACATCCTCATGTATTTCAGACTTGGCCTAATTTCTTTGGGTTCCGGGTTCACCAGTTTACTAGGATAGTGATGTCATTAAAGTCCTTCTCTAGATGAGAAGGGGCTGGTTTTAATTTATCTGGAGATGTTTTGCAGGTGAAAGTGAAGAAGGTGTATCAGATGAAATCTAGGAAATAAGAATCTATTAAAGTTGAAAGCAGTGATCCCTTCCCGTCAACTTTATCGCAAGATGTCAAGCACTGGCACTACATTAGGTATTGTGACATTGTTTTCTGAGGAGGAGAAATGCAGAAAACAGGCTGGAGGGGATATAGTATTTCAGGGAAATGACATCCTCTGAGAACACTTGTCATCTCTCTCTCTCTCTCCTCCAACCTGGGAGTGTTTCCAGTTTTGGCAGGATAAGGAGCCCTCTCAGTTTTCCCTTTACAATATGCAGACTGCTCTGGGGCATGGGCAAAATGGAGAGGTGATGGCTGGAGCTGAAAGGCAGAACTCCTGGGTTCGGAGAGAGACCTTTCTTCCCAGTCCTTTTACAGAAAGAGTGGAATTCCTAGTTAGACTCCTTGCCCAGGGTATCTTTTTCTGGTTGAAATGGGATAAATGACCCATTAGATTTTGTCCCACAAAATTCCAGTTGATTTAATAGCATGTTTATTAAAGATGTTGAATTGATGTTGTCCCTCAGAGTTCAGATTTGGGTTCCCTTCTATTCTCCATCTACATCCACGCCCTGGGAAAACTCATTCGCTCCCTTGGCTTCAACTACTACCTCTTTGTGGGTGATTCTCAAATTTACATCTCCAGCCCTGATCTCTCTCACTCTCTGAAGTCTCTCATTTCCTCCAGCCTTCAAGACATCTCTCCTTGGATGTCCTGGCATCACCTCAAACTTAACATGTCCAAAACAGAACTCCTTAACTTCCCATCCAAACCCTGTCCTTTCCCTGACTTTCCCATCACTGTGGACAGTACCACCATCCTTCCTGTCTCACAAGCTTGTAACCTTGACCACTCGCTCTCGTTCAACTCACATATTCAGTCTGTCGCTAAATCCTGTCAGTTCAACCTCCACAACATGGCTAAAATCCATCCCTTCCTTTCCATCCAAACTGCTACCACGTTAATCCAAGCATTAATCCTATCCCACCTTGATTACTGTGTCAGCCTCCTTACTGACATCCCAGCCTCCTATCTCTCCCCACTCCAGTCTATACTTCACTCTGCTACCCAGATAATTTTTGTGCAAAAACATTCAGTCCAAGTTTCCCCGCTCCTCAAGAACCTCTAGTTGTTTGCCTATGTACTTCTGCATCAGACAGAAGCTCCTTACAGCACTCAATCACCTTGCCTCCTCCTACCTCACCTCTCTACTCTTCTACTACAACCCAGCCTATACACTTCACTTCTCAAATGCCAGTCTACTCATTGTGCCTTCATCTAGCCCATCTTGCTGCCAACTTCTTGCCCACATTCTGCCTCTGGTCTGGGACGCCCGCCTGCTTCACTTATGACAGACAATAACTCTCTCCCCGTTCAGAGCTTAATTGAGGGCATATCTCCTTCAACAGGCCTTCCCTGACTAAGCCCTCCTTTCCTCTTCTCCCACTCCCTTCTGCGTTGCCCTGACTTGCTCCTCTTATTCACTGCCCCTCCCATCCCCACAGCACTTATATACACATCTGTTATGTATTTATATTAAGGTCTCTCTCCCCCCTCTAGACTGTAAGCTCACTGTGGGCAGGTAATGTGTCTGTTATATTGTTGTATTACTCTGCATACAGTAAGTGCTCAATAAATATGATTGAGTGGTGCTTTCAGTAGTTGAGATTGAAAAGTAGACTCCAATCCCAGTGCTGACTTGCAAGCATTGGACAGGGGGTATATGGTAGTGTTTCTTGTAGGCGGTGCATGCCACCTCAGCAAATGAGCTGTTTCCTGAACTTCACAATCATCCTTTTTTTTTTTTTTCATACATTATACATTTCTTCCAGTGATGGATCCTGGGGTGCTGGGCCAGCTTGAATTCTTCAGTCCTTTCCAATATAGATGGGCTCAGCAACCTCGAGTCATGGGCAATATAGATGGGCCCCACAAAACTCCCAATCTACCAAATCTTGGGCACAGGAAGCAGCGTGGTCTAGTGGATAGAGAATGGGCCTGGGAGTTGGCAGGATCTAGATTCTAATTCCCACTCCGCCACTTGTCTGCTGTGTGACCTTGGGCAAGTCACTTCACTTCTCTATGCCTCAGTTACCTCAGTAAAATGGGGAATAAGACTGTGAGGCCCACATGGGACATGAACTGTGTCCAACCTGATTATCTTGAATCTACCCCAGCACTCAGTACAGTGTGAGGCACATAATAAGCACTTAACAAATGCCATGAGGAAAAAAAAAGACATTATGGCCTTACTCTTAGCCTCTTGAAGGGGAAGGTCTTTGTTCTCTTCACTGGACCATATTGCCTCCTTAGACTTTAGGGAGTAATTCCAAGTGGTTCCCCTCTCTTCTCTTTGCTGTTGTGCAGCCCCTCTGATCTGGTCCCAGCATAGTTGAAGAAGGTTTTGGCCAAAAGCAGCCTGGTTGTTTGATAACAGCCCCTGACAACCCAGGACCATTGTCTTTTTCATTATGCTGTGTCATGAGATGGAATCATGTCTGTCAAGTCTGTTGTATGGTATTCTCTCAACGCTTAGTCCAGTGCTGTGCACACAGTAAGTGTTCAATAAATACCACTTATTAATTGATTGCTGCCTAACACATTGCCTTCAAGCACCTCTTCTTCTCCACTCCTCTCAGGGAGAGGAGAGAAGACTGGGTTATTTTTCCCCCAAATATATCTTGAGACTCAGAACTAAGGTTGTGCTCAGGAGATTTTTTTTTTCTCTCAAGATCCTTCACCCAGGCAATTGCACAAGTTCCATTTTAGTGTGCAATATTAAGTGTTTAAATGTTGTTATAATGGATTAGTTTGTGTTTATGAAGCGGATTAAGGATGTAAAGTTTTATTTAAGTAGACATTCTGCATTATGTTTCCTAGCTAAGTAGAGTACGAGTCACAGTTTGGGGTATTATTCTTTGGCAGTTGATTCCATAAATGCTGTATAATTTGAAACAAATCGGTGTGTTTTGTTTTTTTTTTTTTAAAGTCCCAGCTGGAATTGAGGAGGCATAATTAGCTAAGTGTTCAACTTTGGTGTGACATTACAGCTTGGGCAGAGACCAATATTCTCCTGTTGATGGGAAAGGAAAGTGTTTGATGCAGCTGTGGGCCGTGCCGTATCCAGGGCTGTGGGGTGAATGGGATTAGGAAACTGGGAAGTAGATTTTCTACAGGGAAGTGGTGTAGGGAAAATAGTACTTTAGTGATGTTCCTTGTTGTCAGGGTGCTTATGCAGATACAGAACCAACAGATGGCTGAATTGGTGACAAATGATTCTATAATTGAAGTGTACTCTTTCTGCCGGTCAGGTCATATTGAATGGAATCACACTGCGTGATTCCAGTTGGGTTAGGCTGCCATGAAAGCGTAATAGTTCTTGAGCCTTTTAGAAATAACAGGGTTATAATTGCAAGGGAGCCGTGTTTTCAGTAATACCTTGATAAAAGGACCTGGGTTCTAAGCCTGATCCAGTCACTTGCCTGCTGGGTGACCTCGGGCAGGTCACTTACCTTCTCTGTGCCTCAGTTTCCTCCTTTGTAAAATGGGAATTAGATACCTGCTTGCTCCTTCCCATTAGACTCTGACCCTCTCATGGGGTAGTGACTGGGCCTGATCTGATTGTATTGTGTCTATTCCAGTTCTTAGTAGCACTGGAAGCAGCATGGTCTAGTGGAAAGAGCATGGGAGTCAAAGGATATGGATTCTAATCCTGGCTCTGCCATGTCAGCTGTGTGACCTTGAGCAAGTCACTTCGCTTCTGTGTGCCTCAGTTACCTCATCTGTAAAATGAGAATTAATACAGTGAGCCCCATGTGGGACTGGGACTGAGTTCAACCTGATTTCCTTGTATCTACCCCAGCGCTTAGAACAGTGTTTGGCACATAATAAGGACTTAACAAACACCAAAATTATTATTAATTATTATTAGTAGTACAGTGCTTGGCTTATAATCAAGCACTTAACAAATACCTCAATAATAATAGAATTATTATTGATATATGCAATATTATAAATACTTTTGAGTGTGTGTGTGTGTGTGTGTGTGTGTCTCTTATGGTAGGAAATATTTTGACTGTAAGCGCATTTTGGATAGGGAATGTGTCTGTTGTTGTACTCTCCCAAGTGCTTAGTACAGTGCTTTGCATATAGTAAGCACTCAGTAATGATGATGATGATGATGATGGTATTAAGCGCTTCCTATGTGCCAAGCACTGGGGGAGATACAAGGTTATCAGGTTGTCCCAGGTGGGACTCACAGTCTTAATCCCCATTTTTACAGATGAGGTAACTGAGGCATGGTTAGAAGTTAAGTGACTTGCCCAAAGTCACACAGCTGACAAGTGTCAGAGCCAGGATTAGAACCCACGACCTCTGACTCCCAAACCCGTGCTCTTTCCACTAAGCCATGCTGCTTCTCTGTGAATGAGTTCCCCCTTAAACTGGGGAAAAAAAAATCACTCCTTTACAGTGCTAGCAGAGACAACCTCAGAGAAGGGGGCATCAAAGTGAAACTGAGAGTTGGGTCAGTGTCCATATATTCCAGATGGACTTTTCTTTCCGGTCCCTCTCGTCCAGGGACTTTTTCTGTCCCTCATGAGTCTGCCTGAGAGCTGAGACGATGCTGACCTCGCTGCTCCAGGGTCCGGTTTCCCCCCAACATGAGGTGGCCCGTTGCCCTGAGGTGTCTCATCCGAACCGGGAGCCCCAGGCTCCATCACGTTCCATCAAGGTAGCCCATGTGCTAGGACGTTCTTTCCGAGACTGTTCTGTATTTGGTAAATCAAATTTTCTGGCAGACAAGTTTTGATTCCGGTAATAACGTTTTTCCGCCAGCCTCTCCGTCTGCTTCCATTTCTCCCTATAGACAGGGATAATGAGTTGGCCAGGGCCCAGCTGGAGAAGTATAGGTGTTCAGCCTGCCCAGCCTTCTACTGCTGATTATAGAGAATGAAAGGAGGAGAAAAGAAGGCTGCGGAATCATAGAGCTATGATAACAGGCCCAAAGCCAGAGATATGCTTAGTTAGAGAAGATGGGGGGCAGCCCGGGAGACCCCTGAACCTCAATCTCTCCTGGAGGGCCAGATTCCATTCAGATCCTCTCTTGTAGCTGTGCTGACCTCTGCATCTCCTTTCCAGGACACTTGCTTCAAAGGGTTCACCCTGGTTGCCTTCCTTGGCTCCTCTTTTCTCTTTACTTCCTACTGTCATTGCCAACGTAACTTGTGTGCCGAAGCTGAGATGCTCCCTTTTAAAAAAAAAATGGTATTTGTTAAGCACTTACTGTGTGCCAGGCACTGTACTAAGCGCTGAGGTTAGTACAAGCTAATCAGGTTCCCGTCATTCTATCCAAGGCTGAATTTCGGTAGGAGCAAGAGAGCAAAGTGTAAAGCCACCCCCGACCAGCGTAATGGCGAATAGGATCTGTTAGAAGAAGCAGCATGGCTCAGTGGAAAGAGCCCAGGCTTGGGAGTCAGAGGTCTTGGGTTCTAATCCCATCTCTGCCACTTTGGGCAAGTCACTTAACTTCTCTGTGCCTCAGTTACCTCATCTGTAAAATGGGGGTTAAGACTGTGAGACCCACATGGGACAACCTGATCACCTTGTATCCCCCCCAGTGCTTAGAACAGTGCTTGGCACATAGTAAGCACTTAACAAATACTGTCATCATCATTATTATTATTTGAACTCTGTTATCCTTATTAAAAGTAACTGTCTACACCAAGCTCCCTCCCCTTCTACCATCTCTTGGCCATTTTCTGCATGGCCCAGTTGATAGATACCGGGCCTGGGAGTTAGAAGGACCTGGGTTCTAATTCCGGCTTCCACCACCTTTCTGCTGTGTGACCTTCTCTGTGTCTGTTCACTCAACTGTAAAATGGGGATTAAGACCATGAGCCCCATGTGGGACAGGGACTGTGCCCAACCTGATTAGCTTATATCTATCCCAGCGCTTAGTACAATGCCTGACACATAGTAAGCACTTAGCAAATACTATAAAAAATAATTATACTTAAGTTCTTACTATGTGCCAAGCACCGTACTGAGTAAATAAGGGTAGATAACAAAATAATCAGGTTGGGCACAGTCCTTGTCCCATGTGGGGCTGACAGACTAACTAAAGAAATACTGTGTCTCCTGTCTTGTTCACTCGATGCAGCCTGAACCCAGTGTGAAATTGCAGCTTTTCAGAACAAAGGAGCATCACTGAGTTAAAGGGATTTTTGCCCTTGGACCAAAATTCTTTAGTCATAATTGCAACAGACACGGTGGCGGCCAAACGTAGCCGGAGACCATGGCGCAGCCTGGAAGTTTTGCAGTCAAGCATAAAAAAATGCCTATGCCTGGTTAGAAATTTTTTTTGTTTGTTTTTTTTTGCAGAGGACTGCAGCAGTGCCGTGGTTTGGAGTTGATGGTATTTTGCCTTTTTTTTTTAAATGGTATTTGTTAAGCACTTAGTGTCAGGCACTGTACTCAGCACTGGGTAGATACAAGCTAATCAGGTTGGACACGGTCTTTGTACCACATGGGACTCTGAGTGTTAATTCCCATTTTTCAGATGAGGGACCGGAGACCCAGAGAAGTGAAGTTACTTGCCCAAGGTCATACAAGTGGCAGAACCAGGGTTGGAACCCAGGTCCTCTGAATCCCAGGCCTGTGCTCTATCCACTAGGCCTGGAGTTCCTGTGTCTCTCAAAGGAGATTCAAGTTGGCCATCTGACAAAGTTGGGTGTTTGGGGCAAAGAGTCCTCTGTCAAGGCCCTACTGAGAGCTCACCTCCTCCAGGAGGCCTTCCCAGACTGAGCCCCTTCCTTCCTCTCCCCCTCATCCCCCTCTCCATCCCCCCCATCTTACCTCCTTCCCTTCCCCACAGCACCTGTATATATGTATATATGTTTGTACATATTTGTTACTCTATTTATTTATTTATTTTACTTGTACATATCTTTTCTATTTATTTTATTTTGTTAGTATGTTTGGTTTTGTTCTCTGTCTCCCCCTTTTAGACTGTGAGCCCACTGTTGGGTAGGGACTGTCTCTATATGTTGCCAACTTGTACTTCCCAAGCGCTTAGTACAGTGCTCTGCACACAGTAAGCGCTCAATAAATACGATTGATGATGATGATGATGGCATTCCCCACTGCCCCAGATTGCCCCCACCGCCACTCCAGCAACATGGTTGTACTGTAGCTTGTAGATGGCACCTCCCTGTAAACCCCCACTCAAACTTCTGTTCTCCCCCAGCCCCACCACTCCCATCCCGCTCTCCCTTAAACTGGAACGGGAAGACAGTAGGACAGAGCCGCCGATTTGAAAGATCCTGTTGGGCAGGATTACATTTCAACCATCCCCAACACGTGAAAATCTTTTTTAAGAAGCCTTCAGAGAAGGATGTAACGTATGTGTCTGTTTATTGTTGTGTTCTCCCAAGTGCTTAGTACCATGGTCTGCACACAGTAAGTGCTCAATAAGTGTGATTGAATGAATAAACTCCACTGGTTTCCCTTCCACCAGACCAGTGTTTATCAGCTCTTCCAGTCAGTCATTCAGTCAGTCAGTGTTATCTATTGAGCACTTGGTGTGCGCAGAGCACTGACCCAAGCACTTAAAAAAGTGCAATTCAACAGAGTTGTATCAATCAATCGATGGCATTTATTGAGCACTTACTGTGTGTAGAGCACTGTACTAACTACTTAGGAGAGTACAGTGCAACAGAGTTGGCAGAAATGTTGCCTGCCCACAACAAGCTTACAGTCGGGGAGAACAGTCTAATCCTAATATGGTACGATTTCTGTATTGACTGTTTCCAACCCAATTTGCTTGTATTCACCCCAGCAGTTAGTACAGTCAGTGCCTAGCACAGGTTAAGTGCTTAACAAGTACCACTATTATTATTATTGTAGTTCCTTCTAGGAAATATAACTTTATGTGAATCTCAATCCTTTGTGCCACTATACTAGCCCAGTTTTTAGTCTGTTTGTTTGCCTACAGGGTTCCTTTTATTTGTAGTGTAGCTAAATACCCTGCAGAAGTGTGTAAGACTCTAGGCAATTACTAGATTCCATGTGGGTCCCTAGGGGCAAAGCAGATGGAAAGCTACAGCTATCTGTGCCTTTGCCTTGGAAGGGAGTGGGGTGAGGAAAAGAGAGGAGGGAATCTATCTTCTAGGAACCAATCAGCTCTCCTCTCCTAAAGTCTTAATAAGAATGGTAGGAAAAATACCTTACGGTGAATGTATCTGACCTTTTTCTTAAGTTTCAAGCCTGTCAAATAATAACAGTCATCATAATAATAAAAATAATGATTTTTTTTGTGAAGCACTTACTATTTCCCAAGCATCCTACTAAGCACTGGGGTAGATAAAAGATAATCAGGTCCCACATGGGGCTTAAAGTCATAGGAGGAGGGAGAACAGGTATTGAATCCCCTTTTTGTAGATGAGGGAACTAAGACACAGAGAAGTTTAGTGACTTGACCAAGGACCCACAACAGCTAAAGTGCAGAGCCGGAATTAGAATCCAGGTCCTCTGGTTCCCTCCCAGGCTTGTGCTCTTTCCATTAGGCCACCCTGCTTCACAGAAAGCGGAACTTCCACTTGATCTGTTTTGTGCACTTCAGGTATCAGCCCATCAATCGGTAGTATTTATTGAGCCCCCAGTTTGTGCAGAGCTCTGTATTAAGCACTTGGGAGAGTACAATAGAATTAATAGCCACAATCCCGGTAGGAAGTGTACGGTGTAGGTGGTGAAACAGATGATGAAATAATTTAATAATAACAATAATAATAATAATTGTGGTATTTTTTAAGCACTTACTATGTACCAGGCACTATACTAAGCACTGGGGTGGGTACAAGCAAATTGTGGGGACCAAGTTCCTGTCCCATATGGGGTTCACAGTTTCAATTCTCATTTTACAGACGAGGTGACTGAGGTACAGAGAAGTGAAGTGACTTGCCCAAGGTCACCCAGCAGACAAGTGGAGGAGCTGGGATTAAAACCCACGACCCAGGCCCGTGCTCTATCCACTACACACTCTCCTTCTTAACTTCCCTTTGCCTCAGTTACCTCATCTGTAAAATGGGGATTAAGATTGTGAGCACCATGTGGGACAGGGACTGTGTCCAACTTCATTACTTCGTATGTACCCCAGCACTTAGAACAGTGTTTGGCACATAATAAGCACTTAACAAACACTGCAGTTGTCATTATTAGTGCTATCGATTGAGTGCCCACTGAGAGAAATGCACTGTACTAGTAACGGTAGTAATAAAATTTATTAAGGATGCTCAATGTGCAGTGCAATGTGCAACGCTGGGAAAAAGTACACAGACTAAAAATAGACACAATCCCTGGCCCTCAGAGGGCTGACAGTCTAAGAGGAAAGTTGGGCTCAGTGACACACAAAGGCATAGAAGAAAACAACCTAGAAAGACAAAGGCAAGAATAGCAAGAATATTAAGAACTTGTGAAAGCACGACAGAGAGATGAAGTACATACCCTGTCCAATAAGAGCTTACCTTTAATGAGGGAGACAGTAATAAAATTGCAAACTGCAGTCGGAATAAATATCATTCTTATGAATTCGCATGTAGAGAAGCAGTATGGCCTAATAATAATAGTGATTATTATTATGGTATTTGTTAAATGCTTACTATGTGCCAAGCACTGTTCTAAGCGCTGGGGTAGATGTAGGGTAATCAGGATGTCCCAAGGTGGGGCTCACACTTTTAATCCCCATTTTCCAGATGAGGTAACTGAGGCACAGAGAAGTTAAGTAACTTGCCCAAGGTCACGTAGCAGACAAGTGGCAGAGTTGGGATTAGAACCCCCATCCTCTGCCTCCCAAGCCTGTGCTCTTTCCACTAAGCCACACTGCTTCTCTAGTAGAAGAAGCATAGGCCTGAAAGTCAGAGGTTCAAATCTCTGCTCTGCCTCCTGCCTGCTTTGTGACCTTGGGAAAGTCACTTATCTTTTCTATGCCTCATTTTCCTCACCTGTAAAATGGGGATTCAATGTCTTTTCTCCCTCGAACTTGACCGCGGACCCCATGTGGGACAAGGACTGCGTCCAAACTGCATATACTCTGCATCTATTGCAGCACTCAAAAACAGCACTTGGCTAATAGTGTTTAACAAATGCTACAGTTGTTATGTAAATACAAGTGCTGAGGATGGGCATAAATAAATGCATTAGTGTTAGAGATGGTGGGTTGATCCAACTTGGAGGGTTGGGAATTAATATCTGGGAAGGCTTGCTGGAAGAGGTGGCTTCCTGGATGATGAGAATCAGGCCCGTGGAAGGGAGAATGACTTGCCCTGGATTTCACAGCATGTCGAAGGCCAAATCAGACACCCAGCTCAGTGCAGTCCCTCTTCCCGGTGCCCATGAGCTCCTGCAGTGCCAGGATAGGTGAATTCTTCCTGGAGAATTCTTCCTGGGGAATTCTTCCTGGGGAATTCTTCCTGGAGCAGAGTGACAAAGTTTGGAAGTCATTAGTCTTCCAGGTGGAGAACCAGCATGGCCTGGGAGGCCTGGGATTCAGAAGGACCTGGGTTCTATTCCCGGTTCAGCCACTTATCTGCTCTGTGACCTTGGAAAAGTCACTTCACTTCTCCGTGCCTCAGTTACCTCATCTGTAAAATGGAGATTAAGATTGTGAGTCCCATGTGGGACAGGGGCTGTGTCCAACCTTATTAGCTTATATCTGTCCCAGCAATTAGTTCAGTGCCTGGAACATAGAAAGGGCCTAACAAATACCATTTAAAAAAAAGTCTTAGCAAGAGCCTAATCATAAAGGCAGTAAAAAAGGCTGATTACTCTTTGATTCCTCCCTAAAGCATTTTTTTAATTTTATTTTAAACATACCTTGGTGGTAATGTGGTAAAGCGTACCGTCTTTGTAATCATCAAATGAGTGAGGAAACCAAATTACTGGAAAGGAGAGAATTCGCCCTCCTAAACATTCTGTAATCTGACCCATGAGCCAAGAACGGTCTTGATCTCGGAGACCCATTGTTCCAACCATCTGTGCAGGTTTTGTAGACTAACCCTCAGTTTAATTACAGGCCGGCAGATTCTATCTACTCGTGCCAGAGTTAGTGCAGTGGAGCGGACACATTTCTGTAGCTATTAAATAAGGTATCGATGCATGACGGGATGGTGACATGGAGGAGAGTTACACATCAAAGTAGAGCGTGGATTTGCAAAGACTTTTCGCTCACTGACCAGTCGCCGTTGGTGATACAGAACAATTGCACATGTGCTACAGTCCACTGAAGATTGGACCCGTATACCATGCTACTTCTCCTGTTTCTCCCCTGCTAGGCTATAAGGTCCTTGAGGGCCAGAATTGTATCATGTCCTTTTTATTCTCTCAATACCTGAATGCCCAGGGTGGAGAAAGGGAGAGACAGGAAGGGGCAGTGGGGAGCGGGGAGGAGAGGTGAGGAGAGGAGAGAGAGAGAGAAAAGGAGATAGGGGAGGCTGGAAATAATTGGAAAGGCTGTTTACAAAATGAGATCATTTTTCACTTGCAACCAGTTAGGGTTGGTACCCCACAAAATAGCTATTTATCTGGTATAATATCCCCTCTGTGAATTGCTGGGTATAAACTTATATTTTGTGAGGGATGGGTATTACTGCATCAGCTTCCCACTGATTTCCCTGCCTTCAGTCTCTTCCCAGAGCATTTCTCCAAAGTGTTGAATTGCCCACTACTCCTCTCTCCTCCAAAGCCTCCAATGGTTACCCATTCCTTTCTGCATTGAGCAAAAACTCCTGACCATTGACTTGAAGCCATTCAATCAGCATTCCTTCTTACTGATCCACTCTCTTCTACTGCTCCCCAGATCACAGTCTTCATTCCTCTCAAGCTCACCTACTCACTCTGCTTTGTCCTCTGTCATCTTTCCCACCAGCAGTCTCTTGCTTGCATCCTCCCCGCTTCCTGAAAGTCCCTCCCAGTTCATATCTAACAGACCACAGGTTTCCCCATCTTCAAAGCCCTTCTTGGATCACACCTCCTCTTGGAGGCCTTCCGCATGAATCTCTCATCTCCCCCCTTTACATCCCTCAGTTGCTATTAGCCCTTACTGCATAAGCATTTAATTTCCCAACACACTGTAGTACTTCTGTACATATTTTATATACTTTATTACTTCCCTTATATATCATTTTTAAGAGCGTTTCTAATAATAATCACTGTGGTATTGGTTAAGCACTTACTATGTGCCAAGCACTGTATTAAGCACTGGGTGGATACAAGCAAATCAGGTTGGACACAGTCCCTGTCCCACTTGGGACTCACAGTCTCAATGCCCATTGAATAGATGAGGTAACTGAGGCCCAGAGAAGGGAAGTGACTTGTCCATTGTCATCCAGCAGACAAGTGGCAGAGCTGGGATTAGAACCCATGACCTTCTGGCTCTCAGGCCTGTGCTCTATCCACTACGCCATGCTGCCTCTCCTAGTAAACGCATGGACGAGTACATCAGAATTAGTAGATATAATCCCCTGTCCTCAAGGAGTATATATGTATACTGTATATATATACATATGTACATATGTATGTATATATGTATGTATATATATATGTTTGTACATATTTATTACTCTATTTTACTTGTACATATCTATTCTATTTATTTTATTTTGTTAGTATGTTTGGTTTTGTTCTCTGTCTCCCCCTTCTAGACTGTGAGCCCACTGTTGGGTAGGGACCATCTCTATATGTTGCCAACTTGTACTTCCCAAGTGCTTAGTACAGTGTTCTGCAGACAGTAAGCTCTCAATAAATACGATTGATTGATTGATTGAGTTTGCATTCTACCAGTGGTCCTCAGGAGACACCAGAACTCCCAGAATTCCTGCCTCAGAAACTCTGCTAAGTGACATGGCATTAGGAAGGTTTGCCCGTGACACGGGCCGAGACAGTCCAACCGTGGGCCGGGGTGTAGTCCCCACAAAATGCCACCCTGTGGAATGGCGAGATAGTTATTTTCAGCAGCTGCCTTCTGTTTCCTTTGCAGGTTGCACGAGCGGTTCCACGAGCTGGCACCGAACCTGGTGCCGATGGACTATAGGAAGAACCCCATCGTCACAGTCCCGATGCAGCTTATAATAAACATGCCGGAGTTAAAGGTATTTTTCCAACTCCCTGAAAGCAGCACGGAAGGGCGCGTTGCCAATCTTACCGAGTCCTCAAATGTTGAACCATTCAATCAATCCGTGGTATTTATTGAGCACTTGCTATGTAGGAGAGTACAATATAACAGAATTGGTGGACGCATTCCCTGTCCATAATAATAATAATTCTGGTATTTAAGTGCTTGTGTGCTAGGCACTGTACTAAGCACTGGGGTGGATGCAAGCAAATTGGGTTGGACACAGTTCGTGTCCCACGTGGGGGCTCACAGTCTTAATCCCCATTTTACAGAAGAGGTAACTGAAGCACAGAGGAGTGAAATGACTTGCCCAAGGTCACTCAGCAGACAAGTGGCAGAGCCGGGATTAGAACCCAGGTTCTTCTAATTCCCAGGCCCCTGTTCTATTCACTAGGCCATGCTGCTTCTCGACAGTCCAGAGGAGTCTGCCCATTCCTCCTGCCCACCTCCACCCCCAGAAGAAAACCAGATTTTTTGTTACTGGCCTAGCCAGAACTCTTACTGTGATGTCCCGGGAGGCAGCCAGTCTTCCAATTTCGAGCGGGTCTGACCCATACGGGAACTGGATGCTTTCACATTCCATTTCTAAGATTTTGGCCACCCCACCACCCCCTGTCATGGCTTCTCAAGCCTAGTCCCGCAGCTCAGATGTCGTGCCAGACTTCACACTGATTCAGAGGGGAAACGCAAAAGTTTTGGAGCAAGTTGGGGGTTCAGAAGCTCTCCCCTCACCGAGAAACTCTGGGATTGGGCAAAATCCTCAGTCATCCAGAAAATGGCACCCGTGACATCATCACATCATGCTTTATGCCTGACAGAACTCCTAGGATGTCATGCACATTTCCTTGGAGAAATAGCATGGTACAGTGGATAGAGCCCTGGGCCTGGGAATCAATAGGTCATGGGTTCTAATTCCGGCTCCATCACTTGTCCATTGGGTGACCTGGGGCAAGTCACTTCACTTCTCTGGGCCTCAGTTATCTCATCTGTAAAATGGGGATCAAGACCATGAGCCTCATGCGGGACAGGGCTGGTGTCCAACACGATTTGCATGTATCCAGTCCAGTGTTTAGGACAGGGCCTGGCACATAGTAAGTGCTTAATAGTACCACAAATATTATTATTATTGTTATTATTATAGTCCTTCGGCCAACCCGCAGGCGGGCAAGTCTGCAAGGTTGCTTGCTTACATCGTAGACTGGATTCTTCTTTGCCCCTTCCTCAGACGCTTGTTCTGAGAAATCACAGTAAAAGCAACTCTAGAACCCTTTATTTAGAGTGCAAAAATGTGCCGTAATAATCAGCACTGTACTAAGCACTTGGGGGAGTACAGTAGTGTAGAGTTAGTAGGTGTGTTCCCTGCCCACAAGGAGCTATTTTATTTATTTTGTTAATATATTTTGTTTTGTTGTCTGTCTCCCCCTTCTAGACTGTGAGCCCGCTGTTGGGTAGGGACTGTCTCTGTATGTTGCCAACTTGTACTTCCCAAGCGCTTAGTACAGTGCTCTGCACACAGTAAGCGCTCAATAAATACGATTGAATGAATGAATGAAGAAGCTCAGTCTAGAAGGGGGAGACAGACATCGAAGTAAGTAAATAGATTTCAGATCTGTACGTAAGTGCTGTGGGGTTGAGGGTAGTGTCGAAGGGTACAGAGCCAAGTGAATAGGCGATGCAGAAGGGAGGTGAAGTAGGGAAAAAGAGGGCTTAATCCAGGAAGCCCTCTTAGAGGAGCTGGGATTTTAATAAGCTTTGAAGGTGAGGAGAGTGGTGGTCTGGTGTATGTGGAGGAGGAGGGAGTTCCAGGTCAGAGGGAGGATGTGGTGAAGGGGTCAGTGGTGAGATAGATGAGATCGAGATACAGTGAGTAAGTTGGCATTAGGGGAACAAAGTCTGTCTACTGGGTTGTAGTGGGCAGTCAGTGAGGTAAGGTTGGAAGGGGTGAGCCGATGGAGTGTTTTAAAGCCGGTGATAAGGAGTTTCTGTTTGATGTGGAGTTGGGTGGGCAAGCACTGGAAGTTCTCGAGGAGGGGGGAAATATGGACTGAACGTAGTGATCCGGGCAGCAGAATGAACTGCGTACCTGGGTGGGGAAAGACAGGAGGTAGGGAAGACAGCAAGGAGGCTAATGCAATAGTCAAGGCAGGATATAAGTGCTTGGATCGGCGTAATAGCAGTTTGGATGGAGAGGAAAGGGATTTTGCTGATATGTGTAAGATAGAACTGACAGGATTTGGTGATGACTAAATATGTGGGTTGAATGAGAGCACG
Organism: Tachyglossus aculeatus; assembly: GCF_015852505.1. Lineage (NCBI taxonomy): Eukaryota > Metazoa > Chordata > Mammalia > Monotremata > Tachyglossidae > Tachyglossus > Tachyglossus aculeatus. The sequence continues at coordinate 12,051,145 of NC_052091.1, read as the reverse complement.
ATTATGATATAGGGAGGGTGGTGGTGTTGTCTACACTGGAGGGAAAGACACAGGGAGGACAGGGTTTGATCCTGACCAGGATTTTCTTGGTTGTTAATCCAGAGTTTGGATGTCTAGTTCACTTTTTAAAAGTCTGATAAAACCCAAGGTAAGGATTTAGGTTCCAGTTTCTCTGAGGAAATTGAACTTTTGCAGCGAGCATTATGAAAAACTGATTTGGAGCTAAATTTATTTCAGTTTATAGGTCTAAAGAAAGACAGACAGTACTGACAAGTATTCTGGAGTCCCCTAGATTTTAGGATGCCATCTCCTACTTTCTCTGAAGGAAGAATGAAATAGATTGTTTATTGTAAAATAAATTGTTTAAGTGAATATTAGACAAAATCATAGTTGATTGCTAACTCTAAAAATATCCTGTTACCTGTTAGGATATGTGATGGGAAAATGGAAAATAAATGGAAAATAAATGGAGCCTATTTAGGTTTATTTCTCATATTACTTTCCAGAGCTATTTTTCTTTCTTAACAGAACGGGACATTGCCTGTTTGAAAATGTAGTGTCAAATGGCGGATTTCACCATTCATCAAGGCAGAGTTCATTTCAGTAGCTTGTGAGATTTTTTTAATGGTAATTAAGTGCTTAATACGTGCCAGGCACTGTATTAAGCACTGGGGTAGATACAAGATCAATGTCAGTGTCCCAAACGGGGCTCCCAATCTTAACCCTCATTTTACAGAAGAGGTAATTGAGAAACAGAGAAGTGAAGAGACTTGCCCAAGGAAACCCAGCAGACAAGTGACGGAGCTACGATTAGAACCCAGGTCCTTCTGACCCCCAGGCCTGTGCTCTATCCACTAGGCAGCACTGCTTCTTTAGGTGCCATTTAATCTAGGTGACAGAAGACATTTGTTCAGCCCCTATAGGCCAGTATCCTGGTATTGACAGCAGGATACCCAAACAGCTGCTGTTTGGTGGGTTGACCCGGAGGGCAGTGTCAGAAGGGAGGGCGAAAGAAGCAGTTTAAAGGATGACCTCCCATCATCATCATCATCATCAATCGTATTTATTGAGCGCTTACTGTGTGCAGAGCACTGTACTAAGCGCTTGGGAAGTACAAGTTGGCAACATATAGAGACAGTCCCTACCCAACAGTGGGCTCACAGTCTAAAAGGGGGAGACAGAGAACAAAACCAAACATACTAACAAAATAAAATAAATAGAATAGATATGTACAGGTAAAATAAATAAATAGAGTAACAAATATGTACAAACATATATACATATGTACAGGTGCTGCGGGGAAGGGAAGGAGGTATGATGGGGGGGTGGAGAGGGGCACGAAGGGGAGAGGAAGGAAGGGGTACTGCCATCCAGCAGTACAGGCGGCAGCAGCAGCCGTTTGACAAGCAACAACAACAACAACAACAGCAGCAGCGGACAGACCAGCCTCACAGGGGGTATTCGGAGGAGGGGTGACGGGGAGACGGTCCTCTAAAGCAGAGCCTTTAGAATATTGTGGTAGCAAGGGGGCAGAATTCAGAGCAGCGACAGGCACTGCAAAAAGTAAATGCAACTGCTCCTCAAAGAACCATCTTTATGGGCGAATCGATCAGTGGTCTTCATTGGGCGCTTCCGTTCATTCATTCAGTCATATTTATTGAGTGCTTATTGTGTGCAGAGCACTGTACTAAGCGCTTGGGAGAGTACAATATAACAGTAAACAGACACATTCCCTCCCCACAATGAATAGGATAAGTGCTTACTCTGTGCAGAGCACTGTACTAAATCCTTGGGAGAGTACATTAGTAAATGGCATGGAAGAGGTTGCTGTTTGTTCATTTATTTTTTTATTTTTTTTAGTCTCATTCCCACACAGGGATTAAATGTCCCTAGCAGTATCCTCATTTTCAAACATGAAGGATAGCTCTGGATTTAATTTTCTGTTTGTCTCTCCACACACACAAACACACACACACACGCACACACACGCTAGCAATGTCAGCTTATAAGCTCCAAGAGTGTAAAGCTGACTCTTATAAAACATATTCCCCTGAGTAATTTTGCTCTCAAAGCCTTTCATCACTGTAGGTCTTAAGATCAAATTAAGCTCTGAATTTCTCAAGAATGAATAAGAACGTTCGGCCCCGTAGGGCCTTTGGCGTCCCATCGTCGCTGCCCGCCTCGGGTCACCGAAGCCCCCCCAGCTCCCACCCGCACTGGGAGCTGACAGATGAACCAGATCGAAAAGGCACTTGGCTAAATTCAATTTGGATGCTATAAGATTAGAAGACTATCTGTCTCACCACCCCCAGGATAAGCCGAAGACAGCATGGTTCACCCTTCTTCAGCTCTCTACGAGCTAGGTAGCTAGCCGGAATGACCCTTGCCATTTCACAGATAATTATGGGCAGGGAACGCTTCTGCCAATTCTGCTGTATTGTACTCTCCCTAGCATGCACTTAGTACACTGCTCTGCACACAGTAAGCTCTCAGTAAATAACGAGCGATTGATTTTTGTCCTCACGCCTTTGAGGTAGTGGGAAGCAGGCACAGCATCCCCATTTAGCAGGAGAGGAAACTGAGGTTAAGTGACTTGTCCAAGGTCACCTGGTAGGCCAGTAGCAGAGCTGGGACTCAATCCCAGGTCTTCTGATTCCCAAACCTCCTTGCTTTCCAGTCGAGCAAACCGATGCTCTTTCTGTATACAGTATAGCCAGAAATGAGGATTAAGTCTCTGAGTTGTGTGTGGGATAGGGACTGTGTCCAGCCCGATTTGCTTGCATCTACCCCAGCGCTTAGAACAGTGCCTGGCACATAGCACTTAATGAATACCACTATTATTATTATTACGATTATTATATCATAGTATAATGAAAAGCAGCATGGGCTAGTGGATAATAATAATAATAACAATAATAATAATGATATTTGTTAAGCGCTTACTGAGTACCAGGCACTGTACTAAGTGCTGGGGTGGATACAAGCGAATCGGGTTGGACACAGTCTTTGTCCCACATGGAGCTCACAGTCACAATCCCCATTTTACAGATGTGGTAACTGAGGCACAGAGAAATGAAGTGACTTGTCAAAGGTCACACAGCAGACAAGTGGCGGAGGCAGGATTAGAACCCATGACCTTCTGACTCCTAGGCCCGTGCTCTATCCACTATGCCATGCTGCAGCATGGGCCTGCGAGTCAGAAGGACCTGGGTTCTAATCCCGGCTCTGTCCCTTGTCGGCTGGGTGACCTTGGGCAAGTCACTTCACTTGTATGTGCCTCAGTTCCCTCATCAGTAAAATGGGGAATAAGATTGAGAGTCCTATGTGGGGCAGGGACTGTGTCCAACCCGATTATCTTGTATCTACCCTAGTGCTTAGAGCGGTGCCTGGCACATAGTAAGCACTTAAAAATACAATAATAATAATTGAAATAATTATTATATCAGTACTTTCCCCACCTCCCTCAGCCTGAGTGTTCCGTGGCCTGGTCCTTACTTGGGCACCTCTCTGGGGTGACAGTTGAAACCAATCATTTTTGTAATTGCTTTATTTATTTGTGCCTTTAGGGCTTCATATTTACACCTGCCATCATTTCATGGGATGCACATCCGCTGAGTGTTACCCAGAAATTGAACAGCTTCAAAGGCCTCAGAGGCATGTTTGGGTACAGAACTTCATGGAGAAATAAGGCAGATCTCACCTTCTAGTCTCCTGGCAGAAAACAAGGCCGAATGAGAAGCAGCATGGCCTAATGGAAAGAGCATGGGCCCTGCTGGGAGTCAGAGGAGCTGGGTTCTAATCCCAGCTCCACCACCTCTGTGTAGTGTGACCTAAAGCAAATCACTTCACTTCTCCGGGCCTCAGTTACCTCATCTGTAAAGTGGAGATTAAGACGGTGAGCCCCTTGTGAGACATGGACTGTGTCCAACATGATTAGCTTGTGTCTACCTCAGGGCTTAGAACAATGCCTGGCACTTAGAAAGTGTTTAACAAGTGCCATTAAAAAACTGAGCCAGGTTGAAAGTGGAATTTACCTTCTGCCTGCAGGCCATGAAGCTGTTGGGGTTAGTGGGACAGAGAGGAGCAGCCCGCCCTCCTGATGAACAGAAGGCTGCTTTGAGAACAAGCCGAAAGGTCACAAGGGGATTAAACCCTTGGAAAGCTCCTCAAAGAATTCCAATCCTCTGTGTCCTCAAGGGACCAAAACCCATACAGCGTGTCATGTTAGCCAAGGCGGAAGTCGAAACAATTTTCTTCTTGCTCCCATCATCTCCTCTCCATTTCCCTTCCTCTCCCCAAACGTTTCTCCTCTGCAGCAATGCAAAAGGACCTTTCAAAGACTCCATTTGTGACGTATCAGGCTTATGAAAATCGATTGCCTATCCCACTCCTTTCTGCCTCCAGTTCAGTCAGCACCCTCCACCCGCGCTGTAATGATGATAGAGCCTCCTGTCATATCCTGCAGATTAAATGTCTGTCTTCCCTGCTAGACTGTGTCGTCCTTGTGGGTGGGGATCTTGTCTGCCAACTCTATTGGACTCTCTCAGTGCTGAGTCCAGCGCTCTGCACGCAGTAAGCTCTCATTAAATACCACTGATGAGCCTCGACTCTGAGACTCCAGGGCTAAGAACTTGTGTGAGGGAACTGATTATATTGTTAGTGGTTTGACCGGGGTCATTCATGCTCTTTCTTGCCTACTAGCCTTTCCTGCCGGGCTAGAGAAGGCAACCACAGACTCCTCCCAAATTACTGCGTACATTCCCTCTAGATTGTAAGCATGCTGTGGGCAGGGAAGTCTGTAACGTTGTGTTGTACTCCCTAGAGAGCTTAGTACAGTGCTCTGCAGACAGTAAGTGCTCAATAAATACCATTGATTGACTGACTGATGGACTAAGCTCTTTGTGGGCAGGGAAAGTGTCTGTTATATTGTACTCTCCAAAGTTCTTAGTACAATGCTTTGCACACAGTAAGCACCCAGTAAATATGAATGGTTGAAGCAGCCTAAGAACAGAAGCTGCTAGTGGACGGAGAACGTATCTATCAACTCTGTTGTACAGCACTCTCCAAGTGCTTAGTACAGTGCTCTGCACAGAGTTAGTGCTCAGTGAATACCACTGATTGATTATGAAGCTCGTTGTGATCAGGGAATGTGTCTACCAACTCTCTTGTACTGTGCTTCCCCAAGCACTTAGTACAGTGCTCTGCACACTGCAAATTCTCAATAAATACCATTAATGGATTGATTCATTGATTCCTCTGCAAAAAGTAAATTTAGTCTGTGAGCCTCATGTGAGACAGAGACCTTGTCCAACCTGATTATCTTGTATCCACCCCAGCACTTAGGATACTGCTTGACACATAGTAAGCATTTAACAAGTACCATTATTATTATTATTTTTGTTGAATGATTGATTTTTAATGGTATTAGTTAAGCGTTTACTATGTGTCAAACACTTTTCTAAGCACTGGGGTGAGTGTAGGTCAGTTAGGTCGACACAGTCCCTGTCCTGCATGGAGCTCACAGTCTAAGTAGGAAGGAGAACAGGATCGAATCCCCATTTTGTAGCCCTTATCCTAACCCTAAACCTAATCCTCATTCCAATCTTTACCCTGACCCTACCTCTCACCCGATCCCAACCCTAAACTTACCATAACCCTAACCTTATAATTAACCGTAATCCTGTTCGTCACCGTAAAACTCATCCTCCCCCAATCAAAATCCAAACCCAACCATTACACTACATTTATAATTCTAACCCTAAACTTTCCCATGACCATCATCCTAACACTACCCCTTTTCCTCACTCTAACCCCCAAAGCAGGACTCCCCAGGAGTCCATCCAGCCCAACACCCTGCCTCTGACCCGGTAACAGACGGTTCTCCCCCTTTTCTTCTGCTGACTTCTGCGTTGCCCGTGTACTTGCATCTTTACCCTTTAAGTGCTTAATATTCACCCCACCCTCATTCTGGGAAGCAGCGTGGCTCAGTGGAAAGAGCAAGGGCTTTGGAGTCAGAGGTCATGGGTTCAAATCCTGACTCTGCCAATTGTCAGCCGTGTGACTTTGGGCAAGTCACTTAACTTCTCTGTGCCTCAGTTCCCTCATCTGTAAGATGGGGATTAAGACTGTGAGCCCCCCGTGGGACAACCTGATCACCTGGTAACCTCCCCACCACTTAGAACAGTGCTTTGCACAGAGTAAGTGCTTAATAAATGCCATTACTATTATTATTATTATGTCACAGCACTTAACGACCATATCCATAATGTATTGAAATGTCCGTCTCCCCCTCTAGACTGTAAGGTCCTTGTGGGCAGGGAGGGTGCCTACAAACTCTGTTGTATTGTCCTCTCCCAAGCACCAAGTGTCGTGCTCTGCCCACAGTAAGCGCTCAATAAATACCATCGGAACGGATGGTGGAACGGAGTCATGGTTGCTGTAGCAGGATGGCAGTCAGAGTACAACTTCCATTTGGACCAGAGGGAGGTGTAGGTTGATTCAGTCAGTCATGGTTCTCGAGCGCTTATTGTTTACAAAGCCCTGTACTAAGCGCTTTGGAGAGTACAATATAATAAAAAAAAGACACATCCCCCACCCACAGCGAGCTTACGGTCTAGAGGTGGCTTGTAGCCACCACGCTGAAAGAGGCAAAGCTAAGTGGCAGGCCCAGATGAAGGATTATAAAGGTCCACCTGCCAAACATTCTCCAGAGAAGGTGGGGCAGCCTCATGACCACTGGGATTTGGGGTGAGTGCCTTCATCCCCTTTCGAGGTGGCTTCTCCATCTGTCTCTCTTCCTCCCTTCAAAACCCTATTGAGAGCTCACCTCCTCCAGGAGGCCTTCCCAGACTGAGCCCCCTTTTCCCTCTCCTCCTCCCCACCCCCCTGCCCTACCTCCTTCCCCTCCCCACAGCACTTGTATATATATTTGTACAGATTTATGACTCTATTTCACTTGTACATATTTACTATTCTATGTATTTTGTTAATGATGTGCATATAGCTTTAATTCTATTTGTTCTGACGATTTTGACACCTGTCTACATGTTTTGTTTTGTTGTCTGTCTCCACCTTCTAGACTGTGAGCCCGTTATTGGGTAAGGACAGTCTCTATATGTTGCCGACTTGTACTTCCCAAGCGCTTAGTACAGTGCTCTGCACACACAGTAAGCACTCAATAAATATGATTGAATGAATGAATGAATCTGTCCTGTGAGATATGGTCTTGCCCCTCCTTGTCTGGCAGTTGTGCAATTTGCCACCAGACTGCCCAAAACCGGGCACTGCAGCCAAGGTGGCCATGGGCACAGCTTGTTGCAGAGAAGCAGCGTGGCCTAGTGGAGAGAGCACGGGCCTGGGAGTGAGAAGGTCATGGGTTCTAATTCCAGCTCCACCACTCTTCTGCTGTGTGATACTGGGAAAGTCACTTCACTTCTCTGGGCCTCAGTTTCGCCATCTGCGGATTGGGGATTAAATACTTGTTCTCCCTCCTATTTATAATGTGAGCCGCATGTGTGACCTGATTATTAGAGAAGCAGCGTGGCTCAGTGGAAAAGAGCACGGACTTTGGAGTCAGAGGTCATGGGTTCAAATCCCGGCTCTGCCAGTTGTCAGCTGTGTGACTTTGGGCAAGTCACTTAACTTCTCTGAGCCTCCTTTACCTCATCTGTAAAATGGGGATTAAGACTGTAAGCCCCCAGTGGGACCACCAATCACCTTGTAACTTCCCCAGTGCTTAGAACAGTGCTTTGCACATAGTAAGCTCTTAATAAATGCCATCATCATTATTATTATTATTATCTTGTATCTTCCCCAATGCTTAGTACAGTCCTTAGCCTATATGGTAAGCGCTTAACAAATACCAAAATGATTATTATTATTTTCCATGACTCCGATGGTCGTTTGCAGGAGAACCCTTTCAAGGAGAGGATCGTAGAGTCTTTCTCTGAAGATGGAGAAGGAAACCTCACCTTTAATGACTTTGTGGACATGTTCTCAGTGCTCTGCGAAACAGCCCCTAGGGAATTGAAAGCAAGCTACGCCTTTAAGATCTACGGTAAGGTCCGGGTTACATGCTACATAAGGGGCCAGTCCATTCGGTCAGTTGCTGTTAAGGAGACGGCCAGTGCCGATCAAGCAGTGTTGTAAAATGACCCTTTCAGAAACCGCTACCCAGACAGGACATTATCCTGCCCACGTGACGAGTATAGCCAACTGGAGTAATATAATCCTGTCATCAGAATTATTTTTTTATAGTATTTGTCAAGCACTTACTATGTGCCAATCACCATTCTCAGCAATGGCGTAGATAATGCTAATTAGGTTGGACGCAGTCCATGCCCCACATGGTGTTCACGGTCTTAATCCCCATTTTACAGATGAAGGAACTGAGGCACAGAGAAATTAATTCACTTGCCCAAGTTCACACAGCGGACTACAATAGGATTAATAGCCGTGATCCCAGTATGGGGTGTACAATGTAGTTGGTAAGACAGATGATTAAATAATTTATTATTAATCATAACAATAATAATAATAATTGTGGCATTTGTTAAGCGCTTACTATATGCCAGGCACTGTACTAAGCGCTGGAGTGGGTACAAGCAACTTAAGATGGACACAGTCCCTGAACCATGTGGGGCTCACACTCTCAATCCCCATTTTACAGTTTAGGTAACTGAGGTACAGAAAAAGTGGAGTGACTCGACCAAAGTCACACAGCAGACAAGTGGCAGAGCCGGGAATAGAACCCATGACCTTCTGATTCCCAGGCCCGGGCTCTGTTCAATCTGCCATGCCGCAGAGGGGTCATAATTGGGAGTCAGAAGACGTGGGTTCTAATCCCGTCTTCGCCACTTGTCTGCTGTGTGATCTTGGGCAAACCACTTAACTTCTCTGTACCTCAGTTACCTAATCTGTAAAATGGGGATTAAGACTGTGAGCTGTACATGGGACCACTTGATTACCTTGTATCTCCCCTTGTGCTTAGAGCAGTGCATGGTACGTCGTAAGTGCCTAACAAATACCATGATGATGATGATTATTATAATTACTAGTATTATTATTATTAGACTGCATGCCCAGCAGCTGTAACATCACATACATCAGGGTGTCCAGTAGCCACGAGGCCACCTCTGGCCACCTTATCAGAAATGCTAAAATGGTGACTGTTTGGGTGTGGAGGAAAGGGTAGAAGAGCTACACTGTAGATTTTCTCTGTCTCCCTTACCTGTCCCCGCTCTCCATTCCATCGGGATGTGTAGGGGTAAAGCCTGAGGGTGGCTTAGATCAGGTATCTCTGGTTTTTCCTAAAGAACCAGTGCTGAATAATCAGTCAATCATATTAATCGAGCACTTACTGTGTGCAGAGCAATGTACCAAGTGCTTGGGAGAATACAATATTACAGAGTTGGTAGGTAAGAGAAGCAGCGTGGCTCAGTGGAAAGAGCCCGGGCTTTGGAGTCAGAGGTCATGGGTTCAAATTCCGGCTCCGCCACTTGTCAGCTGTGTGACTTTGGGCAAGTCACTTCACTTCTCTGGCCTCATCTGTAAAATGGGGATTAAGACTGTGAGCTCCCTTGGGACAACCTGATCACCTTGTAACCTCCCCAGCGCTTAGAACAGTACTTTGCACATAGTAAGTGCTTAATAAATGTTATTATTATTATTATTATTATATGTTCCCTACCCAAAAGAAGCATACAGTCTACTGGGGGATACTGACATTAGTCTAAATAAATAAATTACAGATATGAGCAAAAGTACTGTTGGGCTGAAGGTGGGGTGAATCAAGTTTGTAAGTCCAAGTACAAGGGTGATGTAGAAGGGAGTGGAAGAAGAAATGAGGGCTTAGGCAGGGAAGGCTTCTTGAAGGAGATGTGCTTTAATTAACAAGGCTTTGAAGGTGGGGAGGATATGAAAGGGGAGAATGGTCCGGGCCAGAGGCAGGACTTGGGCGAGGGGTCAGCAGCGAGATAGATGAACGAGATGGAGGCACACAGGTTGTAGGTTGGTGTTAGAGGAGTGAAGAGCGCAGGCTGGTTAGTAGTAAGAAATCAAAACCTCACCACCCCAGAATTAACTGTAAATTGGAGTATCCCTTTAGTAGAAGGCAGAATCTTAACTTTGTCCATTCTTATTGAACTCCCTCCCATCTGTGTGTTTAGCTTGTCTGCTGTGTGGCCTTGGGCAAGTCACTTCACTTCTCTGGGCCTCAGTTCCCTCTCTGTAAAACGGGGATTAAGGCCGTGAGTCCCATGTGGGACAGGACTGTCCGACCTGATTTGCTTGTATCTACCCCTGCGCTGAGCACAGTGCCTGGCACGTAGTATGCGGTTAACAAATAACATGATTATTATGGAAAGCCCTCGTTTGGGTTTTAAGAGTGAGGAGAACTGTTGGGGACATGTTTGTGCCATTGGTTCAGTAGAGGGCAGCCTGTCCATGCGGTGAGGACTCGTCAGGTCCCGTGCCGGCCCAGCTTTCTTCTGTCCAGGTTCAGGCCCTGGCTTCCATCAGAGCCAGGGATGCAGGGGTGGTCTGCCCAGTCAGCTACGACGACCAGTGCTGGCAGCAGTTAAAACAGCAGTCGGTTAATTTCCCCAGAAAACAACTTCCTTGCGCTGCCCTTGCTGAGCTCCTTTCAAGTGCTTGGGCCCGCCAGGGATGGCTTGGAATCCTTCAGGCAAGGAAAGGTGGGTCAGAAATTGGGGGGCCGGTGGTTCATTCTGCAGTGGGAAAGGGAAGAATGCAACGGAGTTATTCTGCAAAAATAGCCGGAGGGAAAACCTCCTGACTGACTAAGGGCAGCAAGGTTCCTGGGGGCCTTTGATAGATCTTGATTAGTGTCGTTTCTTTGCGAAATTAGGTTAAAACACAAGCATTGCACCAGTTTACCCGGCCAGAGGAGGATTTTCAGCACACGGAACAGTGTAACTAACTGATTCTTCAAGTTCAAAGCACAAATATAGAGCAGCCTTAAGTTCATCGTGCGCAGGGAACGAGTCTCCCAACTCTGTTATATTGTACTCTCCCCATCATCATCATCATCAATCGTATTTATTGAGCGCTTACTATGTGCAGAGCACTGTACTAAGCGCTTGGGAAGTACAAATTGGCAACATATAGAGACAGTCCCTACCCAACAGTGGGCTCACAGTCTAAAAGGGGGAGACAGAGACCAAACATACTAACAAAATAAAATAAATAGAATATATATGTACAAATAAATTAAATAAATAAATAGAGTAAAAAAATATGTACAAACATATATACATATATACAGGTGCTGTGGGGAAGGGAGGGAGGTAAGATGGGGGGATGGAGAGGGGGACGAGGGGGAGAGGAAGGAAGGGGCTCAGTCTGGGAAGGCCTCCTGTAGGAGGTGAGCTCTCAGCAGGGCCTTGAAGGGAGGAAGAGAGCTAGCTTGGCGGATGGCGCTCAGTAAATACGATTGATTGTTCAAGATGGGAAAGGGGACGTTTTGGGGGGCACCGGAGAGGGCACAGGCTGCATTCCCTGGTCGGGATTGCCGTGAACCAGAGCTCCCCGGAGCGAGCCAGGCTCTGCTGGGGCTTGGACCCCTTCCCAGCACAGTTGAAAAAAGGAAAAGGATAATCTCCCCACAGAGGGACATCTGGTCTCTCAAACATCATTGCCCAACCTCACATTTTCCTGAGGATAGGCGTTCCCATCAGCACATTAGCTGAGCGGTGACGTTCAACAGAACGATACTTTCCGGATTGCCAGACAGAACGCTGGTCCGCTGGGGTAGGGGCTAGGACTGCGTGGGGAGGTGGGAAACTGCCAGGCCACAGGCTGATGGTAGAGTTAATCCATCCATCCATCAATCAATTAATCGTATTTATTGAGTGATGACTGTGTGCAGAGCACTGTACTAAGCGCTTGGGAGAGTGCAGTATAACACAGTTGGTAGATACATTCCCTGTCGTTATTAAGCTTAAGGTCTAGACAGGGAAGCAGACTTTAATATAAATAAATAAATTACATATATGGGCATAAGTACTGAGGGGCTGAAGGAGGAGTAAATAAAAGGAGTAAATCCAAGTGTGACGATGCCGCAGCAGGGAGTGGGAGAAGAGGAAATGAGGGCTAGTCAGAGAAGGCCTCTTGGAGGAGATGGGCCTTCAAAGAAGACTTTGAAGGGGAGAAGAGTATTTGGTATGGATTTGCTAAGTGTCTTGTTGGCAGACAGTTGAAGCCAAATCGGTTTACTCACCGACAGGTTGGTGGGTGTAACAGGGCCCGCTCCTCAGTCCCGCCTACCCCTTCTGACAGATTACTGTGAATGGCTCGATCCGTGCTTGGATTCCGCTAGCTTCAGTGTTTAGGCTGAACCTCAAGGCTCTGGCAGTCTGACAGATTGTTCATCACAACTCTAGACTGTAAGCTCTTCTCTAGACTGTAAAATCCTTGTTGGCAGGGAATATTTCTACCAACTCTGTATTTTGTTGTTGTTGTTTGGCCTTTTTTTAGTGGTATTTTGTTTAGCACTTACTATGTGTAAACGCTGAGGCAGATACATGATCAGGTTGGATACAGGCCTTGCCCCACATGAGGCTCACATTGTTAATCCCCATTTTACAGCTGAGGTAACTGAGGCCCGGAGAAGTGAAGTGACTTGTCCAAGGCCACACAGCAGACTAGTAGTGGGTCCAGGGTTAGAATCCAAGTCTTTCTGACTCCCAAGCCTGTGCTCTAGCCACTAGGCCACGCTGCTTCTGCTCTATTGTACTCTCATTCAGTCGTATTTATTGAGTGCTTATTGTGTGCAAAGTTGAGTCACCTGCACTGGGCAGCAGCGGCATGGGAAAGAGTCAAAGGTGGTTGATCCAAGTGATCAAAACGATCAAAGATAATGGCAGAGACTCAAGTTTTTACCATGCAGAAGAAGGCAATGGTAAACCACTTCTGTAGCTTTACCAAGAAAACTTTATGGATATACATACCAGAACGACTTTGACAGAAGAGGGGGTGTCGGAAATGACTCAACGACATTTAAAGAACTGTATGCAAAGCACTGTAATAAGCTTACAGGCACTTAGTAAAGTGGTCAGTACACAGTAAGCACTCCTCAAATACAACTGATTGATTGATTGATTGAAATAATAACAATGAAAGAGGTTCAAATAACCTCTTGCACTTGGGAGGAACCATCCTTCCCCAGAACTCTTAAGTGATTTCTCAGGACTGTTGCCCACAACCAAGATACAATGCTAGAGTGAACTGCTGTCTGTTGTGTGACCTTGAGCAAGTCACTTCACTTCTCTGTGCCTCAGTTACCTCATCTGTAAAATGGGGATTAAGACTGTGAGCCCCACATGGGGCAAGGACTGTGTCCAACCTGATTATCTTGTATCTACTCCAGTGCTTAGTACAGTGCCTGGCACATAGTAAGTGCTTAACAAATACCACAGAAAAGTACCCTTGTAATGGGTCATCTTCATAGTAGTGGTGCACGAAAAAGGGTCTGATCTTTCATTACAACAGATAGTTATCTTTGAATGCACTGTGCCCCACAGTCCTCTCTCTCCATATATTCAGTAATTTGTGGGCAGTGATCATGACTTCTGTAGTGCTCTTCCAAATGCTTAGTACAGTTCTTTGTACACGGGAGACACTCAGTAAACATCATTGACTGATTCTCCAGACCAGATCTGTCAGAGAGATTCTGTCTCCTGCTGAAAATAGTGGCAGGTCCTCCGCAGGTATAATCTTAGCTTTCAGCTTAGTTCCAACTCCCACATCGGGCCACCATCCTCCTCTGGCTGAAATTATCCCCTGGCTCCATGCATTCTCCAGTCCCCAGCATTGTTTGGGGGTGGTGGTGTGGGGGGATTGTGTGTGTGTGTGTCTGTCTGTCTGTCTGTCTGTCTGTCTGTCTGTCTGTCGCGGGTGGCGTTGGGAGTAGAGTTCCCAAACCCTCTCCGGCTCATCTCTGTCCTTCCTCGTGTAGATTTTAACACTGACAACTTCATCTGCAAGTCCGACCTGGAGAACACCCTGAGCAGGCTGACCAAGTCCGAGCTGGACGAGGAGGAGGTGGTGCTAGTGTGTGAGAAGGTGATCGAAGAGGCTGATCTGGATGGAGACGGGAAACTCAATTACGCGGATTTTGAAGATATGATTTCCAAAGCTCCCGACTTTCTCAGGTACAATACGGCCATTGATCCTGGGCAGGTAGGCTCTCTTTTCCCTGCAGGACTTTCCTTTAACCCTAACCCCTCCCCTTGGCTGGGCTGCTATATTCAGTGGGTAAACTGAGTCTTTGCCTGGGGTCCACTGCCAAAAGCGGTTCAATGGCCATGCTCAGGAGGTCTCCCAGGCTTTCCTTCCCTCCGCCCCATCATCCTCCCTGTCTAATAATAATAATGGTACTTGTTAAGCCCTTACTATGTGCCATGTACTGTTCTAAGCTCTGACGTAGATACAAAGTAATCAGGTCGGACAGAGTCCCTGTCCCACATGAGGCCCACAGCCTAAGTAGGGGGGAGAAGGATTTAATCCCCATTTTACAGATGAGTTGACTGAGGCACAGAGAAGCCCAAGTTCACACAGCAGACATATGGCAGAGCTGGGATTGGAATCCAGGTCCTCTGACTCCCAGGCTCAGTCTCTTTCCACTAAGCCACAGCGCTTCTCCAACCGAAACAACTCCAGGGGTTCTAGAGCTAGAGGGCATGTGCACTTTGGAGAAAGTGGAGAGTGGAAAGTGGAGAGAGTGGACTTTGACCTGAGGGCTTCCAGGTGTTCAGGACCTACCAAGGCCTTGACCTGGCCCTGCCCCTTGGTTCTAAACAGCCTAAGGATCAATAAAAATGATGTCAGCTAAGGACTAAGATGGAGGAAGAGCGGCCTTGAGCAGAGTAGCCTTCCCAAACAAGAGAGTCAGAGGTGATAACAAATTCTGGAAATGAAATGCTCTGACTTAGCAAAAGTTCCTCTAGAAACTTCCACAGCTGAAAGCTGAGCTAGAGTTCCTGTATTTTAGAGTGGTTCTGGAGGCATCGTAGCCTAGTGTAAAGAACACCAGGCTGGACATCATGAGACTTGGGTCCTAGTTTTGGCTCTGCTCCAGCCTGCTGTGTAGCCTTGGGTCAGTCACTTTTTTTTTCAAGTTATTTTTTAAGCGATTACTATGTGTCCAATACTGTTCTAAGCACTGGGTTAGGTTCACGTTCATTAGGTCGGACACAGTCCCTGTCCCACATGGAGCTCACAGTCTAAGTAGGAGGGCGAACAGGTATCTCCATTTTACAGCTGAGGAAACTGAGGCACAGAGAAAATAAGCGACTTGCCCAAGGTCATATGGCAAGCAGTTGGCAGAGCTGGCATTAAAACCCAGGTCCGTGCTCTGTCCAGTAAACCGTTTTATTACTGTCTAGACTGTAAGCCTGTTGTGGGCAGGGAATGTGTCTGTTTATTGTAATATTGTACCCTCCCAAGTGCTTAGTATAGTTCTTTGCGCACAGTAAGCACTCAATAAATACGATTGAATGAATGAACGGATGCTGCTTCCTCAACCTTTCTGGTCCTCAGTTTTCTCCTCTGTAAAGTGGGGATAACAACGCCTGCCTCTCCCAACCTCATAAGGATGTGGTGAGGATAAAATGAGATCATTGGTGTGAAAGGGCTTTAGAAAAATGAAAGCCCTATAAGTAAAGGAGCTACTGCTCCCAGGTTTGCCAGCTTTGAGGGGGGGGCTTTCTGAGACGCAGCATAGTCCACCCCCGTCAGTTAGGCACCAGAGGCCCAGGTCGAGAGTTGAATCTGAGGTCTGGGAGGGGCCGCCCTTGGTTCTTACATCGGCTCTCTCCCCGGTTTTCTTTTCAGCACTTTCCACATCAGAATCTGACATCCATCCCCGGGTATTCCAGCTAGCGGAGAGTCAGGCTCAACCCTGCAGGCCTGCATTTCGGGCCCTAAGGGGGCTGAAGGGCTCCCAGCTTCAGGCAGCACAGACTGGGTGTGTCCTCTACAGCCTCGCCCGCACAAGCTGACACCCGGCCAGCAGCAACTTCGGATCCCTCGGGTTTTCATTCCAATGTGGCTCCCTGGGGCCTTTTGGATAAGAAGGGAATTGGATTTTTTTCTCTTTGACTTGCAGAAGACAGGCATGTTTCCTGCTCTTTTTAAACCTAGGAAAACTGAATGTAATCCTTTCAGCAAAAAAAAGAACAAACCCAAAAAAAACACAGCCTGGAAGAAGCTGAACTCTGCTGAATCTTGGAGCAAAAGCATGGGCCTTAAGAGAGGAAGATTTGAGGGGCCGGTCTCTGAAGGTGACTCTGTGGTCTAGGTGTGTGTGTGTGTGTGTCTCTCTGTCTCTCAGATGCACAGAAACCCACTCACTAACCCCTTGAAGTCCCCGAGGACAGCCGGGTCTCAGCCAGGCAGATAGTTTGGGTTGGTTCGTCTGTATCCTTGCGGCTCCTGACCTGTTTGCCTTCCCGCCAACTCATGTGTGTCCAGCTCAGCCCTCTCGGTTCCGGACTTGAAACTAGGTCTCCAGGTCTGTCTCTCTCCAAGGGAATTCCCGGCCCAGCTCAGACCTCCCCACCTGAGAAGGTTGGACTGTAGAAACTGAAGAAGAAAAATGATGGTGGAGGGTGACCGGTTTTAGGTCCCCCATGAGAATCCCAAGAAGCACAGCATCAGGATCAAGGGCAAAAAACCCCCCCAAAAGACATTGTTTTTAACCAGCTATGCAATTTTTCTCACAAAATGCTTGAATGTATCTCTGTACATCTCCCTTCCCTAAAAATGGGACAGAATTTCCACTTCCAACGCAGCCCTGAGTCAGTTAGGGATCACGCAGACAGACACACTTTTACAATTGTCGTTAGAAGGGCTGTCGTCCCTGTTGCTTCTGTATCATTACCCTTCACCCCTGCTCCTCCTTGGATTAAATGTTTCAACTGATTGGATGATGACTGAAGGCTTGGAGTGTGTTCCTCTGACCAGTCTCTCGTCTCCTCTCCCTCACCTCACCTCTCCTCTCCTGTCTTCTCCTCTCCATCTTCCTCACCTCTCCTCTCCTCACTTCTCCTCACCTTACCTCTCCCTCTCGTCTCCTCACCTCACTTCTTCTTTTCTCACCTCTCCTCTCCTCTTGTTGATCTGGGTGCCCTCCCCCTCTCCCGGAACTCGGCTCGAGTGATTGACACCACTGTCGGCCAGTTTGTTTGGACTAACTGCCTAAGGGAGAGAGCGGGATTGACCTTGGCATCTGGGAAATCAGGAATGGCATCTGAAAGAGGTGAGTGAGGACTGCCCTTAGGTCTTGGCAAGTTTCGGTTCCATATGCCTAGAGGTTTGGGCCTCCGGAAAGTCAATCGATCAGTTGTATTTATTGAGCTCTTACTGTGTGCAGAGCACTGTAATAAGCCCTTGGAAGAGTACACAATAACAGAGTCGGTAGATACGTTCCCTGCCTACAATGAGCTTACAGTCTATTATGGGCCAAGTACTGTACTAACCACGGGGGTAGATGCAATATAAACTGATGAGACTTGGGCTTTATATCACATGCCCCCTCCTTCCTCTCCCCCTCCTCCCCATCCCCAACCCCCCCGCCTTACCTCCTTCCCCTCCCCACAGCACCTGTATATATGTACATATGTATATATGTTTGTACATACTTATTACTCTATTTTACTTGTACATATTTATTCTATTTATTTTATTTTGTTAATATGTTTTGTTTTGTTGTCTGTCTCCCCCTTCTAGACTGTGAGCCCGCTGTTGGGTAGGGACCGTCTCTATATGTTGCCAACTTGTACTTCCCAAGCGCTTAGTACGGTGCTCTGCACACAGTAAGTGCTCAATAAATATGATTGAATGAATGAATGAATGAGCATGGGGCTCCCAATCCAAGTAGGAGGGAGAACAGCGAGCTTAGAGTCTAAAGGGGGAGTCAGATGTTAATAAAAATAAATAAATTACAGTCATAAAAAGGCGGCATTCAGAGAAAAGAGGGTTTACATAACTGCAGTTTGGGAAGCAGTCATCATGACTGCTACCTACCCAAAGAGCTAGTTTCTTAGAAGAGCTGCAGCAGTGGCCTAGGTCTTTTAGCGTCTTCCTTGCTCTCCGTTATGTAAAGAGGAAAGTAGTTGACTTTCTCTCTGACTTATCCAAGTGCTGCCCACACTCTTCAAAATGTCTCCCCTGTGATTTTCTTCAGTGTCAGTTAGAATTTATAGGACAGCTATAAGTCTCCAAGGCTGAGTACTATTCAGAAACATAGCCTCTTGCCCAATTCATTGATTATAGTATGGGAGAAACACTAGTTTGGTGGAATGACACGGAGTTTTTTAGGAAAAAAAAATACGTACACTTATTCCAGTGTGGCCATATTACATAGCATCACCTGTTCATGTTCCTGTTTCATGTTTTATCTGTGTAAAATTATGGTTCCTGACCTTTTCGAGATCAAGATGCTGTAGACAAAATCCATAGCATTCAGGCTCCGTACGCATTTCCCCCAGGGAATGGATATAAACTAGGATGGTGCTAACTGGTTGACAGTCCCAGCAGGAGCCACAAGGTGACAGACCCACAATATTCCATCTCAGTTATCTGAGATTTTATGCCCTGCTCCGCTGGCTAATTTGCACATTTTCCCTCGGACGATTCTTCTCCCTGCATTTATATTTCACGCTTGAGACCTACTGAAACCCTATTCTTCTGATCCAGTGGTTCAACTTTTAGTCCTTCTGCCAGCTGTTGTCTTAGGAATTGTCAATCGATCATATTTATTGAGCACTTAGGTGCAGAGCACTGTACTAAGCACTTGGGAGAGCATAATACAATAAAATTAATAATGAATAATAATGATGGTATTTGTTAAGCACTTACTATGTGCCAGGCACTGTTCTAAGAGCTGGGGTAGATACAAGATAACTGGGGTTGGACACAGTCCCTGTCCCACATGGGGCCCACAGTCATAATCCCCATTTTACAGATGTGGAAACTGAGGCCCAGTGAAGTGACTTGCCCAAGGTCACACAACAGACAAATGGCGGGGCTGGGATTAGAACCCATGACCTTCCGACTCCCAGAGTTGCCCACAACGATCTGAAAATCCTTGTCTTCAACAAACAGCTCCCCCTGCTCCTGCCCCTATATCCCCACCAAGTCCAACAGAATTAGTAGACACATTCCCTGCCCATATCGAGCTTACAGTCTAGAGGACTGTCAGATGATATTTCCGCAGAGTATAAGCTCCTTGTGGACATGAGATGTGTCGCTTTGCTATTTGGAGCTTCCCAAGCACTTCTAAGTACCGTGCATTGGACCCAGTGGGCATAAAATAAATATTACTACTACTACTACCATTCTGCTCAACTATGCAAAGTTTTTCAATCGTTTTTATTCCAATTTAGCAATTGAATTCAATTTCCGACAGAGAGAGAAACCCCGTTGATTTTCAAATTCAATACCTAGGAAAAAATGGCCATTATCTGTGTGATTGATTTCTTGCATCTTGGCAGGCAAATAATTAGCTTGAAATATTTGGTTTAAAAAGCCCCTTCCCGACTACCCCTGAACACTTAATTAGCTTAGGAATCAGGCCAGAATAATTAGGAGGAGAAATTTTCTCTGGAATTCTGACGTTCCATGTTCATTGCCAGCAACGGGTTTGAGCTGCCAGTCTTCTCCGTGTCCCTGGGGGAGAGTTTCCCAGGGAGGGATCGGAGTTGATCAGCGAGGTGGGTGTAGAGCAGGAACCCCCTTAGACTTAGAGTCCACTCTTCTAGACTGTGAGCCCACTGTTGGGTAGGGACTGTCTCTATATGTTGCCAACTTGTACTTCCCAAGCGCTTAGTACAGTGCTCTGCAAACAGTAAGCACTCAATAAATGCGATTGATTGATAGAGTGCACTAAGTGCAGCAGCCTAGATCCCTGGGCACACACCTCAACAATTAATCAATCATTCATATTGAGCACTTGATGTTTGCAGAGCATTGTACTAAATATCTGGGGGGAATACAGAATAAGAGAGTTGATAGGTTCCCTGCTCACAACGAGCATACAGTTTAGAGAGCTAGAGAGACCTTAAAGTAGATATATGTAAATAAATGCCGCAGGGCTGAGGGTGGGGTACAGATCCAAATGCAAGGGTGATGCAAAAGGGAAAGGGAGTAGGGGAAATGAGGGCTTAGTCGGGAAAGGCCTCTTGAAGGTGATGTGATTTTAAGAAGGCTTTGAAGGTGGAGAGAATATAGACTGTCAGGTGTGAAGGAGGAGGCAGCTCCAGGCCAGAGGGAGAACATGGGCAAGGGGTTGGTATTGGGATAGACAAAATTGAGGTACAATGAGTAGGTTGGCTTAGAGAAGCAGCGTGGCTCAGTGGAAAGAGCCAGGGGAGTCAGAGGTCATGGGTTCAAATCCCAGCTCAGCCGCTTGCCAGCTGTGTGACTTTGGGCAAGTCACTTCACTTGTCTGGGCTCCAGTTACCTCATCCGTAAAATGGGGATTACGACTGTGAGCCCCACGTGGGACAACCTGATCACCTTGTATCCTCCCCAGCGCTTAGAACAGTGTTTGCACATAGTAAGCGCTTAACAAATGCCATCATTATTATTAGAGGGGCAAAGTGTGCGGGCTGGGTTGTAATAGGAAATCAGAGAGGTAAGAAAGGAGGGAGCAAAGTGATGGAGTGCTTTAAAGCTAATGGTAAGGAGTTTCTGTTTGATCTGGATTTCTTGAGGAGTGGGGAACGTGGACCAAACACTTTTTTTTTTTTAAGAAAAAGTAATCGGAGCAACAGACTGAAGTATAGACTGGAGTGGGGAGAGACAGGAGGCAGGGAGGTCAGTCACCTTGCCCCCTCCTACCTTACCTCACTACTCTCCTACTACAACCCAGCCCATCCACTTCAGTCATCTAATGCTAACCTCACTGTGCCTCCATCTTGCCTATCTCGTCTCCGACCCTTGCCCACGTCCTTCCTCTGGCCTGGAACGCCCTCCCTCTTCAAATCTGACAGACAATCTCTCTCCCCTCCTTCAAAGCCTTATTGAAGGCACATCTCCTTCAAGAGGCCTTCCCTAAGCCCCCCTTTCCTCTTCTCCCATTCTCTTCTGCATTACTTGTACTCTTTGTTCTTTCTCCTCCCAGCCCCACAGCACTTATGTACATATCTGTAATTTATTTATATTAATGTCTGCCCCAACTCCCCAGACTGTAAGCTGTTGTGGGCAGGGAATGTGTCTCCTTACTGTATTGTACTCTCCCAAGTACTTAGTACAGTGCTCTGCACACAGCGCTCAATAAATACAACTGAATGTGTGAATGAATGAATACGAAGAACACCCGGAAACAGCAAAGGAGCACTGGAGGTTCCAAGGGGGTCATTGTCCCCTTCTCCGGCTCTGCAGACACTGCTTTTAGACTGTGAGCCCACTGTTGGGTAGGGACTGTCTCTATATATTGCCAATTTGTACTTCCCAAGTGCTTAGTACAGTGCTCTGCACATAGTAAGTGCTCAGTAAATATGATTGATGATGATGATGATGATGCTCAGAGCCCCCAGGTTCAGAAATCTGAGCTTCTCTTCCTGTGCTCTGGGTGGCAGGAAACTTGAACAAGAATCACTCTCATCATGGTTTATTTTTTCTGTCAGCGAAGAAGAATCTTCTGTACCTGTCAGCCTGCAGATTGAAAAGCAAAAAGCTGTAGTTAGAACCACAGAAGGGAGACAGATCTCATGCCAGTGGACTCAGTTTGGATATGAAGGCTGGAGATTTCTCTGTCTGGGTTCAGACTGGATTTGTAAACCAGGGGAGACCCTCTCTTCTTCCAGCACCCAAGTCGGGTTTTTAGAGTCAGTGAAATCGCCCAAAACCTTCTGCAGGTTTGCTTTCATGTGACTCTCTTCAGCAAGAACTTTTAAGGGTTGAGATTGTGTGCCTTCCAGCAGTTTCCAGTAAACTGATTTCCTGCATCACCACCTTAGAGCTTCAGAACTTTCATAAGCAAACTGGATCACAGTCTCCTCCTTTGGACGGTCCTAGAAAATGACAGTTGGAAAGCAGTATGGCCTAGAGGAAAGAGCACAGGCCTAGGTGTCAGAGGACCTGGGTTCTAATTCTGGCTCCTCCGCTTGCCTGCTATATGACCATGGGTAAGTTGCTTCATTTCTTTGGGCCTCAGTTTCTTCATCTGCAAAATGGCATTTCTGTGGGACAGGGACCATGTCTGACCTGATCAACTCATTTCTACCGCAGCACTTAGAACAGTGTTTGACACACAACAAGCGCTTTAAAAAATCCTGCTATTATCATTACTGTTGTTATTAATGCAGGTCATTGGGGGCTGCTGATGGGATAGAGACTAGGGTTTATACAATTGGAGATATTTATCCAAGCTCCATCATGGAAAGACTAGCCTAAGGACACAGTGACAGGTATTTAGTTAATTAAGGGGGTAGTCCAGGTTTACCACAGTTTGAGAGTGAGTGCCTGAAGATTTACCAGATCCTTGGATGACTTCTTATTAATAATGATGATAATAATAATTGTGGTGTTAAGCGCTTACTATGTGCTAAGTTCTGGGATAGATACAAGCAAATTGAGTTGGACACAGTCCCTGTCCCGCATGGGGCTCACAGTCCTAATCCCCATTTTGCAGATGAGGGAACTGAGGCCCAGAGAAGTGAAGCAACTTGCCCAAAGTCACACAGCAGACAAGTGTCAGAGCCGGGATTAGAACCCAGATCCTTCTGATTCCCAGGCCCGTGCTCTATCTACTAAGCCATGGGACTTGCTTGGATTGCTGCTCTTCCAGCCATAACAACCAGGAAGTGGCCTAACAAATACCATTAAAAAAAAAAAGTGGCCCACCTCTCCTGACAAACGTCACTCAGGAAGAGGTTCCTGGATTCAGAACCTGGGGTCCCTGGCTCCCTGGAGTTACTAGACCCTTCCCCTAATAGTGAAAGGCATCCCAAGGCCCACGCTGTACCTTTTGGTTTCGTTTGGTCTCAGTTCCCTTCCTGAAGGAGATGCCATCGTAGGTGTTACCGTCAGTTGGCCCCTGGGAAAGGTGGCCCGGGATCTCCTCGTAAGTATCGTCCAGCTGGCTCTCCTCCCCGCTCTCCTGGCTGCCGGTGGTGCCGGCTGTGAACAGAGGCGGCTTGGGCGGTCTCGCTGAAGCTCGGTCACGGCTGTCTTGTTTAGACCAAGTGTCCAGGACCTGTTTCTGAGTGCTGCTTGAATTCTTTGCCCACGGCTGGTGAGGGTCAGGGGCCACCCCTTTGCCTAACTCATCGTAGGCGGCTCCTTGGGTCACGGTGCCCGGGGACATGTTGCTCAGGACAGCGGCAGCGGAGGCCTGGGTCTGCCCACCATCTTGGGGCTCCAGGGGCACCCTGGGCCTGCTGCCTGGCTTTGGAGAGACCTTAGAAGAAGATGGAGTGGGAGACGTCCTCAGTTTCTCCTTGGCTTCTGGAGAGTTTAGTGAGGAAAAGGCTGGTGGCCGGGGCAGGATGGGAGACCGGGGAAAGGGAATGTGCTTCCTGTGGGACTCTGGGTTGATTTTAGAGTAGAGGCCATCCCAAGACGTCAGCGTCAGCGCGTCACTCTTTTCAGGACTCGAACCCTCGTGGTGCTTCATCCAGGTCAGGGGCTTGGGGCTCTGAGTGTGTTGGGCTTTGCCCGCGTCCTCCGGTTTCTGCAGGGGCTCTCCCCTGAAGGGGTCTTTAGCGGCCACTTGATCGCCACCGCCGAGGGTCTCCAGGCTCAGTCCTTTGCTTTTCTGGTTGATTTTCTTCAGCTCTGCATAGATGGTCTTGTCTTGGCTTCTTGAACCAAAGGTCTCAGATAGGGGTGACAGGTTCCTCTCTGGAAGCGGTGGGGGCCTGTCAGAGCCCTGAGATGGGGGTTGGGGGGGAGTGGAATAGCTGTTTAAGTACTAGCTCAGTGGATTTAAGGGCCAAGCTGGCAGGGAAGAACCGCAGTGATTCCCATCCGTTGTTTTTCTAAATGTACCTGCTCTCTCTCCTGCATGCCTATGTGCTGAAGCTGACCAGGAGTTGGCAAGACTAACAAAGATTCTGGGAAAGGGAGGGGAGTGTGGGTCATTCATTCACTCATTCAATCGTAGTTATTGAGCGCTTACTGTGTGCAAAGCACTGAACTAAGCACTTGGGAGAGTACAATATAACAATAAATGCGTACATTCCCTGCCCAAAGTGAGCTCACAGTCTAAAGGGAGAGACAGACATTAATGTGAATAGATAAAGAAATTACAGATAAATTACATTACAGATATGTACGTAGGTGCTGTGGGGCTGGGACAGGGGTTGAATAAAGGGAGCAAGTTGGGGTGACGCAGAAGGGAGTGGTAGAAGAGAAAAGGGGGATTTAGTCAGGGAAGACTTCTTGGAGGAGATGTGCCTTCAATAAGACTTTGAAGGAGGGGAGAGTAATTGCCTGAGGACGGAGGGCATTCCAGGCCAGAGGCTGGATGTGGGTGATAGGTTGGTGGAGAGGTAAACGAGATAGAGGTACATTAAGAAGGTTAGCATTAGAGGAGTGTCTGTGTGTGTTAAATGAAAGCTAGGGGCCACTGAAATTGGATGGCTGTGAATTCCTACTACTTTCTGTTTGTTGGCTATTGACATTAAAGATGGTTTGAATTCCTATGTATACTACATATGTGCATACGCACTCTATGGCGTATTCAAACAATCGTTTATATATATATATATATATATAGTGCATAAAATATCTACTTTATACATGTGCATGACAATTAAAAATAATTATGGTATTTATTAAGCACTTACTACGCACCAAGCACAGTACTAAGCAATAGGGTAGATACAAGATAATCAGGTTGGATGCAGTCCCTTTCTCACGTGGGGCTCACAGTCCAAGGAGGAGAGAATAGGGTTTAATTCCCTTTTTACAGATGAGGAAACTGAGGCACAGAGATGTTAAATGATTTGCCCAAGGTCACACAGCAGGCAAATGGCAGAGCCAGGATTAGAACGTAGGTTCTCGGACTCCCAGGCCTGTGCTCTTTCCACTAGGCCATGCTGCTTCCCTATATTCGTACGTCCATTCAATCGTATTTATTGAAAGCTTATTGTGTGCTAAGCACTGTACTAAGTACTTAAGAGAGTGCAATATAACACTAAAGAGATACGTTCCATGCCTACAACAAGCTTACCTTACCCTTAACATCCAAGGGGGTCACTGATGGACTTTTCATTATTTACAGGGAAGCTGGGCTACTTTCTCTGATCCTGGTTGGCAGGGTGCCATAGAGCAAGGCATCAGCGCTTAGAACAGTGCTTTGCACATTGTAAGCGCTTAATAAATGCCATCATTATTATTATCTACCGTTTCTGAGAACTAGATTATAGTCCCAAATACTTGCCCAACTCCTGGCCCAGACTCTCAAGTTTGCTGCCTCATTGTAGGTAAACTCCTAAGATTGTCCATCCACAGCAGGGCCCATCTAAGTAATAATAATAATGATGGCATTTATTAAGCGCTTACTATGTGCAAAGCACTGTTCTAAGCACTGGGGAGGTTACAAGGTGATCAGGTTGTCCCATGGGGGGCTCACAGTCTTAATCCCCATTTTACAGAGGAGGAAACTGAGGCACAGAGAAGTTAAGTGACTTGCCCAAAGTCACACAGCTGACAGTTGGCGGAGCTGGGATTTGAACCCATGACCTCTGACTCCAAGGCCTGGGCTCTTTCCACTGAGCCACGCTGCTTCTCTAGGCAGGTTCTAAAGGTACGCTGCCCTAAATGGGGCCTGTTTGAAATGTGTCACCCTGTAAGTGCCTTGTAGAAAGGTGACTGGGGTCTATTGGTATTTAGTTAAGTGCAGTTGAAGCAGTGTGGACAAGTGGAGAGAGCATAGGCTTGGGAGTCAGAAGGACCTCTGCCACGTGTCTGCTGTGTGACCTTGGACAAGTCACTTAACTTCTCTGTGCCTAAGTTACCACATCTGTA
Organism: Tachyglossus aculeatus; assembly: GCF_015852505.1. Classification (NCBI taxonomy): domain Eukaryota; kingdom Metazoa; phylum Chordata; class Mammalia; order Monotremata; family Tachyglossidae; genus Tachyglossus; species Tachyglossus aculeatus. The sequence goes on along the minus strand of NC_052091.1, from coordinate 12,025,147 downwards.
AGATGGGCACTAAGATTGTGAGCCCCATGTGGGACAGGGACTGTGTCCAACTTCATTAGCTTGAATGTACCCCAATGCTTAGTACAGTGCCTGGCACATAGTAAGCACTTAACAAATACCATTTTAAAAAAGGGTAAGGAGAATTTCCAGAGGCGATGTCAGATCAGTCTGAGCTGTCAGAACACAGGAAAGGCCAACAGAAGAGTTTGCTTTGGGAGACGGCGTGTTGTGAGCCCATTGTTGGGTAGGGACCGTCTCTATATGTTGCCAACTTGTACTTCCCAAGCGCTTAGTACAGTGCTCTGCACACAGTAAGCGCTCAATAAATGAGATTGAATGAATGAATGAATGAATGGGAGCCGCACTGGATGGAGGGTGAAGGACACACCAAGCTGTAGGACTACAGGCAAATAATCTAGTTTTGATTAAGACAGGGTAAGACGATACAATAACTGCTCCTCTTCCCCTGCCCCCACTCCCAGCCACCTCTCTTTCTCTCTCTCCCCCACATCTTCCCTCTCTCCCCCGACCTCTCAAAGGGATACCGAGAGGGAGAAAACTGCAGTGTAAAGTCAAAGATTAGTGCTGTATACAGTCAGGAATTATTCCCCGGGCCTTGAAACCATACCCACCTGGAGAGAAAAGTTGTTTTCCTCTTCCGTCATCACACTCCCAGGACATTTTTCCTGGATTTTCTTATCATAGAGAAAGGAAGTCTTGGGTACCAGAGCTTCTCTGGGATAGTTAGGCTCATCACTTGTGGAACCAGAAGGCTGAGAGTCCCCAGCCACTTGCTTTGCGAAGAAGACATCAGTCTTTCCAGGTCTGGCCGACTTTGAAGGATTCAAAGAGATTGCATCATACAAGTCGGTCTCATCAGGCTGTGGGGTAAATCAAACCAGGTTTTGATAGCTGTTCTACCTCCTACTTAGACTGTGAGCCCCATGTGGGATAGAGAAGCAGCATGGCCTGGTGGATAGTATTTGCTGTATTTTGAGAGTTTCTCGAGGGGGCTGGCACAGGACCCCCAGCTGTAACACTGTGCTGGAAGCTGGGGCAGAGAGCAGGGCAGAGGATTAGTCACTTCCCCACTGTCTGTCCAGTAGAAAGAGTCCAGCTCTGGGAATCTGAAGGCCTGGTTTCTGCCTACTGGGGCAGTGGCAGCAGTGGGGAATAATCAAAATCATAATTGTGGTATTTGTTAATCACTTACCTTGTGCCAGGCACTGTACTAAGTGCTGGGGTGGATGCAAGAAAACGGGGTTGGACACAGTCCCTGTCTCACATGGGGCTCAGAGTCTCATTCCCCATTTTACAGATGAGGTAACTGAGGCACAGAGAAATGAAGTGACTTGCCCAAGGTCACACAGCAGACAAGTAGCAGAGCTGGGATTAGAAGTTGCTAGTTGCCCTGTGTGCCCCAAACAGGGACAGGCAGGGAAGAGACAGTATGAGCGGCATTATGCCAACAGCTATTCATTCATTCAATCATATTTCTTGAGCACTTACTGTGCACAAAGCACTGTACTAAGCGCTTAGAAGAGTACGATATAACAATAAACAGACATGTTCCTTGCCCGCAATGAACTATCTCTCCATCACTGCAATCAACTACAATCGGGCAGGTTCTCGGGCCTCAAGTCTTGAGCCAGGGCTCAGCCATGGTTCTCCATGTGAGACGACAATCGCTTCCCCTGACCTATACTTCCTGAATACTCCCAGAATGAAGCCCCAGCCTCTCGAGTTTGCCATCATCTCACCGACCCCTAACTAATTCTGATCCTGAACTCCACAGGAGAGGAATTAGGAGGCCCTAGGGCTCTTCATTCCAGTCCTAAGAAGGTTGACGGTTGGAGCTTCAGACAGGGTACCAGTCCACCTGCCTCTTTCCCCTCTGACCCCGAGATAAAATCCCCGGCCTCAGGACAGCTGGGCTCAGCCTACCCGAGAGCAGGAGAAAGTGAGGTTTTCCCCAAACGGCTCGATCTGTGAAGACTTGTAGTAGCTGATGAGCCCTTGGAGGGTGTCATGGGAGCGGGTGTCTCCGGAGATGATATAACGTCGGTTCTGGAGTTGGTTAATGACGAAGTGCCGGCACCGGTCGCTACCTCTGTAATGGAAACCCACCGGGTTGAGTTGTGACATCTCTTGACCCCGTGGTGTTTGTTCATTCATTCATTCAATTGTATTTATTGAGCACTTACTGTGTGCAGAGCACTGTACTAAGCGCTTGGTATTGCTTCTCCAGACCTTCTGAGCCGCAGAATGGCCTAGTGGATAAAGCATGGGGCTGGGAGTCAGAAGACCTGGGTTCTAATCTTAGCTCTGCTGCTTGTCTGCCATGTGACCTTGGGCAAGTCACTTCACTTCTCTGTGCCTCGATTACCTCATCCGTAAAATGGGGATTGAGACTTGAGCCCCATGTGAGACAGGGACTATGTCCAACCCAGTTACTTGGCCTAGAGGCAAGAGCACGGGCTTGGGAGTCAGAGGACCTGGGTTCTAACCCCGGCTCCCCAACTTGTCTGCTGGGTGACCTTGGGCAAGTCACTTAACTTTTCTGTGCCTCAGTTACCTCCATTGTAAAATGGAGACTAAGACTGTGAGCCCCCCATGGGACAACCCGATTACCTTGTATCTACTCCAGCACTTAGAACAGTGCTAGGCACATAGTAAGTGCTTAATAAATACCACCATTATTATTACTATTATTATTATCTTCCCCAGTGCTTAGTACAGTGCCTGTCACATAGTGCTTAACAAATACCACAATTAGTACTATTATCATTATTAATAAAATATATATTAAGACTGAGAGCCTTATATGGGACAAGGACTGTGCCCAACCTGATCACCTTGTATCTACCCCAGCACTTAGTACAGTGCTTGGCACATAGTAAGCACTTAATAAATGCCATTTTTTTAAAAAAAAAGAGACAAAAGCTGGCCTTTCCCAGAGCAGAGGAAGCCTTGGTGGAAATTTTCTCCTTTCCCTTGTCCACGGCATATGTGTCTTCTCCCTGTCTTGGATACAATTTCCTTCCTCTGACACTGCTGGTACTATTTTTTACCCCAAAGCAGCATCCAAGTTAGAGCTAAGAGCCAGGGAGGGAGGAAGGCATGCTGTTAGGATGACCACAGGAAGTCCACCGGGGGACTGTAGGGGGATCTTTTAGGGAAAGTGGGTCTGAGGTAGATACCTCTTTCGCCCATGGTCTTACCTATAAGAGAGAATGAAGCCAATTGTCCTGTCACTTAATCGAATGATGAAGCAACCCACGGCTTTGTCTTCAAGCAGCGCTTCTGTCTGTCTGAAGAAGAAAGGGACTTCAATCAGTCAATCAATGGGATTTGTTGAGTGCTTCCTGTGTGCAAAGCACTGTACTAAGCACTTGGAAAGTACAATTTGGCAACAAAGGGAGACAATCCCTGCCCACAGCGGGCTCACATATGAGAGAGGGGTGAATAAAGGGAGCAAATCAGGGCAACACAGAAGGGAGTTGGAGAAAAGGAAAAGAGAGTTTAGTCAGGGAAGGCCTCTTGGAGGACGTGCTTTTAAACACCCAGAGTGTTTGACTGAACTCCAGCTACATTCCCTAAGAACTCCAGAAAAAAAATGAATCTTCATTAGGTTATTTAGTACTTCACAAGATGCTTGTGCAAATCAAGTTACTCTGAGCTTCTTTCTAATGTGGACAATTCCCTTAAGGCATCCCTCAGCAAACCCGGATTAAAGTCCTCAGAATGTTGAGGTCAATGTTATACCTTGGCCGTGGGCCAGGCAGTGTGAACAAACCCTCTATGATCCAGTGCTACAAACAGCTGCTAAATCGACAGACCTGCCAGGCCTTTCACATTTTTAGTGTTTGTTAAGAAAGCCGCCTGATAAAAGATGACCAGAGAAAAACGTAAAAAACTATTTGCAACTTTACTGCATTTAAAAAACCCAAATCTTCCCCCCCTAATGGCAATTTGAATTTTTGACACTTTGGGGCTTTCTATCAATCAATCAATAGTATTTATTGAGTGCCTGCTGCATGCAGAGGGCTGTAGAAAGCTCTGGGAAGAGTACAATAAAACAGGAAATTTTCTGGGACGTTCAAAACTGTCCTTCAGTAAAATAAACCTCAGAACAGTGCCCTGAACACAGTAGGCCTCAATAACTACTACTGATGGATTGAGCAACTGAAAAGGAAACAACTTTGGAGAGTTGAACTGCTTAAAGTTCTCTTCACTGAGGCAATTATAAACCCAGACCTGTTCTCCAACCCTCACCTAATCCAGCCAGGCCCTGCCAGAATCCCAAAGCCCTCAGAGGTAAGTCAATATTGTTCCCAGATTTAGGAGGGTAGAAAGAGAACCCTCATCATAAACCTTCTCTCCTTTCTATGGAGAGAGGAATTTACAAATAAGTTTGAGCCCTTATTATTATTAATAATTAATACTAATTGTGCTATTTGTTAAGCACTTACAAATACCATAATTATTATGCTCCAGGCACTGTTCTAAGCGCTGGGATGGGTACAAGCAAATTGGATTGGACACAGTTTCTGTCCCGCGTGGAGCTCACAGTCTTTCAATCCCCATTTTACAGGTGAGGTAACTGAGGCCCAGAGAAGTGAAGTGACTTGTCCAGGCTCACACGGCGGACAAGTGGCAGATCTGGGATCAGAACCCTTGACCTTCTGACTCCCAAGCCCCTGCTCCAATCACTATGCCATGCTGCCCTTCATAATATACTACATGGAAGAGGATGGGAGAGCAGCATGGGCTAGTGGGAAGAGCACGGGCCTGGGACTCAGAGGACCTGGGTTCTAATCCCTGCTCTACCATGGGCCTGCTGGATGACCTTGGGCAAGTCATTTAACTTCCCTGGGCTTCAGCTTCCTCATCTGTCAAACGGGGATTAAACCTTACTCCCTACTTCCTGTGAGCCCGAAGTGGGACAAGGACTGTTTCTGACCTGATTATCTTATATCTACCCCAGTGCTTAGTACAGTGCTTGGCAGAAGGTAAGCGCTTAATAAAAACCATAAAAAAGAGTAAGTCTTACTTTCTTGTAATGAATCCGTGGAACCACTCGGGCAGAGTCCCATTTTGTAACATGAGAGGAGCCTGAGTCTCCATGAACCATTTCAGCGAGAGTTCCTTGAGCATCCCCGTGGCTTGATTTTCTGTTTCTAGGTGAGGTTCCTCTCCTAAAGTGAATTGCTTCATTTTGTCCTCCATCCTGCTTTGAGGTAGAACGTGAAGCATTTGAGTAGAAACAGCGGGCGAAAGGAAAAGCCAGTTACTAGACACCACCCTGTTCAGGTGACGTAAAAACTCATTTGCTTAGCAGCTGTCTAGGCCAACAGATAGCTATGGGAACCTGAATGCTCTTATTGTTACTGCGGCTCTTTATGAATTTTCCACTGGGATGGCAAGCTCTGCATGAGACATTTGAACACATACATTCATCGGAAAAAATGAGGTCATCGGTGGAAATTTGTAGGGAAGCAGCATGGCCTAGTGGATAGAACATGAGCCTGAGAGTTAGAAGGACCTGCGTTCTAATCCCACCTCCCCCACTTGTTTGCTGGGTGACCTTGGGTAAGACATTTGACTTCTCTGTGCTTCAGTTCCTTCATCTGTATAACTGGGATTAAGACTGTGAGCCCCATGTGGGACAGGGACTGTGTCCAGCCTTTTTAGCTTGTATCTACCCCAGCACTTAGAACAGTGCTTGACACATAATAAATGCTTAACAAATATTACAAATATTACTATTATTATTATTATTAAATGTTTTAATCAGGGCCGCGGCACAGTTCCCTGCAAAGGAGGACCTGATTCTTGAATGTTCATTCTGTAAACATCCTTAACTGGGTCTTTGCTCCTTTGCTCAAACCCCCATCCCTCCACCTCCCCCATCCCTTGCTCTTAATGACCTGGACACCTATGTTATTGAGAAAATTGACACTATCAGGCATGATCTCCCTAAAATCTCCCCTGCTCCTCCCCAGTCCATTCCCCTTCTGCCCCTTCTTCAACTCTCCCATCTTTTCCAGCAGAATCTCGAGGCGATCTCCTGCCTTCTCTCAACATCCACCCCCTCCACCTGCGCATCCGACCCCACTCCTTCACGCCTTATCAAAACACTTGCCCTCTCCCTTCTTCCCCTGCTAACTGCCACCTTCAGCTGCTCACTCCCCAGTGGCTTCTTCCTCACTGCTTTCAAACATGTGCATGTCTCCCTCTCCTACAAAAACCCTCCCTTGACCCCACAGCTCCCTCCAGTTATCACCCCATCTCCCTCCTAACAGTCCTCTCCAAACTCCTTGAGCAAGTTGTCTACACCCTCTGTCTCAAGTTCCTCTCCTCCAATTCTCTTCTTGACTCCCTTCATTCTGGCTTCCATCCACTTCACAGAAACAGCCCTCTCAAGGGTCACTAATGATCTCCTTCTTGCCAAATCCAATGACCTCTATTCTAATCCTTCTCGGCCTCTCAGCAGGCTTTGACACTGTGGACCACCTCCTTCTCTTGCAAACGTTACCCATCTTTGGCTTCACTGACACTGTCCTCTCCTGGTTCTCCTCCTAACTTTCTGGCCACTAATTCTCAGTCTCTTTTGTGGGCTCCTCCTCTGCCTCCCATTCCTTAACTGTGGGGGTCCCTCAAGGTTCAGTTCTGGGTCCCCTTCTAGTCTCCATTTACATTCTCATTCACTCCCATGGCTTCAACTACCACCTCTGTGTGGGTGATAGCCAAATCTACATCTCCAGCCCTGATCTCTCTTCCTCTCTGCAGTCTCGCATTTCCTCCTGCCTTTGAGACATCTCTACTTGGATGTTCTCCTGTTACCTCAAACTTAATATGTCTGAAACAGGAATTCTATCTTTCCACCCAACTTCTGTCCTCCCTCTGACTTTCCCATCGCTGTAGACAGCACCATCGTCCATCCTGTCCCACAAGCCCGTAAACTTAGCATTATCCTTGACTCCTCTCTCTGTCGTTCAACCCTCATATTCATTCCATCACTAAATCCTGTCAGTTCAACCTTCACAACTAAAATCCTCCCTTTCCTCTCCATCCAAACTGCTACCTCATTAATCCCATCACTTATCCTAGCCCACCCTGATTGCTGCATCAGACTTCTTGCTGACCTCCATGCCTCCTGTCTTTTCCCACTCCAATCCATACTTCACTTTGCTGCCTGGATCATTTTTTTACAAAAACATCCAGGATATGTTTCTCCACTCATCAAGAAACTCCAGTGCTTGCCCAACCACCTTCGCATCCAGCAAAAACTCCTCACCATTGGCTTTAAAGCACTCAATCACCTTGCCTCCTCCTACCTCACCTCACTACTCTCCTGCTACAACACAGCCCACACACTTTACTCCTCTAATGCTAATCTTCTCACTACCTCTAGCTCATCTGTCTCACTGCTGACCTCTCTCCCACATCCTGCCTTTGTATTGGAACCCCTCCCTCCTCATATCCGGCAGACAATTACTCTGCCAGCCTTCAAAGCCTTATTGAAGGCACATCTCTTCCAAGAGGCTTTCCCTGACTAAGCCCTCCTTTCCTCTTCTCCCACTCCCTTCTTAGTCACCCTGATATGCTCCCTTTATTCATCCCCTCTCCCAGCCCCACAGCACATATGTACATATCTGTAATTTATTTATTTACATTAATGTCAGTTTCCCCCTCTAGACAGTAAACTAGTTGTCGGCAGGGAATGAGTCCATTTGTTGTTATATTTTACTCTCCCAAGTGCTTAGTACAGTGCTCTGAACACAATAAGCGCTCAATATGATTGAGTGAATGAATGAATGAATGGTTTCCCTGTATTCACCCCAGTGGTTAGTACAGTGCCAGGCACAGACTAAATGCTTAAATATCACAATTATTATTAATTATTATTAGTAGTAATATTTATTAAGTATCTACTGTGTGCAAAACACTGTACTAAGCACTGGGGAAAAATACAAGAGTAAAAGATCCCTGGACCCAAGGGCTCACAATCTAAGATTGTCAGGGAGAGGGAACTTGTGAAAGACAAATAAGGGAAGATAAAACAGTAAAAACACAAAAACAACATAAAATGAATGTATTTAGATTAGTCTACTGCACCATTCAAGTTCCTAGCGTAAACAGAGGCCAGAGAAGCTGCCCCTAAGTAGTCAAACAAATACAGTGTTTTTCTAACCACATGAATTATGATCCATTTTTCCTTCTTTGCAAGTGCTTAATACAAGAATGATGTTTCCATTTGACCAAAATATAACACTTTGCATAAGGAAACAAAGCAGCTTTGTTTGCATGGAAGGTTTTCCAGCTTGAAAAAAGAGACAATTAGCGGTTGTGTGTGTGTGCGTGTGTGTATGTTTCCCAGCCATGCAAATGAGAGCAGGTCGACTTTTAGACCAGGTAGCATTAGCCCTTTCAGTTTGGTTAACCTGTTTCCTTCTTTCTCAAGGCAGAAATCCTGAAATGTAGGGAGATTTAGGTTTGTTCAATCATATTTATTGAGTGCTTACTGTTGCAAAGCACTGTACTAAGCCCTTTGGAAAGCACAATGTAATAATAAACAGACACATTCCCTTGTTCCCAACGATACTGCAGTCTAGCAGGGGAGACAAATATTAACATAAACAAACAAACGAATGAATAAATAAATAGATAAATAAATAAATAAATTTAGGTCTAATGTGGCCCTCAAGAGCATGGTCAGGAGAGGTTTTTCTCCAGTGAAATCATTGCTCGGTGTGGCTAGGTAAGTTGATTTCTCTGGTTCTTGCCTGCTGGAAAGTCACAAAAGCAGTCATGTCCCTCCCCAAATCGTGATTGCTACCAGTTCTCATTTCCCAAATAGCCTTTCATTGCCAGCATTGAGAGCTTCCCTTTCTATCCAGCCCACAGGCCAGGATTTCCTTTCCTTCCCAGTGATTCCCCAAACCTCTTCTGTTTCCTGAGCAAATTACAGCCACCCTTACCTGCTTACCCCTCTTCATCTTTTATTTTTGGATATTTGTTATGTGCTTACTGTGAGCCAGGCTCTGTACCCAAGCGCTGGAGTAGATACCAGTTAATCAGGTTGGACTCAGTCCTTGTCCCACATGAGGCTCACAGTCTAGTCCGTAAGCTTGTTACGGGCAGAGTATGTGTCTGTTTATTGTTATTTTGTACTCTTCCAAGTGCATAGTACAGTGCCCCACCTATAGTAAGTGCTCAATAAATACAATTGAATGATGATACCAAGGTTGCGGGCTTGTGAGATGGGAAGAATGGTAGTGCCATCAACAGTGATGGGAAAGTCAGGAAGAGGGCAGGGTTTGGCTGGGAAGACAAGGAGTTCAGTCTTGGACATGCTGAGTTTTAGGTGGCGACAAACAACAAAACAAAACACAAAACAAGACAACAAAACAAAACTTCCTCGCCTGTGCCCCTCGGCTTCTCCCTGCCCCCCCCCCCCCCCCCTTCTCGCCGAGGGACTTCGTGCCTGTGCCCCTGGGCCTCTCCTCTGCACACAATAAGCACTTAATAAAGACAACTGAATTAAACCTTGCAGGTCTAGTCAAGCTCAGGAAGCATAGAGCAGGAGCCTGGAATCTTTGCAGCTTGTTGGATATCTGGTCTGCTTTGTGATAATACTTCTATGTTGAAGTTCCCTTAGGGTTGAACTGGGTCCAGTATTTCCTTCAGCCAGGGAAGAAATTGTCAGAATGGCAGGGAGTGGTTTCTTCTCCCCTGCCTGTTCCTGTCAGGCTCACTGCTCTAGCTGGCCTTGTCTGCCTCGATCCAGTTCCTTAATATGTTGGTGCTTCAACATTTCAACCTGGAAAGGAGTAAAAGGTCACCACCGCAACTCAGCTGTTCTGCCATATTGCAAAGCTGGAAAGGAAGTCTATAGGAGTGGCTGGTCTGTCAGCAGTTGTAAAAGTTCCTGATTTGGAGGAAACACAAATCAGTCGCTCATCACCTACAGTCTGAATGAGGTAGTCAGGACTGGCTTTAGATAGTTGCCCTGAAGTGGGGAAAAAATTGCCACCTTTGCCCACTTTTTTCCACATGTTACATTGTGGGTGCCTCCAAGAAGGCTATTCAAACCCAGAGTGTCTCTATCCCACGCTTTCTCGATCCAGAATCATGCGTTTCCCTCCCAAGTCCCTGTTCCCACAGAAACCACTTCTGATGGCAGGTTTGCTCAAATGTTTAATTCCCTGCGGCCTCCCCTTCCCCATAACCAGCCCTGAGGGGGCTTCCTGGAGCACATGTCGAAGTCACTGAAGGGCAATTTGGAAGATGTTGAGGTTCTGCATGCATTAATTAATTAATTAATTCATTCATTCATATTTATTGAGTTTCCTTAGAGATATGGACTGCAGACCCAAACTACTCCAAAGAGTGTAAGCTTCTCAAGGGCAGGGACTGTGCTTTCAACTTATGTCGAGCGATCCCAAGTGCTACTACAGTGTCAGTTGTCGGTAGACACTGGTCCCGCTGGGGAAGAAAGAGAAGAAATATGCAGTTATCTTTTCTGTTTCTCAGAAAAGTTCTTTTTTTGTGCTTGGGCTTTCCCTAGGCAGGAAAGTTCTGAGGAAGAGAGAAGCTGCTCAGGGCACATAGGGTCTCCCTACACAAACAACCCCAGTGCCAGGGAAGTTTCTGGTGAGTCTCTGGTTGGGTGGGTGCTTGTGGAGTCTGGGCCCTGGTGGGCTAAACCTACTTGGCGTTTTTCACCCTTTTGATGCGTCTTCCTCAAACCTCTGTGAACTAACACAGAGTTGATTTGCCTTCTGATTTGAGAGGGAAATGAGCTCCCCTCATCAGAACATGCCATCATTCAGTGGCCCTGAAAGAACCACCTTGTGCACATGCAGAGGATATAGCCTTTCATTCTGAGCACAGGGGTGAAAAGGAAGCAGGGATTTGAGGCGGGAGGGATGAGGAGCAAGAGGGAAGAAGCTTCAGAGAGCTAAAAGAGTCCAGGAAGTCACCATTTCAAGTCTCGTCGGCCCTGATTGGAAATTTTCAAGTCTTGTCTGAGACCTGGGATGAGCAAGTCTGGAAGTCTAGCACAGAAACTCACCCTCTATGGAGTGGGCCCCTATAAGTGACATCCGGATAGTGATGGATGCTGGAGGGGTGCCTTCTGCAGGAAACTCATCTCTGCATGATAGTAATTAATATTTACATTACTCGTTAAGCACTTACCATGTGCCAAGCACTGTACTAGGCACCGGATAGATACAAATTAAGCAGGTTGGATACGTGTGGGATGGGGGCTCACACTCTAAGTAGGACGGAGTAGAATTTAAACCTCCTTGTACTGATGAGGTAACCGAGGCACGGAGAAGTTAAGAGACTTACCCAAGTTCACCCTGCAGGCAAATCATGGAGCCAGGATTCAAACCCAGGTCCTCTGACTCCCTAGCCTGTGCTCTTTCCACAGATTAACCCATCAATCATATTTACTGAGTGATTATTTTGTACAGAATACTCTACTAATTGCTTGGGAAAGTACAAAGCAACACTGCTTTTATTCTATTCCCTCCAAGTATGCAGTCTGCTTAAGAAGAAGGCAGGAAGCTCATAACCCAAGCTGGGAAGCCCCTCTGAACTGACCTTTTAAAATTCCAAATGGAAATGAGGGTCTTAGCCAACACCTGGCTGCAGAGAGTGACAGGAACAAAGTTTGTTGGCTTGGTGGGAGTAACCAGGCGGGTAGCGGTATTATTATTATTAATATACTTGTTAGGTGCTTACTATGTGTCAAACACTGTTCTAAGCTTTGGAATAGATACCAGTTAATCAGGTTGGACGCAGTCCCTGTCCCACATGGGGCTCACAGTCTAAGTAGAAGGGAGAACAGATATTGAATCTCCATTGTACCATTGAGGAACTTGGGACACAGACGAGTAAAGTAACTTTCCCGAGGTCCAACAGCAGGCCCAGTGGCAGAGGTAGGAGTAGAACACAGATCCTCTGACTTCCCTGCCCATGCTCTTTCCACAGGGCCATGCTACTTTTTTTAGGTCCTGCCGAATCTGGGGCTGGAAAGGGAGAGAAGGAGTAAATTCCTTGCGTGGAGAGGAGAGCAGTGGGAAAAATAGAAATAAAATCCTCTAACTGGAAGGCCCTCAGGAAGAACAAAGCCGTTGGGACTTCTTCTTCGATAGGATCATTCGGGAGAGCCAAATCATTGCAACAAATGTGGCAGAAAAGATGCCAGTTTTAAAAAGTCCCAGTTGAAAAGAAATGCCAGTTCTGAATGGCAAGAGCTGATGTTTCAGGAAAACCCTGGAACTTAGTTTTGGGTCAGCAGAGGCCTGAGACAGAGCACAATTCCAGACCACCATCGCTCTGTGCTCAAAGGAGTTTCTGCCAGGAAAGGAGAATGGGGATGACTGGTTCTGCCAGCAATTCCCCTCCACCCCCACCCCCCCACCACCCCCGGGACTGTTGAAAAGATAAAGTTCATTATCCCCCCGGGGGTCTTTGGATATGCAGGGATGGCTTTCAGCCATGTTGGCCAGTGCCATGGGCTGGCAAATTCTTCCAGTCAAATGAGGTCAAGCTGGACTGGGTAGAGACTGATAATAAGAGAGAGCACTGCCAGTCAAACGGAACTTCATCAGGTGGCCAGTGGGGCTGGAGAGTTTTCACTTGTCACAGCTAATAATAATAATTGTGGTATTTGTTAGGTGCTTAATATGTTCCAGGCACTGTAATAATAATACTAATTAATAAGTATGGTATTTGTTAAACACTTACTACGTTCCCGGTAATACAAGCAAATTGGGTTGGATACAGCCCCTGTCCCACGTGAGGCTTACAGTCTCAATCCCCATTTTACAGATGAGGCAACTGAGACAGACCACACAGCAGACAAGTGGCAGAGCCAGGATTAGAACCCAGGTCCTCTGACTCTTAGGCCCACGCTCTTTCCATTAGCCCGTGCTGCTTCCCTACTCCACCAGCAGTCACTTCTTTTCGACTCAGAGGACCAAGTTACCAGCTTGCATAAAGACCAATGTGAATGAAGGTTTTTAGTTTGTTAAATTGTAATATTATTATTATATAATAATGGCATTTATTAAGCACTCACTATGCGCTAAGTGCTGGGGTTGATTCAAGGTTATGATGCTGGACACGGCTGCTTTCCTAGATGGAGCTCACTATCTATTCTTTTCCTCTTTTACAGAAGAGGAAACAGAGGCCCAGAGAGGTTAAGTGACTTGCTCAAGGTCATACTACAGGCCAGTACTCCTCATTTCCAGTCTCTTGCTCTTTCCACTAAGCCACACTGTCTTCTTAGGGTCTCAGCTTCCTAACGTCTTCTGAATTTCTCAGAGTAAAAGAGGTGAGTCCTAATGGGGAGTTAGGTGAATTGAAAAAAGTGTGGAGCAGGATGGGTTTCTTCTCATTTTTTCCATTTAAAGGGAGGCCCCATTCTCCCTCCCTCCCTCCCTCTTCCCTCATTGCTGATTCAAGTTGGGAACACATCACAAGGCAGTCAGGGTGCCCTCTGACCTTCCATCACTGCTGCCTCTTATAACATTTGGTTTCCCTGCGGAAAGAGAAAACCCAGCTTTTGTTGGCAGGATGTGCTCTGTCCTCCTGGAACAAAACCTTGTAAAACTGTGCTGGCAAAACATAGAGATTTCCCCCACCCCCCTGTGATTTTTTTTTTTCATTTCTCAAAGTTGTCTCCTAGCCAACTTTTCTTTTCTTCCCTTTTCTTCATGGTTCATGTGAAATATCTCGTCTCCAAGATCAGGCGGCTCTAACCTAACAGTATTAGCACTTTCCTATTGAATTAGGGTTTTGCTGAATTATTCATTAGTGTTAATAGCAAAACTTTGCTTCAGTAAGAATTACAGTTGTCTTTTCTAATCTGATCTGCAGTTTTACTTTATGGAATTAGCCAATCTGGAGAAAACCAAGAACAAAATGCCCCAAGCTTGTTTTTTCCGATGGAAAAAAAAATCTGAAAAACAAAAGCAAGATGTGGAATGTGAAATGGCAAGAGTGCCACCCACTGTTTCCTCTGAAGTAAATGAACAGAGAAACTCCCAGTTACGTTTCTCAGGCAGTATTGCAAAGTACTGGTTCTGTGTTAACTTTGCAAGGGACACTCGTTTAATTCTCTTTTGATGAGGACTTTCGGGTTTTTCCTTAAGGCACTCTGGAAGGTCAGAGTCCATGTTCTGTCTGGTAATTACCTCTCCCTCTCCCCCAATCAATATGAAAGAGGCAGTCAGTCAGTCAGTCATATTTAAGTACTAAATGCTTGGAGAGTACAATATGAAAGAGGCAGTCAGTCAGTCATTCATATTTATTGAGCACTTACCACATGCAGAGCACTGTACTGTGGGCTTGGGAGAATAGAACAATATAACAGACACATTCCCTGCCCACAGCAAGCTTACAGTCTAGAAGAGGAGACAGACATTAATTTGAATAAATAAATTACAGATATGGACATAAGTGCTGTGAGGGTGGGAGGAGGATGAATAAAGGGAACAAGTCAGGGTGAGTCAGAAGGGAATGGGAAAAGAGGAAAGGAGTGCTTTGTGAGGGAAGGCCTCTTGGAGGAGATGTGCCTTCAGTAAGGCTTTAAAGCAGGGGAGAGTTCTATTCCTGGGCTCCTAGACCCTTGCTCTCTTTGGAATGGTTTGACTGATTCTGGAGCAAAGTTGGAGCCCAACTGGAAACCCAAAGCAAAGTTGGAGCCCAAAGATGGAAACTCCCATCATTTCCTTCGCAAGTGAATACGCATCACTTAGAGTGGCGTAATAGTCCTGGGGTCCATTGTGCATGAACCGAGGAATTCCCCGGGTTGCTGTTTGGGGAATCCACAGGACTTCCTTTTCACAAGTTGGCATGCCCACCGGGCTTTACTTGCCCTTTAACTGGAGAGAGGATTAGCCACCAGCTGGCATCATAAAAGTCTGCTGATTTCTGTGAAAGAGAGCTAAAATGCCCTCCTTCTTCAGCTTTGGCATGTGAGAGACACTGGCCCTTCCCCCTCCTAGCCGCACGATGGATAAAATGAGTTATGAGGAGACAGGAATATTGAATTGGATTAAACTAGTTTTACTCATGAAGTTTCGTACCCCTGCAGCCTCATTTTTTTCCCAGAACCCTCTGCTGAATGGGTATTTTGGGTTACTTAATGCGATTCTTTCCCCTCCAGTCCATACTTTACTCTGCTACCAGGATCACTTTTCTAAGAAAAGTATTGAGTACATACCTCCCCATTCCTCAAGAACCTCCAGTGGTTGCCCATCCACCTCCACATCAAACAGAAACTCCTTACTATTAAGCTTTATAGCACTCAACCAGCTGGCTCCTGCCTATCTTACCTGACTGATTTCCTACTGCAACACAGTCTACATATTTTGCTCCTCTACCACCAATTTACTCATTGTACCTCAAGGAGAACAAGTATTTAATCCCCATTTAACAGATGAGGAAACTGAGGCACAGAGAAGACAACAACCTTAATCCAATCATTTATCCCATCCCACCTTGATTACTGTATCAGCCTCCTTGCTGACCTCCCAGCATCCTGTCTCTCCCCACACCAGTCCATACTTCACCCTGCTACCCAGATCATTTTTTTACAACTCCTCCTCCTATTACTACTGCTACTTCAACTCAGGCCATGTGTCCCCACTCCTCAAGAAGCTCCAGTCGTTGCCCATCCACCTCCACATCAAACAGAAACTCCTCACCATTGGCTTTAAAGCAGTCCATCACCTTTCTCCCTCCTACCTCACCTCACTACTCTACTACTATAACCCAGCCCACACACTTCACTCCTCTCCTCACTGAATCTCACCCACATCCTGCCTCTGGCCTGGAACACTCTCCCTCCTTGTATCTGACAATTATCCTCCCCGCATTCAAAGCCTTATTGAAGGCATATCTACTCCAAGAGACCTTCCCTGACTAAGCCCCTCTTCCATAACTCCCTTCTGTGTCACCCTCACATGCTTACTGCATTCATCCCCCTTCCCAACACACAGCACTTAAGTACATATCTGTAATTTTTTATTTATATTAATGTCTGTCTTCTCTTCTAGGCTGTAAGCTCATTGTGGGCAGGGAATGTACCTGTTATATTGGTATATTGTGCATTCCTAAGTGCTTAGTACAGTGCTTTGCAAACAGTAAACACAATAAATCTGACTGACTGACTGACTGACTGAGTGTCTTGCTCAGAGTCACACATGGCTTCAACTACTATCTCTTTGCAGATGATCCCCAAATCTACATCTCCTCCCCTGATCTCTCTCCCTCCCTCCAGGCTTGCATCTCCTCCTGCCTTCAAGACATCTCTGCTTGGATGGCCTCTTTAGAGAAGCAACGTGGCTTAGTGGAAAGAGCATGGGCTTAGGAGTCAGCGGTCGTGGGTTCCAATCCCAGCTCTGCCACTTGTCAGCTGTGTGACCTTGGGCAAGTCACTTCACTTCTCTGTCCACCAGTTACCTCTTCTGTAAAATGGGGATTACGGCTGCGAGCCCCATGTGGGACAACCTGATTACCTTGTATCTACCCCAGTGCTTAGAACAGTGTTTGGCACATAGTAGGTGCTTAACAAATACCATCATTATTATTATTATTACCTGAAACTTAACATGTCCAAAACAGAGCTCCTTATCTTCCCACCCAAACCCTGTCCTCTCCCTGACTTTGCAATCACTGTAGACGGCACTTCCATCCTTCCTGTCTCACAAGCCCATAACCTTGGTGTTATCCTTGACTCCTCTCTCTCATTCAACCCACATATTCAATCAATCACCAAATCCTGTCATGGACAGGGAATGTGTCTTGTGCAATTGTTGTTCTTTCCCAAGTGACTAGTACAGTGCATCATGCTCATTAGGTGCTTAGTAAATACCATTACTACTATTGCTTCCATTAGCTTCTCTGACAATGTGCTTGCCTCTTGCCGCTGCTTGAAGAATCCGCAAAGATTCCCAGGGTGAGAGAGTGGTGAGCTGATACTAAAGACTCCCAGTACATTGCTTCCTCTAACCCAAATCTAGTGTAATCCTGCCGTAGTAACAGTTATGTCAGTTCAACAGCCTGGATTGTCTGGTGAAGAAAAGAGAAGAGGGAGCCACTTATTTTTACGTAAGCTTATTCTCTCCTTGCCCTGCAAACACACCCAGCTTTAACTTTTTGTTTTTAATGGTATTTAAGTGAAGCGGCATGGCATACTGGATAGCGCATGGTCCTGGGAGTCAGAAGGTCATGGGTTCTAATGCTGGCTCTGCCACTTGTCTGCTGTGTGACCTTGGGCAAGTCACTTCGCTTATCTGGGCCTCAGCTCATCTAAAAAAAGGGGGTTGAGACTGTGAGCCTCACATGGGACAGGGACTGTGTCCAACTCATTTTGCTTGTATCCACTCCAGCACTTAGTACAGTGTCTGGCACATTGTAAGTGCTTAATAAATACCATCATCATCATCATTATTAAGTGTTTACCATATGCCAGGTACTGTTCTAAGCGCTGAGGTGGCTATAAGGTAATCGGGTTGGACACAGTCCATGTCCCACAAGGGGCTCCGTCTTAATCCCCATTTTACAAATGAGGAAACTGAGTCACAGAGAAATGAAGTGACTTGCCCAAGGTCACAAAACGGGCAAGTGGTGAAGCAGGGATTAGAACCCAAGTCCTTCTGACTCCCGGGCCCATGCTCTATCCACTGCTTCTCGTTGGTTTGATTTAACCCCCTTTGGTAGTGTTATTTGGGACTTTCATGATGACCATTATTACATTTTCTCTGAGCAACAAGCCTACCACCTCTGGAGAATTTTCTAGCCCAAAAACCTTGCTCCAGAATAATTTTCTGAACAGGAATGCTTTGAGGAAGAGGAAGAAGTTTCCTGGCTTTAAAAACCTTTTCCTTAACATCCTCTGATGAAGTTCTGAAGGTAAACACTTCAAGTATTGAAACTGAACAGAGCCAATGCTTTAAACAAAAGAATGCTAGTGAATAGCTCATTTTTGTTTCTTAAACAAGCAAGCCAAATAATGGTTCAGGAGTCCAGAAGTGAGTTAATGGATTGGATCCAAGGAAATACAGACTATTTTTTCCTTTCTGCACTAATCCCTGGTGTATCCCAGGGATCAGGTCAGCTCTTGCCAAACTGTCCAGCTTGTTATGTGATCATGACTAGAGTTTATTATTTTTTCTGCCTCGTGCCTTCTGTATCTGATATACAATTTGAATGTCACAAGTTGTTTTTTTTTAAAATGGTACTTGTTAAGTACTTACTGTGTGTCAAGTGCTTGGATAGATACAGGCCAATCAGGTTGGATACAGTCCTTGTCTCACATGGGCTTCACAGTCTTAATCCCCATTTTCATTCATTCATTCAATCATACTTATTGAGCACTTACTGTATGCAGAGCACTGTACTAAGTGCTTGGGGAAGTACAATACAGCAACAGAGAGAGACAGTCCTTGCCCACAGTGAGTTCACAGTCTAGAGGGGGATGAAAGAAGTAAAGTGACTTACCCAAAGTCACACAGCGGGCAAGTGACGGAGACAGAATTAGAACCCAGGTCCTCTGACTCCCAGGGCTGTGTTCTTTCCACTTAGGCCATGCTACTGTAAAGATCAGGGAAAGAAGTCTCTTATTATTAATGGTGATAATACTAGTATTTATTAAGTGCTATCGTATACTAAAGCACTGTGGTAAGGGTGGGGGTAAAAATAATTCAATCAGATCAGGCACAGTACCCATTCCACACGGGGATCACGACTTAAGAAGGAGAACAGTTATCTTATCCCCATTTTACAGTTGAGGAAACTGAGGCATAGAGAATTACCTGGCCCCAGATCACCCAGAAGACCACTGGCAGAGCTGAGACTAGAACTTGGATCTCCTGATTCCAAATCCCAAGGGTCTGCCTCGAGATCACAATCTCCCCGCCACTGACCCCCCAAGCCAAGCCATAGATTTCAGCGAGCACTGTACTGTGCACTTAACGAGAGCACAATTTAAGAGACATGGACCCTCTCCTCAAGTGCTTCTAAGAAAACGGGGTGGACCGACAGCCTCGGGCTTTATTCACTATTCATAAATGCTATAACTGTTGAGAGTGAAAATATGAAAGGACAACTAGATAAGTGAAAATGAATCAAAGATAAGAATATGAATAAATGCTAAAAGTATATAAAAATAAGTGCTAAAGTGGCTCTTGTGTGACCCAACCTAAGCAGAGCTTAATTGGGGACTGCCTCTGGGAGGAAGTGGGTTTTTAGAAGGGCATTGAAAGTGGGACAAGCTGTAGTTTTGGTGAGAGGGAGCTCTAGGCAAGAGGAAAGAGGGTCTGAACAAATTCTTTCTACTTTTCTTTACAGGGAAGCTCCCTTCAAGCCTGGCACATCAGTGGGGATCTAGTATTTTTTTCAGGTGTTTACATTTGAACAAGGAACAAGTTTAAGAAGACCTTTGTATTTCTGAGAACCACTATTACAGGGGAAAGCCAGCTACCCAAGGACTTCCGATGAGAATGATGTAAGTGAGGAAACAACACAGCACAATCTGGAGAAAAGAGAAGTCTTCGCTTACAACTGTTTGGCAAGGACCTTTACTTGAGGATAAAAGGGTTTCAGAAGAAAGAGATAAATCAGACTCAGAAGGCAATTGAGAAAACTGATGGGGCAACAGAGGGCTGAGAGGTGGGAAAATGTCTGTCCTCAGTTTGGTGCCTAAACGCTAGCAAACGTTCTGGGAGTGCCCAATCAGTATTATTCAATGAGGATGAGGATTTGAAGACGAAGAATACGACGGAGCAATCCTTTGCTTCAAAGAAACAGGAAGGAGGTTTGGAACTCTGCTACAGGAAGTGAACAAGCAGCATGGCCTGGTGGAAAGAGCAAGGGCCTGGGAGCCAGAGGACCTGGGTTCTGATCCCTGCTGTGCTTGCTGTGTGACCTTGGGCAAGTCACTTAACTTCTCTATGCCTCAGTTTCCTCAACTGTAAAATAAGGATTCAATACCTGTTCTCTGTCCTACCTAGACTGTGAGTTCCATATGGGACAGGGACTGTCCAGCCTAATTAACTTATACCTACCCCAGCACTTAGTACAGTGTTTGTCACATAGTAAGCGCTTTAATGAATACCATGATAAAAAGTAGAATTGCAGGGGTTGAGTCAAGGGTAAAGGATACATCAGATAAATAGTTTAGTTGATTATCCCTTCTCCGTGTCACATAGATGGCAAGTTCTAGAGCCTAAAACCTCCTCAGTAGATACTAACATTTGCAGAGGCAATTGAAGTTCATTTATTCATTAATTCATTCAGTCGTATTTATTGAGCGCTTACTGTGTGCAGAACTTTGTAGTGAGTGCTTGGAAAGTACAATACAGCAATAAAGAGGGATAGTCCCTGCCCACAACAGGCTTACAGTCTAGTGGGGTTCTCTTGAAATGAATTCCTCCTTATAAAGCCCCAGTCAGACACTAGATTGGACACAATTCATCTGGGGTAACTTGCCCTTCTTCCTTTGCTGAGTCACTGTTTATTTCCTCATGTTGTACAGCGGGGGATTTATTCGTCACAAGGTTTGATGTGATTCCTTAATTGCTCAAATTTCCCAGTTTAGCAAATATAAGTGCAGGAACTTCCCCTCTCAGCCTGGTTATACAGCAGATAATCACAACTTTGGGAAGATTTGAATTTGAAGGTATCTGAAGGATCTGGAGACAGATTAGAAAGGATAGTCCAACCAGCAGTATTTTTCTTTGCGCTGTCACACAAATGAGAAGTAGCGTGGCTTAGTAAATAAGAGTGCTGGCCTGGGAATCAGAAGGGCCTGGGTTATGATCCCCGCTCTGCCACTTGTCTGCTATGTGAACTTGGGCAAATCACTTCACTTCTCCTCCCCTCAGTTCCCTCATCTATAAAATGGGGATTAAGACCGTGAGATAGAGCACAGATACTTTGCACATAGTGAGCGCTTAATAAATGCCATCATTATTATTATTTTTGTCTTGTCTTATGCTGTCGAGTTGTCTCCGACCTATGGCAACTGCATGGACACATCTCTCCCAGAACGCCCCATTCTCCATCTGCAATCATTTTGGTAGTGTATCCTAGAGTTTTCCTAGTCAAAATACAGAATTGGTTTACCATTGCCGCCTTCTGCGCAGTAAACTTGAGTCTCCGCCCTCGACTCTCTCCCATGCTGCTGCTGCCAGCACAGAGGAGTTTTAACTTGGAGCAGTTTGCCTTCCACTCGCTAGCCACTGGCCAAGCTAGGAATGGAATGGGTAGGCCTCTGCTTGACTCTCCCTCCCATAGCCGAGACTGGTAGAGTACTGGAAACTCTCCAGGTGCAATTCTGAGAAGGTGTATTCTCATGTTACAGATGAGGAAATTGAGGTATAGATAAGATAGGTGACTTGCCCCACATCACGCAGCAAGCAAGTAGCAGAACTAGGGTTAAAACCCAGGTTTTAGGAGTCCAGGCCTGTGCTCTTTCGATTAGGTAACGCTGTTTAATGGAATCTTTAGACACATGAATAGAAGGGAATAAGCAGCCATAAGATGTGCGTATTGCTTTAATTCTATTCGTTCTGACGATTTTGACACCTGTCTACATGTTTTGTTTTGTTGTCTGTCTCCCCCTTCTAGACTGTGAGCCTGTTGTTGGGTCGGGATCGTCTCTATATGTTGCCAACTTGTACTTTCCAAGCACTTAGTACAGTGCTCTGCACACAGTAAGTGCTCAATAAATACGACTGAATGAATGAACTGAATGAATGAATATATTTGGATTTTCAAAAGGTCCCATATAAAAGGCTTTAAGAAACCCACCAGTCATGGAATTGTAGAAAATATTCTGTGTCAGAGCAAACTAGAGCAGGCTAAAAGACCACTTTTCAGGATGGAAAAGTGGTATTGGTTGGCTCACTGAGGGTCAGGGCTAGGGCATTTTCAGTAATGATCTGCAAGTGGAATCTGGCACAGAGGAATCTCCTTGTTTGCACAAGAGGCTAAACTCATCCGGTGATGAAATGCCCAGCAGATGGGGACTGATTGCAAGAATTCTTTACAAAATGAATAAATGGATTGAAAAATGGCAGTAGAGTTTTATTGTCAACTAGTACAAGGTAAAACTCCTAGGGGAAAATAATCCAAATTACAACTCCCACCTTCCAATCATGTCATCCTTAGCACTCGAAGGTACAGTGTATCTGCAGGTTTGTCTCTCTGGCCTCTTCTTCTCATCTGCTTTCTCTGGCTCTTCTTCTGCCTGAAACCTCCCAACTCTAAAAGATCTCCCCAGGCTCTATGCTATGCCCCCTTCTCTTCTCACTTTTCTCTTCACTCACTCCCTTGCTCCTCCAGAGTTGCAGATACCCCCTTCATAGCCCGTTGTTGGGTAGGGATTGTCTCTATGTGTTACCGAACTGTATTTTCCAAGCACTTAATATAGTGCCCTGTACACAGTAAGTGTTCAATAAATACGATTGAATGATTGAATGAATGAATAATAATAATAATAATAGTATCTGTTAGGCGCTTATTATTTGTTCTAAGCGCTGGAGTAAATACAAAGTTATCAGGTTGCCATGTGGGCTCACAGTCTTAATCCCCATTTTGCAGATGAGGTAACTGAGGCCCAGAGAAGGGAAGTGATTTGCCCAAAGTCACACAGCTGACAGGGTGGCAGAGCTGGGATTAGAACCCACGACCTCTGACTTCCAAGCCCGTGCTCTTTGATGACTTCTAGTTCTATCTCTCTACCCCCATCTCTCAACCCTTCTGCCATCTCCCCTTTTCTCTTGCCTTCAGGACAACCCCTCATGGATGTCCCAATGGCACCCTCCTCACCTTCCCTCTCAGACCTACTCCTCCCCAGCGTGGCTCATGGAAAGAGGCATGGGCTTGGGAGTCAGAGGTTGTGGGTTCTAATCCCGGCTCCACCACTCAGTCACTTCACTTCTCTGTGCCTCAGATCCCTCATCTGTAAAATGGGGATTAAGTCTGTGAGCTCCACATGGGACAACCTGATTACCTTGTATCTATCCAGAGAAGCAGCGTGTCTCAATGGAAAGAGCACGGGTTTTGCAGTCAGAGGTCATGGGTTCAAATCCTGGCTCCGCCAATTGTCAACTGTGTGACTTTGGGCAAGTCAGTTAACTTCTCTGTGCCTCAGATCCCTCATTTGTAAAATGGGGATTAAGTCTGTGAGCCCCACATGGGAAAAACTGGTTACCTTGTATCTACCCAGAGAAGCAAAGTGGCTCAATGGAAAGAGCACGGGTTTTGGAGTCAGAGGTCTTGGGTTCAAATCCTGGCTTTGCCAACTGTCAACTGTGTGACTTTGGGCAAGTCACTTAACTTCTCTGGGCCTGTTACCTCATCTGTAAAACGGGGATTAAGACTGTGAGCCCCACCCCCGTGGGACAACCTGCTCACCTTGCAACCTCCCCATCGCTTAGAACAGTGTTTTGTACATAGTAAGTGCTTAGTAAATGCCATAATTAATTAATTAATTAATTACCCCAGCACTTAGAACATGTTTGGCACATAATAATAGTAGTGATGGCATTTGTTAAGCACTTATTATGTGTTCTAAGAGTTGGGGGGCGGGTGGAGAGATACAAGGTGATCAGGTTGTCCCACGTGGGGCTCACAGTCTTAATCCCCATTTTACAGATGAGGTCACTGAGGCCCAGAGAAGTGAAGTGACTTGCCCAAGGTCACACAGCTGAGAAGTGGAGGAGCCGGGATTAGAACCCATGGCCTCTGACTCCCAAGCCCGGGCCCTTGCCACTGAGCCACGGTGCACATAGTAAGCGCTTAACAAATACCATGAGAAGCATGAGAAGCAGCGTGGCTCAGTGAAAAGAGCACGGGCTTTGGAGTCAAGAGGTCAGGGGTTCGAATCCCAGCTCTGCCACATGTCTGCTGTGTGACCTTGGGCAAGTCACTTAACTTCTCGGAGCCTCAGTCCCCTCATCTGTAAAATGGGGATTAAGACTGTGAGCCCCACGTGGGACAACCTGATCACCTTGTATCCCCCCCAGCGCTTAGAACAGTGCTCTGCACATAGTAAGCGCTTAACAAATGCCGTTATTATTATTATTAATAATAATCACCTCCTCCAGGAGGCCTTCCCAAACCGAGCCGCTTCCTTCCTCTCCCCCTCGTCCCCCTCTCCATCCCCCATCTTACCTCCTTCCCTTCCCCACAGCACCTGCATATATGTATATATGTTTGTACATATTTATCACTCTATTTATTTATTTTGCTTGTACATATCTATTCTATTTATTTTATTCTGTTAGTATGTTTGGTTTTGTTCTCTGTCTCCCCCCTTTTAGACAGTGAGCCCACCGTTCGGTAGGGACTGTCTCTATATGTTGCCGACTTGGACTTCCCAAGCGCTTAGCGCAGTGCTCTGCACACAGTAAGCGCTCAATAAATACGATTGATGATGATGATATTATTATTATCACCATCCAGAAAATGGTCCTGTCATGACCAGCGAACTACAAGCCCCAGGATGCCTTGCGCGGCGGGGGGCGGGTCGGGAGCGAGGGGGCGGTGGCGCAGGCGCGCGAAGGAAGAGGCGGTGGCGCGCGAGTGCGCAGGCGCGGCCCGGCGGCGGTGCGGGTCGGGGCCGCGGGCGGAGCGCGGCGATGCGCGGAGCGGGCGCGGAGGAGGCGGAGGAGGAGGGCGGCGGCCCCGGCCCCGGCCCCGGGCCCACCACCCCCGGCCCCGGGCCCACCACCCCCGGCCCCGGCCCCCCCACCCCGGGTCCCCCCCCCCGGCCCCCGCGAGCCGGCGCGGCTGTGCGGCTACCTGCAGAGGCTGTCCGGCAAGGGCCCGCTGCGCGGCTACCGCAGCCGCTGGTTCGTCTTCGACCCCCGCCGCTGCTACCTGTACTACTTCAAGAGCCCCCAGGACGCGCTGCCCCTGGGCCACCTGGACATCGCCGATGCCTGCTTCAGCTACCGGGGCCAGGAGGAGGCGGCCGACGAGCCCGCCGGAGAGCCCTCCGCGCAGTTCCAGGTGCACAGCAACGGCGCCGTCACCGTGCTCAAGGTGGGGACCCCCGCGCCCCCGCCCCCCGCCCCGGGAAGGGGCTGCCCACCCGGCTCTCACCCCGGCACCATCCTTCTCCCCTTCTGCATCTTGCCCTCTTCCTCCCCTCTACTTTCCCCTTCTGCATCTTGCCCCCCTCTCCTTTCCCCATCTTCATCTTGCCCCCCTTCTCCTTTCCCCATCTTCATCTTGCCCCCTTCTCCTTTCCCCATCTTCATCTTGCCCCCCTCTCCTTTCCCCATCTTCATCTTGCCCCCTTCTCCTTTCCCCATCTTCATCTTGTCCCCCTTCTCCTTTTCCCATCTTCATCTTGCTCTTCTTCTCCTTTCCCCATCTTCATCTTGCCCCCCTTCTCCTTTCCCCAGCCTCATCTTGCCCCCCTCTCCTTTCCCCATTTTCATCTTGCTCTTCTTCTCCTTTCCCCATCTTCATCTTGCCCCCCTTCTCCTTTCCCCAGCCTCATCTTGCCCCCCTCTCCTTTCCCCATTTTCATCTTGCCCCTCTTTTCCTTTCCCCATCTTCATCTTGCCCCTCTTCTCCTTTCCCCATCTTCATCTTGCCCCCCTTCTCCTTTCCCCAGCTTCATCTTGCCCCCCTCTCCTTTCCCCATCTTCATCTTGCCCCCTTCTCCTTTCCCCATCTTCATCTTGTCCCCCTTCTCCTTTCCCCATCTTCATCTTGTCCCCCTTCTCCTTTCCCCATTTTCATCTTGTCCCCCTTCTCCTTTCCCCAGCTTCATCTTGCCCCCCTCTCCTTTCCCCATCTTCATCTTGCCCCCTTCTCCTTTCCCCATCTTCATCTTGCCCCCCTCTCCTTTCCCCATCTTCATCTTGCCCCCTTCTCCTTTCCCCATCTTCATCTTGTCCCCCTTCTCCTTTTCCCATCTTCATCTTGCTCTTCTTCTCCTTTCCCCATCTTCATCTTGCCCCCCTTCTCCTTTCCCCAGCCTCATCTTGCCCCCCTCTCCTTTCCCCATTTTCATCTTGCCCCTCTTTTCCTTTCCCCATCTTCATCTTGCCCCTCTTCTCCTTTCCCCATCTTCATCTTGCCCCCTTCTCCTTTCCTCATCTTCATCTTGCCCCTCTTTTCCTTTTCCCATCTTCATCTTGCTCCTCTTCTCCTTTCCTCATCTTCATCTTGCCCCCTTCTCCTTTCCCCAGCTTCATCTTGCCCCCCTCTCCTTTCCCCATCTTCATCTTGCCCCTCTTTTCTTTCCCCATCTTCATCTTGCCCCCCTCTCCTTTCCCCATCTTCATCTTGCCCCTCTTTTCTTTCCCCATCTTCATCTTGCCCCTCTTCTCCTTTCCCCATCTTCATCTTGCCCCCCTTCTCCTTTCCCCAGCTTCATCTTGCCCCCCTCTCCTTTCCCCATCTTCATCTTGCCCTTCTTTACCTTTCCCCATCTTCATCTTGCCCCCCTTCTCCTTTCCCCATCTTCATCTTGCCCCCCTTCTCCTTTCCCCGTCTTCATCTTGCCCCCCTTCTCCTTTCCCCAACTTCACCTTGCCCCCCTTCTCCTTTCCCCAACTTCACCTTGCCCCCCTTCTCCTTTCCCCAGCTTCACCTTGCCCCCCTTCTCCTTTCCTCTTCTTCATCTTGCCTTCCTTCTCCCAAGATCATAGGCTTGGGAGCAGAGGATGTGGGTTCTATTCCCAGCTCCGCCACTTGCCTGTTGTGTGAACTTGAGCAAGTCACTTCTCTGTGCCTCAGTTCCCTCATCCGTAAAATGGGGATTCAGACTGTGAGCCCCATGTGGGACAGGGACTATGTCCAACCTGAATAGCTAGTATCTACCTCAGTGCTTAGAACAGTGCTTGGTACATAGTAAGGGCATTTCAAAATTATTATTATTAAAAAAAATCCGAGTAATAATCTGCGTGAGAGTAAAGTTGAAGGACAGTTTCGTTAACCGGTATCAGGTCTAACCTACAGAGGATGGAATTTTGATTTCGGGTTTTTTTCATGGGCTTTTTCCTAACCCAGTAATACGGTAGCAGAGTTGGTTGCCAGTGGCTGGCTTTGGAGTCAGAGGTCATGTGTTCGAATCCTGACCCCGCCAATTGCCAGCTGTGTGACTTTGGGTAAGTCACTTTACTTCTCTATGCCTGTTACCTCATCTGTAGAGAAGCAGTGTGGCTCAGTGGAAAGAGCCCGGGCTTTGGAGTCAGAGGTCATGGATTCAAATCCTGGCTCCGCCAATTGTCAGCTGTGCGACTTTGGGCAAGTCACTTAACTTCTCTGAGCCTCAGTTACCTCATCTGGAAAATGGGGATTAAGACTGTGAGCCCCCCGTGGGACAACCTGATCCCCCTGTAACCTCCCCAGCGCTTAGAACAGTGCTTTGCACATAGTAAGCACTTAATAAATGCCATTATTATTATTATCTGTAAAATGGGGACTAAGACTGTGAGCCCCGTGTGGGACAACCTGATCACCCTGTAACCTCCCCAGCGCTTAGAACAGTGCTTTGCACATAATAAGCGCTTAATAAATGCCATCATTATTATTATTATGATTGGCAGCTTTGATACATTTGAATCTTTGGTGCTGGTTCGGATTTCTCCAACTGTAGTCTCACAAATAGCGCGCAAGCTGGTTTGGATCACAGTGCTGGCTTGGACAGCTGAATGCTAAAAATGTAAAATTTTGCCTCCAAATGGAGTTTGGAAGTTTACAAAGCCTTCTGTGTAAACTCAGGAATTTCCCTATCAAGTAGAGAGAGACCCACCAAGAAACCTTGTACGATTCTTACAAATTTGCAGTCCCTAAGTAAGCAAGTTTCTGTTGAACTATTTATTAAAAAAGACACCTCCCATAGTTTCAGGTCAGGGAATCTTGCCTCTGGGTTTCCTTTCTGGCTTTTGGGTTTAACTTTGTTTTTAAGAATTACTGAGTTATCGACGTGCCTGTGCAGAATCAAGACCTCACTTGAATTGCCAGGAAAAGCAAACCTAACAGTTTTCTAACTGCAGTAACAGTTTTTTGTTTGTAAAGACTTTCCACTACCTCCCTGTACATTATGTAGTTAAATTGTCTACGTAATGAGTCTAAGAAGCTGTGTTGATGATAATAATAATAATGGCATTTGTTAAGCGCTTACTATGTGTGAAGCACTGTTCTAAGCGCTGGGGGGTTACAAGGTGATCAGGTTGTCCCACAAGGGGCTCACAGTCTTCATCCCCATTTTACAGATGAGGTAACTGAGGCACAGAGAATTAAGTGACTTGCCCAAAGTCACACAGCTGACAATTGGCAAAGCCAGGATTTGAACCCATGACCTCCGACTCCCAAGCCTGTGCTCTCTCCACTGAGCCACACTGCTTCTCTATGGGGAGGCCAGAATCATTTTGAAAGCAAATCAAGTTTTATGTGAGTAATAGGAGTATAGTTCATTCAAGTAAATCCAAAAAGTTAGGAACCAGTGTATTACCTTGAGATGTTAGTGTTCTTGGGTGTTCTTTCTTGAGTGTCCTTGAGTGACGTTTTATTTCAGCGTGGCTTAGTGGAAAGAGCCCGGGCTTGGGAGTCAGAGGTCATGGCTTCTAATACCGGCTCTGCCACTTGTCAGCTGTGTGACCTTGGGCAAGTCACTTCACTTCTCTGTACCTCAGTTCCCTCATCTGGAAAATGGGGATGAAGACTGTGAGCCCCACGAGGGACAACCTGATTACCTTGTATCTACCCCAGCGCATAGCACAGTGCTTGGCACATAGGGCTTAGCAAATACGAACATTGTTATTATTATTTTTATTATTTCCTCATTTAAATAAAAGGAGAAAGTACGTGACAGAGGTACTATTCAAAAAGGAATATCACAGGTTTAGAAAAGAATATTCAGGCATGCCAGTTTTTGGGTGGGGGAATTTCAAGAAGTTCGTCTCCATGGTTTTATTGTAATGGACTTTTTGACATTTAGGGAAGCGTTTGAAGTGAAAATTTCATCGTGTTAAATGTGAAAATAATGTCCTCCAAATACCTCAAATTCATACTAGCATTGATACAGTTTAGCATGATTGGGAATCTTCGGTTGGTAAGACCCAACTTGTAGATAGAGGCCATTTGTTTCGACTTGTTCAAGCTTAAAATTAAATACATGTATCTTGCGGAAACTCAACATCAACTGTACCTTTGTTAAGTTTGCTAGTTTTACCCATGGTATATGAGACGGTTTAAAGGAGATTTCTTTAGTATTTCTAATAAATGTAATAATGTACTTTTGAAGCAAAATTGGAATCAGAGCCAGATGTTGTGACTAGCCAGCATAATTAAGCAAAGGACAGTCCTTGCAAGAGGACAGGCTTTGAGTAGTGCATTAGTCTTTTCAGTTCACCATGCCCACTTCCCCTCCTCGGCATTATTTGAACTTGACTTTCTTGGACATCTTTTTAATGAGTTCAACAAATCGTTTGTTTTTATGCAGTTGAAGCGGCAGTGTCCACCAAACTTTTCTGAGTTTCTTTAATGTTTGCAAAGTCTTTGAGTAACTGAATGTGAGGTAATCTCTCGATAACCCATTTCAAATTAATTTGCTTATTATATAGCAATATCACATATTGGTAGAGTTCTGCCTTGAAATTCCTGGTGCCCACCCTACCCCTCCAAAAAATCTGCCAAATCTCAGCCCTCCCCAGCCTCAAAATCTGGCTATAATCCCACCTAGCCTGATTCCTGTTCAGCGCCTTGAGTCAAATCAAACCAACACCCTCACTTAGTGCGTTTGTATGTGTGTGTTTATATATTATAAACATATATATTCAGTTGTACAGAAAATATATTTATGGCTTTCCTGCATTAGAATATAAGCACTTTCTGAGTAGGGAACGTCAATTTTTCACCCGTTGTACTTTCCCAAGGGCTTGGTGCAGTGGATAGCACCCAAAAGGAGCTCAGTAAATTATATTACTACAGGTACTATTAGCAGCCTTCCTTACAGTGGCTCTAATTTCAGGTCAACATTTCTTTAATTGGAAAAGATAAATATGATTAATTGAATTACATGTTTTCCCTGGGTTATGTATACTGGTGGCTAGAGAAGCCACATTTTGGCCCCAAGGGTATATACAAATGATAAAGTAAGCAAATTCGTAAAGTTTTTAAACAATAAACATTTTGGTTTATAAGTACTAATTTTCTTTTGACGTATGAGTTATATATGGCTGCTTCTTGCTTTTGTGAGTTTAGTAATATTAAATGACATATAGTCTGATCACAAGACTGGAAATTATGAATAAGTTACTAATCAAGACAAGGAAAGCATGTGAGATGGATGAGGGCTGTCTGGCTTGATAATTATAGCCTGGTCCTTAGGATTCTCTGTGGGGGTGATTAATTTTTTAATTCTCCCTTTTGTGATTCAGTTGGACTGCCACCTTTGAATATGCTGCTTAAATTCTGTTTTTGTCTTGTTTGGAAATAATTTTGGTTTTTAATGTGATATAAATGTACTTAAAATCTACTAGTATTTCTAATGTCTTGTTTGGAGAACCCCTTCATCCTTTGATTTTTAATGTTTGCTCAAAGATGGCCAAATGATACTAGCCAGTATTACGATATAGATTTTCTGGGGTTGACATTTCTTTCTTTGTTCTTTTTTAATCATTAAAGATGCATGTTTCATGTAAAATAGTTTTTTGAAAATAACCAAAGTACTTAAGATAGGCTGCTCTACTACAGGCCCTTCTCAATCAACATTGTCCCAGTAGTAGTAATTGTATTTATTGAACACCTACTAACTAGAATGCACTTATACTAAGCACTCGGGAAGTACAGTAGAAAACCCGAGGTATCCAAAGTAGAAGACAGACTTAAAAAATATTTACGTTGCCTATTAGATAAGCTCCTCTCGACTGTAAGCTCCTGGTGGGCAGGGAACATATCTACTAACTCAGTTGACCTGTACTCTCACAAGTGGTTGGTACAGTGCTTTGCACAGAGTAAATTCTCAAAAAAAAATCATTGATTAGATCAGTGACTTGTTAAAGAATGTGCTTGTCTACTTGTGCAATAATATGTTGTAACATCGTTTGGCCACTACCACCTATGATGTGAGCCAGGAGGTGATTCTCTGAGGAATTCTCACTGTGATGCCTTTTCAAGCATCAAAAACAGCCAGCAAGTGAAAGTAAAGTTCTTATCTGGCAGTAGCTACTGTGCTGCTACGTAAACTATTTGTTTGGTTATGCTTTGCACCCTCAGCCAAGCTTCAAAGTCATCACTTGGTGCAGTAGATTATTTAAAATACAGATATATTCATTCATTCAGTTGTATTTATTGAACACTTAATGTGTGCAGAGCACTTTACTAAGCGCTTGGGAAGTACAAGTCAGCAACATATAGAGGTGGTCCCTACCCAACAACAGGCTCACAGTCTAGAAGGGGGAGACAAACAAAACAAAATGTGTAGAAAAGTGTCAACACTGTCAGAATAAATAGATTTATAGCTATATGCACATCATTAATAAAAATAGAGTGGTAAATATGTATAAGTAAAATAGAGTAATAAATCTGTACAAGTATATACAAGTCCTGTGGGGAAGGGAAGAAGGTAGTGCAGGGGGTGATGGGGAGGAGGAGAGGAAAAAGGGGGCTCAGTCTGGGAAGGCCTCCTGGAGGAGGTGAGCTCTCAGTAGGGCTTTGAAGGGAGGAAGAGAGCTAGCTTGGCGGATGTGTGGAGGGAGGGCATTCCAGGCCAGAGGAAGGATGTGGGTCAGGGGTTGACGGCGGGACAGGCGAGAACGAGGCACAGTGAGGAGGTTAGCGTCAGAGGAGCAGAGGGTGCGGGCTGGGCCGTAGAAGGAGAGAAGGGAGGTGAGGTAGGAGGGGGGCGAGGTGATGGAGAGCCTTGAAGTGAGGTGGAAAAAATGTTCCTTGAACATAATAATGATAATAATATCATAACCCCCCGTCACATTGCTTCTTGTGAGTAAATTGAATTCACGTAAAATCATTTCACTCATCCTCATTAGAAAAGAAAAGTATAGCACTAAGTAAGGTAGCGGGATTTCATTTAATTAGCTCATGCTTACCTCAAGCAGCATTAAATTGAGGACCAGTAAAAGCCAAAGCAGCCCAGAAATGGACACAGTTGTTTGATAATCAACTACCTTAGGCCAATCCATTTAAAAAAACAGGGTAGGGATAGTAATCAATCATATATAAATATATATGATATTAATGTCCTACAGAGGATGGAATTTTGATTTAGGGTTTTTTTCATGGGATTTTTCCTAACCCAGTAATACATTAGTAGAGTTGGTTGCTGGTGGCCAAGATGATGATCGGCAGCTTTGTTTACTTTGAATCTTTGGTGCTGGTTTGGATTTCTCCAACTTTAGTCTCACAAATAGCATGCAAGCTGGTTTGGATCACAGTGCTGGCTAGGACAGCTGAATGCTAAAAATGTAAAATTTTGCCTCCAAATGGAGTTTAGAGAACAATATAATGGTATAACAGACACATTCCCTGCCCACACGAGCTTACAGTCTAGAGGGGGAGACACAGTATGAGTATGAGTAAATTAATTACAGATATCTACATAAGTGCTGTGGGGCTAGGAGCTGGGGGATGGGTAATAATAGTAATAATGATGGCATTTATTAAGCGCTTACTATGTGCAAAGCACTGTTCTAAGCACTGGGGAGGTTACAAGGTGATCAGGTTGCCCCACGTGGGGCTCACAGTCTTAATCCCCATTTTACAGATGAGGTAACTGAGGCTCAGAGAAGTTAAGTGACTTGCCCAAAGTCACACAGCCGACAATTGGTGGAGCCGGGCTTTGAACCCATGACCTCTGACTCCAAAGCCCGTGCTCTTTTCCACTGAGCCACACTGCTTCTCTAAAGGGTAAAGGGAGCAAGTCAGGGTGACGCAGAAGGGAGTGGTAGAAAAGGAAAAAAGGGCATAGTCAGGGAAGACCTCTTTCAGGAGATGGGTTTCAACAAGACTTTGAAAAGGGGGAAAGTAATTGTCTGTTGGATATGAAGAGGGAGGAAGTTCTGGGCCAAAGGCAGGACAAGGGCAAAAGGCGAGATAGAAAAGATCAAAGTCCAGTGAGTAGGTTACCTTTAAAGGAGCAAAGTGTGTGGGTTGGTTGTAGTAAGAGAGTAGCAAAGTGAGGTAAGAGGGGGCAAGGTGATTAAGTGCTTTAAAGCCAGTGGTAAGTAGTTTCCATGTGATACAGAGGTGGATCAACTCTTGGAGGTTCTTGAAGAGTGTGGGCAACATGGGCTGAACGCTTTTGTAGAAAAGTGATCCGGGCAGCAGAGTGAAGTATGGACTGGAGTGGGGAGATACAGGAGCCAGGGAGGTCAGCAAAGAGGCTAATACAGTAATTAAGGTGGGATAGGAGAAGTGCTTGAATAAATGTTATGTTATGAATAAATGAATAATTATGTTGCCAACTTGTTCTTCCCAAGCGCTTAGTACAGTGCTCTGCACACAGTAAGTGCTCAATAAATACGATTGAATGAATGAATGAATAAAAGTGGTAGTAGTTTGGCTGAAGAGGAAAGGATGGATTTTAGCAAGGTTGTGGAGGTCGAACTAACCGGATTTACTGACAGATTGAATATGTGTGTTGAATGTTGCCAGCTTGTACTTCCCAAGCGCTTAGTACAGGGCTCTGCACACAGTAAGCGCTCAATAAATACGATTGATTGAATGAATGAGAGAGGAGTCCAGGATAATGCCAAGGTTACAGTGAGACAGGAAGGACAATAGTGCTATCTACAGTGATGGGAAAGTCAGGGGGAGGACTGGGTTTGGGTGGGAAGATAGGAGTTCTCTTTTTGGCGTGTTAAGTTTGAGGTGATGGCAGGACATCCAAGTAGAGATGTCTTTGAAGGCAGGAGGAAATGTAAGACGAGGGAGAGAGGTAGATATAGATATAAGGGTTGGAAATGTAGATTTGGGAACCATCTTCTTCACCACCATTCTCACAGTCTTAATCCCCATTTACAGATGAGATAACTGAGGCACAGAGAAGTGAAGTGACTTGCTCAATGCCATAAAGCAGACAAGTGGCAGAGCTGAGATTAGAACTCATGTCCCAGGCCCGTGCTCTATCCATTGTGCCCTGTTTCTTCTCTGTGAAACTTGAGCACTGTTTATTACTGGTTTGTATCTAGTTTTTTCTATATCTGGTGTAAATGAAAGAGAAAAACCATTAACTAGAGACTGAGAATAGTTTTAAAAGATGAATTTTCTTAAGAGCACTGACTTAAACTTTTTCCATAAATAAATTCCCTGCTGGATCTATTTCTAAGTGTGTCCTATGCATTAGCGGGTCCTTCTCCACTCTACTTCAAAAATCTTGCACTGTTTCGTTTCTGTAGTTCCATAGATTGGGTTGCGCTTGTCAGTCAACTAGAAAAAAGGGATTTCTTTTAATTTTGATCTTTATTGCATAAGCGTTCGTTTGCGGCATATATTTTTTAAGCTGGCTTTGGGAAAGTCTTTGACTCACAGTTGTCCACTACAGAAGCAGAAAGTGGTTGCCAAAAAGGAGATTATGTCACTAGCTAAGTGAAATCTTATCCAGGGGAGCTAATTTTTCAAAAATCTCTGGAATTGGCTTTTTGAATTGTCTTTCATTTTGTCATGTACAGCAATTGACTTCAGCACTTATCTTTAGGGGCTAGGTACCCCCTCCCAACACCGCTCCCCCCCCAAAAAAAAAACCTTGCAGGCATAGATAGGGCTAGCTAGTTACCATTTTCAGACAAAGAAATATTTTTTTAATTTTTGAGCAGGAATTGTGGTACATAAAAGTTTTTTGTGAGTGACGTTATTTTAAATGACATAATTGTGAGGGAAACAGCCTTTTCTGGGCAGCTGAGCACTTTAAAATGCCAATAGTTGATTACAGTCATATGTTACTGCGTGCTATGTGAATTTCCAATTTCAAGGGATACACAACATAGCCCAGTCTAGCCATTATTATGACAATAATATTGTGATAATGTAACACTGTGTGTGTGTGTGTGTGTGTGTGTGTGTGCGCGCGTGCATATAGTGAAAACTAGGTTGGGTGTTCTCAGCTGTGCAGTAAAAGTATAACAGAGCTCAGTGTTTGTTGTCATCATCAAAATCAACTGCTCTAATGGAACAAATGTGGGGGGCATGATATTGTAGTAGACTCTTGGAAGTGTATCGTACAGTAGATCAGAGTAAGAGCAAAAATGCACGTGATAAAATAAAAAATAAAATAATGTACAAACAGATATTCATAGGGGTGAAACCTACCTCCTAAAGGTCACCACTGACATTTCTTCTGGCCAAATCCAGCGGCTTCTGCTCCATCATATTCCTCTTCAACCTCTCAGCGGCCTTCGACATGATGAACCACCCCTTCTCCTGGAAACATTATCTAATTTTTTGCTTCACTCACATTGTCCTGTCTCCTGGTTCTCCTCCCATCTGTCAGGCTCCTCATTCTCAGTCTGTTTAATGTGCTTTTCCTCTGGCTCCCAATCCCTAACAATGGGAGTCCTTCAAAACTCAGTTCTGGGTTCCCTTCTATTCATCTACCCCCACTTCCTCAGAACTCATTCGCTCCCATGGCTTCAACTAACGTCTCTATACAGCTGATTCCCAAATCAACATCTTCCGCCCTGATCTCTCTCCTCCTCTACAGTGTCATATTTCCTCTTGCCTTCAGGACATCTCAACTTGGGTGTCCCTCTGACGCCTCACACTTAACATGTCCAAAACAGAACTCTTTCTCGTCTCACCCAGCCTGTCCCCCACTCCAGATTTCCCATTGCTGTAGACAGCACCATCATCTCTTCTCAGAAGCCCGTAAACTTGGCATTATCCTCCACTCATCTATTTCATTCAGCCTGTCACCAAATCCTGTCTGTTCTACCTTTTCAACATTTCTAAAATCTGCCCTTTCCTCTCCATCCAAACTGCTTCCACGTTGATTGAAGCATTTATCCTCTCCCTTCTTGACTAGTGCATCGGCCTCCTTACTGATCTCTCTACCTCTTCCGTCTCCCCACACCAGCCCATACTTCACTCTGCTGCCAAGATCATTTTTCTTAAAAAAAAAAAAAAAAAAAGGTTCAGTCCATGTTTCCCCAGTCTTCAAGAAGCTCCAGTGATTGCCTGTCCACCTCTGCACCAAACAGAAATTCCTTACTTTTGACTTTAAGGTAATCAATCTGCTCACCCCCTCCTACCTTACCTCACTGATCGCCTACTACAATCCAGCCAGAGTGCCTTGCTCCTCCAATCCCAGCTACTTGCTGTGCCCCAATCTCGTCTATCTTGTTGCCAATCCCTTGCCCACATCCTTCCTCCACCTTGGAACTCTCTTCCCCTTCAGGCAATACTCTACCCACCTTCAAAGCCTTATTAAAATCACACCTCCTCCAAGAGGCCTTCCTCAGCCAAGACTTCATTTCCTGTTCTTCCTTCAGTTGCACATTCGTACCCTTTAAAACACTTGATATTCACCCCACCCTCAGTTCCATGCACCCCGTCATAACTGTAATTTGTTTTAATGTGCCCCTGCCCCGTGAGTTGGGAATATATAGTTATATATAGTACTCTCCCAAGCAGTTACTACAGTGCTCAGCACACAGTAAGCCCCCAATACCACTGATTGATTGACATTTCTAGGGAGTTGGGATTTAATCGTAGAATAACTCTTGGAGGAGGTGGCCTTTTAGGAAGGCTTTTAAGTTAGGGAAGGAGTTAGTGTGGCAGGTTTGATCAGGATAAAACCCATGTAAGGGAAACAATGTGGACAGTGGGTAGGAAATAGGAGAATAGTGAGGCAGCTTTTGTTAGGGAAGCAGTGTGACCTAGTGAAAAGAGTTCAGGCGTGGGAGTCAGAGGACCTGGGTTCCAATTTTGGCTCTACCAGTTGCCTGCTGCATGACCCTGGACAAGTCACTTAACTTCTCTGGACCTGTTTCCCAATCTGTACAATGGGGAAATACCTGAAATCCCTCTTTCTCAGACTCTTGAGATCCGTGTGGGACCGGGGTTGTGTCCAACCTGATTACCTTGCGTCTACTCCAGTGTTTTATATACCATTATATAAAAAAGTCAAAAAGATGGAGATTGGAGCTGCTAAAATCTCAAAACAGTGGATAAGGGAAATGGGGGTTAAAGTACAGTCAAGAAGGGAAAGGGATGGGGGAGGGGTGGTTGTCACCAGAGTAGCTGAGATAGGTGAGAACTAGTCGTATAAGTTCAAGTAGTGACAAAAAACAGAGGGTTAAAATGAGTGGGTGAACGAAAGGGCAGAAAGCCAAGACCTTAGGGTCCTCACAAGGTCCATGCAGGCTTTAGCCACTAATACATTTTGAGCCTTTCGGGGGAATTGTCATTTCATTTAATCCTTTGGCAGCTCCACATTTTCTAGTCCACCAGATGTTCTTCGAGGTTTCTGTTTTTATATTATTGCAATTTAAAACTCCAAGCAGTGTTTGTTGTTAATTTTGCAGTAGGAGTTTTGTGTGCTTTTCCCTAGGAGGATCTTTATTAAGGTTGTGGTTACATGGGCTCCAGGCAGTACTACCCCTTTACAGTTTCAGTCTTTGTTTTGTCCAAGAGGCCCTTCCCCAATTAAGCCCGTTTTCCCCCCGGTTTCTTTCCTTCTGCATTGTCTATGCATTTCATTCTGTGGTCTTTTGGACACATTATACGCACCTCACCCCCAACTCCACAGCATTTATGCACATTATACATTATAAATTACTTATTTATTCGTATTAATGTCCATCTCCCCCTCTAGAGTGTAAGTTTGTTATGAGCAGGAAATGTGACTGCTAATTCTGTTGTTTTGTACTCTCCCAAGGACTTAGTAAGTGCATAATAAATACAGTTGATCGGTTGTTTTAGGAGTAATGTTAACACTTAAAAAAATCACACCCCAAGGCTTTTTTTCCTACGCCCTGAAAAATATGCAGTGGAGTGTTCTTGACACTGTTCAAAAGACCTTTAAATTCAGGCTTTTTCCTTTCAGAGGTGTTCTTTTGTTCAGCTTAGAATAAGGTCTTCCCTTATTGTCTGGTAAAGATAATTGTTGGTATACGTTGGGGAGATGTCATATTCCTTTAAATGTGGCTCAAAAAAGTTAAACATCTGGCAGTGTTATTCTCTTGGGCTGTTTTGTCTAGTTTTTTTTTTTTCTGAGGCAGCAGAATTCTCCAAAAATATCTTCATGTTATTAACATGTTAATTGACAAATAGCAGTTTTAAGGCACTACGGATTTTAAAAAAAACAACTTTTTTTCTAGCAGCGTTTTTGCAGAGTCACTTTTGTGCACAAAAATCTTGAAACGTGGCATACAGTGAGTTGCTTCCTAGTCAGTGCTGAACATGAATAACAGTGAACATCGCTGGTTTATTCTATGTCTCCATCTTAGATACTTTGCTGCTTAATTCTTGTGAACTTCCTTCCAAAGAACCCAATATCTTTTATTGATTTGTCTAACTGCCGAGTGTAGTGCAGGGTTGTGTATTCTTTCCCAACCATCCTTCCCTCTTGAGAGTAATCAGTTTGAGGACGAAGGAGAGAAGGAAAGAGAAGTGAAATAAGTCTGCAGACCAGAATCAATGATATTTATTGAGCCCTAACTCTGTGCAGAGCACTGTTAAGCACAGTGGGAGAGTATAGTAGGCACAATTGCTGTTCACAAGCAGCTTATCATCTAGAGAAGCAGCATGGCTCAGTGGAAAGAGCATGGACTTGGG
This sequence comes from Tachyglossus aculeatus, assembly GCF_015852505.1. Lineage (NCBI taxonomy): Eukaryota > Metazoa > Chordata > Mammalia > Monotremata > Tachyglossidae > Tachyglossus > Tachyglossus aculeatus. The sequence continues at coordinate 11,986,360 of NC_052091.1, read as the reverse complement.
AGTCAAAGGTCATGGGTCCTAACCCCGGCTCCGTCATTTGTCAGCTGTGTGACTTTGGGCAAGTCACTTAACTTCTGTGTGCTTCAGTTCCCTCATCCAGCACTTAGAACAGTGCTTTGCACATAGTAAGTGCTTAACAAATGCCATCATTATTATTATTATTTAAATGGGGATTAAGACTTTGAGCCCTATGTGGGACAACCTGATTACCATATATCCCTCTCAGCGCTTAGAACAATGCTTGGCACATAGTAAGCGCTTAAATACTATCATTATTATTATTATGTCACTGACCCTTTTGACCCAGAGTTTGGATTCCTTGGATAGCCTGGGTAATGACGGTGACAGTCTTCTGTTTTGGCCCAAATTTAGAGGGCAACTGGCTTTTTTGATTTTTTTTTTTCCTCCTCTGAGAGAGGTTTTCACCTGTGACAATCACATCTACTATTATATATGTGATGTGAACGTTTTCCTACTCATCTGCTACTAAGGGCCACTATTTGTGAATTTACAGTGCTGTGACTTGCCCCAGCATTTCAACTTGGGTTGTGTCATTTTTATGAGTCCAGTTGGCTTTCCTATATTCTAACCCATTCTGAAAAGAACACACCCAAGGGGTCACTACGGCAAAAGAAAAGCCAGAATACCTAGTTTAAGGTCGCAGGCGCCTAAGGAACATGTTACTGGTTTAAACAGTAAGTGATTTCACAATTATTGAGTTCAGGTTTAAGCGTTAGAAGGAAATCATGGTTCTGTGTGTGTTTAGTTCAAATGCCCTGGACTGTGGATTAAAAAATTCAGACAAGGGGTGTTCTGTGTCGCCCTGACTTGCTCCCTTTTTTCATCCCTCCTCCCAGCCCCACAACACTTATGTACATATCTGTAATTTATTTATATTAATGCCTGTTTCCCCCTCTAGACTGTAAAATCATTGTGGGCAGGGAATGTGTCTGTTATATTCGTGCATTGTACTCTCACAAGCTCTTAGTACAGTGTTTTGCACACAGTAAGCAGTCAATAAATACAAATGAATAAGTGGATACTTGGGCAGATGATAGTCACCTGAGTGAAGGAATTGATTATGGCAGTGGTGGTTTGCACAGTACTATTCAAACTCTCTTAATCCCACTTAGTCACATTCCCCCTGGGGCACAGAGAGCAGTGAATGAGTAGATGGGCAGGGGTGCTGCCAAGTCCCAAGTGGGTGAAGAGGTCTCGTCTATGCAGGATCCATGGTTTGGAGTGTCTGTGGAGAATGAGTAGTAGTAATTGTGGTATGAAGTTCTTACTTTGTACCAAGCACTAGGTACTGAGTGGATTCAAGATCATCCGGTTGGTCACAGTCCCTGTTCCACATGGGACTCACAGTTTGAGTAGGAAGAAGGACAGGAATTGAACCCCCATTTTACAGGTGAAGAAACTGAGGCCAGAGAAGTTCAGTGATTTGCTCAGGATCACACAACAAGACAACTGACAGAATCAGGATTAGAATCCAGGTCATCTGACACCTTAACCCTTGCTCTTTCTACTAGGCCACACTGCTTCTTGTTGGCCTTGAATGGCTATTTAGGAAAGGATTTTATGTCTGTAATTCACAAAAATGCCGTAACAGATATCCAAAGCTCTCCACATGTAACCATGTTGTCATTTAGGGTCCACACTTTGTTTTATTTTATGTGGCTTCATTCCCTTTTAAGCAGAGGAAATACTTTAGGTGCTCTTTCATGTTCTCCACTCCCTGAAGGGAAAATACAAGTTGCAAAGGACCCAGTGTTTTGGAGTATCCAGTCTCTCAGAGATGCACAGTTCTGGGCATGTCATTCCCCTCCACAAAAATCTCCAATGGTTGCATATCAACCACCGTATCAAACAAAAACTCCTCGCTATTGGCTTGAAAGCTCTCCATCATCTTGCCTCTTCTTACCTCACCTCCCTTTTCTCCTTCCAGATCCTAGCCCGCACACTCCACTCCTCTTATGCTAACCTTTTCACCGTGCCTTGTTCTCCCCTGTCCCATCGTTGACCCTGGCTCATGTCCTACCACTGGCCTGGAATGCCCTCCCTCCTTAAATCCGCCAAACAGTCACACTTCCCCACTTCAAAGCCCTCTTGAGGGCTCACCTCCTCCAAGATGCCTTCCCAAACTAAGCCTTCCCAAACTAAGCCTTCCCTTTTCCTCAGCTCCCTCTCCCCTCCATGTTGCCCCAACTTGCTCCTTTTGCTCTACCCCCGCCCCCTGCCCCACACACTTGTGTATATATGTGCATATCCATAATTCTATTTATAATAATAATGATGGTATTTGTTAATCGCTTACTATGTGCGCCCGTTGTAAACCTGTTGTGCTCAGGGTTTGTCTCTCTTTATTGCTGAATTGTACTTTCCAAGCTCTTAGTACAGTGCTCTCCACACAGTAAGCGCTCTATAAATATGATTGAATAAGGCAGCGTGGAAATTGAGTAATGTGGTTTTAGCCTTTGTGTAAAAAAGAAAGAAAATTAAACTGCTGATACACATTTTGTTAAGCTGGAGAGAAAGGTTAGTGTTAAAGTGTGATGGATCTATTTTAAGAGGTGTTTATCTAAGTCATGGATTGTTTATAAAAGACTGTGTCTAAGGTATACTGCTTTGTATTCCTTACCACTACCATTTCCTTTGTCTTTTAGGTTGTTTACACTGAATTCAAAAGAAAAAAAATTGGAAAATGGGAAAATGGGAAAGAAATTGGATTCATTGTAGGAAAGAGGACAATTTTATAAAGCGAAGACATAGGGAGATGCATTGTTGAAGATCATATGGACAGTGTTTTTAACTAGGTTGTGTGCCATGAAACCAAAGCTAAAGTTACCATTTTGGTGGTTCACCTTTAGTGATGTACCCCTTATCAAACTTGTTACTTGTTCCAAAATGTTTTGAGATGGATAATTGTTGCACAAAATTAGCACAGGACCATAGACCAGGGCTCAGCCATAGGGAAATAATGAATGGTTCAAGTAAAAGGTTTAATAAAAATGGAAAATAAAACCCTGAACACAAATATTTCATCTTACTCATCAACTAGAAGTACAGTATTCTTTGTGTCCACAAGCACATGATTTACCCTCAGATGACTCCTGAAGGCATTGATTCATAAAAATCTATATTCAGATTTAGTTCGCATTTTAGTTTTTACTGAGTCTAACTGATCAAAATTCCTTGTTAGTATTTCATATATATGTCTCTTTGGCAACTGCTGGCAATCCACATGCATCTTTACTGAAGTTAGAAGGGCCCCAATTTGCGGTGCCTTTATTTCCATTTCTGTGCTGCAATGCAGAATAATTTAACAACCTCCTGTAGAGAAAAAAAAATTCTGAGAGTATCCAGAGAGAAGAAAAAAAAGGCAGAGAATTTATTTAGCATCCCATGCGCTGTACTCTGGATTTAATCTTAAAATTTCACTCCCTTTTCTCAGGTTACCTAAAAATTTATTGGAGATTATGTTGCGGATAACAATGTCCTGGTTATTTAAATTATTTTTCAGATGGTTTCACTCTGTAAATTATTTCATTTTCGTAAAAATATAGTCATCCAACTAACGATCCAATTAAAACATATTTTCTTAGTGAATTTTGTGAAAACTTAGGCTTATTAACGTCATGAGAATTGTGGAGAAACCTGAGTTCCTTGGGAAAAAAAAAAAGTGACTTCAGAATGAATTATGTGAATAGTCTTGCTATCATCAATAGCCAATTGTTCTACTGTACACTGGAATATTTCTAAAGTAAAGCCAGTGCCTGAAGGGTAATATGATTGCCAAGTTACATTTAATTTTTCATTTTTGCTGTTATTGCTGAGATTATAAGTACTACAGCATTTCAGAGAAGATAGAGGAACTTGTAATTGCTGCTGAAATGCTGAGCCTATGAATTTTCTTCCTGTTTGAACCGTCAATCTTCACTTTGACACCAGCCAGATATACATATTTGATGTGATGTAAACAGATTCCCATGACGCGAACCAACTAAAATTCAAGATCAGACATGTGAAACTCACCCTGGATTGTGTTGTGGAAACATATAGTAGTAATAGGAATATTCAGTTTATTTATATAAACTGCAAATTACTAATTATTTGAAAAATTATTTGCAACTGAATACTTATTGCATTCATCAAATACTTAGTAATTGTGTTCACCAGGTTCTTTTCCTTGTGGTCTCTTTTCCGACAGAATGTTAGCGGATAGGGCTTCCTGGGTGGTAGTTGAAGAATAGGAGGGGTAAGGCAGGAAAGGAGGATTTGGTGATGTCATCACTCCCTTTCCTCTTCCAGATAATTTTTCCCTTGGTTCAGTTTTAGGGTGAGTAGTTGTCCAAATCAGTACCCAGAATTGCCTTTGGTCTTAGGTCAACCCTGCTGTCAATCAATTAATGACTTTCATTGATCTATCCACCCCAATTTGAGGTTTCAGAGTAAAAAAAGAATCTTACAAAGCCAATTGGTTTCTTGCATCTCATGGCACATTCTTGCTCTGTGCTTTAGAGTAGCGTGGTAGTCATTGATACTGAACGTTTCACTGTTCTAGTTTGCCCCAAGTTCAAGAAAGCCTTCCAAGCTACCACTTTTTGTGTTTTCTCCAGATACAAGGCTTTGTTTGCTATGGTTGTTTCTTAGGTTTTGTGACTCTCAAGTGATTTTGTGGAGGTTTGCTTTCTAAAACATTAAAACTAAACTTTAGGGAGGATTGGAGAATGGAAATTCAGGAACATTGTGGCATAGTGGGTTCTAATCCTGGTCCTGCCATCTGACTGCTTTGTGACTTAAAGTCTTTGTGCCTCAATTTTCTCAACTGGAAAATGGGGATTTTCTATTAAGACTTTGAACCCCATGTTGGGCAAGGACTGCGTTCAACCTGATTATCTTGTATCTACTCTGGCACTCAATACTGTATGTGACACATAGTAAGCAAGCGCATTATAAATACCACAATTATTATTATTATCATTAGGAAACTTTTTTATTTTTTGTAGTGTATAAATGCCTTGATTGAAATTGTGCTTGTTGAAGTCTAGAAAACTAGAGGCATTTAAAATTTATGGTAGAAACCAAGTATTTTGAAATGTCCAGGGAAGTGATTTTGTCCCTAGGAAAAAGACGAATTGTACTTCAGAGGTGCATATCTCAGGGCCCCTTCAGAACAAATGCATAGGTGAATCCTTTGTTTTTACAGTCATTGGGGACCACCCCCGCCATGAGAGAGAGAGAGAGAATGAGAATGTGCTAGCGCTTTGCTAAATGAGGCGATGCTGCAAATGTGGTTTTGTGGTCCCAGTGTTAGCTAAAAAAGCAGCCTCTTACCTTATTTTTTCAGAAGTGAGAGAATTTATGCTTGAGGCAGTTAAACCTCTGAACTGATGGAACAGAAATGCCATCACTTGAAATGGTGTTGGATTTTTATTTTTCTGCCAAAGCATCGGTTGCCCTGAGTGTGAATCAAGCTTTGGGACTCCCCTGGGGAGTCAGCGACCTTGGACCCCAGAAGAAGAAAGAGCACCGAGTCACCATTGAGTGAGGCAGTTTTTAAATGTTGACTTGATGGGGGTGGGAAGCACCTTAATGTATGTTTTCGAATCAAGCAATTGACAGCCCCTGGCAAAATATTTTCTCTTTTAATTATAACCCAAATTGATGCAGTAATGGTTCATCATTGCAATTTAAATGTTATAGTGTTCTCAGAACTGTGGGGTTGTAAATTTCTTGTGGGCATACATTGGATCTGTCAGCAATACCATGTACCTTATTTGATTATGGATTGATTATGAATCATTAAAGGCTTGACAAATTTCTAACTTTACCGCAGAGCTTCTAGCGGTGTTTCTCCAAACTGTGCTAGTCATACTTAAAAAAATTAGACCGATTACGATAAACTAAAAGAAACCCATGAAACTGTTGTGAAATTTTAAAATACCTTTGGTGCCTCTTTTTGTTGTCACTCTGGTTCTGTCTTTGAATATCTCTATTACTCTCTGTTTCTTTTTGTCAGTACAGCAATTCTCTGAGACTTGTACTTGAATTACTACCTAGACACCAGGAAAGGGGTCTTATAGGAAAAAGATCCTTAATACCATGGTTCTCACTAAATTTGAGACACACTAAGGTATTTTGGTTCCTGCTGAAAAGAATATAGCTCCTGAAATGTACCTTTTTGTCAAAAAAAAAACACCCCGCATCCAGTTAGTCGCCAGAGTTAATAAACCTTGAATAGGCTTTTAACTTGTAGAGAAAGTGAGTCTGTTAATTGTTTTTTTCTCTTAATTTGTAATTTAATGTACTAATTCTCCTTTAAGCATGAATCCAAATATTGGAGTTTATTTAAAAGGCTTAAAGTAGTGTCCTTTTAAAGGCTTTTAAAATAGTGAAGAAATGAACTGCTGTTGTTTTAAGCATAGAAAAATGAATGCATGGTCCCAAAATAAGAATTAAGGCTACTGTTTTATGGGAGGATTCCCCTTTGACAGTTTTAGTAGGCAAAAAGAATTCCCACATAACAAAGGTATCCAAATTTCTCCCTTGCTTTTATTATCAAGAAAGTAACTAGTGATGACTTTAAGGAAACTTTGATGCATTGCTCCAAACCAGACCTTTTTATGAAGTAAATCTCCGAACCAGATTAGGCAATGACTAGAGAAGCAGCATGGCCTAATGGATAGAGCACGGGCCTGGGAGCCCGAAGGTCATGGGTTCTAATCTTGGCTCTGCTACTTGTCTGCTGTGTGCCCTTAGTAATGTTTCTTAGCTTCTCTGTGCCTCAGTTACCTCATCTGTAAAGTTATTGTGAGCCCCTTGCAGAACAGGGACTACGTCCAACCTGATTTGCTTGTATTCACCCCAGTGCTTAGTACAGTGCCTTGCACATATTAAGCGCTTAACAAATACAAAAATAATAATAACTACTTGTTGCCTGAAAAGATGCCTTAAAAGCGGAATAGAACCTCATGTAACACAGTTTTGTCTTGTTAGATTTTCCTGTGACATGGTTGACTCAAACCCTTTCAATTCTCAAGTACCTTGATTAGCACCATTTCTGATGCCTAAAAATATCCTGGGAATTCTGAAAGTTGAGGTGAATTTTGTTAGCAAAGCTGTAATAATTCCGTGCCTGCCACTCCCTGACCAGAACACTAGGCAGAATGGACTATTGGTATAACTCTAATAGCATATCTTCTAATCTTATTTTTATATAATTAGCATGTTATAATTAGCCGAAACAGCGTGGCTCAGTGGAAAGAGCACGGGCTTTGGAGTCAGAGGTCATGGGTTCCAATCCCGGCTCCGCCAATTGTCAGCTGTGTGACTTTGGTCAAGTCACTTAACTTCTCTGGGCCTCAGTTACCTTATATGTAAAATGGGGATGAAGACTGTGAGCTCCCCCGTGGGACAACTTGATCACCTTGTATCCCCCCAGCGCTTAGAACAGTGCTTTGCACATAGTAAGTGCTTAATAAATGCCATTATTATTATTATTATGTTGAACCTACTGTTTTTTGGTTGTTTGGTTGTTGATTGTTAGAGTATCCCACTGGCAAATAATGTTAGCTTATCACCAAGGGGGCATTTGTAATTTTGCATTGTTTGATGTGTTTTTAAAAAAAGTTACAATTGCAGATTGATGCTTGTTATTCTTAAGAAGTAAAAGTGATCATTGCTATGCAGCTACTGTTTTTGTGATATTCTTTAGCTTTTTTGAATCAAGTGGAGTTGGTCAGTAAATCGAGAATCTTATAAAAATATCTCTGTCCATACTTTTGCTATCAACAGCTATAACATTTGTGAGTGGCTTGTGTTTGTAGCCCCAACCCAAGACTGAAAATTCTTTGAGGGCCCAGTCTTTTACTCTGTCTTTTACTCTGTTGTATTCTCCCAAGAAAGAAAGGGAGAGATGAGTTTGGCTGTTGGTTTACTTTAAAGATTTTAACCCCAACTATAAATAAGTTCCAAAAGGAAATAATCTTTCAGCACTTTAATTTTTGACATCCATGCATTTCTCCATCAAAAAGTCCAATCTCTTATAGGCAGAGCAGATACTCATATCAAAAGTGCGTGGCAGATGTGGCTTTTAATTGCAGTCCCCTATGTTGATCAGTTTTTCAGATGTTGATACTTAATGCAGTGTCTGAAGGTAAGTTAAATCTTTTCTTCTTCACTGGTACTTGTCATGGTAGGAAAGTAGGTGTTAGATCTGTTGGCCTAGTAGTTTTATTTCTCTGCAGGTTAGGGAGCTTTGAAACAAGTGACTATATGCAAAACTACTGCCTGTTACCTGCAATTGGTTTTCTGCTGTTTTTGACAAGACACAGTTTCAAATTTAATTTGCGTCACTTTCCAGTTGCTGGTCTCTTCTGTTTGTGGAGCCTCATAGAGCATGCATTTTTGCTAGAGTATCATTTCTGCCTGGAGGAGAGTTTACTTTGTGATTGAAAAAATAGGTGGATGTCAAAAATGAAAGTGTGGAGCAACTAATATCTTTTGTACCTCATTTATACATGAGGTTAGAGTTTTTTAAAGCAACTGTTGGTAGGCAAAATCCTTTCTTTCCCTGAATATTTTTGAGTTAGTGAGAACTGCACCAACTCTGTGATTCACTTTTCTTGTTTTTCTTTCAACCAGCAAACCTTTGTTTTGCTTAGAGAATGTGGAAATTTCTTCTGGGTTTTTCAGTTCATTAACTATTTCCTTTTTTTCTCTCTCTCTCCACCCCCCCCACCCCCAGGCTCCTAACCGTCAACTCATGACATATTGGTTGCAAGAACTTCAGCAGAAAAGATGGGAATATTGCAACAGTCTTGATGGAGTGAAGTGGGACAACAGAACCTCTCCCACCCCAAGTGACTTTTCCAAAGGTCTCGTTGCCAAAGACAGCACGGGTAAGGTTAAAAATTGAGGAAACAGCATTAGGGAATGTGAGTGAAGACTTGGGGCAATCACTTTTAACATGCCGGATTTAGCAGTGCAGTTCAGCAGTGAGCTGACCAGCAGTGTGTTTACAATTTCACTGTGCCACAGGTGGGCCGAAATGGCAGGCGGAAAAGCCATGGAGATTTCATCTCCAGGATTCTAGACCTTCTCTGTTGTTCCCAGTCTTGGGAGGAGCATGACCTAGAGCCTGAACCAATCAATCAATCATATTTATTAAGTGCTTACAGTGTGCAGAGCACTATACTTAGCCCTTGGGAGAGTACAGTACAACAGAGTTGGTAGGCAAGTTCCTTGCCCACAGTGATCTTACAGTCTAGAAGGGGGAGACTGACTTTAATCTAAATCATTTATAGGTCTATATATAAGTACTGTGGGGCTGAGGGTGGGGTGAATATACCAAGCGCCCAAAGGGTACAGATCCAGTATTGATCAATCTGGATCTGAGGACCAAGAGATGGTTTCAGTGGACCGGGATGAGTCTTGGTTCTCTAGACGGTAGGCTTGTTGCTGGCCGGGAACGTGTTTACCAACCCTGTTGTATTGTACTCTCTAAAGGACTAGTACAGTGCTCTGTATGAAGTAAGTGCTCAATCCATCAGTGAGATTTGAGCGCTTACTATGTGCATAATACTGTATTTGTTCTGACAATTTTGACACCTTTCTACATGTTTTGTTTTGTTGTCTGTCTCCCCCTTCTAGACTGTGAGCCCATTGTTGGGTAGGGACCGTCTCTATATGTTGCTGACTTGTACTTACCAAGTGCTTAATACAGTGCTCTGCACACAGTAAGTGCTCAATAAATACGATTGAATGAGTGAAAGTACAGTACAACTGAATTAGAGGAAACGTTCCCTGCGCATAGTGAGCTTGCCGTTGATTGATTGCCTGGGATCCTGGTGGAGCAGCTCTTGGTTTATGGGGTGACCTACTCCTCTGGGGCTGATACCAATCAAAGGCTCTCTGGGGGCTTTTTTTCGATGGTATTTAAGTGCTGACTATGTGCCAGGCACCATACTAGGTGCTGGGTTAAGATACAAGCTAATCAGGTTGGCATAGTCTGTGTCCCACATAGGCTCACAGTCTTAATCCCCATTTTGCAGATGATGTAACTGCGGCACAGATAATTGAAAAGATTTGCCCCAGGTCACACAACAGACAAGTGGTGGATCTAGGATTAGAACCCAGGTCTTCTAACTCCCAGCCCCGTGTGCTTTCCACTAGACCAAGCTCCTTCCCTGGGTGGGACTTGGAGTGAGTCGGGATGGGTCCTGACCTTTGGATTAATTCCAATTCAAATGCTGGAAAAATTTGACCTCTTTTGCCTTCTTTTCCCTGCCTCTGCTGTGTCTCTCTCCCTTTCCCTGTCCCTATCTTCCCCACCACTCTGGAAGTAAAGAGAAGCTAAATATTGTTTTGTTGTTTAAGCTGTTTAAATTTAGCAACTTTCTCAATTTTCACCCATACTCTTGCTTTACAATAGAAAAATAGTTTTGTACAAAATATTTCATGTTGTATAACTGGTTATTAGAGTATTATTAATACATCTGTCTTTTGTAGTAGTATTCAGTGTAGTATTTTTTAACAGACTAGTATTTTGTACTGTTTTATTTGACAAATTGGATTTGGAGAAAATGCTGTTTTTGATCTTTGTGCAGTACAGTACTGTAAAGGCAAAGTAATTATATTTTTCACTTCTCTGTTTGTCAAATGTTACATTTTAATTAGTCCTAAATTTATATTTTTGAAATGCTGGCATCTACACCTGGCTAATGCAGCACATTGCTCTTAATATGTACTCATAAACAGAACTGACCAATTTCCCTTAAAGAAAATGCAGTCTGTGTAAGTATTAAAGTAGTGCAGCTTCCAAGGAGAAAATGTGATTTTAAAGTGTAGAAAAAGAGAACCCATTAGTTTAAAAATGTGTGCACGTAAATGCTCGTTTTTCATTTTCAAAGTGTTTTATAGCGAAAAGTAGGGGTTGCCTTATCAGTCCAGAACAGACTTGAAAGAAAGCCACCTTTATTGCCATTCTCTTAATGAAATATTCATAGTGCAGAAGATGTGGGCATGAAAAGAAAATTGAATGAAACTTCTTATATAAATATTGTAATGAGGCCTTTGTCCCTCATGAAAGTAAAGTAAATAATGTGTTCCTTCTTGCCCTTAGAAATTTCTGCTTCTTGGAGTTTAGTGCCAAGTTGCCAGATATTTTGGTTTTTGGCAGCCTTACTTTGTTAAAATCTACATTATTTTAAATCCCATAAACGCTGGTTTTTACAGAGAAGTGAACCCTCTGAGGGGCAGGCACACCATCCTTGGCCTTCTTGATGTGGTTTTCTTCTTCTTTGTCTGCAGTTGCCGTAACATTGTTGGTCAGGATGCCACCTAGGTAACAGAATTCGGTGATTTAGCTTAGCGCATGAATTGTTGGTTGTGTTTGTGGCTTCCTTGTTGCAGGCTGCTACCTGAGCTTGGCTTCCTTTAGACTTGTTGTCAGTTCATAACCCTCTTGCTGATGGTGAAAAATGGGTTTACGATCATTTGCGTGTTTGCTCAGTCGGTCCTTCTAGGGCTCAATGCTCTGTTTACAGTTATTCTCAAATGACTTGAGAAACAGCGTGGCCTGGTCAATAGAGCTCAGGCGTGGGCGTCAGAAAGATCTGGGTTCTAATTCCGGCTCCGCCACTTGTCTGCTGTGTGATCTTGGGCAAGTCACTTCACTTCTCTGGGCCTCAGTTCCCTCATCTGGAAAATGGGGATTGAGAAGGTGAGCCTCACATGGGACAGGAACTGTGCCCGACCTGATTTACATGTATCCACCCTAGGCTTAGTACACTGCCTGGCACATACTAAATGTTTAACAAATACCACAGTTATTATCGTTATTCGTAAGCGCTGAATAAATACAATTGAATGAACAATGTACATGAAATAACAATAAAAGCAAAGATACAGATGCACCTGGTAATGGCAAAAATAAGTCAGGCCGAAAGGAGTAAGAGGGCTAAATCAGTGCTCGGTGTGGCTGAGGAGTTGACCTGAGCCCCTGATTTCTAGGGGATGGTTTCCTGGAGGAAGGTGGGTTACAAGCCCTTCTATTTACCCTCTTTTAGAGTGAGAAGATAGTTTTCACCTATTTCTAGCTTTTACCCACCATCCCTGTCTCTCACACGCTCTCTACTTTATTTTGTCTAGTGTATTGGAATATTTAATTGGGCCGGGGAGCAAAATCAAAGAGCCTTTTCCAAAATGGCATACTGAATGAACATCAAAGCCTGATGGTAAAATCCTTTTAGAGAGGGAATGGGTTAATGCTGCTTACTGAGCTACTTACTGTGGACTTTGATTTACATTCAGAAAGTTTCACCCCTCTGCAGGAGCCATTTAAAGGCTAGGATCTGACCATAACCTCCTCATCTGCCTTCTTTCCCACATACCTCCTCCCCACAAATCTGTGCTGTCCCCCACAGAGAACTCCAATCTTTTGACACCCCAGCCAATTTTACCAAGTCTTCATGCCTCCATACTCAGACTGCCTTCCCTTGATGACCAAATTGACCCGCTCAACACCACCCCCTCTACTGAACTCAACTCACTCGCTCCCCTATCCCTTCATCGATCTCGTACCACTAACCCACAGCCCTGGGTCACCTCCACAGTCCACCTCTTTTGCTCTTTTGCAAAAGCCACAGAGTGCTGCTGGCGGAAATCTAGATATCAGGCTGACCTCATCCACTTCAAGATTATCCCTGCACGCTTTAACAGTCCTTTCTTCAATGGCTTCATCCCCCCCTCCTGCTTTCAAGCATGCACATGTCTCCCCTATCCTTAAAAAAAAAACCTTCCCTGGACCCCATGGCTCCCTCCAGTTATCGCCCCATCTCCCTTATACCATTCCTCTCCAAACTCCTTGAGCTAGTTGTCTACATGTGATGTCTCCAGCTTCTCTTCTCCAGTTCTCTCCTTGACCCCCTCCAATCTGGCTTCCATCCCCTTCCCGCCACAGAACCCACCCTCTCAGAGGTCACTGATGATCGCCTTCTGCCAAATCCACTGGCCTCTACTCCATCCTGATTCTCCTAGACCTCTCAGCTACCTTTGACACTGTTGATCATCCCTTTCTCCTGGAAACATCATCCTACCTTGGCTTTACTGACACTGTCCTCTCCTGTTTCTCCTCCTGTCTCTCTGGCCACTCATTCTCTGTCTCTTTCACGGGCTTCTCCTCTGCCTCCTACTCACTAACTGTGGATGTCCCTCAAGGTTCAGTTCTGGATCCCTTCTATTCTCCATCAGCAACCACTCCCTTGGAGGACTCATTCTCTCCCATGGCTTAAACTACCACCTCTCTGCAGAAGATATCTAAATCTACATCTCCAGGCCTGATCTCTCTCCCTCTCTGAAGTCACACATTTCCTCCTGCCTGCAAAACATCTCTACTTGGTTGTCCTCCTGTGACCTCAAACGTAACATGTCTAAAACAGAACTCCTAATCTTCCCAACCAAACCCTGTCCTCCCCCTGAATTTCCCATGACTGCAGACGTACCACCGTCCTTCCTGTCTTACAAGCCCCTAACCTTGGCATTATCCATGGCTTCTCTCTCTCATTCAACCCACATATTCAATCCATCACTAAATCCTGTCGATTGCACTTTCACCACATCACTAAAATCTGCCCTTCCCCTTCATCCAAATGCCCTCTCTCCTCATATGTGGCAATTATTATCCCCTACTTTAAACCCTTATTGAAGGCACATCTCCTCCAAGAGATCTCCCCTGACTAAGCCCTTTTTTCTTTTCTTCCACTCCCTTCTGTGTCACCACCCTGACTTGCACCCTTTATTCATCCCCCCTCTCAGCTCCACAGTACTTAAGTACATATCTGTAATTTATTTATTTATATTAATGTCTGTTTTCCTTTCTAGACTATAAGCTCATTTTGGGCAGGGAATGTATCTGTTACATTGTTGTGCTATCCCAAGGACTTAGTACGGTCCTCTGTACACAGTAAGTGCGCAGTAAATATGATTGACTCACTAGGATGAGAAAACATCCATATTTATGGATTTATCCTGCCGTGAATAGTATCCAAAGCAATCCATGAGGAGCATTAACATCCATTTTGCAAATGTCATCTTGGTTTTGGGAGGGAAACATTATTAATACTGGCATGCTGTGCTGGCTAGCAACTCGGGCCTGTAGACAAAGTGGAGAGCTTGAAGCTCTTTAAAAATTTTTTGTATTCAGATTCCTTTTGGGGGACTGTTCCTTGTGTTTTGCTTTTTAACCTATGACCGTCTTCTTCTGATTATCTCCTATTGCTAAGAAGATGCTGAAGATCTCATGAGCTGCATTTTAATGGTTTTGGTTTCCAAAATGCAGTATTGTATCAAGGCCCCAAAATACAGTGAAAAACTTGACAGTAAAGAATATAGTGACACTGAACTTCAGTGGACCCCAGCATCCAAATTCTGAGACTTAATTAGTGGGTTGCAGGTAGAAAGAAATGACACTGTTTGAGAGAGACTTCTAGACGATTATGAGAGTTAACTAAAAAAAAAAAAGCAGGTTACATGTAAACAGCTGAAATTAAAAGCTATATAAGCATGGGGCAACCCTACAAGGTGAATTTTTGCTGCATTCAAAAATTCAGCTTTAATTTTTGCAAGCAATTAAATGCTAAAGGAACCATTTTTATGACTTTAGGTGAAAGTACATGGAATATTTCTGGGGATAACTGGTAGATCTTTATATTATAACTTCATTATTGGTATTTTAATATCTGGCCTTTTTGAAAGAAAAAAGTGTATTTTTAAGTAAGGCAGAATCCAGATTAAATAGTGATAACGGTAGGATAAGCCAAAGATAACTAAGCATTTCAAAACAAGCTGATGTATTTGGTGGCTTTTCTTGTACTGTAAAGTAGTGATTTGATTTTTAAAAGCAATTAAAAGCATTTTATTTTGGATAACACTGGTAACGTATTTTGTTTGGCTTCTCTAAATGCACCTTTGAGCATCTGTTAGAGTAGCCCTTCAAAATTCCTGATATATAATGTGAAACAAAACAAATTGCTGCTGTAAGCTGTTATTTTCTGGGCCAAGGAGTTAGCTGCCAATATGATTATGTATCGGTAACAATTTGTAAATAGATTTATTGCCAAGAATTACCTAGATACTTTAATATTTAGCAACCATTCCAGCATTTTCTGCTTCCTCCCCTCTCCTCCCATCTTTCGCCATTTATTAGCCATCTAAAATTCGTTTGAGAGGAAAACCACAACTTTTGGAAACAGTTTGAAGGCACAGTCCTCCAGTTGTATCTTAAGTTTTTATTACAATAACTATTGTTCCTTCAAGGTTTCTAGTTCATTTTGTTTACACTTAACACTGCTCACAGAAATGCATTTTTCTCTTTTCTGCAATGGTTGTGTTTTGGGGATTCTACTCTTTGTTTTTGACTTGGGAAAAAAAATGGAAGTGATCAAAAGTTTTAATAATAATAATGATGATGGTATTTTTTAAGTCCTTACTTATGCACCAAGTATTGTTCTAAGCACTGAGGCAGATACAGGGAAATCAGGTTGGACACAGTGCCTGTCCCACATGAGGCTTACAGTGTGGTGTAGTAGCTAGAGCCCGGGCCTGGGCTATCTGGAATAAGCATCATTTTTCTAAATTAAATGGCTCAGTCTCTCAGTACTGATGTCAGTTTTTTCAGTTGCTTACTAGCCAACCCGCTCCAGTCTAGAGGGCTAATTCCAAACCCTGAAACATCCTTTCTCTTTTCATTCCCCATCTTGCATTCATTCCCCCAGCAATTGTAATTCTATGCCAGGTTAATATGGAGCAACACCTTAATATGGCCTTAAAAATAAAGCCAAAAGTTTCAGAGTGGCCTAGCAGCAAGAGCTCAGGCTCGGGAGTCAGAGGATGTGGGTTCTAATCCCGGTTCTGCCATTTGTCTGCTGGGTGATCTTGGGCAAATCATTTCACTTCTCTATGCCTCAGTTCTCTTATCTGTAAAATGGGGATTGAGACTGTGAGTCCCACATGGGACAGGGACTGTGTCCAACCTGATTAACTTGTATCTACCCCAGTGCGTAGTACAGTGCCTGGCACATTGCAAGCACTTAATGGATACCACAATTATTATTATTAATTGTTATTATTATCCCCATTGTACAGATGAGGGAACCGAGGCATAGAGAAGTTGTGACTTGCTCAAGGTTACACAGCAGACAAGTGGCACAGCCAGGATTAGAACACACATCCTCTGACTCCCAAGCCTGAGCTCTTGCTGCTAGGCCACTCTGAAACTTTTGGCTTTATTTTTAAGGCCGTATTAAGGTGTTGCTGTATATAAACCTAGCACAGAATTACAATTGCTGGGGGAATGAATGCAAGATGGGGAATGAAAAGAGAAAGGATGTTTCAGGGTTTGGAATTAGCCCTCTAGCCTGGAGCGGGTTGGCTAGTAAGCAATTGAAAAAATGGACACCAGTACTGAGAGACTTGCCATTTAATTTAGAAAAATGATGCTTATTCCAGATAGTCCTTTTTTTTTAAGAAATGAGTTAAAAGCTAAGATTTTCTTAAATCTGTAATTGGATAATCACTGTCCATTGAAGTACACTTTAAATTTTCATGCACTGTTCAGCATGCCACATCAGATAGGACTGTGGATTAATCTAGATTCCCTGAAAAGCAGTTGAGCACGGATTTTTTTTTTTTTCCTTGCCTTTGGGAAGTGTCTTTGCATTCAAAAAAACTGTACTTGGACTAAAAGTGGAATAGGGAGTGTGTGTCTTTAAATGTTGTTGCTTCGGAACCCTTCTGTTTCTTGCAGAATGACTTCCAAAACAAGTTATTCATTCATTCATTCAATCGTATTTATTGAGTGCTTACTGTGTGCAGAGCATTGTACTAAGCGCTTGGGAAGTTCAAGTTGGCAACATATAGAGATGGTCCCTACCCAACAGCGGGCTCACGGGGAGACAGACAACAAACCAAAACATATTAAGTTATGCTTGTGTTTGGGTCTGGTCTTTCTGTGCCAAAGAGTTAGTTCAGGGTGTATGTTTGGAGGAGATATGGGTGAAGATCACAGACCCAAACACAAGCATAACTTGTTCCGGGAGTCATTTTGCAAGGGGCAGAAGGATTCCGAAAATTCACGCTTGTGAGGTTGTCAAAGGTCACACAGATGACAAGTGGTACAGCTGGGTTTAGAACCCAGGTCCTTCTGTCTTCCAGGCCTGTGCTGTACCAACTAGGCATCCTGCTTCCCTAAAAAGTATTTAGGGAATTCTCCCCTGCCCCCAGGCCCTCCCCAACAACAAACTGGAATCATAATTGTGATATCCTTAAATTGCAATTCCAAATGAAAGTGTTGGGCCTAAGCTCATTGTCCTCAGGGGACTGAATGTTGTATTATTCTCTTGTAGGTGCTTAGTACATTGCTGTGCTCACAGTAAGCACTCAATAAATACAGTGGATTGACCTACTAACATTTGTTTTTCTTTCCTTTCAGATTTAGTTTTCCCACATCTCAATGCCTCGGCTGAGAAAGCCAGAAACGTCCTAGCTGTGGAAACTATACCTGGAGAACTAGTGGGAGAGCAAGCAGCAAATCAGCCAGCCCCAGCCCATGCAAGCATCCATAATTTCTCCCTGAAACAGTGGGGTACTGAGTTAAAGTGAGATATTTTTTGTTTGTTTGTTTTTAATTTCCAAACAATACGAGAGTAAAAGGTGCATTAGTACAATTAGTGTTCATTTTAGCAGACACCATAAAAATCTCATTTTGTTTTTAGGCATGTTACATTAAATGTCATTGCTGTGTCAAATCAGTGATCCATTTATCCCAGTACAGTAAAGTCTCAATTACCCGGCTGCATTCATTCAACTGTATTTATTGAGCTTACTGTGTGCAGAGCATTGTACCTAGTGTTGGGAGAGTGCGATATAACAATAGACACATTCCCTCTCCACAACCAGTTTACAGGCTAGAGGATTACCTTAGTTTCTCCATGCTATGGATGTCCATGAGAGTCTTCCAGGGCAGATTTCTTCAGTCCTTTTTGAGTTTTAGGAGGGCTCTGAGCTGTGAGGCAAGGGGATTTTCAAGGATAGAGGGCACCTGTAATCACTGCCTTTTGGAGAATGTATGTCTGGGGCTGATTTTAGGTAGGTACTTTGGTCAAGAGGAGTGTTAGTGCTGGCCAGGCCAAAACTGTGGTGGTGTGCCTGCCTCCACTTCCTTTCCTCCTGTTCTTTCCTTTGACTCCTCCTAATTTGGCTTCTGTCCCCTTCACTCCACTGAAACTGCCCCTCAAAGGTCCTCAGTGTTCTCCTTCTTGCCAAATCAAATGGCCTCTAGTCCATCCTAATCCTCCGTGACCTTTCAGTTGCCTTCGACTCTGTGGACCACCTCCTTCTCCTAGAAATACCATCCAGCCTGAGCTTCGCTGAGATTGTCCTCTCCTGGTTCTCCTCCTATCTCTCTGGCAGCTCATTTTCAGTTTATTTTGTGGGCTCTTCCTCTGCCTTCCATTTTGTAACTATTGGAGTCCCTCAAGACTTAATCCTGGGTCCCCTTTTATTCTCCATCAGTACCCACTCCTTTGGAGAATTCATTGGCTTCTATGGTTTCAACTACCACCTCTATGCAGATGATTCCCAAATTGACATCTCCAGCCCTGATCTCTCTCCCTCTCTGCAGCCTCACATTTCCTCCTGCCTTCGGGAAGGACATCTCTACTCAGATGTACTGCTGTCGCCTCAAATTAAGCAGGTCCAAAACAAGCTCCTCATCTTCCCACCAAACCCTTGTCCTTTTCTTGTCCTTGTCCTTATCCCAGGCTTTCCCATCACTGTAGACAGCATCATCATCCTACCTAACTTAAAAGCCTGTAACCTTGGCATTATCATCCACTCATCTCTCATTCAACCACATATTCAGTCTGTCACCAAGTCCTGTCAGTTCTGCTTTCAGACCATTGCTAAAATCTGCCCTTTTCTCTCTAGCCAAACTGCTACTACTTTGATCCAAACATTTTTCCTATCCCACCTTGACTACTGCCTTCTGCCTCTTCCCACTCCAGTCAGTACTTCGTTCTGCTCCCGGATCATTTTTCTACAGAAATGTTTAGGCCAGGTTTCCCCACTCCTCAACAACCTCCAGTGATTTCCCATCCATCTCCACATCAAACAGAAACTCCTTATCGGTTGGCTTTAAAGCACACAGTTACTTTTCCCTCTCCTATCTTCACTAGAAGCAGCATGGCATAGTGGATAGAGCACAGGCCTGGGAATCAGGAGGGTCGTGGGTTGTAATCCTGGCTTCCCCACTTGTCTGTGTGACCTTGGGCAAGTCACTTCACCTAATTTTGCCTCAGTTATCTCATCTGTAAAATGGGGATTGAGACCGTGAGCCCCATGTGGACCATGTCCAACCTGATTTGCTTGTATTCACCAAATGTTCTCACTCTATATTCTCACAAAACTACTTTATTCTGTTTCACCATTCCCTTTAGAGTGATACTTTTATCTAGTCTGGAATTACTTAATTACTTTTCATTCATTCATTCATTCAGTTGTATTTATTGAGCGCTTACTGTGTACAGAACACTGTACTAAGCATTTGGGAAGTACAAATCGGCATCATATTGAGACGGTCCCTACCCAACAACGGACTCACAGTCTAAAAGGGGGAGACAGATAAAACAGAACAAGCAGACAGGTAACAGTACTGGACTGTTGGAACAATTCAAGGCAGTGGCAATTGAAGTAGGACCTGGGTTCTAGTTCTGGCTTTGCCACTTGTCTGCTGTGTGACCTTGGGAAGTCACTTAACTTCTCTGTGCCTCAGTTGCCTCATCTTTAAAATGGAGATTGAGACTGTGAACCCCAAGAGGGACATGGACTGTGCCCAACCTGTTTACCTTATATATACATCCCAACTCTTAGAACAATGCCTGGCACGTAGTAAGTGCTTAACAAGTACTGCTAAAAGAAATAGTAGCTTGGCATTTATAAAACTAAATGCTGAAATTTGTTAATTATGGTTTGAAAAATCATTTTGTAATTTTAGCTTCCTTCTGAAACCTATCTTTATGCTGTTCTTGTAATGTGTTTTCTTTCTCTTCCTTTCTTCCTTTCTTCCTTTCTCTCTCTCTCTCTCTCTCTCTCTCTCTCTCTCTCTCTCTCTCTCTCTCTCCCTCCCCCCCCTTTCCTCCTTTCCTTTCCTTTTTCCTTTCCTTTCCTTTCCTTTCCTTTCCTTTCCTTTCCTTTCCTTTCCTTTCCTTTCCTTTCCTTTCCTTTCCTTTCCTTTCCTTTCCTTTCCTTTCCTTTCCTTTCCTTTCCTTTCCTTTCCTTTCCTTTCCTTTCCTTTCCTTTCCTTTCCTTTCCTTTCCTTTCCTCCTCCCTAAGCTCAACCCTAAACTCAAGCCCTAAGCTCCCTAAGCTCAACCCTAAGAGGCAAAGATGAGTTATTGCTTCTGAATAGCTTCTCAAACTTCAGGTCCTCTGAAACTCTTCTGCTTTTTGTACCACCTCTAGATAGCTTGGCTTGTCAAGGTGACTTTTGAAGATAAAGTTATTATTATTGTAGTAAGTGCTTACTATGTGCCAAGCACTGTACTAACCACTGAGGGAGTCGTAGATACAAGATTTTCAGGGTGCCATGTTCAGGCAAAAGCTGAAATTAGTAGACACCCCCCCGCCCCCAACTAAGCTCCTCACCTCTGGTTTTGTTGTTGTTGCTGCTGTTTTCAGGGAATAAAAGGAGAAGGCATCACATCATTAGCCTCAGGAAGGTTGGCTAATTTGATTCTTTGGGTCTTGTTGATCTTGTAGCTGAAACTCTTTTTTGTTAGCATCTTGGTATTTTTCGGCCCTCAATGGAGCTTTTTCATCTAGATATCCTAACCGCCCACGCAATCATGTGCAAAAAATCCCCAAATCCCTCAAATGTCAGAAGTCATTGATATCACTTATTCCATTACAAATTGGGCCAGCAGTAAGAACGACGATGACTTCATTTGCAACTGGATGAAATCTGTGGCAAAGTCAGATTTGAAAAATGAAAAGCACCAACTGTTCTAAGAGCCAGATTAGGATTTGGGAGAACCTAGGTAGGAGAGGCCTAGCTGCAGAGGTTGGGGTAAAATGGGTTTCCGAAGGGATGGTGTGAGAGCTGTGGGCCCCTTGCAGTCGCTTACTGGTTATTCTGGACCTGTCTCATCTGAGCTTCATTTTTAAGGGTTTTCTCCTGTGAATGGGTGAAGTTCCACACTAAGTATTTTTCGTGTTTCAGCTCCTGGCTGCCTCAAGGAGTTTAAGTTGGTCAGTTAGTGACCCGATCCTTTTACCTCCTTGGTAAGCACTTACTATGTGCCAAACACTGTCCTAAGCACTGGGGTAGATACGAGTTAATCAGGTTGGCCACAGTCCCCGTCCCACCTTGGGCTCACACTCGTAATCCCTCATCTGCAAAATGGGGATTCAAAACCTGTTCTCCCTCTTACTTAGACTGTGAAGCCCCATGCGGTACCTGATTATCTTATATCTCCCCTAGTGCTTAGTATAGTGGTAAGCATTGAACAAATACCATTTGGGAAAAAAAAAATCAAGTACTGTTTTGACTTTCATGCCCTGACCACACTTTTCTGAGCTTTGCACCTAAGTGGTGTTCGGTTAATACCGTTGATTATAGAAGCAGCGTGGCTCAGTGAAAAGAGCATGGGCTTTGGAGTCAGAGGTCACGGGTTCAAATCCCGGCACCGCCAATTGTCAGCTGTGTGACTTTGGGCAAGTCACTTCACTTCTCTGGGCCTCAGTTACCTCATCTGTAAAATGGGGATTAAGACTGTGAGCCCCCCCTGTGGGACAACCTGATCACCTTGTAACCTCCCCAGCACTTAAAACAGTACTTTGCACATAGTAAGCGCTTAATAAATGCCATCATTATGAAGATGATGATTTGTCCTGAGCAACTCATTAACATTACAAGGAAAGCCTACTTCAGCCATATGTAAAATTGTGTGATCTATTGGGCCACAAAACTTCCTTTTCCTGCCTGTGTGCCATGAATCACTTTTACAGAAACAGACATCTGACAGAAGTAAAATACAAACTCCAGATCCCTAATGCTTAAAAGTTAATTTAGTGTCAATGAGTTCTCGACGAGGCAAGTATTTGAGAATCAGCATGGCATAGTGAATAGTCAGAACGTCATGGGTTGTACTTTCCAAGCGCTTAGTACGGTGCTCTGCACACAGTAAGCACTCAATAAATATGATTGAATGAATGGAGTCCGGCTTCTCCACTTGTCTGCTGTGGGCAAGTCACTTCACTTCTCTGGGCCTCAGTTACCTGTAAAATCTGTAAAATGCAACAGGGACTGTGTCCAACCTAATTTGCTTGTATCCACCCCAGCGCTTAGGGCAGTGCCTGGAACATAGCGCTTAACAAGTACAATAATAATAATAGGTTTGTTACCTTTCCTCCACTTGGTAGTCTTTCAACCCTTTGGATTACAGATGACAGCTTGGTGGATCTCACTGGAAGGATACTTTTAAGATGAATGGTCTGGCCATCGGAGTAGACATAAGGGTTTTCTGGCATCTCCGCCCTGATTTTAAGGGAATGCTCAGCCAGTGAGTTCCTAATGATGCTCCTTGTGGGCAGGGAATGTGCCTGCCAACTCTGTTGCATAGTACTATCCTATGTGCACAGCACAGTGCTCTGCATATGGTAAGCACTCAGTAGATACCATTGATGTGGAGAATTTTTGTTGATGTTTTTTATTGTTTTTTTGGTGGAGTGATATTACTGCAGTAGCGTGTTGGAGAGCTTTGGTGAGTGGAGTTTTCTAAGAAATCTAAAACTTCCCTGCTCAGGGAATTCATATGACTGTAGACGCATAAGACATTTGATAGCTGTTTTTGAAACACTTCTCTAAACCTTTGGAATCCAAGCATAGCAGTGCAGTTTATAAGTGTATGTGTTTGAATGGAAACATAATGGTTTATCTGTGAGCATTTAGGTAGAATGCTTCCATAAGGCATCACTGTAATCATCAAAGATTATTTGGTTTTAACAAGCATTTCACCAATGTGGAAAAAATAATGGAAGACTTCGGGGTATAAAGGTATTAGCCATGCTACATTTCAGCTGGCAGGCATCCTGATGTTAAACTAGACGTCAGCTTTGAAAATAAACTTAAGCAATTGTTGTTAATGCTGAGCGGTTTTTCCTTCTTGCTCAAACTGTGTGGTGCTGGTAGTGTGTCTGTGTTGAAGATTTCTGTACTGTAATAACCTTAGAATTACACAATCACATGATCTGGTTTCATATTGAAAATTCCAAGGCAACAGTTTTTAACTCTGTAGGGCCTCAGAAAAAATAACAAGGTTATTTAAAGTCATTTCCTATTTTTCTACAACCAGAGACATAGCAGGAACTCACCCACCCTTCTCATTTGAAGTAAATCGCATCCATTCAATCAATCAGTGGTATTTATTTAGCACTTACTGTGTGCAGAGCACTGTACTAAGTGCTTGGGAGAATATAATACAATAAAACTGGTAGGCACAATTTCTGCCCGCAAGTTTACAGTCTAGAAGCGGGAACTTAGACATTTAAATATGCTACAGATTGGAGAAAGGGCAGAGTATAGGATAAATAAGTGGGGTGAATATCAAAGTGCTTAAAGAGTACGCATCCAAGTACTTAGGTGACACACAAGAGATGATATAGTGCCTTGCACGCAGTAAGCGCTCAATAAATACGATTGATGATGATGATAACTAGGGTAGGAAAATGGGTTGGTTAGGGAAGACCTCTTGGAAGAGGTATGATTTTAGTAGGGCTTTGATAGTGGGGAGAGTGGCCGTCTGTCAGATATGGAAGGGGAGGGAGTCCCTGGCCAGAAGGGAGGATGTGGGCAAGGGGTCAGGAGTGAGAGACATGAGATTGAGGTACAGTGAGGAGTTTGGTGTTAGAGGAGCAAAGTGTGCTGGCTGAGTTGTAGTAGGAGGTTAGTGAGGTGATCTCAAATGGGGAGAGTCAATTTGAGTGCCTTAAAGCCAAGGCTAAGGAGTTTTTGTTCAATGAAGAGATGCATGGGCAACCACTGGAGCATTTTAAGGGATGGGGAGGCATGGACTGAAGTTTTTTTTTTGAGAAATGATCTGGGCAACAGAGTGAAATATGGACTGAAGTGGGGTGGTGGCAGGGAGGTCAGCGAGGAGGTCGTCGGATGTAGTAGTCAAGGCGGACTAAGATAAGTGCTAGGATCAGAGTGGTAGCCATTGGGATCCAGCCCCACAGCTCCTGATGCAAGCATTGCTACAGTTCCCAGAGGTACAGCTGTGGTGTAGAAAGAAAGAGCGAGCTGAGGGAAGTGTATTTTGTGGGGAAGGTGGGAGGATAGAAGTGTGAAAACCATAGAAGCAGTTAGCTTTTCACTTCTGTGGTATTCTTCAGTCAACTACCTCCTACAGAATAGAGTTATTCTTTGTATGTTTAAAAAAGATATTCATAGTGGAACAAAATTCCCTTATTTTGGTTCTCCAAAGTCTCCAGCATTCAGATAATATTTGTCTTCAAGGAGCAGACTTTAGCTGTTTTACATCCCGTTGGCCATAAAGATTTCTTCTCATTCTATGCATCCTTACTTTGGTTGAAATTTTTCTAGAATAATATAGAACTTAAATCAGATTATCGCCTCAGAATCAGCCAGGCAGTTTTCACAATGTCAGATAATGGGGCAGGGCATTGAGGAAGCAGGGTAAGGAAATGGCCTACTCTACCATAGAACATTTAAATATGCTGGGGTCCTGGGACCTTGTTAGCCACAATTGCCCTGGCATTTAGCTCTTCCTATCTGCTCTTTAACAAGCGTGGTAAAAAATAGGATGATTCCATTCCTTTTAAATGTGTTCTGTATTTTTCTCTTTAGTGCCCAAGTGGCATAGTGCAACTGGGTGAGGGCTGGTGAGATTATAATCAAGGCTGTAAATCAAAATTGACTTGTAGCAGAAAGGGAGGGTGAGGCCAGGTTCAAGTCATTTAAAGAGCCTGGTCATTCTAGTAAGGTATATTAATAATAATTGTGATATTTGTTAAGCACTTACTATGTCCCAGGCACTGTGCTAAGCACTGGGATGGATACAAGAAAATTGGGGTGGACACATTCTCTGTCCCAGGTGGGGCTCATTTTACAGAGGAGGTAGCTGAGGCACAGAGAAATGAAGTGGCTTGCCCAAGAACACACAGCAGACAATGTACACTGGGGCAGGTGGGTGTGAGGTGTGAGTGGAATGACTTTCATTGATTGTTTTTAATTCTGAAGTAGGACTTGTCAGGATCAGGATGAGCCCTCAAATTGCAAATGTTCCTTTCAACCAAACTTTTCCCCAACCTTCCACCTCTCCTGTACCTCGGAACTGAAGGCAAGAATTGAATGATCTATTTGTCTTCTCTCAGTGCTTCAAAGTAATTTTCTGACTTCCAAAGCAAATCTTGAGGTGGAAGTTCTAGCTTGAGAAGTTGGAGAAACTTCAGAAGTGAGGTTTTTGAAGGTACTTTT
Organism: Tachyglossus aculeatus; assembly: GCF_015852505.1. Lineage (NCBI taxonomy): Eukaryota > Metazoa > Chordata > Mammalia > Monotremata > Tachyglossidae > Tachyglossus > Tachyglossus aculeatus. The sequence continues at coordinate 11,960,805 of NC_052091.1, read as the reverse complement.
GTACCCACATGTATAAGAATCATATTGCTACTAGAAACTGTATATTTTACTGGTCCAAAGGCAGGCGTCCCAACAGCCAATGTAAGCTCAAGAGGGTGGCCTAGCTCTTCACACACCAGCCTTGCGTTTGTTCTTCAGGGCTTCTCGTGGCTCCACTGTTGCTCATTCCTCTGGTTACAGGCAACCCCCTCCTCCACCATCTCCTAGCCTCCCTGAATGCTCTTTGAGTGGCAGAAGCAGCCAGGGTGCCTGACTGACAGCAGTGGGCCCCTGATGCAACAGTGACATACTCCGTGAAATTGTGTGAGTGGTGGCTAGTAGTGGTCGGGACTCTGGGCTTATTCCATTGTTAGAGAAGCAGTGTCACCTGGGAGTCAGAAGGACCTGGATTCTAATCCCGGCTCTGCCACTTGTCTGCCGTGACACCTTGAGCAAGTCACTTCCCTTCTCTGTGCCTCAGATCCCTCATCTGTAAAACGGGGATTAAGATTGGTAGCCCTGTGTGGATACAATGAGCTTGTATCCACCCCAGCATTTAGAACAGTGCCTGGCACATAGTAAGCACTTAGCAAATACCGCAATTATTATTATTATTATCATCCCTTCCCCATGAAGCAGTACAGCTGGAAGCAACTCTGGCTAGTGCCTTGTCAACGGATCCGCTTCTCTGAGGAGTTGAGAAGGCCCTCGGGCTTTTTTCTGAAGCCCCAAGTTCAGCCCTTTGGACCGAGAGGTTGCTCAGGAAACGCTTATTGAAGATGGGGTGGCCATTTGTCTGGTCTCTTGCTTGTCCACTTGTCCCAGTGACCAGTATGAATGCCGAACCACCACCATTATGCCCATTTTGTAATTTTAGTCCTCCGCCTTGGCTCCTGCAGTTACATTCCCCAGCTTGGAAGAAGGCCCAATTTTTAGAGGGAGGTGGAAGGGGAATGCAGTGGATCCGGGACAAGTTTGAGGAGGGTCAGAGCTCTCCCTGGAAAAATGCTCAGCTCTGATGGACTTCTGCCAAGGGTTTTGAATCATGTCACTGTTGTGCACTGTATGTCGTGTAACACACAATTTTCAGTGTCCAGGATCCATGAGGGCCATCAGTGGCTGCCCTAATTGAGAATAATGTAGAAGCAGCTTGGCCTGGTGGAAAGAGCGCAGACCTGGGGGTCAGAGGACCTGGGGTCTAATTCCAGCTCCACCACTGATCTGCTGTGTGACCTTGGGCAAATCACCTCACTTCTCTATGCCTCAGTTCCCCCTCTTCCAAATGGGGGTTCAAAACTTGTGCTTCCTCTTAGACTGTGAGCCCCATGTGAGACCTGGTTTTCTTGTATCTACCCCTTCGCTCAGTACAATGCTTGACATGTAGTAAGCACTTAATAAATATTATTATTATTATACTAGGTAACTATTGCTTTTAGCTATTGAAGTTTACAATATTGAAACTTTAAAAAGAAAAAATTTAAATAAAGTCTGTTAGCCATCTTTGTTTTTTGAGAGTTTGGGTTTTTTTTCCAAATTTGAATGTCTTCACTTGTATTTTTGTCCTCCCAACAGAAATTCAATGTCTTCCTTCAGACCTGGGAAAGGAAACAGTGATAACAGGAAGAGTGTGTTTTACACTAGTGAAGAATGGGAATTTATAGATCCAACCCCTAAGGATGTGGAGGAATCAATCTTGCAAGAAGAAAGGAGAAAGCAAACTTCAGAAGGAAGTAAAGGTATAAACATACATCTCTTCTGTTTACCAAAAACTTAGAAAGCATGGTTTCATTTCTGCAACGTGACAGTTCCCCCTATGGCAACCAGTCCTTGTCCATTGGATCAGGAAGTGAAGGGTTCTCAGACATGGCACAAAGCGTTGCTATCCCAGCTGTCCTTTAGGGAGGGCCAGTTAAGGCAAAGCAAAGAAGAACTAGGAAAGTTATGTTCTCTGATGCTTCTAATCCCAGCTCCGCCACTGTCTGCTGTGGGACCTTGGGCAAGGCCCTCAACTTCTCTGTGCCTCAGTTTCCTCATCTGTAAAATGGGGATTAAATGCGTTCTCCTCCTTAAACTGTGAGCTCTGTCTTATCATTTTGTATCTACCCCAGCGCCCAGTACACTATTGTTATAATATATCATTATACTATACTCTCTCAAGTGCTTAGTATAGTGCTTTGCATATAGTAAGCACTCAATAAATACCATTGGTTGTTTGACTGATAGTGGGGTGAGATAGAAACCAAAATAATTTCCAGACAGGTGGAATAAAGAAAGGATATATATGTATATATGATTTAGTGCATAATATAATAAGTAAGATGTGTACACAAGTGTTGCTAGGTTGTGAATACACAAGGTATTAGTTGGTGTAGAGGTACTGAAGTAGCTGTTGGGAGATAATAAAATAAATAATGACATTTGTTAAGCATTTACTGGGTGCCAGGCACTGTTCTAAGCACTGGGGTAGATACAAGGTAATCAGGTTGGACACAGTCCACTTCCCCCATGAGGGTTATAGTCTTAAATTTCCATTTTACAGATGAGGTAAATAAGGCAAAGAGAAATTAAGGGACTTGTCCAAGGTCACACAGCAGACAAGTGGTGGAGCCAGGATTAGAACTCAGGTCCTTCTGACTGCCAGGCTCATGTTCTGTCCACTAGGCTATGCTGTTTCGATGAAGACTTCTTGGTGAAGCTATAGTTTCAGAAGGACTTTAACGATAAGGAAAGTTGTGGTCTGTTGCATCTGAATGAGGAGGGAGTGTTCCAGAAAAGCAGAAGGGCAATCATGAGCAGGGGGTCAGGGGTAGAGAAAGATGAGACCGAGGTACAGTGCATAGATTAGCGTGAGAGGAATGAAGAGTGTGAGCTGGAGAGTAGTGATAGGAGAGTAGTGAGAGGGAGATACCTGAATGAGTGCCTTAAAGCCGACGTCAGGCCTTTTAGGAGGACACATCGAGAAATGAGTAACCAGGAAGTTTTTGAGGCGTGAGGAGACAGGTGCAGAATGATATTTTACAAAAATGATCGCCAGCATATGAAGGCCTGGAGAGGCGAGAGAATGGTGACGAAGCTGAAGGAATAGAGCAGGTTTGGAAAATGAATTATTCCAGTTAATCTGGAGGCAGTGTGGATTCAGTGGATAGCACAAGTAGCTCCAGGAGACCTAGAATTTGGGGACCAGGTGATCTTCAATCAGTCATATATATTGAGAGATTACTGTATGCAGAGCACTGTACTAAGCACTTGGGAGAGAACAGGATAACAGAGTTGGTAGACACGCTCCCTGCCCACAAGGGGTTTACAGCCTAGACGGGGAGACAGACATTAATATAAATACATTACAGATATATACATAATTGCTGAGGGTGGGATGAATGAAGGGTACAAAGTCAGTTAACTTGGGCAGGTCAGTTAACTTTTGGCTTATGAAGTGGAAGTGATAACATTTTCCTACCTCACTGAAGTGCTGAGCTTTTGGGACTTAAAAAATAATCCTATTAATATGTAGCTGTGGTCACATTTTTATTATTGGGCTATTAAAATACTAAATCCTGGAAGTAACGGACGTCGGTGTTCCTAGAGCAAATGCAAATTCATCCTGTAAGGAGATTTTGAGTACCGTGAACATTCCAATAAGTGGTAAACACTAAAAAAATGGCTTGTTTCATACAGGAGTAACTGGCTCAACCTTTTCCTTTGATTTTGGCCGCATTCCCACTAAAGGAAGGCGCCCCCTGAAAGACATGATTGGATCATACAAAAATCGAAGTAACCACGGTGACTCTCCAGTTGATTGGACCCCAGGCAATAGCAACAAACTCACTTTGGAAATGCAGCTGAAAATTCAAAACCAGCAAGAAGAACTGGAAAGGCTGGGAAAGGATTTGTCTAGTCAGAAGGTAAGAGTACAGTGCTCTGCACATGGTAAGCGATCAGTAAATACCATGGATTGATTGAAGTTAAAATTCCTATGTAACAGTGTACAGTATCTGGGGGAAGTCTTAACTTGTGTCTTAATTGTGTCTTAACTTCCCTGAAGTTGCTTCTTTTTCTCAAAGGGCTCAGACTTCATTAGGCACCTAAAGAAGCACAGTTAGGGAAAAGTAGTGTGAATCCGCCTGGAGGCCAAAGGCTTTAGGGGAATGTTTCAGCACCCTGTTTAATATCAGCTGTGTAATCAATGAAAACGTCTTCAACTAGTTTGTAAGAATTGTTACAGTGAATAGCTACTTAAAGTCAGGTATGAGCCAAACAAAATAAAATAAACTTCAGTCTGTCGGTAAAATGATGTTCGGTAATCAATCAGTGGTATTTATTGAGCATTTACTGTAAGTACTTGGGAGAGTATAATAGAGCTGATAGACACAATCCCTGTCCATAAGGTGCTTATACTATTCAGAGGGATACAGACATTAAAAGAAATGACAGATAGGGGAAATGGCAGAGTATAGGGATATGAACATAAGTACTGTGGGGTTGGGTGAGTGTCATATGTTTCAGGGGGCCATGGCCAAGTGCATGGGTGGCGCTGAAAGAAGGGTATTTAGTGTGGGAAAATGTTGGGTTAATCAGGAAAGGCTTCTTGGAGGGGATATGCTTTTAGTCTTGTCTTGCCTTATGCTGTCGAGTCGTTTCCAACCCATAGTGACGCCATGGACACCTCTCTCCCAGAATGCCCCAACTCTATCTGCAATTGTTCTGGTACTGTATCCATTGAGTTTTCTTGGTAAAAATATGGAAGTGGTTTACCATTGCCTCTTTCCGAGGAGTAAACTTGAGTATCCACCCTTGACTCTCTCCTATGCTGCTGCTGCCCAGCACAGGTGGGTTTTGACTTGTAGCAGATTGCCTTCCACTCTCTAGCCACTGCCCAAGCTAGGAATGGGTAGACCTCTGCTTCATCCCATAGTCAAGACTGGAAGAGTACTGGAAACTCTCTCGGGTGCGACCCTGAGAGGGGTTACTTTTAGTAGGACTTTGAGTAAGGGGAGAGTGGTCACCTGTCGGATATAAATGGCATGGAAATTTCAGGCCAGAGGAGAACGTGTCTACCAATTCTGCTGTATTGTACTCTCCCAAGCACTTAGAACAGCGCTCTGCACACAGTAAGCACTCAATGAATTCCATTGATTGATAAAGAACATTGTTTTCGTAATTCAATATCATACGTTTATAATTCACACTCTCTAACTCACAGTTTGTGATAATTTGATCTGGTGCATTCTCCTTTCGCATTTTATTTAATGGTATTTGTTAAGCACTTACTTTGTTCCAGGCACTGTACCAAGCCCTGGGGTAGATACAAGCTAATCAGGTTGGACACAGTCCGTGTCCCACAGGGGCTCACAGTCTTAATCCCCATTTTACAGATGAGGTAATTGAAGCACAGGGAAGTGAAGTGACTTACCCAAGGTCACACAGCAGATAAGTGGTAGAGCTGGGATTAGTACCCACGAGCTTCAGACTTCCAGGCCTGTGTTCTGTCCCCTAGGCCACTTTGCTTCTTGCATTGTCTACTTTGTGAAACTAAAACAGGTTTTGATATATCGAAGTTTCTGAATAGTCCCATGTGGGCATGCTTTTTGCTATTGCAGCTTAATTGAGGCTTTATTAACACCACATAGAGCAGTGCAAGAGAACTGAAAGTCCAACTGCTGTACGTATAAGTAAAGAGTCAGGGGGCAGAGTAACAAGCTAACACAGACCCCAGACAGGCACACAATAGCATTGGCATCATTGATGCCAATTAGTGAGTCTTTTTGTCTTTTTATGTTTTAAATGCACAAATGACTCAGCTAGAAAAATTTCAAGTTTTTTTCTTGCCATATTTAGTTTTCAAGGGTATAAGTTAATTTCTTGTTTCTTATGGAAGGATCTCCTTTTTAGAATAAATTTGTCTTTAGCCTTTTCGTCTCCAAAAAAAATTGGCATTTAGTTGAGCTAATGTTTTCAGTGCAGTAGATGTTTTTTACTCAAATTCTAATTATTGCTTTCTAGGAGACCTTTATTTTTGCTTTTCTTCCACCGTGTATCATATTTTTCTGTGAGAACTTAGTTATCCAACTTCTGGCTAGTCAGAAATTCCAGTTGTCTAATAGTCAGGGCTGAGCAGCTGGGCTTCAGGTAAGGTGTATGGGATAACACAGCTTGATTTTTTTTTTTTCCACTTTTGGTTCCTTCCCCCATGATTTTATCCATCTTTATTTTTTCTTCAGGAACTTGTGAGACTACTTCAGCAGACAGTCAGATCTTCTCAGTATGATAAGTATTTCACTAGTAGTCATCTTTGTGATGGGATTCCAAGAGACAAACTTGAGCTCTTACACCAAAAAGATGATCATATTTTAGGGCTCAACAGCCAACTTGAAAAGTTCAGTTTGGAAAAGGACAATCTTCAACAGGAAGTAAGGAACTTGAAAAGCAAAGTCGGAGAACTCAATGAACAGCTGGGAATGTTAATGGAAACAATTCAAGCCAAAGATGAAGTGATCATAAAACTCTCACGACAGCTGAGCGAATGTGAAGGGAATTCATCGTCCCAGAGTGGAACACCTACCACCTCTGAATCCCCTTCTTTTAAAAAAGAACTCCAGGAGCTAGACAGAATAAAAGTAAGTGAACATTAGTCTTATTTTCTCACCTCAGGAGAGGATTCCAAAATTACAGCTATCACTGTTAACCTTCATCCACAGATGCTAAATGGTAACTTGAACTATAAAAGCGGTTCTTCTTCAGAAGGAAAATTGAGATATTTGAATGTTGCATCTGGAAAGAGCATTGAGAGGTTATTTGGTCCTGCCTCCAAAATGCCAAATCAAGGCAGAATATCATTTGTCTTTTCTTAGAGATCCCCAGAGACAAAGATTCTAAAACCTCCTTTGTTCTGCTATCCTATCTGCCTGGAATCCACTAAAATGTGTCTGTCCAACCAAAGTTCTTCTGGTTTCAATTAAACCCATTTCCTTCTGCTCAATCTTCTCTGGACATGGATTGGCCAACCTTGCCCTTCTCATAAAAACTCCTATTTTTTTGATGACAAACTAATCATTCTCAATTGATTTTTCTACCTTTTCCCATCAGACCCATTTTTCCATACTTTTAAATATTTTTTGTCATCTGGTAATGGTTAATTAATTAATTAATTCAGTTGTATTTATTGAGCGCTTACTGTGTGCAGAGCGTTTGAGCCAAATCCGCACTTCAAATCTCAGGTCATCTTAGCCTGTCAGCTAATGAATGTGTTTGAAGTGCTTGGTGTGCTTTTGAATTAGTTGCTTGTGTGTCAGTCTTCCTTTTCCCATATACAGAAAGGGAAGTAGATATGAAAATCGATGGTCAGTGGTGAACATTGAAAGTGCTTGTAAAAGCGTAGAAAAATGCACGGTATTGGGTGGGTGGGAGTGGTGGGTTGAATCCCCTCGTTTGGCATGAATATGAGGAAGATGCTGTCCATGCTGAATTGCTCTGTAGAGCCCTAAAAAGTCAGTGGAGTTCAGTGGATAGAATCTTGGAATGGGATTTGGAAACCTAAATTCTGCTCTACTTCCATCAGTGATTACTGAAATGAGGGACATGTGTGTAACCTTCTTGTGTGTCCCAGTTTGCTATCTCAAAAACTGACAGTCGTTTCCCCTTCCCGTTTTTTTATAATATATATTTGCTATGAGCCAGGCACTGTTCTGAGTGCTGAGATAGTTATGAAGTTGGACACAGTCCCTGTCCCACATGGGGCTCACAGTCTTAGTCTCCATTTTACAGATGAGATACCTCAGTCACAGAGAATTTAAGTAATTTACCCCGAGGTCACACAACACACAAGTGATGGAGGCAGGATTAGAACCCAGCTCTTCGTGATTCCCAGACCCAAACTCTATCCACTAGGACATGCTTCTTCTCTATCAATCAATCAATTAATTAATGAAATTTGTTGTACTAGGCCCTTGGGAGAGTACAACAGAGTAGGTAGACATATTCCCTGCCCTCAAGGAGTTTACTGTCTAGAGGGGGATGATAGACATTAAAATAAATTACAGATATACACATAAGTGCTGTGGGGCTGAGGATGGGGTGTATATCAAATACTTAAAGGGTACAGAACAGGTGTAATAAATATATGAGGAATTATGCTTTCTGAAGAAGGATCCCATTTTACACTATTGCTCTTTGATTATTGTTTTGAGTGAGGGGCAATGTTGGGGTGAGTTTGAAAAATTGGCTCGTTGGATTTAAGGAAGAAAAGCACCCTTTTTAAATGTAGTTAATTCTGGTATTTCCTTAATTAGAACTAATAATTTTGGTCATAAGCTAATAGTTTTGGATTTCTAATTACAGCCTCCCAGATAGATTTGAAGATTAATAAGATAATGCCTGATACATTTTTGAATGCCTTAATAGAAAGACATTATATTAATTCAATTAATTTTGCATGCTTTTCCACAGCTGTAAAAGGCATGCCTTAATTTGTGGTTAAGATTGGGTTTGATTGCCTTTTTTTTTTTTGAACAGGATAATCTTCAGGGGTACAAAACCCAGAACAAATTTCTAAATAAAGAGATTTTGGAACTGTCTGCTCTGCGGAGAAATGCAGAAAGAAGGGAGAGGGAAATGATGGCTAAGGTAAGAATACATAAGTGACCCTTATTCAGTGAAGGGGAAGGTGGGAAATTATTTAGAAGTGAGTAGAACAGCAGTTGAAACGAAAATCTATGGTGAAGACACTTAATACTCTTAAAATACTTGGACTGGGCATAGTCTCAACTTAGGTCCATTTAGAGGCCCCGTTGGGACAGAATCAATTAATGGAATTTATTGAGAATTTAATGTGGACAGAGAGCACTCTACTAAGCTCTTGGGAGAATACACCTGAGTTGGTAGAGATATTCCCTGTCCACAAGGAGCTTACAGTGTAGTGGAGGAAACAAACATTAAGAAGCAGGATGGCCTATTGGGCCTGGGAATCAGAAGGACCTGGGTTCTAATTCCACCTCACCACTTCTCTGCTGTGTGATCTTTCGCAGTCACTTAACTTCTCTGTGCCTCAATTACCTCATCTGTAAACCACATGTGAGACAGGGACTGTGTCCAGCTCATTTTGCTTGTATCCACCCCAGTGCTCAGTACAGTGCCTGGCACATAGGAAGCACTTAACTAATACCACAATAATAATAATAATAATAATTATTATTATTAAAATAGTCTCTGGGATTCACCAAGTGATTAGGATAATGCAAGGACTGTAAAGGCGATGTTTCTGTTTACTATGTTGCTACCATTGCAGTTATTTCATTATTTCAGTAAAGACTCTTTCATTCTGAAGTTGAAACTGAGGGCAAGTGGTTACTTGTAGAGGGCTTTGCTGCTGCCCAGAGCCTATTGAACACAGTTTCCTGTAAAAGATATCTATTTGTTTTGAAGCTAAGGAAGTACAGATCCTGAAAAGGTGACAATTATTGAACAACAAATTGGTGGGGGGTTTTTGCTATTTTTAAATGGATCCTTTTATGACTTTTGGCTAGATTTTTAATATGACCATTTTGTTCATGAAATTATGCTTAACTCTGAGAAGCAGTTAAATATTCATGTGATTCAACTTCAGGGTGCAGGCTATCAGGATGAAAGAATCAACTGGTTACAATAGTTGTACCAATTTTGTAAGTAAATGTAGTCCTTTTATGACTTTGAGGAAATACTGTATGTTTAAAGCACCTGGTGCTTTTCAACTTTTTTAAAAAAACTAAACTGAATTTTGATATTCCACCCTAAGTGGAATATTGTGTAACATGGCATTTTTATGTCTGGGCTTAATTGGCAGTTCAAAATTCTGAATATTGTTTTGTAATAATATACCACTATAAGGATAACATCTTTGGAAGATGTTTTTTCCTGGAAAATGTGTAAAAGTAAGGTGCTCTCCTTTTATCTGTTCCAAAAATACCAAATACAAGTGCAGAATCATCAACCTGTGTTTCTTGGTGTCATAAAATAACACTTGAGTGTTATGGCTAAGTATATTCTTTAAAAAAAACCCCAACAACTCTGATATTTCTACATGAGGAAGAGCAGTATTTAATTTGCAGCGATGGACGTGGTTAAAAGGAAATTGGCCTCGGGACAGTCTTTCCTATTTGTTATGTTTGCCGAGACCAGCATTTCCAGTGGAAGTCTCTCTGTATGCATGAGGCAGTTATAATCCAGTAGTTCTGAAGGTCCGTATTTGAAATGAAGATAATTGAAAACCATCATTACCTACAGTATTCTAGCCTGGAAGCGAAACTTTGTCAAATCGAAAGCAAATACTTGATTTTGCTTCAAGAAATGAAAACTCCGGTTTGCTCTGAGGAGCAGGGCCCTGCCCGTGATGTCATTGCCAGATTACTGGAAGATGCTTTGCAGGTGGATAGCGTGGAGCAGCCGGAACAAGCTTTCATCAAACCTCACCTTGTCAGGTAAACTCACGGCCACTCCTTTGGGGGAAAACACAGGAACCAGAGTTTGAAAATTGTTCCTCTTAGCCAGGTGAAATCACCTCATCCACATCCTACCTCTGGCCTGGAACTCCCTTCATTCATTCGGGTGTATTTATTGAGCGCTTACTATGTGCGGAGCACTGTACTAAGTGCTTGGGAGAGTACAGAACAACAATAAACAGACACATTCCCTGCCCGCAATGAGCTTATATTGTACAGTCCCTTCCTCTTAGTAGCTGACAGATGATCACTCTCCCCACTGTCAAAGCCTCATTTAAAGCACACCTCCTCCAAGAGGCCTTCCCTGCCTATGCCCTCATTTCCTCCTCTTGTGCTCTCTTCCATTGTTGCTCTTGCACTTGGATTTGCACCTTTTATTCACCCCTCCCTCAGCCCCACAGCACTTATGTACTACGTATTCATAATTCATTAATTAATGTTGGCATTTGTTAAGCGCTTACTATGTGCAAAGCACTGTTCTAAGCGCTGGGGGGATACAAAGTGATCAGGTTGTCCCATGTGGGGTTCACAGTCTTAATCCCCATTTTACAGATGAGGTAACCGAGGCTCAGAGAAGTGAAGTGACTTGCCCAAGGTCACACAGCAGACATGTGGTGGAGCCGGGATTCGAACCCATGACCTCTGACTCCAAAGCCCGTGCTCTTTCCACTGAGCCACGCTGCTTCTCTACTATTAATGTCTGTGTCTCCCTCGAGACCATTAGCTCAACTCAACTGGGTTGAACTTTCCTATGCGCTTAGTACGATGCTTTGTATACTGTAAGCACTCAATAACTACAGTGGATTGATTCAGTGTTTGTGAGGGTGGTTTTGTGTTTTTTCTTTTTAATGGGTTTAAGGAAAATGAACTGGAAATTCTGCAGTCAGCCTTGGGAGCGGGAAACTCGGGCCCTCCGAGACTGGGGATCATCTCTGCTGGGGAAATGCACCTTCACCTATCTGGGGACTTTATAACTTTTTTTTTCCTCTTTTGTTTTCTCTAAATGATTTATCAGTCAGTGGTATTTACTGAGTGCTTACTGTGTGCAGGCCACTGTAATAAACACTTGGGAAAGTACAGAGCAGCAGAGTTGGTAGACTCAGTTCCTGCCCCAAAGGAGCTTACAGTCTACAGGACGAGACTGAGGTTCAGAGAAGTGAGCAACTTGCCTAAGATCACACAGCAGACATGTGGGAGAGCCGGGATTAGAACCCAGGTCCTTCTTACTCCCAGGCCCATGCTCTATCCACGTTTTAAATAGATTACAGTTAGGGGAAATAAGAATATTTGCGTAACTCCTTTGGCGAGTAGTTGAGTAAACCGAGCAGTTTGTGAGTGAACACATGGCTTTCTGATGAAATTTGGTGGGACAAGATAGGTTTCAGGAGGCTGCCAACTTCTTTCCTCTCACCTTTTACCATCCGTGTCACTCAGCATTCTCCATCTAGGCTGCTGGCATTAGGAGTAAAGGTTCTCCTGTATTGATAGCAAATGAGATGAGTGTTTGCAGTTTACTTTCATGGCTTTTTATGCCTTGCAAAAAACAACTTTTCATTTAGCAGGGAAATTGGGTAATGAGGCCTCAAATATTGCTTCATCAGTTTGGCTCAATGCCAAAAGAGTAACCACGGTTTAAATGTCGGAGATGTCTGAGCAAAGAGATTGCATGTGTAATATTTATCTCAAAATACTGTCCCAAGCTGCCTCTTGCAGTGGGATCCATGCTTGCTTACTGCAGACCTGCCCTTTTATTCTCTGCTACCAAAGAGGGATATCAAAAGGGAAAGTGGGTCAGAGACTTTTATTGAGGCAACTTGAGTCTCAAGATGTGGATTTTTCTGTAGCTGTGTAACCTAAAAGCTGGTGAGAAGCAAAGAGAAGCAGTGTGGCATAGTGGATAGAGCATGGGCCTGGGAGTAAGAAGGACCTGGGTTCTAATTCCGGCTCTCCCGCATGTCTGCTGTGTGACCTTAGGCAAGTTGCTCACTTCTCAGTTACCTCATCTGTCAAATGAGGATACGAGTGTGAGCCCCATGAGGGACAGTGACTACCTCAGTGCTTAGAACGGTGCTTGGCACATAGTAAGCACTTAACAAGTACCCTTGTTATTATTATTTATAATAATAATAATCTCACTCTTTGTTTTTACTACCAGTGAATATGACATTTATGGATTTCGGACAGTTCCCGAGGATGATGAAGAAGAGAAGCTGGTAGCCAAAGTGCGCGCCTTAGATCTCAAGTCCCTTTACCTCACGGAAAACCAGGATATTTCGACTGGAGTGAAGTGGGAAAACTATTTTGCGAGCACAGTGAACAGAGAGATGATGTGCTCTCCAGAACTGAAAAGCCTTATCCGCACTGGAATTCCACACGAGCATCGGTCTAAAATGTGGAAGTGGTGCATCAACTTTCACACTAAAAAGTTCAAAGACAGCACCGATCCGGGCTATTTCCAGACATTGCTGCAGAACGCTCTGGAAAAGCAGAATCCCGCATCGAAGCAAATTGAGCTGGATCTGTTGCGAACTTTGCCAAATAACAAACATTACTCTTGTCCCACTTCTGAAGGGATACAGAAGTTGCGAAACGTTCTGCTGGCATTTTCTTGGAGAAACCCAGATATTGGATATTGCCAAGGTCTAAACAGGTAAGAGCTCATTGAACGTAAAAGGGAGGGGGCTGTACAGAAATGCTGAACATATATTGACCATAGTAATAGTTTCTTGTGGGTTATTAGTTATTTTGATTTCTAAATAAATGATTTTACTAATAGAAAACCTACAATTGGGAAAGAAATAGTAGTGAACTGTTTGATACCTAATATTCTTAACATCAAGATGCTTTAAAGAAACAAAATATGCTCTAAATAGATATGGACAGGATCATAGTTAAACTTTGAAATGACTTGGTTCCTCTTCTTTCTTCTGTAACTGGAAAATATGTTTTAGATGTATCTGGAAAAAAAGAAATGTTTAGTAATTGCTCTGTTGTAATTTTTTATAAGAATAACTGAACAAGAACAAAAAGATTCTCTTTGCCTAGAGATTAGCAAAAAAGAGAAAATTATGCTAAATTGTGGACCCAACAGGAAGAAATAGATCCACAAGTAGGTAGTGCCCATTTGTTCATGCCATTGTCTCTCAGAGTAAGGTCCAAAGAATGTTTAGAATGACTGAATTTTACATCGAAAACTTTTTGCTAACAAATTCCAGAGATTTTTCTTGCACTAAATGTTTCACCTTCTCCCCATAAGTATAGATGTACTATTTTCAAGCTTGCCATCATGTAGCTCTACTTTAAAGTATCCCAAACAAATATTTTGGAGGAAAATATCTGGAGCTGTCCGTTTTTAGCTTTCTAGCTACGCATCCTGCTGTGTATTCTTTTGTTAAAATTCCTTTATGAATTCGTTGTGCAGTGTATTCTGAATTTCCTTCCAACTCTCCTGGTTCTGGATCTCCTCCCTGGCCTGGGGCTGTCTTGGACCACTCCCCTGGGAAAGGAAAAGCTGGGTCCATTGTCAATCCATGGTGGTTATTGAGCTTTTGCTCTGTGCAGAGCACTGAATTAAGCTCTTAGACTACAATACAACAGGGTTGGTACACACATTCCCTGCCCACAGGACTGTGCAGTCTAGAATGTAAGGTAGTCATGGGTAGGGAATGTGTGCTATTTTTGTTGTAGTCTCCCAAGCACTTAATAGAGCTTTCTGCACATAGTAAACACTCAATAAATATCATTGATTGATTGATACAGGGGGAAAAGGGGATGCTGATACCTTGTCTTCAAGGGACAACCTGACTCATGAGCTGGGAGTTGAGGTGTTGGTGTTAATTGTATCACTGTACCTACAGCCCACTTTGTTAAATAGCCCAGAAACCAAATAGTTTAGTTGTCCAGTTCCATATTCAGTTTCTTAATTTGCCTGAGGAATTAGAGCCTCAGTTCTGGGAGCTTTGGTTACTGCTGGAGTATGTTATTTTGGGGGTGTTCCTGATTTCTACCCCTCAAACATTTGACCAAGTCCCCCAACCCCCTAAAATTTAATTTGGGGTTGAACCTGGAATTAAGCAAGGTTGCCTGCACATTGCTGGTTTCCCGACATATCTCTGTGACACCAAAGGCATCCATATCATTTGTCAAACACCAGGAAGGAATAATATTGTCAAACACTTGCCAGTCAGATGTTGCTGTCTGTAAATCATCAAAATAAAAACTAAAGTGACGCCCCAAGTTTTTGAAATTTAAATTTGAAATTTGTATACCCACTATAAAAATCTATTACCTTTTCTCCCCCCAAATTATATCTACTCTTTTTACCTTGAAAGCCCTCATCATCGATCACTGTAATAAATAATAATGGTATTAAGCACTTACTATGTGCCAAGCACTGGTCTACCAACTCTGTTGTGTCATACTTTCCCATATGCTTAGTACAGTGCTCTGCACACAGTAAGTGCTCAATAAATACCGTTGGTTGATTGTCAGAGATTTGGGACGAACAAGACGGAATCAATCAGTCAGTGCTATTTATTGAGCACTTACTGTATGCAGAGCACTGAATTACCCTCCTGCAGGTAGCCCTTGTCCTGAGTCTGCTGGGTTGGCAAGGTACCCTTATTAACAATAGTAATGACGATAGAATAATAATACTTATGTGCTTACCACATGCTGAGCACTCTACTAAACACCAGGGTAGATACAATATAATCAGGTTAACACTGTCCCTATCCCATATGGGGCTCACACTCTTAAGTGGGAGGGAGTAGGATTTAATCCCCATTTTACAGATGAGTAAACTGAGGACAGAGAAGTTAATTGATTTACCCAAGGTCACACCACAGATTAGAGCTTGGGTCCCCTGACTCCTAGACTCTTACACTTTCCTTTCGGCCAAGCTGTTTTCCTCAGATCTCCATGGCCTGGGATCAGACCTGATGCTACCCTACTATTACCCTGGGCAAAGACTAGATGTTGCACCCACCCCACTTGAGGAGCCTACTGAAGAAAATTTTAAAGTCTTATTAAGAACAAGACTCGAGCTTAGCATATGACGTAATTATGCTATATTAATTGATCATTCTTTATCAATTCAGTCCATATACAAGGCATGAACAGTTAGAGAAGCAGCATGGCTTAGTGGATAGAGCATGAGCCCGGGTGTCAGTAGGACCTAGGTTCTAATCCCACCTCTGCCACTTGTCTGCTGTGTGACTTTGGGCAAGTCGCTTCACTTCTCTGGGCCTCGGTTACCTCTGTTAAATGGGGATTGAGTGTGAGTGTCATGTGGGACAGGGACTGTGCCCAGTCTAATTAACTTGTATCTACGCTATCACTTAGGACAGTGCTTGGCACATAGTAAGTGCTTAACAAGTACCATAATAATAATTGCCATTATTATTATTAAGATTCCAATAAACGTTAGATGCCAAGTTCCAGGTTCAGTGGGCTAGTCTGAGACTTGAGAAGGGAAATGTAGTCTGTTCATTCATAGCAAGAACACTTATTGTTTCCTAAGTATTGTTTGCTTATTTCATTTTCTCTACTGAGGAGCTCTAAATGGGTGTAGCTTTTGAAAGAGAGAACAGTGAATAATTTGCTATGCCTGTGGATAAGCAAGATGGAAAAAAATATTTACCCGGGGCAAACCTGTCTGCATATTTTTCCTTTTTCTCTATTTGTAGATTGGTAGCAATCGCACTCCTATATTTGGAACAAGAAGATGCTTTCTGGTGTCTAGTTACTATAGTGGAAGTTTTTATGCCTCAAGACTATTATACAAAAACTCTCCTGGGATCACAGGTATCACATTATGCCTTGAATTTTGCAGTTGTGAATTTGTAGAATGAAATCGGGAAGGTGGTGTCAATTAAAAATAATGTCCAAGGTTCCAGCATTTATGTCACTGCAGTGAATAAGATGGTAAGGGGAACAGCATGTTAAAATTGTGCAAGAAATGTTTTGAGTGGAGGAGGGAGACTTTAGGGGTACTTCCACATCCTCTTTCGTTGGGTCTGTGGTTGACACTGTGCTATGAACAGAGCTGCTTTGCCTCAGGGGAAGATTATTTGGTCACCTGGTGGCCGCTGAATTTTGCTCAGCTTATCCACAAAAACCTCTTTGAGGCCACCACGCTGCTTATGCCCCCTTCATTTTGCAAGGAAATGGTGGGCACAGGGAGAATCCTGAGGGGAATGAGTTGGACGAAATCTGGGGGAAAGCTTTGAAAGGGTTCAAATAGGGGCCTTGAAGACTGGTTGGGTAGAGGTTAAAAAAGTTAAAGTTTTAAAGTGTAAAAAGTTAAAGCTCTCTTATGTGACCGAGAGACTCCATAACCACAAGAAACAGTGGACTACAAGACCAGAGATGCCGAGCGTTGTGTAAAGCTATGACTAAAGGTTGCGCTATCACACCAAAGAATAGATTCACATCCTTACTGCTCAAAGGGAAGGTAGCCATATTTCAGTGACCTATTTCAGTCTACTTTCCAACATCAAAGTTATGACCCTTTGAAGTAGGGAGGCCCATTGAGTTTGATATGAATTGATCTCTTTCCCACTTAGAAGAAGTCAGTGCTCTAAAGAAAGCCATTAGGGACAGCGAAAGCTTTGGATCCCGTGACATACATACTCACTAAGATTTACAAGTGGGAAGGAGAGGGGTCGACTTGGAAGTTTGTGGAGGGTTGCTGCCAATTTATGGAGGGCCAAGGAAATGCCAAAGACTTTCAAAGACACCACCATCATCATTCTCTAACAGGAGAAAGGAGAGGAAGTTGAATGTGGCACTGATGTGCATAACAGTATTTTGTGTCACTGGCAAGACCCCAGCCACAAGCTTTTTGGAATAGTTCCTGTATGACAACGGGGACTGTGCAGTACTTGGAATGGTAATGTGGCAGTAGGTGGCAAAATTCTATAAAACAGTGATTTTAGAGTGGCAGGTACAGAAGAGGTGCAGCAAAGCACATCAAGGCCACCTCACCGAATGGATCATTGATAAATGCCTACCGTGTCTCCGCATTCTGGAGGCAGACTGGGCGAGGCTGAATAGATTATACACATCATCGAGATTTCCTGAGAGGGTCATCCAGGAGCTGATGCCTTCCTTTGGATCGCTCACACACTTAAAGAGACATCGCAATAGTGTGTGAAATTACACAGTCTGGCTTTGGAAGGCCAGGAACATCAATCTTATTGAACATCATACAGTCATGCTTATTGAACACTTACTGTGTGTGGAGCACTATAGTAAGCACTTGGGAGAATACAGTGCAACAATAAACAGACACATTCCTTGCCCACAAAAATCTTACATCAGGAAGCGCCTCTGGGAAGGCCCCTTTTCAGAAGAGCGGTCAAAGAACCTGCATTTGAGGGTGGTGGGGAGACATCACAGCAGCAAAAGGCCCTGCACATAGCCACCATATCATTAAGTAAAGGCCAACTTTCAAGTGGACTCCATGTGTGCACTACTATTGGTAACCCATGAGTCCATTCAGACACACATATGAACAGCAGTACCCTCAACATCATGTCATTCCTCCTTAGAATAAAAACCCATGTATGTGTGCACTCTAAATAGCACTCTGTGAACATTAAAAGCCAAAAAAAGGTGATTTTCCAGGTGGACGAGGGTTGATATTGCTCACATCTCTACCTGGTTTCTTTTCCTCGAGGTGGACCAACGAGTGTTCAAGGATCTCATGAGTGAAAAGCTGCCTCGGTTGCATGCCCACTTTGAGCAGTACAAAGTCGACTACACGCTCATTACCTTCAACTGGTTTCTGGTGGTGTTCGTGGACAGCGTTGTCAGTGATATCCTCTTCAAAATATGGGACTCTTTTCTTTATGAGGGACCAAAGGTATGTTTCCCAACTTTATTTTAAGGAAATACACAAGGTACATTGATACGGTGTTGAGCCCTTTAAGTCGAGCTGCCCTGGCATATGAAAATGCAGCAGAATAAAATCAAGGAGCAGAGAAATAGCACAAAGTGTCATCTAGGTGTATTTTTGAAACAATGATTGCTACCCAGGATGGATGTGTGTGACCTCAGTCTTGTCAATTGGCCAACTGATAATAATAATAATTGTGGTATTTATTAACAATCAGTTAATTGTATTTATTGAGCATTTACTACCTGCAGAGCACTGTATTAAGTGCTGAAAGAGTACATCACAACAGAGTTAGCAGATATGTTCCCTACCCATAACAAACTAGGAGACAGACAGATATAAATAAATATAAATAAATTATATAAAATTTAAAGCAGCATGGCTTAATGACTTGGGAGTCAGTAGGTCATGGGTTCTAATTGTGGCTCTGCCCCATGTCTGCTATGTGACCTTGGGCAAGTCACTTCATTTCTCTGGGCCTGTTACCTTATCTGTAAGATGTGGATTAAGACTGTGAGCCCTATGTAGGACAGGGACTTTGTCCCACATGACTACCTTGCATCTACCCCAGCGCTTAGAACAGTGCTTGGCACATAGTAAGCGCTTAACAAGTACCATTATTGAGAAGCAGTGTGGCTTAGTGGCAAGAGCACAGGCTCGGGAGTCAGAGGTCATAGGTTCTAATCCCGGCTGTGCCATTTATCAGCTGTGTGACTTCAGGCAAATCACTTAAAACTTCTTTGTGCCTCTATTACCTCATGTGTAAAATGGGGATTGAGCCTGTGAGCCCCACGTGGGACAACCTGATTACCTTGTATCTATCCCAGCGCTTAGAGCAGTGCCTGGCAGACAGTAAGCACTTAAGTACAATCATTATTGTTATATGTACACAAGAACTGTGGGGTTGAGGGTTGAGAGCTTTAATATGGGCCAAGCACTGTATTAAACCCTGGGTAGATACAGGATCATCAGATCGAACCCAGCCCGTCCCACACATCATGCAGAGTCTGAAGGGGAGGGAGAACATATATTTAATCCTTGTTTTACAGATGAAGGAATGGAGGCCCAGAGAAGAGTAGCAAATTGCCCAGGGTCACGCATTAAACAGATGGCAGAAGCGGAATTAAAACCTAGTTCTCCTGACTCCCTGCCCTACCCCTTCCACTCGGCCACTGTAATGTTCCCAAAGAAGACTGAGATTTTCTCTGGGCCATGTCAAGGGGAAGGACACTGAGAGGGAAGTGACGGTGCACCTTTAGACACTCAAGGCTGCCGTTTTTAGATTGAGGCAAACTTCAGAATGAATGGCACCTTACGCACCTGAGTTTTGGCCAGCCACAGTTTTCCCCAGTACCAAAAGTCAGTCCCATTTTCCCTGGATTTGGCAGGTCCCAGTGTCAAATCCCTCAACACTAGGGTTCATTCATTCATTCAGTCGTATTTATTGAGCGCTTACTGTGTGCAGAGCACTGTACTAAGTGCTTGGGAAGTACAAGTTGGCAACATATAGAGACGGTCCCTACCCAACAGTGGGCTCACAGTCTAGAAGGGGGAGACAGAGAACAAAACAAAACATATTAACAAAATAAAATAAAAAGAATAAATATGTACAAATAAAGTAAATAAGTAGAGTAATAAATAACATACAAACATATATACATATATACAGGTGCTGTGGGGAGGGGAAGGAGGTAAGGTGGGGGGGATGGAGAGGGGGAGGAGGGGTAGAAGAAGGAGGGGGCTCAATCTGGGAAGGCCTCCTGGAGGAGGTGAGCTCTCAGTAGGGCCCTAAAGGGAGGAAGAGAGCTAGCTTGGCGGATGTGAGGAGGGAGGGCATTCCGGGCCAGGGGGATGATGGCGGGACAGGTGAGAACGAGGCATGGTGAGGAGATTAGCAGCAGAGGAGTGGAGGGTGCGGGCTGGGCTGTAGAAGGAGAGAAGGGAGGTGAGGTAGGAGGGGACGAGGTGATGGACAGCCTTGAAGCCGAGGGTGAGGAGTTTCTGCCTGATGCGTAGGTTGATCGGTAGCCACCAATCAAAAGTCTCCAGATTTTTGAGGAGGGGAGTAACATTCCCAGAGTGTTTCTGGACAAAGACAATCCAGGCAGTGGCGTAAAGTATGGATTGAAGAGGGGAGAGACAGGAGGATGGTAGATCGGAGAGGAGGCTGATACAGTAGTCCAGACGGGATAGGATGAGAGCTTGAACGAGCAGGGTAGCAGTTTGGATGGAGAGGAAAGGGCAGATCTTGGCAGTGTTGCAGAGGTGAGACCAGCAGGTTTTGGTGACAGCTTGGATGGGAAAGTGATCACAGAAATATAATGGTGCGTGTTTAATGTTCACTGACATTTTATTTTCAACTTCACAGGTCATTTTCCGTTTTGCTCTAGCACTTTTTAAGTACAAGGAAGAGGAAATCTTGAAGCTCCAAGATTCAATGTCCATTTTCAAGTATCTCCGCTACTTCACACGCACTATTCTCGATGCTCGGTAAGTGCTATTTGATTACTTTGGAGATTCTGTCGAAATCCTGGCTAATGAGTTCTAATCAGGAATGCAAACTCCATGTAGCATCGGGGTTATTGGCCCCATGGGTTTGGAAACAAGGGAGTAAAGGTGCATCCACACGTTTCAGTGCCAGCAACTGTAGAAAGGAAGTAGAAAATGTTCCCCCTTCCTTTTCCTTCTGCCTCCAAGACCGCTCTACCTAGATGTCCCACCAGCTCCTCAAGCTCAGAATACCCAAAATTGAACTCCTCATCTTCCTACCAAAATCCTTTCTTCCAGTGAACTTTCCCATCACAGTCAACACAACCATCATTCTCCCTGTTTCTCAGGCCGTCAAGCGCATCACTGTTCCTGACTTCTCTCCCATTCAATTCCCATATTCAGTCCATCACCAGATCGTTTCATGTCTTTTCAACATCTCCAGAATTCAGCCCTTCCCTCTCACCCTCCAGTGTATCTACTCTCTTCTCCCACTGCATCCCAAATCTTGCTCTTTCTCCTCTCAAACTAACCTTACTGCACCTTGTTTTAGCTTCTCCCAACACTGACCTCTTTTTCGGGTCCTCACCATTTCTGGAACTTCACCCTGCTTCATATAGTAATAATAATGGTATTTGTTAAGTGCATACTCCCTGCCAAACACTGTCCCCCAGTCCACAGTTCTCCCCATCTTCAGCTGTGTCTGATCTGATTTATTTTGTATCTACTCCAGTGCCTAGTGCTGTGCTTGGTACAGTGATTGGTACATAGAAAATACTTAATATTATTACTATTATTCGAAGCCCTTCTGAAATCACATCTCCTTTAATCAGTCAATCAGTGGTATTTTTGACCACTCACTTTGTGCAGAGCACTATATTAAGTGCTTGGGAGAGTACAACAGAAAAGAGTTGGTAGTCACAATCCCTCCCCACAAGGAGCTTATGGTCTAGAGAGGGTGACAGACATTAAAATAAATTCCCGATAGATGAAATGGAGAGAATAAGGATTCGTACATAAATGCTACCGCACTGGGGGTGGGATGAATATGAAGTGCCTCAAAGCCACCTCATTGAGACTTTTCCCAATTAATTTACGTGGAACGTCGACCACGTGCAGTCTTGTATCCACCTGGCACATAGGGAGCCCTTAACAGATACCTTAAAAAATTCTAATCTCCCCAGTTTGGAGCTCCTACCTACCATTTGAGCACTTCCATTCCAACTGTTTAAGCACTAACTCATAATCATATCCCCTTTTCCTTTTTGCCCCTAACAGTAATTTCTTTTAGTCTAGACTTTCTTCTAGACTGTGAGCCCACTACTGGGTAGGGACCGTCTCTATATGTTGCCAACTTGTAGTTCCCAAGCGCTTAGTACAGTGCTCTGCACACAGTAAGCGCTCAATAAATACGATTGATTGATAGTGTCTGTCTTGTCCACTTGAGTATAAGATCTGTGAGGGCAAGGATTGTGTCTACTAATTCTGTGTTGTCCTCTTTCAAGCACCTAGCATAATGTTCTGCACACAAGTGCATCAAAAGTACTATTGTTGAATTGCTTGATGCCGCTACTTCCATAAAGCTCTAGGGCCTAATCAGGAGGATCCTCCCTCCTCTGACCCCAGAGTCCCTTGAGGCTGAGGTGGAGGCCACTGCAGGGTCCCAGAGATCCTGGAATCAGTGATGGTATCTCCTACCTGGAGAAGTGAGACAGAGAGATTGACGGCCTGGGGGACGAGGGCAGAGGGGAGGGGCTTGTGCTGTCATAGCAGTTCATTCATTGTCGTGTTTATTGAGCGCTTGCCGTGTGCAGAGCACTGTACTAAGCAGTTGCCCAGCCACAGCCCCAACCTTGTCCTCAGGACTCCAGACCAGAGGGTATTGTGGTATTTGTTAAATGCTATCCATGTGCCAGGCACTGTACTAAGTACTGGCGTAGAGTCACGTTAATCCGGTTGAACATAGTCCCTGCCCCACTTGGGGTTCACAGGCTTAATCCCCACTTTGCAGATGAGGAAACTGAGGCATAGAGAAGTGAAGTGACTTGCCCCAGGTCACACAGCAGACAAATAGTGGAGCTTACAATTAGAACCCAGGACCTTCTGAAACCCAGGCTCTATCTAGTCCACGCCTCTCTGGCCTGCCTTTGGAGTTCAGTGAGAGCCAAGAAACTGACATAGCTGTGGCAACTCAATTGCAGAGAAGTGGAGAACTCTTAGGTTCCCCTCCCCTCCCTTCTTCCCTTTCCCCCTTTCTCTCCAATATTCATCACCCCCGTAACCTCTCTCTCTCCCGATCCGGCCCAAGTTCACCAGCATGCTCACAATCACAGTGTCTGATCCAGATAGGCCGAGTTACCCAGCTTCTGGAGGACCTTGAAATAAGGGATGGATTTACAATTCTGATCCATTTTGTTCTTCTACTGTAGTGACTTGTTGCTTACCAAGTCAAAATATCCAGTTTCAGTTTTGCACCTAATCCTGAATCCCTGTAAGAGTATTTGTCCCGTGAAGCATAAAACCATTAGAAGCAGAACAAACCAGAAGGGACAGTCTGTTAAACCCCTGCATCCTGGAAGGACCATAGTTCAAGTTTACTACTTTGAGAGTTAAAGTAGCTCAGTTTCTCCTGAAAATGAGCTTTCCTAGGATCGCCGTACATATTTGGTTTTCTTCCAAGCCAGAGGCCTTCCAGTAGAAGGCCCAAGACAGTCACAAAATGCTTACGTAACCCCCTTAGGATGTACTGCAATGTTCTGACTACCAGATGTTTGCTGAATTACATGTTTAATGATGATAGAAATATAGGTCGGTCTGGGATCAGGGTGTTTTGGGGGGTTTTGGGGGGAAAAAAAATAACATTTTGAAACCAAACTTTGAAAGCATTTAATTTTCTCCTTGCATAAGAACCTGGCTGTTTAGCGCCACCTTGTGAGTTGCCAAATGGACATCAATTTATAAAGACCAGACCAAAAGAAACCCTTCAGACTTACAAAAAAATCGTTTTCCACCCTTTTTATATTAGACTTTAATTGAAACAAAGATTAAAGAACACCGTCTATAGCAAGGGGCTGCCTCACACAAATAACCACCACGGCATCAGCTTCAGAGTCGCCTGTGGTGGGTATAACATTTCAGTTAGCATCCCCAGCTTCCTGAGGTTGGCACCCTTCCCAGAAGACCGGGGGCCAGTTTTTCCCTGTAAAACTCTCCCTGCCCCAGCCAGGGCCACCACATGCCCACTTTCTCAACCTGTGCTAGCTGTGCATGGGAAGCAGCATGGCCTAGTGGGTAGGGCACAGGCCTGGGAGTGAGAAGGACCTGGGTTCTAATCCTGGCTCCACCTCTTGTGTGCTGTGTGACCTTGGGCAGGTCACTTGGCTTCCTTGTGCCTCAGGGTCCTTCATCTGTAAAATGGGGATTAAGACTGTGAGCGTCATGTGGGACAGGGATTGTGTCCAACCTGATTTGCTTGTATCCATCCTAGTACTTAGTACATTGCCTGGCACATAGTAAACACTTAACAAATATCACGATTATTATTATGATTGTTATTATTGTGGCCCAGGAACCTGGAGACCTCAGTCAACTCATCACCTCCAGTCAATCAGTTGTATTTATCGAACAGTATCTGTGTGCAGAGTACTACTTAGTGCTTGGGACAACATAGTATAACAGACAAATTCCCTGCTCATGACAAGCTAGCAGTTGTTTGTCATGGAACCCAGGGGATTGGCTGTCTAGACACTAGAGTTTTCTGCTCAGCACACAACCCTACCATGTCCTTTGACCTCGCGTGAGATACTTAGTCTCTCTGGGCATGTTTCTTTATTTGTCACTTGGAAGAGCCTTAGTTGGTAATCTGCTCTAAGATTCCAGATGAAGGACATTATTATTTCTTTTTTTTTTTTTTTTGCCATTTCCTGACTGGAAAATTCTTTGTTGTAGTATTAGGTGCATATTCAAAGGAGTACATTTTCAGCAGAGTTTAGGATGAAGAGATATTCAAAGGATCGCCCTCTTAATTTATTCTCTCCTGATAAAAGTTTACCAACCTTCAGAACAAAAAAGACAGCTGAGGTTTTATATTTTGACAAACGGTATTTGGTTTTCCGTTTAAATGCAGGTCCCTGGGATTTTGAAAGTACAGTAAAAGTCAATACTCCTGAATCAGGCCGTCAGTGTTGACACAGAATAAGTGATGCTTTGTAGTGCTACTAGTTCATTCATTCAGTTGTATTTATTGAGCATTTACTGTGTGCAGAACACTGTACTAAGTGCTTGGGAGAGTAAAATGCAACAATAAACAGACACATTCCCTGCCCACAATAAGCTTAGTTCATGGAACTGTAGTGAAAAAACCCCTGCCCGTTACTGTTTTAATAATGTGTTGGGACCCATTTTGGGGTATTCTGTATGTTTTATTGATAAACAACTCTTGAGAGATGTATATAAGATTGCATTATCTGTGGTTTTACAATTTCAGAATGTATGGATGGTGGGTGAGGTCCACCGCCTACAGGGCCACCTCAAAATAGGAGTTGAGGGCCTGGGATGAGAGCCTTTGTGGGGATTGGTCAAAGAGCATTAATCTTATCTTAAAACTCCTTCCCCAACCACCCCACCCACCCCCCGGAGAATGAGACCCAAGTCAGATCCCCTTGCACTCTCCTCCCTCTGCTCTCCATAGTTCAGTTTTCTGCTTTTGGGTGCAGAGACCAGAAGTAACCAGAGTTTTGGAAAGGCCAGGGAAGCAAAGGCAGTGTCAGTCTGGGCAGGTGGGGGATGTAGGGAGGGAGGGGAGAGCTTAAAGAGCACAGTGTGTACTCTTTAAAATTTTCCCGACAAACTTGACACGGTTATATTGGAGTAATGGTATTTATGAAGCGTTTACCGTGTGCAGGGCACTGTACTAAGTGCTGGGATAAATACGCAGTTGGGAATTTGACATGGTCCCTGTCCCTCAGGGGGAGGGTGCTGACAGTCTGTGATGCACATACACAAATATTCATTCATGTAGGCTTTCTGTAAAAGACCAATATCAGAGGCTTTAGATCTTCAGCTCCTTGTTGTAGTCCACTTTCTGACGTGGGTCCATCAGAAAGAGCGCTGCTTTGGGGAGTCAGGCAACCCATTACAGGAGTGCTAGCAGTGCTAAAGGTTTCTGGGCAAAGAATCACCTATGGCCATCGGTGAAGTGGACAGACCAAACCACTAACATTCTCGCCGGCTCTCAATCGTAAAATCTCTGAATTGAGGCTGATTTGCCACACTCAACAGGGACTCCATTCAGATCCTTGAGGGCAGAGATCAAGTCTTTTACTTCTGTTGTGCATTTCCGTGCCTTTGTACTATTTGCTCTGCACAGAGTGGGTGCTGAGTAGCTACTGATACAGGTAAAATTGACAGTATTTAATAGCTGTAATAAAAGAATTGGTAAAAACTGATTTGAAGGTTTAGTTAATCATTGGCAAAGTGGCAAAACTTAAAATAGCCCGTTGAATGGTGAGTGATGTGAAATAATCACAGGGAAGCAGCATGGGAAGAGCATGTGCCTGGGAGTCAGAGGACCTAAGTTCTAACCCTGGTTCTGCCAACTTCCTGATGTGTGAATTTGGACAAGTCACTTCACTTTTCTCTGTGCTTCAATTTCCTCAACTGTAAAATGGGGATTTAATACCTTTTCTCTTTCTTGCTTAGACTGTGAGCCCCATGTGGGACAGGGACTGTGTCCAACCTGATTAACTTGTATCTTTCCCAGCTCTTAGAGCAGTTTTTGTCACATATAAGAAGCACTTATCCAGTGCCAAATAAAAAAAAACAAAAAACTCCGCCCCTACCCCCAAGATTCCACATGAGACCTTGTGTGTGTGTATCTGTATCTATTTGTCCATATTGTCTGCTTTCCATAGTCTCAAGAACTGTTCCCTTGTGGTGGTTTTCTGGGGTTCCATAATGCCCGAGTTACGTTTGACTTGACTGCCTTGAATGCCTGTAAAATCAGTATCACTTCCAGTGGCTAATGTGTATCCAGGTTCCACACGCATGCTCCGACTTCTCAGATGTAGAAGACTGGACAGTGCTGAATTAAACTTTAATTTGTCTGCTTGGATCTCTGATGGAGGTCAGCCCCTGATTCACATTTGTTCTTCCAGGAAGTTGATCAACATTTCCTTTGGAGACCTGAATCCTTTCCCACTGCGTCAGATAAGGAACCGGAGAACCTACCACCTGGAAAAAGTGCGTCTTGAGCTCACGGAACTCGAAGCCATTCGGGAGGACTTTCTGCGAGAACGAGAGACCAACCCCGACAAGAGAGACCTCATCAGTGATGACGAAGAGGACAATTGAGAGAATTCACAGACTCTTTCTTTTTGTTTTCTTGGCACACTTATTTGTCCTGTTGTCACGACCAAAGCTTATCAAGGAGATTAAAGTCAAATATATTTCTATTTCTTTAAAAGCAGAATGTAATTGTGTGTGTGGCATTTGGAAATGTGCTGGACAGATTTCCAAAATAATTCAGCACTTTTAAATTTTCCTTTTCTCATTAGAGGTTACTCGATTCTGTTTACAGCTGAGCTCAGCCAATCTATTGTGGTTACCCTGTGGCTATGTGCATGAGCAGCGAAGTTTTAAAGCTGTTTTGATTGGTGAATCGGTCAGCGGTCTAGAGGGATTCTTTAAGACCCCAAGAGCATTTGTGCTTTAAGCAAAGTTAGAAACATCTCATCCTTGAAGAAAGGAAGTCACTGACTTTGCTTGTCATACCATATGCATTTTCAAAGTAACAACTTAAAAGTCATCTGGCACGGTGATGTAATTTCAGCATTTACATTAAGAAAAAAAAATCCAAGCACTGCTTCTCTGTGGTCAAGTGATCGTCTGGACCCAGCAGATGGTAAACTTGAAAATATTGGTCTCTAGAAAAACAAGCACTATATTATTCTATTTTTTCCCAAGCCCCATAATTAAAATTCAAACCCCTGCTCTTTGAACATTTTAAACACAAGTTGTTTATCTCATGTAGCCTCTTTCATGTACTGGAAAATTCCCCTGAAATTTCATTTATTAAAGTAATGTTTTGAGTGTTCTTTCACTAGAACACCCCCAAACATTAGACTTGCAAGTAACTTGCTGGGAAATCTGGAGGCTCCCTGGGGGAATCCCCATTATATGGAGCCCAAATTTCAGTTATTCTTTCAACATCAGGGAACACTTACAAGTCAAACAAATTCTTCATAAATAACTGGGTCGGGGATAGGCCCATGGATTATTGGCTTTCTGAGGTTGACAGTCTTAGGGTAAAATGAGGAATGAGATGGGGATTGGTACAGTAAGGATTGACTTTTCATTGATCAGATATGAAAAATTGGATTGAAACACTGTTCAAGAGCATTCTTCAAGTGATGTAGGGGCCAGGGGAGGGAGGTAGAGTTTGTAGTTGTGCTTTTGGCAGGTAAAGGACCTTGTACTGTCTGAGAACCGTTTGGTTAATGCAAGCTGTTCTTTTCAGGAGGTAGAACAGATTGAACCATTTGCCTTGCTGGGCAAATGGTGTGAAAGCACATTTCCTCATTGGCCACTGCTTTTAGCATGGCACTTTCCAGTTTCTACTTCCAGGCCATTTCATTCCTCAGGGACTATAGATTGGACATTCGCTATTTCCACCTCAGTCGCTATTTCACTTGTCAGAGAGGTTGCCACCACTAGGTTATACTAATGGGGTGAACAACTCTGCATTGGTTCCTGGTTAATTTTAGCATTTCCTCATGAAAATGTGGAAAATGTAGGTAAACCAAAAGGGAAGTCATAGATTGCTTGAGGGTCACATGTCGCTGACGTTAGGACAGTAGATGGGGGTCAACAGTTGTCAACTATGTGCTTTGTGAATTCAGGTTTCAGGGACAACATGCTAAGGGTCATAGAGGACATGGCTATGAAATTTCAATCCTGGTTGTTCAATCAAGATCAGAATGTGTCGGGAACCCCTATCTTTGAAGATTTCTTTTGTTTTGTAATAGAAAATGCACTTAAGTTGTTTTTGTGGTGTTATAGCTGTATGCTGCATTGTTTCTGCGAATTATTGTGATGCCAAATCAGACCACAGTCCGACTCTAATGGGTGTCCTGAGAGTATTCCTATCCAGTAGTCTAACTGGAGACAAATGTAATATTAAGTTGCAAGTCCTTAGATTATCCAGAAAAAAACCCAAAAGATAATGTGTATTTGCAGTGTCTACTAGACATTTAGAGACACTTGAAAAATGCAATTAGCAGAAGTATTATTGTTAACAAGCTTTTTTTAAAGTCTCCACCTTTAGCCATACTACAGTTAAATCAGTATTCAAAACAAATCGGATCAGATGTATTTTCCGCCACTTCTGATCTTAGGTTTCATTAATTCAGTTTATCACTAAGTTGAAGGAGCTGGTCTCTGTATCTTTAACCAGATCTATGATGCATTAGCCGTATTTTGTATCCAAGTGTTAAATTTATTCTGAATCAATTTTATAGTTTTCTTCTTAGGAGTAGCTAGATTTGAGATCGAACTTTTTGAAAATCTATAGTCGTCATGCTTTTACATGCCGAGTTTTTTTGTTTTTTTTTTTGTTTAGCCTTGCTATAATGAGCCTTCATCACAGCTGCAGTCCAAGACATCATAAACGCTTGAGAACCTACAGATAAATCAATCATCGTTTAACTCGAGAACGGCTTTTATGGAAGCCCCTCATATCTGGCAAATCAGTTACAATTTCAGTGAGCTTGGACCACCATGAGTCTCCTCATGTTGTCTGAGTTACATTGCAGGTGCTAGGCCAACTATGATTTTGAAGTTTCTGTGTTTCTATTGAGGGTTTCTTCATAAATACTGTATCGAAATGATAATGTTGGGTTAAACTCGTTACCTGTGTGTGTTTCAGGTCATCTTGATAGACCTGTGTGCTGGGGAGAAATTTTCCTAGCAACCATCTAAATAGAGGCGGGACAGAGTAGGAGGCACAGGAAATGAATTTGGGGTGTCCAAGCCTACCCCAATGGGCAGAAGTTTGTTTACTGAATCCCGCCAGGAAGGATCAGAGCAGAGCAGCTTGAGGGAGAAAGGCCACTAAGTGGCCCCTCTCTTCTTGGAGATAATAACCTCTCCGGTAAAAGTTTGCCCTGCAAGAAACTGGGAAAAAGCTCTCTTGAGAATAAGGAATCGGGTTAAGGAGCAGGAAGGACCTCCCCCTTTTTTAAGGTGGTAATTAAGCAGGATCACCACTAAATGATGGCAAGCACAAATGGAATGGGATCTGCAAGTGCTGGATTCTCTGGAGACCAAAAATGATTGCCCAGTGATGAACTTCCTAAGCAGTGAGGGAGAATTAACATTCACCACCACCGCTGCAATCAACAGGAGTTATCCGAGTACTTATATTGTCTTGGAAATTCTCCGTAATCCCTGGGCAGAAACGGCAAACCCTTAAATGTATGGGGTTTTTTTTTTAATGTATTATGCACCTGTTTCAAGTTTTTGTGTCACTACAGTTTGTGTTTGTATAGATTTTGATACAGATTTTTTAGGTAATGTATGTTTATATTCACAGTACTATTTCTTATGCATGGCCCCCATTGTGTATAATATTTATGTAAACCGAACCACTAAATTACTCTTCTCCCATTTTCTTGGTCACCATTCACTTTATGTATGCATGGATCCAATTACACCAGGTAACTCTCTGGGTTACTTGCAGCAAAGCTGACAGCTGTTAGTCTAGAGAGGAAGTTTTTAGCCAGGACAACTGGCTCCAGATATTAATATTAGCGCCTACTATACTGGAAGAACCAGTACTGTAAGCAAGCATAACATGTTAGTTTTCTTTTTATTAATGGTTTATGGTGTTGTATAATGTTCCATTTTAAT
This sequence comes from Tachyglossus aculeatus, assembly GCF_015852505.1. Classification (NCBI taxonomy): domain Eukaryota; kingdom Metazoa; phylum Chordata; class Mammalia; order Monotremata; family Tachyglossidae; genus Tachyglossus; species Tachyglossus aculeatus. The sequence goes on along the minus strand of NC_052091.1, from coordinate 11,930,064 downwards.
ACTTTTCTGTTCTTCGCATGTATCAAAACTTCTGTTTGTGGTTAAGGAGCAGAAAGGACAAAGGGCAGTGGCAAACAATGTGACTGAGAAATAACTTGATGGTGGTTTTGAAAAAGCAAAAAAAAAGAACCATAAACCATTTTCTGTTTATAGTCGGGCTTCGGCATTCCTTGGGCCATGTAGAAATGAATGTGAGTCCCTTCCAAGCCGCGTAAGTGAACACAGATGTTTTGAGTGAGTGAGGCTTTCCAAAAGGAGTGCCACAGATCGTGTTTTAAAGTCAAATCAAATTGGTTCATCTGCTAAGTGGAGTACTTTACAAGACTCTTTGGAATTGTAATATTGAAGAAAAAATAAAATATTAAATTGCTTAATGTTTGGATTCCTTCCTGCCCCTTGCATGCAATTAAAATCACAGCTGTGGGAATGTGAATTTGCCAGATACTTTACCCTTGCCACGTAAGCCAGACACCCCATATTCTCCTGGGCCTGAACTCTGAGATAAACTTCTGTATTTCTCACTCCATAAAGTACTTGACCCAAACATTATGCATCTAAATTTTGAAAGAAAAAGTCCAGGAACAATTTACTGAACTTGTCCAGAAGAAAATAGATCTTGGTGGTTAATATTTCCTAAACTTTTCACTTTAGGTAAGCTTGGTAATGTGGAATGGGCTGCCCCTGGGAACAGCGAGCAGGTGAAGAGGGCAGAAGAGAGAGGGAGAAGGAAGGTAAGCTCATTGTGAGCAGGGAGTGTGTCTGTTTATTGTTATATTGTACTCTCCCAAGCACTTAGTACTGTGCTCTGCCCACAGTTAAGTACTCGGTAAGTACAATTGAATGAATGAATGGGTCAGGGAATAATTGGGAGGAAGGAGGAGAGGGATGCCGGGGAAGGGACTAGCCCGTGAGGTCCTTATGGGGAGGGTACTTGTCTACCATCACTGTTGTACTCTGCCAAGTGCTTAATACAGTGCTCTTCACACAGTAAGCACTTAATAAATACCACTGATTGAGTCAAGGGGCCTGATGAAGTGGGGTGGTCAAGTAAACACCAAGGACACAGAGACTAAAGAAAGCCAAATGGAGGAATACATTCCCAAAGCAGTGGAGTGCCACCCACTTCACCTAGCCCTGGGGTCAGGGTGGAGTAAGAAGTGTATGGGAGAGACTTGGTTTTTTTTGGCGTGGAAAGTGAAATAAAACAGTCAATCACCTTGCCCCCCTCCTAGTTTACCTTAATGCTCTCCCACTACAACCCAGCTCACACACTCTGCTCCTCTAATACTAACCTCCTCACTGTACCCTGATCTCATCTGTCTTGCCACTGACCTCTCGCCCACATCCTGCCTCTGTCTTGGAATGCCCTCCCTCTTCACATCTTACAGATGATCATTCTCCCCACCTTCAAAGACTTACTGAAGGTACATCTCTTCCAAGAGGCCTTCTCTGACTAAAGCTTCACTTCCTCTTCTCACACTCCCTTCTGCATCATTTGCTCCCTTTTTTCACCCCTCCCTCAGCCCTACAGCATTTAAGTAGAATCTGTAATTTATATAAATGTCTGTCTCACCCTCTAGATTGTGAGCTTTGTGGGTAGACATGTCTCTGTTATATTAATAATAATAATAATAATTGTGGTATTTGTTAACCGCTCACTATGTGCCAGGCACCATACTAAGCACTGGGGTCAATATAAGAAAATCGACTTGGACATAGTCCCTGTCCCATGTGAGACCCTCCATCTCCCAAGCGCTTAGTACAGTGCTCTGCACACAGTAATTGCTCAATAAATACAGTTGACTGCTCGGGACAGTGGAAGAGGGGGGAAAATCTATTTAATTTCTCCTCAAAGACTTTCAACTTACGTATTTCCTGTTCATTTCCTAAGGAACACCACTACTGTCTCGGAAGAGTCTGGGCTCCTGCCCCACCAAGCTGCAAGCTTGATATAACCAAGGATGAAGAGAGAAGGTGGACGGCTCCCTGCCAGCATTCACACTGAGGCAGAGTATTTACTACTAACCCAAAGGTATTTTGGGGACAGCCTGGAGTTTTATGTTTTTAAAATAAACCTTATAGGCTGATAAATATGGCATTTCCCAGGACCATTAGAGGTATCAAGCAGTCATTTTATTCAATCTCTCACTTTGTGCTCATCCATCAGTCAGTACCATTTTTGAGCCCTTACTTGGTACTAAGCCCTCAGGAGAGTTCAGCAGAATTTGTAAACCCAGTTCTACCCTTGAAGAGCTTACAGTTTAGCAAGAGATACAGGCACTAAAATAAATTACAAGTAGAAGAAAGCAGTAGTGTGTCAGTCTATGCACATATGTACAGTGGGGCTGGGAGGGGGGTGGCATCCAGGACTCAGATGATGCAGAAGTGTCAAAGTCACGGTTTGAAGGGGGAAAAGGGTGGGGAAATGGAAAGGCTACATGGAGGATTTGGGATTTCAAAAGGGCTTTGAAGATGGGAAGAGTGGTGGTCTGCCAGATAGAGGGATTTCCTGGCAGAAGGGAGCAAGTGAGCAAGAAGTTGGTGCACGGTGAGTAGGTTGGCCTGAGAGGAGCAGAGTGTGTGAACTGAGGTGAATGGGAGAGGAATGAGAATCAGTAAGGAGAAGAAGCTGATTGAAGGTCTTGAAGCTAAGAGCCAAAAAGTTATGTTGTTTTTTTTTATTCTACCTTGGTTTGTAACAATTTTTTGCCCTTCAAAACCTTTCAAATGTTAGTTTAAGCTCAGTTTTCCAGTTACTGAATGTAAAGTCTGTGGAAAAATTAAGGATTACAAGGAGAAAATGATCCTGATGTATTTTCTGGCTGCCTTAATGTGATTTAACAAGGATTAATGAGCCCATACTGACCCCATTACAGACACCTGACTTGAAGAATCTTTGAATGGCCTAAATTTGAGACCAGAATGAGGCCTAGTGATACCTATGGGCCCATACTAATCTTAGTATGGCTCTACTAGCACTGCATTGATGTCATTTCACCTCAAGGATGCTTAAGAAGCAGCAGGAGAAGCAGCCTGGCTCAGTGGAAAGAGCCCGGGCTTGGGAGTCAGAGGTCATGGGTTCTAATTCCGGCTCTGCCACTTAGCTGTGTGACTTTGGGCAAGTCACTTCATTTCTCTGTGCCTCAGTTACCTCATCTGTAAAATGGGGGTGAAGACTGGGTTCTTGATTAGAAGAAGGGTTAATATAGTCGTGGGAGTCAGGAGTTATTGTGGAGTGTAGCAAGCATTAGCAAAATTTATCCAACCTGAATGGATCTTAAGATGAGATTTAATGTAGCATGAAGCTTAAAGTGAAGTCAGTGAAGCCTAAAGAATAAGGCCAGGTATCTGGGCTGGGAAGGACCATGAACCCCAGAAGGGATAAAGGGGATTGAGGAAAACTGACAAAGACCACTGGACATTATTGAGGCCTAATGCATTATACCTCTAAATAACAATGCCTTGCTGAAACTTAACTGGGCTTAATGGGGTGTAGCAGGTATTAATGAGACTTAACGGTTAATAGACTTAAAGCTTAATGAGCATTAAAATCACAGGTACACTTAATGAGGCTTATCAAGTGATAATCAATTTAATGAGTTGGTGTTTTAATGAAGTTGTGCATATTAAAGAGGTTTAATCTCTAATGAGGCTTGAGGGTAGTTAGTGAAATGCATCAGAATTTAACATTTTACTAGGGCTGTAAGAGGATGAATAGGACAAGGAAAGCTAACCAGCCTGAATATGGTTAACCAGCACTAATAGGGCTTAAGCTGGTTCTTAATGTACTGTAAATGTGGGTTAGGAGGATTAATGATGCCTAATAAAATTCATGAGGCTGGGTCCAGTCGATAAGACTGGGAGGTTAAACTGTGTAAAGTCGTGTCATGCCATTGAGGCATCTCCGACCCATAGCGACTCCATGGACACATCTCTCCCAGAACGCCCCACCTCCAACTGCAGTTGCTCTGGTGGTGGATCCATAGAGGTTTCTTGGTAAAAATAAGGAAGTGGCTCACTATTGCCTCTTTCCGCACAGTAAACTTGAGTCTCTGCCCTCTTCTTTCTCCTATGATGCTGCTGCCCAGCACTAGCAAGTTTTGACTTGAGGCAGATGGCTTTCCACTCACTAGCCACTGGCCAAGCTAGAAATGGAATGGGTCTGCCTCTGCTTGACTCTCCCTCCTGTAGCCGAGACTGGAAATAATAGAGTACTGGAAATAATAATGATGGCATTTGTTAAGTGCTTACTATGTGCAAAGCACTGTTCTAAGCGCTGGGGAGGTTATAAGGTGATCAGGATGTCCCACGTGGGGCTCACAGTCTTAATCCCGATTTTACAGATGAGGGAACTGAGGCACAGAGAAGTTAAGTGACTTGCCCAAAGTCACACAGCTGACAAGTGGCGAAACTGGGATTTGAACCCATGACCTCTGACTCCAAAGCCCGTGCTCTTTCCACTGAGCCACGCTACTTCTCAAGAAGCTTAGTCTCAAGGGTAGATGAAGGTCCTTTTGTATTTTTTGACCTTCCTTTCTTCCTTTAAATTTGTTAACACGCATTACACTGTTTAACCTCCCAGTCTTATCAACTGGGCCCAGCCTCAAGAGTTTTATTAGGCATAATTAATCCTGCTAACCCAAATTGCAAATTCGAGTGCAACTGCCACACAGAAGGGAATGGGAGGAGAAATGAAGGCTTAGTCGGGGGAGACCTCATTCATTCATTCATTCAATCGTATTTATTGAGCGCTTAGTGTGTGCAGAGCACTGCACTAAGCGCTTGGGAAGTACAAGTTGGCAACATATAGAGACGGTCCCTACCCAACAGTGGGCTCACAGTCTAGAAGGGGGGAGACAGAGAAGAAAACAAAACATATTAACAACATAAAATAAATAGAATAGATATGTACAAGTAAAATGAGTAATAAATTCATACAAACATATACATATATACAGGTGCTGTGGGGAGGGGATGGAGAGGAGGGGAAGAGGAAGGAGGGGGCTCAGTCTGGGAAGGCCTCCTGGAGGAGGTGAACTCTAGGCCTTTTCCCCACTCTTCAATTTTTCCATTCAGAGTCTTCATGGAGGAGGTGTGCTTTTCATAAGGCTTCGAAGGTGGGTGTGAGGGTCGGCTCTGAAGGGGAAGGAGTCCCAGGCCAGAAGCAGGATGTGGGCCAGGGATTGGTGGTGAGATAGACAAGATAGAGGTACAGTGAGTAGATTGGCATTAGAGGAGTGAAGTGTGCAGGCTCGGTTGAGTAAGAAATCAGTAGGAATGATCAATAGGAAATAAGTAGGAATATAGTAAGAATGAGGAGTGGAGAGACTCAAAGACTGGTAAATCAAAAATAAGTTGCAGGAAGAATGTTAGGTTGGGAAGAGAGAAGCTCAAACTGGAGGGTAGCAGGTGAAGAGTGGACAGGTAAGGAGGACTCATCTAGTGGAGGGCTATGAAGCAGCATGGCGTAGCTACTAGAGCACGGCCCTGGGAGTCAGAAGGTCATGGGTTTTAATTCCGGCTCCGCCACTTGACTGCTTTGTTACCTTGGGCAAGACACTTCATTTGAGAAGCAGCGTGGCTCAGTGGCAAGAGCCCGGGCTTGAGAGTCAGAGGCCGTGGGTTCTAATTCTGACTTCGCCCCTTGTCAGCTGTGTGGCTTTGGGCAAGTCACTTCACTTCTCTGTGCCTCAGTTACCTCATCTGTAAAATGGGGATGAAGCCTGTGAGCCCCATGTGGGACAACATGATTGCCTACCCCAGCGCTTAGAACAGTGCTTGGCACCTAGTAAGCACTTAACAATACCAACATTATTATTATTATTCTCTGGGCCTCAGTTACCTCGGACTGGGAGCCCCATGGGGGATATGGGGGACAGGGACTGTGTCCAACCTGATAAACTTGCATCTGCCCCTGCGCTTAGTACAGTCCCTGGCACATAGCACTTAGCAAATACAATTATTATTATTATTGTTATTATGAAGTGAATGGTCAGAGGCTTTTGTTTGATGATTATTCGCCTGTCTGGCCACCAGGTGGCAGCAAAAAACCTTGGGCAAGAAGCGTCCAATTCAGCTAGAAAAGTAACAAAAGCCAGTGATAAAAAGCGAAATGAGACACTTCTTATGTCTCTTTGTCACAAAGCGGCCTAGCAAATCAGACCACAGCCTCCGGTCAGAGCCAGAGCGCTTCCCAGACCCCAGTTTGCCTTTGTCCTACCTGCCCTGCTTCTGCCTACCCTTTCAATCAACCCTTGGGGTTTATTCAGCGCCTCTTGAGTGCTAAACACTGTGCAAACCCTTATTAGAGTACAGTAGCAGTAGTAAGATGAATGTTGGCCTCTCTTCAAGCACCTCACAGCGGGAGGCAGACAAAAATTATTTACAGAGTGCAACTTGCAGGAAGAATAAGGACAAAGCAGGAAGAGTAGAAGTTCATCAGTATCTGTCCAATCAATGCTTCTTCAAGACTGAGCAGTCCAATCTAATAATAGCTACCGCTGGGAAAATCATTTCCTCTTTTGGGAAATCATGTAGGAATGATTTGTAGGCTAAATTGATTTTCCTCCATTTGCCATGAAGCAGGAAGACATAATCCCAAATAGTCATTTGTTTCCCACCCCCAACACACGCTTATTTTAACTTAGATATCATCTGAGACTTGAAAGATAATGCATTGATGTTATATCTGTCGGGTTTTCTGATTGCTGTTGTGACAGCAAATGGATTTCTCTTAATTAGGTAAAGCAAGGAGCCAAATTTGTTTTCCATTGTTCTACACCAGGCACAGGGTTTGGGGTTTTTTTGACTATTAAGTTGCTGCCTCCAGCCTACTTTTTCAGCAGCATTCAACAATAATAAACTGCTTGTAATGCACTCTCTCCCAAACTCTAGATATTTGTCAGGATCAAAGTCTTTGAGGATGGCTTAGACTTATGGTATTACCTAACATAATAATTGTGATGGTATTTGTTAAGCGCTTACTATGTGCCAAGCACTGTTCTAAGCACTGGGGTAGATACAAGGTGATCAGGTTGTCCCATGTGGGGCTCACAGCCTTAATCCCCATTTTACAGATGAGGTAACTGAGGCACAGAGAAATGAAGTGACTTTGCCCAAAATCACATGGTGGACAAGCGGTGGAGCTGGGATTAGAACCCACGACCTCTGACTCCCAAGTCTGTGTTCTTTCCACTAAGCCATGCTGCTTCTCAGAGAACAGAGAAGCAGCATAACAGAGAACCAGAATGGCATAGTGGTTAGAGCATCTACCTAGGAGTTAGAAGGTCATGGGTTCTAATACTGGCTCTGCCACTTATCTGCTGTGTGGTCTTGGGCAAGTCACTTCACTTCTCTGGGCCTCGGTTACCTCATCTGTAAAACGGGGATAGAGACTGGGAGCCCCATGTGGGACCGGGACTGTGTCCAACCTGGTTTGCTTGTATCCACCCCAGCACTTAGTTCAGTGCCTGGCACAAAGTAAGGGCTTAATAAATACCACTATTCTGTGCCTCAGTTCCTTCAGTGTCCCCACTGGGAAGGGAACTGTGTCTGACCTGATTGATTTGTGTCTACCCCAGTGCTAAGAACAATTAGTAAATGTGTAACAAGTGTATAAGACTCAGCAGATGCTCAGTAAATAGCATTATTACTACTTGAGCATTTTTCTGTTCAGATGGCTGACTTGAGTGATCAGATTTTAAAACCAGGAAAGGGAGGCGAGGCTTTTCTGAAGGGAGACAGGATTAAGACTTTTAGATGTTGTTCATCTTAGTCTTAGAATGGATGGGGGTGTCGAGAGGAGAGGGGTTGAAGGGGGCTGACCTTGAAAGGAATCCAGCTCAGAGACAAGTTGCAACTATTATTAATATTTACTTTCCTGAGGCAGATTCCTGTAATGGCACTCACCGCTTCAGCAAGAATCCTTTGGACCATCTCAGCAAACACTATCCCCTTTGAGAATTGCCTTAGAATCCCCCACCCAGGTTTGCACAGGTGGCTTAAGTTTGAACTCAGAGGAAATGGCAGAAGTAAAGGACTCTTCTACAATTGCTCTATTGAGGAGAATTTGTGCTTTTTGCACACCTGTACTCCAAAGATTAATTCACATAGCTCCCAATAGTCCCATGGCTAGAAAGCATACTGACATCAGTGTGACAGGAAAACAACATAATTCATGGGATCATCTGATTTAAAACACAGATTTTCTGGGGTGGGAGGTGGGGAGGAGGGGCAACATACTTTTACTTTACTAAGTAGTTGTCCCACAGTTGAAATTCCAAGTGAGTGCTAGTTTCCAGGGCATTTCCTAAAGCTTCTTTTAAATGCAGTCCTTGCCATCACAGAGCTTACAGTCTGTTAGGGGAACATATGAGAGAGTTCACAAATTTACTTGTAAAATATGTTGTCCCTTTTACTTCAAATAGAGAAGTAAAAATGACAATTTACTTTGTAAGTAAATTTGTGAAGTGTCCCAAATTTTTACTCGGTATGCCTGAAACTGAACTTCACATCCTTTTATAAATCTACTCCTCCCCCTTACTTTCTTACGTCTAGCAATAACATCGCCTCCTTCCCTGTCCCAGAATCCTGTGATATTAGTTTCATCCCAAATTCACGTTCTAAGAAGCAGCTTGGCCTAGTGGATAGAGCACGGGCCTGGGAGTCAGAAGGTCCTGGGTTCTAATCCTGGCTCCATCACTTGTCTGCTGTGTGACCCTGGACAAGTCATTTAGCCTCTCTGTGCCTTAGTTACTTCATCAGAAAAACTCTGGATTAAGATTGTGAGCCCCATGTGGGACATGGACTGTGTTCAACCTGATTAGTTTATATCTACCTCAGCACTTAGATTGTATTTATTGAGTGCTTACTGTGTCCAGAGCACTGTACTAAGCGCTTGGGAGAGTACAATATAACAAACACATTCCCTGCCCACATTACGCTTACAATCTAGACAGGGAGACAGACATAAATAAATAAAATTACAGATACATACGTAAGTGCTGTGGGGCTGGGAGGGTACCAGTCAGGGTAACGCAGAAGGGAGTGGGAGACGAGGAAAAGAGGACTTAGGGGAGGCCTATTGGAGGAGTTGTGTCTTCAGTGAGGTTTTGAAGGCGGGGAGAGTAATTGTCTGTCTAATCTAAGGAGTGAAGGTATAGCGGGCCAGAGGGAGAACGTGGGTACGAAGTTGGCAGCAAGATAGGTGAGAGAGATACAGTGAGGAGATTAGCATTAGAGGAGCGAAGTGTGCAGGCTGGGTTGTAGTAGTGAAGTGAGATGGGAGAGGGCAAGGTGATTGAGTTCCTTAAAGCCAATGACAAGGAGTTTCTGTCCATTCAGTCATATTTATTGAGTGCTTACTGTGTGCAGAGCACTGTACTAAGCAGTTGGGGGAGGACAATACAGCAATAAACAGACACATTCCCTGCCCACAGCAAGCTTACCATCTTGAAGGAGGGAGACAGATATTAATAAAAAATAAATAAATTACAGATATGAACATAAATTCTGTGGGACTGGCAGGTCGGGAGGGGAAGATCAAAGGGAGCAAGTCAGGGTAACAAAGAAGGGAGTGGGAGAAGAGGAAAGCTGGGGGTGAGGGGTGGGGTTAGTCTGGGAAGGGCTCCTGGAGGAGATGTGCCTTCAATAAGACTTTGCTGGGGACAAGAATAATTGTCTGTTGGATTTGAGGAGGGACTTTTTTAAATTAAAAAAAAACACACACTGCAATGGAGATATTTTTCAGACACAGAGTCTGGCCAATCACAAATGGTGAGATTGATGGCTTTTTTTTTTCTTGCATGGGAAGATGGGCATGGGAGGAAACAGTGTAGACAGAGGCACCTCCTAAGGTGTTTTCTGGAATCCTTTCAGTTTGATCTTGTCAATCTGGGTCACCATCCACGACTGGAGCAGGAGCTGGCTGCTGGACCTCGAACTTGCCCTTGGTGTCAGGCTTCTATTCATGGGTTTCTGAGTTGCCTTGGGTGAGAGTGGATTCCAGTGTAATCAATCAATGGTATTTATTGAGTGCTTACTGTGTACCAAGCACTTTACCAAACGCTTGGGAGAGCATAGTGTCATAGAACCGGTAAACAAAGTAACTGCCCACAAGAAGTTTGTAGTCTAGAGCAGGAGGCAGACATTAAAATAAGTTACAGATGGGGGAAGTGGAGTGCAAGATTATGTACCTAAGCGCTGCGTAGCTGAGGGTAGGGTTGATTTCTAGCATTTCACGGGTACTGATTAGAGTACTCTAGAGTACCTCTAGAGTACTGATTAGAGATGTCTGCCTCTCCCTCTTCCAGCTTCTACCCCTCCCACCTTTTCTGCCCTTCTCGCCTTTTCTGCCTCTCTCCCCGCTTCTCCCCCTCCTACCTTTTCTGCCTCTCCACCTGCTTCTGCCCCTCTCCCCCTCTGTCTCCCTCCTCTCGCTCTCTCTCCCTCCCTCTCCCTCTCTCTCTCTCTCTCTCTCTCTCTCTCTCTCCCCCCCCCCCCTCCTCTCTCCCTCTCCCTTACCTATCCCTATCCTATGGCTGCCACTTAAGGTTCAGGTATACTTAGTCAAAGCATTCCGTATGATGTCATTATATTGTACTGTGTGGGTGAAACACATCTGAGGTTATATGTGTCTCAGGACCTGAAATCTGCAAGAGCCGTCTTTGGTCAACTGCCAGTAGATGGTCCAGTGAATGAGGGCTAGTGGGCTTGGATAGATTTTAAATAGGAGGTTCAGGATGTGGTGGCTCAATGTGGGGAGAATGAGGAGGGACACAAATGGGTTAGGCTGGGTGTCTAGTTAAAGCCCAGTGCAGCTTCTGTCCTTCCCTACCTTATTTCCTCCTCTCCCTTCTTCAAATGACTGCCTTTCCACTTCCCCGGAAGGGAGCCAGAGGAGCTAGTATAATTTGTGTTTCATTTTTAAGCAAATACAGTTTTTTCCTTAGCAATAAATGGTATGGAAAATGAGATGACTAGGAGGTGATCTTCTTTAACTTTTGGGCCTGAGCTGTGGGATCACCTTGACCAGAAGACCACACCTTGCTGACCCTTGGACTTCTACCCCTCGTTGATATTCTCAGTGGGAGCTGATTCAGGGCATACCCGGGTGTGGTGAGGACCAGGTGGCCGGCCTCTCCCAGGATCCCGAGCTTCCATGGGGAATGCTGGGTTGCAGGCTTTTAAAGGGTAAAAGCCCAACTTTCCGGGGAGGGTCAGAGTGGCAGCAGCTCTTGCAGGACTTCTCATTCCAACTCCAGACTGACTGAAGTTCTGGGGCCCCCGCCACGGAAACGCCCAATAGTCTTCCTTCTACAGCCAGTCTGGACACATCACATTTCACGGATGCTAACAGTGCAGCCCATCCCTTCTATAGGAAAGATTTTGCCGACCGCCTCACTCGGAATGAACTCACAGTTACTAGTCCAGATTATCTGTGGTTTGCTCAGTCCAAAAGAATGAGGTGTCAGTTTCCTTCACTAGTCTTGAGGCTAATTATGTCTTCCCCAGAAGCCAGTGCTTCTCAGTAAATAGTAGTAAGAGCATTTATTGACTACCTACTGAGGTAAATTAACTGTACTAGGTGCCTGGAAAGTTCAAAACCAAGGAGTGATGTGTTCCCTGTCCATGAGGAGTATAAACTTCAAAGGGGAGACAGGCATAAGATTATTTACCAGCGGAGTAGTCAAAATGAATAATGTACAATTGAAAAAAATGTACAGGCATAAGTGCTAGAGGTGACTGATGGGTTTCTATGACTTGGGTTGCTGGGAAATAAATGGGCATAGACTTTTTGAGAAGATGGAGTTTGAGGAGGGCTTTAATTATGGGGAAGGCTTTGGGGAGGGAGGAAGTGACTTCCAAGCCAGGGAATAGAATGTGTGAGAGGATACCAGTGTAACTGGTCAGCCATTTCCAATCTGAGCATCTGGAGGCATTGTGCATTGTTCAAATAACACACCTTTGGAGAGAAGCCAGCCTGGATGGAATAGGAGGAAATAAGTCATACTTGCTTCTTGGAAACAAGGATGATGATAATGATTTTGATTTGGCGAGAGACAGCATGGCTTCTAGGGAAAAATGGTCAGGTTGCTTATGAAAGATATGGCAGAATGAAGGAATGGAAGCAGGAGAGTCCAGGAAGATATTTAGCTTGGGCCACTGGGCTTCATAATCTCTGCTGTAGACTGTAAGATCCTTGTGGGCAGGGATCACGTCTATCAACTCGGGTTGTATTTCTTAAGCACTTAGTCCAGTGCTCTGCACACAGAAGAACTCTCAGTAGTTGCCACTGATTGACTCTGGTTGGCTTTCACTGGCTTCCTTTTTTCTGAAGGCCACCTTACGTGCCTACTTCCCAGGATAGCCAGGGAGTCAGATGGGAAAATGGCACAAGTGGACAATACCTAACTTTTCCTGCCACATCTGACCAAAGGATCAGTTACCATTCTGCATCCTCATTAGACTGTGAGCCCCCTGGGAACAGGGACTGTGTCCTATCTGACCCAACACTTAGAATAGTGCTTGATACGTAGTAAGCCTCTACCATTTCTCTACCATTTCTGCTTCTCTACCAGAGAAGCAGAATGGCTCAGTGGAAAGAGCACGGGCTTTGAAGTCAGAGGTCATGGGTTCAAATCATGACTCCACCAATTGTCAGCTGTGTGACTTTGGGCGAGTCACTTAACTTCTCTGTGCCTCAGTTACCTCATCTGTAAAATGGGCATTAAGACTGTAAGCCCCCTGTGGGACAACCTGATCACCTTGTAACCTCCCCAGCGCTTAGAACAGTGCTTTGCACATAGTAAGCGCTTAATAAATGCCATAATTATTATTATTATTATCATTTGCAGAGCACTGTTGGGAGACTACAATACAATGGAGTTGGTAGATATATCCCCTGTCCAATCAATAAGTTGTATTTATTGAACACTTACTGTATGCAGAGCACTGTGCTAAGTACTTGGGAGAGTGCAGTACAGCAGAGTTGGTAGACATAATCTCTGCCCACAAAAGCTTATCATCTAGAGGGGAGACAGATGTGAATAGAAATAAATTACTGCTACGTACTGTGGGTCTGAGGGTGGGGTGACTATCAAATGTTTAAAGTGTCTAGGTCCAGGCGCAAGATCATCGGAGAAGGGAAATGGGGTAAAGGAAATGAAGGTTTAAGTGCAGAAGGCTTCTTGGAGGAGATGTGGTTTAATTAAGGGTTTGAAGGAGGGAAGCATATTGGTCTGTTGGTTAAGAAGGGGGAAGGAGTTTCAGGCCAGGTGGTGGATGTGGGAAAGGGGTTCGTGGCGAGATAGACAAGATCTAGGCACTAGAGGAGCAAAGTGAGTAGGCTGGGCTGTAGTAGGAGGTCAGCGAGGGAAGGGAACGTAGGAGAGGATGAGGTGACTGAGTGCTTTAAAACCAACTGTAAGGAGTTTCTGTTTGATGTGGAGGTGGATGGGCAAGCACAAAGCTCTCCAGGAGTGGGGGATAGGTGAACTTTTTGTTAAAAAAAAAAAATTTATCTGTCCAGCAGAGAGAAGTGTGGTCTGGAGTGGGGAGAGACAAGAGGCAGGGAAGTCAGTGAGGAGGCTGATGCATTAGTCAAGGTGGGATAGGAAAAGTGTTGGGATCGGTATAGTAGCAGTTTGGATGGAGAGGAGAGAAAATGACGGATTTTAGCAAAGATGTGAAGATAGAACTGAAAGGATTGGGTGACATTGAATATATGGGTTGAATAAGAGAGAAGAGTCCAGGATAATGCCAAGGTTATGGGCTCGTGAGACAGTGAGGAGAATAGTGTTGTCTACAGTGTTGGGAAAGACATGCGGAGGACAGAGTTTGGATAAGAAGATGAAGAGTAATGTTTTCGACATGTATAATTTGTGGTGTCATTGGGACATTCAGGTAGAGATGTCCTGAAGGCAGGAGGATATGGAAGCTTGGAGAGGAAGAGAGTGATCAGACCTGGAGAGGTAGATTTGGTAATCATCCACATAGAGGTGGTAGTTGAAACCATGGGAGCAAATGAGTTATCCAAGGGAGTAGGTGAGATGGAGAATAAAACAGGATTCAGAACTGAGCCACAGACTCCCACTTTTAGTGGACAAGAGGAAGAGGAGGAGTCTGCCAAAGAGACTGAGTAGCAGTGGTCAGAAAGGAAAACCAGGAGAGGACAGTGTCAGTGAAGTCAGGGTTGGCTAATGTTTCAAGGAGAAAGGGGTGGTCCTCAGCCTCAAAGGCAGCAGGTGTAGACAACTTGCTTGAGGATTTTGGAGAGGAATGGTAGGAGGGAGAAGGGGTAATAACTGGAGGGAGTCATGGGGTGTGGAGGAGATTTTTTAAGAACGGGAAATACAGGAGCAAATACTATTATAATTATTATGATTATTGATCTTTGACATTATTTTCATTCCTGCTTTTCTGTGATGCCTTTCCCTTTCATATTCACATGCACATCCTCCCACTCCCATTGGCTTTTTCCTCAAGGAATACATCTTCCAATGGGCTCCAGGGAAACCTGGCTCGGGTTTCAGCTGGAGATGCAGCAGGAAGTTCCCACCTAGGACCTGAACTTGCAGTCAAGAGCTTCCTGTGAGACCAGTGAGGAAACCCAGATTGACCTCATTGCGAGCTTGCTCTGACTAGATATCTCTCTCCCTTTTTCTCCACCCCCACCTTTTTCCTCTTTCTCTTCCCCTCAGAGCACTCTCCAAGCTTGGTGTGCCCTTCTCCTGGAAGGGTCAGTGAGAATCAGGTCATTTTCAATACCACTGGCCAAGAAACTAATTTTTGGTTTTGGATTTCAGGGAGATGCCACTTATAAGAGGGAAGAGTTAGTAGGCCCCAGAATGATTTTGTAAAGGACTGATGAATAAATAGGGTCAGAAAGGTCAAAGGGCAGGGTAGGAAGCCATCACTTGTACTCTCTTCCCTTAGGTTCCTGACTCTTCTAATCCCACAGGGACTTCAAACTTTCCCTGAAGCTAAAACGGTAAAATCTAAATGCAAACTAACCAGGGTGATGTGATGGAGATAACAACTCTATTGTCTTCTCCCAAGTGCTTAGTACAGTGGTTTGCACCTAGTAAGCCCTCACTAAATACCAGTGACTGATAGATTGAGTGCCGATTGCTCTGTACAGGACCAGATTCAGAGAAGTTAGCAAAGGGGGCAGTCAAGCTTCATTTCAATGTGTTTTCCCCCTTTCTGAGGCCTGGGTGGGAGAAGGCCTTCTGTTTCTTACCTCATAATTAGCCCCCAGTCAGTGGGTGAGGCATCGTAGGCTGGGAAGGCTCCCTGGGGTTAACGGTTATGGGTCATCTTTTAGACCGTGGGACCTCTAAGCCAGGGACCAGGGGTGCAGATGGGGAACAATAATATTGATGATGATAATGGTATTTAAGTGCTTACTATGTGACAGGCACTGTGCTAGGCACAGGGGTGAATACAAGCAAATAGAGTTGTTCACGGTCCCTGTCCCACTTAGGGCCTACAGTTTCAATCCCCATTTTACAGCTGAGGTAACTGAGAAGTGAAGCGACTTGCCCAAGGTCACACAGTGGACAAGAGGCGGAGCCGGTACTGGAACCCAGGTCTGTCTGGGTCCCGGGTTTGTGCTGTTCCCACTATGCCTTGGATAGATGGGTTGTTTTGGCAAACCTAACGTATGGTGATGTGGGACTGTCCTTAGCAGGGCTGTAATGAGGCCGAGGCCGGAATGGAGATCCCCGAGGCTGTGAGATCGGGGGTCTCCAGGCCCAAACGGCCAGCGGAGCCTCCACAGCCCACTGTGGCCTGTCAGGAGACGCGACCTGACTTTAACCAGACTGAGCTGGGGATAAAGGAGCTGGGGCTCTTTCCCAACAACCGCATCGAAGCTAATCTTTCCAAGTCTCTGTGCTGTTTCTTTTTTCCAGAGCTGTTATTCTAGGCCAAAGCTTGTTTATCTTACGGAGACATTAATAGCCCCGCGGGACCTGAGTCACCTCCAGTGTATTTTCTACCCACTTGAGTCATGGTTGGCTGCTGCCGCCAGGCGCCTGGAGCTGCAGAGGATTTTCTACCTGGCCGGGGCCTCCCATCTGTTTCCCCGCCTCCAGCGCCCCACCCCCCAACCTTTCCTGCTTCCATCCCTCAACCAGGGACATGAGGGCAGCCCCTAATTCTTCATCAGCCACCTCCAAAATCACAACACATTTTTACTGATCCCACGGGGTCAAAGCACCATACTAAGGGAAGCAGCATGGTGTAGTGGAAAGAGCATGGACTTGGGCGTCAGAGGTCATGGGTTCTAATCCCAGCTCTGCCACTTGTCAGACACGCCACTTGGTGTGACTTTGGGCAAGTCCCTTAACTTCTCTGTGCCTCGGTTACCTCCTCGGTTACCTCATCTGTAAAATGGGATTGATTGTGAGCCCCACGTGGAACAACCTGACAGACTTGTATCTACCCCAGTGCTTAGAACAGTGCTTGGCACATAATAAGCACTTAAAAATACCATTATTATTATTATTATTATTATTATTATTATTATTATTATACAAAGGGCTGGGGAGAGGCACGTGAGGGAAGAGACACGACACCCGCCCTCAAGTGAAGCAGCATGACCTAGTGGATGGAGCATAGGCCTGGAGTCAGAAGAACTCTAATCCCAGCTCTGCCATTTGTTAGCTGCGTGACCTTGGGCAGATCACTTCACTTCTCTGTGTCTCAGCTACCTCATCTGGAAAATGGGGATTAAGACTGAGCCCTGTGTTGGACATGGACCATGTCCAACCTGATTACTTTGTATCAACCCCAGCGCTTAGAACAGTGCCTGGCAAACAGTAAGCTCTTAACAAATACCATTAAAAAAATAGCTTACAGCCAAATAGAGGGTTGGGAGCCGGGGGCTGGTGGGGGTGGCGGGGCAGGGCGAGGGGGAGACAGACTGAAAAACAATCACTTAGTGAAAGGATGTACCTATATAATAATTACACGGGCTGAAGCCATCCAACTACATCCCACGTAGCTGATCTGACAATCAGTCAGTGATATTTATTGAGCACTGCACTAAAAGCACTGCACCAAGAGCCTGGGAAAGTACAACAGAAGCAAAACTGACATTTCTTGCCCTCTAGAAGCTTACAGTCCAACAGGGGAAGAGACACAGACCTAAGAGAAACAGCGAGGCCTGGTGGCTAGAGCACGAGCACTGGGGTCAGAAGGACCTATATTCTAATCCTAGCTCCGCCACTTGTCTGCTGTGTGACCACGGACAAGTCACTTCACTGCTTTGTGCCTCAGTTACCTTGTCTGCAAAATGGGGATTAAGACAATGAGCCCCACCCTGTGTGGGACATGGACTGTGCCTGACCTGATTACATTGTATGCCCCGCAGCACTTAGTACGGTGCATCTAGTAAGCACTTAACAAATACCAAAAAAAAAAAAGATATTTCCAGTAGTGGAAGCAGGAGTACTAATCCATCCATCAGTGGTATTTATTGAGTGCTTACTGTGTGCAGAGCACTGTACTAGGTGTTTGGAGAGATGAAGTCAGCAGGAGGTGTGTGTATATGAGGGAAGAGGAAAAGTTTGGTTTGAGACATGTTGAGTTTGAAGTGCTAGCAGGACATCCAAGTTGGGTAAGGAGCAGTCATTCAAGCATGTTATCACCATGGTGACTCTGATGCTAGAATGCCTTATTTCCCCAGCTGTTTGTTGTAATTCTTGGCTTCGTGCTTCATTGCTCATCTGCAGGCTTTAATGGGATCTTGCATGTGAGGTCTATGGTGATCTTTATTGATGGCCCAATTTTGTTGCTTTTCTTGCTTTTCTTCTTTAGACTGTAAGCTCCTTATGGGCAGGGATCCTATCTTCCACCTTGATTGTAATCATAATTGTGGTTATTTATGAAGCGCTTACTCTGTGCCAAGCACTGTTTTAAGCCCTGGGGTAGGTACTTGATCATCATCAGACTAGAGACAGCCTCAGTCCCATGTGGGAACTCTTCTTAAGTGCTTAGCACAGTGTTCTGCACACAGTAGGCACTCATGATGTTTTGGAGGAAAGAACTTGTGAGAGATCTGGGCTAGAGAGGCAGGCTTGGGAGTCAACCACAGAGAGAGGGAATGAACTAGCTGGCTGAGTGAATGCAGAGTGAGAAAAGTAGGGGACCCAGAGTAGAATGTTATGGTACTTCCTGGTTATGGTACTCCGTGGTTCAGGAATGAGAAGTTGAAAAGAACTTGAGGAATGAGGTTGAAAAGGAACGATATTAACAGAGAAATGCCTGTTCTCCCTCCTTTCACCAGAAGCCCCGTGTGGGACAGGGAATGTGTCTGACCTGATTGGCTTGTGTCTACCCTAGTCCTTAATAAAGTGCTTGGCACATAGCAAGTGTTTAACAAATGCCACTTTTTATTATTATTATTATTAGTAGTAGTAGTAGTAGTAGTAAGTAGTAGTATTTTAAATGAATAGCCAATTTGGGTAGAGGACTCCCATTGTGAACATGGCATTGATGATTCTCAGGGGATTTCCCTCAGGTACTTGACCTTGCTTTCTGAATGGGGTGGAGGCTTGGAAAGGAAATCTTTTGCTACTATTTCATGTATTTTTTTGGCCAACTAAGTTTCTTGGGCTATGGAAGTTATTTTAGAACTTGGACGTGATTTCATGAAACAATAAAACTCAAGTAGAAACAAAAGAAAGAGGGACTCCCCACTGCAAGTAATGATCCCAAACAAAACTTTTAATGATTAAACAGGCAGCTTAGATACTGGGCCAAAGGCGGTCTGTGTGGCTGGCCTTTTAGCGATTCACAGTAACACACTTCCCCACTCCAGCCCGGAGTCTCACGGTCCAGACTTGTTGCAGGAGACCCGTGTGGGACGATAACCATGGTGAGTGGGTAAATGTTTGATCCAAAGAGTCATCGGTGGGTCAGAAGTGGGAAACAGCCTTCAATCAGTGATGTACATTGAGTACTTACTGTGGGCAGAGCACTGTACTAAGCCCTTGAGGGAGGATAGTACAACAGAGTTGGTAAATCTGTTCCCTGCCCACAGGGAGCTTACAGCCCAGGGGAAGAAAAGCTGATAGATCTTTGAGGGCCAAACTATTCTTCAAAGAAAGTTGAACCTTGACCCTGGCCACAGCTGATGGGTAGCGAGGCAGGTGGGTCCTATCCCAGGGCTGTGGGCCCACCAGAGGCCAGCTTTGTTGAAGAGCGTGCATGGGCAGTAAAGGTACTTAGTACGGTGTTCTGCACAAAATAAGCACTCAATAAAAACCGATTGATTGATCAATTGTTTAGAAGAGAGCTTACAGCCTGGAGGAACAGGATCTGGTGCCCAAAGTTTCCTTTAAAAAGAACGCTGTTCCACTGGGTTAAAGAATCCCTTGCCTGGAAGTAACTTTCCATCTCTGCCCTTGAGGTGATCTCTCCCTGCAGTGAATTTCAATAACTTTCCAACCTCATGGAGGTTAAGGAAAGTGACCTCCAATCCTTTGGCTCTGTTTCCGCCTTCTCAGAAGAAATAACAACTCCCAAATTCCCGTCTCAGGGAATCTTTCCAGTCCCCATTAAGTGACTTGCAAACCTCACTTGGAGGTTGCTGGTTTTCTCATTTCTCCTCCTGAGCAGCAGGTGTTGTTATTGAAGCTTTGGGCTCCATCCTCTTCTTTCAGCAGATAATACCCCGCAATGTTTCACTATCACCTGAATTGATTTAATCAAACTGCCTCCCCAGACTGTAAGCCCCCCTTCAGACTGTAAGTTCCTCATGGGCAGGGTATGTGGCTGTTTATTGTTATATTGTACTCTCCCAAGCATGTTGCACAGTACAATAAGTGCTTGATAAATTTGATTGATTGGTGGATTGACTGGAGTGAGGACTGCTGACAAGTTCTCCGTGGAAACATGACTGGCCTGGCTGTTTCTGGTATAATTAAGGCTTTTCAATTCTACATTTGTCATTGAACTAATTGGCCCTGTTTGCTTTCTAAAAGTCTTCCCATTGAATGCTCTCTTGGGAGAGGGATGCCTGAATAATCCATTTGATCTGAGAAAGTGTCCACCCTCTGGGCTTTCAAGCTGAGAAAAACAAACTAGACACAAACTGAGCTGCATTAAGACAATATATATATATATATATATATATATATATATATATATATATATATATATATATATAGTTTTGGAGGGTGTTTATTAAGCATTTACAGTGCATCAAGCACTGTGCTAAGAACTGGGGTAGATACAAGTTAATCATGGTGGACACAGTCCTTGTCCCACCTAGGGCTCACGGTCTAAGTAGGAGGGAGAACAGGTTTTGAATCCCCATTTTACAGTTGAGGAAACTGAAGCACCGAGAAGTAAAGTGGCTTGCCCAAGGTCATAGAGCAGACAAGTGGCAGGGTCGTTATTAGAACCCATGACCTTTTGATTCCCAGGCCTGAGCTCTTACCGCTAGTTTACGTTTGCTTCCCAGAGAGGTAAAGGACCCATAGAAGGATTAGAAAGGCATGCCTGGATTCAATATCTTTCACCCAGGGTATACCTTCCCAGTTGGTCAATCAGTGGTATTTGCTAAGCGCTTATTGAGTGAAAAACACTGTACTAAGTGCTTGGGAGAGTACCACAAAAGCAAGACACTTGTTGCCTCCACTCAAGGAGTTTACAGTCTATCAGACAATCAATCAGTGGTATTTTATTGAGTGCTTACTGTGCACAGAGTACAGTGCCTAAGTGCTTAGGGGTGTATAATACAACAGAATTAGCAGAAATGTCCCCTGCCCATAATGAGCTTACAGTTTACACAGACATTAGTATGAACAAGGAAGTAATTTATAACATTTAATTTAAAGATAGGTGGCATTCTCCTTGGACCCGCATTGTTCCCAAGACACTGAGGTCCCGTTCCAGGATCCTTTTGTCACCAACCTGGACCATAGCAGCAAGAGCTGATAGGGAGTGAGGCTGGGTGATGAAAATGAAAAGATATGTATATATCTGTATATATCTGATATTTATTTATTTTTCTATTTATTCATACTAACATCTGTCTCTCCCTCGAGACTATGAGCTCATTGTGGGCAGGAATATGTCTGTTGTTTTCTTGTACTCTCCCAAGCACTTAGTACAGTGTGTTGTACACAGTAAGTGCTCAATAAATACAATTGAACAAAAACAATGGACATAAAGTCCGAACCAGGCCATCTCTGTACCAGGCGGAGGGCAGAGCAGTTAAAAACTGGGCTCCCTGATTTAAAACCATTCATTCATTCAACCGTATTTATTGAGTGCTTACTGTGTGCAGAGCACTGTACTAAGCACTTGGACACATGGCCATTATAATCCTGCTTATTAGTCAATTGGTGCTATTTAGTGAGGATTTCCTGTGTACAGAGCACTCTACTAAGCACTCCATTAGACTCCAGTAGACACGATCCCTGGCTTTAAGAAGCTTACAAGTTTCTCTCCTCTTTCCCCTCCCTCAGCCCCAGCGGGGTGGGCTCAGAAGTTTGGGACTTGACAGTCAGGGCCCCAAGAGAAACTTTGCCTCTGGTCCTTCCCCCTGATCACAGAACTCCTCGGTTCTTTTAGCACAATGATGAGCCCAGTGTTATGTGATACAATGCTGAAAGTTTTGCAGATTGGCTGTTTTGGGGATCTTTTTAGCCTGATTCTTTTTTGAAAAATAGAGAAAAGCCCATGGAAGCTTCTCTTTTTCGGAACTGGAAGTTCTCTTCATCTACAGCCTGTAAGGACATAGGTAACATCATGTGGAATAAAAGTGAGGGTATGCTGAAAGAGGACTGAAAACCCATGGCATATTGAGGGCAGGAAGAGAACAGTGTGTTTGCTCTCCATTTCGAATGATTGGTATGTTGGTCTCTCCTTCCTCCGAGGAAGGCACCTGAAGAAACTGGGTTGGCTGTCAGATTCTTGTTAGCCAGTGCAAACAATGATTACCCAATTCGTGTTGCTAGGACTCCAACAGGGTACTGGCTAGTAGGAGGAAAATAGAAAATACCCATTTTTAGCTGGCAAATTTATGATAGGGTCACTGAATGATATTCTCACTCTGTGTCTCTGGAGCTGACAGTTCCTTGGTTAGTCTAGTGCTCTGCACACAATAAGCGCCAAGTAAATATCATTGATTGATTGCTTGACTGCAGCACTCCTTGGGGTCCAACATTAACATGGCTGAGGCAAGATGGTCTGAGAAGCAGCGTGGCTCAGTGGAAAGAGCGTGGGCTTGGGAGTCAGAGGTCATGGGTTCAAATCCTGGCTCCGCCAACTGTCAGCTGTGTGACTTTGAGCAAGTCACTTAACTTCTTTGTGCCCCAGTTACCTCATCAGTACAATGGGGATTAAGATTGTGAACCCCACATGGGACAACCTGATCACTTTTTATCCTCCCCAGCACTTAGAACAGTGCTTTGCACATAGTAAGCGCTTAACAAATACGAAAAAAAGAGGTTGCAGCAGCAGCAGCAACATGATCCTGGGAGTCTGAGGATGAAGGAAGAGGGGTCTTTTGTCATTGGTTTCGGTTCATCGTAGGCCCCAGGCAGGAGATGCAAAAGAAAAAAAAATCCCCAGATCAGGAAACCAGGCTGGTGAGTCTTAGAGCCGGTTTCCCCTCTGAATCTCCTTGTTCCCATCTTGTTCCGGTGATACAATTTCAGCCTATGCTTTTTTTTTTTCCACACAAACATCATAATCCCACACTCGAGAGGGAACATTGCAGCCAAGACCCGGGAGCCACACTCCCATAGCTGTTGAGACATGGAACAGAAGTCATCAGGACTTAGTCCCAGCCCCCTGCAGCCCTAAAATTAGAACTTGTTGGTATAGCCTTAGATGGATGTGGTACCCACTGGGGGAAGGGGAGAGTGTGTTGGCGAGTGTGTGTGTTTATGAACCAGGCGGTGGGCAGGATTCTGCACGTGGCTGGTCATTCCTCCTTTTCCCATAAGGTATTTTCTAGCGTCTGAATGATTCATTTGACAAATCGGTCTCAGTTCAGTTCCTTCCCCTGGCCAGGAGCCCAGCGAAGCGCTTCCCAAATTCCACAAGGAAGGAAAACATTGGGTCATTGTTTATATGTGGGGAGTTGTTGCATTTCTCTTAACCTTGTCCCACCGAGAGCCGGCTTCCTGCCGCCTCGAGCGGGATCCGGTCTTCCGAGGGACATTTCATCGGAGTGTAGTTGGGCCCAGCTGCCTGCCGGGGGACAGGGGAGGCAGGGTTACTCATCTGAGTGACTACTTGCAAGAAGGCAGCCTCTCACTAAGGGGGTTTTCCAGCTCACTGTCATGTGCCCAAAGATGATGACCCTCCATGGCTATGGCTGTCGTTAGGAGATGAGGGGGTGGGCGAGGGATGGGAAACCCACTGGCCCCTGCCACTGAGCCCCCCTGGGTTGAACTCAGATCTGGATAGAAACACATCCACCCGCTGGACCCTGGCAGATGAGGCCCAGTGGCAGACCTGATGGGCAGCCCGGAAAACTCTCCTGGAGCAAGTAGATGGAGCCCTGGCCTGGGATTCAAAAGGACCTGGGTTCTAATCCCAGCTCTGCCAGTTGTCTGCTATGGGACTGGGAAAGTTGCTTAACTTCTCTGTGCCTCAGTTACTTCATCTGTAAAATGGGGATTAAAATTCTGAGTTCTACATGGGACATGGACTGTGCCCAACCTGATTAGCTTATATCTACCCCAGCATTTAGCACGGTGCCTGGCACATAGAAAGAGCTTAACAAATACCATTAAAAAAAAGTGTACCGTACTGCCATACTGTAAGATTTCTGCCTGCCAGAGCTTTATGATAAATGGTGCAGGTGTCTATCTAAAAACCCACTTCTGGTTTGCTGTACTGTGAGGTGGTCAGGCGCAGCAGGGATTGGGCTAAAGGTGGAGCGGCTAAGACCTCCATGGCCACCAAGGCAAGTGGCTACCGGGCCATATGCTGCAGTTGCTTCAGCCATAAATGGGTCTTAAATTGGGGTCAGGGAAAAACCTGCAGTGCACTTGGCAATATACTACAGGCCTGTCCATCAGTCCGTTTGTGGCACCCCCGGCCCCAGGGGGAATTCCACGGGTGGGAACCAGAGAGGGTGGGTGAGTGACACTGTGCAAACCACCCATTCTCTAATCAGTTCCTTTGAGTAGGTTCTCGGTCCAGAATTCTCATGCCTGGAGCTCATCTGCCACTACCTACCGGACACTCCATCATTGTTTGCACAGTGGAGGGAAGAGGCAGATGGGGGAAGCCTCCAGGTGACCAATGGGTGATTCAGAGTCCCACCTTGGCCCTTGGCTAACAAACAATTCACAAAGTGCCACCCAACAGCCAGTAGGTGAGCAGTAGGAGCTTAGAACGGGGGGCTTGGGGAGAGAAAGACCTGGCCCATAGAAGGTGCCTTAAGTTCAGTATGTGAAGGCATCAGGGGTTCCCAGTCCACTTGCTCTTGGGTTGCCACTGCCCAGGCCAGGGGTAAGAGAGCAGTTTTTGGAAGAGTGGTGTTGGGTTCTTTCCCTCAACCCCCAGGGTGACCGATCTTGCCAAGACCATGTTAAATGCCAGACAGTTTTCAACAGGGACTGGATTAATCAGGGCTCCCTGTGTCAACTAAGGAAGAACCCCCAAACCAGAGAGGTGAGACCCATCTCCACCATTTCCACTCCTCCCAGGCAGACTACCCCCAACTCGATGGAGACAAGGGCCTGAACTTCAGCCTGTAAACAGCCTCAGCCTGGAACGGCTCAGATCACATCACCAGGGGCGGGAGGGGTTGCTTCGATTGGGCCCCCAAAGCTTAGGCTCCATCTCCTTGGCCCTGTGGTGTCACCCCCTCCATGTCCTCCCAGCCTCACCCCTGTCAGCTTTGTTCCCACTCCTGTGCCCTCTCTGTGGATTGTGTGACCCAAGGCTGGGCCAGTCAGCATGCCAGGAAAGTTTGACGCCTAGCTCCCCAAGGGCCCGTTGCTCAGCATCTTTCCTTCCGTACAGTGGTCGGCTGCCTTCCCCGAGTCGCCTGGCACGTGCTGCCCTGCTGCAGAGCTGTTTTTAGAAACTGTCTTTTCTCCAAGCCTGGCTGTGGGGGTCACCCCTTTCTCTCTGCCAGCCACAGGACAGAACAGTTGTGATCCCCAAGGAATTCCCTGGTGGTGACCCAGGGCCCAGAAGCAGCCCACGGAGGCCCAACTGTGCTGGCCAATCCTCCTGGGCCCAGACAGACAGACATCTGGGCCCAGTTGACTGAACAGCGAGCCCTCAGCCATCAGCAGTCACACTGACATCCAGCTCTGGCCTGGAGCCGTTAGCCTCCCTGTAAACTGACACCCACGGCACTCGACTAAGGTTCTGGCAGAACAGTGCTTTGCACATAGTAAACGCTTAACAAATGCCATCATTATTATTTTTATTATGAGGGTCGCGGGGCATTGATTTGGCTCATGCCTGATCTTGAAGCCCTCAATTATTCAATGTCCTGTTCCCCAGTGGGAGGGCTAACTTTAGGGGATGATTAATCTCCTCCAACCAATGGATCGTCCCATTTATGGCAATAGGGGAAGCAGCATGGGCTAGAGGAAGGAGCCTGCCTGGGAGTCAGAGGACCTGGTTTCTAATCCCGGCTCAGCCACTTACCTTCTGTGTGACCTGGGGCAAGTCACTTAGCTTCTCTGTGCCTCAGTCTCCTCAGCTGGAAAACGTGGGGTTCAATAACTGTTCTCCCCTCCTACTTAGAATGCGAGCCCCGTGCGGGACATGGACTGTGCCTACCCTGATTATCTTGTACTACCCCAGCATTTCGTAGAGTGCTTGGCACAAAGTAGGTGCTTAGCAAATACTATTGCTATTGTTAGTATTGATAATAATAACCATTTATGTGGCAAATATGAGCTTTGGTTATTCCCAAACCTAAGGAAAACAACCAAAATGAGGATCCTGGTCCCGATAATTTGAATATCAAATCATGATGATGATGATGGTGACTGGAACTCATTGTGAGCTTTGGATGCAAGACAGTTTGCAAATGCAAAACCCCTGATTATTATTATTATTATTATTATCAATTATAATTATAGTTCTTGTTAGGCATTTATTATATGCCAAACACTGTTTTAAGCTCTGGGGTGGATACAAGATAATCATTTTGGACACAGTTCTTGTCCCACATGGAGCTCACGGTCTTAATCCCCATTTTACAGATGAGAAAACTGAAGCTCAGGGAAGTTAAGTGACTTGCTTAAGCTCACACAGCAGACCAGTGGCGGAGCCAGGAGTAGGACCCAGGTCCCCTGACTCCTTACCTAACAACTCTTCCCCAATAATCATTGCAGCTATTTGAAGAAATGTTCCCATGGACTTTCTTGAAGACAAATTTCTGTTGATCACAACAAGCCTCTTCTCCCTCCTTTTTTCCATACTCTTGTCCTTCCCCACCCCCACCCCACCGTTCCTTTTAGGCAGCGATTGAAGTACAATATAAAGGCAGACTCTGAACTCTGGCTTTTTAATAGATGGAAAATGTTGGTGGAGTTTGAAGGACAACCAAGTTGACCCTGTGTGTTGTCATCAGAGCTGGTAAAATCAAATCACACCAGGGAAACTGGAGTGGTGTTGTGGAACTTCTTTATTCTTTGAGTGTGAAGGATATCTCTTGAGAGATGGCAAGGGAAGGATTAAATTGGAAAGGTAAGGGAGATTTTGGAGCATACCCATGTGGTGGTTACAGTTTTATCAACAAAGTAGTAGAGGTAGTCCTCAAGGGCAAGAGGGGTCAGTGAGTGCTTTAAGAGGGAGTTTAAGGTTTCAAATAATTGGTAGGGGCAGCGGGCCAAGGGAGAAGAAGTGTTGTTGCTGAGGGGGGAAAAAGAGCTGAGTCGTAGCGGGCCTGGTGTCTAGATTTCCACCAATTGCTCTCTGCAGAGAGGTGATCGAAGCCACAGGAATCAAGGGTTTTCTTTTCTTTTTAATGGCATTTGTGAAGTGCTTACTATGTGCCAGGCACTGTACTAAGTGCTGGGGCAGATACAAGCTAATCAGGTTGGACACAGTCCCTCTCCCACATGGGACTCACTGTCTTCATCCCCATTTTACAGATGAGGTTACAGAGGCCAAGAGAAGAGAAGCGACTTGCCCAGGGTCACACAGTAGACAAGCGGTGGAACTGGGATTAAAATGCAGGTCCTTCTGACACCCAGGCCCGCTCTCTAACGACTAGGCCACGCTCCTTCAGTGTTGTGAGGTAAAGATGGGGAGGGCGTCTCGAGGGTGGTGAGGGAGTTGAGTTTGATGGGGAAGCAGTGTTGAAGGCATGGAATTGGGCACCAGTGAAGGGAAGGGTTGGCAGGAAATCCAGGGGGGGCATAATGGCTTGGTGTAAGAGAAGGAGGTCTCAAAGTCAGAGGTCGCTGTAGCAGGAGAGAACAAATTTTATGGGGTGAGAATATGAAGCCCCTCTCAGAGTCACACCTAGAGAGTTTCCAGTATTCTACCAGTCTCGGCTGTTGGTTGGAGAATCAAGTAGGGGCCTACCCATTCCATTTCTAGCTTGGGCAGTGGCTAGCAAGTGGAAGGCAGTTTGCTACAAGTCAAAATTCACCCATGCTGGGCAGCAGCAGCATGAGAGAGAGTCGAGGGCAGGGACTTGAGTTTACTGCGCGGAAAGCGGCAATGGTTAAACCACTTCCATATTTTTACCAAAAAAACTCTATGGAGACACTAAGTACATTTGCAGATGGAGAGCAGGGCGTTCTGGGAGAGATGTGTCTGTGGTGTCACTTTGGGTCAGAAATGACTCACAGCATAAGACAAGACAAGAGAATATGAGGGCAAAGTGGTTAGAGCATGGTATTTCCGGTCTTGGGGACATTAGAAGTGGAACAATAACTTTTGATGATGAGATCCAGGATGTATCCAAGCAAATGGGCTGGTGAGCAGTTGAGCAGTTGTGGAATGGGAGGACTGTGGAGTTGGGTATTGACCGGAAGCAGATGCTGAATGTGAAACCTTGAGCATCAGTGTAGGAGCAGAGGAGGGGAGAAGGGCATCAAAATCACCCTGAAAAGCCGAGGGGGAGCCAGGTCTCGGTAGATGACGGCAGCTAGTAGTTGTAGTGTGGGTGGAAGAGGTGAGTGATGGGACTTAGAAAGAGGTCTGGGGAAGGAGAGGGTGGGATGGTGCAGAAGTGGCATTGCGGACAAGGAGTAGGTCGACCTCTCCACTTTTCCTGGGTGATGGGGAGAATGGGAGAAGGGGAGGCCTCCTAGAGGCAAGAACCCTGGAGCCTGGGAGTCAGAGGACTTGGATTCTAATCCTGACTTTACCAATTGCCTGGAGGGTGACCTTGGGCAAGTCACTTCACTTCTCAGTTACCTCATCTGTAAAATGGGGATTCTCTACCCCTTCCCTCTCCTATTTTGATTGTGAGTGCTGTGTGGGACAGAGATTGTGACCGAACTGATTATCTTGTATCTTCCCTAGTGCTTAGAACAGTGCTAGGCATATAGTAAGCACTTAACAAATACCATTATTATTCCCTCTAGAGTGTAAGCTGGTTGTGGGCAGGGAACATATCTACCAACTCTGTTATATTGTACTATTCCAAGCACTTAGTACAGTGCTCTGCATGTAGTAAGTGCTCAGTAAATGCAGTTGATTTTGAGCCATCAGGGAGACAGTTTCAGAGACAGTTTCACCCCGAGTGAGCCAATGGGAAGGTGTTAACCAGGGTTGGGGCAAAGGTGCACAGAGGTTTGTGTTCTGTACTAAGTGCTTATTACAGTGCTCTGCACACAGTAAAAACTCAGAAAATGCCATTGATTGATTGATCAATTAGAAACGTGAAAGGAAGAAACGAGTGCTCAGACACCATGGATTCCGACAACTGAAGTTGAGGTTTGGGTACGTTTAACTCTGATCGTGGCTGGTAAATGCCTTCTCGTGAGATGGGCAAATGTTATTTCTTTCTGCAAATGAGGAGGATTTGTGTTTGTGGGGATGGTGGGGAGAGCGGCTGTCTTGGGCTAAGGCTAAGGCCAAATGTCATTTCTCTCTGCACAAAAGGAGGATTTGTGTTTGGGAAGAGTAGAAGGGAGAGAGGCTGTCTTGGGATAAAGTTAAGCCTCCAAGATACCAAAGCAGATAGTTGGGGCTCCCCTGGCATTTTGCAATTTTGTGAGTCATCTGGATGTGCAGTAGATGACTACAAATGCCAGAATAGTCTGAAAAGGAGAAGGGAAACCACCCTACTGAGCAATGATAATAGTAATAATAATGGCGGTATTTATTAATAACAACCGTGGTATCGTTAAGTACTTATGTGCCAACTATAGGGGTACTTAGAAGATATTCAGGTCAGACCTAGTCCCTTATCTACATGGAGCTCACGATCTAAGTAGGAGGAAGAACAGGTATCTCATTTCTATTTTACAGATCAGTCAATCAATTGTATTAAGTGCTTACAGATGAGGCAACTGGAAAGTGAAGTGACTTGCCCCAGGTAGCACAGCAGGCAGGTGGCAGAGCGAGAATTAGAACCCAGATTGACTGTGAGGCTCATGCTCTTTCCACTGGGCCATGCTGCTTCTCACTGATCTGTTCTCCCTCCCGCTCAAACGATGAGTCCCGAGTGGGATGGGGACTATCTAATCTGCCTGATCTGATTTTTTTTAATCTACTCCAATGCTTAGCACAGCATTTGGCATGTAGTAATGAAATTAATAATGATAGTATTTATTAAGTGTTTACTATATGCTAAGTGTTGGGGTAGATACAGTATATTATTATCAGATCAGACCCAGACCCAGTCCCTGTACTGCCAGAGACATTAAGTGACTTGCCCAAGGTCACACAGCAGGCAAGCTGAGAAGCCACAGCAAGAACCTGGGTCTCCTGGCTCCCAGCCCCGGGCTTTCCCCACTAGGTCTGCCTCCCAGCAACTTGTACTTCCCAAGTGCTTAGTACAGTGCTCTGCACACAGTAAGTGCTCAATAAATGCGATTGAATGAATGAATTAGAAGTTACTGCTGGTGGCTTTGAGCCAGGAAGTAGAGAGTTAGGAGGGTTTAGAGGAGCAGGGAGAGGGAAGGGGATTCCATCCTAAATTTCTGTCCCTTCCAGATAAATCTCCAGGTTAACTCTGTTTACCCAGCCAATTGGTTTCTGTGAGATAACCAGAATGTGAAAAATCCTTTTGTTCATGTGTCTCTGGTAAAACAACAACAACAACAAAAAAAACCCCAAACCTTATCAGTGGTTAAGCTGGAAAGGAAGCAGGTATATAAAGGGATTAGTTCTATCCCCTGGTCATTTGAGTAGCTCTTTTAATCCCTGCTCTCTTCCTCTGAAAACCCAGACATGTTTGCACTTTAATATAGGAATAAAGTTCCTCTAGCTTCAAAGGATTTCAACCCTCTCAGCCAGCAGGCGCCCCCCCCCTTCCCATTCCTATTCTAGGACACTTCAGTCTTCACGTGCCTTGGTGGGAATATGGTGATTTGAAAGAGCTTTTGGTGTTCTGTATGTTTATCCCTGCTTCCCACCACTAGTTTGCTGGAGATGTAATTCATTTCTTTTTTTTCCTCTCACTCTTACTCTCTCACTCTATCTCCCCCATTCCTTCTTTCTTTCTCTCTCTCTCTCCTCCCTCTACCCTGTTTCCCCTGCTTTCTCCAATTTTCTATAAGATCTCCTTCATGCTGGCATGCATTCTGAATTACCCACCCACCCTTGGATTTTTTGGCTTAGGTTCAGATGCCAACTCAAGGCCAATCTCCAGAGCACACTGATTTAGGAGAATCACACACGTAGAGTTTTTTCTCAGTGTCAGTTGTCTTCTCAGTAAGATTTTGCTAGCATTGGCTTTGGGTTCAGGTGGGTGAAGGGAATTCCAATAGAAGGCTGAGAAATACTTGGATTGGCGAGGGGAGTTGTACCAATTATCTCTTTTTCACAGGGCTGAGTCCTCCATGCCTCAGTGTTTCCCAATCCAAAGAGCCTCACTGGGGGTTAAATTATTTATCTGAGTTTTGCTTGACTTATCCAGTGAACCTTCCACTTAGAGCTGGGGGTGAAAGGTAAGCGGTTGGGAGGTTTCTGCTTCATAGACATTCCACTGGTTCCTGAGAGGCTTTGGAAGGGGCCTTTAAATCCTTTCTTCTCTTCTGCTTTTCCCTCGCTTCTAAGTCACGTTTCACTCTTGACTAGCTCATCGAAAGGAGTTTGGCTCTATTTCTCAGAACCCCATACTGCTATTGGCAGGGGCTTTACCCTGCAGTATCTCTTTTCAGATCCAGCAGGAGTTGGCCATCCCTCAACCCAACAGTCCATGGGGTTAGCAGAGAAAAAGACCCTCACTGTGTGTGGACAGGAGCGTAACACCCCCCCACCCCCTTGGAACAAGCGTGCGCACGCACGCACACACACACACCACACACACCCCGCCCCCCCCGCCACCACCACCTCCCTGAGAACAGCCAGCCAGTGGGCAAACATTTTAGGTCCTTACAGACCCAAAGTAAAGCAGGTGAATTCCAGCAGGTGACAGATAGGCCTGCCCACTCTCACAGACTCCTGGATCACGGTGAGTCAACTGCACAGTTTGTCAGCTTCTTGAGGGCAGGGGCTGGGCTTTCGGTAAATGCTCAGTATGATTGCTACTGCTGATACTGCCCAATAATGACAAGTTGTGGATGTCTCCTGCTGTTGCATAAATTGTGTCGTTAATTCAGTGCCAGGCTGGCACTGGGGATGGTGCTTGCATCTAGTTGATGTTTTGCAAGCATGAGGCAGAAGTTCTGCTACCTGGGGTGGGGAGTGGGGCTGGTGGGGACTGGAGACCAGGCCAGAGATGAACACAGAGGCTGGGTTTGGGCCCCAGGTCCTCAGGAACAAGTTTCATCCTTGCCATTCCACCTGGCACACACCAAACAAAGGCAGGGCTTTTCCGTCCCTTGTTTTCATTCCCATCCCAGCTGCTCTGGAAACGCTTCAGTCTTTCTCACTCCCTGCCTTTCCCCTGCTCTCCCCCCCAGCAAGCTATGCCCCCCCCCCCCCACCAACCCTGCCGTGTGAGCCAGCCAGGAAGCGGTGGTGACTCAGACTGGCAAGACTCTGAAGTGTCCAACAACCTTGACCTACCCCAGGAGAAAGGGGGCTGGGTTCTGGGGCCCGGTGGAGACTAGCTAAAGTTCAACTCTTATTCCTTTGTCTGTAAGCAGAGTTAACAGTGTGGCGGGTTGCTGAGGGGGTTGTGGACAATCATCTTGAATCACCTGTGGAGAATCTAGAATCATCTAGACTGAGGAAGCCATGCTTATCTCTCCGGAGGCATCTGTCAAGCCTCGCCACCAACTCTCCCCATTTCACCTACCGGCTCAATGATAAATTTTGATTACTCTCTTTGGTTCTCTCTCTTTCCTTTCCTCACCTGCTGACTGACTGTACCTCCCTCTCAACTCATCCTACCCCATCCCTTTGATCACCCTGTTCCCCCAAACTGGAACCCCACCACCCCAAATCTGACTGATTACAGCTCTTTCCAGGTTCTAAAGCCCTTCTAAAATCCCACCTCTTTCACCAAGACTTCCCCAA
The DNA here is from genome assembly GCF_015852505.1 of Tachyglossus aculeatus. Taxonomy (NCBI): domain Eukaryota; kingdom Metazoa; phylum Chordata; class Mammalia; order Monotremata; family Tachyglossidae; genus Tachyglossus; species Tachyglossus aculeatus. The sequence goes on along the minus strand of NC_052091.1, from coordinate 11,897,472 downwards.
TGAACTCTCTTCAACTCCTATTTGTGAGCCAAACAACCCCCTCTAGCATTTTGCTTACTTCCATATACCCTGAGCAAGCATCAGTCATTCAATAGTATTTCTTGAGCACCTCCTCTAGGCAGAGCAAATAGGCCAAGTGCTTAGGACAGCACAGTAGAATAGTAAGCAAGAACCCTGCCTTCAAGGAGCTTACAATCTAGCAAAGTGGATCGACTCTAAGTAAATTATAGGTAGGAGGATATACTAGGAGGGGCGAGTAGCCAAGTGCTTAGGTGAGTTGGCAGTGCTGAATCAAGTGGACATTGGTCAGAACATAGTTGGGGTGCTGGGCGGGATGAGAAATTACTCAGGGAAGGTCTCCTGGGGGAGGTGTGAATATAGAAGGGCTTTGAAGATGGGAAGAGCGGAGGTCTGTCGGACAAGAAGGAGAAGGGAGAATGGTGAGAGATTCATTCATTCATCATTCAATCGTATTTATTGAGCACTTACTGTGTGCAGAACACTGTACTAAGTGCTTGGGAAATACAAGTTGGCAACATATGGAGACGGTCCCTACCCAACAGCGGGCTCACAGTCTAGAAGGGGGAGACAGACAACAAAACAAAACATCTTAACAAAATAAAATAAACAGAATAAATATGTACAGGTAAAATAGAGTAAGAAATATGTACAAACATATATACATATATACAGGTGCTGTGGGGAGGGGAAAGAGGTAAGGCAGGAGGGATGGGGAGAGGGGGAGGGGGAGAGGAAGGAGGGGGCTCAGTCTGGGAAGGCCTCCTGGAGGAGGTGAGCTCTCAGTAGGGTTTTGAAGGGAGGAAGAGAGCTAGCTTGGCGGATGTGTGGAGGGAGGGCATTCCGGGCCAGGGGGAGGACATGGGCCGGGGTCGACGGCGGGACAGTCGAGAACGAGGCACAGTGAGGAGGTTAGCGGCAGAGGAGTGGGGGGTGCGGGCTGGGTCTTAGAAGGAAAGAAGGGAGGTGAGGTAGGAGGGGGTGAGATGATGGAGAACCTTGAACCCGAGAGTGAGGAGTTTTTGCCTGATGTGTAGGTTGATTGGTAGCCACTGGAGATTTTTGAGGAGGGGAGTAACATGCCCACAGCGTTTTTGTACAAAGATGATCCAGGCAGCAGCGTGAAGTATAGATTGAAGTGGGGAGAGACAAGAATGAGATATGGGGAAGAGGATGATTTGAGAGGAATGAAACATGAGGGAAGAGTGGATGCACAGTGGGTGTGAAGAGGGGGATCAGAGGTGCAGTGTGTGTGTGTGTGTGTGTTGTGGGGCTCAATGATATATTCTGATTATACGCTTTGCACATATTTTTATGCCCATCTCCCACATTAGAGCATGAACTCGTAGGCAGGGAACATTACCTTTGGACGTCTGTCATACTTGCCTAAGCACTCAGATCAGTGCATTGCCCACAAGGGATGTTCAATAAAAACCATTTCTTCTAGGAGGATGGCTGAAGTGCCCTCCAAAGGGCTCTGTCATCCTGAAGATTTGGAGAAGTGTTGGGGAGGCTGGCTAGAGGACACTCACTCTAGTCTAATGCAAAATAGTAAAGAATCTTCCCCTCATTCTTCCTGCTCTCTGGGGAGGCATGGGCAGGCTGATAAGGAAAAGAAAATATTGTGGGCTGATAAACATTGTGTTCCTATTTGCCAGGCTGTTCTCGTATCAGAAGACCCAAGGTCTCTCAAATATGCACATTCTTTTGAGTTCAAATCAGGCTTTTCTAGCTTTGAGAAAAAATAGGACTAAACTGGCTTCCCCAGGGCGAACATAGGATCCCTTTGATGCATCCCCACAGGCTGTTTCAAAGCTTTTAGCTCCCCATGGCAGCCTCCTCCTGAAAGATGCCAACTTGGCCCGTGTTTTTTCTCCTGCTACCCCGCCTGCCTGTCCAAGAGTCCCTGCCCCAGGTAGGAACAGAGTCAGAGAGCCCAGGCCACTATGAAGTTGCCAGGAGATAGAGGAAAATTAGACTATAATGATTTAACATTTAACTCTGGAAAGCCAGTTAATCAGTCCATGGCTGCTTTCCTTGAGATCTGGCTGGCTTTGCTCCAAGAGGAAACAATGAAGGCTGATAACACGAAACTGTTTCCATTTGAATGTATTTTTATTCTCTTTAAACAGATGCCCCCCATCCTCCCCGACTTCATTATGGCAGATACTTAATGTTTACCAGAGGAATTTTTGACTACTTGAAATGACATTTAAAATCAACCTACACACACACACACACACACACACACACACACACACACACACACAGAGACACGCACGCGCCCTACACACACACCCTACCCTCAGCCTACTGTACTGGACAATGCAGCTGTCAAATGCTGAAGAGAATCTTGTTCCAAACTCAAGACAGAATTATTTTTCCTGAGCACTGTGAGGCCTGGGCCTTCACCATTAACCCAAGTCCTGACATTTCTTTTTTATTTATTGCTAATATCTGTTGGGTACTTCCATCACACATAGCACCGGACCGGGCACTGAATATTACAGAGACCTTATAAAGTGAACGCAGACCTTGGCCACAGGAAGTGTACTTTCTAGGGGAGGAGGGGGTTGGGGAGGCTGGGACAAACAGAAGAAATGCAGCAAACCAGCCTTTTCTTCTAATGCTCACCACCTTCCCTTCGCAGGTCCATTTCATTCATTTCATTCAGAAGCAACATGGCTCAGTGGATAGAGAATAGGCCTGAGAGTCAGAGAGCTCTAATGCCGGCTCTGCCACATGTCTGCTCTGTGACCTTGGGCATGCCACTTCACTTCTCTATGCATCAGTTACCTCATCTGTAAAAATGGGGGTGAGTGTGAGCCCCATGTTGGGACTGGGACTGTGTCCAAACTGATTAACTGGTATCTACCCCAGTGCTTGAGTGAGAATAGGAACAGGTGCCCATGGGTGGGCCTGGTGGTAGAGCACTCGTCTTCAAAGCTGGCAGCATGGGAGAGGTGAAAGGTGTCCAGAGGCCCCCGTGGCAGACCTGGGCCCTTGCAAGAGGCTGTTTGCCCACTGCTTCGGTGGGCAGGAAGGTGCCAGGGATGGGCAGCAGCTGAAGGTTTTGGTTAGAAATGATTTCCTGTTATTGGCTGCCTGTGGCTGCCCAAGCAGAGAGGGCCATAATGTCTATCATAGCATGATCGGCATCTGCCCCTTGAAGGTCAGAACGCCCTGGCCAAGTCAAGTGGGGAGGGGTGGGCGGTGACTGAATCATCACCGACCTTAACGCCCAGCATGGGCCCCTCTGTCTGACCAAGCTTTAGGCACCGAATTGCCTGAAGGCAGGAGGCTGGACTAGGTGACCTCTGGAAGACCCTTCTGGCCTTGATCTTGGATGATGAAGAAAATGATCCTGGGAATTGAGGGCCTTGAAACTTTCTCAAGCTCACCTCATTCCAGGCAAGCAACCGTGAATGCTAAGAGCCAGAAAGGTTGGGGAATGTGACGTGTTGGAGGCCTGTTTGCTGTTGGAAGAATGACTAATGAGCTGTTATATCCACAAGGGAGTGGACTTCTCCCCTTCACCTCCACCCCCCCATTCATTCATTCATTCGTATTTATTGAGCACTTACTGTATGCCACAGGGCAACCATGGCTTGGCTCAGGGTGGAGATTGAGTGGCTGGGCAGAGCGCTGGCTCCCAGATCCACTGCTATTTTCCAGATTTCCAGACTCCTTTTCTGGACACAGTGGATCAAATGAAGTCCATGAACCTAGAGTGTCCCCACAAATTGGTTGGGGGGGGGGGGGGAGTCCCATGACTGACCCCCAACACAACCACATTTGTTCCAGAGCCATAGCACTCCTCTCCTGGATCCCTGTGGTCCTGGGCGCCACTCTTGAGCCATGGACTCAGCGGCAGAAGGCCAGGCCTTTAAAATAAAAACAATGGACCTTTCTTGCGGTATAATACTAGACAAAAGGCTACCCTAGCGCCAGGAGTCCCACTCTAGAGCAGAGAAAAATCTTCTCATTTTACATAGGAATTACTCTTTCCAAGAGCTCTGAGTGCTGAGGGGGCAGGAAGGGCAGCGCCAGGGGATGTGGACAGAGCTGGTTCTTGCTACCCAGCAGCCCTCCCACCTCTGCCCCAGGGAGGAACTGTAGCTTAGTGCCTGTGGGCCGGGGAACAGACGATGAAGACAAATCTCAAGTTTCCTTGGGAATGGTTTAATTCAAAACAGTCGTGAGCTACAGCCAATAAAATAAACACTCGGGAATGATTTAATTATTTTACAGAAAAGAAAAGCAGGGAGAGCGGAAAGGGAACACATCAGGATGGGAGACTCCTTGGCACGCACACATACACGCACACATACAGACACCTGCCACTCACCACACTGGGAGCTAGTTTACAGCACAGTGAGTTGAGGGGGCAACTGGACCAGCACAGATGCCACTGGACCCTTCTGGTCACTGCCAGCCTCCAGCTGGCTCATGCCCAGTTCAGTTGCCTTTTATGCTAAAGGCCAGAACTGTTGAGGCTGTTTACCTGTGGTTGGCTGGAGGTGCTAGCAGGTGGCCCCCAGCCTCATGTTAGCCCCACTTCAACCTTCTCATTTTTACTGCTCCCAATCTCCACCACCTGACCCCCACCCCTCCCCGCACACAGAGGTGAATCCGTAGCCCGAGGAAGAAGCTTTTAAGCTGACAGGAACCCAAAAATAATACTCTCCATCCTAATTGCAGTGTGACGGGACAAGGAACGGGATGGGATGTTGCTGTTCAGAAATCCAGTTGTGCAACAAGGAGTCCAGTTGAATTGGATGAAAAGAGTATACAGTGGGGTGGCCTAACCTGAGCAGACCACCTCCCTCTGCCCCTGCAGGGAATTAGACAGACAGCCAAAGTGAGTAAGCCAACTCCAACTGAGTGACCTGCTCTCCTGCAGCATTGCCCACATGTGGAACTGTTCTCCTGCTTTGCACATTTTCTTTCCTCGGGCCTTGGGGAGGAGGTAAAGGGCCATGCGTCCATCCATCCATCTTGGGTCCTGATTTGACCCAATCAGCATTCGCAGAGAGGAGTGACTAGCTGCAGTGAGCTGCCATGCTGCTCTAATAATAATAATGATGGCATTTATTAAACGCTTACTATGTGCAAAGCACTGTTCTAAGCGCTGGGGAGGTTACAAGGTGATCAGGTTGTCCCACGTGGGGCTCACAGTCTTCATCCCCATTTTACAGATGAGGGAACTGAGGCACAGAGAAGTTAAGTGACTTGCCCTAAGTCACACTCTAAGTAAAAAGGAACAGCAGCCCTAGGCACAAGTCAGTCTGAGGCTAGGCTGACTAGTGTCACTGAACTCCACTTTACTGTAAATATTTCTAAGTAAAACCGAAGAGGTGGGGGGAAAAGCCAACTGAAACTTTCTCCATTTAAAAAAAAAAAAACACACCCCAAAACAAAGATAAACTACGCTGTTTATGGAAGGATAGATGCTCCTTTATTTAAAATATAAAAAAGGATAGTTTAAAAATTCAATAGTATAAAAAAAATCCCCCTTGGGGTGGCGAGGTACCCCCACCCCCCAGAAAGAGGGAGGAGGTGGACATTGGCCCTCCCGGCAGCCAGCGGGCAAGGGTGTGATCAGCCCCGGGTAGCAGCACCGGTGGCAGTGGCTGGGTCCTGCCTGTCCCTGCCTAGTGCCGCCTCTTCCTCCTCCTCCTCTTCCTCCGGGTGGTGGCGGGATATGAGGTATGACTGGCAAAGTGAGAAACCCGTCTGTTCTCTCAGCTCGGTCTCGGCACCACCGGTGAAGCACCGTGGACAGGAGCTTTTGGCTAAAAAGTACATTTTCCCTGGGTTGTTAAAAAAAAAAAAAAAAAAAGAGCACCAACGTGGTCCCCAGAAGAAAAGTCAGACGAGGGGCAGCAGGGCCCAGGGCGGGCCGGGCTCCCTCACCTCCGCGACGCCCGCTCATCTCCCCGCTCCCGGGGGCCGGAGCCATGGAGGCGGCATGTTCTGCAGCACTGCACCCTGACAGTTGGAAGGAGGCACCTGCCCAGAAGCCGGAGCGTCTCGCAGAAGCTGAACGTCAGGCGGTCTCGGTCGCAGATGGAGCCTGCATGGGGAGACAGAACGGCTAGGATGTGAGCCTGGTCGGGCAAGGAGGAAATGCGTCGAACTGGCAAGCGCTGAACCGTGAGTTTGTCTTTCTGACTCTTGTTTCTCAGGGAACTTTCCGCTTCCAAAAAAACCACATTTTGTTTTCACTAGCCCCTGCCTGTCATCCTTACTGTCAGGTCCCTGTGGGCCTGCGGGGTGCCTAGCCCAGTGCCTGGGGCGATGAGAATTGGAAGATGCAGCCTTGTGGGCCCCGATGGCCATTTTTCAGATCTCCATAGGGGTGCTGACATTTCACTTGGGCTGCTCCAGGAGGAGAAAGGGGAGGCAGGATAGCATCTCGGGCTGCATCCCCAAGACCACCCATGTGGAAAGACGGGGAAGACAGGAGGGCAAACTTGGGCTGCGGCCGGAAGGGTGCCCGGCTTTGAGAAATGGTTCCTTACTTCTTGCTGCTACTTAACCAAGCCGCCCTCCTCTCTCCATCCGAATTGGTTTTCCATTCTGGACTTGGATTTCTGACTCTATCAGTGGGGGTGGCGATGGCACCGGGCCATGGTGAGCGACAATGCGCTTCTGGATCCAGACAGATCCAGATGGATCCAGACAGGCGGACGGACAGACGGACAGACACCACTCCAGGAAAACCAAACAGAGCAAGGGAGGAGGGGATTCTTAGTTTACATGTGGAATTTAGCCCCAGGATGACAGTGTTCAGGGAATCTTAGGCCTAGGGGCGAGAAGTTGAACTTTGGGCCAGCAGGAAGCTCCATTTTGGGAGCTGGCTGGGAGCGGGGCAGAAATCTTTGGCTAACCAGCCCTGCATGTCCAGGGACAATCAATCCATTAATCAATGAATGATAATATTGATTGAAGAGCAGCATGGCCTATTGGAAAGAGCATGGGCCTGGGCATTAGAGAACCTGGGTTCTAATCCCAGCTCTGCCACTTGCCTGCTGTGTGGCCATAGGGAAGTCAATTCATTTCTTTTCTCGACTGTGAAATGGGGATTAAATACCCGTTCTCCAACCTGATTAACTTGTATCTACCCCAGCTCTTGACACATAGTAAGCGCTTAACAGATATCCCCATGACTATTATTATTATTGTTTCCTTCAGGAGTACTGGTCCTGAGGGTGTGGAGCCTGGCTCTGAGCAGTGGGAGATCAGGGCTAGCACTGGTTCTGCCTGCAGCTGGCTAATGGGAGCCAAAAACACAGATGTCCTTTGCAATGAGCTCCATCCCACCCTCCTCCTCACTCATGGTGCTTGGTGCCCTAGGGGGGAGGAGAGAGGGTGTGGGTGGCACTGCAACAGCCATGAGCACTAGAAGCCATGAGCCACTAGAAGCATAGGTTCTTGGCCCCGAAGTCTCAGGACTGAGGTCTGGCAGGGGTTCTCGATGGGCGACTCCATCACTTATTGAGCGCAAAGCGCTGTTTGAGACACTTGAGAAAGTACAATAGACGTGGGTTCTAACTTGTCTGCTGTGTGACCTTGGGCAAGTCACTTCACCTCCCTGTGACTCAATTACCTCATCCGTAAAATGGGGATTAAAAGTGTGAATCATCCTCCACGCTTTGCTATCACTCAATTCTCTCATTCGGATTCTTACCAAATCCTGCTGGTTCTTCCAACAAAAGAAGCAGTGTGGCCTAGTAAATAGAGCACGTGCTGGGGAGTCGGAAGGACCTGGGTTCTAATCCAGTCTCCATCACTTGTGTTCTGTGTAACCTTGGGCGAGTCACTTCACTTAGTAATAATAGTAATTATGGTATTGGTAAGCACTTGCTATGTGCCAAGCACTGTTCAAAGCACTGGGGTAGATGCAGGGTAATCATGTTGTCCCACCTGAGGCTCATAGTCTTGATCCCCGTTTTACAGCTGAGGTAAATGAGGCACAGAGAAGTGAAGTGGTTTGCTCCAGGTCACACGGCAGACAAGGGGCAGAGCTGAGATTAGAACCCATGTCCTCTGACTCCCAAAGTTTGTGATCTATTCACTAAGCCACATTCACTTCCTTGTGTCTGTTACCCCATCTGTAAAGTGGGGATTAAGCCATGTGAGCTCCGTGTGGGACAGGGAATGGGTCCAACCTGACTAGCTTGACTCTACCCCAGTGCTTAGAACTGTTTGGCACATAGTAAGCACATACAAACTGTAAAAATAAATAAATGTATATATAAAGGATCTCCCAGACCAGCCCCTACCTCTCCACCCAAACTGCTTCCACCTGGTGCGATCTCTGGTCTCGCTCCTGCCAGACTGGTGCATTAGTCTTCTCTCTGGTCTTCCAGCCTCCAGCCTCTCCCCACCCAATCCCACTAAACATTACTGCACAGATCATCTTCCCGAAGCAGCACTTGGGGCACATCTCTCCTCCTCTCAAAACCTCCCCACAGCTCCCTATGCCTCCCCACATCAGACAAAAACTCTGCTCATCTGGCTTCAGGGTTCTCCTGGCCCCCACCTCACCTATCTTATTTATGTTATATTGTTATATTGTTCTCCCAAGCACCTACTACAGCGCTCTGCACACAGTAAGTGCTCAATAAATAAAATTGACTATCTGCTCTCATCTGCTATACCACAACTTGTTGTCTATGTTCCCCCCAAGTCCAGCTTCTAGCTGTACCAGACTCATAATAATAATAATAATAATAATAATAATTCTGGTATTTGTTAGGCACTTACTATGTGCCAGATACTGTATTAAGTGTTGGGGTGGATACAAGCAATTTGGACTGGACCCAGTCTCTGTCCCATGTGAGGCTCACAGTCTCAATTTGCATTTTACAGATGAGATAACTGAGGCCCAGAGAAGTGAAGTGACTTGCCCAAGGTCACAGAGCAGACAAGTGATGGAGTGGGGATTAGAACCCAGGCCTGAGCTATATCCACTAGGCCACACTGCTGTGCATGCCTCTCCCCTATGGCAGAAAGCTTCACCAGAACCGGGACCGTGTCTCTTAATTCTCCTGGATTTTCCCTAAGCATCTAGTACAAGTTCTATGCATGCAGTAAACACTTGCTCAAAAAACACTGGTGGTGGTGATGATGATGTGGGGAAGTGTGTCCTCTGGCCTCTGGAGACTTCCTTTCCATTGCGAAGGCTTATAAAAATAGCCAAGTAGAGGGAGAGGAAAAAGTCACACCCAGGGATCCCAGAGAGAACAGAGCCGCAGCTCGGCATGCCCGAAGCCCGTGGAGCAGGGACCAAGTCCACGGCTCACCCCGTGGATCTCCCAGACCGGTCGGGCATCAGCCTGGCAGAGATGGGAGCCTGGGGCCACCACGGGGGCTGAAGGGGATTATCAGAGTTTTCAGAAGAGGCGACACAAACCCCAGCTGGTTCCCACTCAGGCACAGAGGCACCAGCACAAGCAAATAGCGTTTTTTGTTTTTTTTCCCCATCATCGTGGGAAAAACAAGGGCAGGCTCAATCTTTCCGTGCTCCCTCTGTCCCCCCCGTCCCGTCCCCCCGCCCTCCCCGCTGGAGAGGGTGACGGGGCAGGAAAAAGCAGCTGATGCTCCAGTGCTGATTTAGACAGTCACCGTGTCCAGCCAGCAGAATTCCTGGCAGATGGGAAATCGACTGAATCCGCTAAAAAGGCAACATGATAAATGCCCATTGTCAAAAAGGCACAATGGGAATGTGGGAGGAATGGCCTCCACACACGCCACCTTTCCTTGTTCCACACACAGCCACTGGACAAGGACAGGACCGGCCTTTGCAGCTAGCGGAGTCTCCTTAGTCGTCGTAGGAGTAGCAGTTAGTGAGCACCCCCTTGGGGTGCTGCACTGTACCAGGCTGTTGGGAATTACAGAATAACACAGGACGAATGGACGGGTTCCCTGTCCGCAAGGGACTCCCACCCTACCAGGGGAGGTCAAAATAAATTAAACAAACATAAAAACGTGAGTATTCAGGAGGGTGGAAATAAGCTCTCAAGTGCCAGAGTTGACTGAAAGGCTGATTAAGGCTCAGGTTAATTAGTTGGAGGAGGAGGTAGGATTTTAGGGGGGATTTGAATATGAGGAGAGGAGGTCTGTCTGATGGGGGAGGTAGTTCTAAGGTGGGGGAACAGTGTGAGCGGGGGTTGGGGTTGGGGGAGACACCATCCTGAAACCTGATTTCCCCCTAACAACACTGCTTTATCCTGCCGCCTTCTCCCAAGGGGGCCTCGTCTTCTCCACAGCCTGATTTCTGCTGGGACTGGTTTCTTTCAATCTCTTCCCACTCCCCACGACAGTTGGCCTCCAGGAATCTGTTCTTGACAGATTCCAGACACATTCCCCTGGGACAGTGGTTCCAGAGGGAAAAATCAATCTCGTATCTGTTCTGGGCAAAGCACCTCCTGTCCCCTGCCTTCTTCCTCTCATTTGGGGTGTCTTCCAATCAGGGGGCCAAGAGAGCCGCTGTCGGAAGGGGACCAAATTTCCGATCTTTGGTACAAGTCCATTTAGCTTTTTAAAATGGGCAGAGGGGCATCCTGAGGCTGGAGGGTCACTGCAGTTCCCTCTGTTACTGTAAGCACTGGACTATGAGATCGTTTTGGACAAGGAACGTATCTGCTAATTCTGTTGGATTGTACTCTCCCAATTGATTAGTAAAGTGCTCTGTACATGGTGAGTGTTCAACAAGTTCCACACTGAGTGATCAATTGCAACCTAGTCTTTAGCTGGCCAGAGCCTAAGTTGCAGTACCTGCTGCTTTCTGGCCTGGGGAGTTGGGGGTGATGACATTTAAGGGTGGGGACACCCAGAGCTCTCCCCTAAAGGGTCAGGGGGCTTCTTTCTGGACTCCCAGCTTCATCCATCCCAGCTCTCTGGAAGGACCTGCCACTTTCCAATCAAGGATAAAGAGACCCAAAATGGCAGCTCTCTGGCCTGTTGGAGTTCGGAAGCTGTCCCCTCCCAGTCCTCATCCCCCTGAGATCCCTGCCCATATTTCGTCTTATATCCTAAAGTTGGGCATCTACACTCTAAAGACCCTGCAAAGCCTTCATGTCCCTTTTCATTCGACAGACGATCACTCTCCCCACCTTCATAGCCTCACTGAAGGCACATCTCCTCCAAGAGGCCTTCCCCGCCTAAGACCTCACTTCCTCTTCTCCCACTCCTCTCTGCATCACCCTTGCACCTAGATTTTCACCCTCTATTCACCCTTCCCTCAGCACCTTAGCACTTGGGCACACAGCTATATTTATTTATTTAAATTAATGTCTGTCTCCCCATCTGGACTGTAAGCTCTTTGTGGGCAGAGAACATGTCTACCCACTCTTTCATACTGTACTCTCCCAAGTGCTTAGTACAGTGCTCTGCACACATTAAGCACTCAATAAATGTGATTGATTGAAAGTCAGGTTTGGCTTGGCGGCCCCAGAGGCTGCTCCTCCCCTCCTCTGGGCTCTGCACCTCAAAGGAAGGCTCTTCCTCTCCCCATGATGTTTTCTCCCCAAGGGGCTCAGGTGATCACCATCTTCTCAGCTCCCTCAGCCACCCTCAGGGAAGGAAGCTGGAAGGAAACTTCTAAAGTTCTAAGCTTCTGGGCTGCATTTTGCCCCTCAGGCTCTAAGGGAGGCTCTACTCAGTTCAAGGGGGAGAAGAGGAGGATGGAATGAGAAGCTGCTGCCTCTCTCCCAGGTTTAACTTTGATCTGACTTGGTCTGCCCAGGCCCTGATCTCTTTGGGGAATTTAGTTATGGAAGGCAGTCGGGGCACTGCTCACAGGGCCAAACCAGTATCTCTCCTGGCCCGATTCTGGCTTCTGGGGCTCAGGGCTATTTAAGAAAAGGAAGCCCTCTATTCCCATTTACATAGGGTCAGCCAGAACCCGAGATTTTCCCAGAGGGGATGACACTGGAGTACTGATGAGAGGTTTTTTTTAAGGGTACTTATTAAGCAGTTACTTTGTGCCAAGCACTGTTCTAAGTGTTGTGGTAGATACGAGTTAATCAGGTTGAACACAATCCCTGTCCCCCATGAGGCTCATAGTCTAAGTAGGAGGGAGTAGGAGTTAATCCCCATTTTACAAATGGGGTAACTGAGGCCCAGAAAGTGAGGTAACTTGGTCAAGGACACAAAGCAAACAAGTGGCAGAGTCGGGATTAAAAACCCAGGTCCCCTGATTCCCAGGCCCATATTCTTTCCACTAGACCACACTGCTTCCCCTGGAGGGGCCGGCCGGTCTCAGGCACCGGCCCCAACGCCCGAGAACACACTGCTCCAGACGAAGGTTGAGAACTGACCTCAGCAAGACCCAGCCCTGGGGACTCTCTTCCCAGAAGAGACCAGGAAGGGGGACACCTCCAGAACCCAGGGATGAGCTGAAGCTCACCAGTCCCAGCAGCCCCTTCCTCTCTCAGCCCCGGCCTTGGCCGCCCACGTGGCATTGCTCCTGACCTATTCCTGGCCCGGCTCTGGGAGTCCCCAAGAACCACAAGCCATGTAGTGCCCCCCTCCTCACCTTCAGCCAGCCGCTCTCCTGGGGAAGCCACCAGACAGCGATCCCAGATGGCAGGGAGACAGATGGACAAGCTGGGCCGACCCTTCGGGGCAGCATGATGCCTGATTTAGTGTTTACTGGAGGGCTAATTCCTCAGTGCTCCGCACTGCTAAATATAGGCCAGGGCCATGAGCAGGGAGCCAGAATTAAATTGCGCCCAAACAAGTTTATGGAGTGGGGGTGGAGGAGAGGCTACTGAAAGCCTCCCTGCCCTGGGGCCAGAGAGGAGGATGCAGAAGGCTGGAACCCAGGCCCCTGTCCAGGTTTCAAATCTGCAGTGACAGAAAATGTAAACACAAAGGCTGGAGCTGTGGCAGGCGAAATCTGTGAACTGACTGACTGCTCCTCCGCAAACAGAGCTCGGGGGAGGGCGAAGGGTCGACCTTTAGGTTGTTTTCACAGCAGTGATGGCCCTGGAGCCCAAGCCCGAAGCCAGCATGCGGTTGTGTTCGAGGACTGGGGTGGGCCCACTCTGCTGTTTGAGCCCATCTCTCCCATCAGCGTCATTCAGCAGGGTCCGGGTTTCCCGACTCTATTGTACTGCAATTTTCTATGTGCTTAATCCATGCTTGGCACACAGTAAGCACTCGGTAAATACCACTGATGGATGGATTTGGTGTCTGAAATGACGCCACGGCCAATGTTTTGATTGATGGGGGAATGAGCTGTCATTGGAGGGAGGAAGTAGGGGCCCTGCCAGCTGCCTCTCCTCAGGCCTCGCATGCCCTCATTCCACCCGGCTCAGCTGCTAGGGCATGGTCCGTTGTGGATCAATTCCTCTGGTCCTCCCAGCTTCCTTCTGTTCAGCGTGGTTTAGTGGATAGGGCATGGGGCCGGGAGTCAGAAGGACCTGGGTTCTAATCCTGGCTCTGCCACATGTCTGCTATGTGACCTTGGGCAAGTCCCTTCTCTTCTCTGGGTCTCAGTTCCCTCATCTGTAAAAGGGGGATTAGGACAGGGAGCCCCATGTGGGACAGGGACTGTGTTCAACCTGATTAACTTGTATCTACCCTGGTGCTTAGAACAGTGCTTGGGAAGTAGTAAGTACAAAACAAGCACTATTATTATTAATAATAATTATTATTATTATTAAGACAAACCATTCATTAAAATTCCTCAAATTCTTCCCAGACTCCCCTTTTCCAAGATGCTATGGAAAGGCAGTCAGGATGATGATGATGAGGATGATAATGATGACATGAATAGCACTAATATTTAAGCACTTTGTAGGTGTTAGTAAGTGGGGTAGATAAAGCCAAATCAGACAAAGTCCCTGTACCACATGTGCTCACAGTCTAAATGGGAGGGCAAACAGGTATTGAATCCACATTTTACAGAAGAGGCAATTGAGGTACAGAGAAACTCAAAAGTTACAGAGATGCTCAAATATGCTCAGCAGGCAGGTGGGGAAGCTGGGAATAGAACCTAGGTCCCTGGACTGCCAGACCTGAGCTTTTTTCACTAGGCCACACTGCTTCTATGATTTCAAGGACCAAGAGAATAGGATATGGCCAGTTTCCAAGTTTCCAGTTTCTGGAGTGAGCCGCTCTTCACCTCCCTGATGCCCCCATTCCTCCATGTCAGCAACCCCCTTCTGTAAGAGCCCCCTGAGGGAGCTCCAACCCTCTAGACTGTCAGCTCTTTGTGGACAGGGAACATATCTACCAATTCTCCCAAGCACTTAGTACAGTACTCTGCCTAGAGTAAGTGCTCAATAAATGCAATGGATTGATCCTCCCCAAGGAACCTTCTAGCTGTACCACACTCTTAACCCTGCCGCTCACGCTCTTCCTCAGGTTTGGAATTCCCACTCTCCCCACATCGCACAGTTCTGCCCCATATTCAAATCCCTCCACTTTCAACAAGTCTTCACCAATTTATTTCCCAGAAATCAAAGCCATATCGTTCCTTCAGTCACTGTTTACACTCTCCTTAGCACTCAGGTACACAGGTCTGTTTTATTTATTTATTGAGCTGCTCTAGCAATGCATATAAATGTTTGTCTCTCCCACTGAGTGTCAGTTCCTTGGGAGCAGGGAAGGTGTCGCTTCTTTATTCTTTACTTCCCGAGCACTTACTACCAGGCACTGCACCAAGTGGGCGTTCAAAAAATGCTACTACTGCTACTACTAGGAGGGTCTGCAGGGGAAAAGAATGTGCTAACTGTGTAAGTGGAGCCAAGTCAGCAGGCCTAGAGACCGCAGGCAGATCTCCAACAGATTCTCTCCCTAAAGAAACCCAAACCCAATAGAGGCATTCTGGAAACTAATTAGCTAAGTGGCTGAGCAGAAGAGATCACAACAGTCTCAATAATGGGGCTATTGATTTAACCCTTACTATGTACCAAGCACTGTGCTATGCTTTGGGGTAGATACAATTTAATCAGCTCAAACACTACCCTTGTCTTAAGTGAGACTCATGGTCCAAGATGGGGGGAGAACTGGTATTTCACTCCTAATTTCCAGAGTCAGTCGATCGTATTTACTGAGCGCTTACTATGTGCAGAGTACTGTATTAAGTGTTTGCAAGAGTACAATATAACAATAATCAGACATGTTCCCTGCCCACAACAAGCTTACAGTCCAAAGGGGGAGGCAGACACTAATATCAATCAATAAATAAATTGCAGACATGTACATAAGCACTGTGGGTCTGAGTGGGGGAATAAATAAAGGGAGCATGTCAGGGCGATGTAGAACGGAATGGGAGAAGAGGAAAGGAGGGCTTAGAGAATGCCTCTTGGAGGGGATATGCCTTCAATCAGGCTTTGAAAGGGTGGGGGTGGGGGGGTGGTGCAGCCATTGTTTGTCAGATATGAGGTGGGAGGGAGTTCCAGGGGAAGAGTCAGGACATGAGCGAGAAGTGGCAGTGAGGTAGATGAAACTGAGGTACAGTGAGAAGGTTGGCATTAGAGGATTGAAGTATGCAGATGGTTTGTAGTAGGAGTGTAGTGAGGTGAGGTAGAAAGTAGCAAGCTGAGGTAGGAAACTGAGATACAGAAGAGCTAAGTGACTTGCCCAAGGCTTCGCAACAGGCAAGCAAACGGTGGAGCCAGGACTAAGAATCCAGGTCTCCTGACTCCCAGGCTTTTTCCACTAAGCCAACACTAATTTTCCACTAATTTTCCACTTTTTCCACTAATTCAACAGAGCTGAGTGCACGGCTTGTCAACATTAAGGGGCTACTTCTCCTTCAAGGGGGTTGGATCTTTGGGGGTATTGGGAGTAATGGGAATAATTCCCAGCCTACCACATCCCAGGGCTCTGACAGGATCTATGTGTGTCCAATCAGGGCCCAAAGCAATCGATGGTATTCATCGAGTGCTTACTGTATGCAGATCACTGCACTACGCGCTTGGTAGAATACAGTAACAACAGTCGGTAGACACTGGCCCTACCCACAACGAGCTCATCTAAACTGGGGGAGTTTTCCCAGCTTGTTGGCTCTCTTTTGCCTGCCCCAGCTCAATTCCCACGACTATTACAGCCCCGTTTCCTTTCCGGCTCTCACAACGGATCAGTGGTCCCTAGGGTTGGCTCTGCTGAAGGGGGCAGAGTCTCATGGCCGATGAGGTTCACGTGTGCCTCACTCCTTCGGCCACTGGGAAGCCTCACGAATAAGGCTGATCATGCTCGGGACTGTAGGCACCAGGATCAAAGGGAGCGGCTTTGTCTAAGAGACGCAAACAAGTCCCCAGCAGACATAGGGACACTGGCATTTCATCTCGGGGATCAGGAGAGGCCAGAGCAGTAACAACAAGGAGCTTCATCTGACCAAATGAAGGAGGAATTCCCTCCTGCAGGAACCATCATAATTCCTGGGCAGCTTGTTCATTTTCTGAGTCTTTTCTTTTCTCAGTTCCCCTCCCGTACAGAGAAAAATGGGGATATCTGTTCTCCCTCCTGCTTAGGCTGTGAGCTCTATGTGCAACAGGGACTGTGCCCAACCTAATTCACTTGTACCTACCCCAGTGCTTGAATAGTGTTTGACATACAGTAAGTGCTTAACAAATAGAATTTTAAAAAAATTCCAGGTACCTAACACACGTTAGAGAGAGCCCAAGTTTCTAGACTTAAGCTAAAGATGGAATTGCTGTTCTCTTTAGAATAGGTGGTCATATGGTGTGGAGAAGGTGTTCTTTCTGAAAAGCTGCAACCCAAAGCATTTTAGGCAGAGAAGGTGTCTACCAATTCTGTTATACTGTATTCTCCCAATCAATCAATCAATCAATCCCCATCACTTAGTGCAGTGCTCTCCACACAGTAAAAGCTCAATAAATACCATTTACTGATTGATTGAACCAAAGATGGCTTCATTTCCCTCAGACCATCATCCTAGCTGGAGTAGCCACAGAATCTCAGCTCCGTGGATTCTCCCTCCCGCCATCATTTTTTTTCATGGTATTTGTTAAGTGCTTACTATGTGTCAAGCAGTGTTCTAAGTGCTGGGAGAGACACAAGCTAATCAGGTTGGACACAGTCTACATCCATCACGGGGCTCACAGTCTTAACCCCCATTTTAAAGATGAGGTAACTGAGGCCCAGAGAAATGACTAATTGCCTTGCCAAAGGTCACACAATGGCAGAGCCAGGACTAGAACCTAGGTCCTCTACCAAGCCCGTGCTCCATCCACTAGGTCATGCTGCTTTCCAAGTCTGACCCCCTGTGGTGCAGGACCTGATCCGAATGGGGCCTACCAGCCCCGGAGGTCCACTGGCTCCCAAAGGGGTCACCCCCAGCATCAGGCCACTCCCCGTTCTGGCTCCGCGCACCCTGCCGGGGACCTCACCGGATTCGCCGAGGTCGCAGTCCTGGGGGTTGCACTTCTGGGAGTTCTCGGGCCAGGCCTCGTGGTCGCACAGGCTGCTGTCCTCCTCGGGATGCCCGGTCTTGGTGTTCACGCACTTGACCAGACGCCGCTGGATCCCACCCCCGCAGGGGGCCGTGCACTGGAGGGAGGTGAGGACAGGAAGGAGGGAGGTGGACATTCAGACCTCCTGTGGAAACCCTTGCCTCACATGCCCTCCTGGGCTGGTGGTCCGACATGCACCCTGGGTGGGTGGGGGGGGGGGGGCAGGTCAGAGCCCCCCGAGGATGGACCCATTGTCCGGGAGGATTCTGTGGGATATGAGGGATGGGAGGGGAGAGGATAAAGCCCACCACAGCCCCAGCAATGTATGGCAGTCTCTTGGAGGGCCTCGCCTAGGTTTGTCCCCCCCTTCCACCCCCCAGCCACCACCCCAATCCCGCCAACTCACCGGTCCCCACGATCCAACCACCCACTTGGTGCATGGGTGGGTGTTGCAGGGTCTGGTGGTGTTGGGCCTCAGCAGCTCATCGCACTTGCCAAACTGTGGACAGGTCACCAGCCTCTGCTGCTCCCCACCCCCGCAGGCCTCGGAACACTAAGAGGGGCCAAAGACACCCGCTCCCCATTAGGAATGCACAGCCAACCCTCATGCCCAGCCCCTGGGGGCAAAGAGGGGAGACAGGGAGTGTGCCCAGGCTGGGAATGGCTGCGCCCGCCATAAGTCAGTCAGTCATTCCATCATATTTACTGAGCGCTTACTGTGTGCAGAGTACTGTACTAAGTACTTGGGAGAGTATGGTATGACAATAAACAGACACATTCTCTGCCCACTATGAGCTTACAGTCTCGAGGGACTGGCTCCTGTCCGAATGTCTGCCTGGGCTCTGGGTTTAATCAGGAAACAGTGTTCATTGTGCATTTACTCTGTAGCCAGCACTGAACTAAATGCTTCGGAATCAGTCCATTAATAGTAATAGCACGGCAGAAAAGTGGTAGAGCTGGGATTAGAACCCAGGCCCTTCTGACTCCCAGGTCAGTGCTTTATCTACTAGGCCATGCTACTATTTTATGCAGAGCACTTTACTAAGCACTTAAGAGAATACATCAGGTTTAGAAGAAAAGGAGTTTACAATATTGAGATGGTATTTAACCTCTAGTGGAATTTGAAAGCCAGTAAAGTGCCCTAGTTGAAGCTCATTATGGGCAGGGAATGTGTCTGTTTGTTGTTGTATTGATCTCTCCCAAGCACTAGGTACAGTGCTATGCACACGGTAAGTGCTCAATGAATACAATTGAATGAATGAATGAAGTTGGGGCTGAGGGAGAATAGAATAAATCTGACCACAACCTCTGAGACTTCAGTAACTTATGTATACCTGTTCTCTATGTGAATAGAAGCCTATTCAATAAGCACTCAATTTATTGTGACTGATCTGGTCAATATTTTTATGTCTTTCTCCTCTGATAGAGTGCAAGCTCTTTGTGGGCGGGGAATGTATCTTGGGCTTCTGTGGTACTTTTATGAGCTCTCAGTACAATGTATGGCACTCCATAAATACTACTACTACTCATAATAATTGTGGTATTTGTTAAATGCTTACTATGAATTGAGCACTGTGCTAAGCGCTGGGGTGGGTACAAGCAAATCGGGTTGGACACAGTCCCTGTCCCACATGGGGCTCATAGTCCCATAAGGACTACTTTACCAAAATCCCCACTTTACCAAAGAGGGAACTGAGGCACAGAGAAGTGAAGTGACTTGCCCAAGGTCATACAGCAGACAAGTGGTGGACCTGGGATTAGAACCCATGACCTTCTGACTCCTAGGCCCATGCTCTATCCACTATGCCATTCTGATTTTCATTACACCGAACTCCTAAAAGCACAGTCAGTGGTCCAACAGGTCTTGGTTTGGAAGAAACTCTGGGCTACTCTCCCCGGAAACCCAGGGGGAACCACAGGTGATATCACCATATGACTGGCTGCTCAGGAAGCCCTAAGTTCTGACAAGAGGGTAGGGGGCAGGGAGCTTTGAAATGGGGGACACACATGTGAACCAGCCCGATTGAAAAGCATTTCAAATCAATTTCCCCAGCCTCAGTCTCATCAATATCCAGGGTATTTAGCAATAGTAGCCCATTATTTATTTCTTTAAATGGTATTTGTTGAGCGTTTATTATGTGCCAGACATTTTACTAAGCGGCAGAGTAGATATAAGCCTTTCAGGTTCGACACAGTTCACGTCCCATAGGGGGCTCATGGTCTTAATCCCCATTTTACGGATGAGGGAACTGAGGCACAGAGAAGTGAAGTGATTTGCCTAAGGGCATTCCGCAGAGTGGTGGAGCCAGAATTAGAAGCCAGGTGCCGCTGACTCTCAGGCCTGTGCTCTTTCCACTAGGTCACACTACTTCTCTGTTCAGAGTTGGGTAGCGTGGACCAGATAGGGATGGATGCAGATCTGGGCTGGAAGGTGGAAATGGAATGGCGGGGGGCTCAGGAACCCTAGGAACCTAATAGGCTCCTGGAAGGTTTTCCCTTACACTCTTCAAGCCCAGACTCCCCAATCCGCCACCTAACCAGGGCCCGGCAGCTTATCAGCCATGCCCCATCCCTATTTCCCATCCCTCCAGGCTCCTCACCTCCCTCCAGGACGACATGTACCAGTCCAGGCATGGGTCAACGTGGCAAGGCAGCTGGGCCGGGGGTTTGCCGAGGAGGGGCTGGCAGTGGAAAGGCCGGAGAAGCCGCTGATCGCGCAGGTCCGCACAGTGGACATCTCGCACCTTGGAACCGCCCCCGCAGTTCTTGGAGCACTGGAGGTGAGGGAAGACAGGGGGGAGACCCCCAGTGAGGCCAGCCAGTGGGGGATGGGAGGGGGCGTCAACCCAGCCTAAGAGGGCCCCCTGTGAGCCCCCCACTCAGCACCATCTTCCTCAGGGACAAGCACCCTGCCGTGTCCTGCTGGGGCCCTTTTTGGGCCTCAGCTCTACTCTGTGTCTGACTATAGGGGAAGCCCAGGCTGGGCCATGGAGGGCCTGGTGAGGAGGCCTAGAAGCCCCCAAAGAAGCTTACTGGCAATTTTCGTGGAAACAAGCTCCTTGGCTGTCAGAGAAAGGGATGAATGCAGGGGATTTAGCCCAGACCCTTCCCCTGGGAAGCCTCCCTGGTTACACTAGTGGAGAGATCCATCTCTCGTTTTCAGCTCCACATAACTTTCTTGGCCAAGCTGTGCAACCCAGTCTTTCCACCCTACTGAGAACCATCACACCCATACCACACCCACCCTCATTCCTTTGCTCTGTAGTTATCACAGAGCAAGGCTCTAAGAAGCAGCTTGGCCTAGTGGATGGAGCATGGGCCTGGGAGTAGTCTTTCATTCATTCAATTGTATTTATTGAGTGCTTACTGTTTGCAGAACACTATACTAAGTGCTGGGAGAGTGCAATACAACAATAAACAGACACATTCCCTGCCCACAATAAGCTTATAGTCTAGAGGGGGAGACAGACATTAATATGAATAAATAAATTACAGATAGGTACATAAATGCTTTGGGGCTGGGGGATGGTGAGTAAAGGGAGCAAGTCAGGGTAACGCAGAAGGGAGTGGGAGAAGAGGAAAGGGCGACTTAGGGAAGGCCTCTTGGAGGAGATGTGCCTTCAATAAGACTTTGAAGTGGGGAAGAAGAATTTTTAGATTTGAGGAGGGAGGGCATTCCAGGCCAGAGGGGGGATGTGGGGAAGGGGTTGGTGGTGAGACAGATGAGATTGAGGTACAGCAAGAAGGTTAGCAGCAGAGGAGCCAAGAGTGTGGGCTGGGTTGTAGTAGGTGAGTAGCGAGGTGAGGTAAGAGGGAGGAAGGTGATTGAGTGCTTTAAAGCCAATGGTAAGGAGTTTTTGCTTGATGCGGAGGTGAAATAAGAAGGACCTGGGTTCTGATCTTGGCTCCGCCATTTGTCTGCTTTGTGTCCTTGGGCAAGTCAGTTCTCTTCTCTGGGCCTCAGTTACCTCATCTTTAAATTGGAGATCTGTGAGCCCCTTGTGGGACAGGGACTGTGTCCAACTTGATTTGCTTGAATCTATCCCAGCACTTAGTACCATGCCTGGCACATAGTAACCACTTAACAAATTTCATCATCATCATTATTATCATTACCCATCCCAAAACTCCTGATCTATATCAACTTCTCCATTTGTTTCTCTTTTTTTTAATGGCATTTATTTGGCTCTTAATCTCTGTCAAGCACTGTACTAAGCACTGGGGGACATACAGTCAAGTTGGACACAGTCCATGTCCTATGAGGGGCTCACAGTCCTAATCCCCATTGTACAGATGAAGTCAATGAAGCAGAGAGACATGAAGTGACTTGCCCAAGGTCACAAAGGAGGCATGTGGCAGAGCTGTGATTAGAACGCAGGTCCTCTGACTCCCAGGCTCGTGCTCTATCCACTGGGCCACGCTGCTTCTCCATCCTCCTTCCAGCTTATCTCTGTGTCTGGGAGCCCCAAGACATTGATAAAGCTGCCTCTGGTAAAGCTCTAGTAAAGCTATTCCTGGAACCACTTGAGATGAGACCTGAATGAGAGGGCCTTTGACCCCGTATGTTCCCTCCTCTGGGATCCTAAGAGACTCTCCCAGACACACCTCTGGTGACAGCCCCTCCTCAGGACTCCAGGCGGTGAAATGAAACAGACGAGGAGGGAAGTGAGGGAACCATGCCGGGCCTCAGGACGGTGGCATTGTGAGGCCCCAGGCTTCTTACCTTGCTCCAGTTGCCCACACTCCACGAGGCGCACGGCCTCAGGTAGCACCTGCGTGCGGGCACCGGCTTGTTGGCGAGGACACAGTCTTCCTCTCGGCCCGAGCTGCAGCGGACAGTCCTCCAGATGCCCCCCAGGCCGCAAGTGGTGGAGCACTGTAACCCAGAAGCAGACGTCAGGAGGAGTTTGGGACCTGCAGACCCCAAAAGACAGCTAGGTGGGAACCACCCAAATCCCCTGCCTCACTTCCGGTCACAGCTGTGCACTCTGGTCACCCCCAGCTGCTAAAAACTACCATGTTACCTGAGCTCTGGCCCCCAGGAGGTCCAGAGTAGTACCAGAGCCCCCCCCCCGCCACCATCCCCACCCCGTTTAAATTTAAATTCCTGCTCAGGTTCATTTCCTTCCTAGCCCATGCCAATTTGCAAGGACCCAAAAACCTCCCGTGGTCTCTTCGGCACCAACCGCTTTGTCTAGTTACCCCCATCCGAAGCAGGCCATCCGTTCCCTTCTGAGTTTCT
The DNA here is from genome assembly GCF_015852505.1 of Tachyglossus aculeatus. Classification (NCBI taxonomy): domain Eukaryota; kingdom Metazoa; phylum Chordata; class Mammalia; order Monotremata; family Tachyglossidae; genus Tachyglossus; species Tachyglossus aculeatus. Next base: position 11,874,774 of record NC_052091.1, on the reverse strand, counting down.
GTTTTTGGTGGAATGAACAGATGCAAAGCTCCCCTATTGGCGGATCCCATATGATTTTGTTTGGGACCATTCTTCTCCAGTTCCAGCTCCAGATCCAACCCCAGGGTTTTCCAAAGATAAACACCAGCTCAGCTTCCCCTGGGATAAGTCTCTTTTCTGTTCTTCCTGAGGTGGGTACTGTACCTCACTCCCAGATCTCCCACCTCCATCCCTTGGCTCATGCAGTTCCCCAGGGTCACATAGCAGGTATATGGTGGAGCAGAAATTAGAACCCAAGTTCTCTCACTCCCAGGCCTGTGCTCTTTCATTAGGCTATGCTGCTTCACCACTACTACTACTACTGCAGATGCTATTCCTGCTACTACTACCTTGTTTCATCTTCTTCCTGCTAAATTGCAAGCTCCTTAAGAGCCAGGATCGTGTAATCATAATAATGCACTTTTTTAAGCACTTACCCTGTACCAAGCCCTGTACTAAGTGCTGGGGTAGATAAAAGATCAACAGGTCCTACAGGAGGTTCACTACCTAATTAGGAGGGAGAACAGGAATTGAATCTCCATTTTGCAATAAGGGAACTGTGATATGCAGAAATTAAATCACTTGCCCAGAGTCACACAGGAGGTAAGTGACGGAGTCAGGATTAGAACCCAGGTCCTCTTACTCCCAATTCCGGGCTCTCCCTTCCAGGCCACGCTGTGTCTCCTGTCTACTAATTCTCTTGTGCTTTCTCAAATGCTTAGTAGTGTGCTCTCAGAACTGGGACTGTCTCCACTTGCTAAGCTGGCAGTCGACCTAGCATCACCCCCAATTTGCTTTTGCTCACTTGAAACATCAGCTGGAGCATGCTCAGTACAGGCTGTTTGAACCCCATGGGTTTCTGGGACCTGAGGTGAGGATGCCCTATCATGCAGAGGGACTTCAGCACCCTCATTCCCTTTCCTCCCCATCTCCCCTGTTCTCTGAGTGGCTAAGGCAGAAGCGGGAGGCCAACACGGGAGGGATTGTGTCCTGATATGTGATTAGCTTCTGGGCTCCACTAAAAATTACAACCAGGAAGTCTTCTTCACCACAAGGGCTGACCCACGGCCCCCGCTGCCCGCTGTCTCTTTGGTGGCCGGCAGCTGCGCTTCCCGCCTCTTCAGTGGCCAGCAACCCAGATGACCAAGAAAGCCCACGTGGCTGGAATTGTCAGATAAACTTTTGCTGCTTCCCCTCTAGCCGATCCCCCGTGAGGCCCGAGGGCCACCTGTAGGCTGGCTCTTATTCTCCAGCCACTGATGGAATCTAGGAATGTAGCCAGCGTTCTTCCTGTCAAATCGACAAGAGATTGCAGGGTGTGACTTTCAACCTAGAAAATAGGCTTCCTTGTAATGGGACACCCCATTACGTCCCATTAGTGGGACCCTCTGCCAAACAACAGAGCTCTATCTAGCACAGGAGGGAAATCTCCTGGGCCACAATGGCTGGGCTTAGGTGGGGAGGTGAGGGAGGAAGATAACTGACTCCCTCTGCTTTGCCGCTGAACCTTGAGGATGTCAGATTATAATTCCACTTCACTTTCACGCCTGCCCACATCCTTGGAAGGGTGTTCAAGTTCAACATCGAGGAAAATCAACTATTCTGTTTTCCAGGCAGGGTCCAGAAAGCCCTGCACTTTATACCCGTGGCTCTGCCCTCGTGTGAACCCTGGCGAATGGGAGTCCTGTTGGAGGAGCACCCCCCTGCCTCCAGCGGGGGGGTCAGGGGATGAGGTAGGGGCTCCACTGTACTTACCTCACTCCAGTTTCCAACTTCCCAGCTGGCTGCTGCAGGGACCACTGCATGGAGTGGAGTGGTCCCAGGCAGAATGGTCCCCGAGGGAGGTCGCCGGCTCCCTGGGTGATGTGGGAGGGTGGAAGGCTGCAGTGTGGTCGGGAAGTATCCAGTTCTCTGGGCTAAGGTCCCGGGGCTGGTTGTCTCTGGAACCCTGGAGGAGTTGGGGTGGAAGCCCACCTCTGGCTCCCTGGAATCCAACTCCTTCCCTGGTCTGGGGGTCAGCTCATGGTCAGGGGCAGAGCTTCTGATGGGGACGTCTGCTGGGCTGGCTGGACTGTCCCAGAGTGAGGTCGTGGTTGGTGTCCAGCCCCCTCTGGGAGTTGGGCCTGGAGAGAGGAGGGGCTTGCTTGGTCTGGGGGCCGCGGGCCCCAAGGGAGGGATGGAGGGATGGGGCAGGAACATTTGGCCATCTGCCCCTGGAACAGTCTCGGTGGTGGCAGGGCTGGAGTGGCCAGGCACCTGGGTCCCTCCTGGGGAAGCGCTGCTGCCTGTTGGGGCCTGGTGACTAGGATACAGGAAGTGTACAGCGTCCCCGGGGACTTGAGTGATGCCTTCTGGGCTTGGCTTCTCTAGACCAGGGGTGGGAAGGAGAGGAGCCAGATCCTCGGGCAGGGCCCCCTGGAGTCGCGGGGGCAAGAGAGTAGCTGAACCGTGACCTCTTGGGCCCGCAGGGGGCTTCTGGCCCTCAGGCCCTGGGCCCATGGGGTCCTTGTCGCCAGGAGCATCAGCCGTCTCCCCCAGCCGCGGCTGTGTGTCTGCCTCCTCCTCCTCTTCCTCCTGAGAGCCTCCGATGGAGTGGTGGAGGCCACTGGCATCCCCTTCCCCTTGATCTGTGGCCCTCGGAGGCCCATTCTTCTCACCCTTGGGCTCACCTTCGCTTCCCACGGGATGAGGCTCCCCTCTCCCGGCTTGGTTTGGGATGTCTGAGGAGTTGGGATCCCTGGGTTCAGTGGGCGGGGATGTGGTCGGCCTTCGGGGAGGCAGGGCGGTTAGGGGGTTAGTGGTAGGGAAGTGAGTGGGGCTGTCTGCTGAGCCGTGAGCCGGGCCCGGCTGAGGGGATGGGAAAACTTCAGAAAACACCTCAGCCCCTTCCTCGTCAGCCTCCTGGGTTGTCTCGAGGGGCCCGGAAGTCGGCCGCCCGGTCACCTCGGAGCCACTTCCGTTCCTGGCACTGGGAGCTGGGGGAGAGACCCCGGCTTGGCCCGTTTCCACCCCTCCCTCCGTCGCCGTCAGGGGCGGCACCTCGAGAGTCGTCGTGGGGGTTTCCTCCCCGGCCCCCGGCCTCTCCCTCCCGCCGTCCTCCTCCCTCCCCTCGCTGCCCTCATCTCTCTCGCCCAGCGGGGCATAGGACAGGTCTTCATGGAAGTTGATGAAGTTGTAATCATAGTAGAAGTCATCGACGAACACGTTGCCCTTCTTGCCGCCGGGAGAGGCAAAGTCGTCCTCGCCGATGAGGTTCAGGTCGTTGGCCCTGGGGGCTCCTCCGGCCCCCAGCGGGGGAAACTTGGGAAAGTGGTTTCCAGGGATGTAGTGGATCTCATTGAAGAGTTCCTTGCTTGAGGAGCCGCTCCCCGACCAGTCGGAGTGGAGGCACTGCGGGAGGGAGCAGGCTGTTTCTGACTCAGGCCTCTGGGCAGTGCTGCAGGGAGCCCCCGTGTCGTTGCTGCAATAAACCGGCCGTCGCTGCATCCCGTTCCCACAAGTCACCGAGCACTACAAAAGAAGAGAGAAGAACCGAGGAATCAAATTGGACGGTCGCTGCTCAGAGGCTTCCTGGCCTTAGGGCCTGCCGGGTGTCCAGGCAAGACTTCCACTCTAACATTCAGCCCCCACTGACCTCCACAGTGAGATGATTTATCAATCCATCCATCAATGGTATTTATTGAGTCCTTACTGTGTTCAGAGCACTGTTCTAGGCAATACAATACGAGATGGTAGACATGTTTCCAGCCCACAAGGAGCTTACAGTCTAGATGGAATCTGGTTCTCCCACCGGTTCCTGAAGGAGGGCAGAAGATCTGCTTCCAACACCCTTTCTTTCCCAGATGTTGGCACTGTCTGGGGCCCCTCCCTTGGGCTCTCCTGCCTGCCTCTCCAAGGGTGACAATGGGAAGAGCACGGGCCTGGGAGTCAGAGAACCTGGGTTCTAATCCCAGCTCTGCCATTTGTCCGCTGTGTGACCTTGGGCGAGTCACTTCATTTCTCTGGGCCTCAGTTCCCTCATCTGTAAATTGGGGATTAAGGCTACGAGCCCCATGTGAGATGTGGACTATTGTCAACCTGATTAGCTTGTATCTGTCCCAGTGCTTAGTACAGTGCCTGGCACTTAGCAGGCGATTAACAAATACCATTAAAAGGAAAATGCTCCTCGAGGGCCGGGAATGTGTTCTTTGCTTCTTCTTTATTTTCCCCAGTGTTTAATGCAGTTGTTAAACTCGGTTGGCAGTCAGTAAATATCAAGCCCTTGGGAGGCCTGGCTACCTGTTGCAGGGACTACTGTGATAGTCTTTTAGACTGTGAGCCCACTGCTGGGTAGGGACTGTCTCTATATGTTACCAACTTGTACTTCCCAAGCGCTTAGTACAGTGCTCTGCACACAGTAAGCGCTCAGTAAATACGATTGATGATGATGAAGCCTGTGAACTGGGGCCTGTGAATCAGGGGTATTAATAATAATGATAATAATGATGATAGTATTTGTTAAGTGCTTACTATGTGTCAAGCACTGTTCTTAACTGTTGGGGTGGGTACAAGTTAATTAGGTTGGACACAGTCCCTGTCCTGAGCCCTGAGATCCAGCCAAACTCTTGAGCCCAGTCCTGCCTGGATCCAGCCCGTCCCTAGCTCCAGCCCCTAGCTGCCCCTGGCCCCTCTGGCCTTCGGCCTCCTCACCTCGGACCAGTTGCCTGTGGCCCAACGGGCTGGGCAGGGGGGATTCCGCGGGCAGGGCTCCTGGGCGTCCGGCTTGGGGAGGTGGTGGCAGTCTCCGGGGGGCAGGGCTCTCTGCTCGTCCAGACCCACGCTCTGGATGCACAGCACTGTCCTCTTGCGCAGGCCGGCATCGCCGCAGGTGACTGAGCACTTCTGCCACTCAGCCACCCACCACCTAGGGGAGGGGGCGTGGGGCATGGGGGTAGGTGGGGAGAGGGAGAGAAAGAAGCCAGGCATAATAATAAAAAGAATAATTATGGTACTTCTTAAGTGCATACTATGTGAAGTGCTTACTAGAGAAGCAGCGTGGCTCAGTGGAAAGAGCCCGGGCTTTGGAGTCAGAGGTCAGGGGTTCAAATCCCGGTTCCGCCAACTGTCAGCTGTGTGACTTTGGGCAAGTCACTTAACTTCTCTGTGCCTCAGTTCACTCATTTGTAAAATGGGGATTAAGGCTGTGAGCCCCATGTGGGACAACCTGATCATCTTGTAACCCCCCAACGCTTAGAACACTGCTTGGCACATAGTAAGCACTTAACAAACACCATCATTATTATTATGTGCCAAGCACTGTTCTAAGCACTAGGGTAAAGTGAATCAGGTTGGACACAGTCCCTGTCCCACATGGGGCTCACATGTAATCTCCAGTTTACAGATGAGGGAACTGAGGCCCAATGAAGTGACTTGCCCCAGGACATACAGCAGACATGTGGCAGAGCCAGGATTAGAACGCCTGACCTTCTGAATTCTAGGCCTATACTTTATCCACTAAGCCATGCTGCTTCTCCAAGCTGTATCCCCACTGAGGGCTTAGTTTCTCCCTGCCCTGCTGGGCTTTTGCATCCAAACTCATGAGCCCTGGGCTCTGGGCCCATTGCCACTACCAGTGGCCACACTGGACATCACTCTGTGATACCTGTTCCCATCACAGTTTGCCTATCGGGTAAATGGGCATTTTCGAGGGTGAATTTTTTTTATGGTGTTTGTTAGCACTTATCATGTGTGGCACCACATTAAGCACTAAATACTAACCCTGACCACCCCACCTCTGGATTGTAAACTCATTGTGGGAAGGGAATGTGACTAAGAGCTCTGTTATACTGTACCCTCTCAAATGCTTAATACAATAAGCACTCAGTAAGTATGATTGAATGGTTAACTGAATGATTGAGAAGCAGCATGGCCTAATGGAAAGAGCTTGGGTCTGGGAGTCAGAGGAGCTGGGTTCTAATCCCAGCTCTGCCAATTGCTTGCTGTGTGACCTCAGGCAAATCAGTTAACTTCCCTGTGCCTCAGTTTCCTCAACTACAAAATGGACCTCTTCTCTCTCCTACTTAGACCGGGAGCCCCTTCTGGGACAGGGACTATGTCCAACCTAATTAATGTGTTGACAAATAGCGCTTAGAACAATGTTTGGCACATAATAAGTGCCTAAAAATGCCATTAACAAAAAACTGACCAAGATGATTGGTTGTACAAGAGAAACTGTTTTCTTTTTTAAGCTGAGGGTTGTTGATCCCAAGAGCAACCAATTCCCTGCTGTCTCACAGGGATGTTGAGAGGAGAGAGGGGCTGTAATTTGGATTTCTGATAAATAAATAAATAACCCATGATCTCAATCCAGCCTTAGCCAAGTACCTGGTGGACATAAAAATCCCAGACTAATTCTCCTTTCTGCCCTCCCCTCTATGTCGACCATGCATTTGGAGAGTACCCCTTAATCACTTTTAAAATGTCCTAATACTCTGCTATTTACTATTATCTGCAATTTACATTTATTTATTTATTTATTTATAGCAATGTCTGTCTCCACCTCTAGACTGCAAGCTCATTGTGGTCAGGGAATGTGTCTATTTTTATATTGTACTCTCCCAAATGCTAAGTACAGTGCTTTGCTCACAGTAAGTGCTTAATAAATAGGATTGAATGAATGAATATTTCCCCTAGCCTTAATTTATTTTAATGATTGTGCTCCCTCTTCCCAACCCTTCTCTCCCCACCATGGACAGTAAACTCCTTGTGGGAATGGATCATGTCTACCAACTTTGTTGTATTGTATTCTTCCAAGTGCTTAGTACAATGCTCTGCACACAGTAAGTACTCAATGATGAATTGATTCCTACCACCCTGAAGGTGCTTAGGTATAATATCTGACATGTAAGTCCTCGTCCATGGATTCTCAATTACTGTATCAGCTGCTGGGAAGCCAGGATTCTGTTCTCTGCAGAGCAGAGCCCATGGGAAGATCTAATGTCCAAATGCTCACTTGGGAAAATCCATAGACTAATGAAATCTCTGGAGGGCCCCTGTGCCCTGGGCCACGCTTGGCGTGCCGGGAAAGATTGACAAATAGCTGGGAGATGTGAAAATGTGCAGCTGAATGTGGGCATGGGCGACCACTGACAGCCCTTGTGGATTTGGGACAAGGAGGCACATGTGATATCACACGCTTTGTGCTGGACATGCGGTGTAATGCAATGGCATCATAGAGCATGGTGTAGTGGAGACAGCTTGGGCCTGGGAGCCAGAAGGTCATGGGCTCTAATTCTAGTTCCGCTGCTTGTCTGCTGTGTGACCTTGGGCAAGTTGCTTCACTTCTCTGTGCCTCAGTTACCTCATCTGTAAATTGGGGACTGAGACTGTGAGCCCCACGTGAAACAGGGACTGTGTTGTGTCCAACCCGATTTGCTTGGATCCATCCCAGCAATAAGTATAATGCCTGGCACGTAGTAAGTGCTTAACAAATACCATAATTATTTTTCTCTGTGCCTCAGTTACCTCATCTGTGAAATAGGGATTGTAACTGTGAGCTCCACCTGGGACAGAGACTGTGTCCAACCCAATTTGCTTGTATCCATCCCAGCATTTAGTACAGTGCCTGGCACACAGTAAGCGCTTAACGAGTACTACAGTTTTATTATTTGCAGAAGAATGACCGGGGCTGTCTGAACCTACAGCATTTCTCTGGGGGAATCCTGATCCTCCTGCATTCCCCAGAACCCCTGGCTCTCCTCCCGTACCCTTTGGAACACGGGCACCGCTTCTGAGCCACAGAACACGGCAGCTGGAGGAGAGGCATCGGGAGGCTCGGTGTTTGAAGTAGAAAAAAGGTGTCCAGTGCTGTATCCACACCAGATGGGGGATGGACAAGCTGAAAACCGGACAATGAGCCAACACGGAGTGCCACCCCCTGCCCCTGAAGGATAACACTGGCTGCCATGGGGTGAGAGTGACACAATTGGGAAATCGCGTCGGAAGTGGTGGGAGAGGGTGGGGGAACTGACCTGGCGGGACAGGGCTCCTCGCTGCATTTCTTCTGTCTGTCGTCGGGTCGGCTCAGCGCGTCACAGTACTGTTCCTCCACCAGCCCCGCCAGCTTCTCCACGCAGTGCACGCTCTGCCTCTGAACACCTGCAGGGCAGAGACCAGGAGGGTGCTGCCGTCAGTTAGTTCATCGTATTTATTGAGCACTCACTGTGTGCAGAGCACCGTACTAAGCACTTGGGAGAGTACAATAGAACAATATATCAGAAACAGTACCTGCCCGCAATGAGCTTACAGTCTAGCAGGGAGTGCAGAGGAGGTCTTCACCCCCCCCAAGCCCCTTGTCCTTCACTGAGCATCGACTAGAGGCTGCAGTGACTAGTGCCCTTTGGAGGGTTGGGGAGTGTGTGTGTTGTGTGGGAGCGAGGGAGGAATGAGAGACACTGGATAGCCTAAAGGGTAGCGTACTGGGCTAGGAGGCAGGAAATCTGGGATTTCCTCTGGGCCCTAAGCAGGGCACAATCTGTCTGGGCCTCAGTTTTCCCATCTAAAAACTGGGACAGTAATCCTTGCCTTTTGTTCTCCCATAGAGATGGCAGGAGGATCCAGCGAGTGTCTAAATGTGCCAAATGTTCAGGACTAAGCGTGTCAAGTAAACACGTGGGCCAAGGATGGGTAGGAGAAAGAGAAACAGAGTGGCTTAGTGGATAGAGTCTGGGATTCAGAAGGACCTGGGTTCTTCGCCATTTGCCTGCTGTGGGACCTTGGAAAAGTCACTTCACTTCTCTGGGCCTCAGTTCCTTCATTTGCAAAATGGGGATTAAGACTGTGTGCCCCACAAGGGTCAGGGACCGTGTCCAACCTGATTAGCTTGTATCTACCCCAGCACTCAAAACTGTGATTGATCCATAGTAAGTGCTTAACAAATACCATCATTATTATTATTATGAGGAAAAGGAGGAGAAAGAAGAACAGCGTGGCCTAGAATAATAATAATAATGTTGGTATTTAAGTGCTTACTACGTGCCAAGCACTGTTCTAAGCGCTGGGGAAGATACAAGGTAATCAGATTGTCCCACGTGGGGCTCACAGTCTTCATCCCCATTTTACAGATGAGGGAACTGAGGCCCAGAGAAGTTAAGTGACTTGCCCAAGGTCACAAAGCAGACAAGTGGCGGAGCCAGGATTTGAACCCATGACCTCTGACTCCAAAGCCCGTGCTCTTTTCACTGAGCCACGCTGCTTCCCCAATGAGCTTCCCCAATTCATGCTTCTAGAATGAGAAGCAGCTTGGCCTAGTGGATAGAGCATGGGCCTGGGAAATAGAAGGACATGGGTTCTAGTTCTAGCTCCGGCATTTGCCTGCTATGTGACGTTGGGCAAGTCACTTCATTTCTCTGGGCCTCAGTTGCCTCATCTGTAAATTGGGGATTAAGACTGTGAGCCCCATGTGGGACATGGACTTTGTCCAACCTGATTAGCTTGGATCTACCCCAGTGCTTAGTACACTGCCTGGCACATAGTACACATTTTCAAAATACAATTAAAAAATAGGAGGGGGAGGAAGTACAGGATCAGGAGAAGGAAGAAAGGGGAAGAGAATGGGGAGGAGAGAGAGGAAGAGGAGTAGTAATAGTGTTGGTTAAGTACTTTCAAAGTGTGGAGAGTACCGTACTAAGTGCTGGGAAAGACAGGTGGGAATTAGACATGGTCCCTGTCCCCTGAGTCTAAGGGCTTATAATCTAAAAGGAAGAGGTCAGAGGTGGAGTAGAAGAAAAGAAGAAACGAAGTGGTAAAATTAAGGAGATCTAGATTCTAATCCTGGCTCTGCCATTTGCCTGCTGTGTGTACTTGGGCAAGTCACTTAACTTCTGCCTCAGTTTCATCTGCAAAATGAGGATTCAATACCTGTTCTCCCTCTTACTTCAATTGTGAGCTCCATGTGGGTAACAGCCTATGTCTGGTCAGCTTATATTGTATCTACCCCAGTGGGTAGTACAGTACTCGGCCCTTAATGGACTGTTAGCTCATTGCAGGCAGGGAACGTGTCCACCACGTTATATTGTATACTGTTATATTGTACTCTTCTGAGTGCTTAGTACAGTGCTCTGTACCCAGTAGGTGCTCAATAAATATGATTGATTGATCAGAGGATCAACTGGAGGATAGGAGCTTAAGGAGTACCACAGTTTCTATTGTTAGTATCATTATTATTATTATTTTGTTATTGTATTTGTTGTCAGAGGACTCTGAAATGAGGCTGGAGAGGGGCAGGGAAATTGAAGGCAGGTTAATATATGCCCAGACATTCATTCTTCATTACACAAATTCCTGGCTTCACCTCCAGTCTGCCTCAGCTCAGCTAACCAAACCCAGAAACTGAAGACCGGCAGTTAGTTTATTATTTTTGCCTTTTCTGGACTGACAATAGCCCAGATTGTTGGGGCAACAATGCCAGGTTTGTCCCCGCCAAGAAAAGGAGAGTCCATGACACGATCCCGGCCCTCCTTGAGCTATCAGATTTACAGGGCTTCCCCTGTGCCAAGAGAAGCCCTTGGGTACCACGATTACCCTGGTCAGCGGAGACCAGAGGGGAGGGATGAGAAATATGACCCAGCGAGCTCAACAGGAGGTGAGAGAAACTGTTGGCCCTGGTCCTCTGGGAAGGCCTCAAGCTGCAGAAAATGAATTCTGCCTTGGAGAGTAAGTGATTGGCTCTGACACCCCCCCCCCCACACACACACATATACACACCCCACCCCCACCCCCAGCTCCCCACCCCCCAACCTCCCAGCCAGGGAAAATCCCAACCTATGGGCCCAAAACACCTCTCAGGATCACACCTGGAGAGTTTCCAGTACTCTACCAGTCTTGGCTACCAGAGGGAGAGTCAAGCAGAGGCCTACCCATTCCATTCCTAGCTTGGGCAGTGGCTAGTGAGTGGAAGGCCATCTGCTAAAAGTCAAAACTCGCCTGTGCTGGGCAGCAGCGGCATAGGAAAGAGTTGAGGGCAGAGACTCAAGTTTACTGAGCAGAAGGAGGCAATAGTGAACCACTTCCTTATTTTTACCAAGAAAACTCTATGGATCCACCACCAGAGTAACTGGAGGTGGGGCATTCTGGGAGAGATGTGTCCATGGTGTCACTATGGGTCGGAAACGACTCAATGGCATAAGACAAGATGGGCCCAAAACCAACAAGAAATCAGGCCGGGCTCATTCATTCATTCATTCATTCATTCACTCATCATTCAATCATATTTATTGAGCACTTACTGGGTGCAGAGCACTGTACTAAGCGCTTGGGAGAGTATAATATAACAATAAACAGACACCTTCCCTGCCTTAATAGAGCTTACAGTCTAGAGGATGAGCTTTCAGTCTAGAGGTTAAATCAGCAAGCTCCCAAATCCATGGAATATTCTCACCTGCCTTTCCATGCCCATTTCCATTTGTGTGTTTTTCTGGAGAATCCTGGTTGGGGATGTGGATGGGAGGGGGAACAATTAATCCTTACAGGAAAGTGATGTCTTTATTTCTTGGAGCCTTGTGAGAGGAGGAGGTGATGAGAAAAGGAGGAAGGGAGGGAGGAGGACAAGAAGCAGGGAGAGAAGAGGTGAAGAGGGAGGGAGGAAAAGAGGAGACTGGGAAATGTGGGCAAGGCCTGCGCAAGACTACAAATCAATCATTCAATCGTATTTACTGAGCGCTTACTGTGTGGAGAGCACTGTACTAAACACTTGGGAGAGGTGAACATAACAATATACCAGACACATTCTCCGCCCACAGTGAGTTTATAATGGGGAAGCAGACATTAATATCAATAAACAAATAATGGCTATGTCCATGAGTGCTGTGGAGCTGCTGGAGGGTCGGGTGAATAAAGGAAGCAAGTCAGGGTGATGCAGAGAGCGTGGGAGAACTGGAAATGAGGGCTTAGCTGGGGAAGGCCTCTTGGAGGAGATGTGCCTTTAATAATGCTTTGAAGGAGGGGAGAGTAACTGTCTGTCGGATATGAAGAGGGAGGGCATTCAAGGCCAGAGGCAGGACGTTGCTGAGAGGTCGGTGGCGAGATAGATGAGATCGAAGTACAGTTAAGTAGGTTGGCATTAGAGGAGCGAAATGTGCAGGCTGGTCTGCAGTAGGAGAGTAGTGTGGTGAGGTAAGAGGGGGCAAGGTGATTGAGTGCTTTCAAGCTGACGGGTAAGGAGTTTCTGTTTGATGCCAACTTGGATGGGCAACCACCAGAGGTTCTTGAGGAGTAGGGAAACCTGGACTGGGCCTCAGTTATACCATCTGTAGAGTGGGGTAAGACTGGGAGCCCCATCTGGGACAGGGACTGTGTCCAATCTGATTAGTTTGTGTCTACTCCAGTGCTTAGTATAGTACCCGGAACATAGTAAGTGCTTAACAGATACCATAAAAAAAAGAAATAAAGCCATCCAGCCCTGATCCTGCCTCAGCTGATTTGCTGCTGGCCCTGAAGCAGTGTCTTCAGAGCACCAAATGCCCTAGAGAGTTGACCCAGCACTTAGTACAGTGCCTGGCATATAGTAAGTGCTTAAAAATACCATCATTTTTTGACCCTACCCAGTTTAATGTGATCACTGTCAGCAGCAGAGCCATTCTGGGAACCTGAAATGGCTAGTTTGACAGCCTACCTTTCGTTCATTAATTTATTCATTCAATCGTATTTATTGAGCACATACGGTGTGCAGAGTATTGTACTAAGTGCTTGGGAGAGTACAATACAACAATTAACCAATTCATTCCCTGCCCACAATGAGCTTCCAGTCCACGTGGTCAAGGGGCTAACTTCCTCTGCTTCACTTAGTGCTGGGTATTCAGAGGCTAGGGGACCCCTTTCCTTTTGGCCCAGAGACCCCCAGTCCTGGAATCTCTCTCTCTCTCCAGTACACCAGATCCAGTTACCCCACCCCAGGGCCACTGACCCCGGCCCCTTCAGGGCCCTTCCTGTGGGCCTGGAGGAGGGCCTCACCGTAAGTCCCCATATTTTATGCTTTTCTGACCTGAACACAAAACCACTTCAGGTTATTTCAACCCAATTGTTTGTACTTAATACTCTATTAGCTTATTCATAACCTTGACTAGTTGCATAGGAAGCATCTGCTCAAAGGATTTAAAAGCCCCCCTGCTGACTGTTTCTATAATGGGCCTGTTGTCCTTTATTACCTATGACAACACCATGTCTGACAAACTTCATTTCCTTTTCCCTATAAACAGCTGAAACCTGAAAAAAATACCCTCCCCCCAAGCGGAGCCTTCCTCTCCCCCCCAACCCCCAACCTCCCTGGCTCAGAAATTTCAAGGAGTTTTATAATTAATTCATTAGAAGCAACGACAGAGTTGGGTTATTTAAATATTTTTTCCTGACCCCCGTAACTGAAATCCCAAAGAGAACCATTTCTGTAACACATACAGCAACTGAAGCTTCCAATGTGTTGAACTTTGGCACTCTCCTCCCCAGCTGTTCAGAGCCCCTGGTGGGTCAGGGACTGCTTTTCTTGAGTATCCCCCAGAATTTATCTCAGTGCTGGATACGTAGTAGGTGCATAACAAATACTACTACAATGATCCCATCCTCCTTGGGGAGAGAAGCAGCATGGCCTAGTGGATAGATCATGGGCCTGGGAGTCAGAAGGTCCTGGGTTCTAATCCCAGCTCCACCACTTGTCTGCTGTGTGACCTTGGGCAGGTCACTTCACTTCCCTGGGCCTCAGTTACCACATCTGTAAAAGGGGGATTGAGACTGTGAACCCCACATGGGACAGGGACTGTGTCCAACCTGATTTGCTTGTACCCACCCCAGCGCTTAGTACAGTGCCTGGCACATAATGATAATAATAACAATATTGTTAAGTGCTTACTATGTGCCAAGCACTGTTCTAAGTTCTGGGGTTGATACATGGTAATCAGGTTGTGCCACGTGGGGCTCGCAGTTTTAATTATTATTATTATTATCATCCCCCTGCCTGGGAAGGACTGGCCCTACATCATTCAAGACAGAAGGTGGAGGGGGGAGGTTTCCTTTCTGCTGCCCCAAATCCATGGTCTGGAAATCCACTCTTGCTGGCTTTCTCTGGAAGAAACCAGAGGCGTAGGGCTGACCATGCCCCTCAGGCCAGGGGTGGGCAGAGCCCGGGTGTGCACACCCCTTGGGTGCCTAGATTACTGGTTCCACCAAGTGTTGGCAGTCCCAGGCCTTACACAAAAGCTCCTGGGACTACCCAGAGCCTGACAGACCCTCCCGCCCCCACCCCCAATAACCCAGAGCTGCAATCCTCTGCCCACAACAGATCAAAACACAAGCCCCAGTTCCATTCTCTCTGAGCTCGCCCCTGGCCAGTAAACAAATCTCCCAGGGGAATGCTAGCTCATTTCCTTGCCAGGCTGACCTCTGCCCCGCAGAGCCCAATGACCAAACATAATGGGATCATCCCACGGGCATGACCTTGTTTGCTCAAACGGCCCTCTTAGCCCTCTTAGCTGCCTGGAGGCCTGTTCACAGGGGAAACATTACCCTTTGCCCCTGACCTTTAGCTCCAGGCCGCCTAGTTGACCACCCCCATGGGAACGCCAACAGAAATGCTTCCTGGGGTGCCTGGGGGAGGCCGTTCTTGAAGAGGTCATCACCACTGCCCATTAGGCCAGACAGCAATACTTATAGTGGTATTTGTTAAGGGCTCACTATGTCCCAGGCACTTTACTAGCCACTGGGGTAGATACAAGCAAATCGGGTTAGAAGTAGTCCCTGTCCCACATGGGGCTCACAGTCTCAATCCCCATTTTACAGATGATGGAACTGAGGCCAAGAAGCAAAGTGACTTGCCCAAGCTCACAGAGCAGACAACTAGCAGAGCCAGGATTAGAATAACAATGGTGGTATTTGTTAAGCACTTACAATATGCCAGGCACTGTACTAAATGCAGGGGTGGATACAAGCAAATCAAGTTGGACTCAGTCCCTGTCCCTCATGGGGCTTACAGTCTCAATCCCCATTTTACAGATGAGAGAACTGAGGCCCAGAGAAGTCAAGTGACTTCCTCAAAGTCACAGAGCAGACAAGTGATAGAGCCGGGATTAGAACCCAAGTCCTTCCAACTCCCAGGCCCCTGCTCTATCCATTAGGCCATGCTGCTTCTCTTGATGTCATCCTGTGAAGTGGTACCCAAGCCCAGTATGCCCAGGGTTCAGCCCACTGAGCCGAGAGGCTGACAGCCTGCGGCCACCGTCACCACCAGTGTCCTTGGAAGTGCTTGGCTGGCAAAAACCCTGGCTTTGTTAGCAAGCTTGACTCCCTGTCCAGTTGGTGGAGGGAGAGATGGTCTGCTCAGTCTTCCCTATACTCCTGGGGGGAAGTTTCACTTTACAGGATGACCTCACTCTCTATAATCTGCTTTGATAACTTTTTTGTTCTCTGACAAAACCAAACTTCAAACATCACCGTAGAGACTCGGGAAGGAAACACAAAGGAAACCCTCAGGGGGAAAGAATACAGCTAGTGGCCTGAGGGAAAAAGCCATTATCCTTGCTCACTCTGCTGCTGCTGGTGGGAGAGATTATTCTCTGTAAACAGAAAGAATTTCAGGGACTATTTTTGCACTCATTGATGGCCTAATACCCCCCTGCTGAAATCCTGCCCTGTGTCAAGGTAGGGTGAAGGGAGAATTTTCTTTTCAAGTTCCCAGTGAATCTGAGCATTAACAGCAGCTAGGGCAGCCCTGAGCTGGCATGGAGAGACAGACAGAAAGACAGACAAACAGACAGACAGACATTGGCAACTGATACACAGTTCTGCCCGGACTTTGGAAGCTGGACTGGCCCCTCACCCACTTTCCTGTAGAGCCTGCCACCTTGGAATGATTCTGATGTGGACAAATGGGGATTCTTACTGGGTTACTTCAGTGGGTGACTTGAATGGGAATCTAACTTTTAAAAAAATGGTGTTAGGCGCTTACTATGGGCGGGGCACTGTACTAAGCATTGGCATTGGACGCAGTTCCTGTCCCACTGGAACTCCCAGCCTTAATCCCCATTTTACAGATGAGGTAACTGAGGCCCAGACAAGTTGTGACTTGCTGGAGGTCACCCAGCAGACAAGTGGCAACTTTCCAAGACCAGTGTGAGGTTTTTCTATAGTTCTAGCTCTACCTAAAAGCAATTACAAAATTCTAATCACCTGCACTTATGAGACAAGGCACTGGGCAGACAACCAGAACTCCAAAGTGTCCTTCTGGAGGGGAAAAAAAAAAAACCCTCTTCTTTAAAGCTGGGTTATGGGCTGAATTTAGAATCTCTCAGGCATTTGCAAAAGGCATGAAAAAGTTCCCCAGCAGCTGAAATGGATCAGCATCCTTGGCCAGAGAGGGAGGGGAGAACTATATAACCATACTCATTTCCTCCGGCTTTGAAGGTGGTTGCTGGGAGAGGCTGTAGCCCTTTTTTCCAGGTGTCCAAGAGAGGCTAATGTCAACATGGTTAAGAATCGGGTCAAAGAGTTTGAGAGAATGAGTTTGAGCGAGTCTGTATGGGTCTCTCCTTGTGAAGGAAAGATGGAGGAAACAGGAGATGGTGGGCAAGTTTCATTCATTCATTCAATCGTATTTGTTGAGTGCTTACTGTACTAAGCGCTTGGGAGAGTACAATACCTCTTATGGGCAGGGAATATGTGGGTTTGCTTCTGTTGCACAAGATCCCAAACAACCAACTCCTAGTATAAAACCAACCTCCTATGGCTTGGAAACTCTAATGATAATAATTGTGGTATTAGTTAGGTGCTTACTTTGTGCAAAGCACTGTACTAAAGTGCTGGGGTAGATTCCAGTTAATCAGGTTGGACACAGTCCCTGTCCAATATGGGGCTCACAGACAAAGTCTGCCATAGCACGACTGCAGGGAGTCGGGTGTGAGAGGAGAGTAGACAACCACAGGACACCAATCAGCTGTGGTTTGGCAAAATGTCAGGGAGCATTAGCAGATAGAGCGCGGGCCCGGGAGTCAGAAGGACCAGAGTTCTAATCCCGGCTTGGCCACTTTGCTGTGTGACCCTGGGCAAGTCATTTCAGTTCTCTTTGCATCAGTTCCCTAGTTTGTTAAGTAGGTGCTTAACAAATACCGCAGTTATTATCATTACTGTTAAATTGGCCACCAGCACTGGAGCCTGCAGTTTCAACAGTGCCCATTCCCCCACGGTGAAGCCTGCTCTTCCAGGCTTGGATAGAGTCCCAGCACTTTGATCTGGCAGCACTGCCATGAGCAGCTTTCAGAGACAGGTTTTTCTTGGACTCGGTCCAGCTGCAGGGGCACAAGCCAGGGGTGGGGGAGAGGGGGACGAGGAAGGGGGAATGTTTCGGAAAGCTCCCGGGATTGTAGGATTTACTGGGGACCTCCAGCCCCTGCTTAACAGTTGTGCAACCTCGAATGACCCCCTGCGGGTGGCTGATTCTCCAAGCCGGAGGTCAGCGGAGGCATTGACAGGCCGTGCCCAGCTGTTCCAGCAGTTCCAGTGGACGGGATGGCCTGCCTCAGTGGTCAAGGAGACACTATTAGTTGACTCACACACGACCCTACTGCCCTTTGTAATTGCCCACTGTGGACCAAAACACACCATCACTTCCAACAGCAGGGAGCCATCAGATCAGGCGACAGAAACAGTTTCCCTTTCTGGGCTCTGTGAAGCAAGCTCCATGCCAATCCATTTCCACTCCCTCTGCAGTGGTCCCTTTGGGTGTCCTGCCTACTCTCTCATGGCACTCAGTGCCCTGGAGGGAAGACATGCTGGGCCGGCAACTAACACTAGAAGCCATTCCTCCTTGGGTGTTCTCAGCCTTGAATTTCTCTATATTATTTATTGAGTGCTTACTATGTGAAGAGCACTGTACTAAGCTCTTGGGAGAGTACAGAACAAGACAGCAGCCACATTCCCTGCCCACAGCAAGTTTACAGTCTAGAGGGGACAGATGGGACGGATGGCGGGAGTAGGGGGGGATGGAAATATGGGGGAATGGGAGAGATGGAAGGGATGATATTTTTTAAGTGCTTACTATGTGCCAGGCACTGTACCAAGTGCTGGGTTACAGCCAAGCTAATCAGGTTGGACACAGTCCCTGTCCCACTTAGGGCTCACAGTCTTTAATTGCCATTTTACAGGTGAGGTAACTGAGGCCCAAAGAAACGAAGTGACTTGCTTGGGGTCACACAGCAGACAAGTGGCAGAGCCGGGATTAGAACCCAGGTCCTCTGACCCCCAGGTCGGTGCTTTTGCCACTAGGCCATGCTGTTTCTCTTGCAGCCTCTCCGCCCCTCTCGCTCCCCACATTTCCCTGCCCCCCTTCCTCTCCTCCTCACCTTCATGTGCAACCACAAGGCTCCCTGCCTTGGGCCCACCCCAAGAGATGGGGCTGGAGGCAGGGGTCCGCAGCATAATCCACACCAGGAACACTGAAATCTCTTCCCAGAGGCTCTGTTCTGGGAAGGAGGCCACAGAATTTGGGTCCTGGCCAAGGCCACCCACAGAGCCACCTGCCCTCACGCTTCCTGGAGAGTTCAACTTCATGCGCAGGGACCAGTCAGGAGCTTCCGGCTCTGCCCAGCTCCCTTGTCAGAGAAAGCATTTGTTTGGAAGGGCCTGCGCCCCTGGCGCTGCCCTTCAACTCTGCCCCGTTCCAGATTGAGGAAGCAGAAATTCCTAATGTGTCAGCAACATGAACCATGTCAGCAATATGGGCCCCTGTGGGCTGCTGCCAGCGGGGGAGGGGAAGCAGCAGGCAGGCTCCTTATGGGCAGGGAATGCATCTGCTAATTCGATTGTATTGTACTCTCCCAAGTGCTAACTACAGTGCTCTGCACACCTTTATTCATATTATATTTACATTTATTCACATTCATATTTATTCATATTAATGTCCATCTCCCCCTCTAGATTGTCTGCCCCTTATGGGCAGGGACCAGGTCTGCTAATTCTCCTGTATTGTATTCTCCCAATCGCTTACGATACTCTGCCCATAGTAAGGGCTCAATAAATACCACTGATTGACTGACGAGAAGCAGGATGGCCTAGTTTCTAATCCAGGCTCTGCTGCTTGTGTCTCCTGGGTGATCTTGGGCAACTCACTTCCATTTCTCTGTGCCTCTTCAAATGGGGATTAAGACTTTGAGCCCCATATGGGACAGGAACTATGTCCAACCTGATTAGTTTGTATCTACCCTGGTGCTTACTACAGTGCCTGGAACATAGTAAGCGCTCAACAAATGCCATTTAAAAAAAGAATAAACTGAGGGACGCTGAGAATCTGTAGCTCTGACAAAGCAGAAAACGGCTGCACCCGGAAAACACCAGGCAGCCGGGATCGTTGGCAATGGACGGGGGGAATGAGAGAGCGGGTCAGCCCAGTGAAAACATTTCCAGGCTGGTCATTGATTTCAGCTGCAGATCTGGGAGATGCTTCGGTTTGACATCCTTTCTCCAAGCTTCATTCAAAAACCCCCCTTTCCCCAAGCCCTTTCAAAGAGTTCTTCCTCAGTCTTTCCTGAACTGACTTCCTCCCTGTTTCCGTTTATAGTGTTCAGATGCAAAGAAGTTATTTAAAAGGTAAGTGGACTGGAGTCAGGCACAGCAGCTAGGAAAATAAGGCTGAACTTATGGGCCTCGGGTCCAAAATAAATTGGGCATGGAAATCAGGTCTCAGAAAGATTGAACAGGCTCTGCGCACAGTAAGCGCTCAGTGATGATGATGTTATTTGTAAAGCACTTACTATGTGTCAAGCACTGTTCTAATCTCTGGGCTAGATACAAGCTAATCAGGTTGGACACCATCTCTGTCCCACATGGGGCTCACAGTCTTAGTCCCCATTTTACAGATGAGGTAACCGAGGCACAGAGAAGTGAGGTTCATTCATTCAATTGTATTTATTGAGTGCTTACTGTGTGCAGAGCACTGTACTAAGTGCTTGGGAAGTACAAGTTGGCAACATATAGAGACGGTCCCTACCCAACAACGGGCTCACAGTCTAGAAGACTAGAAGTCTAGAAGCTCACAGCCTAGAAGTGAGGTGACTTGCCCAAGGTTATGCAGCAGACAAGTGGCAGAGCCAGCATTAGAACCCAGGTCCTTTTGACTCCCGGGCCAGTGCCCTATCCGATAAATGCTACTGATTGATTTACTGATTGATTGCTTCCCCCTAAATTGCACGGGAGCTTGGTGTCTTGTGAGGAACTCCTGAATGGCTGTGAGGCTGATAGATGGGAGTTTGTGGGACCTGGTTTGGAGGGGGCTGTCGGGGGTGGCAGAGCGTGTCAGAAGAGGAGGTGGGGTGAGCTAGGCTTGGGATAGTCAGCTTTGGAAAACAGATGGCAGGGGCCAAACCAGATCTTGCTATCTGAACAGAATATTTGAGGCCCAGTGATTTTTTGAAAGATTTCCAGGATGCCTGACACTCTTGCATTGTTCTTGTCTTCAGGAGGCCAACTGACCCATTCCCCACAAGCCCAGCTGCCCCAAGTTCCCTCTCCAGAGACGGGGACCCTGACCCAATTTCTCTGCAAATGAAGACCAAGGGGTAAGCCCCCTCCCCAAGGTGAAGGGAAGCAGGAAGGTGAGAGCCCCTGAGGGCTGGGCACTGTTTAGGAAGCTTCCCTAGGAATCTCTTGTCTTCTCAAGCCTTCCCTGGGGAGAGGCAGCTCTCTATGTGGCTCAGCTGACACTGCCTCAGCTGAGCCACTGCCTGGATGGAAACAGACTATAGTGTCGGGGAGTGGGGAGGAGAAGGAAGCCAAGTTCCTAGGCTCCTCAGTGACGGCCTGGCCTGCAGTCAGCCTTGCCGCCTGCAAGTATGGGTCCTCGGGGATCTCGGGGCTGCAGCTCTCCTCCACCCTAAGAGCACCCCATTACGGAGACCCCTGTTCCAGCCCACACCAAAATTTACCCTAAGGCTTTAATGGATGGAGCACATTTCCCCCAACATTCCTCCAAGAGATAGGAGGCAGTCCTGGCTTAGCTGGCTCAGAATCCTCTAATAATAATAACAATTATGGTATTTGTTAAGCATTTACTATGTGCCAGGTATTGTACTAAGCACTGGGATGGATACAAGCAAATTGAGTTGGACACTATCCCTACCCCATGTGGAGCTCACAGTCTCGCTTCTCATTTTACAGATGTGGTAACTGGCTCAGCTTCAGTAAGTCAGGAAGGGGAGAGAACCCCCAGATCTCCAGGGAGAGATGAGGGGGCAGAGGATTAACACCCCCACCTATCCTCCCCTGAAACCAGTGGCTTCAAGGAGGCTGACCTAGGAGGAGCCATAACAACCGTAGGCCCAAGCACTTTTTTAAATGGTATTTGTTAAGCGATTTCTACTGGCCAGGAACCATTCTAAGCACTGGTACAGATATAAACTAATGAGGTTAGACACAGCCCACTTCCCACACAGGGCTCACAGTCTTAATCACTATTTTACAGATGAGGCCTGACTGACTAAAGATAAAAATAGTTGGGTTTGTGAAGCGCTTACTGTGTGCCGTGCACTATGCTACGTGCTGGGGTAAATGCAAGGTCATCAGGTTATAGCCAGTGCCTGTCCCACAGTCTAAGAGAGTGAGAGAATGGGAATTTTATCCCTAGCTTACAGATGAGGAAACAGAGGCCCAGAGAAGTGAAGTGACTTGCCCAAAGTTACAAGCAAGCAAGTGGTGAAGTTGGGATTGAACCCAGATTCCCCGACTCCCATTCTTTCCTGACTCTTTCTACTGCATCATGCTGCTTCTCCTGAAGTTGAAACCCATTTCATCTTTCAGGCCTTCTCCGTTACTCTCTGAAGGTCCGAGCCTTCCCAGCCCCTCGAGTCTATGGCAGAGTTGAGCTTGGGTGGATTGGCCTTCCACAGGAGAGAGAGAAGCCCCTGACTCTGCCCACATTTCAACACCGAGCCACAGCTGACAAAGGGACTGTCAGAGAGAAACAGAAACAGATGATTCCCTTGGGATGTTAGAATGTTAGCTCTTTGAGGACAGGGAATGTATGGCTTCCTTCTGTTGTAAAGATACTACTACTACCACTAATAATAATAAATTAAGTGCTTACTAAGTGGTGGCAAGCAATGTACTAAACCCAAAGCGCCTTGTGGGCAGGGAATATGTCTACCAACTCTGTTTTACTGTACTCTTCCAAGTGCTTAGTACAGTACTCTGCACACAGTAAGCTCTCAGTAAATGTCACTGATGACTGACTGATTGATTAACAAGGTGACAAGGGGTGTGAGAGAAACTGTTTCCTTTTTTAAGACAAGGGTTGGTGTATTTTTTTTTACGTTACTTGTTAAGTGCTTACTATGTGCCAGGCACTGTTCTAAGCCCTGTGTAGATACAAGCTAATCAGGTTGGACACAGCCCATTATCCTTCATGGGGCTCACAGTCTTAAATCCCCATTTCACATATGAGGCAACTGAAGTACAGAGAAGTGAAGTGACTCGCCCAAGCCCACTCAACAGACAAGCGTCGGAGCAGAGATTAGAACCCAGGTCCTCTGACTCCCAGGCCTGTGCTCTATCCATTAGACCACCCTGCTTCTCATCTCGAGCTCCACATTGAGCTCTTTCTGGAGCCCCTGAGACCCCAGCTGGCGAGCCACCCTCCAGCACCTTCCACCCACCCACTGCCCCAGGCCCCTCACCCGTGCCGCAGGTAGCCGTGCACTTGGTCCAGGAGCCGTAGTGCCAGGAAAACTCCGGGGGCTGAATCTCATTCTCGCTGTCCGCCTCCCTGCGGATGGTGTACTCGTAGCGGACACCGGGGTTACTTTCCTGGAACAGGAGCTGTGGATGGATGAGGGGGAGGGGACACACACCAGCCTTAGCCCGGGGTCAGGGCTCCATTAAGCCGGGCCCATGGGAGTCCCTGCCAGCTGGAAGGAGGTCACCCGACAGGAGCTTCCTCCGCTTCTCTCCCCTCCCCCAACTTTGGCCTCCCGCCCCACCTTGGCCTGGAGATCCTGAGCCAGCTGTGTTTACATCCCCCCAGGAAGGCTGCCACCTCATTAGCGGGTCAGAGGGCAAGACCCAGGCTTGGCAGCAGCCTGCTGAGTCAGGCCATGGAGAGCGGGAACTTTGAGGGAGCTAAGGATTCTGGGGCCCCTGCCCTTGGGTTCATGGGCTCCAAGTGGCACAGGAATCTGAGCTCCTCTGAGGGACTGATGTCTCCACTGGAAAGAGCCATGACACTGTCCGGGAATGGGCCTCAGCATCGCCAGCAAAGAACCCTAAGCATTCTGGGAAGGGGACAGGGACAAACTCCATTCAAGCTGAGATCTCCATATCTCACTCTTCCCTACCCCTACCCCAGCCCCCAGGCACCAAATACCTTAGTCTGGAGAGGCCCGGACATCTCCTCAGCACTGGGCCAGTCCTGGAGAGCCCTCCCTCCCCACCCCCAGCTCCCTAGGACAGGAGCCTCCTTCTCAAGTTGAGGACATGGGGATGGACAGTTTTAGTTGAGACTATAAATGCATAGAAGATGTTTCCCAGAGTAGGCCATTTCATCTCCTCCTGCAGGGAAGCTTGCCTGGGCCATTTCACAGGTGGGGGTGGAGAGGGGGTGTTTTCTTTGCGAATGGATATTCTGTTATTTCAGGGATTTGATGTCCTTTCGGCTTTCCTTCCAAGGCTTTCCAGAGGTTCAAACACAAGTTCTAATAACATCCTTGGGAGGAAGCAGAGGAGGTGGAGGGTGTCAGGGGGGAGGAACCCTGTTTCCCAGTGTGGGGAACCAAGGCCCAGGCACCCCACCACAGCCCCATGGAGAGTCGGTGGTTGAGGCAAGGCGAAAACTCATGTCTTCTGGCCTGTGGCACTAATCCTGCCTCTTTTCAACTCATTTGGCTCTAAATGGCATCGGATTCTCATTGGCATGGCCAAAGCTGGTGAGCTTATCCTTGTTTTCTTAGCCCCATTGTTGCCACGCTTTATTAATCTTGGAGCACCAGGTTGTGAAGGGGACCTCTCCAGCACTTCTACCTCTTAGAAACAGTTGGCATTTGTTAAGTGCTTTCTATGTGCTAGGCTCTATACTAAATGCTAGGGCAGAGATAAAGAAATCAGGATGGACACAGTCCATATCCCACAGAGAAGCAGAATGGCCTAGTGGAATGAGTATGAGTCTGGGAATCAGAAGGCTTTGATTCTAATCCAGGTTCTGCTGCTCATCTGCCATGTGACCCCTGGCAAGTCACTTCACTTCTCTGGGCCTCAGTTACCTCACCTGTAAAATTTGGATTAAAGACTGTGAACCCTAGTGGGACAGGACTGTGTCCAGCCTGGTTAGCTTGTATCTACCTCAGCACTTAGCACAGTGCCTGGCACATAGTAAGCGCCTACAAATACCATCATTATTATGCCTAGTTTCCTCATCTGTAAAATGGGGATTAAGACTGGGAACCCAATGTGGGATAGGGACTGCATCCAACCAGATTATTCTATATCTAGTACAGTGCCTGACACATAGTATGAGTTTAACAAATGGCACAATTATTATAGGGCTCAGAGTATTAATCCCCATTTTACAGATGACGTAACTGAGGTCCAGAGAAGTGAAGTGACTTACCCAAGGCCACATATCAGACAAGTGGTAGAGCAGGATTAGAACCCAGGTCCTTCTGACTCCCAGGCCCATGCTCTAACCATTAGGCCCACTGCTTTCTCTCTCCATCAGGCAGATGGGTGACTCCTCTGAGTACCTAATGCCCCTCGCTGTGGCTTTCAGGGTCTTCGGCATCCTCCTCTACCAGACCACTATGTTACCTCCCTGGGATCCCACACCAACTCTTATCCACATCCCCGAGATGCCTCCAACCCAACCTGCCCTCGACCAGTACGGAGGGCAGAGAAGAGCGGCCTCAGCCTGGTGCTGCCTCTTGGGAAGACTGGGCAGCTACTGCTGCTGGAGCGCTTGCTGGGACTATGTTGGTGACTGGACTGAATTTCTCTTTAAGGCACTCAATCAGCTCTCCCCCCCTTTTTTTAAAAATGGCATTTATTAAGCACTTACTATGTGCAAAGCACTGTTCTAAGTGCTGGGGAGGTTACAAGGTGATCAGGTTGTCCCACAGGCAGCTCACAGTCTTAATCCCCATTTTACAGATGAGGTAACTGAGGCCCAGAGAAGTTAAGTGACTTGCCCAAAGTCACACAGCTGACAGTTGGCAGAACTGGGATTGGAACCCATGACCTCTGACTCCAAAGTCCCTGCTCTTTCCACTGAGCCACGCTGCTCCCCTTCTACCTTACCTCACTGATCACTTAGAACTCTAGCCATAGTGCCTTTCTGAGCTTTGGTTTTGTCTTTATAGTGCCTCAGTGTTTTGTCTCAGCTCTCATGTGTCTGTTGCCAGTCCATCTCCTTATTTTTATTTCGAAATCATATGCCCCTTGAGGGACAGGGGACTGTGTCTAATTGCCATCTGTGTTTTCTTTCCCAGAGCTTAGTACACTGTTCTGTGCACAATAAGTGCCTAATAAATACTACTACTACTACTCTGTCACTAAATCCTGTCAGTTCTACCTTCACAGCATCTCAAGAATCCACCCCCACCTCTCCATCCAAACTGCTACCATGCTGGTCTGAGCCCTTATCATATTCCACCTTGACCTACTGCATCAGCCTCCTCACTGATTATCCTGCCTCCAGTGTCTCCCCACTCCAGGCCTTTGTTCTGCTGCAGGGATTGTTTTTCTACATTCCCCACTCCTCAAGGACCTCCAGTGGTTGCCCGTCCACCTACACAACAAGAAACTTCTTACCATAGGCTTTAAGGCACTCAATCAGCTCTCCCCTTCTACCTTACCTCACTGATCTCCTACAACTCAGCCCACACACTTCGCTCCTCTAATGCCAACCTACTCTCTGTACCACAATCCCACTTGTCTCGCCACCAACCTCTTGCTTATATCCTACTTCTGGCCAGGAATTCTCTCCCCCTTCTTCTCTCACAGACCACCATTTTCCCCATCTTTAAAGCCCTATTTAAATCATATCTCTTCCAGGAAGCCTTCTCTAACATCTCCTCTCCTCACCCTATTCAGTCAATCAATCCATGGTATTTACTGAGCACTTACTGTGCACAGAGCACTGTACTAAGCACTTGGGAGAGTATAATAGAGTTAGTAGACACAATCTTTGCCCTTGAGAAGCTTGCAATCATGTGGGGGAGAAAGACATTAAAATAAATTTAAGGAATAGGAAGTCCTTCTGCATCACCTAGGCACTTAATTCCATATCCCCTAGCCCCTTTGATACTCACTTCTATCCCACATCCACTGGCCTTATGTACATATCCTGACATTCTGTTGCTTCTTCTACCTCTAATTTCCTTTATTGTCTTTCCTCCAACTAGACTGTAAGCTCCTTTTAGGCAGGGACTGTGTCTACCAACTCTACTGTATTGTCCTCTCCCAAGCTCTTTAGTCCAGTGCTATGCACACAGTATGGGCTCAAGAAATACCACAGATTGACTGAGGGAGTGATTGACAACTGCACCGGGGACAGGGAACCAGGCCGGGGCTGGGGTGCCGATGATCCATGGCCAGGCCTGCATCACTCTGCAGGCTCAGGACTGAGGCTGGCCCACTGCTGGCCATGGGAGACTCCATCGGAGGGGCAGCTGTTTTTCCTAGACATTCTGACTCCCAACCAGGATTTTGCCTGGTCCAGGCGGATTCTCCCCAGAGACGCTTCAATGGCATTTGAAGGGAAGGCCGATTTTACTTCTCATTCCTGCCCTTGAGATGAGCCACTGAAGACCCAGTTTTCCACTGCTCCGTGGCTCAATTTCTCCACCAAAAAAACCCTGCTGAGAGTCAGAGCCTATGCCACAGTGGGCACCCGGAAGATGGCTTCCCTCCTCTAGCTCATTCTTGTGCAAGAGCCCAGGCAGCCACGAAAACCCGCGTATCCCTGGACAGAAGGCCCCTCCTGGTACCTGAATCCACACGGGCTCTCGGGTGGGTCCCGGTGAGGTGAGGTTTTCCCAGTTGCCGGTCCTCTCGTATGTGAAGGTGGTCCCGGCCACTTTGTAGTCCCCATTCCACTGGATGGTCCAGCCGCCGTTCAGGAAATACTTCTCCGGGTCTTCGCTCCGGAGTGCCAGGAAGTTCCCGGCTTCCGCCACTTCCTCGATCCGGATCTCCCTTGCGCCGGCCGGGATCAGGCCGACGTCTACGTATCCTGCAGGGGGCACAGAGTGTCGGCTTCTCCCGTATATTGAATCTGGGGATTGGGAGCGTGGGGCTGGGGGCTCCCCGGGGCATAAATAGTGGGGAGTGGAAGGGTCTGGCTGGGCCGAGGCCATGGGAAACAGGAGATGGCTGTTTGCTAGTGGTGGGGCCTAGCAGAAAGAGCACAGGCTTTGTTGTCAAGGGTCTGGGGGTCCTAATTCCCAGCTCTGCCACTTGTCTGCTGGGTGACTGGCTGGATATCATTTTCCTCATCTGTAAAATAGGGATTGAACAATTGTTCCGCCTTAGACTGTGAGCCCCACGTGAGACGGGACTGTGTTCGACCTATTATCTTGTACCTGCCCCAGTGCTAGGCCCAGAACTTAACACAATAATAATTACTAAACACATACCACAATTCTTAGTATTAGAAATCATTCCCAATCCCTGCTGGGGTCCCCAGAGGGCCTCTAAACCAACAGGACTGTCTAGTACATGGTAATTGCCAGAGGCTATGCTCCTTCCCCCTCCTTCTCCATGACTCTTTCATCTGCCCTGGAATCCACCCCAATTCTGTCGCCCCAGAGGGCCCTTTCTGCAAATCATGCCCGGCTCTCTCCTCAGCCACTGGTCAATATACTAATGTCTGTCTCCCCATCTAGAATGTAAGCTCTTTGCGGGCGGGGGATGTGTTTGTTGTATTCTTATATTGTACTCTTCCAAGCGCATAGTACAGTGCTCTGCACATGGTAAGCACTCAATTAGTATGATTGACTGACCCCTGACCAGGGCACCTCCCCTTTTGCATTCACCCAGTTGGGGACTCTCTCTCTGGTCTCATGCCTTCCCCAGGATGCCCGCTGGTTCTGGGAGAAATGTCTGGCCCCGAGGAAACTAAGTCACCAGTCAGGTGACCATGGATGGCCTTCGTCGGCCACTCTTTCACCAACCCGGGAGTAACGGTAAGCCACGGAATGGAATGACTTTGCACAGGAAATTTGCGGAAAATCTGCAGAATCCAGATTGCATCCCGTGGTAGGACCCCTGTCCCACCATGCACCCCTGACACCAGAGTCTTTGTGGTCCCCTCCTGGGGCCCTGTGAACATGGGGCAAGAAGCAGTATGGCTCAGTGGAAAGAGCACAGGCTTTGGAGTCAGAGGTCAGGGGTTCAAATCCCGGCTCCGCCAATTGTCAGCGGTGTGACTTTGGACAAGTCACTTCACTTCTCTGTGCCTCAGTTACCTCATATGTAAAATGGGGATTAAGACTGTGAGCCCCCCATGGGACAACCTGATCACCTTGTAACCTCCCCAGTGCTTAGAACAGTGCTTTGCACATAGTAAGCACTTAATAAATGCCATCATTATTATTATTATTAACAATCGGAGTTGAGGTGGGGGAAGGCTGGGGAGGAAAATAAAAATGCAGGACATACAGCTGGGTTCTCTATCTGTCCTGGGCAGGGGATGAGTCAACTGCAAATGGACTGTCCAGTCTAACCCCAGACCAGCAGCTGCCCAAGCCACGAGGGGTATGGAAGGAGTTTTCTTGGATGGGCTCCTCAGTCCCACCTGTGCCCACTCCCTGCTCCTGCCTCCACCCTCCGTAGTTGACCTACCCAGGCCTTCGCTTTCCTCGAACGTCTTCTTCACTGTCTGGCAGGTGGAGCCATCCCCATGGCACACCCCGCACCGGTCCTCGACGGCGTTGGAGTCGATCTCGTAGTCACAGCCCACATTCTGAAACACGACAGGCCATGAGGCTCAGCTCCCATTGGGCCATACCCCCGCCACCTGGACTCTGAATTCAATGCAGTGGGAAGTGAAGGGCCCCATCCCCTGCTGGGAGGAAGGCCAAGGGCAGCCGGTAATCCCCCACAACCTGACCTTGGAGCCTCTCCCATCCCAGGATGCTCAGCACCGTCAGCTGGCTGCTGGCCATCGTCCTCACTGCCACTTTGGAACAAGGCCAGGATGGCCTAGTGTTCCTTAACTTTGTCCCATGATCCCTCGGGGTGGTCAGCATGAATGACAGGACCGGAAAGAGAAATGCCCCAGTCCCACCCCAAAGGACCCTATGGCAATCAGGATGGTTCTGGGCACGTCTCCCACTCCTTGAAACCCTCCAATGGCTGCCTATCTCTCGCCACATCAAGCAGAAACTTGTGACCATTGGCTTTAAGGCAGCCCATCAGCTTTCTCTGTTCTATTTATCCCCACTCCTTTCCCAGATCATTCCAGCTCACACGCTTCAATCCCCTCAATCCAAACTACTCACTACCTCATTCTCATTTCTCTTGTCCTTGACCTCTTGTTCATGCCCTTCCTTCCATCTGGAACACCCTTCCTTTTCATATCCAGCAGACCAGCCTTCTCTCCATCAAAAAGAGGAAAGCCCATCTCCTCCATGAAGTCTTCCCTGATCAATCTCTCACCTCCCCACCCTATTTCTCCCCAACTGCCCTTCAGCTCTATGATGTCTCCCCCAAGCACTCCCCTCCATCCTCCCATCGCATTTCAGTACCTATCTTCATACCCTGTTGTTTCCTCCTATCTATAACTTGAGTGTCTATCTCCTCCACTAGATTGAAAGCTACATGAGGGCGGGGGTCATGCCTACTAACTTTCATGTCCTCTCCCAAGTACTTAATATGGTGTTCTGTACACAATATATGAGAAGCAGCAGGGACTAGAGGAAACAGCACAGGCCTGGGAGTTATTGCACCTGCATTCTAATCCCGGCTCTGCCATGTGCCTTCTGTGTGACCTTGGGCAAGTCACTTTACATCTCTGGGCCTCAGTTACTTCATCTGTCAACTGGGGATTCACTACCTGTCCTCCATCCCACTTAGACTGTAAGCCCTGTGTGAGACAGGGACTGTGTCTGACCTGATGATCCCGTACATTCTCCAGCGCTTAGAACAGCACAACATGGAGTCAGAGGATGTGAGTTCTAATCCCAGCTCTGCCACTTGTCTGCTGTGTGACCTTGGGCAAGCTACTTCTCTATGGCTCAGTTACCTCATCTGTAAAATGGGGATTAAGACTGTGAGCCCCATGTGGGATGACCTGATTACCCTGTATCTACCCCAGTGTTAGAACAGTGCTTGGCACATAGTAAGTGCTTAACAAATACCATCATCATCAGTATTATTATTACATAGTAAACGCTTAACAAATACCACAATTATTATGAATACCACTGATTGGCTGATTGATTGACTGACTGACTGGTCTCTCTCCAGCAGGTCTGCAGCCTGACTCTATAATAGATTCCAACAGGCGAGAACGCTGTCTACCCAGTAGGTGAGTACTTCCGCCTTCCTCCAAGGCCAAGCCCAGCCTGGCTGGGGAGGTGGGGAGGTGGGGAAGGAGCCCAGAAGCAGGCAGGCCCATCTCCTCGAAACATGAGCGAGCCTTGCCCTCACTACCCTGCTGGCTGAGGACGGTGCCCTGCCCTTTCCTGGGAAATGGGCAGAGTATCAAGCTGGGGGAGGGCCCCCTGGAGCCAGGCTCCTTCTCCGAGTAGCTCTAAGCAGGGCCAGCCTGCACAGGAAGCCCTGCTACTCTGCCCAGGAGGCTGAAATGAAATATCCAAAGCCGGGACAGCCCACCCACTGCATTTTGATGGTAAAACGGAATGAACAGAGACAGATGTCCTGAAAAGACCCTGAAAAGGGTTGTTTTCTCCCTCTCCCTCTCTGTCTCTGTATGACCATGGGCGTCTCGAGAGCTCTGCCAGCTGGGCCTCCATATGGACTGCAATCCCCCCGGCAGCTGAAGGACCCATTTGTCCCCATTCATTCATTCAGTCAGTCAGTCATATTTATTGAGTGCTTACTGTGTGCAAAACACTACCCTGGTCCCGCCCCTCAGCTGCTCCACTACAACATCCAGCCTTGCACAGCACAGACCCTCTCAGTAAGGAGGTGGCTTAATAGCTTTTCCTTCCCTTCTTCCTTCCCCAACCCACCCACCACCCCCCTGACTAAGCATTTCCATTTTCCTCCTCAAACTGTTGCCCTCCAGCCACCTCTCTTGGTGGGAAAAACATGCAGTGGGTTTAGAAGCTCTGCGCCTGCATTGCTCTGCCTGCCAGCTGCGGGCTGCATTGCTCTGGCCTGGTTGGCTGGAAAACTGGGAGGCAGCGAGGCCTAGTGGAAGGAACACAGGATTGGGAGTCGGGAGACTTGAATTTGAGTCCTGGCTTCGCTGATTACCTGATGGGAATGACCTTGAGCAAGTCCCTTGACTTCTATGGGCCTGTTTCCTCAACTGTAAAATAGAGATTAAACACTTATTCTTCCTCTGTATTAGACTGTGAACCCCATGTGAGACAGGAGCTGAGACTGATCTGATTGTATTGTACCTACCCCAGAGCTGGGCACATAGTAAGCACTTGAGTGGAAAGACCAAAGGCCTGGAAGTCAGAGGACCTGGGTTCTAGTCCCAGCTCCATCACTTGGCTGCTGTGTGACCTTGGCAAGCCACTGAACTTCTCTGTGCCTCACTTTCCTTATCTGTAAAATAGGGATGAAATACCTATCTTTCCTCCTACTTAGACTGTGAGCCCCATGTGGGTCAGGGAGCATGGCCTAATGGATAGACATAGGCCTGGAAGTCAGAAGGACCTGATTTCTAATCCCAGTATGACCTTGGGCGAGTCACTTCACTTTTCTTTGCCTCAGTTCCCTCATCTGTAAAATGGGGATTAAGACTGTAAACCCCATGTGGGACATGGATTGTGTCCAACCTGATTAACTTTTATCTGCCTCAGAGGTTAGTACAGTGTCTGACACATAATAAGTGCTTAACAAATACCATTAAAAAAAATTATCCTGTCTCTACTTCAGTGCTTGACACAGAGTAAGTCCTTAACAAATACCACCATTATTAGTTAAATTATTATTATTATTATTGGAGCAGAGTCTACAGATGCAGGGAAGGGAGTCAGAAGGGCTTGGATTCTAATCCTAGCTCCTCCTCTTGTCCATTGCAGGATTTCGGGCAAATCACTTCACTTTTCAGTGCCTCAGTTCATTCACTTGTAAAATGAGGATTAAGACTTGTGAGCCCCATGTGGGACATGGATTGTATACATCCTGATTAGCTTGTACTTGCCCCAGCGCTTAAGTCCAGTACCTGGCACACAGTAAGCACTTAACAAACATGATGAAAAAGAATTATCTTGTCTCCCCCACCAGTGCTTATGTAGTAAGTCCTTAACGAATACCACCATCATTATTCATATGATCACTATTATCATCACTGGTGCAGAATTTTGGGTGCTTGGGCAGGGCTTGGGCAGGGGCGGGCACCTTGCAGATCCCATTGATGCAGACATCCCGGCTGGTGTTCCCTTCGTAGCAGGGGGTGCCATCGACCACCGCGTCCCGCAGCTTCTCAGCAAAGTACTCTCCCTCCGGGCGGCAGTGCAGCTCACAGGGGTTAACTGCGGGGGGGCAGACGGGGTGGGGGTGGGGGGAACGTCAGAGGGCTCAGGGGGCTCAGTGGAGCAGGAAACCTAGACCACCAGGGAGCCACAGGAGATCTGAAACCCTCCCACCATTTTGCCAAGAAATGCAAGCTAGGTATAGACTTCCCTCACCCCCAAACCAAACACGTGCCCTGTCTCCCCTTCTCAAGGCAGAAGGAAGACGGGGAGAGACATACGGGCCATCTTGAGCCTGATGATACAATCAGTTCTTGAAAAACTGGGCCTTGAGTCAAAGCATCATAAATCGGATCCGGTTTCTTCATAGGAATGCTGTTAGAAAAAGGGCACTGGTCCCCGAACCCAGGTCAGGAGATGCAGCATGGCCTAGTTGACAGAGCACGGGCCTGGGAGTCAGAAGGATCTGGGTTCCAAATCCCATCTCCGCTACTTGTCTGCTGTGTGACCTTAGGCAACTCATTTCACTTCTCTGAGCTTCAGTTTCCTCATCTGTAACAGGAATTAAATCCCACTCCCTCCTTCTTGGACTGTCCCATGTGGGCCAGGGACTTTATCCAACCTAATGAGTTTGGATCTATGCTACTGCTTAGAACAGTGCCTGGCACAGTAAGCGTTTAATATCATAAAAAATAACAATAAAATAACTAGCCTTGCTGAGAAGGCCGCACTAGATCAATTATGGGTGAGTACTGGAGCTTAGCACAGTGCTTGGCACCCAGTGAGTACACAGCTAACACCCCAATTACGATGATCATTGTTGAGTCAGAGAGATTCCCCATTAGGTAGCTGACTTCATCATAATAATTGTGGTATTTGTTAAGTGTTTACTATGTGCCAGGCACTGTACTAAGCACTGGGGTGGATACAAGCAAATCAGGTTGGACACAGTCCCTGTCCCACATGGGGCTCAGAGTGTCAATCCCCATTTGACAGATGAGGTAGCTGAGATACAGAGAGGTAAAGTGACCGACCCAAGGTCACACAGCAGACAAGTGGCAGAGCTGGGATTAGAACCCAAATCCTTCTGATGCCCAGGCCCGGGCTCTATCTACTAGGCCATGCTGCCTCACAGTAAAATTGATGTACCAACCCTTCCTGGTTCTTCCACTTGGAGACTTATAAACTTTCCCCGCCTCCCCCATCCCCACTGGGACTTTTACAATTGTCTCCCCGTTGCCCTATGATTGTCATTTCTGCCCCCTCCCCATCACCCTTGTTCGGCCCGGAACCTAGTGGCACCAAGGAGGCTGATGTGGTAACAGAGACCAAATGGTTCTCAGAGCTGGTGGTCCAAGGATCGTCTGAATGTCCCTCTCTCTCTGCCCTGTCCACCTCCTGGAATGAGGAAGGCCAGCTGCCATTTTGGGGGGATGCTGAGGACCAGGTCTTGGGCTGCCTGTGAATGAGTGGAGCACCCTTTCTTGCTGGACTGCATGCACATGGGAGAGTGGCTGTGTAACAGACTGTAAGCACTTGTTGGGGGGAATCATGCCTACCAACTCTTAGTGAAGGAGAGTGGCCTGGTGAAAAGAACACGGCCAGGGAGTCAGAGGACCTGGTCCTGATTCTGCCTCCGCCACTTACCTGCAGTGTGACCTGGGGCAGGTCACTTACCTTCTCTGTGCCTCAGTTCCCTCATCTGCCAAATGGGAAGTCAATACATGTGCTCCCTCCTATTTAGTCTGTGAGCCCCAGGAGAGACGTGATGATCTTGTGCCTATCCTAGTGCTTGGCACTTAGCGCTTAACAAATACCACAGTTATTGCTTGCCCAAGTGTAGTCCAGTGCTCCGCACCCTGGAAGGGCTCGCTAAATACCACAGCTTGCTTGATGGATTGATTGGGTGAGAGGGACATCCCCTGTCCACACTCCCAGCCCAACCAGCTTCTCCTTGGGGCATACGTACCATTGTTGGGCACCGGGACCCATTTGTAGAGCTTCCCTTTGTAGAGCATGGCATTGAACTGACTGCACTGGGTGTGGCGGAAGGATAGTCTGTCTGAGGGGCAGGCCTTGATGTTACACACGCGGAACCGTTTCCGCTCCCCAACGCAGTACTTGCCTCTGTACTTTGGCCTGCAGTCAGAGGGAGACGAACAAGAGATCAAGAGAGGCTCAAGTATCCGTCAGGGGACACATAGGGAGACTCATTTTTACTTGACTCTGGGCATAGCCACATCCGGGGTAGAACGGCTGTAGGAGGGATGGGGGTGGTGCAGGGGTGATCAATTGATCAATCAATCATATTTATTGAACGCTTATCATGTGCAGAGCACTGTACGAAGACCTTGGGGGAGAACAATATAACAGAGCTGGGAAATTGTTCCCTGCCCACAACAAACTTGCAGTCTAGTGGAGAGGAAAGGGAAATCAAAACCCCTGCAAGAAACAACTAGGGAAGGTGAATCATTTATCATCATCAATGATATCTATTGAACGCTTACTGGGTGCATAGAACACTACTAAGCACTTGGGAGACAACAATACAATAGAGTTTGTAGACACATTCCCTGCCCACAACAAGCTTACAGTCTGGAGGGGGAGATGGACATTCATATAAATCAATCATTTATAATTCCTAATTTTTT
Source organism: Tachyglossus aculeatus (assembly GCF_015852505.1). Classification (NCBI taxonomy): domain Eukaryota; kingdom Metazoa; phylum Chordata; class Mammalia; order Monotremata; family Tachyglossidae; genus Tachyglossus; species Tachyglossus aculeatus. The sequence continues at coordinate 11,839,499 of NC_052091.1, read as the reverse complement.
TAAGTGTTTACTATATACTAAGCACTGTGCAATAAAGTCAGGTCAGACACAGTCCCTGTCCAATAAAAGCCTCACAATATAAGTGGGAGGGAGGACCAGTATTTTATCCCTATTTTACTGATGAGGAAACTGAGGTGCAGTGAAGTGACTTGCCCAAGGCCTCAGAGCAGGCAAGTGGAACTGCATCAATATCTTCTCCGTGTATTTCTTTCCCTGGCCTAAATACAGTGCTTTGTTCACAGTGAGCAGTTAATAAATACTAAGGAATACTAATACGAAGGATACTAGAATTGGATGTCACCGGATTCCCAGTCCCGGGTTCCTTCTGCTAAGCGGCACTATCGATTTATGGATTGACAGGATCATCTCAAGGGGGGGACCCCATTCTAAGAAGCTGAGCATCTCAGTGAAGTTCAGCCCCTCTGGGTTTCAACTTTGCTCCATCCTGATGCAAATCTACTTCCTGTTTCCCATAAGTTTTTTTTTTTTATAAGTCTAATGAGTTTCAACTCTCATGTGGTTTTCCGGCACTTTGGATGTTGTGATTCTGTATGAAATTCCCCTGGGCTGATACTTCTGCTGAGCTCAAGAAGCTTGGGAGGCTGAGAGCCTTGTTAAATCACAACTGGTCTGGATGTGAGCTCTGGAAAAAAAATTAGCGGAAAAGAAAAGGAAATGAGCTTGGGGGTTGATTCCAGGGAGATTACCATTATTATAGCATTTGTTAGGCACTTACTATGTCTCTGATCTAAGTGCTGGGGCAGACCCAAATTAGTCAAATTGGACACAGTCCCTGTCCCACATAGGCCTCACAGTCTAAGTAAGAGGTAGAACAGGTATTGAATCCCCATTTTACAGCTGAGGAAACTGAGGCACAAAGAAATTAAGTGACTTGCCTAAGGTCAGACAGTAAGCAATTGGCAGAGCTGGATTTAAAATCCAGGTCCTCTAACGCGCAGGCCTGTGTTTTTTTCTGCTAGGCTACATTGCTTCTCTCTCTCTCCCGTTAGAAAAAGAGTCCATAACTCCCCACTTCTCAAAAACCTCCAGTGGTTGCCCAACCACCTTCTCATCAAACAGAAACTCCCTATCATCAGCTTTAAGGTAATCAATCAACTCTCCCTCTCCTACCTCCTACCTGGCTGATCTACTACTGTAACACAGCTCACATACTTTGCTCCTCTAACACCAGCCTACTCACTCTACTTTGACCTTGTCTTTGCTGACCTCTTGCCCTCTCTCTGGCTTGGAACTCCCTCCCCCTTCATATCTGACAGGCCACCACTCTTCCCACCTTCAAAACCCTCCTAAAATCACATCTCCTCCCCTACTCCCTCTCTTTTTTTGTGTGGTCTTTGTTAATCATTTATTATGCACCAGGCACTGTACTAAGTGCTGGGGTAGATACAAGCTACTCAGGCTGGATCTAGTCCATATTCCACATGGGGCTTCTAGTCTTTAGACTCTCCCTTCTGTATCACCTATTCACTCAGATCTGTACACCTTAACACTCACTTAATATATCCCCCTGCCACCAGAGAACCTATGTACATAATAATAATGGCATTTATTAAGCACTTACTATGTGCAAAAGCACTGTTCTAAGTGCTGGGGAGGTTACAAGAGAAGCAGCGTGGCTCAGTGGAAAGAGCCTGGGCTTTGGAGTCAGAGGTCATGGGTTCAAATCCCAGCTCTGCCAGTTGTCAGCTGTGTGACTTTGGGCAAGTCACTTCACTTCTCTGTGCCTCAGTTGCCTCATCTGTAAAATGGGGATTAAGACTGTGAGCCCCCTTTGGGACAACGTGATCACCTTGTAACCTCCCCAGTGCTTAGAACAGTGCTTTGCACATAGTAAGCACTAAATAAATGCCATCATCATTATTATTATTACAAGGTGATCAGGTTGACCCACGGGGGGCTCACAGTCTTAATCCCCATTTTACAGATGAGGTAACTGAGGCACAGAGAAGTTAAGTGACTTGCCCAAAGTCACACAGCTGTCAATTGGCGGAGCTGGGATTTGAACCTATGACCTCTGACTCCAAAGCCCGTGATTTTTCCGCTGAGCCATGCTGCTTCTCTATTACATATTCTTATACTCTCCCATTTCTCCTAGCTGTAATTAATTTAAAGTTAATTTATTTCCTTGGCTAAATACAATGCTTTGCTCACAGTAAGCAGTTAATAAATACTAAGGAATACTCTTCCTCTCTTCAAAGCCCCACTGAGAGCTCACCTCCTCCAGCAGGCCTTCCCAGACTGAGCCCCCTTTTTCCTCTCCTCCTCACCATCCACCCCAGTCCTACCCTCCTTCCCCTCCCCACAGCACTTGTATATATTTGTACAGATTTATTACTCTATTTATTTTACTTGTACATATTTACTACTCTATTTTATTAATGATGCACATATAGCTATAATTCTGTTTATTCTAATGGTTTTGACACCTGTCTCTGTGTTTTGTTTTGTTGTCTGTCTCCCCCTTCTAGACTGTGAGCCCGTTGTTGGGTAGGGACCATCTCTATATGTTGCTGACTTGTACTTCCCAAGCACTTAGTACTGCACACAGTAAGTGCTTAATAAATGTGATTAAATGAAATGAAATGAAATAATATTAATATGAAGGATACTAGAATTGGAGGTCTCCCCTTCCAGACTGTAAGCTCCTTGTGGGCAGGGATCATGACTACTGCCTCTATTGTACTGTACTCTCCAAAGCACTTAGTACAGTGCTCTGCACACAGGAAGCACTCAGTAAATCCTCCCCAAAGTGGATGAGTCCTGATTTCCTCTGCCCCTCATTTCCCCTCCCTGGGCAAGGCCTGGGGACCAGTCCCACAGTAGTAACAATAATAATAATAACGATGATAATAATAATTTGTTAAGCACTTACTATGTGCCAAAGCACTGTTCTAAGCATGGGGTAGACACAAGGTAATCAGGTTGGACACAGTCCCTGACCCACATGGGGCTCACAGTCTTAATCCCCATTTTACAGGTAAGGTAACTGAGGCCCAGATAAGTTAAGTACCAGTCCACAGGAACCACAGTGCTCAGGTGAGGGCCTGTGGCCTGACTGGCAGTGTCAAGCAGCGTGGCTTAGTGGAAAGAGCACAGGCCTGGGAGTCCTGGGTTCTAACCCCGGCTCTGCCGATTTCTTGCTGTGTGACTCCTGGCAGGTCACTTCACTTCTCTGTGCCTTAGTTCTCTCATCTGTAAAATAGGGATTAAATCCCTGTTCTCCTTCCTAACTAGACTGTGAGACAGGGACTGTGACCAACCTAATTAACTTGTACCTACCCCAGTGCTTAGAACAGTATTTGACACATAGTAAGTGCTTAACAAATACTACGAAAAAGGAAAAAAGTCCATTTTACAGCTGGCGGGCCAGGGCTCTGCCAAACTGTAAAATCCTTCTCCCCCACCCTCACCTCACACTGGGCCCTTTAACTGTCCAGGGGAAAGCCCACTCTGTGGCCTGACATCATCACTGTCCTCAGACTCTACTGTTGGGCTACTTCCTGAACATGGGACCTGGCCCCTCAACAGCCTAGATCCTGGTAATAATAATAATAATAATAATAATGATAATTGTGGTATTTGCTAAGCACTTACTAGGAGCCAGGCACTCTATGAAGTGTTGGGGTACATAAAAGGTAATTGGCCCTTTCCCACATCATTGGGCTCACAGTCTTAATCCCCATTTTACAGAAGAGGTAACTGAAGCACAGAGAAGTGAAGTGATTTGCCCAAAGTTACACAGCAGATAAGTGGCAGAACCAGGATTAGAACCCAAGTTCTCCTGACTCCCAGGCCTGGGATCTATCCACTAGGCCATGCTGCTTCCCCAGCTGGGACCCGCACGAGGGAACTGATTACAGAGGCGGTGGCTTGCAAAGCACCACTCCTTGGCCATCTTGGCCGGCCGGGCTCTCTGTTGGGCCTCCTCCTGTTGGGCTGTAGCTCTGGGACTCAGAATGGGCACCGTGCCACTGCCCCTTGGGCTAGAAATGGGTCCTGCCCATCAAAACTTTGGTGTTATTACAATCTGGGTCTTAAGAGTCTTCAGAGTCCCAGAGTAAGGGAACAAGCATACGTTTTTTTCCCTCTTAAGCCACCTGCTCTGACCCCACTGGAAGACAGCCAAGTGGTGCCCCAGGGTAGGCGGGAGTCTCAGCAGCCATCACCGATACTGGAGTTGAAACTGAGCTGAAGCCGAGATGCCGGCCCATGTCTGAGGGCCCCCGGAAGAAAGCCCGACCTTCCGGTTGTCTCCTTGTTCCGGAGCTGGGCTCCTCACACATAGGCCCCACTCTGTCTTCAGGCGGTGACCTCACTGCCACCAAGAGAGGGTAATGAGGGGAGTGGGGAGAGCTGTGGGCTGGCCCCCCAGAAAGGCTTTGATCCCGCAGACGGAGGCCCAGCCGGATGACACCGACCGACCCAACTGGTCCATGGAACCCTGGGGCCCTTCAAACAGTCAGTCGGTCGGTCGGTTGGTCATGAGCCTGACACCAATTAAGGAATAATGAAGCTTCCATTTAGTGTGGCAGGCTCACCCTGCTGGAACAGAGGGCCTATTCAGAGGCAGCCTGTCCCCACAGTGGAGCTCAGCCAGCTTTAAATAAAGGCCAAGGCTGGGGACTCAGGCAGGTGTGCAGCCCAGGTCGGGACCAGTGACTGTGAGGAGATTGCTCTGGGCTAAACCCAGTGACCCATCAATCCATGGTATTTAGTGAGTGCTCAGTGTGTGCAGCACTGCCTGCAAGGAGCTTGAGGAGATGGCAGAGAGGCCAGCCCCCCTCCGTTTGATTTGTTCCTAGCACTCAGTCCTGAGGAGCCAGATCTAGGAAGGCAGAAAGCGTTACCCTTCAGAGTTGAAGAAGACATTAGTGAGGAGAAGTTCATCCTGAGTGCAGGAGTGATTGATAAATCACCAAGAGTTCTCCTGCACTGTGTACAGACAAAGACCTCCCATTTTGCTGTGTTGTTTTTGGTTTGCCATGCCTGGCACTGTTTTCACTTTTGCCTCCATGGCTCATCATCCTTATGAAATTTCTGCCCCAAAAGAGCCATTCCTTTCTTGATAACAGTGCACCTTGCTGGTCTATCTGAGAAGCAGCATGACCTAGTGGAAAGACTACGGGCCTGGGAGTCAGAGGACCTGGGTTCTAATCCCAGCTCTGCCATGTACCTGCTGTGTGACCTTGGAAAAAGTCATTACACTTCTCTGTGCCCCAGTCCTGTCAACTATAAAGTGGGGATTAGATACCTGTTCTCCCTCCTACTCTGAGCCCCATGTGGGACGGGGACTACATCCAACCTAATTAACTTGTACCTACCCAAGTGCTTAGAACACTGTGTGACTCATAGGAAGAGCTTAACTAATACCATAAAAGAAATCCCAGCATCACCCAAAGCTTTATTTTTCTGTTTTTTAAATTGTTTCCTCTATCCTCCCTGCTTTCGGTTTCCCAATTTCAGGATCACCCAAGAGCAGTCATTTGGGCATCCTGTTGTCCCTCATCGTGGCTGTTGGGGTATCTTGCTGTCACCCATCCTCCTCACATTTCCCATCTGGTGAGCCTGTGTTGTGGTTAGCAGAGTTCCGATGTTAGGAGCCTGACCTGCTTCTAGGACTTTGATGTTTGCTCTGTCTTGCTCGCCCCATTTTTAAAACCCTACTAAAATTCTGTCTCCTTGGGAAGTCTTCCCTAAGGAACCTCTCATTTCCCACTCTCTTCTGTGTCCCCTATGTACTCAGTCTATACCTTTTGAGCCTTTTGATATTCCCCGTCCCCAGCCCACTCATACTCTGCCTTTTGCCCTACCTGTAATGTATTTTAATACCTGTCTCCTCCACTAGATTGTAAGCTCCTAGATGGCAAGGATCATGTCTACCAATTGCATTGTATTGTACTCCCCCATGAGCTTAAAATACAGAGCTCTGCACATAGAAAGTGGACAATTAATTACCCCCGATAGATTGATTGATATTTCCTACTAGGAGCTAGGTCAGCATTGATGACAAACCCCATGCAGGGGGCGGGATGGAGGAGTGTCCTTGTATCCTTCATCTAGCACCTGGAACAGACTGATGGATGGACAGACAGCTCCTTGGGTAGAAGAGTTTGACCCAAGTGCCTGTTTGCCAAGCAACCTTTCTGAGAAGCAGCATGGCCCAGTGGACAGAGCACGGGCCTGGGAATCTGAAGGACCTGGGTTCTAACTCTGGATCTGCCCCTTGTCTGCTGTATAACCTTGGGTAAGTCACTTCACTTCTCCATTCTTCAGTTCCCTCAGGGGGATTAAGACTGAGCCCCATTTGGGACATGGGCTGCATCCAACCTGATTAGCTTGTAATAATAATAATAACTGTGGTATTTGTTAAGTGCTTTCTATGCTCCAGGCACTAATTGCTGGGGTAGATACAAAGTAATTGGGTGGTATCTATCCCAGGCTCAGAACAGTGCCTGGCGCACAGTAAACACTTAACAAATACTAGGCAAAAAAACAACGAAAACCCACAAAACCCAATTCTGTGGGCTCCTGCAGTGATTTGCAAGTCATTAAGAGACCCTTCAAGGTTCAACTCAGTTGGAGTGCCAGAGGGCCCCTGAGCAGCTGGACAGACTTGGAACTGCTCTGTGGGGGACAAAACTGGCTGCATGCCTCGTACTTGGAATAGCCATCTGTCTATGCTCCAGCTCTCCTCGCAGAGTGCCAACTTGGGGCTCAGGACCCTGTGCTAGGACCCCGGGGACCTGCATCATTCCCCCAACCCCCACCCCTCCTTCCTTTAGATCACAAGCTCGCTGTGGGCAGGGAATGTGTCTGTTCTATTATACTCTCCTAAGCACTTAGCGCCATGCTCTATCCACAGTAAGCTCGCAATACATATGATTGACTGACTGATTTGACTGACTTCCCTCCTCTAATAGGCCACAAGCCTACCTAGAAAACTGTACAGTGTTCAATAGCTGCAAGAGCCAAATGGCCTTTTTCTCTCCCCCTGTGAGCTGGATAGGAGGAGGGGGCTTTTCTCCACGAAGCTGACCCTGGCTTTCTTCCTGCTGGATTTTCCCAGAGGTGCTTCTTGAACTCTCTGCGCCAAACTCAATTTAAAGAATAATAGCACCTAAATGAAGAATTAAAAAAAATTGTGGTATTTGGTAATTGCTTTACTATGTGCCAAGCACTGTGTTAAGCATTAGTGCAGGTGTAATACAATCAGATCAGGCAGAGTCTCTGCCCCAAGCCTGTCTTTTTTGTAGTGCTCTTATTTTTCCCAGCGTGCTTTCACTTTGATAATCTTATTTTTTTTATCCTCAGAACATCCCTGTGAAATAGGGAGAGGCAGAGATTATTATCCCCAATCAATCGTATTTACTGAGTACTTACTTTGTGCAGAGCACTGTACTAAGCACCTACAGAGTTGGTAGACATGTTCCTTGCCCACAACAGGCTTACAGTCTAGAGGGCGAGACAGACAGTAGTATAAATAAATGATGGATATATCCCCATTTCACAGATGAGGAAACTGAGGCCCTGAGAGGGTGAGTGACTTGCCCAAGATCACACACCAGATCTGAGGCAGAGCTGGGATTAGGAGCCAGACTGCTGGATTTATGACACCCCTAATCTAAGGTTCTAGCCCTGCAAGTGCTTAGTACAGTGCCTGGTACACGTTAAGTGCTTAACAAATACCATTTTAAAAAATGCATTTCCCTCCCCTGAAACTTTTATTCTCCCATCTATACTGTAAGATCATTTTGAGCAGGGAAAGTATCTACCAACTCTGTCGTATTATATTTTCCCAAGCAGTTAGTACAGTGCTCTGCACACGGTAAGTGCTCAGTAAATACCACTGATGATGATGAAATTGCCCCTGCTGACTAACTGCCTCTAGGTACCAAGACATGGCTCTATTTGTTTCTGATTTTCAGTCTCTGTGGGAGCTGTTCAATCTGAGAGAGAAAATCCCCAGGCACAACAACTTGGAACTACATATGGGCACTGTAAGGCAACAAGAGAGCTCACCTCCTCCAGGAGGCCTTCCCAGACTGAGCCCCCTCCTTCCTCTCCCCCTCCTCCCCTTCCCTCCTGGCCTTACCTCCTTCCCCTCCCCACAGCACCTGAATATATGTATATATGTTTCTGCGTGTTTATTACTCTATTTATTTTATTTGTACATATTTATTCTATTTATTTTATTTTGTTAATATGTTTTGTTTTGTTCTCTGTCTCCTCATTCTAGACTGTGAGCCCACTGTTGGGTAGGGACCGTCTCTATATGTTGCCAACTTGTACTTCCCAAGCGCTTAGTACAGTGCTCTGCACACAGTAAGTGCTCAACAAATACAATTGAATGAATGAACAAGAGTGTTCTAGAAAAGTTTTGGGGGGGCTCTTTGGTCCCTGAAATCTTTCCTTTGACCTCTCTCCCCTCAGCCACTCTCTGACAGCCAACGAGCTGCCTCCACCTCACTTCCTGGAGCTCAGACTGCACTGTTTCCCCCTCCTTCACCTTGCCCTTTGCCCAAGTGGCTACAGCTGTTTGAGTCTCCCAGCATCAACAGCTCCAGCTGGAGACCAAGGACATTTCCGCTCCCTGTCTTGGAGTCAAACCCCCTCTCTTCCTCATCCTCGCTCCCCCCAACCTCCCCACCATCCCTCCGCTGTTCTCCCCTCACCCCGACCCCTGACCGGGCTGATTGGCAACAGCTCAAGCTCAAGGGTTTGCTGGGAGTTTCTTTTGAAATCCCTTTTGTTTTGTCATTTGAAACATGCTCTGCTGTGCTGTGGCTTTTTGCAGCACAGGGTTTTTTCTGTAGCCTTTGTCCATGCTAAATGCAAATGAACTGCAAGGAGCTCCTGTATGAGGCACTCTTGGACATCTCAGCAGGGCGAGAGAAGCGAAGCTTTGCATAAGCTGGTCAGAGCACTTGTTGTCCCTCAAACCCGGCTCAGCAGGTGAGGACAAGAGAAATATCAGTGAGAGAAGCAATAGGTACAATTGGACAAGCCTAGTGGGAGGAGTAAGGGCCTGGGAGTCAGAGGACCAGGGTTTTCATCCGTGCTAATTATAATTATGGTATTTCTTAAGTGCTTACTTTGTGCCAAGGGCTGGATTAAGTTCTAAAGTAGATCCAAGAAAATCGGGTCAGACATGGTCCCTGTCTCAGTCTAGGTAGGAGGAAGAACAGGAATTGAATCCCCATTTTACAGGCGAGGAAACCGAGGCCCGGAGAAGTGAAGGGACTTTCCCCAGGTCACACTGCAGGCAAGATGTGGAGCCAAGATGAGAACCCAGGTCCTCTGACTCCCGGGCCTGAGCTCTTTCCACTAGGTCACACAGCTTCCCAGGTCTGCCACTTGCTCCCTGAGGGCAGGAAATAGGTGTGTCTGGCTGCTGGTTATTCTCCCACCCAAGCTAGGCCCCAGCCAACCACAAAATCAAGACAGGCCTGCCACTGCTTCTTCTAGTGGCTGAGCTCAGTTTGGCCCGGCCTGACTTCTGGTCGGGGAGAGATGGTAGTGTAGACTCAGATGCTTGCATTGTCAGACATGAGTGAATTAACACATGTGAACAACTGCAAAGCAACACAACAGCAGCTAAATTTGCCAAGGACCACCCTTTCTTCTGAGCCTGGCATCTCGGGGGGGTGGAAGGGAGAGAATTTTATATATATATATATATATATATATATATATATATATATATATATATATATATATATATATATACATATATATGTTCCCAATTTGTACTTCCCAAGCACTTAGTACACTGCTCTGCACACAGTAAGCGCTCAATAAATACGATTGAATGAATGAATAATAATTATGGTATTTATTAAGCACTTACTATGTGCCATGCACTGTACTAAGCACTGGGCTGGATGCCAGCAAATCGGGTTGGACACAATCCCTTGTTTCACATGGGGCTCACGGTTTCAACCCTTATTTTACAGATGATGTACCTGAGGCATAGAGACATGAAGTGACTTGCCAAAGGCTACACAGCAGACAAGTGGTGGAGCCAGCATTTGAACCCATGAATTTCTGACTCCCAGGCCTGTGCTCTACCCACTAAGCCAGGAGAGGGGTGGGAGGGAGGAGAACCCCTGACCGGGCCCAAACCTGGCCCGGCTTCCTGCTACCTTCCCAAAGCCCGGACCTTGGGAAGGCCCGCAGGAGACAACGGGGAGAAGAGGAAACACTCTTTGACCCTTCCCCTATAGAGTCGCCCTGGAGGATTCTAAAAATAGCCTCATCGATTCAGTACCTCAAGGAGAAAACTGATCCTCCACCCGTCTGCCTGGCTAGAATGGCACTGAACCAAGGTACATCAGGACGCCTGCCAAAACCAACGATTCCCCGGAGAAAGGGTTGCCAGCTTCTCTCAGTTTGTTTTCCCGCATGCCTCCGGCTACACACAAAAATGCTCCATAAACTCCCAGCTGCCCGGCTCATGTCAAAGCGACACTCTGCTCTTGACTCAGAAATGGTGTGGTATTTTTGTCTTATCACAGGGTCCTGCCCTTCATACCCGAAACGGCCCCGCTCCTCAAGGAAGCTGGCCAAGGGTCATTCGTGGCCTCCTTGGGGACGCTTCTCATTGCCAGACCTCGTTAACCCAGAAAGGGCGGCGGACCCTTGAAACAGGCTAAAAACCAACCTCGCAGCATGATGCCGGCCGATTGGATATTCTGCGGGCTCCTGAAAGCTGCAAGGTCAGGGGGAAGAGAGAGGATGGGGAGGGGTGGAAGCCCAGGCTCCAACTCCCCATTCCATCTAGTTACCATTTCCATAAATGAACAACCGGTAGTGTTTGCGGAAAGAACCCTAGAGAAGTGTCACTCTGAGGTCACGTCCCCGGCTCAGGGGCTTCCAAGGGAATCCGGTATCCATTTCAGATACGATGATGATCCCAAAATAGCTCAGACAGCAAGCGTGTTCCAGGCCACCTCGAAGCCACGGGCTTCATTAGGGACCAGAGAAGCCCCATATACGGTGGTTTTGCAAGTCCAGTGACCTCCTGGCAAGCAGCCGGAGTCACAGCTGCCCGCCTGAATCCTCAGTGTCAATGGCCACTTTGCATTAGGTTTTCTCTGGCCAGGTGCTGTTTGAAGCCTTCCGGTTGAAGAGCCACCCAGGGAGTTCCGCCAGGCCCAGCGGGAATCTTGAAAAAGAGACGCTTAACGTTGGGTGGTGAGGGTGGCGGCGGCTGCCATGGCGACCGCATGTCTGGTCAGGTTGCTACAGGCCGGCATCGGCTCCGGGCTGAGGTCACTTCTGCTGACAACAGGTCTTGTGTGCAGAGATCTACATGGGCACTTGGCAATGTGCAGCACCCCCAGCCCACCTGTTGGCTTGCGGCATTCCGTACCCCAGCAGGAACGTGACCAACTGTAAACTCACTGTGGGCAGGGAACGTGTCTGTTTATTGTTATACTGTATTCTCCCAAGCGCTAAGTACAGTGCCTTGCACACAGTAAACGCTCAATAAATATGATTGAATGAATGAATGATAGAGACCAGAGAGGGTGCCAAGCAACTAGCATGATCCTCAATTCCTTACTGTAGCTTATCAGTCCTACAGAACCGAGGCTTATTCATTATTCCCAGTGACAGACTTCACCACTACCTGGTGTTTTTTTTTGTTTTGTGTGTGTGTGTGTGACAAACGTGTACACAAACTCACACACATGGGCTTAATGGAAAGAGCATGGGCTTGGGAGTCAGGATGTGGGTTCTAATCCTGTCTTTGCCAGTTGTCTGCTGTGTGAACTTGGGCAAGCCACTTAACTTTTCTGTGCCTGTTACCTCATCTGTAAAATGGGTATTAAGACTGTGAGCTCCATGTGGGACAACCTGATGACCTTGTACCTACCTTAGCGCCTAGAACAGTGCTTAGCACATAGTAAGCACTCAATAAATACGATTGATGATGATTCCCAAATCGACCTCTCTAGCCCTGATCTCTCTTTCTCTGCAGTCCCCAATTTCCTCCTGCCTTCAGAACATCTCTACCTGGATGTGCCACCAACACCTCAAACTTAACATGTCCATGAGAGAGCTCTGTCCTCCCTCTCTTTCCCATCACTGTAGGTAACTCCGGTATTCTCCCTATCTCACATTGGCATTATCCTCGACTTATCTCTCTCATGCCACCCACATATTTGGTTTGTCGCCAAATTTTGTCAGCTCTACCATCACAACATATCTAAAATCTGCCCTTTCCTCTCCATCCCAACTGCTATTATGCTAATCCAAGCACTTGATCTTATCCAGTCATCAGGCTCCTTGCTGACTGATCTTACTTCATTTTGCTGCCCGAATCACTTTTCTGAAAATAAAATTCAGTCCATGTCTCCCCACTCCTCAAGAACCTCCAGGGGCTGCCCATCTACCTCCACATCAAACAGAAGCTCATTACCACTGGCTCTAAAGCACTGTCAGCTGTCCCTCTCCTACCTTATCTCATTGATTTCCCATTACAACCCAGCTTGGAGACTTCACTCCTCTAGTGCCAACCTACTCACTGTACCTTGACCTCTTCTAACCCACTGCCTACCCTTTGCCCACGTCCTTCATCTGGCCTGGCACTCCCTCTCCTTTCACATATGTCAGACCACCATCCTTACCACTTTCAAAGTCTTACTAAAATCACATCTCCTCTAAGAGGCCTTCCCCGAATAAGCCCTCATTCCCCTAACTCCGTCTCCTTTCTGCATCGCCTGTGCACTTGGATCTGTATTTTTTAAACACTTGATGTTTACCCTACCCTCATCCCCACAGCACTTATGTATCTCTCTGTAATTTATTTTAATGTTTGTCTTCCCCTCTTGTAGACGGTCTCCCAAATCTGCTGTATGGTGCTCTCTCAAGCGCTCAGCGCTCGGCGCACAGTAAGTACTCAATAAATGCCATCGATTTGATTGATCGTAACAAGGAAAAAAATAAATGGAAGATCATTTGTGTGAACCCCTCTCAGGGTCGTACCTGGAGAGTTTCCAGTACTCTACAGTCTTGACTATGGGAGGGAGAGTCAAGCCGAGGCCTACCCATTCCATTCCTAGCTTGGGCAGTGGCTAGCGAGTGGAAGGCAATCTGCTACAAGTCAAAACCCACCTGTGTAGGACAGCAGCAGCATGGGAGAGCGTCAAGGGTGGATACTCAAGTTTACTGCAAGGAAGGCGGCAATGGTAAACCACTTCCGTATTTTTACCAAGAAAACTCGGTGGATCCACTACCACAACGATTGCAGATGGAGTGGGGGCATTCTGGCAGAGATGGGTCCATAGCGTCACTATGGGCCGGAGATGACTCGACAGCGTAAGACAGACATTTGTGTGAAATTTACAATGGCTGAGTTCTGGAGTTTTCCTCTGAATCATATCTCTGGCACTTTCTGGCTAATCAGCAGTGACCTGCAAGCAGCTCACACAGAGGAGTCTCCAGGGTGTAATCTTCCCCAAGACAGATTGCAAGATAGCCCTGGACAGAGATTACCCCCTCCTCCTCAGATGACTTGCCAGGGCCATGTGGGAGGAATTCTGCAGTAAGGCAATATAGAAATATCACAGGCCTCAACCTCCTGCATTGCTCAACTCAGTCAGTCAGTCATATTTATTGAGCACTTACTGTGTGCAGTGCACTGTACTAAGTGCTTGGGAGAATACAATATAACAATAAACAGACACACTCCCTGCCCACAACGAGCTTACAGTCTGGAGGGGGAGACAGACTTTAATATAAGTAAATTAAGTACAGATATGTACATAAGTTCTGTGGGGCTGGAAGGGGGGAGATGAATAAAGGGAGAAAGTCAGGGTGACACAGAAGGGAGTGGGAGAAGAGGAAAGGAGGGCTTAGTCAGGGAAGACCTCTTGGAGGAGATGTGCCTTCAATGAAGCTTTAAAGGCGGGGAGAGTAAGGGGTCTACAACAGGGCCACAGGGTCAGAAGACGTCGGGGCTAGAAAAGCATCCTGTGGCAGGGCTGAAGGGCCGAATGGAGCAGTGGGCAAGGCCGGGGCCTAGTGAATTTGCCATTGTTTCAGTTTGCTTGGGCCACTGTGGGGCTTTTGTTTTTGTTTTTTATGGTATTTGTTAGGTGCTTACTATGTGCTGGGCCCTGTACCAAGTGCTGGGATAGAACTAAGTTAATCAGGTTGGTCAGGGTCCACGTGCCTCATGGGGCTCCCCTTGGGTCCCGCCTCCTGGGCGCAGAGACTTACGTGGGGTTGTTGCACTGCCGCTCTGCATTCTGCACGCCTGCTCCACAGGACCGCGAACAGACCGACCATGAGCTCCAGGCCCCCCAGCTGCCATGGATGGCTTCTGGCCGGAAGCCCTTGTGCACGCAGTCTCCGTTGAAGCACCACTGTGGAGCAGCACAGGCAGCCAGGTGTGAGTCGGGGATGAACCGCAGCGCCGTGGCCGGCTCCTGACAGTTGGTAAGACAGTGGGACGCTTCGGGGTGCCCCTGCAACTCTGAGGGGATTTTCTACTCTGAACTTTGGAAGTTCCATAATTTTGAGGTCTGCTAAAGAGGTAAGTGGGAAGTACACAGCTTTTTTTTTAATAGTATTTGTTAAATCCTTACTGTATGTCAAGCCTTACTGTGTTCTAAGTGCTGGGATAAATAAAAGTTAATCAGGTCAGATACAATCCCTGTCCCACATGGGGCTCACAGTCTAAGTAGGAGGGAGAACACGATTTGAATTCCTATTTTACGGTTCAGAAAACTGAGGCATAAAGAAGTTAAGTGACTTGCCCAAAGTCAACCGCAAGTAATTGGTAGAGCTGGGATTAGAAGCCAGATTCTGTGACTACCAGGCTCGTGCTCTTTCCTCTAGGCCATACTTCTTCATTTGTTTGGACTGTTAATAATAATAATGGCATTTATTAAGCACTTACTATGAGCAAAGCACTGTTCTAAGCTCTGGGGAGGTTACAAGGTGATCAGGTTGTCCCACGGGGGGCTCACAGTTTTAATCCCCATTTTACAGATGAGGTAACTGAGGCACAGAGAAGTGAAGTGACTTGCCCAAAGTCACACAGCTGACAATCGGCGGAACCGGGATTTGAACCCATGACCTCTGACTCCAACACCCGGGCTCTTTCCACTGAGCCACACTGCTTCTCTTTTTGACATTGGTTCAGGGGAACTTCCGCATAACATGCCTTATGAAGTCACTATGTCCTGTGGCGTGTCCACTGGACAACCATGCTTTATCAAACTTTTTCCTATTTCTTAGAGGCCAGGTGTCTGAAGCCAGCCCCGAACAGAGCACAACCCTGCAGCGGAAGGAAAGACACTTTTAACTCGCCTCTTCTCTCAAGCCAGGTGACCACTTTCACCAGCCAAATCATAAATGATTTTCCTACCAGGATCCTCCTGCCTGCGAAGCTGCTGAAGGTACCAGATTTATGATGACCGAGACTCGATCCATAGCTCAGGTGGGCATTTCAACCAGGGGGAATTTAGGCAGCATCTCCGCTGAGGCCGATTTAAGAGCCTGGAATCCAGGACCTTTTGAGAACCCACCCCTTAGACTGTGAGCACTGTGTGGGATGGGGACTGTGTCCAATCTGATAATCTTGTATCTACCCCAGGGTTCAGTACAATACTTGGCCTTTAGTAAGTGTTTAATAAGTACTATTATTATTATTATATTCAGAGAGGTGCAATTAAATTCATTCATTCATTCATTCAATCGTATTTATTAAGCACTTACTGTGTGCAGAGCACTGTACTAAACACTTGAGAAGTACAAGTTGGCAACATATAGAGACGGTCCCTACCCAATAATGGGTTCATAGTCTAGAAGCGGGCTCACAGTCTAGAAGTCTAAAATAATTATTTATTATTAAATAATAATGATCATTGTGGCTTTGTTGGAATGACCCTTCCTCTACAGGCAAGCAGCTTTCGCTCACACACTTACAGCACTCTGCTCTTGCCAGATGCCTAAATAGCCTCTCAGAGGGACAGTGAAGCCCTCCCCCGTGCCATCCACCCTGGGGCAGTTCCCAGCACTTACCCTGTTCTCGCCACAGGTGGTGCCATCCACAGCAGCATCCAGCTTGGAATGACAGGTAGTGCCCACGGAGCACCAAAGGGTGTTACAGACATTCTACAAGAAACGAGAGATGTCAAGGCTCTAGGCATTTCAGATTCCCAAGGGATCTCAGGGCTCTTCCATTCAGAATCTCTCCTTCTTCCTGTCCCGCTCGCTCTCCCATTGCCTCCTTTCCATTCGGGGCCCACTCAGGCATTGGGGAGATGCGGGGGAGGGCGGGGAAGCCAGAGTGTCTCAAGGGGCCAGAGAGATGGGTGGTCCCTCCACGTTGCTGATGGAGTGGACCATAGCTTAGTGGATAGAGCATGGGCCTGAGAGTCAAAAGGACTTGGGTCCTAATTCTGGCTCTGCCACACATCTGCTGTGTGACCCTAGGCAGGTTACTTCACTTCTCTGGGCCTCAGTTACCTCATCTGTAAAATGGGGATTGAGACCGTGAGTCCCACTAGACCACTCTGTTTCTACAGCTGTGGACAACGAGATGGAGAAAACAGAGAGGGAGATGGAGAGACAAAGAATGAAAGATGGAGAGTGATAGTGGAGTTACATCATACACTTCCAAGTGGTTAGCACAGTGCCCTGCACACAGTAAGCACTCATTAAATAACATTGATTGATTGAGAAAGAAAGGGAGAGATAGAGGGGGAGGGAGAGGGAGTTGGGAAGAGAGACAGAGGAAAGAAGAAGAATGAGAGAGAGTTAAAGAGCATTAGAGAGGAAGGAGAGAGAAGCGGAGGGAGAGAATAGAGAGCAAGGAGAGCAATAGGTAATGAAATAGAGAAGATAGAGAGGGAGGGAGATAGAGAGAGATGGAGAGGGAGAGAGAAAGAAAGGATAGCTATAGAAAATGAGATGGAGAAGATATAGAGGGAGAGGAAGTGAGATAAAGCAAGGTGAGCTATAGAGAATAACTTGAGGAAGACAGAGAGAGGGAGAGAGATGGAGAGAAAGAATGAGAGATGGAGAGAGATTGAGAGGTAAAGGAAGAGGGCTAAAGAGGAAAAGGGGGAGACGGAGATAGAGAGTGAGACAGAGATAGAGAGGGAGAAAGCTAGAGTGGAGAGGACATAGAAAGCATCTCGGGGTGCTCCTGCCTTCCCAGACTGTCCCAGAGCAATGGTGCAGTCCCACACCTGGAATGGCCAAACCAATTCCTTCCTTTATCCAGTGGCCCCAGGGGTCGGGAGAGCTTACATCCATGTCGTCGCAGAAGGTGGAGTATGCCCCGTACTGGAGTCGGCACTGATGGCTGACGTCATACAGGACTCCGGGAGGGACCGAAGGGAAGTCAATCACATTTTTGGCAGGGGGGTCATCTAGGCACAGGCCCCAGCCTCGGCTGTGGGGGCAAAGAAGATGGTCAGTGTTGGGCAAGAAGGGAGGAGACACGTCTTGGGGGGGGTGGGGGGGAAGAAAGGAGGAGGAGAAAGGAGGAAAGAAGAGGTGGAGAGAGGAGTAGGAAGAGGAAGGAGGAGAGGAGATGAGAAGGAGGAGGAGGAGAAAGAAGGAGGAGGAGAGAAAAGAAGGAGGAGGAGAGAGTATGGAAGAGGAGGAAGAGGGTGAAGAAGGGGGGGAGAAGGAAGGAGGATGATGCTGAAGAGGAAGAGGAGATGGTGGAGGAGGAAGAAGGGAGGGGGAGGAGGAGAAAGAGGAGAGGTGGAAGAGGAGATGGTGGAGGAGGAAGAAGGGAGGGGGAGGAGGAGAAAGAGGAGAGGTGGAAGAGGAGATGGAGGAGAAAAAAGGGAAGGGGAAGAGAAGGAGGAAGAGGAGATGGTGAAGGAAGAAGGAGGAGGAGAAGATGGTGAAGGGGGAAGAGGAGGAGGAAAGAAGGAAGAGAAGGAGGAGGAAGGAGAGAAGGAATAGGATGGCCGATTTGGGCCAATACATTCTGGGGCAGGGAAACCTTTAGTCTCCTCTCAGGGCTAGGGTCCATCACACAAGGATCTTTCTCTTCCTGAAGCTGAGCTTCTCCCTCTCTGATCCAGGAGCTGGGTGGGCAGGTACAGAACCCTACCTTGTAGAATGACAGCCATGTGGAGCAGCTTGGAGGGTTCTGGAACTTTTCAGGGCTCTCAGTGTCATCCTGCCTAGCAGGGACCCTACCAAAGAAACCCAGCTTCACTTTCCACCCAACATTAGCCAGTCAAAACCTTAATCTTTAATTCTCTAGAGCTCTCCTTTTCACTCTCCCTTTCTCCCTCATGTTCTCTTCCTCCTCTCCTCCCACTCTTGATGAGTTTGGTGACTTGGACCTTTTTTAATAGGTGGCAGATGGGATGCAGACAGCTGTATTGTGAGCGTTTCTGGCTGCATGAGTTAGGGATGGGGATGAAATGGAGATTTAATCAATTGAGCCCAAACTGTGCTCCTGATGGGGTAGAACTGATGTTTGGGATGAAGCCCATCAGAGCTGCTGAGGCAATGTAGCTTTTGTGAAACTAGAACAACTGGCAGAGGTTTGATTTAAGGGTTTTAGAAAAGCATGGCAGGAGAGACCAGAGAAAAGTAATGCTTTAAGCTAACGTTGATACATCTCCAAAAGATATCTTCAAGGATCAATCAATCAATAATATTTATTGAGTGCCTACTTAGACACAGTACTAAGCACTTGGGAGAGCACTTCGATTGTGAGCTCTGTGTGGGACAAGTACTGTCTGACCTGATTATCTTGTATCTTCCCCAGTACTTATTAGAACAGCTCCTGACACATAGTAAGTGCTTAATAAATTCCATCATTATCATTATTGTTATTACCATCACTGTACAATATTATAGAGTTGGTAGACAAGTTCCTTGACCCCTAAAGCATTTACAGTCTAGGTGAGGAGACAGGTATCAAAATCAACTAATTTTGGGAATGTTCATAAGTGCTGATGGTGGGGTGAACATCAAGTTATTGAAGGGTACAACCCCAAGTGCATAGGCAATGCAAAAGGGAGAGAGGGTACAGGAAAAGAGGGCTTAATTGGGCAAGGCCTCTCGGAACAGATGTGAGGCTTGGAAGGTGGGGAGAGTGGTGGTCTGTCATATATGAAGGAAGAGGGGGTTCCAGGCCAGAGGGAGGAAGTGGGCAAGGGGTCGGTGGTGAGACAGATGAGATCGAGATATGGTGATTAAGTTGGTGTTAGAGGAACAAAGTGTGAGGACTAGGCTGTAGTAGGAAGGTATGATAATAATAATAATAATAATAATGGTATTTGATAAGTGCTTACTATGTGTCAGGTACTGTACTAAGCACTGGGGTGGAAACGAGCAAATTGGGTTGGACACAGTCCCTGTTCCATGTGGGGCTCACAGTCTTAATCCCCATTTTACAGTTGAGGTAACTGAGGTCCAGAGAAGTGAAGTGACTTGCCCAAAGTCACACAGCAGACAAGTGACAGAGCCGGGATTAGAACCTATGACCCGATTGAGTGCTTTAAAACAGATGATAAGGAATTTCTGTTTTATGGAGAGGTGAATGGGCAACCAATGGAGTTCTTGATGCGTGAGGAATGCTTATAGCGCAGTGGCTATTTAAGTGGAAATGGGAAGCAGGGCAAATCCCACACCCTTAGGCTGGGAGTCCCTTTTGGGACAGGGACTGTATCCAACGTGATTATCCTGTACCCACCCCAGGCCTTAGCTCAATGCTTGGCACACAGTTTGCACTCAATAAATATCACAATACGATGATGATGATCCAGCGTGCTTTCAAAATAGTGAGCTAATAAAAATTATGTCAATATTAAGCACTTACCATGTGCTTAGGCCCTGAGGCAGATATAAAGTTTTGCCCCAGGACACAGTCCCTGTCCCACATCAGGCTAATTTATCCCCAATTTACAGATGAGGATGAGGATGCCCAGAGAGGTTAAATGATTTGCCCAAGGTCACATAGCAGTCAAGTGGCTGAACAAGGACTAGAACTCAGGTCTCCTGACTCCCAGTCCCAAGCTCTTTCCACTAGGGGACACAGCCTCCCACCCCACACACTTCTTGATGCACTTGGGGTTTCCAATCAGTAGCCCTCATCGCTTAACTCTCACTCGCTCGAGGAGTCATTTCAGCTCAAAAACGGTAGCTTTGTTCTCAGAGGACCCGGTGTTGTGGGAGAATTGGTATGGTAACCTTTGATCTGAGGGAAATGAATGGGTTTGGGTGTAGTGGTTCAAAAATACCACAGTGACTGACATTTTGGGATACAAATCCCTATATTATTGGTATCTCCTCCCATCGCAGAATACTTTCCACCCTGGCCACTCACTGGTATTTTACTGAATTAAAGCCATGTGAAGTTGCCAAAAACACACAGAAACACTAAATATAGTACCGTTTGGTCTGGTAAGGCCAAGGTAGAGGCTGGGGAGTGTAGTGGCACCAGACTGCACACATGCAACCCAATCATTTGAATCAGAGAAGCTGCATGGCTTAGTGGAAAGAGTCACGTGGCTTGGGAGTCAGAGGTCGTGGGTTCTAATCCCGGCTCTGCCACTTAGCTGTGTGACTTTGGGTAAATCACTTAACTTCTCTGTGCCTCAGTTACTTCACCTGTAAAATGAGGATTAAGACTGTGAGCCCCACATGAGACAACCTGATTACACGGTATCTACCCCAGCACTTAGAATAATGCTTGGCATGTAGTAAATGCTTAACGAACACCATTATTATTATTATTTCTTCCTACACCAAATTCTCTTGCAGCAACTTGTGGATCCGGCTGTACACTGGAATTGACTTGTGCTGTGGGGAGAACATTTCCTACTACTTCCATCATGCTATATCCGAATCACAGAGTGAAAACTCATGCCGTAGCAGAAGCAGTGTGGCCTAGTGGAAGGAGCAAAGGCTTGGGAGTCAGAGGATATGGGTTCTAATGCCAGCTCTGCCACATATCTGCTGTTTGACCTTGGGCAAGTAACTTCACTTTTCTGGGCCTCAGTTCCCTTATCAGTAAAATGAGGATTAAGACTGTGATCCCCATGTTGGACAGGGACTGTGTCCAACCTGATTACCTTGTATCTACCCCAGGTCTTAGAATAGCGCTTGGCACACAGTAAGTGCTTAACAAATACCAGTTATTATTATTATCAGACAGTCCTGCACGTGGGTTTCCCTGGGTTATACTGTGCCCTCTCCTTCTCCCCTGCTAGCCGCCAGAGAGGGGTGGGACTGGATGCCCATCTCCTTTGCCAGGGCTCCTGTCCTGCCTTAGTGGAACTAATGTTTCCTTCAATTTCTTCCATGCTTCCATGTTTTCCCTGTTGCGTCCCAAAGGACCACTCCTCAGGCTTGTTTCAGGTCACCAGTCGGATGGATGGAGACGCCAGCCAAGAAAGTACACAAAACCGGAAACAAGTGTGGGCTGAGGGTGAGAATAATGATTCCAGCCTTCTGGGGACGTCTTGGGACAGCGCTCTGAGGGGAGGGGAACGTGGCTGGACTCCAGCCCAGATCACTGGCGATGAAATCTCTTGACCCCAGACCCGGGCAAACTACAAAAATAACCTCTGTCCTACAGAGGTTTCCTCAGAAAGCCACAACATTGCCTTGGTTCCTTTCTTGTGCAGACTCTTTGGAACCTTGATCAAACAAGGCAAAAATCTCAAGAAAGAGCTCCCTTCTGACAGAACTTCAGCATTCCTTTTCTCTTTGACTAGGCTCTTCTTCAGGAATCAAAAGTCTCATTTCTAAAAGCCATAAGATCCCATCTCAGGGATTAGGGGGCCAAGAAGACTAGCCTAGAATCAAGCAATAGTATTTTTTTGTGGTATTTATTGAGTGCTTACCATGTGCTAAGCACTGTACTAAGTGCTGGGGTAGGTACAAGCTAAATACAAGCTAATCAGGTTGACACAGTCCCTGTCCCGTATAGGGCTCACAGTCTTAAACCCCATTTTACAGATGAGGTAACTGAGGCACAGAGATATGAAGTGATTGGCCCGAAGTCACTCAGCGGACAAGTAGCAGAACTGAGTGCCTGCCGTATGATAAGCACTGTATTAAGTGCTTGGAAGAGTACAGTAGAGTTAGTAATCATGAACTCTGCCCTCAAGGATCTTATAATCTATTGTGTGAAGATCACAGTACCAAGTACTTGGGAAAGTACAGCAGAGTTAGTAGACATTAGAAGCAGAGTGGCCTAGTGGAAGGAGCATGGGCCTGGGAGTCAGAGGACCTGGGTTCTAATCCCAGTTCTGCCAAATGCTTGCTGTGTGACCTTGGGCAAGTCACTTAACTTCTCTGGGCATCAGTTCCCTAATCTATAAAATGGGAATTAAGACTGTGAGGCCTATGTGGGACAGGACTGTGTCCAACCCAATTATCTTGTATCTACCCCAGTGCTTAGAACAGTGCCTGGCATACAGTAAGAGCTTTACAAATACCATCATTATTATTATTACTATTATTAATAATACCATCCAGGGGGGCTTTTTTTGTTCCATCTGCCTCTGGGCCCAAAGGCAGACCCGACCAGTGGTCATAAGTCATCCTAGGCCCCACAAGCCAAGTGGTTCTGAGCCAGGGGGCCGAAACTCCAACTCACTACTCTCATCATGACTCATCACTCTCCCCACCTTCAAAGCCTTCTTCAAGGCACATCTCCTCCAAGAGGCCTTCCCTGACTAAGCCCTCATCTCCTTTTCTCCCACTCCCTTCTGCATCCCCCTTGCACTTGGATTTGCACCCTCACTCAGTCCCACAGCACTTATGCACTTATTCATAATTCATTCATTTATACTCATGTCTGTCATTTCCCTCTCTAAACTGTAAGCTCACTGTGGGCTGGGAATGTGCCAATCAACTCTGTAACACTGTACTCTCCCAGGTGCTTTAGTAAAGTTCTCTGCACATGGTAAGTGCTCAGTAAGTACTGTTGAGTGACTGATTGACTCTCCATTGCCTCGTGGCCTTCTGAGGCCCCCGTCTCAGCTCGAATCATTCTGGCCAAATCAGCTGATTAATCAGTCAATCAATCAGTGTATTTATTGAGCACTTACTATGTTGCAAAGCCCTGTGCTAAGCATTTGGGAGAGCAAGGTACAACAGAATTAGCAAACAAGCCGCTCTTCACTTGCACCAAAATGATCCACATTATGGCTTGCCTTAGCTTTGGACAGCCTGTCTCACACTAGTGAGGCAAAGTGTGTATGTGTGTGAGCGTGTGTGTGTGTGTGTGTGTGTGTGTGTGTGTGTGTAGGGGGGTGGGGGGGAGTCAGAACCCCCAAACCCCAGATTTACATTCTTGTTCAGACTTACCCAGACATTAGGAACATATCAGTCTTTGGTTGTTTCCCTGTGTTCTGCTTTGTAAAGAACCGCCATCAATTGCCTCACTTTAGTTTCACTCTTACATTGACCCGCTCTCTTTTTTGCAAATGATTCTGATAATTGAGTCTCCCCCAAAATGCACTTGACTTTATTTATGCAACCATTTCCTAAGAGAGGAAGGAAGTGGAGTTTTTTGGCCCGAAATACCCAAATAAAGGAGGCCATGGTGTAATTTTAGCCTCAATCACTTGAATAATCTACCCAGTTAGCAGCTTCTGTTAGGCAGTTTGATTTTTCCCAAGATCACAGGGTTTGATCTTTTCTCAAACAAAACCACCACCCTCAGCAACAACCATAAACCAGGAAGAAAACCAGACTGGCAGAAGAAGGAGGTTTTCTTTGGTTTACCTCCATCAAAGCCAAGGCAGCCATTTGCAAATGAACCAAGGGCATCCTTCCCAAAAGTCCATCAGGAATAAATGGAAGGTCGATTTTGGCAAAGTGGTGCTGTTGTGTACCTTGGTCACCCCACCGGGAACGTTTGGGCAAATCTTCCCTGCGGGCTGGAGGTCTGGAGCCAGCCATCTGATGGCTTGAAGCTGGTTGTTTCTTTCCGTGCCCTAACTTCTGGCTTTAATTTTAGCCCAGCCATGCTGCTCTTAATAATAATAATTGTGGCATTTATTATGGTATTTTAAGCCCTATGTGCCAGGGTATTTGTTAAGCACTTATTATGTGCCAGGCACTGTACTAAGCACTGGTGCGGATACACTAACAAATCAAGTTGGACATAGTACCTACCCACTTGGGGCTCACAGTCTCCATCCCCATTTTAGAGATGAGGTAACTGAGGTCCAGAGAAGTGAAGTGATTTGCCCAAGGCCTCACAGCAGTTAAAGTAGCAGAGCTGGGATTAAAACGCATGACCTTCTGACACCCAGGCCCATGCTCTATCCACTATTTCATGCTGCTTCCAGGTTCAGTTGCAGTATTTAGGTTAAGCCCAAGAAAGAATTTCCTGATTGCTGCACATTCTGAGATACAGAAATAGTGGTGGACAGACTCAATCAGTCAATCAATCATATTTATTGAGCACTTACTGTGTGCACAACAGTGTACTAAACACTTGGGAGAGTACGATAAGAACAAGGGGCCTAGGTGCCAATGGCTTGTACGTGAGGAAGTGCTTACTTAGGGACTGTTGCCTTGGCTGAGGGGCAGAGAGAGAAGCACGTCAACTATCCAGACACATCTGCCTCTGGTTAGCCCAGCCTGGTTGTGTTCCTGAGGACCCGCCCTACCCTTCCGACATCTGAATCAAGACGTTCCCTGATCTGGGGCCCAGGGTGTGAGGAGAGACGTTGTGAGCCTGGGGCTGCCAAAACAGAAGGCTGCCAAAACAGTCCCGAGCTTGCTAAAGCGGAAAGCTAGGGTCTAAAGCAGTGGCAGGGAATCTTTCAGCCCTTCCCACTTGCTATGCGGCCCCTGAGCTCTACAAAACTGTTTAGTTCATGTTTTCCCACTCCTCAAGAAACTCCAGTGGTTGCCCATTCACCTCCGCAACAAGTGGAAACTCCGTACCATTGGCTTTAAAGCATACAATCACCTCGCCCCCTCCTACCTCACCTCTCTGATTTCCTACTATGACCCCCCCCGAACACTTCACTCTAATACCAACCTACTCACTGTACCTCGATTTCATCTATCTCTCTGCTGATCTCTCACTTATAGCCTGTCTCTGGCCTGGAAGTCCCTCCCTCTTCATATCTGACAGACGATCACTCTCCCCACCTTTAAGGCTTTATTAAAAGCACATCTCTTCAACAGGGCTTCCCCAACTAAGCCCTCTTTTCCTCCTCATTCCTTTCTCTGTTGCCCTTGCATTTAGATTTGTACCCTTTATTCAACTCCCCTCCAGCCCCAGAGTACTTATGTACATATCCATAATTCATTTATGTGGGCAGGGAATATGTCTACCAACTTTGTTACACTGTATTATTCTCCAAGCACTCAAAAAACATGATTAATTGATTCCATGTCCTTGCAGGTGGAATTCAGACCCCCATCAGGGATAAAAAATTTTCATTTTGCAAGTCAGGGGTGAAATTGAGGAGGGGATTGTAGCGGGGATGGGAGGGAGAAGGGGATGGGCTTCAGAGCTAAGAGGCTGCCATTTTGGGCTTTTTCTGCGCTGACTGAAGATTTTCAGGCTGCGTGAGAGACCTGGAATGAGAGAATCTGGGAATCCAACTCAGCTGTGGGAGAGAAGTCCGCTGCCTCCCATTGCCCTCCGTGGAGCTGGTTCCTGGGACCCCCAAACATGTCACGGGAATTTTGAGGGGCACCAATTCCCTCCTCCATTGGTGAAACTGCAGACAGGCTGGGGGTACAGAAGGGTGGAGCACAGAGCTCAGAGCAGTGTCCAAGACCGTGGAGAGACCGAGGACAAAGCCCAGGGCAGTGTACACTATCAGCCCAGCACATGGGGAGCCCAGTGGGAACAAGCTGAAGCTAGTATCTTCCAGGGGACAGAAAGAAGGACAGCCTAGAAAGAGAAAAAGGAAGCCTTCCTGGCTGGTGGAGTTCTCCCTGCCCCTACCCTGTTCCTTGCTGGCTCTTATGACAATGATAATAATAACCATAATAAGTGTGATATTTGTTAAGTGCTTACTATGTGCCACCCACTGTACTGAGTGCTGGGGAAGATATAAGAATCGGGTTGGACACGGTCCCTGTCTCACCTGAGGCTCATAGTCTAAGTAGGAGGGAGATGAGCCTTGAATCCCCATTTTACAGATGAAGAAACTGAGGCATGGAGAAGAAAAGTGACCTGCCCCAGTATACCCAACAGACAAGTGGCAGAGCAGGGATTAGAACCCAGGACCTCCGACTCCCAGGCCCATGTTCTTCCCACTGGGACATGCTGCTTCCCTCATGAGACAGGGAGGAGGAGGGGCCATCTTAGAGAGAAGCGGGAGGGGTGGACTTACTCGAGGAACCGTGTGACGTACTCGCGGCTGCAGCGGGACCAGGTGAGTGGAGAGGTGTCATACAGGAGCTGTGGAGACATGATGAAAGGTCTTTTCCCAACTGGTTCACAGTCATTGCCGCTTCCGTCATGCTGAATGCCAAAACTGTGTAAGAGCACAGGCCCACGAAGGGAGAGGTGAGCTGGGGGGCAGGCAGGCTGGCCCTTCATTTCTTAGCATTTTCACATGAACACTTATCAGCGATAGTTGTTGGCTCCCCAAGGATCTGGTGAGCCCCGCCGAGCAAGCTGGGCAAGTTCCCAGGATGCCAGCGTCGAAGACTGGGGCGCTTCTCATGTGACCTCCCCAGGCAGAGGGCTGGAGGGGCTGTCGTCCCCCCCTCAGAGACCCCCCTGATTCCCCGGAGCTAGTCCACCCCCTAAAATGGCTGAAATGGGAGTGACGGCCTTTTGTTGATGCAGAGATTTCTCCACTTTGGCTCTGACTGTGGCCAGAGGTGTTTAGTACAGTGGTGCTTCCCATGGGTGCTGAGCCTCGTTCCCAGATTTCGCGGCTCTCAGGGACTAAACCAGAGCGGTGTTTAGGAGGCCAAAGCTAAGGAGAACCGAGGAGGAGGGCGACACTGCAGTGGGGGGGATTTCCGTTAGATGGAAGGAAACGCTTTCCGGCAGGGAGGGTGGTCCAATGGAAAATGGGTGCCTTTCTGGCCAGGGTGATCTGATGTGCTCCCGGCCAGAGGTGGTGGGGTCGAGGGGAAAAGGGGGCGCAGAACTTGTCAGGGCCCCTCTAGCCTCAGAAGTTCACAATTCAGAGATATAATCTGGGAGGATCTAGCCTCAAGCCTCTTGCAAGTTTTTTTTAATGGTATTTGTTACGTACTTAATATGTGTCAAATGCTGTTCTTAGTGCTGTTTAGGTACAAGTTGATTAGGTCAGATACAGTCCCTGCCCTGCATGGGGATCACAGTTTAAATAAGAGGGAGAACAGATATTTAATCCCCATTTCAGAGATGAGGAAACTGAGGTACATAGAAGTGAAGTGATTTCATTCAATCATATTTACTGAGCGCTTACTGTGTGCAGAGCACTGTCCTAAGTGCTTGGGTTCTAATTCCAGCTCTGCCCCATTTCAGAGATGAGGAAACTGAGGTACAGAGAAGTGAACTGATTTGGAGGTTCTGATTCCAGCTCTGCCACTTGCCTGCCGTGTAACCTTGAGCAAGTCATTTAACTTCCCTAGGTTTCAGTTTCCTCACCTGTAAAATGGGGACTCAATACCTGTAAGACAGGGACTGTTTTTGATCAATTTTGAGCCTATCCCAGTATTTAGTACAGTACCTGGCACATAATAAGTGCTCAATGAATGCCACGATTTAAAATTTTTATCACTGAAGACAACAACTGGACTTTTCAGGGGAGCTGGAATTTTCTCGCCTGATCTATCTGGGTTGTCAGTGGCTGGTATAATGCTAACAAATTAGGTACTTTAGGCCAAAAATGCACCTAGACCTGAATCATCAAAAAATATATAAAAAGAAGAAACATATCTCTGAAGTATATGGTTATTTCAGGTTAATATGTGGACCCAAATTGTCCAGATAATTGCTAGTGTAGACTAAGTATGTCTCAAGTAGTCCCAAATTCACAAGAAAATAACCCCAAATTCACAACCGCATCTTCCAGTTTCCTTTCACTGGATCTATTCAGCCATTTGATGCTTTTTTTTGTTGTTTTGCCAGTCAAACCATTTTCATGTCTAGAGAAAAAAGTTTTGGGGAAGTCCTCCTGCTTTCCTCCTGGAAGCTAATTAATTAATTACGGTATTTATTAAGCGCTGACTGAGCACCAAGCACCGCGTTAAGCTCTAGTTGCCAGGGCCAAGTCTCTCCCAGGACTTCCCAAGGGGATGTTGCTCGCAATTGATGAAAAGCATTTGGCGGCCAAAACGTGAAATGGAAGTAGGAAATGTTGGCTCCAGCCTGGGTGTGAGACATTGTCTTAAGGACTAAAAGAGAAAACAGGGAGAACGTTGGCAGATAAGAGCCTGAGTCTGCTAGTTACTCAAAAGCCAGGCCAAAGACCAGATCTCTTTTAATGGCAAACATTCGTGTCAGATCAGAGCCTGGGTTGGCTGAAGAGATTGGCGATATGGAACCAGCCAGCACAAGTAAACCTCACCCCCTGAGGCCACCCGGGTCTGCGGGAAAACCATTCCGCTCCCCTGGTCGGGCTCGCCGCCTGATTCCTCAGCCCTCTTCCGGCTTCACAGCTCCCTCTCACCCCCCAGCAGGAGCAGCATGGGGCTTGGGGAGAAGTTGAGGAGACTCAGTACCTGTGGCCTAGTTCGTGGGCCACGGTGAAGGCCAGTGGGAGACCCGTGTCCTCATTGATATTGCAGCTTCTGTGGGGCTGGCACATCCCCGAGACATGAGACAGGCCCAGTGTCTCGCACGGCTTGTTCATCGCGGCGCAGATGTCTTTCCTGTGACATTGGGAGAAATGTGGCCAGTCAGTAGCTTGGACAAATATGCCCTTTTCCTCGCTAGCTCTACATGTGGCTGCTGCCTGGGGGTGCTGGGACAGATTCAGCCAGGTGCTTGATTTGGGTCAGGGGACTAGGTAAAGCCTATGTTGTGGTGGACAGGAAGGTCAGCAGGAATAATTTCTGATGCCCTTGGGGCTTCCTCCCGAGGACATCTGGGAAGAGAAAAATGCTGTTTCCATCAGCACATCCAAGTTGCATAAATCCAATGGTCACCCTTAACACTTTAGAGATTTTATCTCTCTCCTCTATAGTTATGAATAAAAATAATATTCATAATACTGGGCAAGTCAATTTCTCTGTGCCTCAGTTACCTCATCTGGAAAATGGGGATTAAGACTGTGAGCCCTATGTGGGACAGGGACTGTGTCCAATCTGATTTAACCTGAAAGTGAGGCCCAGTGAAGTGACTTGCACAAGGCTACACACAGTTGGGTTTTGAATCCAGGTCCTCTGATACCCAGAACTGTGCCCTTTCCGTTAGGCCCTGCTACTTCTGTGACTGTGAATCATTACATTCAATATCCCAGAACAGGGCTGATGTTCTCAGATGATGTGAACCTGTTGTTGGGTAGGGACAGTCTATATGTTGCTGAATTGTACTTTCCAAGCACTTAGAACAGTGCTTTGCACACAGTAAGTGCTCAGTAAATATGATTGAATGAATCTACCCCAGAGCTCAATACAATGTGTGGCACATAGTAAGCACTTAACAAATACCAAATAATAATAATAATAATAATAATAATGGTATTCACTGGGTGTACTGGGTGCTTTGGGTTAGCGCTTGAGAATGAACACCAGAAGCAAAAGACCCAATCCCTGCCCTCAGGGAGCTTTCACTCCTCTGAGGGAGACAGACCTAAACAAATTTGCAAATAATGGAAGCAGAATGAATAAAAGAATATAGAATTGAATTGACATATTAACAGAAGTACTGAGGATCGGTAGTAAATGAATGCCTGTTTAGACATGGTGAGTCATAAAATGGCCATTGTGTTTGACCTCATGGATTTGTGAGAAGCAGCATGGCTCAGTGGAAAGAGCCCGGGCTTGGGAGTCAGAGGTCATGGGTTCTAATCCTGGCTCTGCCATATGTCTGCTGTGTGACCTTGGGCAAGTCACTTAACTTCTCTGAGCCCCAGTTCCCTCATCTGTAAAATGGGGATTAAGACTGTGAACCCCATGTGGGGCAACCTGATTACCTTGTATCCTCCACAGCTGTTAGAACAGTGCTTTGCACATAGTAAGCGCTTAACAAATGCCATCATTATTATTATTATTTGTGGGGCATCCACTTTCAACCAGAGGAAAGAATGGGGAAAATAGAGCGCCTTAACCAGTAAATATGGTACTCCTGAAAGGCCCTGGCCTCTATGCAGGTGTTTGTAGTTTTCTTTTCCCCCAGCTGCTCCTCAAAAATTCAGTAACACAGCTGTCTAAGAAGCCCAGTAAGGACAACAACAAAAGAGCCTAATTGGGTTTCTTCTCCAATCGGAAACTTGGCCATGTGTTTGAGGTATACATGCTATTCTAACTAGTATCATTGAAAGGCATGGGGCCAGGTTGCTTAATCACTTTAACCAGCCCAGGAACTCAGCAATCTCCAAATATCCGCCCAGTCTGCGTTGTCTCATTCGCCCTGGAAAAGACATTTATTTTGGAAAACTGGAGTGAGGAAGGAGGAGGAGGAGGTCAGAAAGCAACCTGTGGTGGAGCCCACAGCCTGGGCAACATCCTCCTAATATGCTGAGTTTGGAGAAGAAATGGCAGGCCTGTGTGGTGGGAGGATAGGGTGGGGAACTTCAGGCTTCAGACTGGACAGGAGCTGGGATGGTAGGAGGTGAGAGGTGTCAGGGGGAGGCCAAGAATAGGCAAAGCTCCTGGCATAATGCATAAAGAAGTCTCAGAACTGACCCAAGTGGGGATCCACAGAAGACCGGAATGAGCAAGGAGCAAAAGGTCAGAGGACTTGGGTTCTAACCCCAGCTCCTCCACTTGTCTGCTGTGTTATCTTGGGTGAGTCACTTAACTTCTCTGCACCTCAGTTACCTCATCTGTAAAATGGGGAGTAAGACTGTGAGCCCAACAAGGGACATGGACTGTATCCAACCTGATTACTCCAGTGCTTGGTACAGTG
Organism: Tachyglossus aculeatus; assembly: GCF_015852505.1. NCBI lineage: Eukaryota > Metazoa > Chordata > Mammalia > Monotremata > Tachyglossidae > Tachyglossus > Tachyglossus aculeatus. The sequence goes on along the minus strand of NC_052091.1, from coordinate 11,808,484 downwards.
CCTGGAGTGTAGTAAGTGCTTAACTTACTACTAAGCAGCGTGGCTCAGTGGAAAGAGCACAGGCTTGGGAGTCAGAGGTCATGGGTTTTAATCCCAGCTCGGCCACTTGTCAGCTGTGTGACTTTGACCAAGTCACTTAACTTCTCTGTGCCTCAGTTGCCTCGTCTGTAAAATGGGGATTAAGACTGTGAGCCCCACAAGGGACAACCTGATTACCTTGTATCTTCCCCAGTGCTTAGCACAGTGCTTGGCACATACTAAGCACTTAGCAAATACCATCATTATTATTAATGAATATTACTAAAAAAAAAGACCAGATGAACAGTAACTAAAGGTAATTAACCGGAGAAGAGCCATTTGCTACAGAGGCGTGTAAGAAGGCAGAGAACTAGAGACTAAGCTAGAGAAGCAGCATAGCCTAGAGGACAGAGCACAGGCGTGGGACTCAGAAGGACCGTGGGGAATAAGACTGTGAGCCCCAAGTGGGATGTGGACTGTGTCCAAACTGATTCAAAGGAGGAAACCTGGGTGTGGAGCATGAAAACCTAGGCCAATTGTGCAGTCAGAGGCATTCTGCCCCTGATTCCATGCATTCGGGAGACCTTCCTTAACTAAGCTCTCATTTCCTCTTTTCCCACTCCTTCCTGTGTCATCCTTGTTCTTGGATTTGCTCCCTTTTTCACCCCTCCATCAGCCCCACAGCACTGATGTACATGTCCATAATTTATTTATTTATATTACTGTCTGTCTCCTTCTCTAGACTGTACGCTCTTTGTGGGCAAGGAATGTTCTACCAACTCTGTTGTGTTGTACTCTCCCAAGTGCTTATTACAGTGCTCTGGTTAGAGTGAGTGACCAATGAATACAACTGACTGATTGGTTTGGGAATGGGCCAGAAAGCTTTTCCTTTTTGAGGAGGGCTTCAGCTGGGACATCATTGCCTCAGTGGGACTAGGAACTTTTTTTAACCCTCCTATATGCCCATCAGCTCCTGAAGAGCAGGAGGGTTTGCACCTTATGTAGCTAAGGCATCCTTGATTCTGCTCCTGGGCATTTATCTGCCACTTGAGGCTGTGAATATGCATGAACTTCAAGTACCTCCAGTAGTTGTCCATCGACCTCTGCATCAAACAGAAACTCCTTACCACTGGCTTTAAAGCACTCAATCTCCTTGCCCCCTCCTACCTTACCTCTCTGATTTCCTACTTCAACCAAGCCCGCACAATTCGCTCCTCTGATGCCAACCTACTCATTGTACTTGGATCATGTCTGTCTCATTCATTCAATCGTATTTATTGAGCACTTACTGTGTGCAGAGCACTGTACTAAACACTTGGGAAGTACAAGTTGGCAACATATAGAGATGGTGCCTACCCAACAGCGGGCTCACAGTCTAGAAGACTCACCACCAACCCCTCATTTACATCCTCCCTCTGTCCTGGAAGTCCTTCCCTCTTGATATCCGACAATTACTCTTCCCACCTTCAAAATCTTATTAATAATAATGATAGCATTTATTAAGCACTTACTATGTGCAAAGCACTGTTCTAAGCGCTAGGGAAGTTACAAGGTGATCAGGTTGTCCCACTGGGGGCTCACAGTCTTCATCCCCATTTTACAGATGAGTTGACTGAGGCCCAGAGAAGTGAAGTGACTTGCCCAAAGTCATACAGCTGACAAGTGGTGGAGCCGGGTGGGACGGAAAGGGAGAGGGGGATGGAGAAAGGAAGAGGGAGAAGGAGATGTAGGGAGGAAGAAGAAAGAGGAGAGGGGGAAGATAGAAGGAAGGGAGGAAAGAAGGGGAGGGAAAGGAGAGGAGAAGGAAAAGGAGCAGGAGGAGGAAATGGCAGAGGTGGAGGAGAAAAAGAATTGAGATCCTGACCCATCTCCAGCCAGCCGGCATTACCTCGTGAGCAGGACGGCCACATCGTGATGCTGAGGGTGAGAATCACTCTTCATGTTGATGTTTTTCTGCCATTTGCAAAAGCTTTTCAAGGTGTTGTCGGCATGGTGGCTGATCTTCAAGTCCACCTGGGGGAAAAAAGAAGCCCATTTTTACAACCTTGCAGGCATGTTCAGGAAGGTTTCCCAGTTGCAAAGCCTTCGGCAGCTCTCCAAGGTAAATGAGCTGGCTGACCTAAGGAGCAGGCGAAGGAGGGTGAAATTGGGGCTGCGGTGCAAGCACTCCATTTTCTTCTGGTTCTTCCTGGCCTGCAGCCCGACTTCTTCCCAGCCCTTGGCCTGGGGGGTGCATGTTTATTTTCATGGCCAGATTGAAGCCAAGTGACCTAGTGGAGAGTGCCCAGGCCCGGTAACTAGATGGATCTGGGTGCTAATCCTGGTTCCACCACTTGTCTGCTTTGTGACCTTGGGCCAGTCACTTAACTTCTCATTGCTTCAATTACCTCATCTGTAAAATAGGGATTAAGACTGTGAGCTTCATGAGGGACAGGAACTGTGTCCAACCTGATTAACAAATACCACAGTTATTATTATTATTCAGCAGCCTGTAATCCCGGCCCAGTCACCCATCATACATTTGCTTCAGGCAGCCAGCTCTTTATCATTATTATTATTATTAATAATAATCATAATAATAACAATAGTACTTACTATGTGCCAAGCACTTTTCTTAGAACTGGGGTAGATATAAGTTAATCAAGTTAGACACAATACCTGTCCCACAAGGGGCCCATACTCATCATTTCCATTACAGACGAAGTAACTGAGGCCCAGAGAAATGAAGTGACTTGTCCAAGGTCACACAGCAGACATGTGGTGGAGCTTAGATTAGAACCCAGGTCCTTCTGACTCCCAGGCCTGTGGTCTATCCACTAAGCCATGCCACTTCTCTTCCCACTCTTCGATCCCTGAGCCAGGAAGGGAAGTGTGAGTTGGAATGGGAGCTCTGGAGAGGAGGGAAGCAGAACCGGAGTGGTCCCCAAGGGCAAGGGCATCAGCATTATTGGGGAGGCTTTCCACTTCTCGCTCACCTCATCGTCTTCTAACAAGACCAGGCGCACGAGGGCAATGTTGATGGGGTTCCCGATGCTAGAGTCTTGGAATAGTCCAGCCACCTGTTCAGAGGAAGGAGAAAAAAACAGCGGTCAGGCGGGAAGACACTCTTACCCACAGTGCTCTTTGGGCGGAAGGACAAATCCAAGTGGATATGGCGGTCAAGATGCCCTCTGGCTCTGCCCAGATTTTCCCTGGTTCCCCCTTCCCCACCATCCTCTCTTTCCTCTGTTTCCTATCTTACTGGGTCTCTTCCAGCAGCTTACCCCCAGGTACAAAAGTCCCACTGAAATGGAGACAACAGGTGGGCCAAAGCCTATCCAATAGACCCCTCTGACCAATTCCATGACCTCATTTCCTCTACGTTTCCATGACTTTCTGAGGCCCTGAGCCTGAGGGTCATTATTGAGTTTCCTGACTAGACTGTCTAACTTCAAATCTGAAATGATTCCCATTTGTCAGGCAGCAGGACTCTCGCTTCCGTAAATTAATCCATAATGTTTATTGACTGCTGTCTCTGTGCAGAGCACTGTTCGCAGCACTTGGGAGAGTTAAATCATGATATTAGACATGATCCCTGCCCTCAAGGAGCTTGCAATCTAGTGTGGGAGGCAGATATTAAAATGAATGATAGGAGGAAGCTGTAGAGAATATAAATTGAAACGTAAGTGTTATAAGGGTGGGGGCAAGTACCCAAGTGCTTAGGTGACACAGAAGTGATGAAGTAGCAGCCGGCAGGAAAATTGGTAGGAAGATAATAGATGAATCAGGGAAGGCTTCCTGGGGGAACTGAGATTTCAGAAGAATTTAGAAGATGGGAAGAGCAGAGGTCTGCCTGACGTGAAGTGGGAAAGAGTTCAGGGCAGGAAGGAGGATTTCCTTTTTCACCATATGTACAACAAGCCCATTTTGAATAGGGAATATGCCCGCTGGCTTACTGAACCACAGAAATCCCCTAAAATGAGCCAAAGCAGGAAGGAATGTGGTGAGTCAGTCCAGCTATCCCTGCCCAGAACTTTGGGTCCCACTAAATATTCCTAAATATTCTCTCTTGAACTTGGCAGTAAAAAGGAATTTCCTGAGAATAAGCACCCCTCTTCTATTTTGCATTCCTTAATCTCTCTCTCTCTGAGAAATAGCACTCCACCTGCCACCTCCATTTCTATGTGGATATCTAGATATATACATATATTTAGCTACAGACATATATATTTGTGAGAGCAGCATGGCCTAGTGGATAGAGCATGTGTCTGGGACTCAGACCAGGTTCCAATCCCAGCTCTGCAACTTTTCTGCTGTGTGACTTTGGGCATGTCTCTTCACTTCTCTGTGTTACAGTTACCTCATCTAGAAAATGGGCATTAAGACTGTGAGCCCTATGTGGGACAGGGACCGGGTCCAACCTGATTAGCCTGTTTCCACCCCAAGAGCTTAGTACAGTGCCTGGCACATAGTAAGCATGTAACAAACACCATAAATATCATAGATAGATTTATATAGAGGTAGAGATAAATGTCAGGTTTATATATATTTATAGAAATAAATTTATAGAGGAAATGTCTAGAGGGAACTGACAGTCCAGAAGGTATATATACATATATATACCTCTAGGCAGTAAGCTCCTTGTGGGCTGGGAACATGTCTACCAACTTGGTGATATTGTACTCTCCCAAGCACTTGGTACAGTGTTCTGCACATGATAAGCGTTCAATAAATATAATTGATGGACTGATTATGGTGTTAACTGGAAATACAGTTGCCCGTAACAAAGATGAAATCACTGAAAGGTGAAGCTCACCTCCGGGTGCACTGTGGGGACGACTATCCTTCAGTACATAGGACATGTGTGTGTTTAGTACAGTGTTCTGCCCATGGTAAGCGATCAATAAATACCATTGATTGATTGATCGTATAAAGCCCAGGAGAGTAGAAGGGGATTTCAAGGCTAGAGGCCCTGGAGAAGCATTTCTATAATCATCATCATCATCATCAATCGTATTTATTGAGCGCTTACTATGTGCAGAGCACTGTACTAAGCGCTTGGGAAGTACAAATTGGCAACATATAGAGACAGTCCCTACCCAACAGTGGGCTCACAGTCTAAAAGGGGGAGACAGAGAACAAAACCAAACATACTAACAAAATAAAAAAAAAACAAAAATAAATAAAATAAACTAACAAAAAAAATAAAATAAATAATAATATAATACAAAATAATAATAAAATATAATCAATACAAAATGAGGGCAGGGGAGAACTGGATATCTCAAATTGGAAGGCACTCTGGCATTGTCATATTTGGCATCAAACATTCAGTACCTTCCCTGGACATGGCAACATGGAGGTTACAGATTGTAGAGAACTCCCAAGTCCTGATCCTCAAAGGATGGAGTTTAGTTGGCATCCACTATTCCTCAGATATGTCTGTTAGAGATTTTTTTAAATGGTATTTGTTCAGCGCTTACTATGTGTCAGGTACTGTACAAAGCACTGGAGTAGATACAAACTAATAAGGTTGGATACATAGTCCAGGTTCCACATGGGGCTCATAGTCTTAATCCCCATTTCACACACAAGGGAACTGAGGCCCACAGAAGTGAAGTGACTTCCCCAAGGTCACACAACAAGTAAGTGGTGGAGCTGGGATTAGAACCCAGGTCCTTCTGACTCCCAGGCCCGTGCTCTATCCACTAGGCCCTGCTGCTTCTCTAGAGATGTGAAAATCTCTCTATCGTCAGCGGAAGAACAAGGGCCTGGAAGTCAGGAGGCACCAGTTCTAGTCCGACTCCAGGGCTTGCCTGCTGTCTGACCTTAGGCAAGTTACTTCGCTCACCTGGGCCTCAGTTTTCTCACCTGTAAAATGGGGGTACAATCCCTGTTCTCCCCTCCCTCTCAGACTGTGAGCCCCATGCAGGACAGGCACCAAATCTTGTATCTTGATTATCTTGTATCTACTGCAATCTTTAGGGCGGTGTTTGGCTCATAGTAAGAGCTTAATGAACATCATCGTTATCATGACAGTTCTCTGCAGGACCGTCCACATTCAGAGGGGCTGCTACATTTTCTCATTTGGATTTTGTGGTGAGAACTAAACAGAAACACAGCTGTCACTGGACAGAGAGGTGACAGAAATACAGGAGCAGGAAAACGAAGCTGTCTTGCTACATTAAATCAACTGGCTTCTCAGACGGCAGGCTTCTGAATGAGACACAATCATCATCATCATTACTATAACTTTGGTATTTGTTAAGCACCCACTATGTGTCAAGCACTGTCTTAGGCACAATCAAAATGCCAAGCTAGAATCCTCTTCCGGCTTTGAGGAGGGGGGATAACCCCTATCCATCTGTCTTGCGGTGGTCCCTGTTGGCTACCTGGGGAGTGGATGAGAGAGCAACGAGGGGTCTCAGTGCCAACCATCCCCACTCCAGGAAAACCACTCCGACACATGTCTGATGTACCGCTGACTAGTCCTCACCCACCGTGCACCGGGAGTGAGCTTCCCCACCCCCCACCCCGGGCTCTGAGTGGAGTCGGGTCTTCTGCTACGAAATCTCCACGTGCCAAACCAGCATGTGAATTACCCCTCAAGGGGCTGTGGGACAGAGACTGCCATCCAAGCCCCAAAGCAGTTTTGTTTTGTGAAATTCGGCAATGCTTACTATGTTCCAGGCACCGTACTAAGTGCTGGGTTGGATACAAGCAAATTGAGTTGGACACAGTCCCTATCCCATGTGAAGCTCACAGTCTCAATCCCCATTTTACAGATGAGGTAACTGAGGCCCAGAAAAGTGAAGTGATTTCCCCAAGGTCACATAGCAGACAGCATTTAGAACAGTGCTCAGCGCTTAGAACAGTGCTTGGCACATAGTAAGCACTTAACAAGTACTATAAAAAAAAGTAGTAGTGCCAAGATTAGAATTCATGACCTTCTGATTCTCAGGCTTGTGCTCTATCCACTATGCCATGATGACGATGATTATTATAATAATAAGCCATTCTGAGTTTTCCTCAACATCGCCTTACCAAATGGATGATAGTCCAGGGTGTCTCAGAGAGAGCCTGTTCTATGGCCAAAGACTGCTCCTGTTCTCCCTACTAGCCACCTTAGGGCAAGTCATTTCACTTCTCTGGGCCTCAGTTCCCTCATCTGTAAAATGGAGACAAAATATCTGTTCTCCCTCTTAGACTGTGAGCCCCATGTCGGACAGGGACAGTGTCTGACCTGATTATTTTGTATCTATTCTAGTACCATGTACAGTGCTTGGCACATAGTAGGCACTTAAGTACCACAGATAGCATTATTATTCCCCGTGCTTTGCACACAGAACACACTTAAATAATAAATATTAGTTTTGCAAAGAAGGATGACAAAGACCCTGTAGACTGTAAGGTAGTTGTGAGCAGGATATGTGTCTGTTATTGTTATACTGTACTCTCCCAAGCACTTAATACAGTGCTCGCCCACAGTGAGTGCTCAACAAATACAACTGACTGACTCCTGAGGGAACTCAGAATTTCTCTTCATTATTATTATCAGTAGTATTTACTGAGTGCTTACTATGTGCAGAGCACTGTACTAAGTGCCTGGGAGAGAACAATATGACAGAATTGGTAAACATGTTTTCTGCCCACAATGAATAAGGTCTGAGAGTTAAAAGGATTTGGGATCTAATCCCGGCCCTGCCGCTTGATGTTCTGTTACCTTGGGCAAATCATTTAACTTTTCTGTGCCTAAATTACCTCATCTGTAAAATGGGGATTAAGACTTTGAGCACGCATAGGACATGGACTAAATCCATCCTGATTAGCTTTTATTTACTGCAGTGCTTAGAACAGTAACTGGCATTTAGTTAGTGCTTAACAAGAACCATAAAAAGTCGGGGGAAAGGGGCAGTGAGGGAGAGGAAGGGCTAATGAAAGATCTGAAAAGGCCCCCTGGGGTGAGTGTGTGTGTGTGTGGGTGGGGGGGGGTGTTTGAGAGATTTGTGGGTCATAGGGAAAAGCAAGGGGGAATGGGGAAGAAAGGAGGTGAGTGCGAGATGGGAGAGAAGAAAGGAGAAACTTAAAAGTGTTGTCAGCCTCTACTGGCCAGGTCATTCCAAGCCCGATGCTGCTTCCTTGCATCTGGCTCAGACTGCAGACTCCAAACACACCAAAACCACCCAGGGTCTATTCTGTCCACGGGACACTGAAGCGGGGAGAGAGAGAGCAGAAGAACTGAGCCCTCTGGGCCCCCTGGGAGACCCAGACCCCCAGGTGAGAAAGGCGGCAGCAGCAGGAAGACAAACAGATCCATAGCCTGATAGCGGGCAGAGAGGGTCACAGGAGGGAGAAGCAGCGAAGCAGTGTGGCCCAATGGCTAGAGCACAGGCCTGCGAGTCAAAAGGACCTGGGTTCTAATCCTGACCCTGCCCTTCATCCGCTTTGTGGCCTTGGGCAAGTCATTTCACTTCTCTGAGCCTCAGTTCCCTCATCTGGAAAATGGGGATGAAAATTATGAGCCCCATGTAGAACACGGACTGTGTCCAACCTGATTAGCTTTGTATCTTCTACCCCAGGGCTTAGTACAGTGCCTGGCATAGAGGAAGCACTTAACAAATACCATTAAAAAAAAGCAGAGTCAGCCCAAACGGCATATGAGGAATGGGAATCAGGCCAAACCTCAGGCTCCAACATCCTCCCCGAGACGGATCTTTTTCCCCAAGCTTTGGCAGAGTGACCCTGTTCCTCGAGATCAAAGGGCCTAAGCTCGCTGCGGGGGAACTTCCAGCCGGAAAGTCTCGAAGAATCAGAAAACCAGTAGGAGGGTCCTGACTTTGGCAGTTCCACTTGGCCCAAACAGCTCCATTTGGAATAGAGAGATCTGAGGGGATCACTAGCCATGAGGAGCAGAAGCAACAGCAGGAGGCCTCAACAGAGGCACACTAGCCGTGAGGAGCAGGAGCATGTGAGTTGTCAATCAGATTGACAGCAGAGGGTGGGCTGACGAGGACAGAGCCACCTGCTCCTAACAATAATAACAACAACTGTGGTACTTTCATTCAATCTTATTTATTGAGTGCTTATTGTGTGCAGAACATTGTATTAAGCACTGTTAAGCACTTACCATGTACCAGGCACTGTTCTAATTGCTGGGGTAGATACAAGGTAATCAGGTTAGACACAGTTCCTGTCCCACATAGGGTTCACAGTCTTCATCCCCATCTTATGGACAGGGAACTGAGACACAGAGAAGATAAGTAACGTGCCCAAGGTTACACAGCAGACAAGTGGTGGAGCTGGGATTAGAACCCAGGTCCTTCTGACCCCCAGGCGTGTGCTTTATCCATTAGACCATGCTCCTTTTGGCAGGCCTCCACCATGATTGGAATGGGAGAGGACCCATTCAATCCAGAGGCCTGGTTGAGGCCCTTTTTGGTCCTTTTACAAAGATTCAAACAGGTTTTCCTCTTTTCCTCAAATAGCAACTTTTGGTCCTTTCCTCCATTGGGACTGGGCTACCCCAGGAGGCATTTGGGCATTTGCCAGATGGCCAGTTGTACTTTTGAAATTCTTCCAGGGAAGAGGGGAGAAAGCAGTGACGGCACTTCCATCTGGCTCCTTGTTTCCCCTCTTTATGCTATTGCCAATCCCCAGAGACCCACATCCCAGAAGCCCTACCCAGTGGCCTTGACTTCCTGGGAATTTTCCTGGCATGCTGGCTGGAGCTAGGCCGAGGCAGGCTGACTTGTACCCTTCATGTTGGAGGATGAAAGCTCGCTCTACTGTTGTCACTGTCAAATGACGCAGAGCAGGTAGATCCAAAAGCTCATTGGACATATTGGCCTGAAAGTACCTTTCCTCCAGAAATTCCACAGTTCTCTCCACACAGTAATTCACTGGGCTCCTCTTCACAGAAGACCTCCCTGACACAGATGAAGGGTAAATCTCATGATTGCCGAAGTGAGAGAAAGAGGGACAGGGAGAGGGACAAAGTGATTTGCCAGTATGGGGCTAGATAGTGTGACAGTGAGTGTGTGTGTGTGTGTGTGTTTGAGGAAAGGGTTGAGCATGTGTCTGCTTGTAGAAAGAGTTAAGCGTGTGTCTGATGAAAGAGTTAAGAGTTTTTTGAGGAAAGAGTTGAGTGTGTATGAGGAAAGAATTGGGTGTGCCTTGTGTTTGAGAAAGAGTTGTGCTTATGTGCTTGAGGAAAGAGTCGAGTGTATGTGTTTGAGGAAAGAGTTGTATGTGAATGTGTATGTTTGGAGACAGAGTTGAGTGTGTGTGAGCAAAGAATTGAGTGGGTCGTGTGTTTGAGGAAAGAGCTGTGTACATATGTTTAAGGAGAGTTGACTGTATGTGAGAGTCAAGTGTGTGTGTGTGTGTGTGTGTGTGTGTGTTTGAGGAAAGAGTTGAGTGTGAAAAGAGTCCAGTGTGTGTGGGTGAGTGTGGATGTGAGAAAGAGAGAGAGAGATGGGAATTCCAACACCCATTCTGGGTGATGCTACCAAAAGACTCTAACAGAAGGTAGGAGGGCAGAGGGCACCCTGGGGAGGCCTGCCTTGCAAGCCTAGAGAAGGCAGCTCTGCAGAGGGAAGGATGTCACTTTGATCCAGCTCGGAGACAGTTGCTGGGGAGAGGACAGATAAGCCTGGGAATGAATGACCTTCCCAGCAGCCTCCAGGGGTCACAGAGCAAAGGCCCCACCCACGGGTGCCCGGCACTTACCATGTTCATGACGGTCAGCACATAGTTCTCTATGTGCTCGGGGCCATGGTACTCGACCATCTTCTGGTCTGCCACCACCAAGGTTTCCACCCACTTTTCTTTGCTGATAGAGCGCTGCCTAATGCGTCGCTTCCTCTGCTGCTTCTGTTCCCACCGCTCCCTCCGCTTTTCCGATTTCTCCAGGTTTTCTTGAGATTCTGTGGAATTCAGAAGGGAAAAGGTTTGGTTTCACCAGGACGGGAGCCTTTTGGCAATGGGGAGTGGGAAGAAGGTATCTCTTCCTGCCCAGGTTTCAGAGAACAGTCACTTTTTTTTCTTGTGGTATTTGTTAAGCATTTACACGTGCTAGGCATTGTTCTATATGCTAGGGTAGCTCCAAATTAATCAGGTTGGACAAAGTCCATGTCCCACACAGGTTCATGCTCTTAATCCCCACTTAACAGAAGAGGTAACTGAAGGACAGAGAAGTGAAATGACTTGCTCAAGGTCCACAGCAGACAGTGCATAGAGTTGTTGACCTGGGTCCTAACAATGGCTCTGCCATTTGTCTGCTGCGTGACCTTGGGTAAGTCACTTAATTTTGCTGTGCCTCAATTAGTTCATGTGAAAAATGGGGATTAAGATGGTGAGCCCCAGGTACGACAGGGACCGCATCCAACCCATATCCACCATATCCACCCCAGCGCTCATATCCACCCCAGCGCTTGTACAGTGCCTGGCACATAGTGAGCACTAACAAATACCATAATTATTATTATTATTTATTATTAATTAATAATTATTAATTATTACTAGTGGCAGAACCAGGATTAAAAGCCAGGTGCTTTATCCACTAGGCACACTGCTTCTCCATTTCTCATCTAACCCAGGGGTTGGGTATTGAAGAACTTCAAACTGTGGGAAAATGGCAGTTGGTATTAGTAACTGTGGACTCAATGGGAATGAATGGGGGCTCAGCGGGGCAATGGAGAGATGGGTCAAAGACACTACCATGGCTGATTTTTCAAGGCAAATTCCTATAATATAGAATCCATCTCTGGCAGAAAGCTTCACACCTTCATTGCGTTAAGGGTTTTAAAGTTGCAAAAATACAGAGAAGCACAAAGGACGGATAGTACCATACAGTAAGGGAGATGCAGAGGATGCTGGGAAGTGTGGAAGCAGCCCACCTTGACTGATGCTGCATGCAGTTGGAATAGTGGCCATTTGTCCGGTCCTAGGCCACTCAGATTTTCAGCTGGTCTTCCCCTGTACGGGATGGATGTGTCAACAAGGCGCCTTTACATGTGGAGTTTTTAGTTTTGACTCCCAGCTTCCGGCACCCCAGCTCCTGCCACCGAATGCTGTGATTTGAAAGTGGCTCCTGTGTCCACAGGGAACATCACAACTCCAAAGTGGTGGAGATGATCAGGGGTCCCCCCAGTAATGCAGCCTAGGATCAGCAGACTTCTGGAAATTGTTCTCTAGAATGTTATTTTTTTTAGTGGTATTTGTTATACTCTAAGTACCAGGCACCGCTCTAAGCTCTAGGATAGATACAAGGTAATCAGGTTGGAGTGAGAGAAGAGGAAAGGAGGGGCTTAGTCTGGAAAGGCCTCATGGTGGAGATGTGCCTTCAGTAAGGCCTTGAAGGGGGGAGGGTAATTGTCAGTTGGATTTGAGGATGTTTTTTACTATTGTATTGTACTCTCCCAAGTGCTTAGTACAAGCTCGACACAAAGTAAGCACTCAATAAATGTGAACGAATCAATGAATGAATGAAAGAAGAAACTAAAGGAGGGCCTTTAATAAACTGAATCATTTGTTCCCATCTGGTCATTTGGGATTTAGCCATGAGCCTCAGGCATTTACTGGCTTCTTTCAGGAAGCTGCCAGATAGGCTACTATCTGGCCTAAAGGCAGGGCCTTTGTGGAATTAGAGGAGCTAAATGCATCGTGTTACTGATAACCCACACTGACTTGTGTACAGAGACTGAGCTACTCTTGAGCAATCTGAAACTTTTACCCTTTTGTTGTAAAATAAACTAAAGCTCCTGATACCATCTGGGAAGCCTCTGCCTGGAAGATAAATAGCAGTTGAGCCAAGCGGATAAGCACTGTGTAACTTGCCCCTGCCTTCCTGCCTCTGAGGGTCTCCACTCCCAGCATGTTCCACACGCGGTGAGCCGGGACAAAAACTAGTCCCGCAAGCTCAAGAAATCAATCATATTTACTGAGCCTTTACTATGCTCAGAGGACTTGGGAGAGTACAGTAGAACAGAGTGGTAGACAGTTTCCCTGCCCACAAAGAACTGACAGTTTGGAGTGGGGGGACGGACATTAACATGAAGAAATGTATTACGAATTTATCAGTGCTACGGGGCTGAGGGAGGAGAGAATAAAGGGCACAAATCCAAATGCAAGGGGGATGTAGAAGGGGTTGGGAGAAGAGGAAATGAGGGGTTAGTCAGGGAAGGCCTCTTGGAGGAGATGTACCTTCAATAAGGCTGCTCGGGGGAAGGGGACACATGTAATTAGTTAGACAATTGTGCTTCCAGACTCCTCCATGGCCGTCGACATTTTCAGCCTATTTTGTCTATTTGTTTGTGTTTTGATGTTTCATCATTCCTGAGATGTCTATCTCCAATTCCTCCTCCCCACTTAAACTCTTAGCTTGCAAGCCCCCGCAGGGGACAGGGAACATGTCTAATTCCTACCTGGTTATGCTCTCCCAGGGCTTAGTCTGGTAATAAATACTATTACTACTATGTGTCACGTTAATTCATTCATTCATTCAATCGTATTTATTGAGCACTTACTGTGTGCAGAGCACTGTACTAAGCACTTGGGAGAGTATAATACAACAATAAACAGTTACATTCACTGCTCACAATGTTCACTAGAGGCAGCGAGGTCTAAGTGGAAAAAGTGTGGGTCTGGGAGTCCCAAGACCTGGGTTCTAATCCTTCTCTGCCCCTGACCTGTTGTGTGACCTTGGGTAAGTCACTAACCTTTCTGTGCCTCAGCTTCCTTATATGTTCTCCTTTCCTTTTAGATGGTGAACCCTATGTGGGATAGGGACTGTGTCTGATTATCTTTTCTTAACCCCAGCGCTTAACACAGTGCTTCACACTTAATAAGCTTTTAATAAATACCATAATTGAGTCGGGTGGGGGGGAGACGGGGAGAGGAAAGGGAAGCCAGAATGATCGAGACTGCTCCTGTTCCTCACAGCACAGCTGGGGCCAAAAAAACTGGAGCTTTTCCAGTTCAGACAAAGGGTGATTCCAGGAGAGACTGTGGCTTTGCCGGCATTGGTTCCAGGAACGTCTATTGAACTAGTCTAACATCTTCAGGTTCCTAGCAACGGTAATTGGAAGGGGCGGCTGTCAGAATCAAAAGCAGGTGGGAAGACGGACAGACAGACAAAACAGACAGTAGAGGAAAAGAGCCTGGAGGTCGACTGAAGGATTCACAAACTAGATCCAACTCGCAGAGGTAACTGGCTTAGCCTGGAAGCTTGGCATCCACTAGGACACTATCAGATGGTCTATTTTTTTGCGGTTTTCCTGGCCTCTTTGGAGCCAAATGAAAAAGGCTGAGTGGAAGTGAGGGCCAGGATTATAAGAGCTGGGAATTTCAGAAGTAAAAAACAAAAGTGGCTCCTTGTGGGCAGGGAGTGTGTCAGTTCATTGTTCTATTGTACTCTCCCAAGCGCTTAGTAAGGTGCTTTGCACACAGTGAACGCTCAATAAATATTATTGAATGAATGGAAAATGGGGTAGGATTTGGCTCATTGTGAACAGCTCCCAGACAAAACGTTCAGAAAACACACCTCCCCCATGGCACCACAGAAAATGATAGTTGTGGTATTTGTGAAGTGTTTGGCATGTGCCAAGCAGTGTACTAAGTGCTCGAGCAGTCACAAGGTAACCAGATCCAGCAGGGGCCTTGTCCTACATATAGCTCTCAGACAAAGAAGGAGGGAGAGCAGCGATTTAATCTCCATTTTACAGATGAGGAAATTAAGGCATAAAGAAGAGTGACAATTTTTTTGTTAAGTATTCGTTAAGCGCTTACTATGTTCTAAGCACTAGGGTAGATACAAAGTAACCATGTTGGACACAGTCCTTGTCCCACATGGGGCTCACACTCTGAATCCCCATTTTACAGACGAGGTTACTGTGGCTCAGAGAAGTTGTGACTTGTCCGAGGTCACGCAGCAAGCAAGTGGCAGAGCTGGGATTAGGTCCCATGACTCCCAGGCTCGCTAGACCTCGCTGCTTCAAAAAGAAATGAAAAGAAAATTACCTTCGACTCCACAAGTTCTCAGGACATCGGGAGGCTTGTTTTCTCTCCCTACACTGGAATGTGCTCTCAAGTCCTCCCGGTGTTCGGGTGCCTGTCGCTTATAGATCACGTGAGGGAGGGCCGTCCCAGCTTCGGGTTCCCTCACATCCAAAGGCTCGATGAAATAGTCTTCCTGCGACAGTCGAAACACACCTTTCTAGGGGTGAAGAGAGAGTAGGGATTACATATTGAGGCCTCAGTGTCAAAATAGAAAAGGAGTTCATGGCTTTTCAGAAAAAAAGCAGGGTGGTGACTATTTCCCTATATTGAAAGTAAAGTGGTCTGTTGTCCTTTTTGAAGTGGGACAGTCCTGAAATTTTTTGCCGCTCACGTTCAGTTTCTGAGAACACATTTTACCTTTTTTCCCTGTCCTCTCCTCCCCTCCTAAGCCCCCACCACCTCTATCCCCACCACATTTCTGGTTTCAAGGTGTCCATCAAGGGACTGATCAAAAGGGAGAAGTAATATGGCCTGGGAGTCAGAAGATCTAGGTTATAATCCCAGCTCTGCCACTTGCCTGCTGCATGATCTTGGGCAAGTAATTTAGTTTATCTGTGCCTCAGTTTCCTCGACAGGTAAAATCGAGATTCAATACCTCTTCTCCCTCCCACTTAGACTGTGAGCCCTATGCGGGACAGGGACTGCGTCCAATCTGATGACCTTGAATCTACCCCAGCGCTTAGTACAGTGCCTGGCATATAGTAAGTGCTTAACAAATACCATTTTAAAAAAAGCCCTGGGTACTCCCATCATTCTCCCTGCCACTGCTTGATTGTCGAAGCACAGTGAGGAGGCTGGGACCCCAGTCCAGATTTCGGGGTAGGCAGGAGGCCCTAGCAGTCGGCAACCAGCAGCAAAGACTGTGTCATCTTCCTGTGAGGAGTTGAGCCAAGGCTACTCAATGCCTGTTGTTGCAATCAGTAAGTGCAAGGGTCTTCCCTACTCCAGAAGAAACACTGTAGGTTCAGAGATTTGAGCGGTCTTCTGAATGACATCATTATATTGTGCTGTTTGGGTGCATCGGAAAGAGATGATGCCATATGGAATGTGGGAAATGGGGGATTTTTAATAAATTATCCAGGCATCTACCCCCTAGATTGTAAGCTCCTTGAGATGAAAGATAGTAATTAGAAAGCTAAAGATGGCAAGACTATAAGCTCCTTGAGGGAAAGGACTGTGTTTACTTTCTCTATTAAGGTGTCCCCAATGCTTAGTTCCGTGTTCTGCACAAGGAAAATGTTCAATAAATATCATTGATGGATTGATTATTCAAGCCCCCAACTATATATTCATTCAATCAATCATATATACTGAGCGCTTACTGTGTGTACAGTACTGTATTAAGTGCTTGGGCGAGTAAGATATAACAATAAACAGACACATTCCCTGCCCACAGTAAGCTTACACTCTATAGGAGGAGACAGCCATCAATATAAATAAATGACTTACAGATATGTACATAAGTGCTGTGGGGTTGGGAGGGGGATTAATAAAGGGAAAAAGTCAGGAAGATGCAGAAGGGGGTGGGAGAAAAAGAAAAGGGGGCTTAGTCAGGGAAGGCCTCTTGGAGGGGGTGTGCCTTCAATAAGGCTTTGGATATAATGTGGCCTTGATCATCTGGATATCTCAGGCCACTGTTTGGGGAAGTGCTTGGAAAACTTTGGCCAAACCGGTGTTGCGGAGTGAGAATTGCTTTCCTTTCTCAAAGAGGCTCCTTAGTGGAAAAAAAAATACATCAAACTTGTGTTTGCCCGAACTCCCTAGATAACTGCAAATCTTCCAGCTGGGCTCTGCCTACATACCCTTGGTCCAGAATGCCACATTCAAAATATCTGACTCAGTGCCCAGGGCTGGATGGAAAGAAGGGGTTTTCAGATGGACTGAGAGTGGGCAGAGGCCACCAGTCAAAGGGCAGGGCTGGTCCCTTTGTTACAGAGCTGGACTCCCCCTCCCCCTTCCTCACACCCCCTTTCCCAGTGCCGCCCTCAGGCAGGCTCTGTGAGATCCTAATGGAGTCCCCTGAAATCTGATCCAGGAGAAGAAGAAGAGCGGATTGTCTTGGCGCCCGGCTCCATGAAACTCCCTCGTTCTTGGCTCTACTAATTATGCTTTGGGCTTATAATTTTCCTCCTTTGACATTCCCGCTTGCCGATGGGTGGAGATTAACACTGGCCCCCAACCAGCCCGGTGACTAGAATCTCCTTTTCTTCTCAGGGCATAGTTTCAGAAGCAGAATTCCCCCCTCCTTCCTGCTTCACAAGCCACTCACTCCTGAGCATTTTGGGGTTTCCTCTCTGCCCCGGAGGGTCCTTGGGACTCGCAGTCCAGCTGGATGCTGGATCTGGTTCTCTGGGATAGCGGGGTGAGGGGTGGGGGGAAAGCCTGACATCCTTTACTGCGTTTTCAAATGGTCAGCAGGTTCTCTGGGCTCCCCTCTTAGCTCTGCTTCTCTTTCCCAGCTCAGTCCCACGCCTCTTCCCCCACCCCTCCCGCACAAATAATTCCCTTCAGCAACATAAAGGCCAAGTCTACACTGCCTCTTCAAAATGAGTTAACCACATTCATACCCCAAATCATCCAACGTGGCTTAACATAATCTTGCATTGGGGCGGCTTCAGACATCTGGCTACCCTGAGGCCAAGAAAAATCCCCCCCCCACACACCCCGTGCCCGCATTCCATATGACATCATATCTTTACGATGCATCAAACAGCATAACATAATGATGTCATCCAGAAGACCACTCAAATCGCCAAACCTACCGGGATTCTCCTGGGGGGCCGGGGGAGGTGGCGGGGGGGGGGGGGGGGGTTGTCAGGGAAGGGCAGACCCCTGATTTCCGCAACCTTGCTCTAGGGCTGTTTCCCTCCTGGCTCCCTGTTCACACAGGGTTCGGGCAGAGTCTGGGGGCTTTCTCATTTTTCATGCTGCCCTCCCGCCAGCCACTTCTCCAACGGTGCCCCTCTCCTACTTCACCCATTTTTTCTCTGAAGCAGGCCCTGTTTCCAGTGGGGGGCTTCCCCACTTTCTAACAAAGAACTAACTTGTATAGGCCAATGAGGGCCTTTCAGGGGAGTTTCTGGAATGGGTGTCCACATGAAAACCATGGGCGCAGACATATGACCCCTTCGCTGAAGGAATATTTTCAATCATTGGTATTTTTATTAAGTACTTTCTATGTGCAGAGCACTGTATTAAGCACTTGGGATAGTACAATACAACAGAATTAGTAGAGGATATAATTTTTTGAGAGTCAAGCTCTCACATACTTTTTTAGACGATAAATTTGAAGTAGACAGGGAATGTGTCTACCAACTCTGTTCTACTGTACTCTCCCAAGTGCTTAGTACAGAGTACTGCACACAGTAAGCGCTCAAGAAATATGACTCATTGATTGACGAAGGACCTCACCCAAACTATGCCAACCAGATGAGCAGTTCTCCTGTTTTTAGAGACCTACAGAGATGGTACGGGGAATCCCACTCCCCCAGCCTTCCTTAGATAAAACCTCAATCCCTCTTGCTGCAGTTCAAACCACTATGCTCTTATTCTGTCATCAGCAGAGGCTGAGCTGGTCAGCATTTTCTGTTTCAGAGCCTTTTTCTAGGCTGGTTGGCAAATAGTTTCTCTGCCCTCTATTCCCCACTTTAAATAACCCGATTCCTCAAAGGTTTTACTTTCCAACCCTGTTGTTGTTCAGGGGAAAGAACCCGGCTCTGGGAACTGGGAGGCCTGGGTTCTAATGCTGCTTCTGCGTCCTGGTGTCAGGCCATCAATGGTGAAGACAGATCAGCATGGCACACTGCCCCCAAGAAAGCAGTGTTTCTTTCTAGCAAAAGCTTCTTAAAGGTGGGAAATGGGGATTGGGACTGTGAGTCCCATATGGGACATGGACTATGTCTGTTTATTTTTATATTATACTTTCCCAAGTGCTCAGTACAAAGCTGTGCATACAGTAAGCACTCAATAAATACAACTGAATGAATGAATGAATATGTCCAGCCCAATGTGCTTGTATCTACCCTAGAGCTTAGTATAGCGCTTTGTACAATGTCTGGCACATAGTAAGCACTTAACTAATACTATAAAAGGAGCAGTGAGACCTATTGTAATGAGCCCAGGACTGGGAGTTGGGGGAACTGGTTCTAATCCCGGCTTTGCTACGTTCCTGTTCTGTGACCTTGGGCAAGTTACTTAACTTCTTTATGCCTCAGTTTCCTCATCTGCAAAATGGGGATTCAATACCTACTTTCGTACTTAGACTGTGAGCTCCATGTAGAACAGAGATAGTGTCCAACCTGATTAAGTTGTCTCTCCCCCAGGGCTTAGAACAGTGCTTAACAGTAAGTGCTTGACAAATACTGTTAAAAAAAAATAAGAAAAGGAGGCAAAAGAGAAAACAGTGCCAGGCACTGCAAACATTAAGCAGGCCAACATAACATGGAACAACCTTTTTGGGTGCACAAGGGGGCTGGGACGGAGGGCCCTTCATTGGTCTTTTCAGCCACATATGCCCTCATGGGTGAATTTCACCGTCAATGCTGTCTTTTTTGAATACGAAGGACATATCTGTCCTTTGTAGCCTGTCATATCCTGGGGTGTCACGGGGGACCGAACTTCTGCTCCAGCAGCAGGAATTCTAGAGATGACATCAGGGAGGCTCTGGACAAGGAGGGCATCAGAGATGGAAGTGAATAAAGAAAATATAACTGGAACTCCAGTGGTTCCTACCACCCCACCCCTAGCCCCACCACTCTGGAGTCAGGGAGTGGGGGGGACCATGCAAGGGAATGTGGGCTTGGAATCACCCCGGTGCCACCCTGGAATGGCCGTTCTGGACCATATATCTGTATCTATATACATATATAGATATAGACATAATATTAAGGACATATAATTTTAATTTATATAAAATGTATTATATAAATGTATGTTATATAATTATTAATATATAATATAATGTATTATATAAATTTATGTATTACATATAATTATTAATATGCAGTATAATGTATTATGTATAAAATATATCTCCTTAAATGTTTGAAAAAGACACCACTGAGCGTGAAATATATAGCTGTATGATCATAATTATTATTAATAATAATAGTAATGGTATTTGTTAAGCACTTACTATGTGCCAAGCACTCTCCTAAGCGCTGGAATAACCCTCTGACTCCCAGCCCTGTGCTGTCTCCAGTACAGGCCATGCTGCTCCACTATGCCATGATATTGGCAAAGGGGACAAGGATTTTTCCTCTGTCAGACCTACTGGTTACTTCAGAGATCTGAGTAGTGAAAAGTGAGGGCCAGTCCATGGAATCTGCCTACTTTTCCAGACTGCAACTCTTTCCACCTCTTCACTATCAATAGTTCAAGAAACAGAACAGGAGCAGGACAGGAAAATCTTCTAGCTTGTCTTAAATTTTGATTTGCGATTCACTGTATTTAACTCTCTTTGGTCGGACTGTAGAAGCAACTGAGTTTGAATATGGAATTAGATAAAGAAAATCATGGTAAAAAGGATTAATTTCTTAAGCAGCAGGAAAAATCATCCTTTTCTTAGGATCAAACAAAAAACTGCACTGTCTTTCATGTTTCCATTTCTCTCTGCTCCCATTAGATGATTTCTTGCATTTTCTTGCTAAGTGATTGAAAGGGATTTTCCCAGCATTAGTTTGTTTATTATTTCCACTCCCCTGAGAAGAGCTGGGTGGTTATTAATAGTTATTATTCCTCATAGAAGCTGCCTTTCCAGTCCCACCAAGTGAG
The DNA here is from genome assembly GCF_015852505.1 of Tachyglossus aculeatus. Classification (NCBI taxonomy): domain Eukaryota; kingdom Metazoa; phylum Chordata; class Mammalia; order Monotremata; family Tachyglossidae; genus Tachyglossus; species Tachyglossus aculeatus. The sequence goes on along the minus strand of NC_052091.1, from coordinate 11,787,658 downwards.
GGAGGAATCCAGCTGTGGAGAGACTCTGAGCTTGAGGCCATTCTAAGGATAATAACTTACTTAGCCATCCTTAGAGTTATTTATTAAACTAGTTGCTCCAGGGCCAAAGTGAGTATTTCACTGGCGAGAATGAAATCGTTCCTCTCCTAGGTCCCTGTTCACACAGGCCCCTCTTCCCCAGGAGGGCTGAAGGGCGGGCACTTTTGAACATCCATCTGTCACCAGCCCCCTGATGATTGCACTGCTAGCCTCCCATCCGGAGTGGATCCAGCCCCCTCAAGCCCCTGAAGAGGTCCCAAAATTCCTGGTGCTCTGAGCCCACACTGGGAGGGAGGATCGTTCCCTTTCCAAGAGAAAGAGAACTGAGATTGAGGAAGATGCCAACTTCCTGAATGAAGTCCACTTAGATTGACCCCTCGGTTTGGCAGCAAGCTGGAACCTGCTGGGACTCAGTCCAGAGTAAGAAAAAGATCTGGAACAGCCATTCCAGGATGGCACCAGGTGGAGGAGCCAAGCCCATATACCCCCATCATAAGAGAAGCAGGATGGCATAGTAGATACAGCCTGGGCCTGGGAGTTAGAAGGGGTCATGGGTTCTAATCCTGGCTCTGCCACTTGTCTGTTGAGTGACCTTGGGCAAATCACTTCACTTCTCTTGGCCTCGGTTACCTCATCTGCCAAATGGGGAATGGGACTGTGAGCCCCATGTGGGACAAGGACTGTGTCCAATACAATTTGCTTGTATCCACCCCAGTGCTTAGTACAGTGCCTGACACACTGGAAGCGCTTAACAAATACCACAATTATTATTATTATGGTCACTGTTCTCCAGAGTGGTGGGGGTGAGGAAGAGTGGTAGCAACAGAGTTCCAGTTAAATTTTCTGTTTCACTTCCGGCCCTGATTCTCTCTTGTCCACAGCAGTACTGACCTTGTCTCTGGAATTTCTCCCCTGGAGCAGGAGTTGGAACCCCAATGGGCACCCCCGGATATGGCAGCCCACAAACTTCTTCCCCCTACCCAGGATTATTATATTCTTCCCAGAAAGCCTGCCTTAGCCAAGGGCCCCTGATCCCAAAAGAGCCAAAACATCACCCATGCAGATTTTCTCCCCTCCACCCATGTCCAGTTGAGACAGAAAGAAGAACCTGAGCAGCCACTGCCATAATGGAATGGCTATATTCACCTCCAGTCATACCTCTCCTCTGGGCATGGCTGCCCGACAGCAAGGCCAATGGACCACAGTGATGCCGCGGGCAACTCCATTCTGCCCTACCCACTTTCTGGTCTGTCCAGGCCAGAAACCCGGGGTAGTGAGCTGGCAGGAGCCCCAGATCATCCACCCAGGGTGGCACTATTACAAGCTCTCAAGTCTGCTCACCCACACTTGTACCCCCCTGGTCTCCTAGAAGCCTGTGGTGTCTTTGTGCTTCTGTGAATGTGGCTGGCTTTCCCCAGAGTTAGAGAGGCTCTCCCAAGGCTATTAGCTGAGGTAGAAGAGGAAGCAGAGTGACCTGAACCATGGGAGCAGAACCAGTCACTCCACAACTCAGAAAAAATATTTCCTTTCTCTTCCCCTCACCTCCTCTCTCCCCTGCCCTCCTCTCACCACCAGCAGGATTTCTCTCAAACAACTAGCTCCTAGTTCCCCTCAAATAAGCTGAGTGACCTTCCCTTTCTCACTCCCTGCCCCACTCTTGCCCACCCCAGGACTCTGAAGCTGGGATTCCCTTTCAGCACTCATTCCCTTCTTGAGAACTCTGCCCAGAATCTTTACTTCCTCATTCACTCTTGCTGGTGCTGGTTGCCTTTTGAGATTTCTGTGGACTCTCTTCTTCTCCTTCTCTCTTCCTTCCCCTCTCATCCTCTCCCTTCCTTCCTCCCACCTCTTCTCCTCCCTTCCTCTTCCTTTTTTCCTCCCTTCCTTCCTCCCTCTCTCCTCCTCCCCTCCCCTCTCTTCCTCCCCTTCTCCTCTTCCTTTCCTCTCCTTTTATCCCTCTCCCTCCCTCCCCTCTCTTCCTCCCCATCTCTTCCTCCATTCCTTCCCCTCTCCCTTTCCCTCCTTCCCCTCTTCTCCTACCTTCCTTTCCCCATCCTCCTCCTTTCCCCTCTCTTCCTCTCCCTTTCTTTCCTCCCTTCTCATAAGCTCATCAGGGGCAAAGAATGTGTCTGTTTGCTGTTATATTATACTCTCCCAAGCACTTAGTACAATGATCTGCACATGGTAAGTGCTCAATAAATATGACTGACTGAATGAATCCCCTCCCTCCCTCCCCCGTCTTCTCCTCCCTTCCCTCTCTTCTTCTCTTCTCTTCCTCTCCCTTCCCTTCTTTCCCCGAACAAGCCCTCTTTTCTTCAACTCCCTTTCCCTTCTTCATCATCTCTGCACTTGGATCTGTACCCTTTGAGCACTTGAAATTCACCCTACCCTCAGCTCCACAGCAGTTATGTACATATCCGTAAATTATTTATTGATATTAATACCTATCTCCCCCTCTAGACTGTAAACTCACTTTCGGTAGGAAACATATCTCCCAACTCTCCTATATCATATTCTCCCAACCACTTAGTGTAGAGAGCTCTGCACCCCATAAGTATTCAATAAATATCACTGATTGATTCCTTCCCTTCCTCTCTTCTTCTCATTAGCATCCCACTTGAAGCTGCAAAGAAAGATGAACCATGAGGAGCAGCGAGTAGGATTACCACAGCAGCCACAGCAAACATTTCCCAGGGATAATCACCCCTGAACTCTGCTCTGAGGATGCCTACCATTGTTTAAAAAAAATGATATCTGTTAATTGCTCACTATGTGTCAAAAACTGTTCTAAGCACTGGGGTAGATAAAGGTGAATTAGATTGTATATAGTCCCTGTCCCGCATAGGGCTCCCAGTCTAAGTAGAAGGGAGTAGGATTTGATCCCCATGTTATAGCTGAGGAAACTGAATCGGACAGGATTCCTTGAGGACAGGGATTGTGTCCACCAACTCTACTATATTGTACTCTCCCAAGTGCTTTGAAAAGTGTTCTGCACACAGTAAGCGCTCAGTAGGTACCACTGATAGATTCCAACCAAACTTGATTCCCTCTACTACGGCTCAGTCTTATGAAGGATTTTAGTGACTGTTTCCCCCACTGGTCTGTAAACTCCTTGAGGACAGGGATTGGGTCTACTAACTCTATCATTCTCCCCCAGGTGCTATGCCAGAGTAAACACTCACTACTAGAAGCAGCATGGCCTTGTGGATAGAGCACAGGCCTGGGAGTCAGAAGGACCTGGGTTCTAATCCCGGCTCCGCCACTTGTCTGCTGTAGGATCTTAACTTCTCTTTGCCTGTTACCTCATCTCTAAAATGGGGATTAAGACTGTGAACTCCCTTTGGGACAGGGACTGTATCCAATCCAATTTGCCTGTATCCACCCCAGTGCTTAGCACAGTGCCTGATACATAGTAAGCACTTAGAATACCACTATTATTATTATTTTTACTACTGATTGACTGACATGAAGCAAGTTCATCCTGGGCAGAGAACCTGCCTGCTAATTCTGTTGTGTTGTACTCTCCCAAGTGCTTAGAGCAGCGATCTGCACATAGTAAGGGCTCAATAAATACCATTGATTGATTGATTGATTGATGAGGTAGTCTAACTGAAAGCATCTCCGCCGAAAGCCTAGAGGCACCCCAAAGCTCCCTATTTTAGCTGGGCTCAGCTCCGGCCCAAACCAAGGCTTCGTGGTAGCACCTTCGATGCAGGGAGAGGGCCCAGCAAAGCCACCCAGTCACCAGCTTGCCAGGGGGCCACAAGGTCCAGGCCAGGCCTGAGAAGGGGAAAGGAACCAAACTCGTGCTAGGTGATCTAGAGGAAGTGGTTTTCTTTAAAGCACTCAGTTCAAATGAAGCTGCAAAAAGGAAAAACCCAAACAGCCAGGGCAAACCTTCTCAACAACATAGAATCAACCCAATATTACACCAAGTCTCCAATGTCAGACAAGATGGTTACATCCCAGAGAAGCAGTGTGGCTTAGTGGAAAGAGCGTGGGCTTGGGAGTCAGAGGTTGTGGGTTCTAATGCCGCCTCTGCCACTTGTCTGCTGTGTGACTTTGGGCATGTCACTTCACTTCTCTGGGCCTCAGTAACCTCATCTGTAAAATAGGGATTGAGACTGTGAGCCCCACGTGGGACAACCTGATTACCTTGTATCTACCCCAGCACTTAAAACAGTGTTTGGCACATAGTAAGCTCTTAACAAATACCAACATTATTATTATTATTATTATTATCCCAACTGTGCTTTCAAATGACATGGCCCAACTTCCTAAATGGCAGCCTGGTCTGCAAATTATTATTATTACCTAGTGAATGGTATAATTATTATTATTATCAAGCCCAGTCTATAGGCTCGCTGTTATTATCCTTCATCTCGGCTGAGGTGGAGGTAAGTAGTCCTGAGGAGTGCCACTGAAAAGATCCTCATGGTGAAAAAATGCTGGGCTCGCGGGTAGGCTCTGAAAGTTAAAACCCACCTGACTCATCCTAGAGTTTCCAAAAGGCATCAGAGAAGCATTTACTCTGTGCCAAGCACTGGGCTGAACACTGGTGGGGAGATACAAATCAGTAAGGCTGTCAATTGTATTTATTGAGCACTCACTATATGCAGAGCTCTATACTAGGTGCTTGAGAGAGTACAATAGAACAATAGAACAGCCACATTCCCTGCTCACAATGGGCTTATGGTCTAGAGGGGGAAACAGACATTAGGTAATCAGGCTTAGTCTCCATACCCCATGAGAGTGATCCCTGTTTTACAGAGAAGTAAGAGGATGCCCAGAGTGGTAAAGGGACTTGCCCAAGGTCATGCAGCTGGAAAGTGGCAGATCCGGGACTAGAACCCAGGTCTCTTGACTCCCATCCCCATGCCTTTTTTTTTCTCTAGGCCACACAGATTCACCTCAAGCAATGACTCCATCTGTCTAGGTCTTGTCTGCACAGTGAGTCACTCATTCTAAAGAAGAGAAGCAACACCTCAGCCAGCTCCAGCCTCAGCCCTCAACCCAACTCCTGAGTAGCGACAACATCTGGCTCCCAGAGATATGTAAGTAATTGGAAGGTCAATACTGCTCAGTTCAACACTTCATGATAAAGGAGTTGCCCATGATTTTTCATCATTTTGATTGACTTTTCTCCCAAAGCTGCTGAGACTCAAATTTTTGTGCTTTCACCTCCTCCTGTTTATAAGAGAACAGAGATTGAGGCAGGGGAAATGTGACAGGGAATGTTAGAAAAGCCATCTAAAATAAGGGAAGTATATTTTAAAAGATATGTAAGCCAATATTGTTTTTAGGAACTGATTCTACTGGATGATTTTTGTAATACTAGAAGAAAGTAAAATAGTATTATCTCTCTCAAACCTCTGCCAACTCGCGCACCCTCATCCACAAGCAAAATGCTGATTTGAGATCCCCAGTTCATTAGTCTGGGGTATAGATGAGTTCACTTTGACTGCTGTGAACAGGGAAAAGGAATTTTCCCTACCAGGTGGGTCTGGGAATCACTCTGTACTTTACAGAAAGGGAAGCCAACTATAACCGTTGACTTGTATCTACCTCTGCACTTAGTACAGTGCCTGACACATAGTAAGCATTTAATACCACAATTATTATTGTTGTTATTATTAATCCTGTTGTACTGTACTCTCCCAAGCGCTTGGTACAGAGGTCTGCACACAGAAAGCACTCACTGAGTACTACTGATTGATTGATTGATTGATTGATCGATCATAAAGGCAAAAAGAATGTGACCGTCTGGAGAGGGCAACCCAGGCAGAAATGCCAAGAAGGCTGTGGAGCTAAGAAATGCACAGGTTATTTTTAATGCTGTTTCTCGATAGTTGGATTTGTCCTATCATTCTTTTCCCTGTGGGTCTGTCTGCCTCCTCCTTTGATTTGGAGTTCCCTAATAGAAACAATAATAGTAATAACTGGTTTTTGTTAAGCAATTACTATATGTCAAGCACTGTGCTAAGCACTATGGTAGTTACAGGATAATCAGGCTTATACATCCTGCCCCACATGGGGCTCACCATCTACTGGGGAGGGAAAACAGGTATTTCATCTCATTTTATAGATGAGGAAATGGACGTTGAGTGAATTGGCCAAAATCACACACAGCAAACAAGTGGCAGAGCTGAGATTAAAGCCCAGTTTTCCTGACTCTCAAACCACTAGCTCACGCTGTAGGTCAGGAATGTTGTCTGAAATCATGCCTGTGGGTTTTTCCCTGGGTTTGTTGCAGTGCTTCATGCCAAGTAAGCCCTTAATAAATGACATTACTAGTTGAATGATAAGTACACCTAATCTAGTCCCCTGCCACCAAGTAAATCTTTACCTAAACAGAGTCCTAGAGCTGGAAAGGACTTTGAGAGGTCATCTGATCCAGCCTCCTGCCTCCCTGCAAATGAGTCTCACAATTCAGCACAAAGGAGGAATTGTCTATTCCTTCCTTAGAGAGTTCCAAGGTTGGAGAATACAAAACCTCCCTTAGAAACCTGTTTCAGTATTTATTCACCAGTACTCCTCTCAAGAGAAAGGGACCAATCTAATTCCCACCTGGGTATTCTTTCCTGGTGCCTAGTACAGTGCTCTACAAACAGAGAGTGTGTAATATTACTACTACTACTACTACTACTTATTTATTTTGATCACTTGAGTTATCAATATTTTACACTAATCTACTCTGTTAGGATGTAAGAAACATGTCATTTTTTATTCTGTATGCCCCAAGCTCCAAGTACACTGCATCATACTAAATGGGCACTCAGTAAATACTACTACAGTTGAGAAATTCTTAGTCAGAGTTTAGCTCCCGAGAAGGAAATTCCACAATCTTCTTTGATGACCCCTTAGTGTCAAACCACTCTCCCAAGAACCTCCTTCTAGTCAGTCAACTGTGTTTATTGAGCACTGTTTGTATAGCACTGTACTGAGTTTGGGAGAATACAACAGACACATTCTTTACCCACAATGAGCTTACAGTCTAGAAGGGGTGACAGATATTAATACAAATGTAAATAAGTTAAACTATAAATTCTGAAATAGCAATAATAATAATGATGATAGTGGTATTTGTAGGTGCTTACTATGTGCTAGAGCCTATGCTGAGCACTGGGGCAGATACCCAGACCAGACACAGATCAGATCAGATCAGATCAGACACAGGCCCTTTCCCACATGGGGCTCACATTTTTTATTGTTTTTTTTTTATAGTATCTGCTAAGCATTTACTATGTGTCAGGCACTGTCCTAAACGCTGGGGGAAGATACAAGCAAATAGGGTTGGACACAGTCCTTGTTCCACGTGGGGCTCACAGTCCTAATCCTCATTTTACAGATGAGGGACCTGAAGCACAGAGAAGTGAAGTGACTTGTCCAAAGCCACCCAGCAGACAAGTGGCAGAGCCAGGATTAGAACCCAGGTCCATCTGACTCCCAGGTCCTAGAAGCCACACTGCTTCTAGGTCTAATGGGGAGGAAGACCGGGTACCAACCGCAGCCTAGAATGTGCCGATGCCGGGCTCGATATCAGCCGGCTACAGCTTGGCCCCCGGTGCTCAGGGGAACAACTCACCAAGCCGCTGCAGGTGCTGATGGCGGCTAAGCCACCTCGCCACTGCTGGGTCCGCACTTCTCCGAGGAGATGGCAGGTGCCGTGGAGGGAGGCCTGGATCCTGGTCTGGGCGAGGCCACCGTGCCGCCGCTCCCTGACGAAGCCTGGGGCTAGGAGCCCTTGGTTGACGCTCAGGTTGAACCGCAGGTCCTGCCCTCTGTAATGCAGCTCGTAATAGGATGAGGAGCTGGTCCTTGACGAGAGGTCCCTTTTGTGCAACACGCGAGGAGACAAGTCGTAGGACACAAACGAGCCGCCGGCGTCTACTTGGATGGGGTGCACGATGTCGAATCCTGGAGGCATGTGCCGGAGGAGCTCTGGGAAGGAGGAGGAGGTGATAATCAAAATAATTGTGGTATTCATTAAGCACTTAATAATAATAATAATAATGGTATTTGTTAAGCACTTGCTATATGTCAAGGACTGTTCTAAGCACTAGAATAGATATAAGATAATCAGGTTGGACACAGTCCCTGTCCCACATAGGGCTCACAGTCTTAATTCCCATTTTACACATGAGGGAATTAAGATCCAGAGAAGTGAAGTGACTCACCAAAGGTCACCTAGCAGATAAGTGGCAAAGCCAAGACTAGAATAATAGCGATGGTATTTATTAAGCACTTACTGTGTGCCAAGCACTGTTCTAGGCACTGGGGTAGATACAAAATAATCAAGTTGGACACAGTCCATGTCCCACATGGGGCTCACAGCATTAATCCCCATTTTACAGATGACATAACTGAGGCAGAGAAAAGTGAAGTGACTTGCCCAAGATCATGCAGCCGACAAATGGTGGAGCTGGGGTTAGAACCCAGGTCCTTTTGACTTCCAGGCCTGTGCTCTATCCATGAGGCCATGCTGCTTCCCATACTACTTACTCTGTACCTCACACTGGGGTAGACACAGTGCAATCACACCGGCTCCCAGCCCTTTCCCACAGTCCCTCTAGACTGTAAGCTCGTCCTCTAGACTCTAAGCTCATTGTGGGCAGGGAATGGGTCCATCAACTCTGTTGTATTGTACTCACCCAAGCATTTAGTACAGTGCTCTGCTTCCAGTAAGTGCTCAACAAGCTCCATTGATTGATTGGGTCTCCCAGTCTAAGAGGGAGGGGGAAAGGGTACTTTGGGCCCATTTTACAGATGAGGAAACTGAGGCCCTGAGGAATTAAGTGAGCTGCCTAAGGTCACACAGCAGGGATGTGGCAGAGCCTGGGTGAGAGAACCCTGGTATCTTGACCCTCAAGCCTTTGCGCTCTCTCTCTCTCTCTCTCTCTCTCTACACAACCACTTCTCCACAGTCAGATGGTCACAAGGGGAACAAAAATGATTCCAGACTAAGCAGAGATGTGGTTTGTGCTCTGGCTAAGGAGCCCTGTCTCCCCCATTACCAGAGAAGATTTTTCTGGCTGAACATATGATTAACTTGTATACTTTGTGGTCCCGCTTTCCAGAATAAGTTATGACTAAAGCTGTGGTGGGGGAGTGCTCCAGGCTTGAGCAGCACACATCCAGAGCATAAATACCAGGCAAACTGCAGAAATCCAGCCTGGCTTCTGTTTGCTTTACTCAACCGCACTCAGACAATCATTCCTGCATACTGAATACTAGACTCACTAATATTTATTCTATGTCTTCTCGCAAGACATAAAGAAGCCAAAGTCAAAGCCTGTTTGGTCCTCCCACACTGTCGCTTGGATTGCAGGTGTGGGAGGATGAATCCTCTCCTAGGGGATCAGCTGTGCTACAAGATTTCCACTTTTGTTACTTCCCCCCCAGCTCATCGATTGATTGCCTTATCTATTGAACGCTGTACTAATCACTTGGGAGAGTAAAATACAACATGAGGGAGTAGACACGATCCCTGCCCAGAACGAGCTTATGGTCTAGAGCAGGAAGATGGACATTAATATAAATCAGTAATGTCAACTCAACGTGCCGAAAGCCAGGCGGGCAGGCAAAATGATTAAAGGGCAAGGTGAAACGGGGCCACAAAAAATGCTAAAAACTGGGAATCAACAGTAAGAACTAGACCAGCATAGAACCCTGCTAGTAAGAAAAGAGGGGCTCTTTTTAAGCAAAACCTTCGTAAGGAGCGAGACAGGAAGGTAAAAGGGAAAAAGGTATAAGGCACTGCAAACATTAAAATAGGATGACACAACAAGGCACAATCTTTCTGGGTGCCCAAGATGTCACCCACACAGTCATAGGTGAATATCACCACCATTGGTCTTTTTTTTGAACAAGCCACACACACACACACACACACACACACACACACACACAGCTATGCCGACACTAAATCAGGTAAAGCAATCAATCAATTGTATTTATTGAGCACTTACTGTGTGCAGGGCACTGCACTAAGTGCTTGGGAGAATATAACACAATGATACAATTGACACATTCCCTGCCTACAACAAACTTACAGTCTAGAGGAGGAGATAGGCATTAATATGCATAAATAAACTATGGATATAAGTGCTGTGGGGCCGGATGGGGGGATGAAATAAAGAGAGCAAGTCAGGGCAATGTAGAAGGGAATGGGAAAAGAGGAAATGAGGGCTTAATCAGGGAAGACCTCTTGGAGGAGATGTGCCTTCAATAAGGCTTTGAAGTTGGGGTGAGTAATTGTCGGATATGAACAGAAAGGGCATTCCAGGCCAGAAACAGGATGGGAGCAAGAGATCAGTGACAAGATAGACTAGATAGAAGACCAGAAAGTAGGTTGGAATTAGAGGAGCAAAGTGTGTGGACTGGGTTGTAGCAGGAGAGTAGCGAGGTTAGATAGGATGGGGCAAGGTGGTGGAGTGCTTTAAAGCCGATGGTAAGTTGTTTCTAATTAGTGTGAAGGTATATGGGCAGCCACTGGAAGTTTTTGAGGAGTAGGGAAACATAGACTGAATGTTTTTGGAGAAAAATGATCCAGGCAGCAGAGTGAAGTGCGGACTGGAGTTGGGAGAGAGAGGAGGCAGAGAGATCAGCAAGGAGGCGGCATAGGATAAGTGCTTGGATTAAAGTGGTTGCCATTTGGATGGAGAGGAAAGAAGGGATTTTAGTGATGCTGTGAGGGTTGAACTGACATAATTTAGTGATGGATTGAATATATGGGTTGAATGAGAGAGAGGAAAGGATAAAGCCAAGTTTACAGGCTTGTGACACAGGAAGGATGGTGCTGCTGTCTATAGTGGTGGGAAAGTCAGGGGAAGGACAGGATTTGGGTGGGAAGAAAAGGAGCTCTGTTTTGCACATGTTATGCTTTATGGGTGGGGAGTACATCCAAGTAGCAATGCCTTGAAGGCAGGAGGAAATGTGAGACTGCAGAAAGGGAGAGGGATCAGGGATGGAGAGGTAGATTTGGGAATCATTAGCATAGAGGTGATAGTTGAAGCCATGCAGCCAGTGAGTTCTCCAAGGGAGTGGATGTAGATGGAGAATAAAAGCAGACTCAGAAGTGAAACTTGAGGGACTCTCAGCTAGTGGGTGGGAGGCAGAAGACAGCCTTCCAGAGAGGCTGAATATATGTGGCCAGAGAGGCTGAGAATACATGGCCAGAGAGAAAGGAGGAGAACCAGGAGAGGACAGTGTCAGTGAAGCTTAAGTTGGATAATGTTTTCAGAAGAAGGGGGTGGTCAACAGTGTCAAAGGCAGCTGAGAGTAGAGGAGGATTAGGATGGAGTAGATTTGGATTTGGCAAAAAGGAGATTATTTGTGACCTTTGAGAGGTCTGTTCCTGTGGAGGGGGTCAAGGAGAGGATTAGAGGAGAGGAATTTGAGACAGCGAGCATAGACAACTGGCTCTAGGGATTTGGAGGAACGGTAGGAGGGAAATGGGATGATAACTGGAGGGAGCCGTGGGGTCAAGGGAAAGGGGACACATGAGCATGTTTGAAAGCATTGGGGAAGAAGCCACTGGAGAGCGAACAGTTGAAGGTGGTGGTCAGGGAGGGAAGATGAGAGGGGGTAAGTTTTTCTTAGATTAATTTTGTTTTAATGGTATTTGTTATGTGCTTCCTATGTGCTAGGCACTGTACTAACCACCGATTACATGGTAATCAGGTTGGACACAGTTCCATGTCCCACATGGGGCTCCCATCCTTAATCCCCCATTTTACAGATGAGGTAACTGAGGCACAGAGAAGTGAAGTGACTTGCCCAGGGTCACACAGCAGACAAGTGGAGAGGCTGAGGTAAGACCTCAGGTCCTTCTGACTACCAGGCTCATGCTCTATCCACTAAACCATGCTACTTCCCCCAGGTGTTTCGATAAGGTGTGAAGGGATGAGGTTGGATGTGTGGGTGGAGGGGGTGGAGTTTGAAAAAAGGCAGGAGATCACCTCTCGAGATACTCCTGGGAAGGATGTGAGAGTTGAAGAAGGGTCAGGAGGAGGGAGGAACTGGAGAAGAGCAGGGGAGATTTCAGGGAGATCACGCCTGAGAGTTGCAATTTTTTCAATAAAGTAGCCAGGTCATCAGGGGCAAGGGATGGGGGAGGCAGGAGGATAGGAGGTTTGAAGAGGAAGTTAAAAGTCTGGAACAACTGGCGTGGGCAATAGGCATGGGTGTCAATAAGGATGCTGAAATCATCTTGCTGGGCAGAGGAGAGGGCTGAGTTAAAGCATGCGGGGATGAACTTGAGGCGGATGAGGTGGGCAGATATCTAGATTTCCGACAGGGGCCCTCTGCAGCTCATTCACTGGAGCAAAGGCAGCGGACTCTGCAGGTGATCCAGGGCTGGGGGTGGGGGTAATGTTACGAGATCGATGAAGGGATTGGGGAGTGAGTGTGTTGAGTTCAGTAGAGGGGGTGGTGTGGAGGGCCCCGATTTGGTCATCAAGGGAAGATAGTTTGGGTATAGAGGCTAAATGGGGCACGATGACTTGAGAAAATTGGATGAGGTCGAAAGATTGGGTCTCTATGGGGAAATAGCATAGATCTGTGGAGAGGTGGTGTGTGGGGGGGAGGCAAGTGGGGAGCTTGTTTTCGGAGAGAGAGAGATTCAGAGAGTAAAGAAACCTAGCCTCTCCTGGTTTCCTGATTGTCCTGCCTATTCTCCAGTCTGCCAACCCAATCTAAGATTCCTCCAATTCCAACTTATTTTTCTTCATTGTTGCTTGTCTGACTTGGAGTCTGCCCTATTAGACTGTAAGCACCTTGAAGGCCGGGATAGTGTCTACTCTTTAATGCTCGCTAGTGCAGTGCACTCTACCTTATGGAGTTTAATAAGGATTTGGCATTCAATAAATATACACTGATTTCTGGCTGCCATTTCTAGTATTTAGGAGAAGAATCTAGTAGCAGTCGAGTAGGATTTTGAGTATCAAAATGACCAGATGGTCTCGGCCTATAAGGAAGAATACATTCTCAGTAGCCCTCACACACAGAGCAGAAGCCAACTGGTCTTGAATACAGTGACAATCAACAGTATTTATTAAGTGCTTACTCTGTGCAGAACACTGTACTAAGCACTTGGGAGAGTACAATAATAACTGAGTTGGCAGACACGCTCCCTGTCCTCAAGGAGCTTACAGTCTAGAGTGGGAGACAGACTCAAGGAGAAGGAGATGTACATGAAGGAGATGTCCACAAATGCCGGGGGCCAAGGTTGGGGTGGATAAAGGGAACAAATCCAAGTGCAAGAGCAGCGCATAAGAGAGTGGGAGGAGAGGGAATAGAGGGCTAAGTGCTCAAAAAAATAGCATTGGTTGATTGATTCACCCGGGCAACAAGTAAAGAGCCCCTCCCCACTGTCCCAAAGCAGCTTGAGTCCAGCCCCTGCCTCTCTAGGTGGTCATGTCCATCACCTGCTGGAGCCAGGCTCAAGTCAGCCGGGCAGCTCCCGTGCTGGAGGTGGCAGATGTGGGCCCGGGAGCCCCACCCCGACCCCGAGACCTTGTTACTCTTCCCACACTGAACCTCCATCTCTTCTATCACGCCCACGTCCCATCTCCAGCCTGGAATGCCCTTCATATCCGACAGACATTTACTCTCTCTGCTACTTGTCTGCTGTGTGACCTTGGATAAGTCGTATCACTTCTCTGTGCCTCAGTTACCTCATCTGTAAAACGGGGACTGAGGCTGTGATCCCCTGTGGGACAGGGACTGTGTCTATCCCGATTTGCTTGTATTCACCCCAGCACTTAGTATGGTGCCTGGCACATAGTAAGCATTTAACAAAAAACACAATTAATCAAAGCCTTACTGAAGGCCCAGCTCCAGGGCTCCCGACCAAGCTCTCCTTTCCTCTTCTCCCACTCCCTTCTGTGTCACCTTGATTTGCTCCCTTTATTCATCTCTCCCCCAATTCACATTCCCCCACACCAAGCCCCACAGCACTTATCCGTAATTTATATTAATGGTCTCCCCCTCTAGACCGTAAGTTCATTGTGAGTAGGGAACATTCATTCATAAAATCGTATTTACTGAGCACTTCCTGTGTGCAGAGCACTGTACTAAGCACTTGGAAAGTACAATTCTGCAACAACTGTCTACCTAACTCTGTTCTACTGTATTCAGTCGTATTTACTGGGCACTTTCTGTGAGCAATGCACTGTACTAAGCACGTGGGAGAGTAAATATAACAATAAACAGACACATTCCCTAACGACAACGATCTTACCGTCTCTACCAAGTACTCGGTACAGTGCTCTACACACACACAGTAAGAGCACAATAAATTCATTCTTTCATTCAATCGTATTTATTGAGCGCTTACTGTATGCAGGGCCCTGTACTAAGCGCTTGGAAAGTACAGTTCAGGAACAAATAGAGACAATCCCTGCCGACAACGGATTGCAGGGTGAGGTGCGCCCCCCTCCTTCCCGGCTTTTGGAGCCGTCAATAATGATAGTCTTTGTTAAGCGCTCACTATGTGCCGGGCACTGTATAAGCGCCGGGGTGGATACAAGCAAGTCGGTTTGGACCCCGTCCCTGCCCCCCGTGGGGCTCGCAGTCTCGATCCCCATTTTCCAGATGAGCTCACTGAGGCCCGGAAAAGTGACGCGGCTTGCCCAGGGTCATTCATTCATTCATTCAATCGTATTTATTGAGCGCTTACTGTGTGCAGAGCACTGGACAAAGCGCTTGGGAAGTACAAGTCGACAACATATGGAGACGGTCCCTACCGAACAACGCGCTCCCAGTCTAGAAGGGGGGAGACAGACCACAAAACAAAACATGTAGACAGGTGTCAGCATCGTCAGAACAAATAGAATTATAGCTATAACAAATTAAACGATAGCAGCGTGGTTCAGTGGAAAGAACCCGGGCTTTGGAGTCAGAGGTCATGGGTTCAAATTCCGGCTCCGCCAACTGTCGGCTGTGTGACTTTGGGCAAGTCACTTCACTTCCCCGGGCCTCAGTGACCTCATCTGTAGAATGGGCATGAAGACTGTGAGCCCCGGCCGTGGGACAACGTGATCACCTTGTAACCTCCTCAGCGCTTAGAGCAGGGCTTTGCACATAGTAAGCGCTTAACGGATACCATCATTATTATTCTAACAAATGGAATTCCGAGCAGCGGCGGGATTAGATGATTGAGAAGCATAGTGGCTCAGTGGAAAGAGCCCGGGCTTTGGGGTCAGAGGTCGTGGGTTCAAATCCCGGCTCCGCCACTTGTCAGCTGTGTGACTTGGGGCAAGTCACTTCTCTGGGCCTCAGTTACCTCGTCTGTATTGGGGATTAAGACCGTGAGCCCCCCGTGGGGCAATCTGAGCACCTTGTAACCTCCCCAGCGCTTAGAACAATGCTTTGCACATAGTAAGCGCTTAATAAATGCCATTATTTTATTATTAGTATTAATCAATCAATCAATCATATTTATTGAGCGCTTACTATGTGCAGAGCACTGTACTAAGCGCTTGGGAAGTACCAATTGGCAACATATAGAGACAGTCCCTATGCAACATTGGACTCACAGTCTAAAAGGGGGAGACAGAGGACAAAACCAAACATACTAACAAAATAAAATAAATAGAATCGATATGTACAAGTAAAATAAATAAATAGAGTAATAAATATGTACAAACATATACATATATACAGGTGCTGTGGGGAAGGGAAGGAGGTAAGATGGGGGGATGGAGAGGGGGACGAGGGGGAGAGGAAGGAAGGGGCTCAGTCTGGGAAGGCCTCCTGGAGGAGGTGAGCTCTCAGCAGGGCCTTGAACCCACATTATTAGAACCCACATTATTATTATTAGAACCCAGGACCTTGCGGAGGCCAGGGTTCGGCTGCGTCCGCCCCTCCAGGCGAGCGGTGAGGGAGGCCCGGGAGCCCGGGGTCCGGCCGAGTCCGGGGAGGGGCGGGGGCGGCGCGGAGGGCGGCGCGGAGGGGGCGGCGCGGTACCCACCTGGCGATGTCCCGGCTTGCGCCCCCGCGCCGCGCTGCAGCGGGAGCAGCAGGAGGAGCGGCCTCAGCAGGAGCAGCGGCAGGAGCATCCTCAGCCCCGGGGCCGCCCCGCCCGGGCTCCGAGGACGCCGGGGTCCCCCGGGCCCCCCGGGGGTTGGGGTCGCGGCCATGGCGGCGGGCCGGTCCGGGCGGAGGACCCCGCGCTGCCCCCCGGCCCTCCGCTCTCTCTCTCTCTCTTTCTCTCGGTCCCTCTTTAGGGCATTCTCCTCTCCTCCTCTCTAGCCCCGGAGGACCGGCCCCGGACCCCCAGACTCCCGGGCCGCCCAGTCTCCCTCGCACAAAAGCTGGAGGGCCGGCCCCCTTTTGTCGGATAAAAAAAAAAAAAACCCACAAAACCACACTCACACACACACACACACACACACACACACACACACAGTCACAACATCCCTCCCACCGACCCGCCTTGGGCCGATCCCCCGCCCCCCCGGCCCGGCTCCCCTTCCCAGCTTTATTTGCATAGAGGCCAGGCCGGCTCCCCTTCGGCATCTTCCCCCCTCCCTCTCCGCCTCCTCTCCTTCCTCCTCCCCGGCCCTCCCCTCCTTCCTCGACCGCCGCAATACAATAATGATGGTATTCGTTAAGCGCTCGCTGTGCGCCAAGCACTGTTCTAAGCGCTGGGATGCTCAGGGTCGCGGTTCTCCCCCCCGTCCGCCCCCCCCCCACCATCCTCTTTGCGCCAGGAAATCGTCCTGATGCAGCGCTCGCCCTCCTTCCCTTCCCTCGTTGCCAGCGGGTGGGCCTGGACCAGCACGTTAGCGGCCCCCAGCGCGGCTTTGCGCGGCTTTGCTTGGTTTTGCGCGACTGTGCTTGGTTTTGCGCGGCTTTTCTTGGTTATTGCGCGGTTTTGCTAGGCGTTGTCGGTGCGAGGGCGCCTCCTGGTGGTGAGAGCCACGAGAGCCAGTGGTCCGGCCCATTCCGCCGATCAAACCCCACCTCGCTGACTTCACACCCTACCTCGGAAGCGCACGAAACTGACATTCTCTAGCTTAGGGTGACCCTCCAGAGTTTCCAACCCTCTACCAGTCTTGACTACGGGAGGGAGAGCCAAGCAGTGGCCTACCCATTCCATTCCTAGTTTGCCCCTTGGCTAGCGACCTGTATATATTACTCTATTTATTTTATTTGTACATATTTATTCTATTTTTTGTTAATATGCTTTGTTTTGTTGTCTGTCTCCCCCTTCTAGACTGTGAGCCCGCTGTTGGGTAGGGACCGTCTCTATATGTTGCCAACTTGTACTTCCCAAGTGCTTAGTACAGTGCTCTGCACACAGTAAGCGCTCAATAAATATGATTGAATGAATGAATGAATAGCGAGTGGAAGGCAATTTGCTACAGGTCAAGACCCGCCTGTGCTGGGCAGCAGGGGCATGGGAGAGAGTCGAGGGCGGAGGCTCAAGTTTACTACACGGAAAAAGGCAATGGTAATAATTGTGATTATGATTATGGTATTTATTAAGTGCTTACTATGTGCCAAGTGCTGCAAACCACTTCCAGATTTTTACCAAGAAAATCTAATGGATCCACTACCAGAATGATGGCAGATGGAGAGTGGGGCATTCTCGGAGAGATGTGTCCATGGTGTCGCTGTGGGTCGGAGACGACTGGGCGGCATAAGACAAGACAAGCTTAGGGAGGCCTGGCACTCCAAAAGATGCAGGTTTGGGAAGTGGCCGCATCTTTCTCTCATTTGGATGACCTATAATGAAGCAGAGAAAGGAAAATGCCAGATTAGCTACCTCTGACTTCATCATACACAGAGATTTCCAGTGTACTGCCCCCACCATGGGGTGAACCACTTTGCACGGTACCCGAACAAGAGTGAATATATAGATTATTCAAATTTAAAGTTATGTTTACATTCTTAGTTGACAGGGTGGATTGGGATCTAGAGCAAGAGAATTTGGGAGCAGCAACAGAGAATAACCTAATCGATCAATTAGTGGTATTTATTGAAGGCCTACTGCTTGCAGAGCACAATACAACAGAGTTGGCAGACACGTTCTCTGCCCTCAAGGAGCTTACAGTTTAGAGGAGGCACTTACAGTCTAAAATTTAAGGAAAAAGAATAAATGTTTAGGTTCAATGCCCACACAGCACCAAAGACAGCTCCCCCCTCCTCTCAGTCTGTCTCACGGTGGGCAGGGAATGTCTCTATATGTTGTTATATTTTACTCTCCCAAGTGCTTAATACAGTGCTTCGCGCCCAGTAAGTGCTCAGTAAATACGATTGAATGAGTGAATGAATGAATCTCCCCTCTCCTCTCGGTCCATCTCCCTTCTCCTCTCAGTCTCCCTCTCCTCTCCTCTCAAACCATCTTCCCTCTCTTCCTGGTCCATCTCCCCTCTCCTCCCAGCCCATCTCCCCTCTTTTCCCCATCTACCTCATACCTGTACCACAGAGAGGCAGAAAAGGAATCCAGAGCCAAGAACTCTTCGGGAGTGGATTGTGACTGGAGTTTTTCACGGAATGGGTGAGTGCTATGAGCAGGGTGGGATCAACAGGGCACCTCTTACTCCCAGGCACATTGGCACCTGGAGAGGAGAGGTGAGGGAGGAAAGGGCCTAAGCATGCACATGGACATGAGTACACATTCCTCCGACACTCCGCTCCTCTGGTGCTAACCTTCTCACTGTGCTTCGATCTCGCCGTCTCTCCGCTGACCCCAGCCCACCTCCTGCCTCTGGCCTGGAACGCCCTCCTTCCTCAAATTCATTCAATTCATTCAATCATATTTATTGAGCGCTTACTGTGTGCAGAGCACTGTACTAAGCGCTTGGGAAGTACAAGTTGGCAAATCCCACAGACAATTACTCTCCCCTGCTTCAAAGCCTTATTGATGGCACATCTCCTCCAAGAGGCCTTCCCTGACTAAGCCTCCCCTTTTCCTCATCTCTCACTCCCTCTGCTTCACTCTGACTTGCTCCCTTTGCTCTTCACCCCTTCCAGGCCCACAGCACTTAATACATATCTGTAATTTATTTCTTTGTATTAATGTCTGTCTTCCTCTCTCTAGACTGTAAGCTCATTGTGGACAGGGAATGTGTCTGTTTATTGTTGTTTTGTACTCTTCCAAGTGCTTAGTACAGTGCTCTGTACACAGTAAGCACTCCACAAGTACGATTGAATGAATGGATGAATGAATGAATCCTATCCCACCTTGATTACTGTATCAGCCTTCTTGCTCATGGCTATACCTCCTCTCTCTCTCCCTACCCCGGTCCACACTTCATTCTGCTGCCTGGATTATTTTTCTATAAGCACAATCAGTCCATGTTTCCCGGCTCCTCAACAACCTCCAGTGTTTGCCCATCCACCTCCGCATCAAACAAAAACTCCTCACCATTGGCATTAAAGCACTCAATCACCTTGCCCCCTTCCACCTCACCTTGCTACTCTCCTACTACAACCCCACCTGCACACTTGGCTCCACTAATGCTAACCTGCTCACTGTACTTCCACCTCGTCTATCTCCTCGCTGACTTCTCACTCACTCCCTGCCTCAGGCCTGAAATGCTCTTCCTCTTCATTTCCAACAAGTATTTACTCTCCCCACCTTCAAAGCCTTATTGAAGGCACATCTCTTCTAAGAGGTCTTCCCTAAGCCCTCATTTTCTCTTTTCCCACCCCCTCTGAGTCACCCTAATTTGCTCCCTTTATTCACTGCCCCCCAGACCCACAGCACTTATGTACATATCCATAATTTATGTTTATATTAATATCTATCTCCCCCTCTATGCTGTGAGCTGATTGTGGGTTGTATCTGCCAATTCTGTTGCACTGTACTCTCCCAAGCGCTTAGTAGAGGTGCTGTGCACACAGTAAGTGCTCAATAAATACAACTGTTTAATTGATTGATCCAGTTGGACCCAAGTGGTCCCACACAGGGCTCACAGTATAAGTTCTGTGTTCTGAACATTATAATATTTCTGAATGTTTCATGAAAATCCAAGCTGCTCAGTAAATCTGGTCATATTGTGCTACCTTAAATGGGAGCAGGGAGGACTGTTACCTTAATTGCAAACAAAAGTAAACAAACCTGTGACAACCCTCTACCCCATTTAATGAACTTTCTTCTACTCAGATTGGGTTCTCATCTGTCTCTCCCTCTTTCTCCATCCCTCTCTCTTCCGTCTCTCTCTTTACCTCTCTCATCTCCCTCTCCTCTTTCTTCATCTCCCCATCTCACTCTCTCCCCTCTCTCTTCCTTCATCTCTCGCCCTCTCTCCCCATCTCTTTCTCTTATTCTCTCCCGATCTCTCTCTTTTTCTTCTCTCCCCTTCCATCTCCTCTTCCGTCTCTCCCCATCTGTCTCACTCTCTCTTACTTCATTGCTTACTTTCCTCTTTCCCCATATCTGCATTAATCGAGAAACCAAATATAAGACAAGAGTTTCAGCGGAACAAGTCTCCATCTAGAATTTGCAGGCATTGTGATTAGTGCCAATCTTTTAGGACTGCTGGAGAACTTAATTGTGTTGAGGAACCGGATAAAAGATAGTCCAGAGGGAGAGTCCCAGCAGCTGGAAGTTTAAGGAAAGCAGGTTGAGGACACAGCAAATGTTCGGTCTTTCAGGTGAATGTAAAGATAATAATCCATCCTCAACCTATCACGAAGGACTCAGACTTCAAATCCTACCTAATGGTAATTCCTGCAAAATGCCAGCAGTGCCAAGCTGTCATTATAAAAATTATCTAACAAGAAGACTCCTGGGAGTTAGGAGACCTGGGTTCTGGTCCCAGCCCTGCCCATGACCTCCTCTGTGACCTCGGAAAAGTGACTTAAGCCTGAGCCTTGGTTTCTTTGTAAATCAGAGATAATAGATACCTGTTCTCCTCCCATATATGATTGTGAAGCCCTTGTGGGCATGGGCTGTGTCCTATCTGATTATTATTAAGGTCACAAAAGGCCTTCTCCGATTAAGCCCTCTTTTTCCCAGCTCACTCTCCCTTCTGCAGCATCTAGGCACTTCAGTCTATGACTTTTGGATTTGATCCTCACCCCACCCCTAGCCTCACAAGATTTACATACATATCTTTAAAGTATGTATTGTAAACTACTTACTTATTCAAATTAATTTCTGTCTCCCCCTTTAGACTGTAAGCTCATTAGGGGAAGGAATGTGACTGCTAATTCTGTCGTACTGAACTCTCCTGCTTGGATACAGTGCTCTGCACATAATAAGCACACCATAAATACTATTGATTGATTGATTATTCTCAATCCACTCCAGTGCTTAGTGAAGTGCTTCAGCACCTAATGATGGCATCTTCCATCAGGAACAATGGAGGGGATTCAGGCCTGAGAATTCAGAACCAAGAATCTGCATGAAGGGATTTACTGCAGTGGTAATAATATGGTATTTGTTAGACTCTTACTATGTGCCAAGCACTGTTCTAAAGACTGGGGTAGATATAAGGTAATCAGGTTGGACACAGTCCCTGTCCCACATTCATTCATTCATTCATTCATTCATTCAATCGTATTTATTGTCAGAGGTTGTATGTCTCCCCATCTAGACTGTAAGCTCCTTGTGGGCAGTGAACATGTCTATCATCTCTGTTATATTGCACTGTCACAAGTGCTTAGTCCAGTACTCTGCACACAGAAAGTGCTCAATACGATTGATTGATTGACTTAGAAAGTGGAAGGGCAGGGGAGCAACACTTTGCCAAGTACTTGCATGGTTTTTGCCCTTGTTAGCCAGTATTCAGCAGAACCAAGATTAGAACCTAGGCTTCCTGATGCCTAGAGCAGTGTTCTTTCCACTGAACCAATAGCAGGGCATCAGCACCTAATAAGGACTTGATAAATTCCATAATTACTAATTAGCAGGATCTCATAGTTTAGTGCCCCAGAGGGTACTTAGTCGCACTGAGCTCCTTCACGGCACTTCATGGTGATTTGGTTCAATGGTTCTTTAGCTGCCCAGGGGCCTGGGGTAGAATTAGCACTGTCACCCCCATTTTACAGAAGGGAAACCTGGAGTCCAAGGAACAGGGGGACTAACCCCAAATCCTCTAGCAAGTCTGAGGGGGAGGTAGGATTAGAACTCATAGCTTAGCCCACAGAACAACACAACCTAATGGAAAGAGCCCGGGCCTGGGAGTTAGGGGACCTGGGTTCTAACCCCAACTCTACCACTTGCCTGCTTTGTGACTTTGGGCAAGTCACTTCACTTCTCTGGGCCTCAGTACCTCCTCTGTAATATGAGGATTAAGTACCTGTTCTCCCTCCTACTTAGCCTGGGATTCCCTTGTGGGGCAGAGACTGTGTCTGACCTGAATATCTTGTATCGATCCAGTGCTTTTTAGAGGGCTTGGCACATAATAAATGCTTAACAAATACCATTATCATTATCATATAGAGAAGCAGCGTATCTCAGTGGAAAGAGCCCGGGCTTTGGAGTCAGAGGTCATGGGTTCAAATCCCAGCTCTGCACATTGTCAGCTGTGTGATGTTGGGCAAGCCACTTAACTTCTCTGTGCCTCAGTTACCTCATCCGTAAAATGGGGATGAAAACTGTGAGCCCCCCATGGGACAACCTGATCACCTTGTAACCTCCCCAGTGCTTTGAACAGTGCTTTGCACATAGTAAGCGCTTAATAAATGCCATCATTATTATTATTATTATTATGTGATCCTAATGGCATTTTTAACAGGGCTAGTAACACTGAGCTCCTTCACAGCACTTCACGGTGATTTGGTTCATTGGTTCTTTAGCTGCATAGGAGCCTGGGGTAGAATTAGGACTGTCATCCTCATTCCAGGGCTATTTGAATTTCTGAGCACATACAATTTAGCCTTGGAAACTACTGAATTATAATACGAACCATATTTTTCTTGGGAGGCTGAAAGGTGGCCCACTGAACATTTTATCTCCTCTGCAAACAAGATCAAATGGATACGATCTGTTGCCAGATTTCCCACAGAGAAGACAGACAAAGGGACTCTGCCCTGATTCCACTGTTGTTATCTTTATTATTAATAGTAGTAGTATTATTACATTTGTTAAGTAAATGTAGTATTTCCTATATGCCAAGCACTTTTCTAAGTGCTGGGGTAGATAAGTTAATCAGGTTGGACACAGTTCCTGTCCCACGTGGGGCTCACAGTCCAAGTAGGAGGGCATTTATTTATATTGATGTCTGTCTTGCCGGCTCTAGACTATAAACTCATTGTGGGCAGGGAATGCCACTGTTTATTGTTGGACTGTACTTTCCCAAGTGCTTAGAACAATGCTCTGTGTGGTGAGCCCATAACCAGCTGCCTTGTTAGAGATTGTTTGTGATCCCATGAACGACAACAACAAGGAAGAGACTGGCAAGGCACTGAGGTGCTCTCTCTGAGGCAGCTGATTGCGGGCCTATGAGGGTGGAGCATGGAGGGAGCCGGGACTTTCTCTCTCTGTTGTACCGGGGCTAGATCAATCCATGACTGCTAAGTAGAGCCCCAGCTGCGAAGCCTAAGGCAGATAAAAGGCGGTTACTTTGAATTGTGAGTGGGCACGCAGACAGAGTTATGCAGAGAAGCAGCACAGGGGCACGCTGAGATGCAGAGAGAAGCAAGCAACGGGAGAGCAGCACTCATAAACAGAAAGAAGAAGCATTGGCAGTGTGGGCTCCTTTGACCACAGACTGGTATTGGCCCCTTGAGTGGTGGAATGAGGCAGTGACTCACTCCCTTGCGCACTGGTAAAACTAAGTAAAAAAGCTATCCACAGTAACCTTGGTGATCAGAGGTGTGGTTTGATTTCTACTATGTGTCACTGAGGCTCCCCTGGTCCAGGGAGGTCCTGGTTGGTATGAAACAAACTCTAAGGCTGAGTGAGGAGGGACTTACTCGGAAATCAGAGAACAGGAGTTGGGTGCTTCCTGTTAGGGGGAGAGTGGAGTCACTTGGTCAGTTCAG
Source organism: Tachyglossus aculeatus (assembly GCF_015852505.1). NCBI lineage: Eukaryota > Metazoa > Chordata > Mammalia > Monotremata > Tachyglossidae > Tachyglossus > Tachyglossus aculeatus. The sequence continues at coordinate 11,763,673 of NC_052091.1, read as the reverse complement.
CAGTTGAAAGAGCGTGGCCCTGGGAGTTAGAAGTCCTAGGTTCTAATCCTCACATTGCCATTTGCCTGCTCTGTGACCCTGCCCAAATCACTACTTTGAGCTTCTTTTTCCCCCTCTGTAAAATGGGGATTTAATACCTGGTCTCTCTCCCCCTTAGACTATGAGCCCCCTGTAGGACAGGGACTGAGTATTGACCCCAGTGTATTTATTCATATTAAAGCCTGTCTCCCCTTCTAGACTGTAAGCTCTTTATGGGCAGGGAATTCATTCATTCATTTAATTGTATTTATTGAGCGCTTGCCATGTGCAGAGCACTGTATTAAGTGCTTGGGAGAGTACAATACAACAATAAACAGACAGTCCCTGCCCACAATGAGCTTACATTCTAGAGGACATTCCATACAAAGCTAATGTTGTGCTTGTAATCCTTGGTTGCTACCCTGTAAGAACCCTGTGACATAGCTTGGTGTTCTAAGTATGTTTTCATTCTTCTGTGGTGTAGCAACCTTCACAACTTTAATGGACAACAAACGGCTCTGAGCTAATCAAGGTTCCGAGGTCCTATTTTGATGGTAGAACCATGAAGAATTAATCAGGTCGGTTCCATCTGACTAAGATTTCATTCCGGTTAGCAAATGGTGCCTTCTTTTTTTTCCCCCTTTTGTCCAATCAGCTTTAAATGATGTCGTCTGCTTGTGGCCCAACCGACTCTCCACCTACATGTGCTCTGGGAAGGCCGACCCACCGAAAACATGCCATCTCGGATTTAGCTTAAGATTTCCCTTTGTTTCTAAGAACACTTGGAATGTGGGCCTGCTTGGTCTAGATAATTTATGGGAAAAGCAGGTCTTCTGGACACTGCCAAATAAAGGACCGAGGGCCGGAATCAAGGTGACATCTGGTGGAGAATAGTAAAACCACAACTAACAGCCCTATACAGGATCCATCTTCAACACAATATCCCGAAATTAATAATAATAATGATGGCATTTGTTAAGCGCTTACTATGTGCAAAGCACTGTTCTAAGCGCTGGGGAGGAGACAAGGTGATCAAGTTGTCCCACGTGGGGCTCGTAGTCTTACTCGCTATTTTACAGATGAGGGAACTGAGGCACAGAGAAGTTAAGTGACTTGCCCAAAGTCACACAGCTGAGAAGTGGCGGAGTGGGGATTTGAACCCATGACCTCTGACTCCCAAGCCCATGCTCCTTCCACTAAGCCACGCTGCTTCTCCTAATAATAATAAGCGCTTGCTATATGCCAAGCACTGTTCTAAGCATTGGGGTAGATACAAGGTAATCTGGTTGTCCCACTTGGGGCTCAGTCTTCGTCCCCATTTTACAAATGAGGTAACTGAGGCCCAGAGAAGTTAAGTGACTTGCCCAAAGTCACACAGCTGACAAGCGACAGAGCCGGGATTCAAACCCACGATCTCTGACTCCCAAGCCTGGACTCTTTCCACTAAGCCACGCTACTTCTCTAGCATTCTTTAAATTATGGACTTGAAAAAAAATAAAATCTACTAGAGTAAGTTCCCCCTGCCTGGAATCCCAGCTCTGTCTCCACCCTTAGATCCCCAGATATTTTCCTCCTCCCCTTCAAAGCCTTTCTCAAAAGTTATCTCAACCTGAAAGTGGTCCTGGGGAGGCATCCCATCTTCCCAACAACCAATTGCATTTAGTCTAGGGCAACTGGGTACACCATCCCATCCCTCACATTTTGATCTATGAGATGGATTTGGGTACCGGTACTCCCTACAAGCAATTTTTTTTCAGTGCTACAGTGCATACCCCACCCCCCCTCTACTCCAAATTCAAAGATCTTGCGATTGGTGAGCGGATTTCTGTGAGCAGATAAAGAAGCAGACGTGCCACCCTTCTGTTCCTTTTATTCTGAGTCCATTTTTGTGAACCCCAAGGAAGTACTGATGATTGATTTTCACAGATCTCTGCACTTTCATGGGCAGGTAAAAGCAGAGGGAGCTCATTAAATGGAATTTTCCTTGCGCAGTCTAGGGACTTGATCCTGGAAAGAAGCTAGCCCGCTGTTGGGTAGGGACCGTCTCTATATGTTGCCAACTTGTACTTCCCAAGCACTTAGTACAGTGCTTTGCGCACAGTAAGCGCTCAATAAGTACGATTGAATGAATGAATGAACTAAATCACTTCCATTTTATGTAATAGATTGTAACCAAAATAATCCAAGGGGATATCAGAGATTACCCCTAATCACATCACTCACCCGGTACCCAAATAAACCACCTCTGGCTTGGTCCAGGGCTGGTTATGTCATCTTCATTACCAGACTGATTAATCGTTTTTCAGAAAAAAAGGGTTGGGACGAACAGGCTCATACTCCGTCGGAGAACATTAAGGCATTTGGCAGGAAATGTGTCTGTTACATTATTATACTGAGAAGTATATGTTATGTGAGAGCTCACCTCCTCCAGGAGGCCTTCCCAGACTGAGCCCCTTCCTTCCTCTCCCCCTCGTCCCCCTCTCCATCCCCCCATCTTACCTCCTTCCCTTCCCCACAGCACCTGTATATGTGTATATATGTTTGTACATATTTATTACTCTATTTATTTTACTTGTACATATTTATTCTATTTTATTTTGTAGTATATTTGGTTTTCTCTCCCCCTTTTAGACTGTGAGCCCACTGTTGGGTAGGGACTGTCTCTATATGTTGCCAATTTGTACTTCCCAAGCGCTTAGTACAGTGCTCTGCACACAGTAAGTGCTCAATAAATACGATTGATGATGATGATGTGAGATGGAGCTTGTTTTAGTAGAGCACGGGCTTGGGAGTCAGAGGTCGTGGGTTCTAATCCTGCCTCTGCCATTTAACAGCTGTTTGACTTTGGCCAAGTCACTTCTCTGTGCCCCAGTTAGCTCATCTGTAAAATGGGGATTAAGACTGTGAGCCTCTCGTGGGACAACCTGATTACCTTGTATCCCCCCAAGCGTTTTGGACAGTGCTTGGCACATAGTAAGCGCTTAAATACCATCATCATTATTATTATACTGTATTCTCTCAAGCGCTCAGCACAGTGCTCTGCACACAGTAAGCGCTCATTCAATAAGATTGAATGAGTGAATGAATCCATATATGTTTATATGTTTGTACATATTTATTACTCTATTTATTTTACTTGTACATATCTATTCTATTTATTTTATTTTGTTAGTATGTTTGGTTTTGTTCTCTGTCTCCCCCTTTTAGACTGTGAGCCCACTGTTGGGTAGGGACTGTCTCTATATGTTGCCAATTTGTACTTCCCAAGCGCTTAGTACAGTGCTCTGCACACAGTGAGCGCTCAATAAATACGATTGATGATGATGATGATGATGATGAATTGAGGACGGGGGCTTGGGTTGGCGCGACGGGAGCCCCTCCCGCTCCCCGGTTCTCGCGCTCCGTCTTTAACGATCCCCAAGACGCCCGCTAGAGGGCGTTTGCGCGTGTGTTGAATTGTTGCTTCTTACCTCAAAATCAGCGGCAAAACACACAAAAAAAATCCATTTACATCTTAAAACAATCAAGGGGACGTTTTCCACAGAATGATACCAACCTCATAACATTTTTAATTTACACCAAATCCAAAAACGCTGTATTTTCCTATAAGAGAGAGAAAATAAAAACCTGGGATCAGCGCGCCCGGCTAGCTCAGTCGGTAGAGCATGGGACTCTTAATCCCAGGGTCGTGGGTTCGAGCCCCACGTTGGGCGGTTAGTTTTCTTCCCTTTTCTTCCCATTCATTGTTAACGCTTAGCCGTAATTGGCAATTAAAATGCACTGAATACTTAAAAAAAAAAGGAAATGAAGAGAACAATTTAGCATTGATCCATTCTAAAAACTGAAAAGACATAGTCTCAAACTCAGTATGTCTAAAGAGTGTTACTGTTTACTGTGGCGTAGAAGAGAAACATTTCACAGCATATAACGTATTTGAGGAGTAATGCAATGCCATAAATTGGGTGATAAAAAACACATGGGAATTAAATGAATTATAAACCTCAGCACTGTGATTTTCCGCAAGGGCATGGCAGGGTGAAGAGGGTCTTGGAACTCCCCCTCTAGGTTGTGAGCTGGTGTGGACAGGAATGTGTTTGTTGTTCTATTGTCCTCTTCCAAGCGCTTAGTACAGTGCTTTGCACACAGTAAGCGCTCAATAAATACGATTGAATGAATAAATGTGTCTGTTGCTCTGTTGTCCTCTCCCAAGCGCTAAGTACAGTGCTTTGTACCCAATAAGCTCTCAATAAATACGATCGAATGAATGAATGAATGTCTTTGATTCTATTGTCCTATTAACAGACTCACTCATTCATTCGTTCAATCGTATTTTTTGAGCGCGTTGTACAAAGCACTGTACTGAGCGCTTGGGAGAGGACAATAGAACAACAAACAGACATGAGCTCACAATCCATAGGGGGAGGCAGACATTAATATAAATAAATAAATAAACAAACAAATAAATAAATAACCCGTGTGGACATGATCCTTTTAAGGGCTGGAGGGGCAGTACAACTACCCATTTGCCTGCTCTGTGACCTTGGGCAAGTCACTTCACTTCTCTGGGCCTCAGTTACCTCATCTCTAAAATGGGGATTGAGACTGTGAGCCCCATGAGGGACAGGGACTGTGTTCAACCCGATTTGCTGGTATCCACCCCAGTGCTTAGTACAGTGCCTGACACTTAGTAAGTGCTTAACAAATAACACAGTTATGATTATTACTATTAACTAGCATTTTTGTTAGGGGGCAACCCTGCCCCCATCTCTGTGAAGGGGCACGCCAGTACCCCAAGACCTTACTGTGCCTCGAGCCGGTTGATTCACCTTCGGAAGTCACTCTTGATAACGTGGGCAGCCGAGATTGCAGCGGCTTATGAAGGCACTCGCCTTCTGGGTTGGGGCACATCGTGGGTAGGGAATGTGTCTGTTTATTGTTCTACTGTACTCTCCCAAGAGCTTAGTACATTGCTCTGCCCACAGGAAGCGCTCAAGAAATACGATTGACTGACTAAGACCCAGTGTCAGCACTCTGCAGTTGTTACTTCAGCCCTAAAGGAGTCCTGCATTTAAACATCATCTGCATTCAGTTGGTGGTGTCCTGCTTCCCTACTGGCTCACTGTCCTTTTCATGCCACCAAGGACGTGACAGGCCTGAGAGGTTGGGCAGTCAGGTGTAGCATAATAATCAGTTCCATCAAGCAGTTTCTCAGTTCTGTCTCCAGGTCTAGGCTCGCCCATCATTCTCCAGAGGAGACTTCACCATTACTACTACTACTACAACTAGCCTCTTAGGCTACGTTAGGGTCTTTCCTCTTCTTCACCAGGCTTCAGGGCCTCCGTGAGTCTTTTCGCATCCCTGAAAGGTGACTAGAGGAAAAGACATCTGCCCCTCAAAGTCATACCTCCTTAAAGCCCTGCTCCAAGTGTGCTCTGTGGTCATAATGAAAAGCTGGCACATATGCCCTGAAAACAAAGAAGAATCCTCCTCCACCTTCTCCAATCCCTCTATCAGAGCAACATCTGTCAGAAAGGTGGGTATTTTTCTTTCTAGCACCCACGGACCCGGCATGTCATTTTTATAGCTGAGGTACCAGGTTTCTCTCTGAAAGAGATGGGATAAACGTTAGGTTTCAGTCGTTAACTTCCGTTACAGGGTTGAACTAGAGCCTGTTTTGGGGTTGGAGGCTCGGGTCCGCAGTTACTATTCCTCCGTTCGTTTCGAGACTCATTCAGTTCCTGTCTCTCTGGCCAATTTGACCCTCGCTGAAGAGCCCGAATAGATGCTGCTCATCGAAGAGGTTTTTTTGTTCTTTGAGCCCTTCCTGGAGCAAAATGTAGTCATAACTCAGTCTTCATAGGACTATGGTAAGAAGGCGTTGCCAGGCCACGGCGCCGGGTTCCGAGCCCATCCTTATCTCAAATACCATTGATTGATTGATTGATTGATTAACCCCCAAACCTAGGCCCTTAAAAGCAGCAAGGGGAGGGGCGGGGTGGAGAGGGGAAGAAACCGCCGTGCTCCCCAAACTACATGTCCCAGCATGCCGCGCGGCGGGGGCGGCGCCTGCGCACTGGAGGCTCAAGGCTACCGTTACAATGCCTCCATTCATTCGACTGGTATTTACTGAGCGTTTTCATTCAATCGTCTTTATTGAGCGCTCACTGTGTGCAGAGTACTGTACTAAGCGCTTGGAAAGTACAATACAGCAATAAACAGAGACAGTCCCTGCCCCCAACGGGCTTACAGTTTTAGACTGTGAGCCCACTTTTTAGACTGTGAGCCCACTGTTGGGTAGGGACTGTCTTTATAGGTTGCCAACTTGTACTTCCCAAGCGCTTAGTACGGTGCTCTGCACACAGTAAGCGCTCAATAAATACGATTGATTGATTGATAGAGGGGGGAGACAGACATCAACATAAATAGAATTAAAGATATATACACAATCATAATAACGATGGTATTTGTTTAGCGCTTACTACGGGCCAAGCACTGTTCCAAAAGCTGGGGGGATACAAGATAATCAGGTTTCCCACGTGGGGCTCACAGTCTTAATCCCTGTTTTACAGATGAGGGAACTGAGGCCCAGAGAAGGTAAGTGACTTGCCCAAAGTCGCCCATCCGAAAAGTGGAGGAGTCGGGATTAGGCATGACTCCCAAACCCATGCTCTTTCCATTGAGCCACGCTATATGTGTATATATGATGTAGCATGGCCTAGTGGATAGAGCACCTGCCTGGGAGTCAGAAGGTCGTGGGTGACTTCCACCTCTTGTATGCTGTGTGACCTTGGGCAACTCACTTCACTTTTCTGGGCCTGTTACCTCATCTGTAAAATGGGGATTGAGACTGTGACAGGGACTGTGTCCAACCCGATTTGCTTGTATTCACCCCAGCCTGGCACGTAGTTAAGAGCTTAGCAAATACCACAATTATTATTATACATATATACAAAAGTGCTGTAGGGCGGGGACAGGGGGGAGAAGGAAGGTAGGGGAAGCTTTGTGTGTACGGAGCACCGTACTAGATGCTTGGGAGAGTACACCAAAACAATAAACGGACCATTTCTCCGGTCACCAGGAGCTTACAGCCTAGAGACTGCCAGGCCACCGTGCCTGTCTTCCCTAAATCAAATTCCATAAATTGATTCTTCTAAGACTGTAAACCTGGTGTGGACAGGGATTGTCTCTCTTTATTGTCCCCTTCCCCTCCCCACAGCACTTGTGTCTATTTGTACATATTTATTACTCTGTTTTATTAATGATGGGCATATTTAATTCTATTTATTTTGATGGTATTGATACCTGTCTACTTGTTTTGTTTCATTGTCTTTCCCTTCTAGACTGTGAGCCCGTTGTTGGATAGGGATTGTCTCTCTCTCTTGCTGAATTGTGCTTTCCAAGTGCCTAGTACAGTACTCTGCACTCAGTAAGCGCTCAATAAATACGATTGAATGAATGACTTGTACTTTCAAGTGCTTATTATAGGGTTCTGCACACAGTAAGCGCTCAATAAATATGACTGAATGAATGAATGAATTGCCAAATTGTACTTTTGCAAGTGCTACGTATAGGACACTGCATACAGTAAGTGCTCAATAAAGATGATTGAATGAATGAATGAATTGTACTTTGCAAGTTCATAGCATAGGGCTCTGCACACAGTAAGCGTTCAATAATTATGAATTAATTAATTAATTAATTAGTGGCTAAATTGTACTTTGCAAGCGCTTTGTATAGGGCACTGCATACAGTAAGCGCTCAATAAATACGATTGAATGAATGAATTGCTGAATTGTACTTCAGCACTTAGAACAGTGCTTTGCACATGGTAAGCGCTTAATAAATGCCATCATTATTATTATTACTTTGCAAGTGCTTAGTATGGGGCTCTGCACACAGTAAGCGCTCAATAATTATGAATGAAGGAATGAATGAATTGCTAAATTGTACTTTGCAAGCGCTTAGTATCGCGCACTGCCTACAGTAAGTGCTCAATAAATACGATTGAATGAATGAATGAATTGCTGAATTGTACTTTGCAAGTGCTTAGTATAGGGCTCTGGACACAGTAAGCGCTCAATAATTACGAATGAATGAATTTTATTCATTCATTCATTCAATCGCATTTATTGAGCGCTTACTGTGTGCAGAGCACTGTACTAAGCGCTTGGGAAGTACAAGTTGGCAACATATAGAGACGGTCCCTACCCAACAGCGGGCTTTGCTAAATTGTACTTTGCAAGAGCTTAGTATAGGGCAGTGCATACAGTAAGTGCTCAATAAATACGATTGAATGAATGAATGAATAAATTGTACTTTGCAAGTGCTTAGCATAGGGCTCTGCACACAGTAAACGCTCAATAATTACGAATGAAAGCCCTACTGAGAGCTCACCACTTCCAGGAGGCATTCCCAGACTGAGCCCCCTCTCCCCCTCCTCCCCCCTCCCCATCCCCCCGCCTTACCTCCTACCCCTCCCCATAGCACCTGTGTATATATATATATATATATATATATATTCGTACATATTTATTACTCTATTTATTTATTTATTTATTTTGCTTGTATGTATTTACTCTATTTTATTTTGTTAATATGTTTTGTTTTGTTGTCTGTCTCCCCTTTCTAGACTGTGAGCCCGCTGTTGGGTAGGGACCGTCTCTATACATTGCCAACTTGTACTTCCCAAGCGCTTAGTACAGTGCTCTGCACACAGTAAGCGCTCAATAAATACGATTGAATGAATGAATGAATGACTAGCAAGCGGACTTCATTCATTCATTCAATCGTATTTATTGAGCGCTTACTGTGTGCAGAGCACTGTACTAAGCGCTTGGGAAGTACAAGTTGGCAACGTATAGAGAAGCAGTGCGGCTCAATGGAAAAGAGCACAGGCTTTGGAGTCGGAGGTCATGGGTTCAAATCTCACCCCCACCAATTGTCAGCTATGTGACTTTGGGCAAGTCACTTCACTTCTCTGTGCCTCAGTTTCCTCATCTGTAAAATGGGGATTAAGACTGTGAGCCCCCCGTGGGACAATCTGATCACCTTGTAACCTCCCCAGCTCTTAGAACAGTGCTTTGTACATAGTAAGCGCTTAATAATAATAATGGCATTTATTAACATAAATAAATATAAATAATATTTATATATTATTTATTTATTATTGGCTTAATAAATGCCATCGTTATTATCATTATTATATGGAGGCGGTCCCTACCCAACAGCGGGCTCACAGTCTAGAAAGGGATTCTGTGTGCAGATAGACATGCCCCACTTCTGTTCCTTTTATTCTGAGTCCATCTTTGTGAACCCCAAGGAATTACTGATGGTTGATTTTCACAGACCGCTGCACTTTCGTAGGCAGGTAAAAGCAGAGAGAGCTCATTAAATGGAATTTTCCCTGGGCAGTCTAGGGACCTGATCCTGGAAAATCAATCAATCAATCAATCGTATTTATTGAGCGCTTACTGTGTGCAGAGCACTGTACTAAGCGCTTGGGAAGTACAAGTCATCATCACCATCAGTCGTATTTATTGAGCGCTTACTGTGTGCAGAGCACTGTACTAAGCGCTTGGGAAGTCGGCAACACATAGAGACAGTCCCTACCCAGCGGGCTCACAGTCTAGAAGGGGGAGACAGAGAACAAAAGCAAACGTACTAACAAAATAAAATAAATAGAATAGATATGTACAAGTAAGATAAATACATAGAGTAATAAATATGTACAAACATATATACAGGTGCTGTGGGGAAGGGAAGGAGGTAAGATGGGGGGGATGGAGAGGGGGACGAGGGGGAGAGGAAGGAAGGTGAGTTCTCAGTAGGGCCTTATCCTGATCCTGGAAAATGACTAATTCACTTCCATTTTGTGTAATGGGTTGTAGCGAATGAATGAATGAGTGAGTGAGTGAATGAATGAGCGATTGTTCGATCCTTTTAGACTGTGAGCCCACTGTTGGGTAGGGACTGTCTCTATGTGATGCCAATTTGTACTTCCCAAGCGCTTAGTACAGTGCTCTGCACATAGTAAGCGCTCAATAAATACGATTGATTGATTGATTGATTGATTGATCCCCAGTCGGAGGCTCTGGCAGGCGGCGGGCGGAGGGCAGGCCGGAAGGGCAGAGGCCATCCGAACTACAGTTCCCGGCATGCGGCGCGGCGGGGTGGGCGGCGCCTGCGCGCTGGGGCCGGCGGGTGGCCCGCGGCGGAGGACTGGCAAATCGGGCCTGGGGCCGCAGGATGCGGGCCTGGCGTTGTTGTCGTTGTTGTTGTTGTTGTTGTTGTTGGCGGCGGGGGGGGGCGGCGGCGGCCTGGGCGGCGGGACCGGCCCGTCTGACGCGGGGCGGGGAGGGGGCTGGGGCGGGTCACGGGGAGCCGGGAGAGGGGGGGCGGGGGAGGCGGAGAGACATTTATAAATGGCGCCGAAGCAGGACCCGAAGCCCAAATTCCAAGAGGGTGAGTCCGGGACCGGGGGGGGGAGGGTGGGGAAAACGGGACGAGGGAACTGACCGGGAATAATCACAACGATTACGAGGGCACTGGTGAAGCGCTTCCCGGGTGCCAAGCGCCGTTGGAAGCGCAGGGGCAGAGACAAGGTCAGCAGAGTGGCCCAGTCTGGATCCCCCCCTCTCCCAGGGGAGGGAACTGAGGCCCGGAGCAGTGAAATCCATTCCAGCGTATGGATTGAACGCTTACTGTGTGCAGAGCGCTGGACTGAGCGCTTACCCGGCGGAGAAGTGGCGGAGCCGGGGTGAGGGCCCGGGGCCTCGAGTCCCAGGCCCGGGCTGTTGGTACTTGGCCCCGCTGCAGAGAGGGCGTTGGGACGGTTCTCACTGTGCCTCGTTCTTGCTTGTCCCGCCGGCGACCCCTGGCCCGAAATGCCCTCCCTCCGCACATCCGCCAAGCTAGCTCTCTTCCTCCTTTCAAAGCTCACCTCCTCCAGGAGGCCTTCCCAGACTGAGCCCCCTCCCTCCTCTCCCCTTCCCCCCCTTCCCCATCCCCCCGCCTTACCTCCTTCTCCTCCCCTCAGCACCTGTATGTATGTTTGTACGTATTTATTACTCTACTTGTACATATTTACTGTATTTATTTGGTTTATATGTTTTGTTGCCTGTCTCCCCCTTCTAGACTGTGATCCCTGCTGCTGGGTAGGGACCGTCTCTATATGTTGCCAGCTTGTACTTCCCAGGCGCTTAGTACAGTGCTGTGCACACAGTAATTGCTCAATAAATACGATTGAATGAAGGGGCTGGGCCGGGGTCTGCCGGGGGCTGAGCTGGCCGCGGGGACCCCGGGAGGATCCGGGGGGAGAAGGAGGAGCAGGAGGAAGAGGGAGGCCAAACTGCCGTGCAACATGGCTGCTGCTGCTGTTGCTGCTGCTCCTAGGCCCCGCGAACGTGGCAAAGGGATCCGCAGGCCGGGGGCCGCCCTCCCCCCACGGGCATCTGTCCATCGCTCACTATAGGCAGACCCCTGGGCCGAGCGTTTGGGAGAGGACAGCGTGACGGCGTTGGTAAACCGACTTGCACTTCCCAAGCGCTTAGTACAGTGTTCTGCACACAGTAAGCGCTCAATAAATACGATTGAATGAACGGTAAACACGAGCCCAGCCCACAACGAGCAGCCATTCATTCAGGCCTGTTTATTGAGCGCCTGTGTGCAGAGCACTGTACTAAGCAGTCCATACTGTTCGGAGATGGTGGGCGTCGGGGGAACCACCCCCGCAAAAAAACCCCCACCTTGATTACCCCTAGTTTAAGGGAGTGGTATGCCCTCAATCGCCTAGTAGTAATAATAATGGTATTAGAAAAGGTATAGGCCAAGCATTGTTCTAAACGCTGGGGTAGATACAAAGTAATCATGTTGTCCCACATGGGGCTCACAGTCTTAATCATCATCATCATCAATCGTATTTATTGAGCGCTTACTGTGTGCAGAGCACTGTACTAAGCGTTTTACAGATGTGGGAAGTGATGTGGGAACTGAGGCCCAGAGAAGTTAGTTAAGTGACTTAGGGCCAAACATTGTTCTAAGCGCTGGGGTAGATACAAGGTAATCAGGTTGTCCCACGTAGGGCTCCCAGTCTTAATCCCCATTTTACAGATGAGGGAACTGAGGCCCAGAGAAGTGAAGTGACTTTCACACAGCAGAAAAATGGCCGAGCCAGGATTATGAACCCAAGCCCGTGCTCTTTCCACTAAACCATGCTGCTTGTCTGTACAGTGAAGTATAAGGCTCTGCACACAGTAAGCGTTCAGTAAATACGATTGAATGAATTGAGTGCTTACTGTGTGCAGGACACTGTACTAAACACCTGGAAGAGGACAAAGTGCTCAATAAATACCACACTGATGATTCAGTTTTTGAATGCTGCTTTTTGAGTGGTCAGCCCCTTTAATCCATTTGCCATTTTATATGTACATTTTTATACAAATATATATATTTGTGTCACTTAAGCATAGGCTGTGTTCCCTCTATAGTGTGAGCTCATTGTGGGTAGGGATTGTCTCTGTTGCTGTATTGTACTTTCCCAAGCGCTTAGTACAGTGCTCTGAACACCTGGGATTTAGTAATTACATCTTTGGAGAGCTCCGTTCTCATGCATAGATTTGAAACAGTTTTTTTTTTTTTCCACTAGGTTAAGTAAACGTAATTCAATGATCATAGGTCCCGTTGCCTAATCATTGTCATTGCCATCATGGGAATCTAATGCAGCATTTCCATCTTCTAGTACCTAGAAAAGCAGTAACCTGAAGAGGTGGAATGTGTTTTCTCGTGGATAACTTTAATGTGCCTTTCATGAGACTCTAAGGGTCATGTTGCTAAAAGTAAAACCAAGGACTATGTGTTATCTTCGGGACTAGGCCATTTAGCTTCTAAGAGCCTGCAGCTGTGTTTGCTCGTGGCTAAATTCAGCAGGCCCGGAGAACCATTTTGTCTTAACAGCCAAACCCTAAATGTGTATCGGTGGGAAGAGAGGCTGTATGGGCACAGGTTTCTTCCTGGGTACTCAGTAAATACCACTGATTAATTGACACCGTGAGAGGGTCCCTGCCATCTATAAACCTGGTGTGAATGCTTCGATTAGTAGCTGCTGCAGCAGCTGTTCCTGATTCTATTTTTGACTGTGCCTCTCACAGTTTGCTCAAAGCCTTTGCTTGGTAAGTGCAGTGTGACCTAGTGGGACGAGCCCAGGCCTGGGAGTTGGAGAACCTGGGTTCTAATCCCAGCTCTGCCACTTGTGTGGTGTGACCTTGGGCAAGTCACTTAATTTCACTGGGCCTCAGTTCCCTCATCTGTAAAATGGGGATCAAGATTGTGAGCCCCAAGTGGGACATGGACTGTAGCCAACCTGATTACCATGTATCTACCCTCTAGACCGTAAGGTAGTTTTGGGCAGAGAATGGATATGCTACTTCTGTCATAGTCTCCCAAGTGCTTAGTAAAGTGTTCTGCACATAGTAAGTACCACTGATTGACCTACCCCAGTGCTTAGTACAGTGCCTGACCCTTAGTAAACATTTAAAAAATACAATTAAAAAAAAACACAGTTCATAGTCAGTGCTTAACAAATACCACTTAAAATAATACCGCTCATGGTAAGCACCTAACAAATACCATTAAAAAAACAAAAGCCTCCTCATGTCTGTTTGTGGTATTGAAACCCAACCAGATCTCTGCTTATTTCCATTCTTTCTGTTCCCCACTTTGAACCACCACTGAAATTTAGTACTCTGGAATTTCTATGTAGATTTGGGTTTTAGTAATAAATGCGGGTTTTGACCTCAAAGGTACCAGCTCCCTGACTATTTGCTCCATTGCAGTAAATAGGATTACGTTTAACGAAGATTTATGCATTACCGTAAAAGCTGATATTAGGAACACTCAGGGGTTTGAAAATTTATTGGTTCTTTAGCTGAATAAGGTACTGCATATCTATGGTGTTTTGAGTGCATACTGTGTGTTAGGGCAGTGTACTTCGCATTTGGGAGAGTGCAGTAATAGAGTTGGCAGACATAATCTTTGCTGGGAGCTTGGATTCTACAATAATTGTGTGTTTTTGAGCAGTTAGTAGGGTGCTTGGCGTATAGTAAGTGCTGGGTTGGATCAAGATAATCAGGTTGGATACCATCCTTGTCCCACATGGGGCTCGCTGTATAAGTAGAAGGGAGAACGGGTATTTAATCCTCATTTTACAGATGAGGAAAGTGAGGCCCAGTGAAGTGACTTGCCCAAGGCTGCACACAGTTGGATTTATTCTGATACCCATAATTGTGCCCTTTCCGATAGGCCCTGCTGCTACTTCTGTGACTGTGAATGATTACATTTGATATCCCAGAACGGGGGTGATGTTCTCAGATGATGTGAGCACGTTGTTGGTAGGGACTCTCTCTATATGTTGCTGAATTGTACTTTCCAAGCCCTTAGTACAGTGCTGTGCACACAGTAAGTGCTCAATAAATACAATTGAATGAATGATAATTCTCTTGATTTAATTGGCAGAATAAGTGTTTTCAAGATAACTGGAAAGGACAACCCTGGGCCGTGGTGCTGAGCTATGGGCTTCTGGGAAACCACAGCCAGGCAGTAGGGCCAATTTTTAATGCTACCGACTTTAATGGGGTTGTCATTGCTGGGCTTTTGTTTTTGTTTTTTTTTGTTTTTGAGAAAAGGCTTTTGGCAAACCAAAAGCATTTCCGAGAGCAGAGATTGTTTGATTGCATGGACAGGACTATTGGTGATACATAGACCTTCAGCCTCTAGATCGTGAGCTCCATTTGTTAGGCAGGAAACTTGTCTATGCATACTGTACCTTCCTGAACCCTTAGTACAGTGCTGTGCCTCAGTAAGCTCTCAGTAAATAACTTTGATTCAGCCTCACAAATACAAGGAAGTGTTCACTGGCAGAACAACATCTTCACATGGAAACAATTAAGTGTCTTTGTTTCAGTGTTAAGGGCCTTGCAGATGAGCCTTTTTGGCATCGGACTATCCATTCTTCTATTTCAAGACTGCAGAATCTGTGCTCTTAAATTCTTTAAAAATGATTTGTCAGCTGAAATTAACAGTTCATGACCCTGAGGAAGTTCCCAACTGCCTACTCAAACCTAGGTAATACTAAAGACAATGATAATACTGAAGACAGTGATAATAATTGTGGCGTTTAAGTGCTTACTTTGTGCCAAGCACTGTACTAAACTCTGGGGTAGATTCAAGGTAATTAGGTCCCTCATGAGGCTCACAGTCTAACAGGGATAACAGGTACTGAGTGACCACTTTGTAGATCAGGGAACTGAGATGCAGAGAAGTGAAGTGACTTGCCCAAGGTCACACAGCAGGCATGCAGTAACAGTGGAATTAGAACCCAGGTCCTGTGATTTCCAGGCCCGTGCCCTTTCCACCAAGTCAAGCTGCTTGTCCAAACACCTCAAGTTATCTTTGTCTAGAAGCTGGTTACTCGGCATTTTATTATGGTAGTCGTATGTTGTGTTTTGATTTTTCAGTTCTTGCCTTGATTGTGCTCTATTCATTTCTCCTTTAAAATTGTATTATATTATCGAGTAACTGTATCTGAAAATATTTTACAGGTGAACGTGTGCTGTGCTTCCATGGGCCTCTCCTATATGAAGCAAAGGTATGCTAATGATTTTTTTCCTTTGAAAGTTTGCTATGGGCTGCCCCTGGTTAGACTTCATTTTTCTTATAAAAAATATTTTATTTTCCTGTCTTGCCACAGAAGGCTTTATCCCTCCTCCCCTCTCACTATTTCCCTTTATCCTCTCTTCCCCGTCTCATGCCACACACATTTCTCTCCAACCTCTTCCTTTTCTGGAGCCTTTGGTCTCTAATATCAATGGAGCATGCAATTTTTCCAGGTTGTTGTGCTGGTTAAGGAGGCAATATTAAAAGGGTGTCATTCAATAGTGATATTTTGTGTCTAATTTTAGACTTTAGCATACGATCCCGCTGTTGGGTAGGGACCGTCTCTATATGTTGCCAACTTGTACTTCTCAAGCGCTTAGTACAGTGCTCTGCACACAGTAAGCGCTTAATAAATACGATTGAATGAATGAATGAATAAAAGAGGAAAGTGCAGGTGCCTAGCAGTAGTAGTGAGCTTTATATTAAGTTGCCTCCATTAGGTTATGCATGTCTAAAGCAGTTTTGCTGAGAAGTGTTTGTAACTTGTCTTCTGTATTTGCGTCTTTCTAAATTCTCTTTTATTCTAAAAGGGCTTGGGTTGACCCAGTTTGAGAGATACCGTTCAGGAATTTTAGGTAGTTTTGTGAGCGTATTTAGACTTGACATGAAAGTATATATCGTTTCTGCTACAATAGCGTTCTCATTATTGAAGCAGCATGGCCTAGAGAATAGAGCATGGACTTGGGAGTCGGAAGGACTCCTAATCACCCCACCCTGCCACTCGTTTGCTGTGTGACCTTGGTCAAGTCACTTCATGTCTCTGCTTTGGTTGTTTCATTTGTAAAATGTGGTTTGAGACTCTGAGCCCCATATGGGAGATGGACTGTGTCCAATATGATCATCTTGTATCTACCCCAGTGCTTAATACAGTGCCTGCACCTAGTGCTTAACAAATGCCATAAAAGTAAAATGACCTGGCTGAAACACGAAGGGAACATTATTTCCACAACCCAAAATCGGTAATAATAATAATAATAATAATAATAATAATGGTATTTATTAGGTGTTTAACTATGTGCCAGGCACTAAGATCTAGGGTTGATACAAGCAAATCGGGTTGGACACAGTCCCTGTCCCATGTGGGGCTCACAGTTGCAGTCCCCGTTTTGCAGATGAGGTAACTGAGGCCCAGTGAAGTGACTTGCCCAAGGTCACACAGCAGACAAGTGGCCAGACCAGGATTAGAACCCGTGACCTTCTGACTCCCAGGCTTGTGCTCTGCCCACTATGCCATGCTGCTTCTCGATGCTGGGTGTATCCCGATCCCCATGCCAGCACCAGTAGAGCGGGTGTAGGAACAAAATTTGTGGGTGAGGGGTTAAAGGTGTGACAGTGCCACCTTCACAGCCTCTGTCTCGGCCTTGTTTTTCCATACCGTATGGTACTTTGAGGGGTTTGTGCAACTTATATTTAATTAGTCAGGAATATTTATTGAGCACTTACTGTGTGCAGAGCACTGTACTAAGCACTTGGGAGAGTACACTAAAACAGAATTTAGGAAGATCTCAATGAAGGGTGTAAAGCGTTTTACTTAATGGTTGATCTAACACTAGAGGGATTTGAAATTGAAAAAGATCATTCACGATGGTATCTCCAAGGATGGCACACCTTAATTTTCATCGAATCAGTGGTTATTAAAACATTAATTTTTTCCACAATATGAAGTTCTTTTAGTACTGATGGGATCTTATAGCAGAAATGATGACCAGTATAGAAGCAGATGTGAATCTATTAAGTATGCTCCCAGATCTGATTTCTAGCTGCTTCAAGTCCCATTACAGATGGCCAGAGTGAAAGGAGCGCTGTCAAGTACAAATCCTGATTTATTCATTTTTTCCAAGCTCCCACACTAAACTGAAATTCTATCTTTATTTTTACATTTGCTATTAGTGGCTTAATTTTAAAGTTAAATTTAAAATACTGTTTGGCAACTCGCATGTTGTTCAGTCAGTTAATTGTATTTATTAAGTGCTAACTGTGTGCAGAGCACTGTACTAAGCATCTGGGAGAATGCAGTATAACAGAGTTGATAGACGTGTTTGTTCATTTCCTCTTCCTTTTTGAAGTAGCTGTTTACAAGACTGCAAATTGTTCTCTTCAGTTTCAAAAGGAAATAAGTTTTAGGGGGATTTTTTTTCTTGTTCCAAACTGTTAATGACTGATGCAGCTTATCCTGTACCTACTGAAAGTGTAACTACTTGAGTAACTTTGCTGGAATGATAAAGTAGCTAATTTTGTAACCTGTCAGTAATGTTCTTACTAATTGGATGTTGGTTTTAATTTTCAGCAGTTTATGCCCCTGTGGGGGTCTTCCCTTCTATCTCTTCCACCCCATCCCAACTCAACAAAGTTGTCACTCTCAACTCAGTCTGAAGATCTGTAATAATGTTACTAATTTGTGGTCCAAAGTAAACTCCCTCTCCTCAAATTTTTTTTTAAAAAGAATAATCTTGCACTATTGAAATTATTGAAACTACTGTATTCAGTGACAGGATGATATTGTAATTATTTTAATTGTTTTCTTGGAAACTTGGCGGTATCAGCCTCCTTCCTATTCACGCTTCTCCTTTGGATTCTTCTTCTCTGTCAGTCTCACTAATGGTAACTCACTTTAGATCACAAACAGTATCACTAGACATTGTTTTATAATTTGTTACTGCTCTTTGATTTTGTTGATTTGTTCTGTCCAACAGCATGTATTCTGTTGATCTAAATATAACCAGTACACTGATTTCCAGTTATGAATATGGCAACAGGAATCTGCATTATCAACTTTTTATTGAATTAATGGGCTTTTACTACAAACTTGTTAGCCTCGGAGGAAAAATCTGTTTTCTAATACCCTACCACCTCTTGATAAAGGGAAACAAAATGACACTCATAAACTAAATTGAAAATCCTATGACCTACTGTTTTAAGCCTGTAATCAGCAAGTATACGAATTATGATGTATAATGAACAATTTTAAAACATTTTTACAGTTACCTTTTTTACAGTTATATGAATATTCTAAAAGGTTTCAAAGATTCTTTAGAGGTTCAATATCATGCATTTTTGTTTTGATTCCAGTTAGAAATTCTAGTTTGGGAAGTAATTTCTAGTCATCGTTAAGAGTAAAATATTTTAAATAATCCTTCAGAAAACCTGGTGGTTTTTTGCTGTTTACTGTTGAGTTCTGATTTTGAGTTGATTTTTTTTCTTTTTTATTTCAGTGTGTAAAGGTTGCCATAAAGGACAAACAAGTGAAATACTTTATACATTACAGTGGTTGGAATAAAAAGTGAGTATTAGACCTCAGAGAGACTGTATTTACCACAGTAAATGAGCAAGGTAGTTGGTTATGGATTCACATCAACAGCATATCTAAAACATGGTGCATTTTTATTAAGACTAAGCGTATTGTTCAACAAAGGCCCACTAGGTCAAGTATACCAAAATAACTTTTTAACAAAAAAGAAACAAGGAACTTAAGCCATTTCATCTTGTGTGCTTTTCTTTGGCGCTTTAGTTGTATGTCATGTGGTATCCACTAAACTAACCAGATTGCTTGACAGACCTCGGTTCTTGCACCTGTCCAACATCAACGAAGTGCTTTATCTAGGCATGTGTGATAGCTTGTCTGTGTGCAGTGGGAAGCAATCTCTTGTGGTGGGATCTTAATATTCTTGATTCCTATTTGTTCTTCGTCGAGTTTCTGTGCACAGGCAGGTGGAGATGGAGTAGGATACCATACCAAAAAAAGGATTAATTGGTTTTAAATCTGGGCCCCTAATAAGAATCTCCCTATTCACTGTATTGAGGCAGAATACCTCTATTCCTGTCTGGTGTCTCCTGTGTTGTTAAGGAAATCACCCTAAAATCAAGGCCTGGCTTGTTTTCCTGTATCTGGTTTTCTTGATAGCCTTGAGCCGGTCTTGCAGTTTTAAATGAAAACCGACAAGCTTCTTGCTTTGCCAAGCTACTGAGAGATGATTCTCATTGCCCATTGTCAGCTATTGGATCGAATTATAAATTCGCAGTCTGAAGGAGCTGTAATTTAAAACTCCCATAATAACCCTTTCAGACATGATATCTATCAGGGATGGAAATGAAAATTATCAAACTTTGTTGGCCACCCTGAAATTCCTCTCTCTGCTCTGACTGTGCCTGGGCTGGACCCTGAGGAATTTCCACTCAAAAAGGCACGTGGTCATTGTCATCTCTAGGCCGGACCATCCGGAACTTCGTTGCCTGTTTGGAGTTGCCCGTCAGTCTCATTTTGGCACAGAGAGAAGATCCATGGGCTATAACACTATTTTTAAAAAACCCAACTAAACAGAAGTGGTGATATGTGGACACTTGGCTTCAAAAGGAAAAAATACTTCCTGGTAATTACGGGACAACCTCATGTCTCTGACCCTTGCCTCTCCAGAGCTCCAGTTTAACCAGACTGGTGTGGGTTGTGTTTTCATTTTGTTTTTTCGTGGTGGTGGTTTTTCTCTGTGGAATGAGCACATCCACTCCTGTTTCCAGACCAAATGGGCAATTTTGAGCCTTGCTAAAGCCTCCCCTTTGGCTTTTAGAACCTTTCGGTGAGAATTGGATGCTGGCATGAGTACACACTTCCTCTTATCCAAGGAAATGAAGAGGCAGGGGTGAAGCCTGGGGTCTCAGAAAGCCCCAGGGACTCTAGGTGCTTGCCTTCCCCACAGTTGAGCTTTGATTGCTGTAGAAACATGGGCTGGGTTTTTGTTTTTTTTCGGTTCTTGTTTTTTGTAAGCACCCAAGCATGATGGTTTCCACTTGTTAAAGAGGGAGTTCCCTCCATTAACACCTATCTAAAATGCCCATCTTCTCCTTTTTAGAATTTTTTCTTCTCCATTTAAGGCTTGGTCTTAATGTATTTGAATATAGGAGATTGTCCTAGAGCTATGAGTCCCTTGTTTGTTCTTTGTTTTTTTTTTTAACTTAAACATTCCAGTAGGTTTTAATTACTCACCTCTTGCAAAGTTAGGTGGAGCACCTAAGATTCACTGTTGGGCAGTGGAGACGGCTTGTTGGCACCTGGTAGTTTTTTGGGTTTTTTGGGGTTTTTTTTTAAACCTCCTAATGCCAGGTCTGAGTTGCTAGGCTCCGTCAACAATTGGCTAACTTATCTGGTTGTCATTGCTCCGAATCTGAGGCTTGCTTTCTAGGCCAGGAATTTTTCATGAACAATAAGTAACTAGGTAGGCATAATGTGGGGTACACTTTTGTTCTGTCCTTCCCTCCTCCCTCCCCTCCTTTTTTGTGGCTGTCTCCTCCAGCCCAAGTATCTGCTTCAGAAAAAATGTATCCCCTAACCAGGTAACCTGAAAGAAGCAGGCAAACTACAGAAATTTACCAGGCTCCTTTGGTGCTTCTTCAAAACGTGCACATAGCATTCAAGTGATCTTTTGTTGAAACTGCGAGTTATGCCAAGCTGCCCAGACTTTGCTTTGAGGAGCAGTGTGGCCTAGTGGAAAGAGCCCTGGCCTGGGAGTCAGAAGATCTGGGTTCTAATCCCAACTCTGCCTGTTGCCCACTGTGTGACCTTGGACAAGTCACAACACTTCTCTGGGCCTCAGCTTCCTCAACTAGTAATTGAGAATTCAATGTCTGTTTTCCCTTATACTTAGACTGTGAGCTCCATCCGAGACAGTGGCTGTGTCCAGACCTGATTAATCTGTATCTACCCCAGTGTTTAGAACAGTGCTTGACATATAGTAAGCACTTAACAAAGACCATAATAATAAGTAGGCTAGGAGGATATTTCATTCTTCCATCTTTGAAGAGAAAATAGAACATAGCACTTTGATTCAGGTAGTTGGCAGCAATTGTGCTTCCTCCTGTTCTGCATGTTTCCGTTACTTCAGCATGCGGCAGACTCAGATTGAGATTTGTAAACCGACCGGCCAGATACTTTGAGTCTCTGGTTTAGTGTGGAGTGTGTAGTTGATAACCGAATAAGTTTTCAGTTGCAGTTTAGTCCATTAAGAAATGATTTTAGCTTAGCTGTTTCTGAGAAAAAATAGCCATTGTGGGGTTTTTTGTTTTTTTGGGTTGAGAATATTTCTGAACTCTAATGATATACTAAATTCAAGTATCCAGTAGAATCTATTTGTTTCCTGTTTACTCTGTGGTGTCTTGTTGCATTTACTGTTTCACGATCCTTAACTTCTCTGTTTTAAGTGTTACGTGTAAGGTTTTGCTCTTCCGGGCTTTTGATGTTTCCCCAACATCCCAATAAATCAGTATATACTCGCATTACATTATTTATGAAGTTCAGGCTCTCTTTGGGAGGTCGATTGCTGTTACCTGTTCATCCCTTATCCCAAGAGCAAGCAGCTGGCAAGACAGCCTCAGGGAGTCGGTTAAGTTGTTGTTCCTGGAAATCCATCCCTCAGATAGCTGCAGAGTGAGGGGCAAGAAATTGCATTGAAACTAGGTGGAAAGACTGAAGCTAACTTGGACTTGCAGAATCCTGTAAATTTCGATTGCCCAAATGTCATATGAAGTTGTCAAAGCAAAATGTCTCCCAGGCCCCTGAAACGAAGGACAAGTTTTTGTTGTAGTTTGTAGTTGTAGTTTGAAGCTACCTGAAAACTATAGACTGCAGACTAAACCCTCAGAATTGATTTTAATTTTGTTTTTACTAATTTTCTCGTGTTGATCTGTCAAGGGTATAATTAGTAAGCCTTTTAATCCTGTTAGCAATTGCTTTTAGTGCCCTAATGCTCTTTTGAAGTTTTTTTTGGGGGTGGGGGGTGGGAGGTGGAGTCCTTTTTCTAAACAATCTGAAGACCCACTGGAAGGAAATAGATGGTACTGGTGGGATGGTGGAGAATAAGTGGCTTGATTCCTATAGTGTTTTCTTCTAACTCTCTTCTTCAGACTAGAATGTTTTCTGTTTATTTAAAAAAAAAAGAAAGGCCAAATACACCTCCCCTTAATTTCCTTATAAAATTAACTAATGTGTATAGTAGTTCAGTAGAGTTCTGCCAATCCTTAATGCTAAGATATTTGTTCTAATCTAAAGTCTTCAAAACCGATTATAAATGATTGATACAACCATTTAAATACTCCATTTGTAAATCTCTGAATAAAGCGTAAGCTAAATTCTGCACATAGGTTACTGAGATTACTTTGTACTATGCTGTCTACATCAGAAGTGCTGTGAGGCCCAGGCGCTCTGAAAAAACTTTGAAGACACGTGAGGATATTGTAGCCCTTTTTCCTGTTCCTGAAGGAGCTCCCTCAGTACACCACCCCTTCCTGACCGCTAGGTAAATGCATGTTTTAAAGTCTTCTTTAGGAAATCATGTTGAGGGTTGGGGGGGTCTCCTCCCTCCTTTTTTTTTTTTAATTTAAGTAGGTGTGTGGTATTTTCTTTTTTTACCATTTTAAATAGGAAGTCAAAGGAGGTGGGAAGTAATCAAAAAATTTCCTCTTTGATTTGAGGCCTAATTTATTTGTTTTACTAAAGGAGCTCCCTCAGTAGGAGAAAAGGTCTACTAACTTGGCCCTTGACAGATCAACATACCCTCACCGTAGTGGCTTTTGGCTTTATTTTGATTTTTTGGCATGGCTTTTGGTTGGGGGAGGGCTGCTTTTTTTTTTTTTTAATAAACTTAGCGTTGTTAGGAAGGTCTTGGAAAACTTGGACAAACTAGATCTAGGAAGCACCTAAGCCCCCAGGATGCAGGTGAATCAATCAATCCCTGGTATTATTCCATGTTTATTGTGTGCAGAGCACTGGACTAAGCGCTTGGGAGAGTACAATACATCAGAGTTGGTAGACAAAGTTTCGTGCCCACCAAGACTTACGGTCTAGAGAGAGGAAGTAAACATTAAAATAAATTAAGGACACGTACATAATTGCTGTGGGGTAATTAACAAATGCATAAAGAGTACGGAACCAAGTGCATAACTGACCCAGAAGGGAAAGGGAGATGGAGAAATGAGGGCTTAGTCAGGGAAGGCCTCTTGGAAAAATTGTGATTTTAATTAGGCTTTGAAGGTCGAGAGAGTTTTAGTCTGTTGGATATGAAGGGGAAGGAGTTCCAAGCCAGAGGGAGGATATGGGCAAGGAGTTGGCAGCCAGATAGAAGAGATTGAGGTACAGTGAGTCAGTTGGCATCAGGAGTGAAACATGCAAACGAACCAGCGAGCTGAGATAGGTGGGGTAAAGAGCTGATTGAGTGTTTTAAAGCCAATGGTGAGGAGTTTCTGTTTGCAGAGCTGGATGGACAACCATTGGAGGCTTTTGAGGAGTGGGGGAGATGTGGACTGGATGGTTTTGTAGGAAAATGATCCAGGCAACAGAATGAAATAAGGACTTGGAGTAGGGAGAGACTGCAGAAAGGTCAGCGAGGAGCCCTGTGTAGTAATCAAAAGTGGCATGTAAGTGCTTGGATTAGCGTAATAGTTTGAAGAAAAAAGGATGGATTTTAGTGATGTTTCGAAGGTAGAACTGACAGGATTTGGTGACAGACTGAATATGCGGATTGAATGAGCGAGATGAATCAAGGATAATGCCAAGGTTATGGGCTTGAGGCAGGGAGGATAGTGAAGGACAGTTTGGGTGGGAAGATGAGTGCTTTTTTGGACACATGAAGTTTGAGGTGTCCACAGGACATCCAAATAGCGATGTACTGAAATGTGAGACTACCAAGGAGGAGAGAGGTTGGGCTGGAACAGTAGGTTTGGGAATCATCCATCTAGAGATGGCAGCTGAGGGAGTAGTAGGTTTAGATAGAGTAGAAGGGGACTCAACTGAGCTGTGAGGGGTCTCCCACAGAGGCAGAGAGAGGAGCCCTTGAAGGTGACTGAGAAGCAGCAGCCAGAGAGATAGAACCAAGAAAGGACATTGTCAATGAAGCCAAAGGTTGTGTAATGTTTCCAGGAGAAGAGAAGCACAGTGTCCATAGTGTTAAAGGCAGCTGGAAGACAAGGAGGATTGATGGAATAGAGGCCATTGGCTTTGTCAGAGGTCATTGGTGAGCTTAATGAGGTCTGTTTCTCTGGAGCGAAAGGTATGGAAGCCAGATTGGAGCGGGTCAAGGAGAGAATTGGAGGAGAGGAAATAGTGGGAGTGGGTGTAGACAAATTTCCTAAGGAGTTTGTAGAGGAATGATAGGAGGGAGATGGGGTGATTGATGGTAGGGAGTCCATGGGGTCAAGGGGGTGTTTTTTAGGATAGGGGAGACATGAACAGTTGAATAATTACCTTGCCTTTTGGTGCTATTCAGCTGGCTGTCACAGTGGCAGCAATGACGGAGGATGTTTTTGTGACTGTCCCAGATCAGTGTAGCCCAGTTCTCAAAAGAGCTGAAGTACATTTGAAATATTTTTAAGATTACTATCACCAACCATCTTAAGGCATTTTTTTAAGGTCAGAATTATTTGCCCAAGAGTAACTGAAATCAAACCTTTGAAATTGCTTACGTAGGTCTACAAAATCTAGATGAGCAATGTCAGAGAAAAGACTCATGTTTAATCATTCACCCCCCCATCACTTTCCGAATGTACTGTATTGTGCTTTATTATGCCATTTGAAATCCTTTTTTTTAATCTTAATTCATGTTGTATGTTAACCTGGAATTTTCAAAAAGCTTTGTTAAAGAGTATTGCCTTTCTCCCCCTAAAATGCTTCCTAAACATTGCTAGTTTTTATATTCTGCTTTTGAACTTGTGTTTTAGAAGTGTTCTTTTCGGTTAGGGTATTTGAGAAAGACCTCAG
Organism: Tachyglossus aculeatus; assembly: GCF_015852505.1. NCBI lineage: Eukaryota > Metazoa > Chordata > Mammalia > Monotremata > Tachyglossidae > Tachyglossus > Tachyglossus aculeatus. The sequence continues at coordinate 11,738,208 of NC_052091.1, read as the reverse complement.
AAGGGTTGCAATTATTCTTGTGGGGAAACCAATGAAAGTTCTGATCCAAGGCATTCAGTCATTAACTTCTAAAATCATCTCAAGTTCTGTCTGCTTCAGCCTCTAAAAGTGATTGGAAACAGAATCTAGCTAGCAATGTTTAGGGTTTTTCTGATCTTTTAACTTTTTTTTTTCCCAGCTGGGATGAATGGGTTCCAGAAAGCAGAGTACTCAAATACGTGGACACCAATCTGCAGAAACAGAGAGAACTTCAAAAAGCCAATCAGTGAGTAAATTCTTTAGCTTACGTGAAGGGAATCCCGGTGAATCGATCTCTTCCTACTTAACTGAAATGAGTTTTGGTCTACCAGCAGCGAAAGCGCCATGGGACTAAGGATCCCCTAAGGAAGAATTTAAGGTCTGTGGGCTCGTCATTCTCCTTTGTGCCCCCTCACACTCCAATTTTTCTTGACTAGGAGTCTGATCTCAGCATATATCTCTGGTACTCCTCATTCACTTTTCATTGCTGACCAGGGTTTCATGGGTGTGGTTAGGGTTTTTTTTTTTTGTACTTGTTGTTGCTTTCTTCCCCAAACTGTATTGCATGTTTCCAGGCATTTTCTTCTCTGGTAAGAAGGTAGAAGGTGAGGTGAAGGGCAACCTCTTGAGCAATCTCTGTCCACACATTTTAAGAGTGAAATGGAAATGAAATGCGAAATGCACTTGATTGCAGATTGATTGAGGCCATACCTCTTAAATTCCCCTTTTTAGCAAAAACTTAAATTGGTTTGTACTGTCGTAGAATAGTGCTGCTGTGGTTATTTCGGATAGTCAGCCAATTCAGGCAGCTAGCAGTTAGCTGACCAACATTGGATTTGGTGGACAGACTGAAGCATGTCAATCTTGTTCAGTTATTCACACTGAGAAGCAGCATGGCCTAGTGGAAAGAACACGGGCCCAGGAGTCAGAAGGACCTATGTTCTAATCTTGGCCTTGCCACTTGTCTGCTATGTGACCTTGGGCAAATCACTCAACTTCTCTGTGCCTCAGTTCCCTCATTTGTAAAATGGTGATTAAGACTGTGAGCCCCAGGTGGGACAGGGACTGTGTCCAACCTGATTAGCTTGCATCTGTCGAATACCAGTACCACCACCCCGTCACCCAAGAAACACCCCTCTCCCCCTCCCCCCCCCCCCCCCCAAAACCACCTTTCTCTTCACAGTTGTGCTCAGAAGCCTTTGTCCTGGGATCAGAAATTTGGATCTGGTCCCAGCAGGGTTTTTTTTTGCCTGTGTGGGTTTGTTAGGTGGGATGGTCTATGTGACCTCATTGGACTTAGGTTAATCTTTAATCTTTAAATGGCCACATTTAGGAGCTTGGAAGCTAGTGGTTGAGCTAGCTCATATTTTAGATTTGCCAACTGTAATGAATGGAAGGTGTTTAATTACTACCAATGGAAGGGGCCCAGGGACAACATAGCTTCTTGTTCAAAAGAGTAGAGTTTTGTGGTAAGTTGTGGCTTTTTTAATTTGCTTTTTCACTTCACTCGTCTTTGTAGGGAGCAGTATGCAGAAGGGAAGATGAGAGGAGCTGCTCCAGGAAAGAAGACCTCTGGTTTGCAACAGAAAAATGTTGAAGTGTAAGAGTTCTTGTCATTTTTAAGCTGTTGTTTGGATGAATGTAGCAAGATCAGCTATGCTGTCTCCATTTTACTCAAAGGTTCAATGTCTTTCGATTGTTTGACAAGTGAGAATGGCATCTACGCAGCTTGGATGCTTTTGCAGCCAAAGCAAGACCAATGAGAACTTGGCTTCTGAGTGTCAGTCATATGCCAGAATGATCTAACTTCTTCATCTATGGCAGTTTCCTCCCTCTTATTGGGTATGCATATATTCATATGCATATGTGTAAATTCTCCACATATATGTGATGTGGATGATAGATAATGATGTGGAAATATATTTTCTCACTAAATTTGAATATTCAGTGTGAGCAAAAAATGAGTCTTCTGTGTGTGGTAGTCAAAACTAATGCCTTTTCATTCTGCGCTTCTATGGACAAGGTAATTAAAACCAGTGCAAACCAGTCCTTTTTTGGGAGGGGACAGAAAGAGGGTGGGTAAATATGAAAGGATTCTTGACACTTAAGCTCACGGAAGTACTTAACAAATACAATTAGTGATTCTAAAGTATTTTTAAAATGAAGTGTCCTGCAGAAATTTCATCCTGCAGAAATTAGTAATTTAAGTGGGTTTTTGGTGTGTGTGGTGTGTGTGTATGTTCCTACTAATTCTCCATTATTTGCAAAGTAATGGGATACTTTATATGTTAGGGATTTTTTTTTCCAAGATAAATCTTGCCTTCACTTAAAACAAGTGAAATTTCTCATTTCATCATGTTATTCTCTGATCTCTCACTGGACCTTTCTATTTGATGTTTTAGAAATGAAGCAGGAAATCAAATTAAGATCATGTCTGTGACTTGCATGTGAGATGGCAATAAGCTGTTCATAACTAGTTTTATGTTTGAATGTGCATATTTGTGCAGCGAAACTAAATTTTTTTTTAACTAAGATTTTGTTGTTCATCTTTCACTAGTGTAGGTTCTCTAGGCATCCAATTAGTTTTCTTTATAATATTCACACATTTTAGTGATCTGGTTCTTTGGTAAGTTAGTTTAATGTAGCTTCCTTTTAAGATGAGTTGTAAATGAGACCTAAAAATGCACTAAGCTTCTCGTCCTGCAGAAATTACAGTAGGTATCAGGCAAAGAGTAATAATTTAGTTTTTTAACCTCATTGTTTTAAAGATGGGTCAAACTGTCTTTTCAAAAAGGCAGTCATATTCAGTGCTTGAAGCATTCATGTTTAAAATCTTGGAATTTATTTTGTACTATCTTCCTTTTGATATTAGAGTTTTTGTGTTATTCATAAGGCATTCCAGTCTCAATCCCTGAAGTAATGTTCAAGATTAAAAAGAATGTGTGCCCTGAGGTTTCATTATATTTTTCTTAGGGTTTTATAATTGCTGCATTCTCTATTAAAAGTAAGACACTAGGGATTCTTGTAATGAAATTTCATGGAAAAAACACCCCATAAGCTCTTCCATGGATGTAAAATGGCAGTGCCTTCCTCTTAAGAAAAGTAAATTTTGGTTTGCTTGGAAAGTAAGGTTCTTTTCTCTTAGGCCTAACTATCAGGTCTGACACTCTGTCCTTACCATAACCCATTGTGCCTAGACTTTTTCAGAACAGATGGATTACACGCTGTTTGGAGACCTCTGCAATATCAATGCGGTGAGTTAAGGATGGATTGCCATACCAGATTTTTCATCCTGAAATCCATGTTGCCTTGCTTTTTATAGGTGTCATACAATTATTTAGAAGGTTTAAACAATTTTATTGTGCATTGTAGAAGTCTCTGATCTGGGTGGTGTTTCAGACACTTATACAATTAAGTATTTGAGTCTTCAGTCACTGATTTTTGTGAGAAAATATCGTATTGCTTACTCGGTTATGAGAAAAAAAAACTTGGCTCTTACCCCACTCGGGCTAGTTTATCTGCAGGATTTTGAAATAGTGGCTTTTGGACCAAATCTGTTCATGTGTACATTTTAAGTTCCTATTTTGCCTTTATGCTTGCCAATGCTGGCCTAGAACAAATTGTGGCTGTTCGGTATCACAATTAGCTACGTCCTCTCAACACCCCCTATTTCTACATCTGTTGACCTCTCTTGTGTAGTGTATCTTCTACCCCTTTTGACTGTAAGCTCGCCATGGGCAGCAGTTGTGCTGCCAACTCTGTGATGATGTACTCTCCCAAGCGTTTAGTACAGTAGCTGCATACAGTAAGCGCTCAAATCCAATTGACCCTCCTACTCCCTGCGAGAGTATCTTAATGCACAGCAATCATCACAGACCCATCTTAGCAAACAGATGGAATATTAATCAGGAGACTTAGGAGAAACACCTATGCAGCTAACTCACAGCCCGTGATCGAGAAGCAGCATGGCTTAGTGGAAAGAGCACACGCTTGGGAGTCAGAGGATGTGAGTTCTAATCCCACCTCCGCCACTTGTCTGCTGTGTGACCTTGGGCAAGTCACTTAACTTCTCTGTGCCTCAGTTACTTCATCTGTAAAATGGGGATTAAGACTGATCCCCATGTGGGACAAGCTGATTACCTTATGTCTACTCCAGTGCTTAGAACAGTGCTTGGCACATAGTAAGCACTTAACAAATACCATGATCATCGTCGGAGTCAGGCAGGCCCTATTTCCAGGAATTAGCTTTGGCCAGACATCAGAAATGGTTGGAGACTTGCAGTCCAACGACAGAGGAATTTAGCATGCATTCGGTTTGAGCATCACAGCTCTCCATGAAGTTGCCCTATGCCAGACTTCACTACACCCTTGCCTGCATGCATTTTTTTGGGGGTGGCATTTAAGTGCTTATTATGTACAGTACAGGCACTGTACTAAGAGCTGGGGTAGATGAAAGATAATCAAGTTGCACACAGTCCATGCCCCACATGGGACTCAGTCTTAACCCCCATTTCACTGAGGCACAGAAAAGTTAAGTGACTTGTCCAAGGTCAACAAACCAATAAGTGGTGGACCCGGGATTAGAATTCAGCTGGGCTGAAAAGCATGGTGTAGTGGTTAGAGCATGGGCTGAGGAGAAGCAGCATGACCTAATGGATCGAGCATGGGCTTAGGAGTCAGAGGACCTGGGTTCTAATCCCGGCTCCACCACTTGTCTGCTGTGTGACCATGGGCAAGTCACTTTACTTCTCTGTGCTGGTTACATTATCTGTGAAATGGGGATTAAGACTGTGAACCCCAAGTGGGACAAGGGACTCTGTCCAACTTGATTAGCTTGTGTCTGTCCTGGTACATAGTAGAGTGACTGGCATATAGTAAGTGGTTAATAAATACCATTTAAAAAAAAAAAGCCTCCAGTCCCTTTGACCTCCAGGCCTGTACTCTATCCACTAGGCCACCCTGCTTCTCTAAATTTGGCCACACTCAACATGCCGGCCCTACAGGAAGTGATGTTACTACTGTTCTGTCCTGAAGCCAGCAGTTTAGTCCAAAGAAATTGAATTCACAAATTTTTTTTCAATCTGTTGACTGAGGCAGATCCGCACAGTAAATTATTTTACCTTTTTTGACCTGAAAGAGCTAGTGTGGTAAAATATGCCTTCCTGTAACTTAATGCAGAAATCCTTAGCTGAGGTTATTTACTCCTGAATTGTACATTTTTAGAAAGTCAGTAATCCCTCAAAGGCATTATAGCTACTTAGAATTTAATTCCAACTTTGTCATTAAGGTAAGAAATCTGTATTTTAAAAATCAGTAGCCAGTTCAGTAAATAGGGAAAGATGCTTTTATTAATGTATTTGGGACTTGTCATTTTATATATTAAGTTGACAAGTGGGATTTTTCAAAAGGACTGAGAGGTAAATAGCAGTAGAAACTGCAGGCGAGAAGCAGCGTGGCCTAGTGGCCTGGGCCTGGGGATCAGTAGACCCGGGTTCTAATCCCAGCTCCGCCATTTGTCTGCTGTGTGATCTCAGACAAATCACTTTGCTTCTCTGTGCCTCACTTCCCCCATCTGCAAAATGGGGATTAAGACTCAGAGCCCCATGTAGGACAGGGACTGCCCAACCTAATTAGCTTGTATCTACCCCAGTGCATAGTACAGTGCTTGGCACATAGTGAGTACTTAACAAATAACCACTATTAATATTTTTATTAGGAGGAAAATCAATCCAATATTTTAATTAAATATCATTTATGCCTTTAAGGAGCATTTCCTATAAAATTGACTTATTGGTAACTCCTATTCAGTGATTTACTTCGTTGATCAAGCTTTTACTGTTTTGACTGCTGCTACCAACTCGTAACTAACTTCACATATTTTTCCACTGTTCCGGATGTTGACTTCTTCCCTCTGACATCTGCTCTGCTTCCTCATTCTTCCCACCTAGACTTGCTCTTTAGTTCCCTTTGTCTTCACAGCCTTTCTCTACCCTTTGCTCCTCTTTACCTCTGCCTGGCTAGAGCAGCATTCACTCTGTTTCCTGCTTTTGTGGCTTCATTCCAACTGCTTATAAAATCAGTGATTGTTCCTTGGTGATCAGTGATCACAGAAATTACTAAAAGCAGTTTTAGAGCTTTGGAGAGGGGTTTAAAACTAGTGAGAGATAGGAAAAGAGTCACAACCTCTAAAGGTGTATCCTTGAATTAGCCACCCGAGGGAGTGAGAGGATCCTAAATGCATGAAAAGAGTTCAGTGTCCGTATTACCATTTGTCTTGCCCTGAACTCTGTGTTGTACAACTAGGAGCGGTTTCTCTGTGACCAACCCTTTTGGTGAGGAAGAATCATTTTAGAGTTCCAGTAAAAGAAAACCTCAGCTCCTACTGTATCCCAGCCAAGGTTTTGTGTTGCAGTCTAGAAAGAAGCAGCTCCCTTTGAGCAGAAGCTATATAAGCATTGGGAGACGAGAAGAGTAAAGCCCAAACAACATCAGGGCTGAAGCGTCAAACTAAACAGCACAGGGGACACGGACAGTGTGCGTCCTCAGTGCATCAGAAACATGGGCTCCAAGCGCATTGGCCTCTTAGGTTAAACATCCCCCCCGAAGTTGAAAGTTAGTCAGCTGGTCACCTCTGAGTGAGGACATGAGTAGATTCATACACTCATTCGATCGTATTTATTGAGTGCTTACTGTGTGCGGAGCACTGTACTAAGTGCTTGGGAAGTACAAGTCGACAACATATAGAGACGGTCCCTACCCAATAACGGGCTCACAGTCTAGAAGGGGGAGACAGACAGTGAAACCCATTACTGCTCTCTCAAGTCTGCATGAATGGGATTAGAGGATATGACCATATCATCCGTGGTTTAGAGCTCAGTTAATTGTTCCTCACCCCAGTGAATGATTGAGCTATTCACTGCCTGAGGTACAAAGGTGATCCCGTAGCCACTCATGCCCCTTAGCCCATATCAGGTGTCTTAATGGACTTTCCTATTTATGTGTGTGGGACTTCCGTAGCCATCCTGGGGCATGAGTTGTCAGCAGTGACCAAATCCTTTCAAATTAAAAAAAATATATATCATTTCTGGAAATGTATACTTCAGCAATCTACATGGTACTGTTACGGTTTGAGGGGCTTGTAGATCTTGGCTCTATCTTTTAGAGAAAATCTATTATACTTGAAAATTTTTCTATTTTCACATTTAAGCACCCTCGCCCGCCCCCAATGAATTCTGGATTATGAATTTATCAAAATTCAGGAGTGAAATAGCACTGGAGCTAATGAATTAATGTCATGTGGAAGTCAGCTCTTCAAAGGCATTGTTCAGCTGTGCTCTGGTGCTGGGCCAGGCTTAAAGCAGCTGATCTGTGTGCTCTACACACAGTAAGCCCTTGAATACGATTGATCTGTGGCTGTATTTTTAAGCTTCCCTCGACCCTGTCAAGCAACTGTTAAGTGCTTATAGCAAAGACTCCCTCTCACACGTGTGGGCTGCTCTCTAAGGCGTTTACTTTTGGGAAACTGCAGCTCTCAAAAAAAGAAAATCCATGCAAAGTGCCACTGGCTTTTATTCAGGCTTGATCTTTGCTGCTGGGAAAAGGCCCAGTGGGTTCTGAATGATTGCTTGTCCAGGTCCAGTAGCCTAGGAGGTATTTCAGGTAGCCTTTTGCAGTTGCTTACTTCTCTCAATGCACTGTGTGAGTGAAGTACAGTAATGCTCTGACTTATTAAATCGCCTCAGAGTTAAGGGATTTCTGAAAGTTTACACCATTCTCTCAAATGAGTATGGTTTTCTGATGTGGAAGGGAACAGGTCTGAGATTTGTTGGCCGTTAGATGGGTCGGTCCAACCTAATTAACATCAGTAGTAACAATCACATTTATTGAGCGCTTACTCTGTGTAGGGCACTGTACTGAGTGCTTGGGAGAGGGCAGTAGAGTTAGGAGGCCTGATCCCTGTTCTCAAGGAATTTGCCATCTAGCTGGGGAGACAGAATTTTTAAAATTACATCTAGGGGAAGCATTCAGGTATAGTGCTACTGGCGATCCAAATTCAGTCAGAATTCATTGTTCAAATTATAAATTTATAGTACTAAGATCTCGTACGGATATGCCTAAATTAATTTTGTAAGGGGTCTTGTACTGATAGCCACAAATTTGAACAGATTCCCAGGTTAAACTTGGCTCACTCAAGTTGTAGGTTTCTTAGATTATTAATCAATCAATCAATCAATCAATCGTATTTATTGAGCGCTTACTATGTGCAGAGCACTGTACTAAGCGCTTGGGAAGTACAAATTGGCATCACATTAATGTGTCCTTTGGACTGTAAGCTCATTATGAGCAGGGATTGTGTGTTATATTGTATTCTTCCAAGCACTTAGTACAGCGATCTGCACACAGTAAGCACTCAATAAATAGGATTGATTGATTAAAAGAAGAATAAATGCATTTATGTTTAAATACTCTCTGTTGACCATTGTCCAGAAAATACCCTTTTTGGTTCTCATATTAATTTTTGGGAGAATTTTACAGAGCACTTTGTACAGTCCAAGAATCAGCACTCGATGCAATAGTAAAGGATGTTTTCCAAAGGGCGCTGAGCCGTTCCTATTGACTGTAGGCCATATGTCTCTGGGGCTTTGAAGCCAGCAAACTAGACCTTTCTTGAAAAATTAGGCAGCGCCAGATCCCTGTTGCCTAGTCAGCAGTCAAGATTTTTGCACATGTTTTTATTGTACAAAGTTTGAGCCAAGATGTCTTGCACTCGAAGCCCACCCATTTCCCATAGTGATGGCCCTGGTTTGGCCATTTTGAGATGTAGTGGCTCACTGGGAACATCAAATCTTGTTTTTTAGGGACCTGAAAACACTTAATGATGGGTGAAAATATAGTGAAAATGAAGGTAATCACACCCTTGTAAATTTTAGGTTTAAGGAAATTCCAGAATTGTCATATATGGCATTGAAGTCTTCAAAATGATTAATCGTATAGAAATAAAATGGCAAGTGTAGTTCACTGATACTTATTTTGCAACTGCATTAAAACAAACAAAAAGACCAATCCCCAAAGTCATTTCAAGTCATTTTATCTTTAAATAATACAGAAGTGGAAATGTAAAGCATTTAGCATGGGAAAAAATATTCAGCAGTAAACAGAATTACCTAAAGAAATGGGAGAGGTACTTAGCACAAAAAAATTCGAATTTTAGAGAACTTAAAACAAACTGCAGTACAATTTTTTTCTGGACTTATTTTCATAAAAGGGTATTTTAATTCCTTTCTTGTATGCATTCTATATTAGTGAAATCCTTTGGAAAATTTCTCCCATTATATTGAAAATACTTGTACTTTTTATTGTTACTAAAGTATGCTGATGGCCCCCATTTTCAAAATTTTTTGCTTGTTTGATCCAACCAGGATCAGATGTTCAGGAGAAAATTCAGTGAACCATTTTTTTGTGAGTAAAATAGATATAGAAGATTTAGAAAAAGAATAGTGTTCTTCTGAAGAATTCAGTCCAGTTTTGAGTGAAGAAACGAATTCTGAATTGTTGTGTTTAAAGTGGAGGAATTGTGGAACTAAAGAGGAAATGAAACAAAAAGCCATTTGGATCAGGAGGGAGTGGAACAAATTTAGATGAAACTGAAAGCACGGAAAGAATATTCTAAAACAAAATCTGTACTTTCACTTCAAAAATTCAAAATTCAGTTTTTCCACTGGTAAACTATAAGCAAAGGAGTCCAAGCTTAATTCATGATGATTTGAAGTTGGGCCCTTTTGCCAAAATGATAATTCATTGTAGTGGAATTGTTTTACTTTTCCAATTTTTCAAATGTAAAATATTTTCGCCAATATTACTGAAAATGTGAATTGAATGGTGAATTAATAATCATAATAAGAGTGCTTGCTAAGTGCTGAGGTAGAGACAGATTAGACAGTCTCTGACCTACATTGAGCTCACGGTCTAAGTGGGAGGGAGAATGGGCATTTAATCCCCATTTTATGGATGAGGAACTGAGGCCTAGAAAAGACAAGTGACTTGACCAAGGCCACAACAATCAAGTAATGGTAAGAGTGCATACAGTGTGCAGAGCACTGTACTAAATGCTTGGGAGAGTACAATACAATAGAAGGTGAGTTGGGGAGCCAGGATTAGAACCCAGCTCTTGTGACTCCCAGTCCTGGGTTCTTTCTATTAGGTCTCACTGCTCACAAGGAAATATTGATTCCATGGGGGCTCAAACCCAGGACCTCCTACTTTTAAAACACAATTGATAACCACTATGTTTTGAGAAGAAGCGACTGAGTGGATTTTTTTCCCAAGGGCTTAGTATAGTGCCGTACACTTAGTAAGTGCTCACTGTAAAATGGGGAATACAAGTGTGGGCCCCATGTGGGACAGGGAGTGTGTCCAACCTGATTAACCTGTACCTACCACAGTGCTTGGCACATAGCACTTAACAAGTACCATAATTCTTATCATTAATAAATGCATTGATTTTTTTTTTTATTTGTAGCAGAATAATTTTGGTGAATGAGGATAAACAGCACTGGATCAAAGGGCAGTCTGGAGCATTTCTGTCTCTTGTGCTCTGATTAGGTTCCTCACATGGAAGTAACTCTGTAGTGTCATGTATGTCATAAGGCAGTATTGCTCATCAAAGTGACAGCTAGAGAAGCTGAAAAGTGAAGAAAATATTGACTTGCAATTAATTTTTTCCTCCTACCCTTTTTTTTTTTTTCAGGAAAACCAAAAAGAACAAACAGAAAAGTAAGGACATGATTTGTTTCTTTTAAATTGCGTTTGCATGCCAAACTTAAATTTTTAAAAGTATTGTTTGAATTGAATGAGGGTATTAAGCTCCTGAAATGGAATCAACCAAATGGGCCAGATGCAAGAATTTTAGCCAGCAGACGGTAACTTTAGGAAGATTCTCTACTTGTCTACAGTGGCTGTGGAACTAAAAACTGAAACTTAATGTTGCCATACCAAACTTGGCTTTGAGAGCCAATGACCATGAGAGATGGGTCTATCTCAATATGTGAATTGCATATCATAATGTCAGAAAGCCTTACAAGATTTAATTTCTGTTCCATGTCATGTCTTGGATACCTCAAATATACTTTATGGGGTTGCAATCACACTTATTTTGACTGGAAACTCTCCATTTAGAAAAGGAGCAAGCATGTTAAGAAGGCTACTTAAAACTTATAAAGTTATTAAACCTCAGTTGCTTGGACAAATGGCAGATTAGCCTCCAATCTAGTTGGGTGGTGCTGGGCAGAGCCTCACTGCCCCAAACTCCAGCTTCCTTGATGGAGGCTCCTGTTTCCCCTCCCCTTCCTCCGCCATTTCTTAGCTGTATTGGGTATTTCAAAACGTGGCCCGGATTTCTCCAGAAGCCAAACCTGAGCCCCGTCCCAGCAATTCTCCATGATTCTGGCGATCTAAAGAATCCACACCGTTTTTTAGCAAACACCCAGCCCTGCTCTACAAGGAGCAGGTGAACTAGGAAGAGAAGAAGGGGGGAGCTGTTGGCCTCCCTTTTTCTAGATTTGCCAGCAAGCTGGAGAAGAAAGCCAGTGCTGGGGGACCCAGGGGGAGTGGGACTAGGCCCAAGGACCTCACTGGCCCCTCTACCACCACACAGGCCAGTCCAGTCGGTTCAAGAATTCGGCAGGAGCCAGATCATTGAGGCCCTCCCCTCCCAGCCCTTCCATTTTGCTAGATTGAATTTGCCTATAACTTAGAACATGGCAGGTGAGGGGATTTTCAGTGCGGCACTGGGCAGTCTTCTCCTGAAGATATTACAGGTTTATAAAAATAGAGTCCTCTCAAACAGGACTCCTTTTCAAAATGGAGATCTTGACCCCTTCTCCCCCATCCCCTCGGATTTCCTCCCTTGCCTAGTGAGGTGACCCAGTTGAACACCCATTTTGAGTTCATCACCCTTCCTTGTTCTCCAGTTGGCCCCCATAAAAAATGGTTCTTAAAATTTTTGTCTTTGTAACAGTGTTGAGGTCCTGCTGCTCTTCGGAGGCTTTTTGTGGGTTGGGGGAGGTGGATATTTTTTTTTGTTTTTGGTTTTTTTAAACACTTTGTCAACCTTGAAAGTGAGTTTGGGCAAGGCTGATTGAAGGGTGTAGAATACCAGATGGTGCAAGAGAAACAGTGGTCGGTGATTAGTACTGTTGACTGTTGGTTAAGTTCATGAGATCCGTCAGGTAGCATCACCATCCCTCGGGACTTCTAATCATGAAGTAAAGAAATGGAAATATTAAAAGGTTTGAAAAGCCCCTAGCATCCTACACCACCTGCTTCAAAGACTCAGTCCAGTGTTGTGCGTTGTGCGCCTGTTGGCTGATGAGTAAATATTGAGTGACCTTGAAATTAGCCTGCAAAAGCAAGCTTGCCTTGGTGGGGAAGAGGTAATTATTTATGTAACTGCATTTCCTAGCTCCCGGGATCGGAGAGGGCAGCAGTACCAGCGAGACACCCCAGCCACCTCGGAAGAAAAGGGCCCGCGTGGACCCCACGGTTGAAAGTGTGCGTATTCAGTCTTAAAGTGCCTGCAAAGAAATATCCTTCTTGTTGATGTCCAAGCTGGACTGCAAGAGTTTCTCTTCCAAGGAAAAGAATGAGTATTTTTAGTAGAGTTGCTAAGATGAGCTCTTGAAAAGTAATCTATCTTATTATCTTTAAAGGGGGAGAGTGTAAATGAGTGAAGAGTGTTGAACTGTGGCTGTTAATGTAATGATGATGATTATTGTGGTATTTAAGCACTTACTATGTACCAGGCATCCTACTAAACAGCAGGTAGGTAAAAAATAATCTGGTCAGACACAGTCCCAGTCCCACCGGGCTTCACAGTCTGAGGAGAGAACAGGTATCCGTTTAATAGATGAGGAAGTTTGAGGCCCAGAGAAATGTAATGATTTGCCCACTGTCATCCAGCAGGCAAGTGGTAGAGCCAGGATTAGAACCCAGGTCCTCTGACTCCCAGGCCTTGGATCTTTCCACTAGACTATTCTGCTTCCTTTGGCCACTGGAGGCCGAGTCTAACCACTATTTGCACTTGGACCTGTTGGCCACTAAGCAAGCCACCTTTTCACTCAGTGTGGTGGTTGGGGGCCACTTTGGCTATGGGGATGATTGCCCAAGGATGGTGTAGTGAAACAACCAGCTTGAGCAGAGTGGGGAAAATCACTGGGGATGAGGGGAGGTAGAACTAAGAGCTGGGAATGAGGCTTTATTTTGCAATGATAATGATTGGGCTGTTTTTAAGAATCTTTTCTGCCTCAGATCTGATTAGAACCATTGCTGTAGGACTATTTAAAGAGTGTTCCACAATTTTTTCAAAATATTCTGACGTGACAGGAAAGTTCGTTGAACTGGAAAATGGACTCCCATCTCTGTGTTCAACATTATAATAATGGTGGAGACACGCTTCATATTTTTGTTGGCTTTAAAGTTTTAGAATTAAGAGCTGGGAATGAGGCTTTATTTTGCAATGATAATGATTGGGGTGGTTTTAAGAATCTTTTCTGCCTCAGATCTGATTAGAACCATTGCTGTAGGACTATTTAAAGAGTGTTCCACAATTTTTTCAAAATATTCTGACGTGACAGGAAAGTTCGTTGAACTGGAAAATGGACTCCCATCTCTGTGTTCAACATTATAATAATGGTGGAGACATGCTTCATATTTTTGTTGGCTTTAAAGTTTAAATTGTTCATCTGTTCAGGTATCTGTGCCTAGCAGTACCTAGCAAGTATGCTTATACTCACCAAACAACATTCTGAATTTAGTGGGTATTTAAGCCCATTCTACCACTGCGCGTTCAAAACCAATTGACTTCATTATTAATGCCAAACGTAGGCATTTCTTTAAACTGATGTCATGCTTTGTTATAAGTAAAATACTAAAGGAAATACTGTAAAAATCACCATTTAAAATTGTATTTTGTACTTCCACCTTAACTCTAAATCCCACTTAATATCAAAGTTCCTTTTCTTTGTAACTTAATCTTCCATTAACTAAAGTTTTAGGTTTTTTTTTCCTCAAATCCTGAATAAATTTATTCAAGTAAAGCTGATCGGTTTAAGCCACAGTCAACCCTACAACATACTATCTGTGAAGCAGATTAATAAAATCTTTGTCCTTTAGCTTCTTGAGCGAAGCTTTACAAATGAGCAATGTTAGAAGCAGCCTGGCCTAGTGAAAAGAGCGTCAGCCTGGAAATCTGAGGACCTGGGTGCTAATCCCGGCTCCACCGTTGGTCTGCTATGTGACCTTGGTCAAGTCATTCAACCTTTCAGTGCTTCAGTTTCCTCATCTGTGAAAAGGTGGGGGGTCAATACCTATTCTTCCTACTTGGATTGTGAACTCCAGTGTGGGAAAGGGACAGTGTCTGACCTGATTATTTTGTATCTACTCTAGTGGTGGTTATGGTGTTTGGTTCATAGTAAAAGCTTAACAAATAACACAGTCATTATTAAAATGCTTTGTTAGAGTAGCATTTCACGTTAAATATTTCTAGTAATTCAAAGCTTTTTCCCTTTTGCCCCATGTAGTATACTTTATTAGGAAAATTGACTTTGGAACTTTTAGAGCTTTTATAAGTCAAGCAAAAATATGAGAACACAGTGCATTTGTTGGCATAGATTGCTTATTTGTCTAGTTGAGAAATTGCTGGCTAGTTTAAAAGAAATTGAGTGAATGCCTGAACTGTGGAGGGCACAGTTGCATCCATATTTAGATCACATTGCTGTTTGCAGAGTTAACAGTCCGGCCCATAATAAGGCAAGGTTTTACATACCCGGGCCATGTGTCATTGTCTACCTTTTCTCTTCCCCAAACGCTGTGGGGGCAGAGGCAGAAAACCAAGTGCAAATTGAGGCCCTGAACAATTTTTACCCCTTGGTGTAGGTTGAATTGCCACTGTTTGCACAATGGGTTCATGCCAAAAGCTCATTTAAGAGGTGACCAAAGAAGGCAATAAAGCCAAATTGGAACTGAAGATGCATGAACAATAAAGTAGGTCTGTGTATGAAACAGCCATTAGCTGATTCAGTGTGTTTCAACAAACAGGCATTCTCGGATTTTTAATTCTAAGTGGATGGCATGTAAGAGGCTCAGATCCCCCCCAACTGAAAGATCTGTGGGGTTTTCTGGGTCTTTGCATTAAAAGCAGGGCTGCTCTTCTAGCTGCTGAACTCTGAAAAGGTAGTTTGACCTGAGATACTTGAAGGGGTAGCGCCAATTGTGGGAATCAGTGTCTTGGCAGATACAGGAGCGTGATGATTTTAAGGACTTGGGGTACTGGCCACCCAGGAGAAAATGAACAGTTTTTATTTTTGTTGTCTTGGTTCAGGAAGAAACATTTATGAACAGAGTTGAAGTTAAAGTAAAGATTCCTGAAGAACTGAAACCGTGGCTGGTTGATGACTGGGATTTGATCACTAGGCAAAAACAGGTATATTTCTCTGCTTTGGGCATTTTGCGGGTTATTGGCTCTTAGTATTTTAACAGAAAATAAATGTTTTACTAGAGTGGACCAGAAAGTGATTTGCAGCTTGCTTTACCCTCTTATTGCTTCCTTGTTTTGTGCCTCTGCAGAGAGGAAAAATTTAGAAATCACCATGGCTCCCACAGGTTATAAAATTTTAGGTAGCCATGTTGTCCAGCAAAGATCACAAACTGGAGGCAAAGAGAAGGTGGAATTTTAGCGTGCTCCATTTTGTGTCTTCTGCCCTCCCAATGTCTCCATCTCTTCCATAGCTTGGAAACTGGGCAGCCTTTGCTTCACAGGTGCTGCTGCAGCTGCTGCTACTGAGCTTGTCTCTGGGTGTTGGGGTCCCACCAAGTATCTTAGGCACACAGTGTCCAGGCAAATGGAGTAGTGGCACCTTTTCTGGCCCCTTTGTCTGAGATGAGCATTGATGAATCGCCATTGGGCCAGAAGGGGAAAGGTATCACCTCCTTCAGTGGTGGCCATGCGTGCTGAGCTGTCCTCAGTCTGTATCCTGGCCTCACTCTGCCCACTATATGGAGGGTGGTAGGGAGGACTGACACAGAATGGGGTCACAGTTGGGCAGCAGACCTCTCAACCAGTTTTGTTAACCATCTTGGAGTATGATCTTCGATAGGGGTTTATGAGGTTTGCAGAAGTCTTCCCCTCTCATGCAAAATCCAGAGGAAAAAAGTAACGGTGGGAGCAGAATATCCTAAAGGAAATCCATCCCGGCACACTTGTTGGAAAGTTTTTTAGGAAAACCCTGAGGCTCTCAGACACTTCTTGCAAGAAACAACCGTCATACAAATGCACTTGGTTTTTATAGGTAGCTTCAGATTGGTCTTCTTTCCATGTTACTGATAGTGACTCTTCTGTCTTGTCTAAGAAGGAAAATTGCTGTTGCAGATACATTAGCTGATGATGCATTTAGTCTCCTGTTCCAAGAAGGCATAACAACCCAGGAACAGGAAGCACTGTAACCTGCTGTAGCTTAGTAACCCATGAAATTCACTTGACTTGAGTCTTACATGCCAGCTGGCCTTTGTCCACAGTCAGTGGAAGGTCATGAATTTGGACTCAGCTAAAGGTACTGTCAGGAGGATTTTAGGTCTTGAACAGTCTCCAATTGCTGTCAAGCCTCAGTGGCTCGGAGGACAAGGTCCCTCTCCAGCCGTGTGTCTGTCACCTTGTTTGTTCACCACCCAGTCCTGAAAAAACCCAGTGTCATCACTCAGGAGTAGTGTCGAGGCTTTGGGCCCTCAACAATGTGTTAGCTTTCAAGAGAAAAAAGCAGTTCTGGGATTGTGCCAATACAAGGAACTCAGATTTTCTCTCCGGAAAATTATTCTTTTTAGAAATGGCACCAAGAGCAGAGCTGAAGACCTACTTTTTACCATTCTCTGCTTTTAGGCAAATTGTAGGTATACCGGTTTAGTTTTACTTTCCTGCAGTTTTGGAAATAAAGCGATAAAGCTATTGATCAAGTCCTATTTGATCGTGGTGCTTGTCTGCGACAGTCAAGTGCTAGAAATCAGGTTGTTACAAATTGAACCGATGTTGCTATTCTTGTACTGAAATATTGGAGACACCAATTAAAATGGAAGGATTAATGGGGGCTATGATGCCTGAAGCAGACCATTTCTCTAAAATGACACTAGTAAATTACACAATGCACTGTATTTGAATGCCTTTCCTTTCGTGGCAAGTGCTTTTAATTGGCATAAGGGAATAGTTTGAACCCTACAGTTAATTTGCACTTATAAAAGAATGACAACAGTTTCTTGAACCTTGAGTGTCTTGCATCTCGGGCTTTTCAGGCTTGTTGACATCTGTGGTATCAGTTGAGAGTATTTAGTGAGTGGAAAGGATTGTTGGTTTTTGTGCTGGATACAGTCATTCAACTGACGCTCTGGGCTCACCTAGGCATTGTTTGCTCTACCCGAACATCTTAGTCATCGTGCCTAGGCTCAGTTGGCAGATATTGAATGTTTGGAAAAGGTCTCCCGTGCTTAGTATTCACTTGAGATGCTTGTGGAAGCTCCCAAGATGTGAGGGCAAGGAGAAATGAGAAAGTTGGTGCTCAACAACGCTTTTTTTCCCCCTCATAGCTCTTTTATCTTCCTGCCAAAAAGAATGTGGATTCGATTTTAGAAGATTACGCAAATTATAAGAAATCCCGAGGAAACACAGATAATAAGTAAGTGTTTTTTCCACTTTCAATATAGAAAAGACAAATTCAGTTTGTATTGCCAAGTTTCAAAGGATACCAGTCATTGGTAATTTATACTCATCTAAAAATTGTAGCATATTTGACTCTAGATAAACTGTGTCCTCCTTTCTTCCTAACCCCTCTATCACGAGCACGAATATTGCGCTGGAGAAACTGGTCAATCAGTGGTATTTATTGAGCACTTACTGTACCGGGAGTTTGGGAGCGTATGGTGCAGCAGAGGTGGTAGAAATGCTTCCTGCCCACAAAAAGCTTGCAGTCTGAGGGTGGTCGTGAAAAAAAATTATGGTTATGTACCTAATTGCTGTGGGGCTGGATATAGGGTGAATATCAAGTGCTTTAAGGGTACGGATCCAAGCGCATAGGCAGCAGATGAAGTTGGAATTTCAAGTTCACCAGAGGGAAATCATTTTACACTAGCAGAGTTCAGCACATTTCCAAGCAGATCAAAAGCTGGTGGGGGCCTGGGGGGTGAGGTTGGGGAGGAGTTGTGGGGGATGGACAAGCTTTTGGAATGCTTTGGATCTCAGGGCTGCAGTTGCCACAGCAGAATAGAATTCTCTGTGTGCATGAAGTGGCTGTTGAAATCCCTTGGATGATTCTGCCTCATCCCCAAATTCTACATGTTGCATAGGATTTATTGCAGTCTTATTCTGCCCGCAACTGAGTCATCCAGAAAGCCAGTGTCTAGGAAGACCGCATGAGAAGCAACTTGAGGAGTCCTTGGACCTGGGTTCTAATCTAAGCTCTGCCACTTGACTGCTGTGTTACCTTGAGGAAGTCTCTTCCCTTCTCTGTGTTTCGGTTACCTCATCTGAAAAAATGAGAATTAAGACTGTGAGCCCCATGTAGGACACAGACTCTGTCCAACCTTGTATCTACCTTATCTACCCTAGTGCTTACTATAGTACCTGGCACATAGTAAGTGCTTAACAAATACCACTGAAGAAGACACAAAGTACTAAAATTGTGTACACTCTGACCATGATCAGTAAACAGGATAACCCAGTTGAAAGAGCACAGGACTGAGAGGGGACTTGGGTTTTAATCCTTACTTGACCACTCGACTGCTGTGTAATCTTGGGCAAGCAAATTAACTGCTTAGTGCCTCGGTTTTCTCATCTGCAAAATGGGGGTTCAATACCTGTTCTCCTTCCTGGGACAGAGACTGTCTCTGCCCTGATGATCTTGTATTCAGCCCAGTGCTTGGAAAATAGCAAGCACTTAGCCAGTACCACATTTATTTTTATTGTTTGACTCCAGTATAGGTGTGTATGACAACTTCTCTGTGCCTGTTATCTCATCTGTAAAGTGGGAATTGAGCCTGGGAGCCCCCTGTGGGACAACCTGATCACCTTGTAACCTCCCCAGTGCTTAGAACAGTGCTTTGCACGTTGTAAGGGCTTAATAAATGCCATTATTATTATAGACTCCAAGTGGACTGAAAACAGTGTGGCCCAGCACTGTCAGCCTGTCCCCCGAACTTGGCATAGTGGTTAGAACACAGGCCTGGGAGTCAGAAGGTCATGGGTTCTAATCCTGGCTCTGCCATTTGTCTGCTGTGTGACTTTGGGCAAGTCACTTCAGTTCTGTGCCTGTTTCCTCACTGTGAAATGGGGACTGAGACTCTGAGCCCTACCCCAGCGCTTAGTACAATGCCTGGCACATTGTAAGTACTTAAATACCATAATTATAATCATTATTAACTTGGGGCAGCGCAGTTCCCTTCTCCCTGCACCGTTCCCTTTCCCCCCAACCAGGTCTGTGCAGATGAGGAGACTAAGGGCTGACCAGTTCAGCCCCGGAGGTTTTCAGATGGCTTCGGAGCATACAAAGATAGAAGTGTGTTTTCAGTCAAGCTGAGGGGTGAGGGGTGAGGATGACTGTCATTCAAGAAGGTAGGGCTGTCCAGCCTTTGCTTCCTCTCACTTCACTCTGTCTCCCAAGTATTTCTCTGGGTTTGTCCAAATCTGTGCATGGATCTACAGGCACTAATGCAAATGTTTGTGCACACCTGTGTGCAGGGAATATGCCGTCAATGAAGTTGTGGCAGGGATAAAAGAGTACTTCAATGTGATGCTGGGCACTCAGCTCCTGTACAAGTTTGAGCGCCCCCAGTATGCCGAAATCTTGGCCAACCACCCAGAAGCACCCATGTCGCAGGTCTACGGGGCCCCCCATCTCCTGAGATTGTTTGGTAAGTCGTTCCTCTCGCTCTCCAGAATAAGCGGGTTCCATTTTGGTGCCCCAGTAGTCTCAGGCAGGAGGTGAGTTCCGTGACGGACTATGTGAGTGCCTGTGTCTCTCCATATTTGGAGGTGGATGCCCTGGCACTGTTCCAGTATCCCCGGCTGCCTGAAAAGACATATTCATGACCAGCTGAGTATTCCACACTGAGTCTCTCTTCCAGGGCACAGGTGGAGATGGGAGCTTTGGGGCCTTATGCTGCATTCAACGTGATCCCCTCAGACTCCCGATTTTGGTCAAAGCCTTCGTTCCTAGACTTTTCTGTTGGCTTTCGAACTGCTGAGGCAGCCCACTGGACTCGTTCTCTGGAGACCCGGGGAATGGTGGAGTCTTCCCTTTCCCGACACCTTCCCTGAGAGGCCCCAAGGACTCAATTATGTGATTCTAGAGCCTCCTCACAGTAACTGAGAAATACCCAGGGCCGCCGATTCACACAACGGATTGTTTTTATCTGTTTTATCCTGTTGGCAGCGAAATGTGTGCATGTATTTTTTCCAGTAGGGTTATGAGGTGTGGTAAGTCACACATTACTCTCACCTTATTCCCTATAAGAGGCAGCTGTTTGGGAGAGACCAGTATGGTGTTCCCAGAGGGCTTCCTTTGCTACGATTGAGTGATGTCCTTGCTGTCATTGAGATCTTAGCGGGGGGATTGTGCTATCACCCTGAGTTTGGGGCTAGCAATCATTCAGCTGATTAAAACAGTTGGGACTGATCTTCAAGGTTTTGGGAAACAACGTGGTCTAGTGGAAAAGAGTCTGGGCATCAGGAATCCTGAATTCTGATTCTGGTTCCACCACTTGCCTGCTGTGGGACCTCGGAAAAGTCACTTGACTTTTCTGTGCCTCAGTTCCTTAAACTGGGGGGGTTCCAATACTCATTCTCCCTTTCCCTTAGATTGGGATGCACTTTGAGACAGGGACTGGGTCTTATCTAATTGCACTGTATCTATTCCAGTGTTTAATACAGTGCTTGGCACAGGGTAAGTGCTTAATAGATAACTATCGTTGGTATTTTTGGCTCATAATGTGGATTCTTTTGTTCAAATAGTTCGAATTGGAGCAATGCTGGCCTATACGCCTCTTGACGAGAAGAGCCTGGCTTTGTTGTTAAACTATTTGCATGATTTCCTTAAGTAAGTATAATATTTGCCATTGGAGTGATCTTCAGATTTTTTTTGGAACTCTTGCTGTGTCTAAAGTTGTTTGCAGCCATTTTAATCAAGTACATGCAGCCCTTTATAGGGGTTCCTGGTAGAAAGCTACATCTGGTAAAACTCTCCCTCCCGGCTTTATCCCCATGAGGTAGTTTCTACCCCAGCAGCCCCCTTGGGAATAGCTTTAGATTTCTGGAGTGGTTACAATATTGTAGACTTAAAAGAATTAAACTACTTAAGATTTTAATATCATAAGTGAAGAGATTTGGGTGGTTGCGGGGGAGCGAGGGGAATCCAGCTAAACA
The DNA here is from genome assembly GCF_015852505.1 of Tachyglossus aculeatus. Classification (NCBI taxonomy): domain Eukaryota; kingdom Metazoa; phylum Chordata; class Mammalia; order Monotremata; family Tachyglossidae; genus Tachyglossus; species Tachyglossus aculeatus. Next base: position 11,716,736 of record NC_052091.1, on the reverse strand, counting down.
AGAAGCCACACAGGTGGAATTTTGAGGCTTTTCCTTTGCCAGTTATGAGGCTAGATTTCATAACTACCCTTCAGCGATTTAATAACCTTCTCTGAAATCAGTTGGTAGCTTTATCCACTTTATAAATCACATGCCCTTATAGGGGCGATGCTGATTCCTGTGTGGTTAGTCACTGGATCAAGAAATGTTAGACTTGTGTAACCTCTGGACGCAATATTGTGATTTGGGCAGGGGTGTGTGTGTTTATTATTATTGTTATTAATATTATTATTATTTGTAGATATTTAGCAAAGAATTCTTCAGCGCTGTTTAGCGCCAGTGATTACGAGGTTGCCCCTCCTGAGTACCATCGGAAAGCAGTATAACAGTTGGAAGCCACGTCTGGAACCTCTGTAAACCTCTGTTTGTGTGCAGGTGTGCGTGCGGGTGTGCGTGTGTGTGGTTCTTGCACAAAATAACGTACTTTAAGTGTTTGTGTACAATGGGACCGATTTGAGTTCTTGTATTTTCTGTTCTCTCTGAAACAGAAGGCTGGAGGGGAAGTTTGAGCCCTTTCTGTGGCTCTGAAATGGCGACCAGCGGTCAGCCGTAGTGGAAACTTAGTGACATGCCATAGGATGTTGTTTGTCTAGTCAATGAAGCTGCTTGAATCCTGGCGGGTCCATTCCAGGTACACAGAGCCTGTGCAGGACGTGCGTTTATTGCTTAGTGTCAAGAAACCTGCCTCTGAGTGCCAAAGGTTCAGCTAATTCACTCCCTGTATATAACTTCAAGGTGGATTCCTCGTGTTTTTCTTGGTGCTGAAATTACGAGCACATTTCCCACACCTTCCTATGTTTTGTTCCACTGGCAATTGCCCTTTGACTGGATTGAAGGATCATGACTTTATTTTACAGTTTTTGTCTTTGTTTCTAATGCATGTTCTAACATAGGAGCAGTGCATTCGCATACTGCTTCAGTTTTCTGGAAATCTTGGTCACTTCAGGAACTGTTTTACAGGTTTTCAAAATAAAACTTTTTTTTTTTATTTCAAAAAGTTATATGTCTGTCAATTGCTTTCAGTACCTTTATTTCCATATGGTTTCCCGGGAGTGTTTTGATCGGTGTTTGGAAAATACCTTTAAAGCTTACTCACTGGTGCCCAAAGTGGGCACTACAATATAGCTGCCTCTGGTTGTCTGCCACTACTGTAGCAGAAGTAGTAGCTGCAGCAGCAATGACGTCTTCTAAGGAAAAAAGACAGTATTAAGCACTTGTGAAAGTACAAAAGACAAGGGTTTCTGCCTACTCATGCGTTAATTCAATTGTATTTATTGAGCGCTTATTGTGTGCAGAGCACTGTACTAAGCACTTGGGAAGTACAAGTTGCCAACATATAGAGATGGTCCCTATCAAAAAATGGGCTGGCTCAAACAAAAGACATACAAAGAATGGGAAAGGTAAGCACTAATATCAGAACCAGGGCTATTTGTAGAACAAAAATGCCAGAACAAACTAACCAAGTTAATAAATTATCCAATGAATATTCAGTTGAACCTGCACATGTCAATCAATCGTGTTTATTGAGCGCTTCCTGTGTGCAGAGCACTGTACTAAGCGCTTGGGAAGTACAAGTTGACAACATATAGAGACAGTCCCTACCCAACAGTGGGCGTCCACAAGTGCACAAGGTGGTGGAAGCACAGAAGTGGCCGGGAAGAGTTTGGGAATTGGAAGAAGCAGCTGTGCCACTTGCCTGTTGTGTCCTTGGGCAAGTTTCTTAGTTTCTCTGGGCCTCATCTGTCATTTTAGGAATTCCACACCTTTCCTCCCTTCTACTTAGACACTGAAGCCTCACTGGTCCCTCCTCCTCCTCTTCCCCCTCTAGCCCCTGATGATCTCACCAAGTCTTGTTGGGAAGCTAAAAGCCATCATGTGGACCTCCCCAAGAGCCACTCTATCCGGCCCCTTTATACATTATCTTTGGGCCCACTGTCTCCAATTCTGACCTTCTCAGGAACATTCAGCCGCAGCTCATGCCTATCCACGTCGAACAAGCCTCAAACCATTGGTTTTAAAATTGTACTGGCTCTCTTCCTATCCATCAGTTTTCTCTTTTTGTTCCACCCTTCGCTTGTGCTCTTAGTGTTTGGTATGAAGAAACTGTATCCTGCTCTCTCCTCTCTTCTCTGACACTGGGTGCCCCCCCCCCCCCCCCCACCGTTCCCTTTGCATGGGGGTCCCTCCTGGAATCTGTCAAACCAAGGCCCTCTCCCCACCCCTTTCAGGGTCTCCAACAAAGCCACCTCCTCCAGGAAGCATTCCCTCCCCTCAACTAGGCTCCTCCTCACTGGGCCTACCCACAGCTCAGACACCCTGAGGCTTCATAATTATGGGTTTGTCTCTTTTCGATTTTTATTATTTGTACCTTCCCTCAGGACTGGTTCCTTTCCAATAATTGCACTCAACCATATTTATGGAGCGCTTACTGTGTGCAGAACACTGTACGAAGCGCTCAGGAGAGTGCAGTGCAACAATATAACAGACACATTCCCTGCCCACAATGCTTACAATCTTGAGCAGGGAGACAGACATTAATATAAATAAATTATGGTTATGTACATAAGAGCTGTGGGGCTGGGGGAGGGGTGGTTAAAGGGTGGAAATCCAAGTGCAAGCATGGTGCAGAAGGGAGTGAGGGAAGAGGAGATGAGGGCCTAGTCAGGGAAGTTCCTAGATGAGATGTGCCTTCAATACGGCTTTGAAGGCTGGGAGAGAAATCGTTGTCTAGGAGGAGGGAGGGCATTCCAGGCCCAAGGCAGGACGTGCAGGAGAGGGAAGCAGTGAGACGAGATGGAGGTACAATAAGTAGGTTGGCAACTTCAGTTTGGGCCTGTGTGGGCCCCCCATTAGATTGTAAAACTCTGTAAGGGCAGAGGCCATGACTTGTGTTCCATTGGCATGTTCCCAGGACCTAATGCAGGCCTGTGTGCTCTGTGACTACTCATGATTGTAAAAGGGAACAGAGCCCAGACTGATGTGTTTTCTGCCCCATGGAACTTCACGTTCATCCAGAATCCACCCACACAGAGTTCTTGACTTGACTCCTCGGTTAACTTATTTGAATTCTTTGAACCTTAATCACGTCTATCCTGCCACAGAATGCTTGCTCGTGTTCTTCCTTGGAGATGTGAAGGGAGTGGAGTTCTGGGCCCACCATCAAAACCCTCCCAAAATCACAGCTCTTCCAAGGGGTCTTTCCTGCTTAAACCCTTTATTTCCCCAGTTCACCCTCCCCTATATGTGTCGACTATGAACTTGATTGTGTACCCCTTAAGTATGATGATGCTCTGGTCCTAAAATACTTCCATAAATATTGTTACACTCAGTCAATTGTATTTGAGAGCTTATTGCCGGCAGAGCACTGTACCAGGTGCTTAGGAGAGTACAATATAACAGTCAGTAGAAAAGTTCCCTGCCAACGGAGCTTACAGTCTAGAGGGGGGAGAGAGCTGTTATAAGTAAATAACAGCTGTGTATATAAGTGCTCTGGGGCTGAGGGAGGCATGAATAAAAGGGAGCAAAGGCGACGTGTAAGGGAGTGGGAGAAGAAGAAGAAGCAGCATGGTTCAGTGGAAAGAGCACGGGCTTTGGAGTCAGAAGGCATGGGTTCAAATCCCAGCTCCGCCAATTGTCAGCTGTGTGACTTTGGGCAAGTCACTAAACTTCTCTGTGCCTCAGTTCCCTCATCTGTAAAATGGGGATGAAGACTGTGAGCCCCCTGTGGGGCAACCTGATCACCTTGTAACCTCCCCAGTGCTTAGAACAATGCTTTGCACATAGTAAGCGCTTAATAAATGCCATTATTATTATTAGAAGAGGACAGCCTCTTGGAGATGTTCCTTCAATAATGATATTGATTAAGCATTTACTATGTGTAGAGCACTGTTTTAAGTGCTCAGAAGAGTACAGTCCAGCAATTAGCAGAAGGTGGGGAGAATGAGTGTCTGTCAGATATGAAGAAAGAGTGTGCCCCAGGCCAGAGGCAGGACGAGGGCAAGAGGTTGGCAGTGAGATAGATGAGCTCGAGGTGGAGTAAGTAGCTTGGCATTAGAGGAGACAAGTGTGCAGGCTGGGTAGGAGTAGGAAAACATGGAGATAAGGTAGGAGGGGGCAAAGTGATTGAGGCTGTAGCAGCCTCCTGTCTCTCCCCACTTCATATTTCACTCTGCTGCCTGGATCATTTCTCTACAGAAACATTCAGTACTTTCCCCACTCCTCGAGAACTTCCAGTGGTTGCCCATCCACCTTCGCATCAAACCAAAACCTCTCACCGTTGGCTTTAAAGCACTCAATCAACTCGCCCTCTCCTACCTTACCTCTCTGCTCCCCTACTATTCATTCATTCATTCAATCGTATTTATTGAGTGCTTACTGTGTGCAGAGCACTGTACTAAGCATTTGGGAAGTACAAGTTTGCAACATATAGAGATGGTCCCTTCCCAACAGTGGGCTCACAGTCTAGAAGGGGGAGACAGACAGCAAAACAAAACATATAAACCAAATAAAATAAATAGAATAAATATGTACAAGTAATAGAGTAATACATACATACAAACATATACATATATACAGGTACTGGGGGGAGGGGAAGGAGGTAAGGCGGGGGGTTGGGGAGGGGGAGTAGGGGGAGAGGAAGGAGAGCGCTCAGTCTGGGAAGGCCTCCTGGAGGAGGTACAACCCAGCCCTCACACTTCACTCTTCTAATGCCAGCCTACTCACTATACCTCAGTCTAATGTCCTGCCTCTAACCTGGAATGCCCTCCTTCATATAATAATGATGGCATTTGTTAAGCGCTTACTATGCGCAAAGCACTGTTCTAAGCACTGGGGGGGATACAAGGTGAGCAGGTTGTCCCACATGGGGCTCACAGTCATCGTCCCCATTTTACAGATGAGGTAACTGAGGCTCCGAGAAGTTGTGACTTGCCCAAAGTCACACAGTAGACACGTGGCGGAGTCGGGATTCAAACCCATGACCTCTGACTCCAAAGCCTATGCTCTTTCCACTGAGCCACACTGCTTCTCTGACAGACAATATCTGATGATTACACCCCCCACCTTCAGAGCCTCATTGAAGGCCCATCACCTCCAAGAGGCCTTCCCTGACTAAGCCCTCATTTCCTCTTTTCCCACTCCCTTCTGTGTTGCCCTTGCACTTGGATTTGCTCCCTTTACTCACCTCTACTGCAGCCCCACAGAATTTGTGTACATACCTGTGATTTATATTAATTCCTGTCGCCCCCTCTTGATTAAGCTTGTTATGGGCAGGGAATGTGTCTACCAACTCTGTTATACTGTCCTCTCCCAAGCACTTAGTACAGTACTCTGCACACAGTAAGCGCTTAATAAATATGATTTATTGATATAAAATGGCATTCTAGTAAAATAGCACTGTATTTCCCATATTCTTAATTATTTTAATATCTGTCCTATAATAATAATGATAGCATTTATTAAGTGCTTACTATGTGCAAAGCATCTTAGACTTTAAGCTCTTTATGGGCCGGCATTATGTCCGCCAATTCCATTGCATTGTATTTTCCCAAGCGCTTGGTACAATGCTTTGCACACAAGTGTTCACTAAAGACCATTGAGGAATACTAGGCAGCTGGCTAAAGGCATTCATAGAATCTTCGTGAATGGCAATTATAAACAAATTGTATTTTGGGAAGTTTCTAGGGATCCCGGGAAGTGTTCTGGAGAACAGCTTTTAGATTATAAACAAGGAGACTGGTTTGGGGGTATCAAAACACAGCAAATGTTGTAGCCTATGTTAGGCACTTGGTTAGGTGCCTTCTAAATGGGCTATTCCGGAATTGCTTTCTTGGGTGTGAGTTTCTTAGTGGTAAGTTAACATGACCCTTAGGGAATTTGACCAGGTTCCAGAAATTAGGTTTGAAATGTGAAGGCCAGCTGGTGGTCTCAGAAACTTGTGCTTCAAGAAATCAATGGGATGGTTTGGCTACATACACCAAACTAGACCTAAGAATGGTAATCTTCTCCTCAGAGCAATCCAGAGAAAAAAAGAAGGGGTGAGGATGGGTTGAGGGGGGAGAGAGTTGTTTGTGTTGGCAAAGGTCTGTCTGCTAATCAACTTGGTACCAGCTTTCCCACAGGATAATGGACAAAGTCAAGATTTAATCAACATTACAAACTGGAAAGACTATCAACAGGGTACAAAGATTGAGGTTTATAGAATGGCATTAAGCCACTGAGGTTAAAAACTGCGAAGATAAAGCTTGATCTACCTATCAGAAGCCACTTTCCATGGACTGGGTGATGAATGGCTGATGATCTTTGATGGGGAAAGATTCCAAATTAAATCCCCACAGGAATCAACCCATCAATCAATGCTTGTGTGCTTACTATGCGCAGAGTACTGAACTAAGTGCTTGGGGTAGAATAAGTAAACAGGTCCCTGCCTTCAACAAGTTTACAATCTAGTGAGGGAAACTGACGCTAAACTAAATTACAGGTCGAGGATGAAGGAATCGATTAAACAGAGAGAAATGCCTCACAATTTAGAGAACAACTTCTAGCCAGTTTCCAGGCAAGAGCCAAAACAAACAGGGTTTTTTTCCAAAGTTCCCTCAGTGGAAACCCGTCCCCACCCAGGGAGGGATGGAACTCTCCTAATATTGGCCGGGAAGCCACATTTCCCTCCCCTAATGTGCCAATAGCTTCTGGGAGGTGTAGATGAAACCAGTTCCCCACACACCCCGCTGCCGTAGTTCTGTTCCTTTCCTCCACTGCAATTTTCCTGCTATCCTTTTAACCAGACCCTTTTAAAAGAGTTCTGTTCTTTGGCTGTGACTTGATTATCTAATAATAGGGTCTCTGTGTTGAATGGTGTGTCACTAGAACCTAAGATTCTGGAAGGCAGAGAACCTCAACTAATCGTATTTATTGAGTGCTTACTGTGTGCAGAGCACTGTACTAAGTCCTTGGGAGAGTACAATATAACAGAGCTGATAGACACATTCCCTGTCCACAACGAGTTTACATTCTAGATGGGGAGATAGACATTAATATAAGTAAATAAATTACAGATATATACACAAGTGCTGAGGGGCTGGGAGCGGGGATGAATAAAGGGAGTAAGTAAGAAGGATGCAGAAGGGAGTGGGAAAAGAGGAAAGGAGGGCTTAATTGGGGAAGGCCTCTTGGACGAGACGGGCCATTAAATAAGGCTTTGAAGGGGAGGAGAGTAATTGTGGATATGAGGAGGGAGGGCACGTCAGGCCAGTGGTAAGAAGTGGTTGAGAGGTCCACAGCAAGATAGATGAGATTGAGGTTGGCATTAGAGGAGCGAAGTGTGTGGGCTGGGTTGTAATAAGTGCTTACTATGTGCTTTCTTAAGTGCTTGCCATGTGTCAAACGCTGTTGTAAGTGCTGGGGTAGGTACAAATTTAGTAGGTCCGGCACAGTCCCTGTCCCTTATGGGAGCTCACAGTCTTAAATAGGAGGGAAAATAGGTATTTGATCCCCATTTACAGAGGAAACTGAGGCGCAGAGAAATTAAGTGACTTGCCCAAGTTCACACAGCAGACGAGTGGCACAGCCGAGATTGGAACCCAGCTCCTCTGATTCCTAGGCCCGTGCTCTCTCCATTAGGCCACACTGCTTCTGTTTCACCCTTAAACTTGGATTTGCACCCTTTTTCACACCTCCCTCAGCCCCGTAGAACTTATGAATACATCCATAATTTATTTATATTAATGTCTGTCTCCTCTAGACTGTAAGCTTATTGTGGGCAGGTAACATGTCTACCAGCTCTTATATTGCAGTCTCCTGAGTGCTTAGTACAGTGCTCTGCATGCAGTGAGTGCTCAATAAATACAATTGATTGATTGATGACCTTGAGATATGTAGTCACAGATTGAAATTTTAGAAGAAATAACAAGATATGAAGATTTTATATAATATATGCATATGCATATCCTTTATTTCTTCTAAAATTGCAGGTAAATGGTGACGGTACTGAGTTTATAGATAAATATATAGATAGCTCATTACTGTAATAACACAATTATCAGAGCATCTAGACTGTGCGCCCACTCTTCTAGACTGTGAGCCTGCTGTTGGGTAGGGACCATTTCTATATGTTGCCAACTTGTACTTCCCAAGCGCTTAGTACAGTGTTCTGCACACAGTAAGCGCTCAATAAACACGATTGAATGAATATACAAAAAAAATAAATTCACTAAAGTCACCATTTACCTGCAAATGAGTATTTTGAAATGTCTTGTAACAGTACAGTAAATCTGATAATTATACTTTAATAGTAATAAGAACTAGGCTCTATACAGTGGAATCTCCAAATACCATCGAGTTGTTTCCTACCCATACTGACTCCATGGATACACCCTCTCCAGAACTTCCCATCTTCTGTCATAAAGTCGTTCTGGTATGTGTATCCTTAGAGTTTTCTTGTTAAAGATCCAAAAGTGGTTTACCATTTCCTTCTTCCGCACAGTAAAAATTTGAGTCTCTGCCGTTATCCTCGGTCAACATTTTGATCTCTTGATCATCCACCTTTGACTCTTTCCCATGCTGCTGCTGCCCAGCACAGATGAATCCACTTTGATGCTTCGGCTTAGACCTTTCATTATGGGTAGCCCTATACAGTAATAGTTGTGGCATGTGTTAAGCGCTTACTATGTTCCAGGCATTGTATCTACTTGGCCATGCTAAGTGCTGGGGATGGATACAAGCAAATCAGGTTGAACACAGTCCCTGTCTCACAGGGGGCTCAACAGTCTCAATCCCCAATTTACAGATGGGGTAACTGTGGTAAAGAGAAGTAAAGTGACTTGTCCAAGGTCACACAGCAGACAAGTAGTGGCAGGATTGGAACCCATGACTTGACCCCTAAGCCCATACTCTATCCACCATGCTACACGGCATAGCTCTAAGCTTCATTGGCGTATGCAAACTCTCCTGCGACGATGAGGCATCGATTCATAGGAGAGTATAAAGTCTATATAACCTAAAAAATAGGGTCTGATTTTGGTAGCCGTTTAAAAATAACTGGTATTGATTCCGCCACTAGAGGGCTCCACACCATCTCCCGCCAGTTGGGAAACGAAGGTGCGTTGAATACTGAAGAATGAGGAAAGTCGCACAGAATTTGATTTTAGGTAATGCGGAGGAACAGGAAGCCAACAGAGTAAAGGGATCAAAGCCTTCGCCCGCTAATAAATAATGATGGCATTTGTTAAGCGCTTACTATGTGCAAAGCATTGCTCCAAGCGCTGGGGAGAAGACAAGGTGATCAGGTTGTCCCACGGGGGGCTCACAGTAATAATCCCCATTTTACAGATGAGGGAACTGAGGCACAGAGAAGTTAAATAATAAAAGTTGAAGAATTAGAGATGGGAGAAGCATTTAAAGCCCGTTTCTCCAGAGCACTGAGTCGAGCCTTGCAGGACTATCAGCTTAAGTGTAGGTTCCATTCTTATTAAGCCTGGGGAAAATCCTTCAAGAAAACCCATAACTCCCTCTGGAAGTATGTTTATGCCGTCATTTGCCTGCCACTACACCTCTGCCTGTATCCTGAGCCCTCAAGTTGGCTGCTAATGATAATAATCATAATCCTAATAATTATAATGGAATTTAAGCACTTACTATATGCCAAGCACTCTACTAAGTGCTGGGGGTGATGAACAGACACCATCCTTGTCCCAGCCTGTAAGCACTTATAATGGAATTTAAGCACTTACTATATGCCAAGCACTCTACTAAGTGCTGGGGGTGATAAACAGACACCATCCTTGTCCCAGCCTGTAAGCACTTTGATACTCACCCCAGCCCCACAATTGTCTAAGTGTTTTATGCTGTCGAGTCATCTCCGACCCATAGCAACGCCATGAACACAACTCTCCCAGAATGCCTCACCTCCATCTGCAGTCATTTTGGTAGTGGATCCAGGTAAATTTTCTTAAACTCTATTATTTCCCCTATCCCTGATCTATTTTAATGTCTGTCTTCTGCTGTGGACTGCACACTCACTGTGGGTAAGGATTATATACTGTTGCATTGTACGTTCCCAGGCACTTAGTAAATATACTGCACAAAATAAGTACTCAATAAATACCATTGATTGACTAAGAAAAGGTATTGAATCCCCATTTTATAGGTGAGGAAACAGAGGCACAGAGAAGTGGAGTGACTTGCCCAGGGTCACACAGCAAACTGGGATTAAAAGCACTCAATCACCTTGAGAGCCCTCTTATCTCACTTCACCATACTCAATTCAATTCAATTCAATCATATTTATTGAGCGCTTACTGTGTGCAGAGCACTGTACTAAGTGCTTGGGAAGTACAAGTTGGCAACATATAGAGACGGTCCCTACCCAACAGTGGGCTCACAGTCTAGTACTCCTACTACTCCCTCACTCCTCCAGTGCCAACCTACTCACTATACCTCCATCTCGTCTACCTATCTAGCTGCCGACCTCTCCCCTACATCCTGCCTTAGGCCTGAAAGGCCCTCCCACTTCAGATCAGACAGACAGTGACTCTCCTCAATTTATAAAAGCCTCACTGAAGGCACATCTCCTCCAAGAGGCCTTCCCTGACTAAGCCCTCCTTTCACTTTCTCCTACTCCCTTCTGCATCAACCTGACTTGCTTCCTTTATTCATCCCCCCTTCCCAGTCCCACAGAACTTATGTACATATCTGTAGTTTTATTTATTGATATTAATGTCTGTTTCTCCCTCTAGACTGTAAACTCACTGCATGCAGGGAATGTGTCTGTTATTTTGTTATACCGTACTCTCCCAAGTCCTTAGTATAGTGCTCTGCACACAGTAAGCACTCAATAAATTCAATTGACTGACTGACTGACAGGTCCTCTGACTACCAGCGTGGCTCAGTGGAAAGAGCATGGGCTTTGGAGTCAGAGGTCATGGGTTCAAATCCCGACTCTGCCAATTGTCAGCTGTGTGACTTTGGACAAGTCACTTAACTTCTCTCTGCCTCATCTGTAAAATGTAAATGTAATCTGTAAAATGGGGATTAAGACTATGAGCCCCCCCCCCCACCATGGGACAACCTGATAACCTTGTAACCTCCCCAGTGCTTAGAACAGTGCTTTGCACATAGTAAGTGCTTAGTAAATGCCATTATTATTATTATTATTATTATTATTACCAGGCCCGTGCTGTGTCCACTAGACCACATTACTTCCTTAAATTTCTCTGTCACTGGCTGCCTGGATTTCAGGTGGCCTGTCCCCATCTGCTATTGGATTTGGCATAGAAAGCCTACATGTCTGGTATTTTTCTCTTCAACTCCCCCAGCCTCACTCTGCCTTGGTTTCTGCCTCCAAGTTCTGTGACAGCCCCTAATAATAGTAATAACTGTAGTGTTTAAATGCTTACTATGTGCCAGGCACTGTCCTGAGCATTGGGTTAGATACAAGTAAATGAGTTCGGACACAGTCCCTTTCCTATGTGGGGCTCACAATCTCAATCCCCATTTTACAGATGAGGCACAGAGAATTGAAGTGACTTGTCCAAGGTCATACAGTAGACAAGTGGCAGAGCTGGGTTTAGAATCGATGATTTTCCGACTTCTATGCCAGTGTGCTACTCACTATGCCATGGTGCTTTCGGTGCAGGTGAGCTCTAAGAGGTACTGGGCCAGTGTCCAATCTGCTTATACGGTATCCACCCCAGTGCTTAGCACAGTTCTTGACACACAGAGCTTAACAAACACTATTTTTTATCATTATTACAGGTGAGAATAGGAAGAGAAGTTGGTCCTGTAATGGAAGGGAAAAGGGAAACTTTTTTCTCCCTCCTCCCCACTCAGTTTTTCCAGCAGCATCATCTTCTCTAGACTGTAAACTCATTGTGGGCAGGGAATGCAAGTGCTTAATACAGTGCTTTGCACACAGTAAGCACTCAATGAATACAAAGTGGACTTCACTAGTCACAGTTCTTCACATAATGAATTGCAAATGTCCTCCCTCTAGACTGTCAGTTCCTTGAAGGCAAGGATGATGATGATGATGATGGTATTAAGCACTTAGTATGTGTCAAGCACTGTTCTAAGCTCTGGGGTAGATACTAGGTAATCAGGTTGTCCCACGTGGGGCTCACAGTCTTAATCCCCATTTTACAGATGAGGTAACTGAGGCACAGAGAAGTGAAATGGCTTACCCAAGTTCACACAGCAGACAAGTGCTGGAGCCAGGATTAGAACCCACATCCTCTGACTCCCAAGCCCGTGCTCTTTCCATTAAGCCATGCTGCTTCTATTAACCCTGTTGCACTCTCCCAAGCACTTAGTACAGTGTTCTATCCAAAGTTAGAGCTCAATAAATGCTACCGATTAATTCCCTTAGACCGTAAGCTTCTTGAGGGCAGGGATCATGTCTCCCAACTTTGCACTGAACTGTCACTATCGCTCAGTAAATATAATAATTCGATTGACATTGGATTCTATTAATCAGACTCTTGGGTGCACCTCACTAAGCCCAGTTCATTCAAAATCACGCAGCCTAAATACCCCCTACCTATTAGCATTTCTAAGCCTCCTGCAGTGTTTATGTTTTTCCAATTTGAGCGTTCCCTTTGCTTTGGAAAGTAACACCGTTGTCTCTCTGCCAATACAATTTCACCTAAATCTAAGGGCTGAAGGAACCCTTGCCCTCTTCATTTTCCGGATTGAATTTCCACAGAGAGTGAGTGGTACAATCCGCATTTAATGTACCAACAGCCGCATTCATTTACCACCTGGCTGGAGCTTCCCCCTTTCTTTCTAACCTTTTGTACAGACCCTGACACAAGTGCATAACATGGAGTAGTGCTACAAAAGTCTCCTGGCTTTCTGGTGGGAAATAATATCCGTGCTCTTCGTAAACAAGGACATCGGAGATATTTTTTTGACCTCATTCACTCAAAAAAAAAAATTCCATCCCAGATTTTTTTTTTTAAAGAAACAGCCCCTATCAAGTCCAAGGGCCTCCAGGAGAATTGATCAGCTCTCTAGTGCTTTACGGTCCTCCTGGATCAGTACATTGCAGAAGGGTTGGGCTTTGACATTGAAGGAGTAAACTCCTGCTCCACACCATAGGTTTATGCTTGTTGTGTTGGGGAAATAATAATAATGGTATTGTGCCAAGCACTGTTCTGAGCACTGATCTCCACCTTTACAGAGAAGCGATCCAACTTGCATTCTCCTTTGATCCATGTGGAGCTAAACTGAGGAGGTACAAGTAATCCTAAAATATCTGCGAGTTGAATAGGTTCTTTTTACCCTCTACTTTCCAGTTCCCCAGATTATTATCATTATTATTATGGTACTCGTTAAGTACTTACTATGTGTCAAGCACTGTTCTAAGTACTGGGGTAGATACAAGTTAACCAGGTTGGACACAGTCCCTGTCCCACATGGGGCTCAAAGTCTTAATCCCCATTTTACAGATGAAGTAACTAAGACCCAGAGACTGTGAGGTCATTGTGGGCAGGTTTTATCTCTTTATTTCTGTATTGTATTTTCCAAGCGCTTAGTACAGTGCTTTGCACACAGTAAGCTCTCAATAAATACACTGAATGAATGAATGAAGTGACTTGCCTAAGGTCACAGAGCAGACGTGTAGAGGAGCCAGGATTAGAACCCAGGTCCTTCTGACTCTCAGGCCCATGCTCTATCCACTAAGCCATTCTCAGATAGCATTCTTGGTTCCTCCCAAGCCAACCTTCTAACTGTAGCTCCCTCCTGACTCTCTTGCCTCCATCCCTTCCCATTTGCTGACCTCCCATCCTGTCACTCCCTCCCCACATCTGCCAGACCTCAGCTCTCCCCATCATCAAAGCCCCCTCGAAATCCCTTCTCCTCCAGGAAGTCTTCCTCAGTTCACAACCACCCAATCGTTACTCATAGCTCATGTATTTCGTTATGATCCACTCCACTTAGAGAAGCAGCGTGGCTCAGTGGAATGAGCCTGGGCTTGGGAGTCAGAGGTCATGGGTTCTAATCCTGGCTCTGCAACTTATCAGCTGTGTGACTTTAGGCAAGTCACTTAACTTCTCTGTGCCTCAGTTACCTCATCTGTAAAATGGGGATTGAGACTGTGAGCCCCAAGTGGGACAACCTGATTACCTTGTATCCCCCCCAGTGCTTAGAACAGTGCTTTTCACATAGTAAGGGCTTAGCAAATGCCATTATTATTATTTGGTATACTTCCATATTTTATTTTTGACTTTTATCTAATATATTCAACTATTTATTCCATTATTTCACCCTGATATAGTTCTTGGGAAGCTGTGTGGCCTAGTGGAAAGAGCAATGGGTCTGGGAGTCCCTTTCACTTAGACTGTGTCCCACCTGATTATCTTGGATTTTCCCAGCACTTAATATAGTACTTCGTACTTAGTAGGCTCTTATCAAATGCCATTGTTGTAATAGTAATAATAATAATAATAATAACAACTTCCTGTTATTATTACTGCTTCTCACACTAGTTGTAAATAATTTTTCTGTCTGCCCAATTGGAGCTTCTGGGGGCCAGATAAGTGTGTCTTGCTGCTGTTGAGTTTTCCCAAGCGCTTAGCACAGAGTTGTAACTCAGGGGCTCAACAAATGATTGATTGATGAGGCCGATTGTTACCTCTGTTTCATTTCAAAGAAGATCTTGGGATCCATGCAAAGGAATCTTTTATTGAGTTACTTTGGGAGGAGCATTAGAAACTACCAACAGTGTTTTTTTAACAAGACTAGAGGGAGAAAGATTCTCAAGAAAGCTGTTTGCAAAAATAGCCCAAAGACCATTTTTGGGAAGCAGCTTGGCTTAATGGAAAAAAGCCCAGGCCTGTAAATTGGAAGGACCTGGGTTCTAATCCCAGCTCTGCCACTTGTCTGCTTTGTGACCTTAGGCAAGTCACTTCACCTCTCTATGCCTCGGTTCCCTCATCTGTAAAATGGGGATTAAGACTGTGAGCCCCATGTGGGATATGGACTGTGTTCAATCTGATTAACTCATGTCTATCCCACCTCTTAGTACAGTGTCTGGCACATTGTAAGCACTTAAAAAAATGCCATTTTAAAAAAGACAGTTTTGCTACACTTCACCACAGAACCCTGGAAACAGCCTTTGTTAAGACTAATAACTTTCCTGCTTGCACACACTACAAAAAGAAAATGGAGTCATAGGAAGCAGCATGGCCTAGTGGGTAGAGCATTGGCCTGGGAGTCAGAAGGATCTGGGTTCTAATCCTGCCTCTGCCACTTTTGTGCTGTGTAACTTTGGTCAAGTCAGTTCACTTCTCTGTGCCTTGGTTGCCTCATCTGTAAAATGGGGATTAAGCCTGTGAGCCTCATGTGGGACAGGGACTATGTCCGATGTGGTTAACATGTATCTATCCCAATGCTTAGAACAGTTCTTGGCATATAGTAGATGAGCAACAAATACCACCATCATCTTCATCGTCAAAAACTCTGCAGCTTTCCCAATCGGTGACCCTTCAAAAGGATCAAAGTCAAAGGAAAGAGTCATTATCCCTACAGGCTGTCCAGCCTCCGGTGGGTCAGCATCAAGTTTTTGGTGTTTCCCTGAACTCACAGCTGGGAGTGAAGAAGAAGAAAAGGCCAATATGCTCTCCCAAAGAGAGAGGATTGTCTCACCGAGTGAATTCTGATGTCAGTTGTGGTCTTGTGTTCACATGGGCAGGAAGAGGCGGCTGGCCAGCGTGGGAAAGCCGCAGGGATTCTTCCATGGAGAAGGATGAACGACACAGGGTTATTTGGCTCTTCCCACAATCCCAACATGCCATCAGTTAGCGGAACATTCCTCAGGCCCAGGGGACCTGGCCCACTCCATGGTAACAGAGAAATGGCCAGGCTTGTTAGGAGAAGTTGAGAATGAGCCAAAGGAGTGGTGCCCTTCCTAAAGAGCTCCAGCATGCCTTGACTAAGCCCTCATTTCCTCTTCTCCCACACCCTTCTGCATCACTCTTGCACTTGGATGTGAACCCTTTAATCACTGCCACCCTCAGCCCCACAGCACTTATGGACATATTTGCTATTTATTTATTTATATTAATGTTTGTCTCCCCCTCTAGACTGTGAGCTCCTTGTGGGCAGAGAATGTGTAGACCAACTCTGTTATACTGTACTTTCCCAAGGGCTTGATACAGTGCTCTGCACACAACAATAATAATAATAATAATTGTGGTATTTGTTAAGTGTTTACTCTATGCCAGGCACTGTTCTAAGCACTGGGGTAGATACAAGATAGTAGGGTTGGACATAGTCCCTGTCCTACGTGGGGCTCACAGTCTCAATCCCCATTTTACAGATGAGAGAACTGAGTGAAGTAAAGTGAAGTGACTTGCCCAAGGTCACACAGCAGACAAGTGGCAGAGCCAGGGTTAGAACCCATGACCTTCTGACTTCCAGGTCTGTGCTCTATCCACTAGGCTATACTAAGTGCTGGGGTGGAAACAAACAAATCAGGTTGGGCATAGTCCCTATCTCACAGGGGACTCACAGACTCAATCCCCATTTTACAGATGAGTTTACTGAGGACCAGGGAAGTGAAGTGACTTGCCCAAGTTCACATAACAGAGAAGAGGTGGAGCCGGAATTAGAACCCATGACCTTCTGTTGCCCAGGTTCATGCTCTAGCCACTAAGTCACACTGCTTCAAGCACTCACTATATACCATTGATTGATTGCATTTCCTACTGGCAGAAGCAGAGACAAGATGCTATTGTTGAGCAGCAGAGACCAGGCTGGGCAAAAAAAGAGCTGGCCACTGGTTTAAAGAGGACACTGCCATCCCTGACGCTGCCTCCATCAGTGTGAGTTTGAGAGCATTTCTTTCTTTTTTTTTCTTTTTTTTTTGATATTTGTTAAGCTCTTACTATATGCCAGGCACTGAACTCAGCACTGGGGTAGATACAAGCTAATCCAGGTGGACACAATCCGTGTCCCACATGGGGATCACAGTTTCAATCCCTATTTTACAGATGAGGGAATTGAGACACAGAGAAGTGAAGTGGCCTGCCCAAGGTCACACAGCTGACAAGTAGCGGAGCTGGAATTAGAACCCAGGTCCTCTGACTCATTCATTCATTCATTCAATCGTATTTTTTGAGTGCTTACTGTGTGCAGAGCACTGTACTAAGCGCTTGGGAAGTGCAGGTTGGTAACATATAGAGACGGCCCCTACCCAATAATGGGCTCACAGTCCCAGGCTCTTCCTCTCTCCACTAGACCATGTTGCTTCCCAAGAATTGCTTGCACAATTATTTGCATCTGGTATCAGTGAAAAAGGACAATCAATCTGTCTTTCAATGGTATTTATTGAGCACTTAGTGCAGGGTGTTATAATAAGCATTAGAGAGAGTACATTAGAGTTAGTAGACACGATTTCTACCATCAAAGAGCTGACAGTCCATCTGGGGAGATAGACACTAAAATAAATTTCAGGTAGGGGAAAATTATGGAGCATAAAGAGCTCTACATAAGCTTTGTGGGGAGAGGGAGTGGGGTGAGTGAGCTTACGCGGAAGCATTATATTAGCTCCATGAGAGGAAGGAAAGTGTATCTTGTGCTGTGATCTAGTGCGTAGACTCAGAAGCTGTTCACAGTATGCGCTCACTAAATGCCATTGGTTGATTGATTGGTTGATTGGTCGATTGATCAATGGACTGACTGTTTCCTCAGGCTGGAGCATGAGGTGGAAGGATACATGACATCTTTCTGGGGTTTGTACATGGAAGCAGTGTGGCCTTGTGGAAAGAGCACGGGCCTGGGAGTCAGAGGCCCTGCATTCTAATGCCGGCTCTGCCACCCCCTGCCTTTTGTGTCACCTTGGGCAAGTCACTTCACTTCTCAGTGCCTCAATTTCCTCATCTTTAAAATGGAAAGTCAATCCCTGTTCTCTCTCCTACTTAGACTGTGAGCCTCACAGGAGACAGGGACTGGGCCTGACCTGATTATCTTGAATTTGGCCAGCACTTACTACATGCTTGCACTTTTATCCCAGCAGAGCCAGGATAGTGTATAAATATTATTATTAAGTATTATCATTATTATTGTATTTGTGAAGTGCTTTCTATGTGTCAGGCACTGTACTAAGCACTGGAATCTTTCTGGCTCTCTGTGTCTCTCTTCTTTTGCTTCTCTTCCTTTCTTCCCTCCCTCCTAATTTGCCTCATCTGCCAGGGTGTCTCTTCAGGGTCCCCCCAGGGTGGGGAGGAGGCAGGGGGACCATACACCAGATGTTCTCGGGCCCTTCTCCCACCACTGCTCTGTCCGAGCCCCCTCCCAGCCACCTCTGGGCAGTGCTGCTGCTGTGGGTGGGAGTGGGTAATCAGTAGTCAGTCAGTCAATCATATTTACTGAGTACTGTACTAAGCGCTTGGGAGAGTACAATACAACAATAAGCAGACACATTCCCAGCCCACAACTAGCTTACCATATAGCTTACAGTAACTTGTGTCCAGCAGCACAAGCCCAGCCCCAGCCAGAGTCACCTCCAACTTCCTCTGGACATTTCCGTTGACTCAGTTTCCCCTGGGCACCAAGGCGCTGCCCTCTCTAGGAGAGTGGGGAACATCGGACACCAAAAATCGGGACCTGTCCACTGTGCTCAGCCCTGCATGACACTGGCCCAGGATCCCGATTCCTGCCCTGGTCACCCACACCCATCACAGCCTAGTGGGAAGAAGGCAGGCTGGGAGTTGGAAGACCTGAGTTCTCATCTGGGTCCCACCATTTCCAGCTCTGTGATCTTGGGCAAGACATTTGGCTTCTCTGGGCCTTTGTCTTATCTGTAAAATGGGGCTCAAGTACCTGTTATCCCTCCCCTTAGCTGTGAGTCCCATGTGGAACAAGGATTGGGTCCAGCCTGATTATCTCAGATCTATCCCAGCACCTGGCACACTGTTTGGCACATAGTAAGCACTAACAGATACCACCATTATCATTACTATTTTTTATGGTATTTGTTAAACACTTCTTATGAGCCTGGCACTGTTCTAAGTGCTGGGATAGATATGAGCTAATCAGGTTGGACATAGTCCATGTCCCACATGAGGCTCATAGTCTTAATGAGAAGCAGCCTGGTGTAGTGGATAGAGCACAGGCCTGGGAGTCAGAAGATCATGGGTTCTAATCCCAATTCTACCACTTGTCTGTTGTGTGGCCTTGGATAAGTCACTTCATTTCTCCACGCCTCAGTTACCTCATCTGTAAAATGAGGATTGAGACTGAGAGTCCCACGTGGGGCAGGGACTATGTCCAACCCAATTTGCCAATAATAATAATAACCCCCATTTTACATACAAGGGAATTTAGGCACAAAGAACTGAAGTGACTTGTCCCCGGTCACACAGCAGACAAGTGGCAGAGTGGGGATTAGAACCCAGGTCCTTCTGACTCTCAGGCCCGAGCTCAATCCACTAGGCTATACTGCTTCTCTACCCTGCCTATTCACAGGCCCCACCACACTCAAGTCAGCTTGTGGGTTTGTTTCTGTTTTAAGATGAAGCTTGCCTGGGTTCCCAGTACCCCCTGGGCTCTCAGAGCACGATTCCCCAGACCTCCTTCCCACCCATCCTCGGGGTCAGGCCTCGCATTTGTTCAGCTGGACAGCTAGCTCTGCTCCCTCGCCTCCGACCCCTGAACTCTGGCCTGCCCATGGTGGGACAGGAAGTTCCTCTCTCTAGGAGCCAGAATGAGTGCTGGTTTCATGTTTGGTACCCTGTGGGGAGAGGCCAGTGGTGGGGGAGGGTCAGCAGCTCTCCTCCTCCCTTGCCCCCTTCCCCCCTCAATGTGGCCCAACAGCAGTCAATGCAGCCTAGTCAGAGAGCCAGGGCGGCTGGAGAAAAGCCACAACTGGAACTCCTGCGTCTGGGGATACCTCTGTCTCCATGGTACTCATTAAGCATTCACTGCGTGCCAAGTGCCGAGGTGGATACAAAATAATCAGATCAGATACGGCTCCAATCCCACCAACTAAAAGGTAGGGACAGTAGGTATCTTATGCCTATTTTATAGATGAGAAAACTGAGGCAAAGAAAATAATAATAATAATAATTACGGTACTTGTTAAATGCTTAATATACTTGTTAAGTGCTTACTATGTGCCAAGCACTGTTCTAAGTCCTGGAGTAGATACAAGTTAATCAGGTTGGACCCAGAGTCCATCCCACATGGGGCTCACAGTCTTAATCCCCATTTTCCAGATGAAGTAACTGAGGCACAGAGAAGCTAAGTGACTTGCCCTAGGTCACACAGCAAAGTGGCAGAGCCGGCTTTAGATCCCAGGTCCTTCTGACTCCTAGCCCCGTGCTCTAACCACTAAGCCATGCTGCTTCTCTACTAAGTCATGCTGCTTCCCTAAGTTAAGTGACTTGCCCAAGGCCACACAGTAGGTCAGTGGCAGAGGTGGCACTAGAATCCAGATCTCCTGATTCCTGGTCCCCTGCTCTTTCCACTGGGCCACGCTGTCTGTCTTTGCCCACCCTGCCTGACAGCTTGAGAATTCTGGGCTTGAATGTATGGAAAAAAGCCATAAGCAGTAAGCCTATTAAATAGGCTTTTCTCAATCAGTCAACTAGTCAGTGGCATTTATTGAACTCCTACTGCATGCAGAGCAGGACTCAGTCTGGGAGAAACTGCAGAAGGCTGAAATAATTTCCTTCCCAGTTTATTCATTCATTCAGTCACATTTATTGAGCACTTAGTGTGTGCAGAGCCCTGTACTAAGTGCTTGGGAAAGTACAATACAACAATAAAGAGTGACCTTTCCTGCCCACAACTAGTTTACAGTCTAGATGTGGGGAGAGACATCAATACAAATAAATCAAATTACAGATATGTACATAAGTGCTGTGGGGCTGGGAGGGGGGAAGAACAAAGGAAGCAAGTCAGGACAATGCAGAAGGGAGTGGGAGATGAGAAAAGTGGGGCTTAATCTAGGAAGGCCTCTTGGAGGAGATGTGTCATCAATAAGGCTTTGAAGGGTGGGGAGAGTAAACTCATCTGTTGGATTTGAGGAAGGATGCTGTTCCAAACCAGACGCAGGATGTAGGCTAGGGGTCAGCAGTGTGACAGGTGAGCTTGAGACACAGTGAGAAGGTTGGCACTAGAGGAGAGAAGTGTGCCGTCTGGGTTGTAGAAGGAAAGAAGTGAGGTAGGAGGGGGCAAGGTGATGGAATGCATTATAGCCAATGGTGAGGAGTTTTTGTTTGATACAGAGGTGGATGGGCAACCACTGGAGTTTTTTGAGGAGGGGGGTGACATGTCCCAAATGTTTTTGTAGAGAAATGATCCCGGCAGCAGAGTGAAGTGTGAACTGGAGTAGGGAGAGGCAGGAGGCTGGGAAGTCTGAAAGAAGACTGATGCAATAATCCAGGCAGAGTAGGATGAGTGATTATATTAACTGGGTAGCAGTTTGGATAGAGAGGAAAGGCCAGATTTTAGTGATGTTGTGAAGGACGGACCAACAGGATTTGGTGACGGATTGAATATGTGAATTGAATGAGAGAGAGGAGTCAAGGATAACACCAAGGCTATGGGTTGTGAGACAAGAAGGATGCTGGTGCTGCCTACAATGATAGGAAAGTCAGGGGAAGGACAGGGTTTGGGTAGGAAGATTAAGGAGTTCTGTTTTGCACATGTTTAGTTTGAGATGACAACAGGACATGCAAGTAGAGATGTCTTGAAGGTAGGAGGAGATGCAAGACTGGAGGGAGGGAGGGAGAGAGATCAGGGTTGGAGATGTTGATTTGGGGATCATCCTCATAGAGGTGGTAGTTGAAGCCATGGAAGTGAATGAGCTCTCCAAGGGAGTAGGTGTAGATGGAGAATAGAGGTGGATCCACAACTGAAACTTGAGGGGCCCCCACAGATAGGGGGATGAACAAAGGTAGCAAATCAGGGCAAAGTAGAATGCAGAATGGAGTGGGAGAAGAGAAAAGGGGGAGATTAGGGAAGGCCTCTTGGAGGAGATGGGCCTTTAATAAAGCTTTGAAAAGGAGGGGGAGCAATTATCTGTCAGATGTGAGGAGGGAGAGTGCTCCAGGCCAGAGGCAGGATATGGGTGAGGTTCATTTCCCCTTGTTTAAATCTCATTCCACAACACAATCTGCCTTCCTTTTTTGGTAATCATAATCTTCTGATATGTTTCTTCTAATTTAACTCCTGCCTCCCTTTTTTTTTTTAAACTGGTATTTGTTAAGTGCTTATTGTGTGCCAAGGACTGTACTAAGTACTGGGGTAAATACAAGGTAATTGTGTTGGGCACAGTCCCTGTCCCACACGGGACTCAGTCTTAGACTCAGTCTTAATCTTCATTTTACAGATGAAGTAACTGAGGCACAGAAAAGTGAAGTGACTGGCCCAAGATCACAGAGCAGACAAGTGGCAGAGCCGGGATTAGAACCCAGGCCTGTGCTCTTTTCACTAAGCCACTGTGCTTTTCCCTCAGTCAGGAATCACATCTTGGGTCCATTTCCCCCCCACCCCCCCCCACCCCCCTTTTTTTTTCAGAAGGCAGTATGCCTTGTGGAAAGAGCACAGAAGTGGAAGTCAGGAGACCCAGGTTCCAGTCTCAGCTCTGTCATTAGGTTGCTATATGACCTTTGGCAAGTCACTTCACCTCTTGGGGCCTCAGTTTCTTTAACTATTCAATGAGGATAAAATAGACTGTGAGAAAGACTTTATCCTATCTGTTAACCTTGCATTACCACAGCACTTAGCACATAGTAAGAGCTTGTTAAATGCCCTCATTCTTCATCCAAGCAAGAAAACCTGAGCTTGAGTCTCAAACATTTTTCTTCCCATGATTGGAAATTCGGAGAGGGAGAGGAGCTCCTTGTGGTCAGGAAAGTTGTCTACCAACTCTTTTTTATGGTATTTGTTAAGCTCTTACTATGTGCTAGGCACTGTACTAAGCGCTGGGGCAGATACAAGCTAATAGGATTGCACTCATTTCCGGTCCCACATTCATTCATTCATTCATTCATTCATTCATTCAATCAATCATATCTGTAGTCTTAATCCCCATTTTATGGATGAGGGAACTGAGGCCCAGAGAAGTTAAGTGACTTGCCCAAGGTCACATAGCAGACAAGTGGCAGGACTGGATTTGGAACCCAGGTCCTTCTGACTCCCAGGCCTGTACGCTACCCATTACTGATGCTACCAACTCTGTTATATTTTACTCTCCCATAATAATAATAATAATGGTGGTATTTGTTAAGCGCTTACTATGTGCAAAGCACAGTTCTAAGCGCTGGGGAGGTTACAAGGTGATCAGGTTGTCCCAAGAGGGGCTCACAGTTTTTAATCCCCATTTTTCAGATGAGGTGACTGCGGCACAGAGAAGTCAAGTGACTTACCCAAAGTCACACATCTGACAGTTGGCGGAGCGGGATTTGAACCCATGACCTCTGACTCCAAAGCCCGTGCTCTTTCTACTGAGCCACGCTGCTTCTCCCGTGCCCTTAGTAGTGCTCTGCACACAGTAAATGCTAAATAAATAGGATTGATTGATTGATTGAGCACTCCGGAGATTCGCCCCCTCTCACCCCCAGGCAGAGCGTTGTGAATACGGTTGAGCCGAGGCCGACAATAAGGACAACAAAGAGAAAGAAGAATGGGTAGACCGCCCGCAGGGCAAAGGATGTGTCCCTTGCCAGCACTGAGGGCATAAAGGGGCTGGAGCCCCACCCACCATGTCTTCCCGTAAATACACAAAAGCCCCGTTCAAATGCAAGCCCTGATCACTCTGCCCCAGGTCAGAATTTCCAGTGGATGTGAACAAAGAGTTCTGCAGTCTCATGGATGTTTTCCCTCTTCTCTTGACCCCTGCACCCTCCACAAACTCCACTGGTGAACAAGGGACTCAGGAAGAAGCAGTCTGGCCTGATGGTTAGAGCAGGGGCATTGGAGTCAGAAGGACCTGGGTTCTAATACCAGTCTACTACTTATCTGCTATCTGACCTTGGGCAAGTCATTTAACTTCTCTGTGCCTTGATTACCTCACCTGTACCAGTCAATCATATTTATTGAGCAATCACTGTGTGCAGTGCACTATACTAAGCACTTGGGAAAGCACAACACAACAATACAACGGACACTTTCCGTGCCCACAGTGAGCTTATAGTCTAGATAGGGAGACAGACATTAATATAAATGATAAATTATGGATATGTACAGAAATGCTGTGGGGATGTAGAAAGGGTGAATAAAAGGAGCAAATCCAAGTGCCAGGGTGACACAGAAGAGAGAGGAAGAAGAGGAGAGGGCCTATCAGGGAAGGCCTCTTGGAGATATGGTTTTAATAAGACTTTGAAGTGGGGGAGAGTAGGCTGTGAAAAGGGAGGGTGTTCCAGGACAGAGGCAGGACGCAGGTTAGAGGTTGGCGGTGAAAGAGACAAAACCAAGGTACAGTGATTAGGTTGGCATTAGAGGAGCAGAGTGTGCAGGCTGGGTTGTACTAGGAGAGTAGTGAGGTGAGGTAGGTGGGGGAAAGGTGGCTGAGTGCTTTAAAGCTGATGGTAAGGAGTTACCGTTTGATGTGTAGGTGGATGGGCAACCACTAGAGGTTCTTGAGTAGTGGGGAAATATGGACTGAATATTTTTGTAGAAAAGTGATCTGGGCAACAGAGTGAAGTATGGACTGGAGAAGGGAGAGACAAGAGGCAGGGAGATCAGCAAGGAGGCTGATAGAGTAATCAAGGCAAGATAGGAGACACAATTGTATTAAAGTGGTAGCAGTTTGGATGGAGAGGAAAGGGTGGATTTTAGTGATATTGTGAAAGTTGAACTGACAAGATTTAATGTTAGATTGTACATGTTGGTTGAATGAAAGAGAGGAGTCAAGGATAACACCAAGGTTACCGCCCTGTGAGACAGAAAGGATGGTGGTGGCATTGTTTATAGGGATGGGAAAGTCAGGGGGAGGACAGGAAAACCTACTGAGAGCTCACCTCCTCTGGGAGGCCTTCCCAGACTGAGCCCCCTCCTTCCTTTTACCTTCCCCATCTGCTCCGCCCTACCTCCTTCCCCTCCCCACAGCACCTGTATATATGTTTGTACAGATTTATTACTCTATTTATTTTACTTGTACATATTTACTATTCTATTCATTTTATTTTGTTAATATATTTTGTTTTGTTGCCTGTCTCCCCCTTCTAGACTGTGAACCCGTTGTTGGGTAGGGACCGTCTCTATATGTTGCCAATTTGTACTTCCCAAGCGCTTAGTACAGTGCTCTGCACACAGTAAGCACTCAATAAATACGATTGAATGAATAAATGAATGAATGAATTTGGGAGAGCTAACAGTTGAAGACGGTGGTCAGAGAGGGAAGAAGGAAGGGGGCAAATGAGAAAGATCAGGGCTGGAGCTGTAGATTTGGGTATCATCCACTTAAAGATGGTAGTTGAAGTCATGGGAGTGAATGAGTTCTCCAAGGGAGTGGATGTAGATGGAGAATAATAGAAGGGGACCCAAAACTGAAACTTAAGGGACCCCCACAGTTAGGGGATGGGAAGCAGAGGAGGAGCCCATAAAAGAGACTGAGAATGAGTGGCCAGAGAGATAGGTGGAGAAACAGGAGAGGACAGTTTCAGTGAAGCTGAGGTTGGATAATGTTTCCAGAAGGAGGTGGTCGACAGTGTCAAAGGCAGCTGAGAGATCTAGGAGGATTAGGATGGAAGAGAAGCCATTGAATTTGACAAGAAGGAGATCATTTGCGGCCCTTGAGAGGGCAGTTTCTGTGGAGTGAAGGGGATGGAAGCCAGATTGGAGGGGGTCAGGGAGAGCATTTCTGCAATTTATTTGTTTATATTAGTGTCTGTCTCCCACTCTAGACTGTAAGCTTGTTGTGGGCGAGGAATGTGTCTGTTTATTGTTCTACTGAACTCTCCCAAGGACTTAGTATAATGCTCTGCACACAGCAAGCACTCAATAAATATGACTGACTGAGAATTGGAGTAGAGCAACTGGAGACAAGTGGTGTCTTGCTTAAGGTGTTTGGAGAGGAACTGTAGGAGGGAGATGGGGTGATAACTGGAGGTTGCCATGAGGTCAAGGGAGGAATTTTTTAGGATGGGGAGATGTAAGCATGTTTGAAAACAGTGGAGAAGAAGCCGTTAGAGAACTAACAGTTGAAGATGGTGGTCAGAGAGGGAAGAAGGAAGGGGCAAATATTTTGATAAGATCCAAGGGGATGGGGTGGATGGAGGTAGAGGCAGTGGATTTTGAGAAAAGGCAGGAGATCTCCTCTTGAGATTCTGCTGGGAAGAATGGGAGAGTTGGAGAAGGGGCAGAAGGTGGAAGGGAGTAGAGAGGACCGAGGGAGATTTTAGCGAGTGCGTGCCTGATGGTTTCAATTTTTTCAATAAAGTAGGTTGCTAGGTCATTAGGGGCAAGGGATGGGGGATTAAGACTAGGAGTCCCATGTGGGACTGGACTGTGTCCAACCTGATTAGCTTTTATGTACCCCTGTGCTTAGTACAGTGCCTGGCACAAAGTAAGCACTCAAGAAATACCATAAAAAGTAAATAAAAAGCACCTGAACCTCCTGGAACTCCTACTAGAGCATAAGCTATCTGTGGGCAGGGAATGTTTCTCACAGTTCTAGTGTACTGTCCCAAGCACTTAGTACAGTGCACTGCACCAAGTGATGCTCAGTAAATATCTACAGTTACTCCTACTACCTTCTCATCAGATTGCAACACAATCTGGCCCTCAGTTTCTGCAATGCAATGCTGTCACTCAATCGATGAATCAGTGGTATTTATTGGGTGCTTACCGTGTGCAGAGAACTGTGCTAAATGGTTGGGAGAGTACAGTATAGCAATAACCAGACACATTCCCTGCCCAGAATAAGCTTGCAGTCCAGAGGGGGAGATGGACAATAATATAAATAATTAAGTAAATTACAGCTACATACACAAAATGATAGGGGACTGAGGGAGAGGTGAATAAAGGGAGCAAATCCAAGTGCAGTCCTGGCTACTCAGTTATGATGAAGCCTTGTCCCCATTCCCACCCTCCTCCCCAAGGCCCCTGCTGTCAACATGTTTCCAATGAAGGTGACATCCGGGGATGAAAGGCAGCCATGTGTGCAATTATGTAGGATGATTACTTTGATGATGATGATGTCTTCTGTTTTCTAACGCTGCCCGCCCATGTCCTATTCCTCTGGGGCATCATTAGCTCATTTGTAGGAGGAATGCCTTTAGCCCAACAGCTGCCTAAGTAGGTCTTGTTGGGGCTGGGGTGGGAAGGGTCCTGCCTGGAGGCAGCAGAATGGACTAGGTTACCTCTGGAGGCAAGGAGACTGAGATGCGCACCCTTCTGAAAAACATGGGCAGGTCCCAAATGATTGGTTGGCACACCTCTTTCTGTGTCGGGCAGCTAGCCAGGAGGCGGAGGGAAAACCAACATTTCACAATCTGACTTGACCCCAGAATCGGTCTTGACCCCAGAATCAGAATCGGTCTTGACCCCAGGCTGAACTCTTGGCATTTGCCCAGTTTAGTGAGAGAAGGAGGTGTTTGGAGAACTCCCCTGGGCAAGCTTGACTGCCCTCTGAGACACTGACACTCAATGCTGTAGTGGCAAGAGCATGGGCCGGGCTTGGGAATCCAACCATCTGAATCCTTATCCTGGCTCTGCCAGTTGCCTGCTGTGTGACATAGAGAAGCAGTGTAGCTCAATGGCAAAAGCGCAGGCTGTGGAGTCAGAGGTCATGGGTTCAAATCCTGACTCCGCCAACTGTCAGCTGTGTGACTTTGGACTCAGTTACCTCATCTGTACAATGGGGATTAAGACTGTGAGCCCCCCGGGGGGTAACCTCATTATTTTGTAACCTCCCCAGCGCTTAGAACAGTACTTTGCACATAGTAAGCACTTAATAAATGCCATTATTATTATTCTCTGTGCCTCTTTTTTCCTCATCAATGAGGTTCAATCCCTCCTACTTGGACTGTGAGCCCCATGTAGGATCTGCTTATTTTATAGCTAATCCAGTGCATAGTACAGCACTGAGAAGCAGCGTGGTTCAGTGGAAAGAGCACGGGCTTTGGAGTCAGAGGTCATGGGTTCAAATCCCAGCTCTACCAACTGCCAGCTGTGTGACTTTGGGCAAGTCACTTAACTTCTCTGTGCCTCAGTACCCTCATCTGTAAAATGGGGATTAAGACTGTGAGCCCCCCATGGGACAACCTGATCACCTTGTAACCTCCCCAGTGCTTAGAACAGTGCTTTGCACATAGTAAGCGCTTAATAAATGCCATCATTATTATTATTACTACAGTGCCTAGCACAAAGTAAGCACTTAACAAATACCACAATTATTATTATTATTCCCAGACTGATCTCAGCTCATCAGAAGCCTGTTGGGTTTTTTGGGTTTTTTTTTTTTTTGTATTTTCTAAATGACTACTATGGGCCAAGCACTGTACTAAGCGCTGGGGTAGGTGCAAACCAATCAGGTTGTACACAGTCTATGTCCCTCATGGGGCTCACAGTATTACTCCCCATATTTACAGAGGAGGTAACTGAGGCATAGAGAAGTGAAGTGACTTGCCAAGGTCACACCGCAGACAAGTGGTGGAGTCAGAAATAGAACCCAGGTTCTTCAGACTCGCAGGCCAGACTCTGACTTGCTCCCTTTATTCATCCCCACTCCCAGCTCCACAACATGTGTGTCCATATCTGTCATTTATTTATTTATATTAATGTCTGTCTCCCCCCTAGACTGCAAGCTCGTTATGGGCAGGGAATGTATCTGTTTGTTGTATTATATTCTCTGCACTCAGTAAATGCTCAATAAATATGATTGACTCAGTAAATACTATTGATTGCTAGGGTTATCCTAGTGGGTAGAGCAAGGGCTTGGGAGTCAGAAGGACTTGGGTTCTAATCCCAGCTCCACCACATGTCTGCTGTGTGTCCTTGGGCAAATCACTTAATGTCTCTGGGCCTCAGTTCCTTCATCTGTAAAATGGGGATTGAGTGTGAGCCCCAAGTGGGACAGAGTCTTTATCCAACGTGCTTAACTTGTATCTATGCCAGTGCTTAAAACAGTGCTTGGCAGATAGTAAGCACTTAACAAGTACCATAATTAGGAGCATCGCCAAGTATCATGGGGGTAGGGGATTGGGGGAGCATTCCAACAAACAGTTGGACTGGCATCCAGGGACTAGGTCCTACATATTTGGGGGCTATTTGCCTTTCTGCTCTATAGAGTCTGCCCTAAGTGCATGTCACTGTTACCGATGAGGAGGAGGACAATCCAGCCTCCTCCGCTTCTTCCAACTTGCTTTTGAATCGCATTTCTTCCTATTCAACTTCCTCCTCCACTGGGTTTTCTTCTCCTCCAGTTTCTCATTTTCCTTTCTGCTCTTTCCCAACCACCAGCCTCCCATGTCCCTTTCATCAGTCTTTGGGATTTTCTCCCTTATCTAAACCTCTCTCTTCCTCCAGTCAGTTAACTCTTGCATTCCATGCCCTCCAACCTAGACTCGGCTCTACCTCGTCCTCTCCTGCCTCTGCACGGTCCAGGTCATGATCTGAACATGGACGCAGTGACCAACTCCACCCTCATCCTTTTAATTCTACACCACCCATAGGCAACCCAACATTCCACAGTGC
Source organism: Tachyglossus aculeatus (assembly GCF_015852505.1). Lineage (NCBI taxonomy): Eukaryota > Metazoa > Chordata > Mammalia > Monotremata > Tachyglossidae > Tachyglossus > Tachyglossus aculeatus. Next base: position 11,687,057 of record NC_052091.1, on the reverse strand, counting down.
ATCTGGGCCCTGGGGCTTTGCCAAGTCCAAGAAGGAATCACAGCAGCCCCAGATTCCTGTGTTTGTTTTTTTCTCTTTGGTCGTTAATTTCAATTTGCTTTTTGTCAGCAGTAAGTTTTTTTTAAACCTCACACCTGTTTTGTTGTAGATTTTGGCTTATACAACTGAGCTCTGAGTTGATCTCTTTTCCATTAGGCAGCCTGGGAGATTTTTGTTGTGATTTCTTTATCAAAATAGAATAGATTCAGACCTTAATGGTTCTCTCACTCCCTGTCCATATTCAGGGAAGCATCCTGGCTTAGTGGATAGAGAACAGGCCTGGGAGTCAGAAGGACCTGAGTTCTAATCCCGGTTCCTCCACACGTCTGCTGTGTGACCTTGGGCAAGTCATTTAAGTTCTCTTGGCCTCAGTTACCTCATCTGTGAAGTGGGGATTAGGAGTGTGAGCCCCATGTGGGACAGGGACTGTAACTTGTATTTTGTAACTTGTGTCTACACCAACACTCTCTGGATACTCTACCAGAATGATTGCAGATGGAGGTGGGGTGTTCTAGGAGAGATTTGTCCATGGAGTCGCTATGTAGACAATTCAACAGTCTTGAGTAAGGTTAGGGTTAAGGTTAAACAAACAGTAGAGAGGCAATTGGGAGACCCTACTAGTTCCCAAGCTTGTGTCAGAATCTAAATGGGACCCCTACCCCCCCCCCCCCCCCGCCCCCACCTTCCCTTCGGGATCCCTTCGGGAACCGGGATTAGAACCCTTCCCAGGAGGCCTGGATTCCCCTTTCCCAAACTCTCCTTCTGGTCTTCCGGGGTTCTGTCTGGGTCCCTCTGGGCTGCGCCTGGAACAGCCCTTTCATGGGTCTTCGCAGAATTAATCAATGAATCAGTCAATCTTATTTACTGCATGCTTGAATAATAATAATAATAATAATGGCATTTGTTAAGCGTTTTCTATGTGCAAAGCACTGTTCTAAGCACTGAGGGGGATATACAAGGTGATCAGGTTGTCCCACGAGGGGCTCACAATTTAATCCCCATTTTACAGATGAGGGAACTGAGGCCCAGAGAAGTGAAGTGACTTGCCCAAAGTCACACAGCTGACAAGTGACAGAGCCAGGATTAATACCCATGACTTCTAACTCCCAAGCCCAGGCTCTTTCCACTGAGCCATGCAATCCCGGCTTGGTCACTTGTCTGCTGTGTGACCCTGGGCAAGTCACTTAACTCCTCTATGCCTCAGTTTCCTCATCTTTAAAATGGGGATTAAGACTGAGAGCCCCATGAGGGACAGGGACTGTGTCCAACCCTATTATCTTGTTATCTACCCTAGTGTTTAGTACAGGGCCTAGCATGTAGTAAGCGCTTACCAAATACCACAGTTATTGTTATTATTACTGTGGGTGGAGAGCACTGTACTAAGTGCTAGTGAGAGTACAATATAACAGAATTGGTAGACACATTTCCTGTCTACAATGAGTTTACAGTCTAAAGAGGGAGACAGATGTCCATAGAAATAAGTAATTTATGAATATGTACATAACTGCTGTGGGGCTGAGGGTGGGGTGAGTATCAAGTGTCCAAACAGTACAGACCCAAGTGCATCGGTGATGCAGAAGGGAGAGGGAATTGGGGAAAAGAGGCTTATTGAAGGCACGTCTCCTCCAAGAGGCCTTCTCCGACTAAGCCCTCACTCCCTCTTCTCCCACTCCCTTCTATGTCACCCCTGAACTTGGATTTGCACCCTTTATTCACCCCTCCCTCAGCCCCACAGCACTGATGTACATATCCATAAATTATTTATATTAATGTCTGTCTCCCCCCTCTAGACTGTAAGCTCACTGAGGACAGGGAACGTGTCTACCAACTTTTGTGTTGTACTCTCCCAAGCGCTTAGGACAGTGTTCTGCATAAAGTGCTCAATAAATATGATTGATTGAGATGTGATTTTAATAAAGCTTTGAAACTGTTGAGAGTGGTAGTCTGGTATATACTGAAAGGAAGGATGTGGGAAAGGGGGTTTAAGCATTCTTGCCCTTGCTTGCCCCTACCCTACTGTGAGCCCTGAGGGGGCTTTACTTCCTACCCTCTGAAGTAGGCTCTGGGGGAGGGGGAAAAAAAACATGCTCATACCACATCTCTCCTTTGACTCCGGGTCAGATTCCACAAGGAGGAGGGAACAGCAGGGGAACTGAGTTCTGGGAACTATCTGACTGAGAAGCAGCACCGTCTGGTGAAAACAGCACAGGGCTGGAAGGCAGGAGACCTGATTTCTAATCCTGATGAATTTGGGTAAATCACTTAGGTTCTCTGTGCCTCAGTTTCCTCACCCGTAAAGTGGGGATTCAATTCCTGTTTTCCCTCCAACTAGGCTGTAAGCCCCACGTGAAACAGGGACTGTGTCCATCCCAGTTTCTTGTGTTTACCCCAGTGCTTGGCACAGAGTAAGCTTTTCACCAAATACCACAATCATTATTAATAAAACATTTCCCTCCTTTAATTTGAGGGAAAGATGAAGCCAGTGTTTGATTCCCCTTTGTACCCCTGCCTAAATTCTCCTGCAATAACTGTAGGTGAAGTCTTCTCAACCAACTCTCCCTTCCCCAACTCTTTCCCAGGAACTTCCCAGGAAATATATTGAAGGAGAGTTCCTCTGTTTACCTTGCGAATTAATAATAATAGAGATAATAATGATGGTATTTGTTAAGCGCTTACTATGTGCCAGGCACTGTACTAAGTGCTGGAGCGGATATAAGCAAATTGAGTTGGACACAGTCCCTGTTCTGTGTGGGGCTCACAGTCTCAATCCCCATTTTTCAGATGAGGTAACTGAGGTCCAGGGAAGTGAAGTGACTTGTCCAAGGTCGCACAGCAGGCAAGTGGCAGAGCCAGGATTAGAACCCATGCCCTCCTGACTCCCAGGCCCGTGATCTGACTAGTAGGCCCTTCTCCCTCTCAAGTGGCAATGGGGAGGTGGTATCCAATTCAGGAACATCGGAGAGAGTTGATCCTTCCACTGCTCTGGTGAAGCAGTGGAGAGCAGTCCAATTTGAATGATTCAGAGGAAGAATGAAAAGTCCAAGAGGCAAATTTGAGGCATTTTACAACTTTTAGATTTTAAGCTGCCAAGGTCATTTTTGTTCCAGAAGGGCAGAGCAGCCCACCCATGTCGTTCCAAGGGGTTGATTTTCAATTCCACAGGCAACTTCCAAGGACAATTCCCCCATCAGCGCTTTGCTGCTCTACACCGTAGGAGGCTGATTGCCCAGAATGAGTGGCAGATTATGACTTTGGGACCAGTTTCTATGCCCCCACTTCATCACCCAAATCCCCACCAGCTGACATCCCTCCATCTCCCTTTAATAACAGTAACTGCGGTATTTGTCAAGACCTTACTATGTCCCAAGCACAGGGGTAGATACCAGTTAATCAGTCAATCAATCAATCAGCAGTACTTATCAAACACTGTGTGTAGAGCACTGTAGTAAGTGCTTGGGAAAGTACAACACAACAGAATTAGCAGTTAATCAGATAGGACAGTCCCTGTCCTACATGGGGCTCACAGCTTTAATCCTTATTTAAAAGATCAGATAACCAAGGCACAGAGAAGTGAAGTCACTTGCCCAAGGTCACACATCAGACAAGTGGCAGAGCCAGGATTAGAATCCAGGTCCTTCTGGTTCTTAGGCACATGCTGTATCCACTAGGCCATGCTGCTGCCTAGTTGACCCAGAATATGAGAAGCAGCATGGCCTAGTGGATACAGCACGAGCCTGGGAGTTAGAAGGACTTAGGTTCTCACCCTGGCTCTGTCATCTGTCTGCTCTGTGACCTTGGGCAAGTCATTTCACTTCCCTGGGCCTCATCTGTAAAATGGGGATGGAGACTTTGAGCTCTACATGGGATAGGGACTGTGTCCAACCTGATTTGCTTGTATCCACCCCAGCGCTTAGAACAGTGCCCGGCACATAGTAAGCACTTAAATACCACAATTATTATTATTATTATTATTATTATTATTATTATTATTATTATTATTATTGTTATTATGCGGTCGCTTCCAGCCCCAGGACCCTCTATGGCACTGACAGTGGATCACAGTCACTGCATGTCTGCTGACTTTCCCCTGTTGGTGACAAGAGTTGTTGGTGCTTTGAGGAGTGTAGCCGTTCATCACAGCAGCGTGGCATAGTGGATAGAGAGGATAGAGGGTGGGTTTGGGAGTCAGAAGGTCATGGGTTCTAATCCCAGCTCTGCCACTTGTCTGCTGGGTGACCTTGGACAAGTCACTTCACTTCTCTGTGCCTCAGTTTCATCATCTGTAAAATGGGGATGTGAGTCCCATATAGGACAGAGACTCTGTCCAACCCAATTTACTTGTATACACCCCAGTGCTTAGTACAGTGCCTGGTACCTAGTAAACACTTAACAAATGCCGTTATTATTGTGTATCACAGTACAATAAAGCGGTAGCCAGTGGCACCCTGGGTAACTTCAACCAAAGTCTTGTAGTTCCTGTCCCTCTGTTGAATCAACCGCTTCCTCCATGATGTCGTGTTATCAAATGCATTACAAAGTTGTTTCCCAAATGATAGTATGTCCCTCAAAGTTTCTATCCAAACCGCAGAAACCAAAAGCAAACACTCATTCACTGAACTCCACAAAAGGCTGAAGAGCTACTTAGGGAGGTAAGTGGTTACCAAAGGCTGAACAGGACTATGGCAGAAGTTAGTCTGGGAGATGAATATACACAGAATTCCTTTTACCTGCCTTGGCTTAGTCCAAGGTTAAAGGTGATAAAAACAAGGCAGAGGTGGCAATTTCTTTCAAGTTCCAGGAAGCAGCGTGGCTTCGCAAATAAAGCACGAGTCTGGGTTGTAATCCTGGCTTCGCTACTTGTCTGTTGTGTGACTGTGGGCAAGTCATTTCACTTCTCTGTGCCTCGGTTCTTCTTCAAATGCTGTCTAGTCATTTCCGACCCATAGCAACTCCATGGACACACCCTCCTCCGAAGGTTCCATCTTCTGCCATGAGGTCATTCTGGTATGTATAGCCATGGAGTTTTCTTGGTAAAGATACAGAAGTGATTTACCTTTGGCTTTTTTGACATAGTAAAAACTCAAGTCTCTGCCATTGTCTTCGATCAACATTTCGATCACTTGATCATCTGCCTTTCACTCTTTCCCATGCCACTGCTGCCCTGCACAGGTGAATTGATTTTGTCTAATGCTTTGGATTAGACCTTTCCATTATGAGTAGCCCTTTATGGCATGGGTCTAAGCTCCATCAGCAGACACAAACTCTCCTGCCACGATAAGGCATCGATTAATGGGAGAGTTACCTTATCTGTAAAATGGGAATTGAGACTGTGAGCCGCATCTGGGACAGGGACTATGTCCAACCTGATTAACTTGTATCTATCCCAGCAATTAGAACAGTGCTTAACACATAGTAAGTGCTTAACAAATACCATCATCATTATTATTTCAGCCTTTCTGGCCCAAATCTGACAGTTACTTTAATTAGCATCTATTGTTTGTTTTCCTCAGTGAACACATTAAAAAGAGGAGAAAAATGATTTCCAGTCCCCCTGGTCTAAGTAGAGAATGATCTCCTTGAAGACTGGCCATCTGCTTAGTAAATGTGGAGTTCACGATCTCTGAGGATTTCAATGTCTAAACCACCCAAATCTCAGTTTAGATTTTCTCACCTTCGGGTCAACATGAGGAGTTTGCGTTATAGTTCATTTCTAATTCAATTCAATCAGTCCATTAAAAGAATTGACAGAGCACTCACTGTGGGCAGAACATTGTGCTAAGCACTGGAGAGAGTGCAATACAGATGTTTGGGGAGGTTATGATCTCTGCCTTTTGGGAGCTTAATTCTGGGACATAATCTTTTTTTTTTTTTTATGTGTCCCTCTAGACAGCTCGTTGTAGGCAAGAAATGCATCTACCAACTCTGTGTTGTACTCTTCCAAGCGCTTAATACCATTATTATTATTATTACAATGCTCTGCACATAATAAGTGCTCAGTAAATAGCATAGATTAATTGACTTGCCCAAAGTTACACAGCGGACAAGTGGTAGGTAGACCTGAGATTAGAACCCAGATCCTTTTTATTCCCAGGCCCTGGTGCTATCCATTAGGCCATGCGCTTCTTGATGTAGTATCTGGTCTCCCAGATTTGCAGGTGAAGAAAGTCAGTCCTGATTTTGGGAGTCTGGAAAATGGGATTCAGCATAGAGGGAGGAAAGTAGAAGGGGAACAAGGATGGCATTTCAGTTTTTCATTTGAACCTTCCACAGTTTCCATAAACTTCCTGTGGACTGTATGGGTTACTCGCCTCTGGCTTTCGATTCACACTTAAAAACATTCTCTCATTTACCAGGAATGCCAGCCCAGTTGCAGCAAACTTATGAAGCAAAGACATTTTTACAGGGAACACTTAGATAATTCCAGTTAGATTTCTCTGCTCTAAAAAATTCCCTTTCCATTTCCAGGATGGTTCAGACCATGTTCTGAGACTGTGACTTCATCAGAGGCCTAATAACGGGGGAATAAATTTTCTCACCTGACTTGCTCCCTTTGCTCTTTCCCCCCTCCCTGCCTCACAGCACTTATATATATCTGTAATTTTATTTATTTATATTTATGTCTGTTTGTATTGATATCTCTCTCTCCCCACCCTCTGGCCTCAAGACTGTGAGCTTGTTATGGGCAGGGATTATCTCTATTGCTGTACTCTAGTAATAATAATAATAATAATGGCATTTGTTAAGTGCTTACTATGTGCAAAGCACTATTCTAAGCACTGGGAAGGTTACAAGGTGATCAGGTTGTCCCATGGGGGGCTCACAGTCTTAATCCCCATTTTACAGATGAGGTAACTGAGGCCCAGGGAAGTTAAGTGACTTGCCCAAAGTCACACAGCAGACATGTGATGGAACCAGGATTAGAACCCATGACCTCTGGCTCCCAAGCCCAGGCTCTTTCCACTGAGCTACACTGCTTCTCTACTTTCCCAAGTGCTTAGTTCAGTGCTCTGCACACAGTACACAGTAAGCACTCAATAAATATGACTGAATGAATGAATGAATGACTAAGAAATTTTTCTTTTCTTATGGTATTTGTTAAGCATTTATTATGTGGCAGGCACTGTATTAAATGCTGGGGTACAAGCTATTCAGGTTGGACACAGTCCCTGTCAATCAGTTGGCCGTATTTATTGAACACTTACTGTATTTATTGAAGCACTATACTAAGCGCTTGGGAGAGTTCATTATAACAGTATAACGGACACAGTCCTTGCCCACAGTGAGTTTACAGTCTAGAGGGGGAGACAGACATTAATATAAATAAATGAATTACGGATAAGGACGTAAGTGCTGTGGGGCTGGGAGTGGAGGGTGAATAAAAGGAGCAAGTCAGGGTGTTGTAGAAGGGAGTGGAAACAGACACAGTCTCTGTCTCACATGGGGCTCACAATCTTAGTTTCCTTTTAACAGAGGAGGTAACCGAGGCCCAGAGAAATGAAGTGACTTGCCCACGGTCACACAGCAGACAAGTGGTGAAGCTCAAATTAGAACCCAGGTCCTTCCGATTCCCAGGCCTGTGCTCTATCTACTAGGCTGTCCTGCTTCCTATCTCCCATCTACTTTTCATTGGGTGTCTCCCCTGCTCCAGGGCACAATGCCAGTCCATCCAACTGACCTGATAGAGGAGGGATTTAAAGGCTGGAAGAGCCTGTCTGCTCTATATAGTCACTGGCTCTCCTATTTCTGGACATTCTGGGAAGGGAGACACTCCCAATTTATAGGCCCCTGACTAAGGCCTATTTTGGGCTTATCTGAATCCATGACAATCCTAAATACCTTTTCTTGTCTAATGCTGTGGAGTTGTCTCCGACCCATAGTGACTCCATGGACACATCTCTCCCAGAATGCCTCACTCTCCACCTGCAATTGTTCTGGTAGTGTATTCTAGAGTTTTCTTGGTAAAAATACGGAAGTGGTTTGCCGTTGCCTCCTTCCACACAGTAAACTTGAGTCTCTGCCCTTGCCTCTATGCCTCTGCTGCCCAGCACAGGTGATCTTTGACTTGTAGCAGATTGCCTTCCACACGCTAGCCACCGCCCAAGCTAGGAATGTAATGGATTATGCTCTGTTCGACTCTCCCTCCCATAGCCGAGACTGGTAGGGTACTGGAAACTCTCCAGGTGCCATCGTGAGAGGGGCCTAAATACCTTACTATCTAAAAAAACAAACAAACAAAATTTGATGGTTGTTGACAGGTCACCAGCACGAGCCCTTCTAAATGGGATCCTTCCTAGTGATCCCACCAGAGAATCCTCTAGATGTTGGATTAGATTTTAAACTCCACAAGGGCAGGGAACAAGCCTTTTAACTCTAGTAGTAATTGTGATAGTATTTATTGAGCATCCACTGGGTTTATGGACTGTTCTGAGGCCTCGTAAAGTGACATGGCTGAGTGGATAGAGCATGGGCCTGGAAATCGGAAGGACTTGGTTCTAATCCCAGCTCTGCCACTTGTCTGCTGTGTGACCTTGGGAAAGTCACTTCACTTCTCTGAGTTTCAATTCCCTCATTTGTAAAATGGAGATTGAGACTCTGAGCCCCATGTGGGCCGGGGACTGGGTCTAACCTGATTATCTTGTATCTACCCCAGTGCTTAGATCAGTGCCTAGAACATAGTAAGCACTTAACCAATGCCACAGTTATTATTATTATCACTCCCTGAAGCACTTAGCACAGTGCACAAAACGGGCACTCAATCAGAGGTATTTATTGAGTGCTCACTGTGTGCAGAGCACTGTACTAAGTGCTTGGGAGAGTACAATATAACAGAGTTGATAGACCCATTCCTTGCCCGCAATGAGGTTACAGTCTTAAAAACTCTTGGCAGAGGAAACTGCCATCGATAGAGGTTTAGAGGCCCCCATAGGAAAACTCCCATAACCCTCTTCCAGAATTTAGAAAGTTTCCTGGAGAATTGTTCACAGCCTGACTCTACGTTCATACAGATTTCCTTCCCCCTGTCCTGTGGGATCTTGAACACAGAAACTCCAGTAGAGCTATAGAGCAGGCTTGCTAATAGCCACTAGTCCATTCTCCCCAAGTGAGAAATGTCTTCTGTCTTAATCCAAGCACTTTATCCTATCCTGGTTTGATACCTGCATCAGTCTTTTTGCTAACCCTTCTGCCTCCTGTCTCTTCCCCACTCCAGTCCATACTTCATTCTGCTCCCTGGATCATTTTTCTACAAAAATGTACAGTCCATGTTTCCCCACTCCTCAAGAACCTCCAGTGATTGTCCATCCACCTCTGCATCAAAGAGAAACTCAACACCATCTGCTTTAAAGCATTTAATCACCCTGCCCCCTCCTAAACTCACCATGCTACTCTCCTACTATAAACCAGCCCACACACTTCGCTCATCTAATGCTAACCTTTTCACTGTATCTTGATCTCATCTATTTTGCTGCTGAAACCTCTCCCACATCCTGCCTCTGGCCTGGAATGCCCTCCCTCTTCATATCTGACAGATGATCACTCTCCTCACCTTCAAAGCTTTATTGAAGGCACATCTCCTCCAAGAGGCCTTCCCTGACTAAGCCCTCATTTCCTCTTCTCCCACTCCCTTCTGCTTCGCCCTTGCACTTGGATTTGTACCCTTTATTCATGCCCCCTCAGCCCCATAACACTTATGTACACATCTGAAATTTATTTATATTAATGTCTCTCTCCCCCTCTAGATATTGTTGGCGGGGAGCGTAGCCACCAACTCTGTTATATTGTACTATCCCAAGTGCTTAGTGCAGTGCTCTGCAAACAGTAAATGCTCAATAAATATGATTGATTGATTGATTATATCTAAGTGGCAATACTGACTTAGTGACTGAATAGATTTCCCAACCCATTCAAAATGGCCCATGGTAGAGCAGGCTCATCAATTGCTTTGGAAGTGGTGTGCTACATTCTAAGCCCCTTTACAACAATTTGAACCACTCTCAACAATTTGATGATGTTATCCCTAGCACTTATTTGTGTGGTGAGGGCAATATAGTAATTATGTTTTATAGTGCAATTGTGAAGTAGTTGGCCTAGTGGAAAGAGCATGGGCCTGGGATTCAGAAGGACCAGGGTTCTAATCCTGGCTCAGACAGTCTTCTGCTGTGTGACCTTGGGCAAGTTACTTTATTTTTCTGTGCCTCAGTTACCTCATCTGTAAAATGAGGATTGAGACTGTGAGTTCCACGTGGGACTGGGACTGTGTCCCACCTGATTAGCTTGTATCTACCCCAGCTCTCAGTACAGTGTCTGGCACATAGTAAGCACTTAATGAACACCATTAAAAAATTGACAATTGGACAATGAAAAACAAAATGGTATCTCTTTACCTTGGGCTACCCTGCATCTCTTATGGGAAAAGTGGGCTGGTAAGAGTTTTCTGAGGGTTGAAAAGTTACCGGAGCTGTATTTACAAGGCTGAATTGAGATAAGGGAGGAGATGAACATAGAGCAACCCACGACATATTTTCCATTCTGATATTATAAATATCATGTCTGTGACTTGCTTTAATTTTAGGATGCAGATGTCTGAGCCAAGTTCCTAACATGGGTAGACATTAGCACACATAGCAAAATTAGCTCCTTTATTTACACTGTGGCAGCCACCTGCTTTACTCTGATGCTTTGCCTCTCTTTCTTATGGGAACCTGCTTTAAGACAGAAGAAAGATCTTCCTAGCCCAGACCCAAGGGAGGTGTCAGCACAGATTTCCATTTGTGTTTGTTAGTTTGGAGGTCAGAATTCAAATTCCCTGAGAATACGTATTGCCTTGCAGTATGTTAATGATATGGTATTGTCTACATTGTAAGTAAACGCCTTCCCTTTCCACTAGGCCACACTGCTTCCCCTGCTTTGCAGCTACTGAACTTGATAAACCATTAATCTGGAAGCAGAAGCTCACTTGGAAACATTCCCATCCTAACGGGCTTGTGGTATCTCAGTGAAACCAATGTTTTGTTGTGGTTTTTTGTTAGTGGCAGCAGAAAAGATCTTCCATAAATTCTCCAATTCCACCCACATTCTTGGTATCTAATAATCAGTGAAGTGATGGTTTTGATTTTTGATAGCTTATCTCAAGTGGAGGTTTTTGGTAAGCACACTGGAGGAAGCAAACAGTCTTTAAAAATTCTTTCTATCCCCATGGGTTATAAGCTGTTGTTTACACTACAGTTTCACAAATAGAATCAGTCCACCAAATATGACTCTACTTTCTGCTTAGACTGTGAACCTCATATGGTTCAGGGACTTTGACCTGCCTATTTATCTTGTATCTTCCCCAGCATTTAACACCGTACTTGGCACAGAGTCAGTGCTATCATAATTTATCATAATAATGATAAATTCCATTCCAAGAATAAATGTAGATTACCATTGCATCTGATAGCCAGTAAGTGACTCAAAAAGCCACATTGGATGAACTCATGTAAGCTTCCTGTTGGCAATACTTATGCACACACAACAAAAGTATGAATGTGTTCAGCGTGGTTGGTCCTGAATACACATATATGAGCTTTTATTTTATGGCATTTGTTAAGCACTTATTGGGTGCCAGGCACTGTTCTAAATACTGGGGTAAGTACAAGGTAATCAGGTTGGGCACAGTCCACATCTCATTTTAGGCTCACAGTCTTAATCCCATTTTACAGATGAGGTAACTGAGTCCCAGAGAAGTGAAGTGACTTGCTCAGAGTCACATGGCAGACAAAGTGGCAGAGCCGGGATTGGAACCCAGATATTTCTGACTACCAGGCACGTGCTCGATCCAGTAGACAACACTGCTCCCAGGAACCATTTCATAGCCACTGCATTGCACTTCCAATGGGACCTTGAACCTACTATTCATCCATTGGTATTGACCACTGGCCACACTTTCTTTCATGCTATTCTAGAATTTTATTTTGTCATCACTTACCTATCTGCTGTCATTTCCCTCTCCCCACTTGTACTCTTAGATTGTCCTCCCCTTGACTGTAAGCTCGCTGTGGGCAAGGAATGTGCCAGTTTACTGTTGTGTTGTATCCTCCCAAGCACTCAGTACAGTGCTTTACCCACAGTAAATGCTCAATAAATATGATTGAATGAATGAAGGCTAAGAACAGTGTTTAATTCCCTCCATGATGGCTTTCCCAGTGCTTAGTACAGGGCTTTGCTTACAGTAAGCACTTAATAAATGCTCTTCAATCAATCAGTGCTCTCCTTTGCCCAGAGGACTGTACTAAGTATTTGGGAGAGTACAATAAAATTGAGTTTGTAGACAGGATCCCTGCCCACAAGTAGCTTACTGTCTAGAGCAGGGTGGAAAGAGCACAAGCTTGGGAGTCAGAGGTCATGGGTTCTAATCCTGGCTCCCCCACATGTCTGCTGTGTGATCTTGGGCAACTCACTTAACTTCTCTGAGCCTCAGTTCCCTCATCTGTAAAATGGGGATTAAGACTGTGAGCCCCAGGTGGAACAACCTGATCACCTTGTGTCCCCCCCAGCGCTTAGAACAGTGCTTTGCACATAGTAAGCGCTTAACAAATGCCATCATTATTTATTTATTTATTACTATTTCTACTACTACCACTACCCGCCATTTCAATTTTTGAGCCCGTGGAAACACCTAGTAGTGTTCCTGCAGTTTACAGAAGGCCTCACTGGCTGCACCATTTTAACATGAGAAGTAGCATGGCCCAGTGGATTGAGGCCAGGCCTGGGAGTCAGAGGGTCCAGGGTTCTAATCCTGGCTCCCCGACTTGTCTGTTGTGTGACCTTGGGCAAGTCACTTCACTTCTCTGGGCCTCAATTACCTCATCTGTTAAATAGGGATTAAGACTGTGAGCCTAAAGTGAGGTGTGGACTGTGTCCAACTTGATTATCTTGTACCTACCCCAGCACTTAGAACAGTGCCTGGCACATAAAAAAAAAGATGGTATTTATTGAGCACTTACTATGTGTCAAGCACTGTGGTACTTGTTAAGCACTTAGTTTGTGCCAAGCCCCAGGGTGGATACAAGCAAATCGTGTTGGACACAGTTTCTGTCCCTGTGGAGCTCACAGTTTCAAACCCTTTTTTACAAATGAGGTAACTAAGGCACAGAGAAGTGAAGTGACTTGCCCAAGGTCACACAGCAGACATGTGGAGGAGCCAGGATTAGAACCCATGACCTCCTGACTTCCAGGTCTGGGCTTTATCCAGGAAGTGCTTAACAAATGCCATTAAAAAACCAGCTCCTGCCCCCCCATATCATTTAATTGAAATTTGAAAAGACCCCCCTCCCACAAAGAAACTTAAATGAATTTTAAAGATAATTAAGATCAAGTGGACAAGGGCCCTGAGGCTAAGCTACATGAACAAAGTGATATTGAAGTCTCTGTTATAATCTATGGCACTTAATTCTTTGTGTATAAAAATGTGGAGGTTGGTTGTGATTGTGTGTGAAGCAATGCTTTAGATGGAGAATGATATTCAGAACTGATATTTTATCCCCATTTTACAGGGGAAGAAACTAGGCACCAAGAAGTTAGGTGGGAGACCCTCAGAGCTCAGTTCCGGGTCCCCTTCTATTCTCCATCTACACCCACTCCCATGGAGAACTCATTCGCTGCCATGGCTTCAACTACCACCTCTATGTGAATAATTCCCAAATCTCCATCTCCAGCCCTGATCTCTAACCCTCTCTGCAGTCTCACATTTCCTCCTGCTTTCAGGACATCTCTACTTGGACATCCCACCTACACCTCAAACTTACATGTCCAAAACAGAACTTATCTTCCCACCCAAACCCTGTCCTCCCCGTGACTTTCCCATCACTGTAGATGACACCACCATCCTTCCTGTTTCACAAGCCTGTAAATTTGGCTTTATCTTTGATTCCTCTCTCTCATTCAACCTGCATGTTCAATCTGTCAGTAAATCCTGTTAGTTCAACCTTCATGACATTGTTAAAATCCGCTCTTTCCCCTCCATCCTAACTGCTACTGTGTTAATCCAAGCACTTATCCTAACTCACCTTAATTACTGTATCAGCCTCCCTGCCAAGCACTGTACTAAGTGATGGGGGGATACAAGATAGGTTGGAAACAGTCCCCGCTCCACATGGAGCTCATGGTCTTACAGTGGGATGGAGAACAGCTATTGAAATTTCCCATTTTACAGATGAAGAAACTGAGGCACAGAGAAGTGAAGTGACTAATCTAAAGTCACTCAAACAGACAAGTGCAGAGTCAGGACGAGAATCCAGGTCCTCTGCCTCCCAGGCTCGTGATCTTTCTGCTAGGCCACGCTGCTTCCCAAGCATGTACTAAGTGCTGGGATATTACGGAAGAAATGAGACACATTCCCTGCTCACAAGAAGCTTTGACATAAAAGTGTCTTTGACACCGTGGATCTTCTCCTTGAGTCACGGTCAGGCCTTGGGTTTATTGACTCACTACTAACCAGATTCTCTTCCTACCTCTCCGATGGCTCCTTCTCAGTTTAGTTCTCTTTCCTCCTCTTCCACCTCTTAACCCTTAACTGTAGGTGTCCCCCAGGGCTCTGCCCTGGGTCCCCTACTCTTCTCACTCAACATGGCTTCACCTACTATCTCTAAGTGGACAACTCCCAAATCTACCTTCCTAGCCCTGTCCTCTAGACTGTGAACTTGTTGTGGGCAGGGACTGTGTCTGTTTATCTTAGAGTGCACTGCACCCAGTAAGTACTCGATAAATATGATTGATTGACTATCCGTCTTCTCATCTCACTTCCAATTAACGGTATTGATTGAGCACTTACTGTGGGCAGAGCACTGTACTAAGCACATGGGAGAGGACAATTAGCAGACACATTCCCTTTCCATAAAGTCCTCCAATCCCAAATCTCCTCTTGCTTCCAGGACAGTTCCACTTGGATGTCCCAGGGCCTGGGAGTCAGAAGGACCTGGTTTCTAATCCTGCCTCTGCCACATGTCTACTCTGTGGCCTTGGGCAAGTCACTTAATTTCTCTCTGCCTCAGTTATCTCATCTGTAAAATGGGGATTAAGACTGTGAACCCCATGTGGGACATGGACTGTGTCCAACCTTGATTAGCTTGTATCTACCCCAGCATTTGGTACAGTGCCTGGTACATACCCATTAAAAAAACCCATTCATTCATTCATTCATTCAATCGTATTTATTGAGCGCTTACTGTGTGCAGAGCACTGTACTAAGTGCCTGGGAAGCACAAGTTGGCAACATATAGAGACGTCCCTACCCAACAACAGGCTCACAGTCTAGAAGGGGGAGACAGACAACAAAACAGAACATATTAACAAAATAAAATAAAATAAAATTCTAAGCGCTGGGGTGGTTACAAGGTGATCAGGTTGTCCCACGGGGGGCTCCCAGTCTTAATCCCCATTTTCCAGATGAGGGAACTGAGGCCCAGAGAAGTGACGTGACTTGCCCAAAGTCACACAGCTGACAACTGGCGGAGCTGAGACATGCTGGCAAACAAACAGGGCCTTTTGTATGACAGTTAGGATGACCAAAGTACAGCACACCTGGCCTTGTGCAAACATGAGCCTTGAGCTTCAACTAGTTTATATCTCAGGATTTAATCCCCAGCTCACATGAATCATAACATGAAACTGAACGTAGACAAGGATGAGAGTGGACACAACAACTGACGGTGTCATTTTTGTTTGCAGCATGTTTTCTGAGCATTTCCACTCCCGAACCAGACAGCGAGTGCTCAGTGTCTCTTCATGTTAAAATGATCTTCGACTCTTAATTCGACAGCATAATATTAAAAAAAAGAATGACAGTAATTCATATTGCATTTTCCTATGAACAAACATGAGCTATAAATGTGGTTTGACTGTTCTAAAAGGGTTGCATATTCAAGAGGGTGTTGCTTTTTGTCAATGGTATTTGTTAAGGAAGGAAGGGATGGTATTTGTTAAGCACTTACAATATGCCAAGTACTGTACTAAGCACTGGGGTAGATATAAGAAAATTCGGTTGGACATAGTCTGTGACCCACAAAGCACTCACAGTCTTAATTTCCATTTTACAGGAGAGGTAACTGAGGCACAGAGAAGTGAAGTAACTTGCCCAAGGTCACACAGCACACAAGTGGCAGAGCTAGGAACCCAGGACCTCTGACTTCCAGGCCCCTGCTCTTTCCAGTAGGCCACACTGCAAATCCTTGTAGATCACTGAACTCTAGTAACATTTAACATGCTTAGATTAGACTGAAACTTTCATTGCTACTTAAAAGCAAGCATTTGGGAGTTAAGAGACTTGAATTCTAGTCCCAGTTGTCTTGGCTGCCATGTGGCCTTGGGCATGTTGCTTAACCTTCCTGTGCCTCCGTTTTCTCATCTGTAAAATGGGGCTTAAAATACCTCTTTTCCCTTCTTTTTCAACTATGGACTCCAAGTGGGACAGGCTCTTATGTCTGATCTGATTATCTTGTGTCTAATCCAGTGCTTAGCACTTGGCTTGACACATAGTCAGTGCATAATAAGTAATCTTATATCAAATGGACTGCGTAGCACAGTCTTTGACACACTGAACAATGATGGTATTTTAATAATGATATTTGTTAAGAGTTCATTCATTCATTCAATCGTATTTATTGAGCGCTTACTGTGTGCAGAGCACTGTACTAAGTGCTTGGGAAGTACATGTTAGCAACATATAGAGACGGTCCCTACCCAACAGTGGGCTCACAGTCTAGAAGGGGGAGACAGACAACAAAACATATTAACAAAATAAAATAAATAGAATAGTAAATATGTATAAGTAAAATAGAGTAATAAATATGTACAAACATATATACAGATGCTGAGGGGAGGGGAAGGAGGTAAGGTGGGGGGAGAGGGAGGGGGAGGGGGGAGAGGAGGGAGAGGGCTCAGTCTGGGAAGGCCTCCTGGAGGAGGTGAGCTCTCCGTAGGGCTTTGAAGGGAGGAAGAGAGTGCATTCTTGGCGGATGTGCGGGGGGAGGGCATTCCAGGCCAGGGGGAGGACGTGGGTGGGGGGTCGATGGCGGGACAGGCGAGAACGAGGGACAGTGAGGAGGTTAGCAGCCGAGGAGCGGAGGCTGTGGGCTGGGCTGTAGAAGGAAAGAAGGGAGGTGAGGTAGGAGGGGGCGAGGTGATGGAGAGCCTTGAAGCCGAGAGTGAGGAGTTTTTGCCTGATGCATAGGTTGATTGGTAGCCAGTGGAGATTTTTGAGTTTACTATGAGCCAGGCGCTCTTCTAAGCACTAGGGTAGATATAAGGTTATCCGGCTGGACACAGTTGTTGTATACCCCACACAGGGCTCAGTCTTAATCCCCATTTTACAGATGAGGGAGCTGAGGCAAAGAGAAGTGAAGTGACTTGCCTAGTCACACAGCAGACAAGTGGTGGAACTAGGATTAGAAGCCAGGTCCTTCTGATTCCCAGGCCTGTACTTTAACCACTAGGCTATGCTCCTTCTCCAGTGTTCTTATCATCCTTGTGCCATAGTAGCTCCCCTCGCAGGATAGTACCTGGACAGTTTCCAGTTTCGGCTATGGGAGGAAGAGTCAAGCAGAGGCATATCCATTCCATTCCTAGCTTGGGCAGTGGCTAGCGAGTGGAAGGCAATCTACTACAAGTCAAAACTCCCCTGTGCAGCAGTGGCAGGGGAGAGAATTAAAGACTCAAGTTTGCTGTGCGGAAGAAAGTAATGGTAAACCACTTCTGTATTTTTACCCAGAAAGCTCTATGGACACACTATCAGAACGATTACAGATGGAGGTGGGGAATTCTGGGAGAGATGTGTCCATGGAGTTGTTATGGGTAGGAGATGACTTGACAGCATAAGACAAGCCACGGTAGTTAGAGCTAAATGCAGAGTTGGGAGAATCCTATTATTAAGCACCTTATATTCTTCAGAGTGCTTTGTAATAATTCTATATTGGTTATTCCTCCCCACAACTCTGTAGTTACTCATCTTTAGAGTTAGACATATTTTGCCAAAATTTAATGAGCTCTCAATCCCTATGATGTCACAGCATTGGTTGGTTTATTTGCATACACTTCCCCTAGTCTCATTTCAGGGATGAAGATGCCTTGGGAGAGCTACTGAATATAACCTGTTGGAAGGATGAGATTTCTAGCTGGCCGCTGGTCTTCTAGAATTCCTGTTCCCCTCCCCACAGCACCTGTATATATGTATATATGTTTGCATGTATTTATTACTCTATTTATTTATTTATTAATTTTATTTGTACATATTTATTCTATTTATTTTATTAATATGTTTTGTTTTGTTCTCTGTCTCTCCCTTCTAGACTGTGAGCCCGCTGTTGGGTAGGGACCATCTCTATATGTTGCCAACTTGTACTTCCCAAGCACTTAGTACAGTGCTCTGCAATCAATCAATCAATCAATCAATTGTATTTATTGAGCGCTTACTGTGTGCAGAGCACTGTACTAAGTGCTTGGGAAGTCCAAGTTGGCAACATATACAGTCCCTACCCAACAGTGGGCTCACAGTCTAGAAGGGGGAGACAGAGAACAAAACCAAACACATTAACAAAATAAAATAAATAGAATAGATATGTACAAGTAAAATAAATAGAGTAATAAATATGTACAAACATATATACAGATATACAGGTGCTGTGGGGAAGGGAAGGAGGTAAGATGGGGGATGGAGAGGGGGACGAGGGGGAGAGGAAGGAGAGGGCTCAGTCTGGGAAGGCCTCCTGGAGGAGGTGAGCTCTCAGTAGGGCCTTGAAGGGAGGAAGAGAGCTAGCTTGGTGGATGTTGGGAGGGAGAGCATTCCAGGCGAGGGGGATGACGTGGGCCTGGGGTTGATGGCGGGACAGGAGAGAACGAGGCACGGTGAGGAGATTAGCGTCAGAGGAGCGGAGGATGCAGGCTGGGCTGTAGAAGGAGAGAAGGGAGGTGAGGTAGGAGGGGGCAAGGTGATGGACAGCCTTGAAGCTGAGTGTGAGGAGTTTCTGCCTGATGCGCAGATTGATTGGTAGCCACTGGAGATTTTTGAGGAGGGGAGTAACATGCCCAGAGTGTTTCTGGACAAAGACAATCCAGGCAGCGGCGTGAAGTATGGATTGAAGTGGGGAGAGACATGAGGATGGGAGATCAGAAAGGAGGCTGATGCAGTAGTCCAGACGGGATAGGATGAGAGATTGAACGAGCAGGGTAGTGGTTTGGATGGAGAGGAAAGGGCAGATCTTGGCAATGTTGCGGAGCTGAGACTGGCAGGTTTTGGTGATGGCTTGGATGTGAGGGGTGAATGAGAGAGCGGAGTCGAGGATGACACCACGGTTGCGGGCTTGTGAGACAGTAAGCGCTCAATAAATGCAGTTGAATGAATGAATGAATGTTCTGATGCCCTATGAAGCTGAGTAAATTCATAGACTATGCTATATATGAACCTGAGTAAATTCATAGACTATGCTATATTCAAGTTCAAAGAACGTGCTTTTAATTGTTGTTTGGATCTAGGGATAGCTTTGAAGTTTATGGGGGAATAACACCTCCACCTTTCATCTTGGTCTGACATTAAAAAAAATTCTCTGAAGTCCTCCACATGTTCATATTATAAAAGTAGTTTGTAATGCTCTTTATGTATTTAGCTTGTGGTGTGACAAGGATTCTTAAAACAGCAACGGGAGCAAATTAACATTCAAAGGTTTACGTCTCCCAGAATCTTTTTTAAACTTTTGAGGTTACAAGATATATTAATGCACTGATAAATGAGAAGTCAAACAAATGCAAATAGTGTTGAAGTGATTATTCCATAACACAACATAAGAAAAAAAAGAGGGCAGGGCTGGAAAAGTAGGTTTGGGGATCATCCCCATAGAGATGGTAGTTAAAGTTGTGGGAATGAATGGGTTAATTATAATAATGGTATTTGTTAAGTGCTTACTATGTGCTGAGCACTGTACTAAGCACTGGGTTCTCCAAGGGAGTTGCTAGAGAAGGAAATGAATTGAACCTGAACTATTGTACTCTCCCAAGTGCTTAGTATAGTGCTCTACACACAGTAAGTTCTCAATAAATACCATTGATTGATTTATCCATGAATTTGAAACCTACTCTGAATGATAGTAGTAGTAATAATAATAATAATAGTTACGTGCTTACTATATGCCAGGCACTATACTAAGTGCTGGGGTGAGTACAAGAAAATTGGTTTGGACACAATCTCTGTTCCATGTGGGGTTCACAGTCTCAATCCCCATTTTACAGATGAGGTGACTGAGACACAGAGAAATGAAGTGACTTGCACAAGGTCACACAGCAGGCAATGGGGGAGCCGGGATTAGAACCCAGATCCTTCTGATCCTTCTCAAGCCCATGCTCTAGCCACGAGGCTACGCTGTACCCATGGGGGTAAGCATAAGAAACATAGAAGAGTGACTGCTTAGACACCATTAGTAAAAAAGGGGAAAAAAGTATAGCCGATCACCAAGAAAACATGTGTTTGAGGTCATAAGCAGCAGCAATGATATTTATTGAGCATTATCCGTGTGCAGAGCACTGTACTAAGCCATTGAAATATACAGTAGGTAAGGAGACATCATCCTCCTCTCAAGACTTGGCTTATAATCTAGTTGGGGCATCAGAGGGGTAAAATAAATTACAGGTAGGGGAAGCTACTGAGTGCTAGAACATGTATCTAAGTGCTATTAGAAGTGCTATAGAGAAGCAGCGTGGCTCAGTGGAAAGAGCACGGGCTGTGGAGTCAGAGGTCATGGGTTCAAATCCCTCTCCACCACTTGTCAGCTGTGTGACTTTGGGGAAGTCACTTAACTTCTCTGTGCCTCAGCTCCCTCATCTGTAAAATGGGGATTAAGACCCCCGTGGGACAACCTGAGCACCTTGTAACCTCCCCAGTGCTTAGAACAGTGCTTTGCACATAGTAAGCACTTAATAAATGCCATTATTATTAATACTATTATTATTATTATCATTATTATTATTACTACTACCACTACTACTATTGTAATTGTGGGGAGATAGAGTGAGTACCTAAGTGGTTTCAAGGTAGGGACACATAGAGTGTGAGTGATGATGGTGTAGTGAATAGAGCACAGGCCTGGCAGTCAGAAGGTCGTGAGTTCTAATTTCGCTCCACCACTTGACTGCTGTGTGGCTGGCAAGTCACTTAACTTCTCTGGGCCTCAGTTCCCTAATCTGTAAAATGGGGATAGAGACTGTGATCCCCATGTAGGACAGGGACTGTGTCCAACCTGATTTTCTTGTATCCACCCAGCACTTAGCTGGCACATAGCCCTTAACAAATGCCATATTATTATTATTATATCATTGATGATGATGATGATCATCAGGCAGAAACTCCTCACCCTCGGCTTCAAGGCTCTCCATCACCTCGCCCCCTCCTACCTCACCTCCCTTCTCTCCTTCTACAGCCCAGCCTGCACCCTCCGCTCCTCTGCCGCTAATCTCACCGTACCTCGTTCTCGCCTGTCCCGCCTTCGACCCCTGGCCCACGTCATCCCCCTGGCCTGGAATGCCCTCCCTCCACACATCCTCCAAGCTAGCTCTCTTCCTTCCTTCAAGGCCCTACTGAGAGCTCACCTCCTCCAGGAGGCCTTCCCAGACTGAGCCCCCTCCTTCCTCTCCTCCTCGCCCCCCCTTCATCCCCCGTCTTACCTCCTTCCCTTCCCCACAGCACCTGTATATATGTATATATGTTTGTACATATTTATTACTCCATTTATTTATTTATTTTACTTGTACATATGTATTGTTATGTGTTTGGTTTTGTTCTCTGTCTCTCCCTTCTAGACTGTGAGCCCACTGTTGGGTAAGGACTGTCTCTATATGTTGCCAACTTGTACTTCCCAAGCACTTAGTACAGTGATCTGCACACAGTAAGTGCTCAATAAATGCTATTGATTGATTGATTGACTGGTGATGCAATATGGAGAGAAAATAGGTTGGATAAGAAAGTAATCAAGAAAGGCTTTCTGGAAGAAGTCTTGGGTTGTTTAGACAGGATCAATCGATCAATCATTGGTATTTATTGAGTGATGATGGTCCCATCTTCCAGTTGTCAGCATCTCCTTTGAACCACAGGACAACTTTTACTATCTTCCAGGAGGGGGATGGTGATATGAACATAGTCATCCTCAGTTAATCTGTTTTAATTCTGTATTTTCAAGATTTCTGTGTGTGACAAAAGTCATTTTGTCACACAAAAAGTAATGACAAAAGTCATTACTTTGATGGGAGACCGCCTGGGAATACTCCCCCTTCTAGACTGTGAGCCCGTTGTTGGGTAGGGACCGTCTCTATACGTTGCCAACTTGTACTTCCCAAGCACTTAGTACAGTGCTCTGCACACAGTAAGCGCTCAATAAATATGATTGAATGAATGAATTTGTACAATTAATTGTTAATTTAAACCTAGATATGCAGGTGAGGGGATTTTTCTGGAGGGTGTGGGGCTGGAATCAGGGTATGGAGAATGTCCCACAAAAAGTTCTATTATTAGTACCGTTGTTAGTAAATAAGAGTAGGTAATCTTTTCATTCATATTGCAGACAATTTCTAATTGACCACCCCCAAAACAACAACAATAAACACTCTGAAGCTTGCTTTCTATTATGCCTGCTGAGTAATTGGCTTTTCATAAAGTTTTGATAATGACACTAATCTTATGAACATACTGCTTTATTGTTTGGCTGAACACAATGGAGGCACATCTAATCCAAGTGCCTAATCTTGTTAACAGCTGTTAGGAGACTATGGAAATTTGTTCACCATGTGTCATAGCAGGAAAAACCTTCAGTGGTTATTCTCCATGGGTACTGACATCTTATTGTGAGGTTCGGGAATTGGTGGGTGGAGCTCTTAGGGGTGCACTAAGACTTAGGGACAACAAGGGAAGCAGCATGGCCTAATGGAAAGAGCACAGCTCTGGGAGTCAGAGGACTTGGGTTCTAATTCCAACTTTGCCAATTGCTTGCTGTGTGACTTTGGGCAAATCAATCAGTCAGTCAGTCATATTTATTGAGTGCTTACTGTGTGTAGAGCACCGTACTAAGTGCTTGGGAAAGTACAGTATAATAATACAACAGACACATTCCCTGCCCCCAACAAGCTTATAGTCTCACATAACTTCCCTCTGCCTCAGTTTCCTGAAATGTAAAATAGAGATTAAAATGGAGATTAAATACCTGTTCTCCCTCCTACTTAGACTGTAAGCCCTACGTGGAACTTGGACTGTGTCCAACCTAACTGCATTGTATGTACCCCAGCGCTTAGAACAGTGTTTGACACGTAGTAAGTGATTACCAAATTCTACTTAAAAAAAAAAGAGGTCAGAAAGCCACCATTTTGGGTCTTTTCAACTCTGATTGGAAATTCACATATCTTACCAGTGATCTTATGCATCTTAGAGACTGATCAATCAAACAATCGATTGATTGGTTGACCAGAAACCTGGGATGAGGAATGGTGGTTAAGCAGCTAAAAAAGCCTTGCTGTCCATGAGGTGAGTATCCATGTTCCTCTCTCCATCAAGCACAAATTCCTGGAAAACACTGGTTTCCAAGCACTCCTCCATCTTTGCTCCTACTCTACCCCAACACACACTCTCTGTTCTTTTCAAACCAAACTACTCACCATGTCTTGTTCTCATCAATCTTGTCTCTGACACCTTCCTCCTCCTGGGAACTCCCTCCCCCTTAAAGTCCATCACAGATCTATCACACCTCCTCCAAGAAGCCTTCCTCGACTAAGCCCTCATCTCCTCTTTTCCCATCCCTTCTGCGTCACTCTTGCACTTTGATTTGCACCCTTTATTCACCCCTCCCTCAGCCCCACAGCACTTATGGACATATCCAAAATTTAGTTATTTATATCAATGTCTGTCCCCTCTGAGCGAGCTCAGTGGAAAGAGAACGGTCTTTGGAATCAGAGGTCATGGGTTCAAATCCGTCTCCGCCACGTCAGCTGTGTGATTTTGGGCAAGTCACTTAATAATAATAATGATGATGATGGCATTTATTAAGCACATACTATGTGCAAAGCACTGTTCTAAACACTGGGGAGGTTACAAGGTGATCAGGTTGTCCCAAGGGGGGGGGCTCACAGTCTTAATCCCCATTTTACAGATGAGGGAACTGAGGCCCAGAGAAGTTAAGTGACTTGCCCAAAGTCACACAGCTGACAACGGGGGGAGGAGGGATTTGAACCCATGACCTCTGACTCCAAAGCCCATGCTCTTTTCCACTGAGCCACGCTGCTTCTCATAACTTAACTTCTCTGTGCCTGTTACCTCATCTGTAAAATGGGGATTAAGACTGCGAGCCCCCCGTGGGACAACCTGATCACTTTGTAACCTCCCCAGTGCTTAGAACAGTGCTTTGCACATAATAATAATATTGGTATTTGTTAAGCGCTTACTATGTGCCAAGCACTATTCTAAACACTGGGGGAGATACAAGGTAATCAGGTTGTCCCATTTGGGGCTCACAGTCTTCATCCCCATTTTCCAGATGAGGTAAATGAGGCCCAGAGAAGTTAAGAGACTTGCCCAAAGTCACACAGCTGATAAGTGGTGGAGCCCATGACCTCTGACTCCCAAGCCCGCGCGCTTTCCACTGAGCCACGCTGCTTCTCACATAGTAAGCGCTTAATCATCATCATCATCAATCGTATTTATTGAGCGCTTACTGTGTGCAGAGCACTGTGCTAAGCGCTTGGGAAGTACAAGTCGGGGTCTGCTGTGTGACCTTGGGCTAGTCACTTCACTTCTCTGCGCCTCAGTTACCTCATCTGGAAAATGGGGATTAAGACTGTGAGCCCCACGTGGGACAACCTGATCACCTTGCATGCCCCCCCCAGCGCTTAGAACAGTGCTTTGCACATAGTAAGCGCTTAACAAATGCCATCATTATTATATACTATGTGCCTCAGTTTCCTGAAATGTAAAATAGAGATTAAAATGGAGATTAAATAGTGACAGTCCCTACCCAACAGTGGGCTCACAGTCTAAAAGTCTAAAATAAATGCCATTTTTATTATTATTACACCAGCTCCTTCCTTTTTTCTCTTTTTTCTCTCTCCCAACTTCCAGCACTTTATTTTTTAAAAGGGAAGTCCCTCCTCTTTCCCTCCTTGCTATTGGAAAGGGCCGGGCCCCCACCCTCCGGCGGAGGCGCGCGGATTGGCCGGGCGGTTGCCCCGCTCCCCGCCCCTCGCAGCCCCGCAGCCCCGGCCCAGGTGGCAGGTGGGGACTCCGCCAGGCGCGGGCCGGGACGCGGTTTCTGCGCGCCGCCCGTCCGCGCCTCTCCGCGCGCAACCTCCGCGGGGAGATGAAGAGCCTCAAGTCCCGGCTGCGGAGGCAGGACGGGCCCGGCTCCGCGCACACGGACGGCGCTGCCGCCGCCGCCGCCGCCAACGCGGTGAGTCCCGCGGGCCCCAGGACCGGCCCGCCCCTGCTCCCCCGTCCACCCCCGCCCTTCCTCCCAGCAATTCATTCATTCAATCGTATTTATTGAGCGCTTACTGTGTGCAGAGCACTATACTAAGCGCTTGGGAAGTACAAGTTGGCAACATATAGAGACGGTCCCTGCCCAACAGCGGGCTCACAGTCTAGAAGGGGAAGAACCGTAACTTGGGGAAGCGGCGTGGCCCAGTGGAAGAGCTCACCTCCTCATTCAGTCGTATTTATTGAGCGCTTACGGTGTGCAGAACACTGTACTAAGCGCTTGGGAAGTACAAGTTGGCAACATATAGAGACGGTCCCTGCCCAACGGCGGCCTCACAGTCTAGAAGGGGGAGAACCGTAACTTGGGAAGCAACGTGGCTCAGTGGAAGAACTCACCTCCTCATTCATTCATTGTCGTATTTATTGAGCGCTTACTGCGTGCAGAGCACTGTACTAAGCGCTTGGGAAGTACAATGTGGCAACATATAGAGAAGGTCCCTGCCCAACAGCGGGCTCACAGGCTAGAAGGGGGAGAACCGTAACTTGGGGAAGCAACGTGGCCCAGTGGAAGAGCTCACCTCCTCATTCAATCGTATTAAGCGCTTACGGTGTGCAGAGCACTGTACTAAGCGCTTGGGAATTACAAGTTGGCAACATATAGAGACGGTCCCTGCCCAACAGCGGGCTTACAGGCTAGAAGGGGGAGAACCGTAACTTGGAGAAGCAGCGTGGCTCAGTGGAAGAGCTCATCTCCTCATTCATTCATTCAATCGTATTTATTGAGCGCTTAGTGTGTGCAGAGCACTGTACTAAGCACCTGGGAAGTACAAGTTGGCAACATAGAGAGACGGTCCCTGCCCAACAGCGGGCTCACAGGCTAGAAGGGGGAGAACCGTAATTTGGAGAAGCAGCGTGGCTCAGTGGAAGAGCTTACCTCCTCATTCATTCATTTAGTCGTATTTATTGAGCGGTTACTGTGTGCAGAGCACTGTACTAAGCGCTTGGGAAGTACTAGTTGGCAACATATAGAGAAGGTCCCAGCTCAACAGCGGGCTCGCAGTCTAGAAGGGGGAGAACCGTAACTTGGGGAAGCAGCGTGGCTCAGTGGAAGAGCTCACCTCCTCATTCAATCGTATTTATTGAGCGCTTACGGTGTGCGGAGTACTGTACTAAGCGCTTGGGAAGTACAAGTTGGCAACATATAGAGACGGTCCCTGCCCAACAGCGGGCTTACAGGCTAGAAGGGGGAGAACCGTAACTTGGAGAAGCAGCGTGGCTCAGTGGAAGAGCTCACCTCCTCATTCAGTCGTATTTATTGAGCAATTACGGTGTGCAGAGCACTGTACTAAGCGCTTGGGAAGTACAAGTTGGCAACATATAGAGAAGGTCCCAACCCAACAGCGGTCTCACAGTCTAGAAGGGGGAGAACCGTAACTTGGGGAAGCGGCGTGGCCCAGTGGAAGAGCTCACCTCCTCATTCAATCGTATTTATTGAGCGCTTACGGTGTGCAGAGCACTGTACTAAGCGCTTGGGAAATACAAGTTGGCAACATATAGAGACGGTCCCTGCCCAACAGCGGGCTCACAGTCTAGAAGGGGGAGAACCGTAACTTGGAGAAGCAGCGTGGCTCAGTGGAAGAGCTCACCTCCTCATTAATTCATTCATTCAATCGTATTTATTGAGCGCTTACGGTGTGCAGAGCACTGTACTAAGCGCTTGGGAAGTACAAGTTGGCAACATACAGAGAGGGTCCCTACCCAACAGCGGGCTCCAGGAGGCCTTCCCAGACTGAGCCCCCTTTTTCCTCTCCTCCTCACCCCCCCGCCCTAATAATAATAATGATAGCATTAATTAAGCGTTTACTATGTGCAAAGCACCATTCTAAGCGCTGGGGAGGTTACAAGGAGATCAGGTTGTCCCACAGTCTTAATCCCCATTTTACAGATGAGGGAACTGAGGCACAGAGAAGTGAAGTGACTTGCCCAAAGTCACACAGCTGGCAGTTGGCGGATCCGGGATTCGAACCCATGACCCCTGACTCCAAAGCCCGTGCTCCTTCCACTGAGCCACACTTTTTAAGCGTTTACTATGTGCAAAGCACCGTTCTAAGCGCTGGGGAGGTTACAAAGTGATCAGGTTGTCCCACGGGGGGCTCACAGTCTTAATCCCTATTTTACAGATGAGGTAACTGAGGCACAGATAAAGTTAAGTGACTTGCCCAAAGTTACACAGCTGGCAATTGGCGGAGTGGGATTTGAACCCATGACCTCTGACTCCAAAACCCGTGCTCTTTCCACTGAACCTTGCTGCTTCCCTGCCTTCTTCCCCTCCCCACAGCACTTGTATATATATATTTGTACAGATTTATTACTCTATTTATTTTACTTGTACATATTTACTATTCTATTTATTTTGTTAATTATGTGCATATAGCTTTAATTCTGTTTGTTCTGACGATTTTGACACCCGTCTACATATTTTGTTTTGTGGTCTGACTCCGCCTTCTAGACCGGGAGCCCGTTGTTGGGTTGGGACCGTCTCTAGATGTCGCCGACTTGTATTTCCCAAGTGCTTAGTACAGTGCTCTGCATATAGTAAGCGCTCAATAGATACGATTGAATGAATGAGTGAATGAAAGAGCCTGGGCTTGGGAGGCAGAGGTCATGGGTTCTAATCCCGGCCCCGCCCGCTTGTCAGCTGGGTGACTTTGGGCAAGTCACTTCACTTCTCTGGGCCTCAGTTACCTCATCTGGAAAATGGGGTTTAATAATAATAATAATAATGGGATTTATTAAGCGCTTACTATGTGCAAAGCACTGTTCTAAGCGCTGGGGAGGTTACAAGGTGATCAAGTTGTCCCCCGGGGAGCTCACCGTTTTCATCCCCATTTTACAGATGAGGTAATGAGGCACAGAGAAGTTAAATGACTTGCTCAAAGTCACACAGTTGACAAGTGGTGGATCCGGGATTTGAACCCATGACCTCCGACTCCACAGCCCATGCTCTACTGTGAGCCCCACGTGGGACAACCTGATCACCTTGTATCCTTTCCCAGTGCTTAGAACAGTGCCTTGCACATAGTAAGCGCTTAACAAATGCCATCATTATTATAACCACTTCTTAGTAACACCATTTCGTTTTTTACGGCAGCTCTTACTAGGTGCCACGCACTGTGCTAAGCGCTGGGGCAGATACAAGCTACCAGGTTGGATCCAGTCCCTGCCCACCCTCCAGGGCTCATAGTCTAAACCCCCCATTTTACAGAGGAGGGAACTGAGGCCCAGAGAAGTGACTTGCCCGTGGTCACATGGCAGGCAAGTGGTGGGGTCTACTTTGTGCCAAGCGCTGACCCAGAGACGAGACAGACAGAGACTTTGGGCGAGTTACTTCTCTGTGCCTCAGTTCCCTCAGCTGGAAAATGGGGATGAAGACTGAGCCCCACGGGGGACAACCTGATTACCTTGTATCTACCCCGGTGCTTTGAGCAGTGCTTGGCACATAGTAAGCACTTAACAAATACCGTCATTGTAATTGTTATTATTATTAGATCGGGCACAGCTCCCGTCCCGCACGGGGCTCAGAGCCTGAGTAGGGAGGAGAACTGGTATTTAAATTCATTTTACAGATGAGATGGGGAAGCAGCATGGTCTAGTAGATAGGGCATGGGCTTGGGAAACAGAAGATCATGTGTGTTGTGTGACCTTGGGCAAGTCACTTCACTTCTCTGGGCCTCAGTTACCTCATCTTTAAAAAAAAAAAAAATGGGGATTGAGTGTGAACCCAATATGGGACAGTAAAAAATGGGGATTGAGTGGGACAGGGACTTTGTCCAACCTGATTAACTTGTACCCCAGCGCTTAGAACAGAGCCTGGAACATAATAAGCGCTTAGCAAGTACCATAATTATCACTGTCATTATTATTATTATTATGAGGAAACGTAGGGCTAGAGATCACAGAGCTGGCAAAGGTGAAATTGGGTTGAGAACCCAGGGCTCCCCAGCCCCATATATCAGTCAATCGTATTTATTGGTACCTTACAGTATGCAGAGCACTGTACCAAGCGCTTGGGAGAGTACAGTACAACAGAGTTGGTAAATGCTTCCCTGCCCACAAGGAATTTAAACACGGTAAGGAATCAATTATAATAACGGTGATGGTATTTGTTAAGCTCTTACTCTGTGCCAAGCATTGGTTTAAACTCTGGGGTAGATCCAAGGTAATCAGGTTGTCCCATGTGGGTCTCTCAGTCTTCATCCCCGTTTTACAGATGAGGTCACTGAGGCACAGAGAAGTGAAGTGGCTTGCCCGAGGTCACAAAGCAGATAAGTGGCAGAGCCGGGATTAGAACCCAGGTTCCCTGACTCCCAAGCCCGTGCTCTTTCCACTAAACCACAATGCTTTTCTATCAGTCAGTCCATCAATGGTATTGATTGAGTGCTTACTGTGTGCAGAGCACTGCACTAAGCGCTTGGGAGAGTAGACTATAAGAGAGGTGGTAGACACGTCCCCTGCCCACAACAAGATTACAATCCTCCAGCCCAGGCAAAAAAAAAGGCCGAAATAATAATGATGGCATTTGTTAAGTGCTTACTATGTGCCAAGCACTGTTCTAAACAGTGGTATGAAATGAGAAGTTAAGGCTCTCCCGTCCCATGGAGAAAACGTGGATCTCCCAGGAACACTTGGTCTCCAGCTGCAAGAGCTTGGTTCCACGTGGCAGAGTTTTCCACATAAATTTTGCCCTCAACTCCATCGTCTTAAAATCCCCTCCTGGATCTCAGTAAATCCAGAACTTAACGACGGGCACCAGAAACTATTCATATTATTTCCTCGAATTGCCCTCAAATGTGTGAACCTTCGTTGCCCCCCCCAGCTACCTTTCTTTTAAACCTTGGGATTCCTCCCAACTGTTCTGCAAGAATAGCATTTTGCATTTTGATTGTTTCCAAACTTCTTTCCTGACTTCTTTCCCAGGCCCTGTAATGCACAATTGCTTTAAGGTCTTTTGAGAAGAATAGTAAGGTTTTTTTTGGTTTGGGTTTTTTTTTTCTCCCAGCACTACTCTGCATAGTTCTGTAACATTTTCTCTGCCTTATTGGGAAAAATACTTTGCACCTAGTCGAGAGGATTTTTTTTTGTTTTACTCGAACTCAATCAAAACATTTCCGAGAAGTATTGTTAGAGAGAGTTCATTTGATATCAGCAATTTGCTAACTCTTGTAAGGAACAGATGCCGAAGTGATGTACATGGCTCTGTGCCGATTTTGGGAGGCGGCTGTGAGTGGGGTAATTATTTTTAATATGAAATATCATAGCTACGAAGCCTCTTGGATATGTTGGGGAAACTTTTTAAAATGGTTTTGAGCCTTATGTGGGACAGAGCCTGAGTCCAACGTAATTATCTTGAATCTACCCCAGCGCTTAGTACATTGCTTGGCAGAAAGTAAGGTCTTAACAAGTACCATTTAAACAAAACAATGTAAAAAGCAAACAAACAAGCGATAGCACTGTTGTCTTGTTTCCTCACAGTTACCGGGGATTGTTGATATTATCAAGTGCTGTCGAGTCGTTTCCGATTCACAGGGACTCCATGGATCTATTTTCTCCAGAGTATCAGAGATGGCAATCCAGTAAATATCTTAAAGTAGATAGGTGAGAGTGAGTCAGAGAATTTCCAAATTCATGTAGGGCACGTTGATTTAGAAAGAAGAAAATATTCTTGTTTTCTAAGATACTTTGGTTTACAAATGACAGAGGTAAATTTGTGGGAAGACCAGAGTCTGTAAACTCCTTCCCCACCCACCCATACCCACATCAGCCTCCCCTTCCCCCCACCCTTCCCACAAGATTTCAATGATATGAAAATGAATTCTGTGCCTTGTGGCTAAACGGTGTATAGTAACGCAGAGAGTTCTCACAATTGATTCTTCTGTACACATTTTAAAGTCTCTGGAATGCACCACCTATTTATTCTTTTCCAAACATTACTTCTGTGGGGATCTACTGTAGTTTGTGATTTGAAATGGCTATATTTTATTGGAGGAGCTAGCTTGGTTCTAACTAAAATGTGAGCATTTCAGAGAAATAACTGGTTTTAAAAGCCAGTTACATCTGCAATGTTAAAGAAAATTAGTGTTACAGAAAGTTTCTTCCCATTTGATTAGAATATGTGGAAATGATGGTTAAGCTTGTCAAATGATTTTTATGAAATTTTATAAAATAAAATCAAGCATAATTCTCTTTTGTAAACTGTGATTGTAAATCAGGAAGTTCTCTTACATGAATTTCAGTTAATGTGGCTAAGGATTTGATTTCACTGTCGTCAGGTTTCTATAATTACCAGTTTAATTGTGGGACTGCAACCGCGGGGATGGTGGGGGGGGGGAGGAGGGGAGGGCACCCCATCTGGAGAGGAGGCGAGGCTGGGCCAGCCAAGGAGAGGACTGGTGGTCTAGTGGAAAGACCATGGGACTGGGAGTCAGTAGACATGGGTTCTCACCCCAGTGTTGCCTCTTGCCTGCTGTGTGACTTTGGGCAAATCACTTAACTTGTCGTGTCTGGGCTTCCTCTTCTGTAAAATGGGAATGAAATACCTATTCTCCCTCCCTCTTACTCTGGGAGCCCCTTGTGGGACAGCACCTGTCTTATGGTGGTTTTGTGTCTACCCCAGTGCTTAGCAGGGGGCTTGGCATACAAAGTGCTTTACAGAAGCAGCGTGGCTTAGTGGAAAGACCACCAGCCTGGGAGTCAAAGTTCGTGGGTTCTAATCCCAGCTCTGCCACTTGTCTGATGTGTGACCTTGGACAAGTCACTTCACTTTTCTGTGCCTCAGTTCATCTGTAAAATGGGGATTGAGACTGTGAGCCCCACGTGGGGCAACCTGATTGCCTTGTATCCATCCCAGCACTTAGAACAGTGCTTGGCACATAGTAAGCACTTAATAAATATCATTATTATTAACAAATGCAATTATTATTATCGACATTATTCCTAGGGGTGCCTGGTTCTGCTGGTATCTTTTGGCTCTCCTATCTGAGCTTCCTTCTTAGCCTTGGCCTCTCACCCTGAAGGGCTCTTGGGCTGGCTCGCTCCCTGGCTTTTCTGCCACTCTTTGGGAGAAATGGCATGATGGATGCAGATTACTTACAAATAATTATTACTATTATTAATAATTGTATTTATTGAGCACTTATGTGCAAAGCACTGTACTAAGCACTCGGGAGCGTACAATATGATATCAATTCTTGATGTATGGTATCTACAGAGATTTCTAATAACCAACTTCCTTAAATGCATTAATATAGAAGATTTATGAGTGAAGTGTTTGTAGCTCATGCTGAACAATTCTTATTGCTCTCTTGATGAGATTAAAAAAACCCATGATTTGCAAGAGCAGATAAGATGCAAGATGCATTACAGTGATCATTATGATTAGCCTAGCAGAGCAGCTGACATACCGAATAACTTTAGTAGCGGATTGATTTGACTTTCACAGTATACCTGCTCTGGTTGTAAATTTTAGAATTTGGTTTTGATATGCACAGAATTCCAAGTAAACCAGGCACAAAAGGTTTTAATTTTGAGGTGGTGGGGTGGCAGTAATACATAGGATGTTTATTGCTGCCGAAGCGATGAGGGTTGTCTGTGAATGGGCAGGGGAAGGAACATTTAGAAAATAGTAATTGTGGTATTTGGTAATCAGACTATGAGTCCCAGGAGGAACAGGGACTGGGTCCAAACTGATTACCTTGTATCCCCCAGTGCTTAGAATAGTGCTTGTCACATAGTAGTCACTTAACAATTACGATAATAATAATAGTGAATACCACTGAGCATTTACTGTGTGCATAGCACTGTAGTAAGCACTTAGGAGAGTACAGTTCAAGAGAGTTGGTAGACACATTCTTACTAAGTTCCATGGGGGTGGTGCAGTATAAGCAGATAAAACATGGTCTCTGTCGCACACAGAACTCACACTCCGTGGGAAGGAGAACAGGTATTTTGTCCTCATTTTATAGCTGAGGTAACTGAGGCATAGAGAAGTTGTGACTTGTGGTGGATCACACAGGAAACAAGTGGCAGACGCAGAATTAGAACCCAGGTTCTCTGAATCCCTGGCCTGAGCTCTTTCCACTACTCCATGCTGCTTCTTTGTTATAGGATAGGAAGTGCAATATTGAGCAAACCCCAAGTTTCTCGTGCTTTTAATTCCTTCCAGGCTCACAACTTAACTGCCCCACACTCTTTTTTACCCCATCTCTCACCTATTGCCCATCCCTTTCCCCCTCCCTGGAGAGCTCTCCTTCTTCAAATCAGTCAGTGCTATTTATTAAGCGCTTACTGTGTGCAGGCACTGTATTAAACAGTTGGGAGAGTACAATACAACAGAGTTGGTAGACTCATTCCCTGCTGACAAGGAGCATATTGACTTCGTATTAGCCAAATTCCACCACTCCTCATTCAAAGCCCTGTTAAAAGGTCTCCCATTTCAGAAAGTATTCCGTGACTTATCTCACCCACCTTCCCAATCTTGCCATCCTTTCAGCCACCCAAGCATATGTGTATTTAATATTTATGGTTTATGTTTGCTACCACATCCTAAAGTATGGTGTATATATATATATATATATATATATACATATACGTCTATGTGTACATGTTAACACGTTAACACTTTTAGTTTTTTGAGCATCAATTGGGAAACTGAGCATTGTATGTGGTGCTTGGGAACAAACAAAAGAAGGAAAAACTATCACAGAGGCTGTAATAAAAATTGCAGCCACTGTTCTTAAGGAGTTTAGAATAGAATGGGGAATGAGCAGACATATATCTATATATGCAAATGATAAAAACTAGGAATTACGTTTTTTAAAAGGTTATACATATGTGTTGAGGACTGATAGAATAACCTGATCAGTAAAGAGGATGACTTAGCGAAGGTGGTGTCTTACGAGAGAGTTTGAAAAAAAGGAGAGACCTAGTTCGGAGAGATGGGTTTAGCTCATTTGCCCAAGGAGAGACTCCCACGCAAGGAAAGAATCAAGCAGAGAGAGAGTTGCAAGGAAGATCGAAGGTTAAATTGGAAGGATTGAAGAGGCAAACTGGAGTGTATTTGGAGAAGCAGGTGGGTAGGTGAGAGGGAGACATCTAAGAGAACCTTGAAGCCAGTCTTGTCTCATGCCATCAAGTCATTTATAATAATAATAATGATGGCATTTATTAAGTGCTTACTATGTGCAAAGCACTGTTCTAAGCGCTGACCTATAGTGACACCACGGACACATCTCTCCCTGAACGCCCTGTTCTCCATCTGCAATCGTTCTGGTATTGGATCCATAGAGTTTTCTGGTAAAAATATGGAAGTGGTTTACCATTGCTGCCGTCTGCGCAGTAAACTCGAGTCTCCACGCTTGACTCTCTCCTGTGCTGCTGCTGCCCAGCACTGGTGAGTTTCGACTTAAAGCAGATTGCTTTCCACTCGCCAGCCACTGCCCAAGCTAGGAATGGAATGGGAAGGGCTCTGCTTGACTCTCTGTCCTATAGCCGGGACTGGTAGAGTATTGGAAACTCTCCAGGTGTGACCCTGAGAGGGCTTTGAAGCCAATAGTTGGACATTTTTGTTCTGTGCAAGAGGAATTGCGTAGCCATTAGTGGTTTTTGACTACAAGACTGATGTGTGCCAAACGGTATTATTAAAATGGTGAGAAATGCAGCTGAATGCAGGGTAGACTGAGAGGGAACAGATTTGAAACAAGGAAACTAGTAAGGAGGCTAGTACAGCAAACCAGTCAGGAAGCAGTAAGGGCTTAAATTCCTAGATTGGTGGTTTCAAGAACGGAGAAGGGATGGATCTGGAAAATATTAAAGAGGAAGAGCCTATGGGATTTAGAGCCGGATTGAGTGTGGAAGTGGGAGGAAGCTGGCAAAGAGGACATAGTCAACTTCTGAGACAGGAAGAATAGTGGTGCAAATAAACATATTTATTACTCTATTTATTTATTTTACTTGTACATATCTATCCTATTTATTTTATTTTGTTAGTATGTTTGGTTTTGTTCTCTGTCTCCCCCTTTTAGACTGTGAGCCCACTGTTGGATAGGGACTGTCTCTATATGTTGCCAATTTGTACTTCCCAAGTGCTTAGTACAGTGCTCTGCACATAGTAAGCTCTCAATAAATACGATTGATGATGATGATGATGATGATGGTGCATTCCAGTAGAGATGGGAAAGGTAGGAGGAGGGAAGATGAATTCAGTTTTCGACATGACGAGTTAAAGTACAGATGGATCATCTAGGTGGGGATGTCCTGGGGATAAAAGGAGATGAGAAGCTGATCAAGTGGTAGATCTTCAGTCACCCCATTAGATTGGCATCTTAGAGCAGGAAAATGACTTTTGCTACCTACCTGTGTTCCTCAAGCACTCTGTACAGTGCTCTGTGTCCAGTAGGTACTCACTTAGTACTGTGAATACCACCCTCGATGATGGTGTGTTAACCATATTGTTAGTATTCCTTTGTTCTTCATTTCTCATGTCTGAGGAGTACTAGAAAATGCCTGCCAGTCTAGAAAATGACAGCTATGATGATAGTAGTTGTAATAATGTTTATTAAGCACCTACTGTGCGCTAAACAAGGTACTAAATGCTGGGGGAAAATACCCGGGAAAGAATTTCTGGGCCCTCAAAGGACTCACAAACTAAGGATAAAG
Source organism: Tachyglossus aculeatus (assembly GCF_015852505.1). Taxonomy (NCBI): domain Eukaryota; kingdom Metazoa; phylum Chordata; class Mammalia; order Monotremata; family Tachyglossidae; genus Tachyglossus; species Tachyglossus aculeatus. The sequence continues at coordinate 11,650,837 of NC_052091.1, read as the reverse complement.
GAGGGGTGAGAGTGCTGCGTGTGCAGTTAGACAGAACAGTAAAAAACCCACAATCCCGTTCCTCCCCCCAAGGAAAATGATCAACACAAAGAATAAAACCAGCAAGGACATCAGCATACCATGGCTAGTGGAGCAGCATTTGGGGCTTCTCGCAGCTTGGAATCCAACAGTCACGGCTATAGCCCCAGTGGCTGCCAGCCATCCCAATGTTCTAAATTTGGTGTAGGCCTCACTCCGTGACCTGGCCACTGCTTCTCTCCTTCCCACTTCCCCGCGGCCCAGCTGGTCGCTGGGAATGAAGTTCCCGAGGATAGCTCTGGTGGAGGATCGGGAGGAGTTCTTGGTGGTGTAGCTCAGCCCCTTGGTATCCAAGTGCTTAATAATCAGTCATTCAGTCAGTGGTTTTATTGAATGCTTATTGTGTGCAAAGCACTGTACTAAACGCCTGGGAAAGTACAATAAGACAGAGTTGGAAATGATCCTTGCCCACAAGCAGGTTATAATTCACTTACGCATTTGGAGAGCTGTTGTGTGAAATCATTCCATTGCTTTGATCTGGAAAAATATATCATCTAAAAGCCTGGGCAAACTTTTTGGTTGCTGTTCATGCTTCTGGATTGTTACAAGTAGTTTTCACTTCTGAAAACAATTCAGAGTAGTTTGTTAGCGGAGGTGTGTACCATTCGTTTCTTAGGAAGAAATGAATCTAGGTCTTCACGTAGTTTCAGAACATGAAAAATATTCTACTTGCTCAGGTGTTCAGTACAGTAGTCTGCACACTGTAAGCACTCAATAAAACCACTGATTGATGGATTATTAAGCACTTTGATACCAGGGGCTGAGCTACACTGCCAAGAACCCCTCCCAATGCTTTTAGGCGATAAGAAAAGTAAGGCTGTCGGTACTGCTGGAAGAATGATGGGGCTTGGTGCTACTAGAGGCATTTTGAACTGTAGGAGAGATATTAAATGTGATAATAAATCAGATTTTGAATTTTAATGTCTTGAACAATTAAAATCCCAAATTGGTTTAATGGACATTTTAAACCCATGACTTAATGGGGCATTATTTACTTATCCTAATTAAAAGTGCTTACCTTTAATTAAAGTTGAATTCAGTAGACTGCCTCTGGGATCTACCTTCATGGAGTTCTTTTTGCTCCAGTGCCAAGGATGTATAATGGAATACTGTCTCTTTATTCTCAACAGATTAACTACTGCACTGAAATGATCAGCTGGCTGAATGAGTTGCATGGATTGAGGGCAGTGTTTTTTTAATGTTTTTATTAGGCAGATTTTAATAGAGCAGTGGTGTAGTCTTCTTTGCATTCAATTTTATAATGTACCCATAGACAGAAGTGATGAGCACTTAAGTATCTTAATTACTCCTGGAACTAGACATAGTGTAGTTAACAACTGCATTCCTTTCTTTGTATATCACTTTTTGCAGATGTTCTTTTTAAACTCTGAGTTTGCTATTCAGAGATTGGCCTGTGTGATTCCCTTAAAGGAGGAAAAGTTAAATTGCTTCTGGGGTTTAGATGTTGCACATTTAAACTTGGTAGAGGAGCTCGTTACCTGAATAATTCCTCCTCCTTTCTGCTAAACTTTTCCACTAAAGATCTTGCTATAAGTTTTTGAGAGGAGAATTATTCTGAAGGAGGTGGAAATAAAGTCCATTTTAGGACATTGTTGAGAGGTTTGGGAACTTAGTCATGAAGACTCTAGCCAGTAGCCTTATGTAAGTCTGTTGGCATGGCAGCCTGGGGTTGCCTCGCTCTAGCTGAGGTGAGCATCATTTGTAGCTAAGCAAAAGCTGAAAGGGGAGAAAACAGATCTGAAAATGCACAGACTTAGTCACCATAACCTTCGTACTTGACTTTTGCTCCATATGCTTTTATGTACACTACCCTGCTGGCCTTCCATGGGTTGTGCAAGTCTTTTAATGCTATCCACATTCCCATTTGATCATCTTTATTATTGTGCTTTTGAGATTTCCATTCACAATGGCGTGGTCATATAAGAGGCAGTAAGTAGTTGACCTTTATAGTGGAACTGTGTGTAGAGTGGTATGTTATAACAAACTTCCTGAAATGGTGTGCGCCATAGTAGTGTTCAAATAATCATAAGGTGCCTTTCACCTATGGATATATTCATTTCTGAATGCAATATTGCATAAGGTCTCTCGTATAGGTTATAGGAGACTGCATTTTAGAAGGCAGAGAAAGTGACTTGAAATAAATTCAACCATTCAATGGTAAATATGGAGCGCTGCCTGGCTACAGAGCTCTGTACTGCGCAATAAGTGCTTGGGCAAGAACAATAAAATAGAGTCAGTAGACATGATCCCTACCCACAGTGGGCTTACAATCTACAGATAGGGGAAGTAGTAGGGTATAAAGATATGTATATAAGTGCTGTGGGGCTTGCGTGAGTATCAGAGTGTGCATGGGGTATAAAGGCAAATGACCAGGCGAAGCAGAAGGGAGGGTGGGTAGGGGAATAATAATAATAATGGTATTTTTTTAAGCACTTAGTATGTGCCAGGCACTGTACTAAGCACTGGGGAGGATACAAGCTAATCAGGTTGGACACAGTCCCTGTCCCATGTGGGGCTCACAGTCTCAATCCCCATTTTACAGATGAGGTAACTGAGGCACAGAGAAGTGAAGTTACTTGCCCAGGGTCACACATCAAAGTGGCAGAGCCGGGACTAGAACCCATAACCTTCTGATTCCCAGGCCTGTTTTCTAGCCATTATGCCAGCCTAGTCAGGGAAGACCTCCTGGAGGAGATGTGACCCCATGAGGGCTTTGAAGGTGGGGAGAGTGGTAGACCATCAGATGTGAAGGGGGAAGGAGTTCCAGGTCACAGGGAGAATGTGGGCAAGGGACCGGTAGGGGGATAGACGAGATTGAGGTGCAGGGACTATATTGGTTTTTGAGGAGTAAAGTGTGTTGATTGGGTAAGAGTAGGAGATCAGAGAGCTGATTGAGTACCTTAAAGCCAACTGGATGGAGTTTGTTTGCCGAGGTAGATGGGCAACCACTGGAGGTTTTTGAGGATGAAATGTTTTTTCAAAAAAGATGATCTGGGCAGCAGAATGAAGTATGAACTGGAGAGGGGAGGGACAGGAGGCAGGGAGGTCAACGAGGAGGCTGATGCAGTAGTCAAGGCAGGATAGGATATATGCTTGGACCATCTTGGTAGCAGTCTGGATAGAGAAGAAAGGATGGATTCGAGAGATGTTGTGAAGGTAGATCAACAGGATTTCATGACAGATTGAATGTGGTAGTTGAGTGTAATGCCAGGGTTATGGGCTTGTGAGGCGGGGAAGGTGGTGGCCTTGTCTACAGTGATAATGTCAGGGGAAGGACAGGGTTTGTGTGGGAAGATGTTTTGTTTTAGATGTGAAGTTTGAGTCACAATAGTATTTATTAGGCCCTTAGTGTGGAGAGCACTGAACTATGCACTGGGAAGTAGTACACAGTTGGGAATTAGACCCAGTTCCTGTCCACCCTGATTAAATTGTGTTTATCCCAGTGCTTAGTAAAGTACCTGGCACATAGTAAGCACTTAACAAATGCCATAAGAAAAAGTGGGGAGAAAGGAATTGCAGACAGACACATCAGGAATGATTAAAACTCAACGCAAACAAATACACAAACTAGGCTCAAAGTCTCAGCAGATATGGAAGCATCCCAAGAGCGTGTGGGAGTAGCTTTAATCCCCGGCTCAGTGGGCTCAGAGAAAGTCAGAAGTGGGGATCCTCGGTGGTGGGGGTCAGGTGGGGCAGTGTTTGCCATGGTGCTTTTCTTAGTTGGCGTAGGAGGCGTTGGTGGCAGGAGGGTCTGATCCAAAGTCATTATAAAGATCCAGGGCAGAATTGGAGGCAAGACCCAGATTTCTCAATCTGAGAAGTTTATATTGTCAAATCCAAATTACTCATGTGATGTAATTTTCAATACTTTACTTGGTAGGAGAATTGAATTTGTTTCATGAGTCAAGCAGTATGGCTAGAGAGAGCTCATGCATTAACAGGGATAATAATAGTAACTGTGGTATTTGTTAAGCACTTGTTATGTACCAGGTACTGTACTAAGTGCTGGGGTAAATGCAAGGTAATCAGGTTGGACCCAGACCCTGTCCCACACAGGCTCACAGTTTTAATTCCCATTTTACAGATAGGGTAACTGAGGCACAAAAAAGTGACAGGTACAAGGTCACATCACAGATGAGTGGTGGAGCTAACTTGTACTTCCCAAGCGCTTAGTACAGTGCTCTGCACACAGTAAGCACTCAATAAATACGATTGAATGAATGAATGAGCTGGGATTAGAATCCAGGTCCTTTTGACTCCCAGGCTTGTGCTCTATTCACTAGGTCATGCTGCTAAATTGGGATAAATTGGATTATAGTGAGGAAAGTGTGAGATGCATATAGGAAAGTTTTAATAGTGCCAATATATAGGGTGATGCCACACTTCTAATGTGACACTTTTTAAAAATGCTATTCTTTAATAGCAATGTGCCAGTCAGTGTTCTAAGTATTGGAGTTCATCAGAAGCAGCGTGTCTCAGTGGAAAGAGCCCAGGCTTTGGAGTCAGAGGTCATGGGTTCAAATCCCGGCTCCACCATTTGTCAGCTGTGTGACTTTGGGCGAGTCATTTAATGGGCCTCAGTTTCCTCATCTGTAAAATGGGGATTAAGATTGTGAGTCCCCCGTGGGACAACCTGATCAATTTGTAACATCCCCAGCGCTTAGAACAGTGCTTAGCGCATAGTAAGTGCTTAATAAATGCCATTATTATTTTTATTATTATTATCAGTCAATCAGTGGTATTCATTGAGCACTTACTATGTGCAGAGCACTGTTCTAAGTGTTGGGGAGAGTAACACAACAGAATTAACAGACACATTCCCTGCCCGTAATGAGCTTTCAGTGTAGCCAGGAAGACATACGAATGAATGAGTAATTTATAATATATAATTTAAAGATCTGTACATAAGTGCTGTGGGGTTGTGGGTGGAGCAAATATCAAATATCCAAAGGTCACAGATCCAAGTGCATAGATGATGCAGAAGGGAGAGTGAGCTGGGGAAAAGAAGGCTTAATCAGGCAAAGCCTAGATCTGACCTTAATTGTGCTTCCAAGGTGGAGAGAATGGTGGCCTGGCATATATAGTGGGAGAGGGAGTTCCATGCTATGGGGAGGATGTGGGAAAGGGGTCAGCAGCAAGATAGATGAGATTGGGGCATAGTGCGTAAGGTGGCTCCAGAGGAGCAAAGTGTGCAGTCTGGGCTGTAGTAGGAGATTAATGAGGTGAGGTAGGATGGGGTGAGCTGATTGAGTGCTTTAAAACCAATGGTAAGGAGTTTCTGTTTGATGCGGAGGTGGAGGGGCAGCTACTGGAGGTTCTTGAAGAGTGGGGAGTCATGGACTGAACATTTTTGTGGATAAATGATACCTGCAGCAGAGGGACATTTGGATTGGAGTTGGGAGAGACAGTCAGCAAGGAGAGAAAAGCAAGGATAAATTCTTGGATCAGCATGGTAGCAGTTTGGATGGATGGACTTTAGCAATGTTGTGAAGGTTGAACGAACAGAATTTGGTGACACTGAATATATGGGTGGAATAAGAGATGAGTTGAGGACATTGTGAAGGTTATGGGCTTGTGAGATAGGGAGGGTAGTAGTGTTGTCTCCAGTGATGGGAAAGGCAAGGAGAGGGCAGTTTGGGAAGATAAGGATTGTAGTTTTAGACATGTTTAATTTGAGGTGTTGGCAGGGCATCCAAGTAGGTACGAGTACATTGAAATAGATAAAAGCTAATTGGGTTGGACACAGTCCCTGTCCCACTTAGGACTCATAGGCTTAATCCTCATGTTGCAGAAAAGGTAACTGAGGCACAGAGAAGTTAAGTGACTTGCCCAAGGTCACACAACAGACAAATGGCAGAGCAGAATTCAGGTCCTTCTGACTCCCAACCCCATGCTCCATCCATTAGGCCAAGCTACTTCTCGTTCTTTCCAGTCAGAGTGGTTGCCTTAGTTATAATAGTCAAAATCAAATGACAGAATATTGAATGAAGCAAATATTTAGTTAAAATAAAGCCAACCTTCAGGATCCAGCAAAGCTGATGGATATCTATAAATGATCTGCAAATATTGAATTATGGATGCTCATAGACACCTTGGATTCATTATACTCAAATGTGAAATGCTTAAAGCAGTAGTATACACAGTTATTATTATCAATTGTATGTATTGAGCACTTACTCTGTGCAGAGCACTGCACTAAAAGCTTGGGAGAGTATAATGTAACCAAGTTGGTAGACACATTCCCTTCCCCCAATGAGCTTACAGTGTAGAGGGGAGGACAGACATTAAAATAAGTTATGAATAAGTACATAAGTGTTGTGGGGCTGACACCATGATCACTTATGTGGTTTTCCCAGGGTGAGGGTCCCCTTCTAGACTGTGAACCCATTGTTGGGTAGGGACCATCTCTATATTTTACCAATTTGTACTTCCCAAGCGCTTAGTACAGTGCTCTGCATACAGAAAGTGCTCAATAAATACAATTGAATGAATAAATGCTCTTATAATAATAGCACTTATTAAGCACTTACTATGTGCAAAGCACTGTTCTAAGCACTGGGGGTTTACAAGGTGATCAGGTTGTCCCACGTGGGGCTCACAGTCTTAATCCCCATTTTACAGATGAGGTAACTGAGGCATAGAGATGTTAAGTGACTTGCCCAAAGTCACACAGCTGACAATTGGCAGAGCTGGGATTTGAACCCCTGATCTCTGACTCCAAAGCCAGTGCTCTTTCCACTGAGCCACGCTGCTTCTCCAAGTAAATCAATAATCTCTTTTGTACAATCTTAAAATGTTTAATGTAAAGCAGGGAATAAGTTTAAATGCGCTGCTTAAAATGTGAACAAATAGAGACTTTAAATCATGCAGTGGATGTTTCATTAAAGTAATTAATTATAGGCTGAAGGGTGTGTTTTGAGAGATTCAGTTGTGGTTGATGGTTAATAACCCAGAAGTTTTCCTGTCTATGCCTGTGTTTTGAATACTTTAGAAATTCCATATTCCATTTAAAAAAAACTCTCCTTGTTAGTGAAAGTACCCAGCAAAACAATACCGAGGCTCAACCACCTGTAGCACTTCTGTATATTTACATCCTTTATTGCTTAAGGACTTCTTTCTCCACATATCTATCTTTCCATTCTCTTTTTCTTCTTTGAAAATTTTTAAATTCCTTTAGGGCAGAGATTATGTCTTCTAACTCCATTGTACTGTCCCAGTGCTCTGCTCACAGTAGATGCTTAATGAATAGTAGTAATAATTGTGATATTTATTAAGTGCAACTTGTACCAAGTACTCTACTAAACTTGCAGTAGATATAAAATAATCTGGTCAGAAATAGTCCCTGTCCCACATGGGGAAATAGGACTGATTGATGTACTGATTGATGTACTGATAAATATATAAATATATGCTTAAACAAAATATGCATATATACAAAAGTATTGATAGTGGAATCAAAATAAACTAATGTCAAGTGTGGGTATTGGTGTGACACAACTGAGGTGCTATAAATTAATTGGAGAAGGCCTCTTGGAGGAAGTGGGATTTTAGGAGGCCTCTTCATTCAATCACATTTATTGACTGCTTACTGTGTACAAAGCACTGTACTAAATGCTTGGAAAAGTACAATATGTAACAATATAACTCTTAGCCTGCCCACAATGAGCTTACAGTCTAAAGGGGGAGACAGGCATTGATATAAATAAATTACGGATATGGGACCAAGTGCTGTGGGCCTGGGAGTGGGAGAAAAGGAAATGAGGGCTTAATTAGGAAAAGTCTCTTGGTGGTGATGTGCCTTCGATAAGGCCTTGAAGGTGGGGAGAGTCATTGTCTGATCGATATGAAGAGGAGGGCATTCCTGGCCAGAGGCAGGATGTAGGTGGAAAATCGCCCTAACATTGGCTTCAAGGCGCTTCACCATCATTCTCCATTTTGCTTTTTCACTCTCCTCACCCACTACTCCCCAGCTCTTGCTCTTTGTTCCTCCCCAAACCACCTCCTAATTTTATCCCCCTCTTGCTTTGCATTCCTTCAAGCCCTGGCTCACAGTCTTAATCCCCATTTTACAGATGAGGTAAATGAGGTGCAGAGAAGTTGTGACGTGCCCAAGGTCACACAGCAGACAAGTGGCAGAGCTGGAATTAGAACCCAGGTCCTCTGACTCCCAAGCCAGTGCTCTTTCCACTAGGCTATGCTGCTTCACACACAGAACTTGTATGTGTATAACTATTCGGAAAATTAAATTTGTTCCAAATAAATATGTCTTATATGCTTGTAAATATATCTCTGTCCGCCTTTTAAAAGGCAGGATTTGAGGCATGTGCTACTATTGAACTTTACCTAGTGCTTAGTACAGTACATCACACTCAGGCATTCAGTAGATATTACAACTGCTGCTGCTTAAATCTTCAGGTAGGTCTTTCCTTCATAAAAGTCTAGGAAAACTTTATTTGAACACCATTTTTCACTTTTTCAGCAAAACAAGTGACTTGTTTGAAACAGGATTTGTTCTTCACCTTTTCCTCTATCTCCTTTTTATTTACTTTCTCCCAGGTTTAAGTATTTTGAAAATTGAAATCTAAGCCATACTGTGAAAATATTTCTGAAATCCATTCTTGGGAAGAAATGGTACCCTGATCTTTGAGACGGACACATTTTATAGGGATATGGTAACAGGTAGTTTTGTAGGGTGTTTTTTTTACTCCCCTAAAGTCTGACTGATGTTATCTATCCTTCCTCTATTTCAGCTGCTTCAGTTCAGTGCTGTTTTCTTACTCATTTTCTTTTCATCTGAAGAGTATTTTCTCTCTCACACATTTCATCATTCTCCACCCCCTGAAAAAAATCCAACCCAAAGAAAGCACTTCTTGAAATTTAAAAGCTATGACTCTTAAGTTAGTATTTCCTGGGATTCTAATATTTGTGTATGTGTAGGATGAGATGAATCCAGTAATAATAATAACTTTACGGTTCTTCACACATACCTGTGTGAACGTCTTTATTGTGGCTTGCTGAGGGGATGAAAGGTTCTGGTCTTTATAATACCCTCAACTTTGAGCCCAGTGTGATCCATTTGTGGGAAGCAGTTGACTGGCAACCACTTTCTTGAAAATAAAATATGAAGTACCTACTCAATGCAGGGTACTAAAGGAAACACAGAAAACCTGACCTTCCACTCTAGGAATTTGTATTTTAAGGTCTGAGACCACCAGTTAATTTAGCTCAGCTATCAGACTGGAACAATTTTAGGTTTCAGTGATCAGAGGGTTTATATATAATCCAAGTACTTAGGGATGAAAGGCTGTAGATGCTGTTACCAGACTGAGTCAGGCAGGCCCCCATCCTCCCGTCCCCCAAACCCCAGTCCCATCCTTTTCTTTATTGTTGGGTTTATGACTTTTTCTTTGAAGTATTTAGTAATGCTGCAGCTGAAAGAAGCTTTGAAAAGAGTGTTTTCAAAGGCAGTTATCATGAAGCCAATAAACGTGCTGTCAGTACCCACTGAATGTCTGAGAATTGATTTATTTTTAAAGTGCCTTTTGTTCCATAAATATTTCACGAAGTTAGATAAGAGCAACTCTTCCAGAATTTCACAACTGTATTGTCTTTGAAATTGATTCTCTCCATTCAGCTTTTGCATAGCTAAGCTAAACAATACTCCTTTTTTTATTTTTACTACTTTGGTATTTAATCTGTAACAATTATTTGCACCTTAAATTTTCTCAATAATTATGAATCTGGTAATTCTGCTGTCATTTGAATATTCAGATAGTCTAAATGAAGCATTACTTGGATTAATGTTGAGATTGTTGATTTTATTTGCTTATTAAACCTGAGTACCTTGTATGAAAATTGATCATTAGCTAAGTGTATTTTCTTTTGCAGTATAATTAACCCACTAATTTAATGTCTGAAGTGGTTGGTTTTTCAATTGGATTCTTCCTATTCCATTATATTTGGGGGGAAATATGTGTTTTTATTACTGTACAAGTGTTTCTACAAGAAGTATAAATTTAGCTTGTTCTTTAATTTGATTTGACTGAAAGTAGAGACTACATCTTTACCCAGCTACGCAAGATATTTATTAGATGTGCTTGCCATGGGCAGGGAATATGTCTGCTTAGTATTATATTGTACTCTCCGAAGCCCTTAGTACAGTATGATTGAATGAATGAACTTGGATCTGTGACCTTTGGGCATTTGATATTCCCTTCTTGCTGAACGCCACGACTTTCATTCATTCATTGTCATATTTATTGAGCGCTTACTGTGTGCAGAGCACTGTATTAAGTGCTTGGGAAGTACAAGTCGGCAACATATAGAGACAGTCCCTACCCAACAACAGGCTCACAGTCTAGAAGGGGGAGACAGACAACAAAACATGTGGACAGGTGTCAAAATCGTCAGACCAATTAAAATTAAAGCTATATGCACATCATTAACAAAATAAATATGTACAAGTAAAATAAATAGAGTAATAAATCTGTACAAATATATATAAGTGCTGTAGGGTGGGGGGATGACACTTATGTACTTACCTTTAAATTATAGATTATAAATTCTATTAATGCCTGTATCCCCCTCTAGACTAGAAGCCTGTTTTGGGCAGGAAACTTATCTGCCAGCTCTGTTTTATTATAGTCTTCCAAGCACTTAGTACAGTGCTCTGCACATAGGAAGTGCTCAGTAAATACCATTGATGATGATGATGATTAGGCACTTAGTGCCAAGTACTGGGGTAGACTCAATAAACTAATCAGACACAGCCTCTGTCCCTCAATCTAAGTGTGGGGGAATAGACACATAGAAAAGAGAAAAATATTAATAATAATAATAATAATGTTGGTATTTGTTAAACACTTACTATGTGCCAAGCACTGTTCTAAGCACTGGGGTAGATACAAGGCAATTAGGTTGTCCCACATGGGGCTCACAGTCAACCCCCATTTTACAGATGAGGTAACTGAGGTACAGAGAAGTTAAGTGACTTGCCCAAAGTCACACATCTGACAAGTGGCAGAGTCGGGATTAGAACCCACAACCTCTGACTCCCAATCCTGTGCTCTTTCCACCAAGCCACACTGCTTCTCTATATTACAAACCAAGCCCTAATTAGACGGTGAGCCCCATGCAGAAGAGGGGCTATATCCAACCTAATTCACTTGTACTTACCTCAGCACTTAGAACAGTGTTCTACACAAAGTGAGTGCTTAACAAATACCATAAAAACAACAGCAACAAAGGATTAAAAAATTACAAGAATCCAGAATTAAGGGTGAAAATAGGAAGATGAACAGGAGTTGAAGGGACAGCTTTGATGTTACTCTTTCCTTCAGGCTGCAGTCTTTGGTTACAAAGTGCCAGGGTCCCTTCACCCAGGGTGTGGATAGATCTAAAGGTAGGCGTTTGAAATTCCCCTCAAATTCTCCCTGTGGGTTTTTGGGGAAGAGGGTGTTCTTATTCCCCCAGTGTCTGACAAAAGGGGAATGCTGCCTCAGTCATATGTTGTTACCGCTCTGCCACTCCTCTGCTGTTCATTCAGTCGTATTTTTGAGTGCTTTCTCTGTGCAGGGCACTGTACTAAGTTTTTGGGAGAGTACAATACAACAATAAACGAACACATTCCCTGCCCACAACGAGTTTGCAGTCTAGAGAGGGAGACAGACCCTAATATAAATAGATCAATTACAGATATGTACATAAGTGCTGTGGGGCTGGAAGGGAGGATGAATAAAGGGAACAAATCAGGGCGATGCAGAAGGGAGTGGGAGAAAGGGAAAGGAGGTTTTAGGGAAGGCCTCTTTGAGGGGATGTGCCTTCCAAAAAGCTTTGAAGGGGGGAGGGTAATTGTTGTATTTGAGGAGGGAGAGTGTTCCAGGCCAGAGGCAGGACATGGGTGAGGGGCTGGAGGCAAGAAAGACGAGATTGAGGCACAGTGAAAATGTAGGAGAGTAGCGAGGTGAAGTAGAAGGCAAAGTAATTGAGTGCTTTAAAGCCAATGGTGAGAAGTTTTTGTTTGTGGAAGTGGATGGGCAACCACTGGAGTTTCCTGAGGAGTGGGGAAATATGTCCTGAGTGTTTTGTAGAAAAACGATCCAGGCAGGAGAGCGAAGTATAGCCTGGAGTAGGGAGAGACAGGAGACAGGGAGGTCAGCAAGGAGATTGATACAGTAATCAAAGAGGGATAGGATAAGTGATTGTATTAACATGGTGACAGTTTGGAAGGAGAGCAAAGGGCAGATTTAAGCAATGTTGTGAAGGTGGAACCTGTGTGACCTTGGCCAAGTCACCTCACTTCTCTGTGCCAGTTACCTCATCTGTAAATTGGAGATTGAGACTGTGAGCCCCATGTGGGACACGGACTGAGTCCAACCTGATTTGCTTGTATCTACCCCAGCACTTAGTACAGTGCCTGGCACATAGTAAGTGCTTAACAAATACCATAAAAAAGCATATGTTCCCAAGCACTAAGTACTGTTCTCTGCACTCCATGAAAGCTGTTGATAATGATGAATGATGGCTTATTGGATTGGAATTTCCATTTTCATTCTAATTTATGCCATGCTATAATATAGAAAGTTACTACCCACTCTCATTTTACATATTGCCCGATTAAATACAAAAATGATGAAGTTATTTATAGCCACAAGGGGGAAGTCTGGGGTATTTTGTCTTTCTCCTGTTTTTTCATAAGTAAGACCGTCTTTTCATCGTAACTTGGTTTACAGCTTTAGGATTAGCACCTCTGTAGGGCCATTTGTAAGATCAGTTTAGTACACTCACATCTGCCTGTACCGTGCATTTTCACTCCTGGTTTTGTCCAGAACCCGTTACAAAATCGGGGAAAGCTCACCCAACAGCGTGAGCTTCTTTGGGTGTAGCACACTGGGTTGCTGGAAGAAGCCATTTGTGCATGCAGCATTGGATGTAGACTTTAACAGCACAGATTTTCCTTGAACACAGAGTTTTCTAGAATGCAAATTCTGTATTGTTGAACCAGATGTACTTTCTTTCTCAGAAGGCTCTAGGGTTTGTAAAGCAAAGCAGTCAATCAACCAATGGTTTATTGAGCACTTATTTTGTACAAGCACTGTATTAAGCACTTAGGGTACAATACAGCAGAATTAGCAGTCACGTTCCCTGCTCATAACGAGCCTGCAGTCTAGAGGAGTTTACAAAAAGCACTGTCTTTTTCAAGGAGTTTATGTATTGGACACAAAAGTATCAGAAATCGATGTGACACTTAGAAGCTCCTTGTGGTCAGGGAAAGTGTCTTCCAACTCTGTTCTCCCAAGGCTTAGTGCAGTGCGCTGCTCACAATAAGCATGCAATAAATACCATTGATTGATTATATGTAGGTAGTGTAGGAGTAGTAATAGTATTAAGTGCCTACTGTGTGCGAAGTACTGAGAAACAGAGAAGTCAAGTGACTTTCCCAGGGTCACACAGCAGAGAAGGTGGAGTTGGGATTAGAACCCAGGTCCTTCTGACTCCCAGGTCTGGCTCTATCCACTAGGCCATGGTGCTTCCTTGAAAAATCCTTCTCCCTCTGATTTAGAGTGTGACCGCCCCCCCCACATAGGACAGGGACTGTTTCAGACTTGATTAACTTGTGTCTATCCCAGGATTTAGGACAGTGCTTGACACATAGGAAGCACTTAACAAATATGAAAAAAAGGGTCAGGCTATGGGGATGCTCGCACTAATCCTTGGCAATTCTATATTGAAGCCAAAGACTATCATAATGGTGGGTGAGTGGTAAAATTTTGCTCCTCCTGCCCAAAATAGGCATTGCATAAACTGCACCCTCTCTAGAGCTGCAGTGGGATTTTTTGAGATTAACAGTAGTGCTACAGGATTCACTGAACTATTTGGTATTGGCAGACATTACCAAATGCATACCAAATGCATACAAATGCATTGGCAGGCATTTGTTTTATAATCGCTTAATCACTTGCTGAATGACTCTGACATAATTACACTCTCTTCACCTCATGAAAGGCCAGTGCACTGGGTGTTAGATTTTCCCCTTTGCAGGTGAGTCACTTAAGTATGTAGTGAACCAGCTTTCTTTTTTATGCTTTTAAATAAAAATAGAAAGTAAAGTTATTTATTTTAATTCACTGCAATATCTTGTGATGCTGTTAAAAAAAATTGGCATAAACGTTGGGAATTTACTTGTTCATTCGTTTGGCTGACCAGAGTCTAGGGACTGGGTTTTCATGTATATAGAACAATTTGGGTGCCTGGTCAATATTAATAGACTGTGGTTTGAAATTTGCTGGGTGGGGAAACCAATTTAGTCATTAGATTGTCTTAAATAGTTACAGATGGACTAAAATGGCTTAGAGTGCTTGCCACTTCTTTTTTTAAGTGTGAAAATGTCATCATTTTTTGACTTTCTGTAATTATCTCTAATGTTCTTTGCTGAAGTTTAGGAGTCAGGATATGCAGGGCAGACAGGGGAGTTGTAGCTCAGAGGGAGGAATGCACAGTTTTCCAAGGTTGTCTTTCAGTAGGGAAGGTGGCTTGTGTGTGGTCATTTTTATTCTTTTTCTTTAAAGTAGATGTGAATGGAGTTTTTATATTTGCTACTTGGCTTCCAGCCATGCTAAATACTTCAGTCATATGAAAGAGCTTAAGGCAGAGGGTTCTTCTGAGCCAAATTTGGTTAATCTGTCATTCTTTTTTCCACATTTTCAGGGTGTACAAATGGAAACTTCCCAATGGACATGGGCAGTCTAGATCTGATTACATTTCTCATGTCAAGGCTTTTTTAATTCATAGGGCCACAGAAGGAACTAGTCATAGGAAAGAAACATTTCAAACAATTTTAGAGGAGGCAGTATGGTTGCGTTACTTTTTTTTTCTACTGTGCTAAGAGGTTTGTTTATATAAGAGGTTCCCATTAAATGTGATGTAGGATTCGATTTTCAGTTAGTGTCTTCATAGTTTAAAATTGTCCAACAAAGCTTTAAAGCCCACTTTGAACAATTTAAGGTAGAGTCAATGATTGAAGAGAGAAATGATCAAAATGGAGAGATGATAATTTGACTATTTAAGCACTATTTCCGATCTACAATTTATTTTAATGTTTGTCCCTCCCATTAGATTGTAAACTTCTCAAGGGCAGGGATCATATCTCTTACAGCTATTTTACTCTGTCAAGTTCTAATTACAGAACTCTTCTCATTGTAAGTGCTCAATAAATAGTACTGATTGAAAAAGGGGCTTAGTGGAGTGCACTGCCCATAAGAGTTGCCCTATAAGCATGATTGATTTATTCTGTTGGTACTCTGTTGCCTTCTCTTAACAGGTACCATTATTATTATTGTTAAGGAAGGCCTTCTATGTTCTGGATACTTGCTTTCAGTGACTTCTAAAACAAGTTGTTAACTTAATTTGAATACTTATTTGAATACTTATACCCTAGGCACACCTTCACAGCTGCCCCCAAATAATAATAATAATAATAATGATGGCATTTGTTAAGCGCTTACTGTGTTGTCATGTTGCCATCTTGTACTTCCCAAGCACTTAGTACAGTGCTCTGCACACAGTAAGCGCTCAATAAATACGATTGAATGAATACTATGTGCAAAGCAGTGTTCTGAGCGCTGGGGGGAATACAAGGTGATCAGGTTGTCCCATGTGGGTCTCACAGTCTTAATCCCCATTTTACAGATGAGGTAACTGATTCTCAGGGAAGTTGTGACTTGCCCAAGGTCTTCCTTAATCAGTATTGGCAGTACTGATCCCCTTTTTTGTGTTCTTAAAGGCAATTTCTCAGTTATACATTAGCAAAAACTCCACATAAAACAAGACTAATTTAGAGGTAAGGTACTCAGTAATTTAAAAATGTGCTTAAAAGTAAATATTTTTCATCCTTAGCTTCTGTTTTCATAAGTCCAACTATTGAGGTAATTTAACTTAGTTTCTGTTGCAAAAATAATAATATTAAAACTGCTTTAATGCTTTCTATTAAGTTTTTCCTTAAAGACACTCAAAATGAAAAAGACATTGATCTAAGTGGCCACATGGCTATTTCTTGAAAATCGATAAAGACTTGTTTTTAGAAATATCGATGTTTTCCTGCAAAAAAGAAATCATAATTGCAAGAAACTGAGTTTATTCAGATTGTACAGTTTTCAACTTCTGCAGCAGGAACCAAGATTCAGTAAGTTTTGTTCAAAAGAGAGTTTTGCTGATTTGAATGTAAATTACCTTAGATCTGTTGCAGTTCAATGTTTCAAAGACGCAGAGGCAGATCAGAGGCACTCTAATATTATTTTCAAACAACGTCAGCTTCAGCTGTAGGCATTTCTCAACTTGAAGACCTTACAAGTCATGACATGTCACTTGGAGCAATTCTAGATTTACATCCTGTTTCCAGGCTTTACAATACATTGTTTTGAATTTCCAGCTTTATGGCACTTATTCTGGGAGGGCAAGGATTGTGGGTGGGGAAACCGTTTTTCAAAATCCTGGCTGGGTGGGTTGTGGGGTGAGTAGTGATTTTAGGGGGAGAAAGGAAGTTACCTCATCAGGGTCAACATGCCCATTTTCCTTGTGATGGAGTACAGCTCAGCTGCTTTATAGTGGAGCCTAGGTTACAGTCAGAAGGACCTAGGTTCTAATTCCGGCCCTGCCACTTGCCTGCTGTAAGACCTTGGGCAAGATGCTTAATGTCTCTGTACTTAAGTTCCCTCATCTGTAAAATGGGGATTTAGACTGTGAGACCCATGTGGGACATGGACTGTGTCCATTCTGATTAGCTTGAGTCTATCCCACTGCTTAGTACAGTGTTTGACACATAAGCACTTAACAAATAGCATTAAAAGAACACTAACAAAACAAACCCTCTCTGATTCAGTATAAATGCACTGATTCAGCTACATTATTCATCCATAATTGAGTACAGAATTCTGGGTAATTTGGATAAAATCCAGGTGTCCAACTTTGGCTCAGGAACCAGTCCCCCATTATCAATCACCGATTGCCTAGTGGGGAAAACTGGCTCCAATTTCCAACGTTTCAACTTAAGTGCAATTTTCAGGATCCAGTTGTAATTCTGAGGATTGTGTACACTCTGAAACAGACTTGAACTTTACGCATTCTGCCCACAGAAAAGATAACCTTATATATACACAACTAGAGGAATAACTCAATCTTTGCTGTGTTAGATAAATTCTAATTGTTCTCCATGTTCATTTCACCTTTCTCTCTGGTTTATTATAATGCTACCCTTTCCTCCATCCCTGAAGCTGTCTTTTTCTCTTTTCCTCCTAGTGTTACCTCCCCGCTCCTCATTCTTTTCTGTTCCCCTTGCTTCTCTTCTCCCCACTCTGATTGCCTTTTTGTTCTTTCTCTACCACCTAAATCTTCTTTTCTGCTGCTTGTCTTTCAATCAATCCAGAGCTGTCCTCTATCTAAAGCAACTTGCTGAATTGTAATGCATATCTTAAATTTATTGTTATGTAACACATACTGAAGATGTTGGCCGTTTAGTGCAATCCTTCATAAATCATTTGTAATGAACTTTGAGCAGCTCCTATGGCAGATTCATGCCCTTATGGACTCTTAATAAGTGCTTTTGGTGATGATTAAACCAGATCTAATGATTGAATTTTAGAGCAAATTAAGCCAGAGTGGTCTTTGGAAGGCCAAATAACTTGACTTAACTTAGCATATTTTGGACATAGCATCAGGAGGACTAATTCTCTGGGGAAGACACTAATGCTAGGAAAAGTCCGGGGAAAACGAGGAAGAGGCAGACCCTCAGCTAGATGGATAAAGACCATGACAATGATAATGGAAGAACAGTTAGAAAGGTTATGAATCATGGCAGAAGACAGGATGTTCTGGAGAAAGTATATCCATGGAGTCGCTATGAATCAGAAATGACCTGACGGCACTTAATAATAATAAATGATTGAAGCTGAGCCTCTTTTTTTTGAGGTGCAAATCCCAGTAGCTTCTTTAGTTACCACCAGAGGGAGGCAGAAAGATTGATATTGAAGTTACTTTGTGCTCTTCGGACTTTTTGACTGCCTGAACCAGCGGTTCCCAAACTTTGACTGGCGGCTCTCAGAATTCATCTTTCATTTCCCTTCTCTCAAACTATGAGCTAGCCCAGAATTTTTTCAATGAGACTGATTGCAAATACAGTTTATAGTAATACCATCTATTTCATTTAAATGAGGGAATACAAATGGTCTGTTTTGGATGGTTGCCATTTTACTTTGTAAAAACAAATTTTTAAGTTGAGTAATAGATAATTGTCTGGACCGTCTTCATGTGTCTGCCTTAGACTTGTGGAATTGAGCATCCCAGCTGTGATTGTCCCTTCCCCACCACTCAGTTCTCCTTAACTTTCTGTATTTTTCCTTCTAAAAGAGATGAGTGGAAGAAATCATTCAACCAATCCATGGTCTTTATTGAGTGCTCACACTGTGAAGAACACTATACTAATCTCTTGGGAGAGTACAGCACAACAGAATTAGCAGAATTCTGGACTGTGAGCCCGTTGTTGGGTAGGGACCGTCTCCATATGTTGCCGACTTGTACTTCCCAAGTGCTTAGTACAGTGCTGTGCACACAGTAAGCGCTCAATAAATTCATTCATTCATTCAGTCGTATTTATTGAGCACTTACTGTGTTCAGAGCTCTGTATTAAGCGCTTGGGAAGTACAAGTCAGCAACATATAGAGACGGTCCCTAACCAACAACGGGCTCACAGTCTAGAAGCGGGAGACAGACAACAAAATAAAACATGTAGACAGGTGTCAAAATCATCAGAACAAATTGAATAAATGAATGAATTAGCAGACATTTTCCCTGCCCATAACAGACTTACAGTTTAGAGAATGTCAGGCATTGACACAAATAATTAATTTATAATATATAATTTAAAGATATGTATAAAAGTGCTGTGGGGTTTAGTGGGGCAAATAGCTAATGTTAAAAGAAAGCATAGAAGTTCTGACAGAGTCTGTTGGAGGGGTCCTAAAGTCTAGGCCTACATTGCCAAGACAAATGAAAAGAGGCTTCTAACCCAATACGGGCAGGGACCATGTCAGCTAATTGTGTTGTACTCTCTCAAGCGCTTAACACAGAGCTCTGCACGTAGTAAGCACTCAACAAATGTGATCAATTGATCATGAACTCCGGATACAGTCAGTCCTGCCAAGGTGTGTTTTTGAACTACCCGATTTGATTAGAACAGCTGAGCAGAATCAGAGCATGTTCCATCAGCGATGATTAGACACCTGGCTTGTTATGCAGTGATGCAGTATCTGAAGAAACAATTGTGCACATGCATATATAGCTTTAGACAGACTGCATACAATCATTTGACTGTACTGTAGTGGCAGGATATGCAAGAAAACTATCCCTGCCTTTCAGGTGAACTGGGAGGACTTGAACCCAGCACCCGTAAGCCACGCCACAGAAGCCCAGGAGTCCATTTGGAAGCTCCTGGCCTGAATAGGAGCTGTGCTATTTGTGGATCACAGAGCAGAAGTCTCTCTGAGCAATTCTGTTCAAAGTGTCCACTTTCACCAACTTCCATAAACCAAGTTCTTTTGTTGTATGTCTCCCCCTTCTAGACTGTAAGCC
Source organism: Tachyglossus aculeatus (assembly GCF_015852505.1). NCBI lineage: Eukaryota > Metazoa > Chordata > Mammalia > Monotremata > Tachyglossidae > Tachyglossus > Tachyglossus aculeatus. The sequence continues at coordinate 11,631,118 of NC_052091.1, read as the reverse complement.
CATTGTTGCATAGGGATTGTGTCTATCTGTTGCTGAATTGTACTTTCCAAGCGCTTACTACAGTGCTCTGCACACAGTAAGCGCTCAATAAATAAGATTGGATTGAACTGAATGAATGAATGAATGAATGAAAAAAATTCTTGGGTAACTGCATTTTGCTGGCATCCTGATCAAAGACAGAGCTTCTCAGTTTTTTGAATACCAATGTTTTCAGTGTAGAGAATTCAGATCTACCTTTCTAAATACCGAATGGTGTTAAGATTCTCAGAGGCAATTGTTGACTCTTCTCATCTGAGCTGTTGTACTCTGTATGGTACCTTAGACTTCCTTAAAAGGATTTAACTCTGAAGTGTTTTTGTTTTTTTCCCCAGCTTCTGTTTCTTCACAGCTTCTGTGCTAGAGAGAATGGGAATGTCCTGTTCTTCTTTAATCAACGCATATTACAGTGCTCTGAACACAGTAGGTGCTCAAATTCTACTGTTTAATTAACAGGGAAAAGTGAAGTAGAGCAGCTAATTCACCAGGGATTATTCTAGTTGATTCATTCATTCATTCAGTTGTATTTATTGAGCACTTACTGTGTGCAGAGCACTCTACTAAGCACTTGGGAAGTACAAGTTGGCAACATAAAGAGACGGTCCCTACCCAACAGCGGGCTCATAGTCTAGAAGGGGGAGAATTTGATGTTGATGTACTTCTATGCCAGACATGTACTTTATTAATCACAAAAAGCAGCAGTCAGGTCTAAAGTGGTTATGCCAACTACATATTCATTAAGCTTTTTGGATATTTGCCTTTGAAGTCTCCTTTCCAAGCTCAACAGCAGTCCATTTTTTTAAAAAAATATTTTTTTCTCAGTTCTTCAGAACTCTGATTACATTGAAACATAAGATCATCTTTCTCAGAGCTCAAAATATAAGAAAAGAGAGATGACAGCCATCCTGAAATGGGCTATTTGAGCATTCTATATTTGATTGGGAATTTTAAAGCCACCATTGGGATATTTTTTAAAAGTTGAGAAAACTATATTTCTGATATGTGTATCACCCCCCACCAAATGTGCAAGCTTCTCCAGCATTTTAGTTAAAAGTGTTTTGTGTAACCCATCCTGTTGAGAGAAGTAGTGTGGCCTAGTGGATAGAGCACTGGCCTGGGAGTCAGAAGGACCTGGGTTCTATTCCTGGTTCTGCCACATGTCTGCTGGCCTTGGGCAGGTCACTTTACTTTTGGGCCTCAGTTCCCTCATCTGTAAAATGAGGATGAAGACTGTAAGCCCCACATGAGACAGGGACTGTGTCCAACCTGATTAACTTTCATTCATTCAGTCATATTTATTGAGCACTTACTGTGTGCAGAGCACTGTACTAAGTGCTTGGGAAGTACAAGTTGGCAACATATAGAGATGGTCCCTACCCAACAGAAGGCTCACAGTCTAGAATGGGGAGACAGACAACAAAACAGAACATGTGGACAGGTGTCAAGTCATCAGAATAAATAGAAGTAAAGGTAGATACACATCATTAACAAAATAAATAGAATAGTAAATATGTACAAGTAAAATAGAGTAATAAATCTGTACAAACATATACAGGTGCTGTGGGGAGGGGAAGGAGGAGGGGCGGGGGGGATGGGGAGGGGGAGAGGAAAGAGGGGGCTCAGTCTGGTATCTACCCCAGCGCTTAGAACAGTGCTTGGCACTTAGTAAGCTCTTAACAAATACCACTGTTATTATTATTATTATTATTGAGTGTGATAAAACTTGAGATTTCAGTTTTGACTTCAGTGAATTCAGAAGAATTGATTGAGCGCTACTGCAGATCAGTTTTAGAGAGCTGAGTCTCAATGAGTGTGATGCCGGGGGATCGTAGAGATCCCAGGAATAAAAATCGACTCTCTTATGAAGATGCAGGCATGTTACCACACCTACAAAGAAGCTTCATCTTTTTGGTATGAGCCATTTAATGGGTTAAACTGATGTTTTGTCTGGGTTTTAGAAGACATCTTCAGAATAGTTGCCTGTTCACTGTAACCTGAATAGACATTGATCCTGAGGGTACTAATAATAATAGTTATGGTATTTGTAAGTACTTACTATGGGTCACTCACTATTCTAAGCACGGGGTAGGTGCAAATTAATTAGGTCGGACACAGTCCCTAACCAGCAGGGCGGGCCCAGTCTAAGAAGCCAGGAGAATGGTTATTGAATTCTCATTTTGCACATGAGGAAACCAAAGCCTAGAGAATCAATCGATCAGTCATATTTATTGTTCACTTACCAGGTGAAATGACTTGCCCAAGGTCACACAGAAGACAGATGTTAGAGCTGGGATTAAAAGAACTCATGTCCTCTGACTCCCAGCCTGTGTTCTTTCCATTGGGCCCCATTGCTGTAATAGTTAAACGGGAACAACATATCAGCCAAAACAACCTCAACAAGGAGCACCCAACAGGTGACATACACCAAAAATATCTACCTCTGGCCATGAAAACCTCAACTAAAGCGTATCGGGTATGCGTGTATATTGGTAAGCTTCAAATTTAGATCTGGCATGTTAGCATCAGGTGTCTTCCAGTCTCCCCCCCACCCCCCACCCCCCTCGGAAAGAGTAGAAGGGGGCATAAACATAAGTGATCTTTTTTTGTAGAAGAGTTCCAAGGGAATGGTCATCTGTTGTTTTTTTTTTTTTCTTCCTCAAGACCATTAGTCATCCGTCGCTGGCACTACCACACTGTTGATCAGATGCTTGCTTTAGGATCAGGATGCATTCTTTTTGTAGAGTCGGGGCATTCTGAAGGTGTGGGTGGCCTTGAACTCCTTTAGCATTGTGAGCAGAGTTCTGGAGATTGGGCCAGATGCTCTGCAAAATAGAGCTGTTCTTTATTCAGCTTTTACAGTAGGGACTCAGATATAGTCCATGACTTGGATTTTTCCAATACCAAATAGGTTTATGTATAAAAAGGAGGACACTTGTTAAATTTATCACCTGGCTTTTCAAGGTAGGTCTTACCTTTCAGTTTTGTATTGGAGGATAAGTTAGGGAGAAATATAGTCATTGCAAAAGCAGTCAATCAGTGGTTTTCATTGAGTGCTTATTGTGTGCAGAGCACTGTACTGAGTGCTTGGCAGAGTACAGTACGACAGGAGGAAGATGTGATCCCTGTCCATAAGGAGCTTTCAGTTTACAGGAGGACACCCACATAGAAATAGGTTAGGGATATGGGAAGAAGTAGAGCTTAAGAATATTTGCATAAATATTTTGGGGCTGGGTTAATAGTGATATGGTATTTGTTTAGCACTTACTATGTGCCAGACACTGTACTGAGCTCTGGGGTGGACACAAAAAATCGGGTTGGACACAGTCCTTGTCCTGCATGGGACTCTCAGTCTCAATCCCCATTTTACAAATGAGGTAACTGAGGCCCGGAGAAGTGAAGCGACTTGACCAAGGCCACACAGCAGACAAGTAGTGGAGCTGGGATATGAACCCATTACCTTCTGACTCCCAGCCCCACACCAAGTTCACAGTCCACACAGGGAAGGGAAGGAAGGGGAATTAAAGGAAGGCCTCTTGGAGGAGTTGTGATTTTAGAAGGGTTTTGAAGGGAGTGTGGTGGACATTTGTACTTAATTTTAATGCCTATCTCCCCTTCAAGACTGTAAGCTCCCTGTGGACAGGGAATGAGTTTATCAACTCTATTGTACTGTGCTCTCTCAAGAGCTTAGTACAGTGCTCTGTACATAGTAATAATAATTGTGGTATTTAAGTCCCTACTACATGTCAGGCATTGCACTAAGCATCAGGGTGGATACAAGCAAATTGGGGTGGACACAATGGGGCTCACAATCTTAATCCCCATTTTACAGATGAGGTGACTGAGGCTCAAAGAAGGTAATTGACTTGCCCAAATAAGCACTCTGATTGGAACATATTGTTCTTCTCACATTCATTTAGAAGATTCACAACAAAATTTTCTTGTTAGTCCCTTTCCATTTTCGTTCATTAAAAGAGTGTTTTAAAGGTTATATGTTGGGCTTGTCTTTCAGAACAATCAACAAAGAAAAACAAAGTTGAACTATTTTTAGAGAAGATTTACTTCCTTTGGCTTGGGAAGGTATTTGTTGTGCTCTATTTGGCCTTGATATATTCACCCTGGAGTACAGAAAAATGCTGGGCTATTTTGGAATAATTGCTCTAACCCGCTTACATTTTTTAATCAAATAGTGCAAAGTTAGATTTTTTTTAAACTGTAACAATTTCTACTCTCTGTTTTAAAAAGTGAATACAGCAATCCACTGTGCTAAGTTCCCTGAGGGCAAGGATCTTGTACTGTCCCAAATACTTAGTACTGTGCTCTTCCCAAAGCATACCACTGACTGAGTGATTGATTTGAATATAGCAAGTAAAAAGGAGGAATGTAAATTTTTAAAAATGTGTTTTGTTTTTTTTTAGAATTTCTAATTGGTTTCTTCATTCCTTTTAAATATGGGTGTTTGGGTCTACAACCATCATCCTTTTAGTTTCCTGTGCTGTCAACCGTGGTAAGGGAGTCAAGTATAACTCCCCTGTGACACTCTAGGAGGGAGAAAATGCATTAAACTTTAACGGGAAAGAAAAATCCTCTAATATTTGTTTGGGTGTAGTGCATACCCAATTGAAACCTTAAAAAAGTTTCTCCTATGTGAATATTGATCAGAATATCCACTTCTCTCCCGCTGTTGTGAGCTATTCATTCAGTTGTATTTATTAAGCGCTTACTGTGTGCAGAGCACTGTACTAAGTGCTTGGGAAAGTACAGTACAACTATAAAGAGTGACAGTCCCTGCCCACAACAAACTCACAGTGTAATTAGCTTCTATGGTGACCTGTAAATGGGAAGTTGGAAGCAAAGAAGGTAATGGAAATGTTTTAAGGAGCAGCATGGGCTCATGGAAAAAGCATGGGCCTGGGAGTCAGGACCTGAGTTCTAATCCTGGCTCTGCCAGTTGTCTGCTGTGTGACTTTGGGTAAGTCACTCCCCTTCTCTGGGCCTCAGTTTCCTCAACTGTAAAATGGGGATCAAATGCCTGTTCTCCCTCCTGTTTCGGCTGTGAGCCCCACATGGGGACAGGGACTGTGTCCAACCTGATTAACTTGTATCTACCCTGGTGCTTAGAACAGTGCTTGACACTTAGTAAGTGCTTAACAGATACCATCAAAATAATAATAATAATTCCATCAAACAAAGCTGGCAGTCATTTGTGGTAGGTAGACCAGCACAGCACACTGCAAGCATGAAAGGAGCATCTCTTTTTTGAGCAAAAGTTGGGTAAGGATCTTAGTCTGGGAGGCTAGAGAAAACATTCCTAGGCCTTATGAAGGACAAACCCGTCAACATATCAGTGGATGGTCTTTGTGAGTACCAATACAGCTGGGATGTGGATCCCCTCTCCTTGAGCTTTTCGCAAACATAAACTTCACCATCATTGGTGTTGATTTCAGGGCTCTGTTAGAAATATACGTCTCCCTTTTCATTCCCTTTTGCTTTTTTGAACTAGGCAAATTTTTTGTTAATGGTCTTATTTTTCTTCTGGATATTTTTTCTGGGTTCTTTTGCTTTGCAGAGTTTAAGTTAATTTTAGGTTCGTACTTGATATTACTTTCCAAAGCCAAGCACAACATGGGTAAGCCAAATAAACGAATAGTTCTTTTTTTTTTTTTTCATTTTGGTCTAACCCCATTAAGGTTGCTTGTGTAAGCACATACTGGTTTTAGGTATCTTTAAAGGATGAACATAATACACTTGCATAATGCTATCTTGTTTAGAAAAATATTTCAAATGACAAGAGGTATTTCAACTAGTGCATGAATAGAATTATTGAAAATTATCCAGAAAATTAAAAAAAAACCCTCTTAAACTTGAACTTTTCACCTTCAGTAAAAAGTTACGTCAGTGCCAACTGGTTGAATATAAAAACTTTCTCAGAGTAATGCATTTACTCTGAAAAGTGATCTCACATTTAATGTTAAGTGGCCTGGAATAGACAACATTTTTGTTTACAAACTTACTTTGAAAGTTCCAGTCCAGTATTACCCCTTAGTAACTATGAATATTCTGTTTATTTAGAGTTCATTTTTCTAACTGCCCTTTTTTCTCTCTCTCTGAGAGCTCAACAATGAAGGCTCGGGACTTGCAAAACCAGTCTCCTTCTGCCCATTTCCATAGTCTTTTCCCAAAAGCTGGCTCAAGAATTATTTTCTGGGCAACAGCGAAGTGCACTGGTTGTCCCCAGCAGATCACTGAGCGCATCTCTCTGGTTTTAGGGACGGGGAGAGATAGCAATTGCATTCTTGGCAGATTCTCACCCCTGGTGGCAGGGGAAGGGGATGGTCAAAGCAATATCTTACAGCTCTATGTCCTAGAAGAGGAGGCAGAAAGGATAATCTGCACATTCCCTGCCCACAATGAGCTTAGTCTTAGAGAACTAATCTCCCACTTCAACACTTCCATGTCACCCAAGAATTATGTACCCCATCTTTTAAACTCTGTCGCTTCCCCTTACCTGTAATGGATTTTAGTGCCCATTTCCACAACTAGATCGTAAGCTCCTTGAGAGCAGGGACCATGTGCTTTCAGGAAATAAATGTGAAGACGTCTAGGGGTGGTGGCAAAAGAACAGTGCTTAGCACATAGTAAGCGTAAGCGCTTAAATGCCATCATAAAAGAAAATGTAAGATTGCAGAGGAAGGGAGAATTCAGGGCTAGAGAGATTTGGGAGTCATCCACTGCCTGGAAAACGAAAAGGTCAGCTGCTTAGGTGAGCTATATTTAAATTAGGGTAAGAGAAAACAAAATGAGAGCAAGAGCTGGGGGAGGGAAGGATAGTCAAAGAAGCTAGATTCACTCCTTGTGTGTTTTACATTCCTTTCCCTTACCACAGTCCAACCTCCAGTCACTTGATATGCCAAGTAGGAATGAATATCACTGGGTTGCTTAACATTGGGTGGGGATAAAAGAGGGAAGGGAACTCTGAGTCTTGCTATCATCAAGCTGTCATTGGAAAAGCAGCTTGCCTTAGTGGAACAAGCACGGGCTTTGGAGTCAGAGGTCGTGGGTTCAAATCCTGGCTCCGCCAACTGTCAGCTGTGTGACTTTGGGCAAGTCACTTAACTTCTCTGGGCCTCAGTTACCTCATCTGTAAAATGGGAATTAAAACTGTGAGCCCCCTATGGGACAACCTGATCACCTTGTAACCTGCCCAGTGCTTAGAACAGTGCTTTGCACATAGTAAGCACTTAACAAATACCATCATTATTATTATCAAGCTAATTAACTGTAGACTTCTTAATTGGAGAAACAACCTTTAAAGAATGTTTTCGCTTCATGAGCTGCTGTGATATCTTCTGGGTTTTGGAAATTATAAATTGGCTTGGGTTCAGCAATGGGAATGGATGCATTTATAGGGCACCATTAAAGCTTTTATGTTTGGGTTTTAATTAGCTTTTTTTGCTTCCTCTCCCAGCCCCCTGGGGTGTGTGTATGGGTTGGCGGCGGGGGACTTTCTTGAGTAGTTTACAGAGGGTATCTGTAGATGGAAATATTAGTTTGTGTGTTTATCATAAAGGGAGAGAAAATGTGTTCAGTTTGTTAAAGAAGAAGCATCATTGGTGAGAAAAGAATTGTTTTGACAGTGTTTAGGTTCTTCCACTTGGGGCTATTCTGGAGTGGTTGTGCATGATTCCCCCTGGGACTTGAATTAGATTTACCCATATTTTGCCGTAATGTTTCAGGATGTGGTCATGGTGCAAGTGAACTATTTAGCATCTAGGAAGGAATTAGGGGTGAGGACGATCTCTAGTGATGTTTATTTGCGGCAGATGAATGTTAATGTTTCCTACATGATTTTATAAATAATTTATGGGATCAGTGTGTCACGGTTATTCAACTTAAATTTTGTTCAGGAACAGTGATAGTAGTAGTTAAGAGTATTTACTGAGTGACATCTGGGTATACTGCACTGTACTAAACCAAATAGAAGAACTAAACCAAATAGAAATAGCATGAGACAGAGGTAGCTTGATTGAATGGCCTACATCTCCCTTTTCCTTTTGCCATGCACAAAAGGAGTATAAAACCCTAGAGAGACACAAGTAGTGATCCCAAGGTAAAAAAAAAATACAAAACAAACCCTATTATAGGACAAGAATCCCATCCCTGCAGTATGATGTTCACTTCTGAAAAAAAGGTTCCCTGGTTAAGGGAGGAATTTAGGATGCAGCTGGAAACACTCATCGGTTTTCAAGGTTATCTGGCAAAGGATTTCCTTGGGTTTCTGACTAAATTTTATGGAAAGTTATAAATTACTCTCCCTCAGTCCCTCCACTCTACTCCATGGTGGTGTTTTGGAATGTTTGGTTTATTTTCCTTTTGATCTTTCACACTATCTGCAGAAACCTCTCAGATTACCACAGTGGTTAATTCTCCCCTACTCTCTCTTCCCATTTGAACATTTCTGACCCAAGTTTAGAGATAGAGCATGGGCCTGGGAGCCAGAAGGACCTGGGTTCTAATTCCAGCTCCGCCAATCTTATCCCGACTAGATTAGTGCATCAGCCTCCTCTCTGATCTCTCATCCTCCTGTCTCTCCCCACTTCAATTTAAACTTTACGCCGCTGCCTGGATCATCTTTGTGCAGAAACGCTCTGGGCATGTTACTCTCCTCCTCAAAAATCTCCAGTGGCTACCAGTCAACCTACGCATCAGGCAAAAACTCCTCACTCTCGGCTTCAAGGCTCTCCATCACCTCGCCCCCTCCTACCTCACCTCCCTTCTTTCCTTCTACAGCCCAGCCCACACCCTCCGTTCCTCTGCTGCTAACCTCCTCACTGTGCCTCGTTCTTGCCTCTCCCACCGTCGACCCCTGGCCCACGTCCTCCCTCTGGCCTGGAATGACCTCCCTCCGCACATCTGCCAAGCTAGCTCTCTTCCTCCCTTCAAAGCCCTACTGAGAACTCACCTCCTCCAGGAGGCCTTCCCAGACTGAGCCCCCTCTTTTATCTCCCCCATCCCCTCTGCCCTACCTCCTTCCCCTCCCCACAGCACCTGTATATATGTTTGTACAGATTTATTCCTCTATTTTACTTGTACATATTTACTATTCTATTAATTTTATTTTGTTAATATGTTTTGTTTTGTTGTCTGTCTCCCCCTTCTAGACTCTGAGCCCGTTGTTGGGTAGGGACCGGCTCCATATGTTGCCAACTTGTACTTCCCAAGTGCTTAGTACAGTGCTCTGCACACAGTAAGCACTCAGTAAATACAATTGAATGAGTGAATGAAGTAACTACATTTTGCCATGCCTCAGTTACCTCATCTGTAAAACAGGGATTAAGAGTGTGAGCCCATATGGGATATGGACTGTGTCCAACCTGATTAGCTTGTATCTACCCCAGCTCATAAGAACAGTGCCTGGCACATAGGAAGCACTTAACGAATACCATAAACAATTAAAATAAAGTTTATCTGAATCTTCCAAAGTTGCTGCTGAATTTGTCACACAACTAAACTGAAGTTATGGATATTAGAGAAGCAGCATTGGCAAATACCAGGGACTTAGTGTGTCCTAAGATTTCAGTGAATTCCTTCATGATTCTTGGCTTTAAGGACACCAGTTTTACAGACACTTAGCAAAGCAGCTGCTGTGTGTTAAGTAAGTGTTGGCCTGAATTCTTCTCCAAAAAGACAACATAAATATATTTGGCAATTAACTTAGCTTTAACTTCATGCTGGAAGACTACCTCTCTTTCAGAGAAACCCGGGGATAGTTTCAGAGCCTTTTGGTATGGAGGAAAGATGTCAAAGAAGTCCAATTAATGATTATTTAAATACAGGCTTTCATGGAAACCCTTCCAAAAGACTTATAATTGTGTAACTGCATGCAACTCCACTTTATCAAGATACCTCTATAATGCCGGTAGGTGCTCTGTATGGAAAATTTGTGAAATAATGATTTTGTGGCTGGGTAACTACCTTATCCCATTCACAACTGAGTGATCTACAATAGATTGGTTCCATGGGCATTTTGCGGGGGGTTAAAATATCCATTTTCTCCTACCCCCCTTCTGTATCATCCTCCTTCTTTCCATATTTATGTGCCCAAACCCCTTGATGATAATAATAATAATAATTATTGTATTTGTTAACACTTACTATGTGCCAGGCACTGTACTAAGCGCTGGAATGGATAAAAGCACATCAGGTTGAACACAGTCCCTGCCCTGCTTGGGGCTCACAGTGGCTCACAGTCTCAATCCCCATTTTACAGATGAGGTAACTGAGGCACAGAGAAGTGAAGTGACCTACCCTAGGTCACACAGCAGACAAGTGGTAGAGCTGGGCTTAGAACCCATGACCTTCTGACTCCCAGGCCCGTGCTCTATCCACTTTGCCATGCTGCTTTTCTCAAAACTCTTGGGAGAAAGCTACTTTTCCAATAATCTTTGCAGAAACATGACGTGCCTTTGGGCTGTGCTTATGCTCTCTTTCTAACGAGGCTCCTTTTTCCCATTGGACCAGCTGCTGGGAGTGCTTATTTATAAACATCAGTCAACGGTATCTGAGCATCTTCTGCCTGCAGAGCACAATGTGAAGTGTTTAGGGGAGTACATCAGAAGTGAACTACCTGTTCTCTTCCCCCAAGGAGCATACAGTTTAATCGGGGAAGACAGACATAAATGATTTACAAATAGTGGGAACAGGAGGATATAATCCATTTTTTATTATGGTATTTGCTTAAATGCCTACTATGTGCCAGACAGTGACGAAATACTGGGGTAGATACAAGTTAATCAGGTCGAACACAGTCCCTGTCCCACTTGGGGCTCACAGTCTTTATCCCCATTTTACAGATGAGGTAACTGAGGCCCAGTGAAGTAACTTGCCTAAGGTCACACAGCAGACCAATGCTGGAACTGGGATTAGAACCCAGCTCCTTCTGACTCCCAGGCCCATGCTCCATATACTAGGCCTCACTGCTTCTCATTGTATTTGAGTGCCTACTGTGGTTAAAGATCTCTACTAAGCACTTGGGCGAGTACAATAGCGTCAGTAGACATAATCCGTGCCGTCAAGCAGTTGACTATCTAGTGGTGGAAACAGTTACTAAAATAATTTACAGGGAAGAGGAAGAAGTTGATATGTCTTTGCATTAGTGCTATGATACGAACAGAAGTGCTTTGGGTGGTTATGCGTCTACAAGGACATGTTCGTGGCAGAAGCACTCAAGCTCTGGTTGGGGAGGCTATAACTTGGTGGGGCATAGGGAAGGAACAAGTAGAAGAAGGCTTCCTGGAGGAAATGTGGTTTCAGGAGGGTTTTGAAGATGGCGAGAGTTGGAGTCAGTCAAATCGAAACAGCGAGACAGTTGCAGGCCAGAGGAATGATGTGAGCAGTAGATCAGAGAGAAGATGGAAGCAGAAGCAGTGTGGCCTAGTGAAGAAAGAGCATGGGTCTGAGAATCAGAAGACTTGGGTTCCAAGCCCGGCTCCACCACTTGTCTGATGTGTGACCTTGAGAAAATTAGGTGAAGGAGATTTGAGAGGGAAGATGAGTCCAGTTTTAGAAACATTGTGTTTAAGGCACTTATGAGACATCCATGTGAAGGTGTCCTGGAGGCAAGAGGACATATTGCAGAGGAAGTGGGAAACCAGGGCTAGGCAGGTAGATTTGGGAGTCATCCATGTAGAGGTGATGTGACAGATAGTGACTGTTACATATATATATATATATATATATATATATATATATATATACTGGAAATATGCACACAGGTGTATACTTTTTACCTGTATATATATTTGTCTAGAGAAGCAGCATGGCCTAGAGTAAAGAGCCCAGGCCTGGAAGTCATAGGACCTGGGTAATCCCTGCTGCACCGCTTGTCTTCAGTGTGACCTTGGGCAAATCACTTAAACTTCTCTATGCCTCAGTTTCCACAACTGTGAAATGGGGATTAAATCCTACTCCCTCCTCCTTAGACTGTGAGCTCTGAATGGGGCAGGGACTGTGTCCAACCCGATTAACGTGTATCTACCCCAGTGTTTAGTATAGGGCTTGACACATAGTAAGTGGTTAACAAATACAGTAATATTGTGTATACATAGACACGTTCTTGCAAAGCACCATGTTAAGGAAAACTCATGTTGTAGTATTTCCTGCGTCTGACACTACACTTACGTGCAGAGACTGTTTCTTGTCACCCCAGTGCATTATATTAGTCAGTCTTTCACTATCAGACAAATGTTTCCTAATTCTCTAGCAGCTTTCTAGCCAAAATGTGCAGTGAAAACCTGCATTATGGAAGAACTGGGAGTGCAGTTATAAATACACACATACATATGCTAGTATGGAGGATGGGAACTCAGGTGGCAGCGAAAGCCCTCAATAAGTGCACTTGATTGATGGATTGAAAGGTTTTGGGAGCCCTTCTCTGCCCTAGCCCAGATTTATATTTCTGCTCCTTCTGGGCTTCAGTTTTCCCTGGGCATCACCCCTGAGTAGGGTGGGGAGACACCAATCACTCAGTGGTATGTATTGAGTGCTCACTGTACAGAGCACTGTACTGAGCTCTTGGGAGAGTACAGTACAGTAGAGTCGGTATGTATATCCCCTGCCCACCACAAGCTTACAGTCTAGGAAGGGAGACAGACGTTAATATAAATGAATAAATTGCAAGACACTGATAAGGACAGAACTTCCAAGGTCTCAGAGAGTTTGGAGGATGAGAGAGCTGGAGGGGGAGGTTGGGCTGGCTGTTTCCACTACTGCAAGAAACACCCTGTTGAAGACTGTTATTTCCTTGATGGGGGCTAGCTACTCACTCATTTAGGTAACTGCCATTGCCTTAGATTTTATGTCATTTAGGAAGAAGCATGGTCTTGTGGATAGAGCGCGGGCCTGGTCGTCATAAGGACCTGGCTTCTAATCCCAGCTCCAGCACTTGTCTGCTGTGGGACCTTGGGCAAGTTGGTTCACTTCTCTGTGCCTCAGTGACCTCATCTGTAAAATGGAGATTAAGACCGTGAGCCCCACGTGGAACAGGGACTATGTCATTCATTCATTCATATAATCATATTTATTGAGCGCTTACTGTGTGCAGAGCACTGTACTAAGTGCTTGGAAAGTACAATTCGGCAACAGCGACAATCCCTACCCAACAACAGGTCCAGCGTGACTCTCTGTGCGTCAGTTACCTCATCTGTAAAATGGGGATTAAGACTGTGAGCCCCATATGGAACAGGAACTATGTCCAGCCTGATTAGCTTATATCTACCCCAGTGCTTAGAACAGTGCTTGACACATAGTAAGTGCTTAACAAACACCATCATTATTATTTAGGAGTCTATAAATGAGAGAGTTTGGGAGAACCCCGGAGGACCTATTATCATTATATTGTACTCTCCAAAGTGCCTAGTACAGTGCTTTTCACACCATAAGCTCTCAAATATGATTGAATGAATGAGTGAATGAAAGGATAGACTTAAATCAGAGCTGGAATCCTCCCCTGGCCTTGCCTTCCTTTCTGGTCAGAGCTAGGCGGCACACGCAGTATGAAGAAACTGTGCTTGTCCTTGTAGCTTGTTTGGTCATCCGGGAACCTGCTCCTGCATGGAATTCTTTTTCCGAGTTGCAGCCCGAGCCCGGAGCCACTGCCCTCCCTTGGCTGGAGGCAGGGCGGGCGCTAGTATGGGTGGACCGGCCAGTCTGGGAGTCCCTGCTGGCTTCTAAGCCAGGCTCCACCACTTGTCTGCTGTGGGACCTTGGGCAAGTTATTTTGCTTCTCTGGGCCTCAGTTTCCTCAGCTGTAAAATGAGGATTAAGACCGTGAGCTGCATGCGGGACAGGGACTGTGCCCAACCCGATTTGCTTGTATCCACCCCAGCGCTTAGTACAGTGTCTGGCACATAACAAATACTGCCATTATTATTATTATTCCTCTTCACTGTCCGAGAGCTGGCCTGGTAAAGCCTGTCGAAGGCCCTGCTGGAGCCTTTTTAATCTCTAGATTTAAGCTCATTGGGGGCAGGGAACTGTTTTCCAACTCTGTCCTATTGTTAGATTGTAACAGCGTGGTTCAGTGGAAAGAGCCCGGGTTTTGGAGTCAGAGGTCATGGGTTCAAATCTCAGCTCCGCCAATTGTCAGTTGTGTGACTTTGGGCAAGTCACTTAACTTCTCTGTGCCTCAGTTACCTCATCTGTAAAATGGGGATTAAGACTGTGAGCCCCACGTGGGACAACCTGATCACCTTGTAACCTCCCCAGTGCTTAGACAGTGCCTTGCACATAGTAAGCACTTAATAAATGCCATTATTATTACCCTCCAAGTGCTTAGTTCAGTGCTCTGCACGCAGTTAGGGCTCAGTAAGTACCATTGATTGACTGATAGCTGACTGGAACCTGGTTTTCTTTCACACCCAAAGTTTTGGAGTCCCCAGAGGAGCTGTAGAGGTTTGGCAGTTTGGTGCAGAGGGCTGAAAACCCAGCTCCTTGCTTCTGAGCCCCCCTGACTTAGTCTAATAATAATAGTCATAGTGGTATTTTTTAGGCCCTTACTCTGTGCCAAGCTCTGCGCTAAATGCTGGGGTTGAAACAGTGCAGTCAGATCAAACAGTTTCTCCCTAGTACCCAGGGACCAAATTGTATCCTTTCCAGGGAATTACTTAGAACACTCATGGAATAAAGGGGAAAGAATCACCTGCTGGCAAATGGAAATCTCAGATGGTGTTTATTGATGACTCAAAGCTATCAAAGACAGGGTAACTCAGTAGGCATTTTGATAGTGGTGGTGTTCAATAAGTGTGGCACTGAGAGTTGTAATGTCCCTTCAGATATTGGTCCATTACAAGATGATTTCCTTCAAACTGATTTCTATGGAGGTGATTACTAGTAGCCTTTGAATTGACTTTATAGTATTGTACTCTCCCAAGCACTTCGTCCAGTGCTCTGCACATAGTAATTGCTCAATAAGTACCATTAATTGACTAAGTGGAGAATGAGGAGTAGTAGTAGTAACTATACCAAGCGCTTACTGTGCACAGAGCTCATTGGCCCTGGACATCAGGAAAGTGGCTATATTAAAAGCAGGTCCACTTAGCATTCTGAAAGGGCATTTCCCTGCTGGGGTTTTTTAACTTTTGTCTTCCACTGCCCTTGAATCTGTGGTGCTTTTGTATAGACGCCACCCCAGATCCTTGGGATGACTGAATACCTAAAGTCCCAAAAGACTTATTTCCTGATGCAATCCGTCAATAATATTGGGTACTTATTGTGTACAGGGCACTATAATAAGCACATAGGACAGGGCAGTACAATGGATTTGGTAGACACTGCCGCCCTCAAGGATTTTACAGTCTTGTAATCCCGGTGGCCATGTAAAAACCCACTTTTTTTTTTTTCATTTTCTGGATTTTTTTTCCCCACTGCACGTCAGTAGAGTCCCACTCCTGTATTTCTGGAAGGCATGTTTAGCTAGAGGAGAGTTATCTCCAACTTTCTTCCCAGCAGATTTCCTCGCAAGGCAGTGAAACAAGCTCTGTGTGGGGATGCCTATTGGTCCAGCCAAAATGAATCCATTTTGACTCCGCATGTGCTTTTCTAATCATCCTTTCAAAATAAAAGAACTGTTTGTGTTGCGCTCATTTCATTATTGTAGTATTCCTCGGTCAGGATATGTTTTTGATCTTAAGGACCATTTTTAGAATAAGCTGTAGGAGTCTGACTTCTTCCCTCTTGGTCATTTAGATAGATGATTGCTTGCTGACATCATGACCTGTAATATATGAGCCGACTCTGCCTCCCCCAGACAAACATTTATACTGGAATGTCGCCGCATTCTTATGAAATTTAAAATCTTTCCTGGAGCTTGTGCTCTAAGAGGAAATGGGAGTTGTCATAAGGCTATTGTGACCACAGTGAGTGCGGTGAATTTGTCAGAAGAAAAACATGAAGTTTGAGGCTTTCTTTATTGCTTTTGAGATAAATTGAAAGAATTGAACTCTTGTTCAAAATTTGATTTTTTCCACCCAGATGGAAGGAGATTAAGGAAGTTCCCTAATTTAAAGAAAACTCTTCAAAAATTTAAGTATTACTTATACTCTAGCCAATTAAATTAGTATCACATTTTTAATGATGTATTTAAATTATATACTATGCATTATATTAATGTCGGTCTCCCCCTGTACACTGTAAGATCATTGTGGGCAGGGAACATATCTGCTAATTCCTTTGGATTGTATTCTCCCAAGCATTTAGCACAGTGCTCTATGCATATTAAACTCTCAATAAATATCATTGATTGATTGGTATTGGGTTTTTAATTTTGTTTATATTGGGTATTTCATCCTGTTGATTTTGCTTTTTACCACCTCCTGTAGAAGATCAGGCTTGAACAGACAAAGCACTTGATGGCCATAATTTCAAGCTAGTATCCTAAAATTGAATTTCAATCTTAAATGCTCAAAAGAGAACCAACCCATTCCATATCATTAACCATTATGTCGCTTAGTTCATGTTTTGACAGAGACTGTAGCTCTTATTTAGTATGTTGGGAGACAGAGCGGCAGCAGCAGGAAACTGACACCTGGTCCAGACTTGTATGGGAGAAAAATCAGAAAGTGAAGGCACGTGTTTCTTCTATATTTAAAGCCAGACACATTTTTGTTAAAATAGAAGCCTGTGCTCCATTGGAAGGAAGGCTCATCATGTCTCCTATCACTAGGTCAGTCACATTTTAGGATCAAACCTGGAAAAACCAAAGCCATTTCTAGCCACTTGTGCAGTCACCTGACTTCCTAATGTCACCCCGAATCAGGTTGCCCTGATGTATCATGCACATTCTCCCGAGGGTCAAGTCAGCCAGAGTGGGCCCATGTAGTAAAAATTGACGTCTCCCCTGTTACCACCCCTCCTCCCCTAGATAAATTTCAACAGAGATACTCCCAAGGGGAGCATGCAGAGCCCATATTATTAGCAGCGTCTTTCTCACACTCAGCTGTCAAGCGCTCCAGAAACCAAAAATAGACCGGGACCTTGAAGAGATGGTCCTAACTGTCTGTTAACCTGATTCGGATCCATCTTAACTGCCCCACCGAGCCAGGCGGGAGGGACCAGAGAAAAGGAGGGGCAGGGGAAGAGGGACAGAGACAGGGAGGAAGGGAGGGAAAGAGACCTTTATTCATTCAATTGTATTTATTGAGTGCTTACCGTGTGCAGAGCACTGTACTAAGTGATTGGGAAGTTGTTCAATTCAACAACAGAGACAATCCCTGCCCATAACGGGCTCACAGTTTAGAAGGGGGGATACGGACATCAAAACAAGTAAACAGGCATCACTAGCATCTGTATAAACAGAAATATAGATCTATACACATCAAAACAAGAAATCAGTTATTAGGGAGGAAGAGAGGGAGAGAGACAGGGAGGAAGGGAGGGAAAGAGGAAGGAGGGGGGATAGAGGCATTCATTCATTCAATTGTATTTATTGAGCACTTACTGTGTGCAGAACACTGTACTAAGCGCTTGGGAAGTTCAATTCAGCAACAGAGACAATCTCTGCCCACAACGGACTCACAGTCCAGAAGGGAGACAGACATCAAAACAAGTAAACAGGCGTCAATAGCATCAGTATAGATTAATAGAATTATAGATATAGACACATCAAAACAGGTATTAGGGAGGGAGAGAGACATTCATTCAATCGTATTGAGGGCTTACCAATCAATCAATCAATTGTATTGAGCGCTTACTGTGTGCAGAGCACTGTACTAAGCGCTTGGGAAGTACGAGTTGGCAACATATAGAGACAGTCCCTACCCAACAGTGGGCTCACAGTCGTGTGCAGAGCTCTGTACTAAACGCTTGGGAAGTTCAATTCAGCAACGAAGGGAGACAATCCCTGCTCACAACGGGCTCACAGTCTAGAAGGAGGGAGACATTCATTTATTCATTCATTCAATCGTATTTATTGAGCGCTTACTGTGTGGAGAACACTGTACTAAGCGCTTGGGAAGTACAAGTCGGCAATATATAGAGAGGGTCCCTACCCAATAAAGGGGTCACAGTCTGGAATGGGGGAGACAGACAACAAAACAAAACATGTAGACAGGTGTCAAAATCGTCAGAACAAATAGAATTAAATAGAATTAAAGAATTAAAGATATATGCACAAGACAGACATCAAAACAAGTGAACAGGCATTAGGGAGGAAGGGAGGGAGAAAGGGAGCAAGGGTGGGAGAGAGAGACAGTGACAGACAGAGAGAGAACAAGAAGACATATAAGTTTACTAGCCTAGAGAAGCAGCGTGGTTCAGTGGAAAGAGCTCGAGCTTTGGAGTCAGAGGTCATGGGTTCGAATCCTGGCTCCGCCACGTCTGCCATGTGACCTTGGGCAAGTCATTTAACTTCTCTGAGCCTGTTACCTCATCTGTAAAATGGGGATGAAGACTGTGAGCCCCCTGAGGGACAACCTGATCACCTTGTAATCTCCCCCAGCGCTTAGAACAGTGCTTTGCACATAGTAAGCACTTAATAAATGGCATTATTATTATTATTGTCACAACTTCTCTGAGCTTCAGTTCCCTCATCAGTAAAATGGGGATTAAGACTGTGAGCCCTGCATGGGACAACCTGATCATCTTGTATCCCCCCCAGTGCTTAGAACAGTGCTTTGCACTTAGTAAGAGCTTAATAAATGCCATTATTATTATTAAGTCACTTCTCTGAGCCTCAATTCCCTCATCTGTAAAATGGGGATTAAGACTGTGAGCCCCACGTGGGACAACCTGATCACTTTGTATCCCCCCCAGTGCTTAGAACAGTGCTTTGCACATAGTAAGTACTTAATAAATGCCATTATTATTATTATGAAGTCACTTAACTTCTCTGAGCCTCAGTTCCCTCATCTGTAAAATGGGGATCAAGACTGTGAACCCCATGTGGGACAACCTGATCACCTTGTAATCTTCCCCAGCGCTTAGAACAGTGCTTTGCACATAGTAAGCGCTTAATAAATGCCATTATTATTACTATTAAGTCACTTAACTTCTCTGGGACAACCTGATCACCTTGTAATCTTCCCCAGCGCTTAGAACAGTGCTTTGCACATAGTAAGGGCTTAATAAATGCCATTATTATTATTATTATTGTCCCAACTTCTCTGAGCCTCTGTAAAATGGGGATTAAGATTGAGAGCCCCACGTGGGTCAACCTGATCACCTTGTATCCGCCCCCCGGCGCTTAGAACAGTGCTTTGCACATAGTAAGGGCTTAATAAATGCCATTATTATTATTATTGCCACTTGACTTCTCCGAGCCTCAGTTCCCTCATCTGTAAAATGGGGATTAAGACTGTGAGCCCCACGTGGGTCAACCTGATCACTTTGTATCCCCCCAGCGCTTAGAACAGTGCTTTGCACATAGTAAGGGCTTAATAAATGCCATTATTATTATTATTGTCACAACTTCTCTGAGCCTCTGTAAAATGGGGATTAAGACCGTGAGCCCCACGTGGGTCAACCTGATCACCTTGTATCCCCCCCCCCCGCAGCGCTTAGAACAGTGCTTTGCACATAGTAAGCGCTTTACAAATGTCATCATTATTATTATTAGCCAAACTGGCGTCCAGAGTCCAGAAGGGGAGGAGACAGCGGTTTGGGGGAAGGGGGAGCGAGGCGGGGGGCGGGTCCGCCAGGGTCGGGGCCCCTCCCCCGGGCGAGGGGCAGCTGCAGAGGGCCCAGACCAATGCTGGGGTCTGGGCCGGGGCTCCGGGGCCCCTCGGGGCCGGCCGTGCCCTAAGGCGGCGGCGGCGGCGGTCCGGGAGGCCTCCCGGCCTGCGGGACCCAGGAGTCCGGGGGTCCAGAGGCGGGCCCTGCAGGCGGCGGCGGCAGGACCCCCGGGCGGGACCAGGGCTGGGGGCTCTCCGACATGAGCTGCTGGCTTTCCTGCGCCTCCCACAACGCTGTAGGTACCTCTCTGGGCGGGGAGGGGGAAACGGGGACCCCCGGCCTGCTGGCCAGGGCAATCATTCAATCCTTGCCAATTTGTACCTCCCAAGCGCTTAGTACATTGCTCTGCACCCCATAAGCGCCCAATAAATACGATTGAGTGAATGAATGAACGATTGAGAGGGACTGTCTCTATATGTTGCCAACTTGTACTTCCCAAGCGCTTAGTACAGTGCTCTGCACACAGTAAGCGCTCAATAAATACGATTGATTGATTGATTGAGCGCTTACCGGATGCACGGCACCGTACTTGATGCCTCCGTTCTAGCGGCCTTCTCCCAAGAGCTCAGCATTCATTCAGCGTGGCTCATTCATTCAGTCGTATTTATTGAGTGCTTGCTGTGTGCAGAGCACTGTACTAAGCGTTTGGGAAGTACAAGTTGGCAGCATATAGAGACGGTCCCTACCCAACAGTGGAGAGAGCCCGGGCTTGGGAGTCAGGGGTCGTGGGTTCAGATCCCGACTCCGCCAACTGTCAGCTGTGTGACTTTGGGCGAGTCACTTCACTTCTCTGGGCCTCAGCTACCTCATCTGTAAAATGGGGATTAAAACTGGGAGCCCCCTGTGGGACAACCTGATCACCTTGCAGTAATAATAATAATAATAATGGTATTTGTTAAGTGCTTACTATGTGCCAAACACTGTTTTAAGCACTGGGGGGATACAGGGTAATCCTTGTAACCTCCCCAGTGCTTAGAACAGTGCTTGGCACAGTAGTAAGCACTTAACAAATACCATCATTGTTATTCATTCATTCAATCGTATTTATTGAGCGCTTACTGTGTGCAGAGCACTGGACTGAGCGCCTGGGAAGTACAATAATGATGGCATTTAAGCGCTTACTATGTGCAAAGCACTGTTCTAGTGCTGGGGGGGAGGGGATACGAGGTGATCAGGTTGTCCCACGTGGGCCTCTATCTTCATCCCTATTTTACAGATGAGGAAACTGAGGCCCAGAGAAGTGAAGTGACTTGCCTGAAGTCACACAGCTGACAAGTAGCGAAGCTTGATTAGAACCCACGACCTCTGGCTCCCAAGCCCGGGCTCTTTCCACTGAGCCATGCTGCTTTGCACAGCGCTCTGCCCCCGAAGGACCACCTTCCCCTCCCCACAACACTTGTGTATATCTGTACATATATTTATTTTATTACTTATGTGTATATGTCTATAATTCTATTTATTCTGATGGTATTGGCACCTGTCTACTTGTTCTATTTTGCTGTCAGTCTCCCCCTTCTAGCCTGTGAGCCCGTTGTTGGGTAGGGACCCTACATGTTGCCGAATTGTACTTTCCAAGTGCTTAGTGCAGTGCTCTGCACCCAGTAAGCGTTCAATAAATACGAATGAATGAATGAGTGACCGGCTTTGAGCCGCGTTCCTATCGGGTCCTCCTCGGGTGGGAGGAGAGTTAGCCGCTTGAGTCATTTGTGTGCGATTTTTTTTGGGGGGGGGGGGGGCTCCCATTTAGCTGTCTGTCTGAGGTTACGAAATGCTCCGTCTTGTTATGGAAAGTCAATTCAATAAAGTGGGACAGAACACATGGACCCAATCGAAAAATCATTTCCTAGCGCACTGCCGAACGGTCAGACAGCAGATCCTGGAACAGAAGTTGCTCTTGCTGGGTGTTGGTTTCTTGTTGTGGTTTTTATTTAAAGGGATTTTGGGGATTTTCAACCTTTTGGGGTTCGGGAAGGTTCCCCGGTCCCTCTTTAACCCAGGGCGGTTTGGTTACTGTTGTCAAGAATGAAGCAATCGTCATCAGTTTAAAGTACCCATTTATAAGCAGAGCAGTACTTAAATCCTACCCTGAAGCCTTTGATACCCCAATGGAGAGTTGGGCGGAGGAGGTTTCTCCCTCCCCCAGTGCGATTTTGATAAACCAATATCGTTTACCTTTTGTAAGTTAAAGTAAAAAAGAACAACGTGGTTATACTGGATGAGCCGAGCCTTTAGAGGTTTGTGTTGCACCCACAGCAAAAACATTTGGTTCTCTTCTTTCAAGGCAAATCAGATCTGAAGTTGGCTCTTTGAAGATCAGATCTCAGCCAAAAATAATGTTGCAAAACTTAAAGGCAGGAAAAAAAATGAGGATGGTAGGACTTTGTTGTTGCTTCTCTTTAGAGGGCGCGTAAGGCCGTATTGTGTTTTAGAATAATACTCTGAGGCATTTGGTAGTAAGATAGTGTATGTATTAAATATTTTAAAAGGACAAGCCCAGGTGGTTCGGCCGTCACATGTATTCTCCTAGCATCTGCACTTCCCCACAACACTTATGTACATATCTTTAAATTATATAATATAAATTACTTATTTATTCATGGTATTACCTGCCTCCCCTTCTTTATGGGCAGAGAAGGTGTCTGCTGATTCTGTTGTATTGTGCTCTCTCAGTGCTCTGCATAATAATAAATACAATATTTACTGTATTTATTACAATAAATGCGCGCAACAAATACAATAAATACAACTGATTGATCTGCAGGCAATTCAAGTCCCAACTGGGGGTGGGGGCAGAGGTTAAAGGTTTAAATAGCCATCTAGAGGTGCTTTCTTCTATCACAAAAAGCACCTCCCTTTTCATTAAAGTTTATTTCAAGAAAATCGAACAAAGAGAATTCACCTTTTGTGTGTCTCCTTTTCTTCTACCTGGCATGGATGTCTCATCCATTACATTTGCACAGGGGATTACTATTTTCAGCAATTTGAGTAAAGAATATGAAATAAAATCGCCTATATAAGACAGATACTTGAACGGTTCTCATTTCAGTCGACATTCTTTTAGAGGTTAGATGGAATTTAGCAGCACTTTCCATTTCATACACCTGATAAAAATTTTGGAGTTAATTTTCTTATGTCCCTGAATCTGGTTCCCCAGTTCAGCGAGGATTATAGATTCTAAGCCTTCAGATGAACTTCAGTCCTATGCAAACAACGGTTTTGTGCAATTCTCAATGAATGTGTTTGAAAATTGTAAAAGAGAGGCTCCTCTCCCAGTTAAACTGATGAGCTCTTTTCTACAGGGTAACTGGTTTCATGGAATTTGATTTCAATTTAGTTTCCTTGGTCAAGCTCTCTGTCTCCTTGTAATAATAATAATGGCATTTATTAAGCACTTACTATGTGCCAAGCACTTGTTCTAAGCGCTGGGCACTTGTAGGAAACTAAAGCTCATTGAACAAATGCATTTATTTATTTCTATTAATGTCTGCCTCCCCTTCTAGACTGTTAATAATAATAATAATAATAATAATAATAATGATGGCATGGGGATTAAGACTGTGAGCCCCACGTGGGACAACCTGATCACGTTGTATCCTCCCCAGTGCTTAGAACAGTGCTGTGCACATAGTAAGCGCTTAACAAACAGGGAACGTGTCTACCAACTCTGTTATATTGTACTTTCCCAAGCGGTTAGTGCAGTGCTCTGCCCAGAGTAAGCACTCAATAAATACCATTGATTGATTACTTGAACAAGGAAAAGGTGCACACTAGATCCTATATGTCTCCTTTCTGATTCAAATAAACGATACCACATTCCTCACTCAGATTGCCATGCTAACTGGATGTGTGTCTGTGTTTTTTTGTAGCATGCATCAGAGTGGAATAAATATGATGACCGATTGATGAAAGCAGCCGAGCGAGGAGAGGTGGAGAAAGTTTCATCGATCCTCACTAAAAAGGGAGTCAATCCTAGTAAACTAGATGTGGAAGGCAGATCTGCGTAAGTCACTGTAAAAAAGCAAGTCTCACTGGGGTGGATAGGGCTGAACCTCCTTTGGCTAGGAGTTCCTTGGTGTGAACTTGGTGTCGTTCCCAAAGTCAGAAGTCTGATTTGTTTCATGATGGAAACCGCCGAGATAACGTCATGGACTCGAAACAGCTTATCTCCGTGGAAATCGTCTCCACGATCCATCATTAAGCTATTAAAAAGCCCTGTCCAGAAAGCCTTTCCAGACTAATGGAGTAGGTGGAGAATCTGATTCTGATTAGCTTCTAACTAGAGTTTACTCAAAAAATGGAAAAATCAGCTAAACGCAAGCCTGATGCTGGATTCAGTCCTCCCCTATTTTGAAACCCCTTTCCATTGATCTCTCAGCTCCCTCATCAAATCTGACAGACCATCACTCCTCCCCCTGTCCCCTGCCCCCCCCCGCCCTCAAAGCCCTATTAAAATCACATCTCCTAAAACCCCTTCTAAATTTGCATCTCCTCCAAGAGACTTTCTCATAAGCCTTCATTTCCCCTGTTCACCCTTCTATCTGTGTCAACCGTGCATTTGGATCTGTACTCTTTAGGCACTTAATAGTCACCCCACCCCTAGAGCACTTATGTACATAACCTTTTACTCTCCAATTTATCCTATCTGTAATTTATTTTAATGTACATAACCTTTTACTCTCCAGTTTATCCTATCTGTAATTTATTTTAATGTCTGTCTCCTTCTCTAGACTGTAAGCTCCGTATAGGCAGGAATTGTGACTGCCAACTCTACTGTATCAGTTTCTCCCAGGTACTTCATACAGTGCTCTGCCCACTTGCAAGCACTCGATAAATACCACTGATTGTTTGTTAGGATTATTTAGGGAAGAGGTGTTGTAAGCAAACACAGATCATTCTTTTGTCACGTATGACAACTTTATCCCCACGAACTCTTGGAAAATTAGCATACTATGTTTCTGTGGAATGTGAGTTGTGTAATGATGGCATTTATTTAGCACTTACTATGTGCAAAGCATGTTCTAAGCGCTGGAGAGGTTACAAGGTGATCAGGTTGTCCCATGTGGGGCTCACAGTCTTAATCCCCATTTTACAGATGAGGTCACTGAGGCCCAGAGAAATTAAGTGACTTGCCCAAAGTCACACAGCTGGCAATTGGCAGAGCCGGCATTTGAACCCATGACCTCTGACTCCAGAGCCTGTGCTCTTTCCACTGAACCACGCTGCTTCAAGCACTTAGTACAGTGCTCTGCACACAGTAAGTGCTCAATAAATAAAATTGAATGAGTGAATGAATTCCACATTAATTTGGAAACTGGAGAGAAGTGACAGCCAGCTCATAATTCCTTCTCACTCTTTTGAAAGAATTTTGCAATGCCATCAATCAGTCAACAGGATGTATCAAGTGCTTTTCGATTGCAGAACCCTATACCAAGCACTTGGAAGAGTTCACTAGACAGGTAAAAGATCAAGAGAAGCAGTATGGCCTAGTGGCTAGAGTACAGGCCTGGGAGTCAGAAGGACCTGGGTTCTAATCCCGGCTCCACCCCTTCTCTGCTGTGTGACCTGGGCAAGTCACTTCACATCTCCATTTCTCAGTCACCTCTTCCATAAAATGGGGATTAAGACTGTGAACCCCATGTGGGACAGGGACTGTGTCCAACCTGATTAACTTGTATCTAGCTCAGCACTCAGTACGGTGCCTGGCACATAGTAAGGGTTTAACAGATTAAAATTACAATTTCTAGCATTTTTTAAAGGTTAAGCGCTTGCTTCATGCCAGATACTGTTCTCCTGTGGATACTGGCTAATCAGGTTGAACAGAGTCCATTTCTAGACTGTGAGCCCGTTGTTGGGTAGGGTTGTCTCTATCTGTTGCCAAATTGTACTTTCCAAGCGCTTAGTACAGTGCTCTGCGCACAGTAAGCACTCAGTAAGTATGATTGAATGAATAAATGTCCCTCTTGGGGCTCAGTTGTAATCCCCATTTTACAGATGAGGTAACTGAGGCTCAGTGAAGTGACTTACCCAAGGTCACACAACAGACAAGTGGCAGGACCAGAATGAGAACCCAGGTCCTCTGACTACTCAGCCCGTCCTCTTTTTGCTAGTGCACACTGCTTCTCAATCCACTAGCATTTCACTTCAGTTCTGGGCTTTTAAATGACCTTCTGCTTGGAGGGGGCTTAGAGTTGCCTCTGGGAACTTGTTCTCAAGTGCAGCCATGAGCCCAGGGGGTTCTGGATCCTTCTTACTTCTGGGTTTAGGACATGAAAAATTGTTCCCAACCTACTTATGGGGGTCCTCAATCTGGGGACCTCCCTCCCTCCCTCCAGTCTGGATCCATCCCCTTACACCCCCAGATAATACTTAAGGCCCAGTGGAGGGACTCCCGAGGTCACTCCAGACCCCCGGCAGCCAGGGGTCCCCCAAGCACCCAGGGCTCGGGGGTTGTGGCCTTGGTATGCTTGAACAATGCTCCTGTGGAGCCAGGCACTTTGCTAGGAACCCCAAGAAAGTGCCAACTTGGCAGCCCTTCTTAAAAAAGCTTAGTTTCAAAACTAAGAATTTGGCATGGCACAAGGGTGAAACTCCCTTAGGAGGGTCATGAGGTACTTGGCTGGGAATCCTCTTCGGGAAAATCAGATTCATTCAATCTTGAAGTCAGAACTCAAAGAACAATGCCCTCCAAAGACTTTGAAAAAATGGATTCCGAAACCAAACCATTGTTTCCTTCAGTTATAACTTTGGGATTCTAATTCTAGGTATTTAGTTAGGGGAATATTCCATAACATGAGATGAAAACGCAGTTGGGTTAGGTAGAATGTTTTTTCACCGACCTCCACAATCACTTCTGTAATGGGGATATTTATTCGGTTTTCCTTTTGGATGAGATCATTTAAAATGGCCTTTTGCATTCCAGATAAAAGGTCTCGAGCTGTGTTCCAAGCCCAATGTGCTAGGAGACTACAAAGCAGGGAATTGGACAGGAGGAAGGTCATCAATTGTTGTGTAGTTCCCCCCCACCCCCCATTTTTCCTGCATTTCTGACTGTAGAACAATAGAACTCATAAAGGAAAAAGTGACCCAATCTAAATGGTTGTTGTACCATCTATGGCTATTCTATATGTGGACGCTTACAGTCTTGTTTGCTCAACTCCACGAAGTCGTGAAGTGATAACAACTTGGTGTGGAGAGAAGCGTATTAAAACTGAGAGGAACTGTGTTC
Source organism: Tachyglossus aculeatus (assembly GCF_015852505.1). NCBI lineage: Eukaryota > Metazoa > Chordata > Mammalia > Monotremata > Tachyglossidae > Tachyglossus > Tachyglossus aculeatus. The sequence continues at coordinate 11,604,135 of NC_052091.1, read as the reverse complement.
ACGATTCGAATGTGTAGAGGAAACCGTACTCTAATTTCATGGTTTCCATAGCACTACCGCTTCGGTCAAAAGATTACATGGGAGTAATTCCTTGTCAGAATTATTTGCTCTTTTCATGGATCAGTTCTGAAACACAGGGTTAGAAACTTATTTGAGAGAAGCAGCATGGCCTCGAGGAGAGAGCACAGGCAAGGGAGTCAGGAGTCCTGGGTTCTAATACCAGTTCGGCCACTTGGCTGCTGTGTGAACAGGGGCGAGTCTCTCCACTTTTCTCTGCCTTGGTTTCCTCATCTGTATAATGAGGATTAAATACCTGCTCGATCTCTGCCTTAGATTGTGATCCCCTCTTGAGACAGGGACTGCATCCTATCTGATTATCTTGTATCTACCCCAGCACGTAATGTATCGTTTGGCACATAGTATGCACTTAACAAATGTAACTTTTTCTTATTTCTGATTAGTCCAGGTGGTTACAATAGTTGTCGACATCACATTGAGGCACGTTTTCCAGTGGACCTTGAAAGTCCTGGTGTATAATAATAATTGCGATATTTAAGTGCCAGCAGTGGGCCAAGCACTATTCTAAATAGGATAGATTCTTCTGGGATAGATTCAAGACGATAGGTCAAGGTCACATGTGTCTAGTGTGATAAATATTTATGGGCACAGAGGAGAGTTGAGAGAGGAAGGCAGGTGACAGTTTCTAAGGGGAACTCTTCCCTCACAATGCGCCCCTTCCCCCCCTGCCCCCCCAAAATAAATCAGATTTTCTATTAATATCGGCTATAGACAGTTGTAGAATGTGAAGGTAATGTTTTTGGCATATCCCACGTTAAGGAAAATTCAAGTATGAGTACATGTGCCATCTTTGCTGCAGCATGCATGAGCACAACTGTTTTTCTGACATGACATTGTGTTGTGTGTCAAAAGACGTTGGTAGAATGTCTCCAATCAGTAGTGTCTGAGGGCTTCCTTTGTGCAGAGCAATGAACTGAACAATTGGGAAAGTATGGTACAATAGAATTGGTAGACATGATCCCTATCCAGAAGGAGCCTAGAGTCTACAGGAGTTTAACGTTGTATTCTCTCTAAAGAGTGTAGTGAAAACCTGCATTGTAGTTTGTCGGGCAAAAATTAATATTATTAGGCAATTACTATGCATCAAGCACTGTAATAGGCTTTTGGGTAGATACAGTTAATTAGGTTGGACACAGTCCCTGTACCCCATGGGGCTCCCAGTCTAAGTAGAAGGGTAAACATGTACTTAATCCCCATTTTCTATTTGAGGAAACTGAGGCCCAGGGAAGTCAAGTGACTTGCCCAAGGTTGCAGAACAAGCTATTGGCAAAGCCAAAATAGGAACTAAGGTCCTCTGACTCCTGGCCTGTGCTCTTTCCAGTAGGACACACTGCTTCTTCACACTTACCAAAACTACCTAAGCTGCATTTAACACAGTGTGTAGGGCACAGAGGAGTGAGGTTCCTTGTAAGAGCATGGCAGGCTGGATCTGAGCTTGCCTAAGGGGCAGCAACAAAGTTGGGTTGTCTGGGAAACATGGTGAAGTAGATCCACCCTTGGTGATTTGCCAGCTCTCAGCACAGAAGGTACTGATCCATCGCTGTTCTCTTGGCACACAGCATTCCGATGTTCTAGAGGTGGCATCTTTTCCTCCACCCCTTTCTCCCACCCCCATGCCTGCCTCATTTTTGTTCTTTAATTAAAGCATTCTTTAGTCAGGTCAAGTATAGGGCACACTCAAAGCATTTTTCTGACTCGTTTGCCATTACATGAATAATATCTTGTTTCAAAACCAATGTGAGTTTCTGGTTGCCAATTTAGTGTGGAGCAGAGAAGTTAGGTTGGGCCTTAAAAAATAATCTGTCACTGAAAGACAAGGAGAAATATTTAAGGAAATGGCAAGGGTATGTGTTAGCATTCTCACTCATTAATTAATCGTGTTTATCGAGTGCTTGCTCAGGGCAGAGCACTGTACTAAGCGTGTGGGAGAGTACAGGACAGTGGTTGGTAGTCATGTTCCCTGACCACAGGGAGCTTACAGTCTTCAGATGACAGTGTTCACCAACCAGCCCTAGTTCGCGAAGAAGAGAGCTTCATCGGATCCCATCCAAATTACAGTCCAGTGCACTTGACGGGTTCAGGGAATACCATTACTACTCGTATCAATGAATCAATCATATTTATTAAGCGCGTACTCTGTGCAGAGCACTGTACTAAGGGCCTTTGGAGAGCACAATACAACAGAATTAGCAGACGTGTTCCCTGCTCACAGTGATCTTAAAGGGAATATATCTGTTATATTGGTGTATTGTATTCTCTCAAGCACTTAGTACAGTGCTCTGCACAGAATAAGCTCTCAGTAAATGCAGCTGACTGACATTACTGATAGCTGTAGCGTGGACCATTTGGTTTGAAGTCTTTGCTATCACAGTCATAGATGATGGATTATCGTAATAACGATGTTCACTGTGCCTCTCACATTCTTGCCCCTTCAAATCATGCTCTTAAACAGTCAGTCATATTTGAGTGCTTACTGTGTGCAGAGCACTGTACTAAGTGCTTAGGAGAGTACAGTATAACAGAGTTGGTGAACACGTTCCCTGCCCACAGTGAGCTTGCAATCTAGAGGGGGGAGATGGACATTAATATAAATAAATAAATTACTGGTATGTACAGCTGTGGGGCTGAGGGAAGGGTGAATGAAGGGTACAAAGGCAACAGAGAAGGGAGTGGGAGAAGAGTAAAGGAGGGCTTAGAGGAAGACGGCCTCTAGGAGATGTGCTTTTAATAAGGTTTTGAAGGTGGGGAGAGTGATCGTCTGTCAGATATGAAGTGGGAGGGCGTTTCAGGCCGGAGGCAGGACGTGGGCGAGGGGTCGGCGGTGAGCTAGATGAGCTTGAAGCACAGTAGGTAGGTTGCCATTAGTGGAGTGAACTGTGTGGGCTGGGTTGTAGTAGGAGAGTGGTGAGGTAAGGTAGGAGGGGTCAAGGTGATGGAGTGCTTTAAAGCCTACAGTTTGGAGTTTTGGTTTGTTGATGAGGTGGTTGGGCAACCACTGGAGGATCTTGAGGAGTGGGGAAATGTGGACGAAGGGTTTTCATAGGAAAATGATCCAGGCAGCAGAGTGAAGTATGGACTGGAGTGGGGAGAGACAGGAGTCAGGGAAGTCAGCAAGAAAGCTGATGCAGTAATCAAGGTGGAATAGGATAAATTCAGGGATTACGTGGCATTTATGTGAATGGAGAGGAAAGTGGATTTTAGCGAGGTTGTGAAGGTTGAACCGACAGGATTTAGTGACAGATTGAATGTGTGGGTTGAAAGAGCAAGATGAGTCAAGGATAACACCAAGTTTACAAGCATGTGAGACAGGAAGGATTTGAGATGGGAAAGTCAGTGGGTGGGTGGGGGGCAGGGTTATAAATTCTGTTTTTGATCTGTTAAGTTTGAAGTGGGACCTTTAAGTAGGAATGTTCTGAAGGCAGGAGGAAAAGCGAGACTGCAGAGAAGGAGAGAGATCTGGGCTGGAGATGGAGACTTGGGAATCATCTGCATAGAGATGGTAGTTGAAGCCATGGGAGTGAATGAGTTCTTCAAGGGAGTGGGTGTAGATGGAGAATAGAAGGGGAACCAGAACTGAACCTTGAGTGACTCCCACAGTAGGGGTTGGGAAGCAGAGGAGGAGCCCGCAAAAGAGGCAGAATGAGTGGCCAGAGAGATAGGAGGAGAACCAGGAGAAGACAGTGTCAGTGAAGCTGAGGTTGGATAATGTTTCCAGGAGAAGGTGGTGGTCCACAGTGTCAAAGGCAGCTGAGAGTTCGAGGAGATTTAGGTTGGGAGTAGAGGCCATTAGATTCGGCAAGAAGGAGACCATTATTGACCTTTGTGAAGGGGTTTTAAGGGGGAAGAAGCCAGATTGGAGGGGGTCAGGGAGAGAATCGGAGGATAGGATTTTGAGACAGCGGGTGTGGACAACTTGCTCAAGGAGTTTGGAGAGGAATGGTAGGAGGGTGATGATGGGAGCCATGGGGTAAAGGGTACTCCTGCCAGGGTAGGGTATATGAGTGGGTTGTTTGTTGGGGTTTTTTTTGTTGTTTTTTTTACAGCAGACCATGTTTATGGCTGAATTGACAGCAGCATTGTGGAGCTTCCGTGCGCTTGCCGCACTTGCCTTAGTGACTGCTGTGGCCTTTGCTGCCCATGCTAACCAGCTGTTTTTAGGATTTCCCACTGGGCCTGTCCATCTTGCGTAATGCCCTGGATCAAAAGCCCTCACCACTAATGGCATAGCCCCAGCAGGCATTCCCTTCCGTGTCCAGCTGGGAGTAGAACCCTGGGAAGCAACATGGTCTGGTGGATAGAGCATGGGCCTGGGAGTCAGAAGGACCTGGTTCTAATCCTGGCTTCTGGGTGACCTTGGGCAAGTCTTTTCACGGCTTTGTGCCTGTTCCCTCACCTGTAAAATGGGGATAATAATAATAATAACGATGGCATTTATTAAGCACTTACTATGTGCAAAGCACTGTTCTAAGTGCTGGGGAGGTTACAAGGTGATGAGGTTGTCCCACGGGGGGCTCACAGTCTTAATCCCCATTTTCCAGATGAGGTAACTGAGGCACAGAAAAGTTAAGTGACTTGCCCAAAGTCACACAGCTGACAATTGGCAAAGCCAGGATTTGAACCCCTGACCTCTGACTCCAAAGCCCGAGCTCTTTCTACTGAGCCATGCTGATTATAACTGTGAGTCCCATGTGGGACATGGACTTTGTCCTACCTGATTTGCTTGTATGTACCCCAGTGCTTAGTACAGTGCCTGGCACTTAGTGCTTACCAAATGTCATTTTTTAAAAATGACATTCTCACCAGCTATCAGTTTTTAATCTCATGTGCCTTGGAAGTATAAATAGGCTAAACAAACTTCATGCAAAGTGCCAATCTACTGCCAACCTAGAGAAGCAGCATGGCCTAGTGGCAAGAGCGTGGGCTTGGGAATCAGAGGACATGGGTTCCAGTCTTGGCTCCATCACTTGCCTGCTGTGACCTTGGGCAAGTCACTTCACTTTTCTGTGCCTCAGTTACCTCATCTGTAAAATGGGGATTAAGACTGTGAGCCCCACTTGGGACAACCTGATTACCTTGTATCTACCCCAGCATTTAGAACAGTGCTTGGCACATGGTCAGTGCTTAACAAATACCATAGTTATTATTACTTATTACTGTATGTCAGTCAACCAGCCAGTCAGTGAGTACCAGCCATTTGTAAAAAGCCCCTACTTCCAGCATTCTTTTGGTACTTTGATCATAAATGAGAGCATTAATGAATTATAAAGGGGGCAGAAGTAGCCACAATAAGATGAATAACATTAGAAATTAATAATGGCTAAAGAAGCCTTTTTGTTCCTTCTTTGTTTTGAGCAGTGACTGGGTGCAGAGCACTGTTGGAAAAGCCCAGTACAGCAGAGTTGGGGAGGCAGTGTGGTTGAGTGGATAGAGCACAGGCCTGGGAGTCAGAAGGAACTGGATTCTAATCCCGGCTTTGCCACGTGTCTGCTGTGTGACTTTGGCAAGTCACTTCACTTCTCTGTGCCTCATTTACCTCATTTGTAAAATGGGAATTAAGACTCATGAGCTCCATGGGGGACGCGGACTGTGTCCAACCTGATCACCTTGTATCCACCCCAGTACGTAGGACAGTGCCTGGACTATAGTAAGTGCTTGATCAATACCATGAAAAACAAACAAGCAAAAAATAATCAGAGTTGGTAGACAAAATCCCTCTTTACAAGGAATTTAGAGTCTCAGGGGAAGACAGATGCGAACATAGATTAGGGCTAGGGGAAATTGTAGAGCAAAACTTTTCCTATAGAGAGACATACCATTACCTAAAGCTTGGATTCCTTTTGTACTGAGTGAATTAGGTCTTAAAAAGATCATTTAAGCTACCCTGACAGTAGATTGGATGTGATGTAGCAAGTATGTTCAAGATTTTACCTTCAAAAGGATCACTGACTTGTGAAAGAGAAATATATGCTTCAACCCAATAAGACGATTAAAGGTGTAAAAATGATAGATGAGTTTAAAGCTCTCCTTAAAAACTGGAATTTTGGCAATTTAGAGTTTCCAGAATGTAAATTAGTGTGTAATACAGAATAAAAGTGTGAAAGGTTATATTTTGAATTTAAACCAGTCTTTCATTGCTCATAATTTTTTTTCATGGTATTTGTTAGGCACTTCCTATATGTTGAACACTGTTCTAAGCTCTCGGGTACAAACAAGCTAATTAGGTCAGTCACAGTCTCTGTCCTGCATGGGGCTCAAAGTCTTAGTTAAATTAATACCAGTTACCAGTCTGTTATATTCAGTTTTATTCTAATTTGTTATATTTTGCTCTCCCCCAGCATTTTGCACTGTGCTGTGAGACAGAGTAAGTGCTTGATAAACACCATAATTAACCAGCCAACCGATATGAGTTGGTGAAGTCTGACATTGTCAATCAACTATTGATATTTATTCAATGCCTAAGTTCTTGAGAGAGAATCATTGAATTAGAAAACACAATTCCTGCCCTCAAGGATTCTACATTCAAGCTGGGGAAAGCAAATACCAAATGCATTACTGATGGGAAGAAGAAGAGAATAGAAAGATGGTTATGTAGGTGAGTATTCTCCTAGTATGAAGAAGCAATTAGGCAATCAATCACATTTATTGAGCACTTACTGTGTGCAGAGCATTGTATTAAGCTCTTGGGAGAGTACAGTATAACAATATAGCAGATGCATTCCCTGCCTAAAACGATCTTACCATCTAGAGGGGACTGCCTACAGTCTAGACAGCATGGCTTGGTGGATAGAGCCCGGGCCTGGGAGTCAGAAAGACCTGGGTTCTAATCCTGACTCTGCCACTTACATGCTGTGTGACCTTGGGGATGTCACTTCACTTCTCTATGCCTCAGTGACCTCATCTGTAATTGGGGACTGACACTGTGAGCCCTGCGAGGGACGAGGACAGTGTCCAACCTGATTTAGCTTGTATGTACTCGAGGGCTTAGTTCAGTGCTTGGCACATTGTATGCACTTAAGTACTATAAAAAAATGGTCTTTGCAATTAACAAGATTATAAAAAATTACTTTTATTCTCCTTTCTTCCCCAACCCTTTCAGTAAAGATGTTCCCCTCTGCGTATATGTAGTGTGTATATATATATATATATATATATATATATATATATATAGTTTTAGGAATATGTAGCACAAAATAAGAATCCAGCTTCTAATCGAGAGTGAGCAAAATTATTTAGGGTGAGACTGCCTAATGGTGTTGGTGAGACTCACTGGTGGGAAACAGACCAAGTTATTCCTCCGGGAACATAATAGTTGTTTTTTTTTTAATCCACCTAGTTTTCCAGGAAATTCTAGGCTTTTGCAGCCACTTTTGTAGCCACCAGGATTTGTCTTGCTCACCTTTCCTACCTGTTGCCTAACACAAAGGATTTCCTGTCCTTTCTTGTGGGTCCTCTCAGCATCAAAAGGTTCTGGAAGGTGTCCTCTTTCACCCTCAGTCCTTTTAGTAAGCCACTCCTGAGAGCAGCAGTTACTGTTATGCCTAGTGCTGCCATCAAGTCAATTCAGTTCTTTTATTGGTTTGGTGTCATCTCAGTCTTCTTTCCCCACTCCTTTTCTCCAACCCACTTCCTTTTAAACTCCTTTCATATAAGAGTTTAAAATCTGCTTTTGAGCTTAAAATCTACTGGGGGAGACAGGCAGGCATACAGCTTTAATACAGAGCCAAAATAAGTTCAACTAAAAACAAATATATGAAAAAGAGGTAAGCAAGTATACCCTTAATTCCCTCTAATGGGTGTTTTCATTATGCCTTTTGGCTAGACTGCTGTTAGGAAATTTAGGGGTCGTTCTTCCAGGAATACAAGCCTGTTGGGATACAGTGTGATGTGTCATAGTAAATCGTTGTGTGAGTTTGTTGTGTGTTTTTTTATATATAGTATTTTTTAGGCACTTAACTATGTACTTGGCACTATACTAAATCCTGGGATAGATTCAAGCTAATCAGGTTGGACCCAGTCTCAATCCCACATGGGGCTCACAGTCTTAATTCCCATTTTACAGATAAGGGAACTAAGGCCCAGAGAAGTCAAGTGACTTGCCCAAGGTCACACAGCAAACAAGTGTCAGAGCCAGGATTAGAACTCAGATCATTTTGACTCCCAGGCCTGTGCTCTATCCACTAGACCATGCTGCTTCTCTGTGTTAGACACCAGATGAGTAGTACAAATGACTTTTCTTTAATACAGGCTTTTTCCAGAATGCAACCCCCAGGTTATAGAAGTTCTGACTGAACACAAATGTTACCGGTGGCTAATGAGAGGAAATGACTGGAGAGATTGTTTTAGGAGAACCCCGGAGATGTGAAGGAAGTGTGGTTCCTTAAACCTATCCGGGGGGCAGGGGTGTGTATCATGGGTGGAAGATGGAAGAGTCAGAAATGAGGTACAGTTAAAGTGGTTAGCTTGGTAGGGGCAAAGGGGTGTGAGATGGGGGTAAACCTGAGAAGGAAACAGAAAGTGGGGAGGAAAGCCATGAATCCAATGGTCAGAAGGTGGTTTCTTGTGGAGAGAAATGTGTAGCCATTGGAAATTTTTCTGAGGAGAAATTGCTGGTTATCCCTGTACAAGGGCTAACGAATGGGTTCGTATTTACAGTAGTATACCCAGCCTTCTGGGACTGTTAGCTCGTTGAGGGCAGGGAGTGTATCTGTTTATTATTATATTGTATCTTCCCAAGCACTTAGTACAGTTCTTTGCACACAGTAAGTGCTCAATAAATACCATTGAGTGAATGAATGAATGGAGTCAATCTCCATGAACCCTGCTTGAATGAAAATTTGCAGTCTAGAGTGGGTGCCTTGTTCAACTGTTTGCCTGCTGTCCATCATTTCTTCAAGCATTGCATCATGGTATATCCAGGTGGAGATGTGTGTTGTTAGAAGCACAACATTCCCTAATTCCCTCCTAGTGTTATAATAAAAACCATATTTTATGGAAGAGCTAAGCACTTTGACACTCACTTCACCCACACAGCACAGCTACATATATCCTTAATAGTAATTAAAGCTTATTTTCACAATGAGGATTTTTCTTACTTTTTAACTATGAATAATTTATGTAACCCTTGAAGGTATTTTTCTCTTTTCCCTTGTATGCAGTTCATCAAAAACTAATCTTGAGAAACTTATTAATGGATGAAAATCATGGAGTCATGGTGCTGTATGGAATATACCCGTAAATTTATTTTCATTGTATTTAGATTCCATGTTGTGGCATCAAAGGGAAACCTGGATTGTCTGAATGCTATACTAGTACATGGAGTTGACATCGCAGCCAGGGATGCTTCAGGTATATTTTCCTCCAAATACAACAGTACTAATAATTCTAACAGGCTACTAACGGATTGTGTAAAATCTCATCTTAAGAGGAAAAAAAATCTTTTGAACTCGAAAGAGTGGAGAAAAACTTTGATGTTGATCATTGAGTTGTAAATTAGGGTTGTTAATTTAGGGGAAAATACCTGATCTTCCCCTTATGCCTGTAAGTCTTTTTTTTTCATTTTATATTTCAGTTTCATCATATTTTTCTGTCCTGGTCTGTCTCCTCTCTCTGGATCCCTGGGACAGTTTGTTGCAGTGAACAGAGCTCTCAGAGACCCCTTGGGTGGGAGCGTAGTTGGGAGGATAGCTGCCCCCAGCCATCAGGTCCAGCCCTGTTCACTTCTTGGATCTCTGAAAAAGGAGAGCTGAAGGGCGCTAGCCCATGCTTCCTTGTCTGTTACTATCACCTGCTCCTGGGACAGGGGCCTCTCTCCCTGGGCATTGGGTGGGAGGGAGAGGGGGCTGTTATCCCTTTCTCCTTTGCTTGCTTCATCCCTCCTGTGTGGGAATGGATGAAACCAAGACCCCACTTCCCTCTCCTAGTTCTCTGCTCCTACACTTAGCTCTGTCTTCTCCCATGTTTCTCAGCTCACTTAGAGCATTCTCTCACTTTTAGTTTATAAAGACCCTGCTCTCGCCTTTAAAGACTGTTTGAAATCCCTTGTACCAAAGGCTTTTGCGCTCTCTCTCTCTCTCTCTCTCTCTCTCTCGATCTCTCTCTCTCTCTCTCTCTCTCTCTTCCTCTCTCCCTCTCTCTCTCTCTCTCTCCCACCCCCCCCCCCCCCTTTTCCAATTACAGCCACTTACCCTACATCCCAGCATGGCACCCCTAATGCATTCAGTTAAATCAGAATATGTGTTTTCATGATGAATCTTGGCTAGAATCTGGTGGCAGAATCAGGGAATGTTCTTCCAAAAGCACGAGTCTGTCTGAATTCAGATTATTATTATTGTTAATAATAATGAGTTTTTTAAAGTGCTTCCTAGGTACCAGGCACCATACTAAGCACTGAGGTAGATACAAGCTAATCAGGTTGGACACAGTCCATGTCCCACTTGGGGCTCACAGTCTTAATCCCCATTTCACAAATGAGGAAACCGAGGTTCAGAGAAGTTCAGTGCCTTGTCCAGCAGGTTAGTGGTGGAGCCAGGATTAGAACCCTGATCCTTCTGACTCGCAGGCATGTGCTCTGTCCACACAGAAGAAACTGTGAGCCCATGTTCTCTAATAATGCAGGAAGTACATTCTGCCAAACCACACATCCAGGAAAAAATGCATGCAAATTGTGTTGTGCACTCACTGTGTGCAGAGCACTGTGCTAAGCGCTTGGGAGAGGACAATACAGTGGAATTAGGAGACACATTCAGTACTTATCCACTCCTGTACCATATACATGAGCATAAGTCATTCCTCTCGTTCCTGGGTGCATTATCTCAAAACAGGCTCGGGTTATCAGATGAACATCCCCCAATTCCCTTGCAGCATTCTAGCCAAAATGCTTGGTGAAAACATGTACATATGGTGACAAAAGGACCACTTAGGTTAACAAATCTGCATGTATTATACTTAAGATGTGATATTCCCATTTCTCCATTTTATACCTTGGTAATAGGTAACATATTTTGTTGTTTTTTTTTAATCAGATCGAACAGATGCTTTAAAATTTTGCTTTACATTTTGGATCCGGGAATTCTTTACTATCTTACCATATAGAGAAATGAATAGATTGAAGAGGAGGTAATAGTCACCAAATGTGTTGAATTTTAATTGCTATGTTTTAACTTCTAGGGAGGAATGCCTTGCACTTAGCTGCAAAATACGGACATGCCTTATGCGTACAAAAGCTTTTACAGGTAGTGAAGATTAAATCCTTAATTTGTATTCATGTATGATAAAACTTAAAGGAAGGCTTTTGGTATTTTTTTTATCGTTAGCATTTTGGAGAAAAAAACCATGTTGATTTTGACTTTTCTTCAAGTTTTGTTGGAAAATGTAAACAACAAAAGGGATTGAATGAATGAATGACAAAACACTAGGAAAATGAATCACTCAATCACATTTATTGAGTACTTACTAGGTGCAAGGCACTGTACTCATGGCAAACCTTTGTGAATACATAATAAACTACCAACCAAACTGCTACCCTGTTGACCATACTGAGATGAGAATCTTTTTATGTCCCAGTTAATAAAGACTGTTAATATGTAGTACAAAATAGGTCATGGTCAAACCCACGTTTTTCCCTAAACCAAGATGTGTACCAAAATACCAGTTTAGAGCTCCTTCTAATAACCTTCAGTTCTAATTCCTACTCCGCCAAGTGGCAGAGCCAGGATTAGAACCCAGGTCCTTCTACCTCCCAGGCTTGGGCTCCCAAATCCCTAGAAATCAGCAACTATTGCCTCCCCTGCCCTGCTTGTTGTTATATTATACTCTCCTAAGTGCTCTGCACATAGCAAGGGCTCAATAAATGTTGGATTGAATGAATGAATGAATACCCCAATGGCCACCAGCTCCATTCCAAAATAACACACTCAAGAAGCAGGATGGCCTAGTGGAAAGAGCCCATTGGCAACTGGCCTGGTCAGTCAGTCATTTATTGAACGCTTACTGTGTGCAGAGCACTGTACTATACTAAATGCTTGGGAGAGTATGATATAAAATAAAGAGACACAATTCCCTGCTCACAAGGAACTTAGTGTAGAGAGGGAAACACATTAATATAAATAAGTAAATTTTGGATATAGACATAAGTGCGTCTGCTGTGTCTGTTTATGTGGGTCCCTTTGAGATGAATACCAGAGCTGTGTTGCCACAGAGGCTACGAAAGCCACTGGGTCCAGGGCAGTGATTTTGCATTCAAACCAGCCATCAGCTTGGTATAAATGGATAATTCCAGAGGGTAATGTGTTGTGGTCTCCCCCCACCTCATTCCCCCCTCCCCTTTCACACACCTTCCAGGAGTTGCAAGTTGGGAGGAATGAAGTTCATTTGATGGAGGGCGGTGGGTATAAGATAATTACCATTTGATGGTCTGTTTGTAAAAATTTCAAATAAGGGAATTTAAAGAATGAAATATTTTAGAATTGAAAGTCAAATATGCATTCTAGAAACATCTGTAATTTTTAATAGAATTCTACTAACTCTCTTTAATAGTATAACTGTCCTACTGAACATGGGGATCATCAGAATAGAACAGCCCTTCATGATGCAGGTAAGCAGAGACTTTGTGGTTTTGGGTTGTGATCAGATTGTAACTTGATGCAGTTTCAGTTACTCGTCAAACCTTTTAAATCACTGCACTTTGTGCTGAAAGTGTGCTCTAATGTAGTCGGCGTGTTTTTGAAGTTTACTGAGCAGTCTTCTATTTAATTCCAGCAAAAGGTAGTGGTAGGGTTGCATCTTGTTGTGGTTTGGCTCTCTAATAATAATAATTTTTGTTGTGCTCACTGTGTGTCAAGCACTGTATTAAGTGCTGGGGTAGATACAAGGTAATCAGGTCAGATGCAATCCCTGTCCCACAAGGGGCTCAGTCTATGAAGGGAGACGGGTATTGAGTTTCCATGTTGAGGGAACCATGGCCCAGAGATGTTGTGATTGGCCCAAAGTCACACAACAGACGAGAAGCAGCATGGCCTAATGGAAAGAGCCCTGGCTTGGGAGTCAGAGGACCTGGGTTCTAATTCCGGCTCTGACAGTTATCTACTGTGACCTTGAGCAAGTCACTTCATTTCTCCTAACTTCTGTTGCCTCATCTGTAAAATGGAGATTAACACCATGAGCCCTTGTAGGACAGGGACTGTGTCCAACTTGATTATCTTGTATCTATCCCAAAGCTTAGTACAGAGCCTGGCACAAAGTAAGTGCTTAACAAATACCATTTAAAGAAAAAAAAAGGGGGTGGAGCCAGGATCGGAATGCAGTTGCTCTGACCTGTGCGCTTCCCACTCGGACACCTGGGTTTTCTGTAGAAACACAAACTAATCATTTTATAGATTAGGCAAAATGGACCAGGCTTCCCTTGTATGCATCTGATGCTGTTATCAATACCCAAAGCATTTCTTTGAAGTTTTGGAGATGAGAAAAGTAATATTTAAAGAAAACTTCAAATCAAACTACAAATAGCTCTCTTACATTTTTGTGGAATTGGTGTCTTCAGAAAGACAAGCATCTGTTCCTTTGGTTAATTGCGGACTGTTTTCCATCAAGGTTTTTATTGTAATGAAAGGAATATTTTTTTCAGTAAGTGTATTTTTAACATCTAATGGGCAGAGACAATTTGCTGGTTTCTGGAGTACTGTATCCTGGAATACATTACAAGTTCACAAAGACATTGCAACCTTGACCAGTCTAAACTTGCCAAGAATTGTCTCTTGCTATATATCAGTTGAATAGGTAGTTATTCACTTGCATATTCAGGTCAGATTTCACTTGTTTCATGTATTTTATACTCTGGAATGATTTCTGCTCTGTCACCCTGGTGTTGGATTTTTTTGGGAGTCATCTCACAATTTTTTTTCCCCTTTTGACATAGTTGGTGTTTTAGTAAGTACCCACCCTCAGCATTAAGGTCAGCTGGTCACCAAAAGATGAAACAGAGTATCAGTTATTTGGCAGTCAGTCATATACTAGCCCTTACTGTATGCAGAACAGTATACTAAACGCTGGGGAGAGTGTAATAGAAACAGCATAGCCTACTGGCAAGAGCATGAACTTGGGAGTCAGAGGTCCTGAGTTTTAATCCTGGCTCCACTATGTGTCTGCTGTGTGACCTTGGGCAAGTCACTTCAATTTTATGTGCCTCAATTCCCTCATTTTTAAAATGGGGATTAAGACCGTGAGCCCCCTGTGGGATAGGGACTGTGTCCGGTCTGCTTGACTACCCCAACCACTTAGAACAGGGCTTGGCACATAGTAAGTGCTTAACAAATACCATAGTTATTATTATTATAAGATAGCAATATAACAGACACATTCCCTGCCCGCAGTAAGCTTAGTTGGAGGCCAAAAGGGCATGTGGAGGTAGAGCCAAACTAGTTATTCTCAGGGTAGAAAAATGGAGGGAAAATCAAATTTGTCTCATCTTATTCAGTCCATGTCCAGGTAGTTAGCAGATTGGTTGCAATGTCGAGGGACTTTCTTATATCACCCCGCAATAACTGGAATTAAATTAAAGAGGGTATCACTGAGTTTATTTTTTTTTAAGTCAATCAATCGTATTTATTGAGTGCTTACTGTGTGCAGAGCACTGTACTAAGCGCTTGGGAAGTACATATAGAGACAGTCCCTACCCAACACATTACTTCACCTAAGGTGGACAGAGACGGCAGTGGTTTTGGAAGTGGAGGCATTCTTGGGCTTTGAATGGAATCTGGAAAACTTTTGAAAAGTGAATATAAACTGGTGAAACTATTCTGTTTGTCGTGGTTCTCCCAAGCTATGACTGACTGTACCTCTAGCATTCAGCTGCTGTGTGACCATGGAGCCTCGGTGAATGCCAAAGACGCGGTGAGAATCCCTTCTTCATTCACTGGGCGAATTCAAGGGAGTTGAGTTTCTCTCCATTCCCAAGGTTTACACTTTTCTCCCACTTGGATTTTCCCTGCTGCTCAGGATGGGCGGACTCCTCTGGTGCTGGCCACTCAAATGTGTCGACCAAACATATGCCAACTTCTGATCGACCGAGGAGCGGATATTAATGCAAGAGACAAACAAAACAGGTAATGGCCTTTACTGGTGAGAGAATCGTTCATATAATTGTGTGTGTGTGTGTGTGTGTGTGTGTGTGTGTGTGTGTGTGTTAGTGTGTTATTTCTTTCTCTCTCTCCGGGCTGGGTGAAACTGACCCCAATGTAGGCAAGCTTCATCCCACTACCTAATCAGTCTCAAGTCACAGCAGACATTGTAAGCTACTTAAGGGCAGGGATTGTATCTACCAAATTTATTGTACTCTCTCAAGCGCTTAGTACAGGGCTCTGCAAGCAGTAAGTGCTCAGTGAATATGATTGATTGATTGATTGTGAAATGCCCCAGTCTCCATTTCAACCTCATTCCTCACCCTTCCCTCCCTCCTGCCTCTAGCCTTCATCCCCCAGCATCCAGGACATCTCCCATTGCAAGGTGAAGGACTCAGTAGAGTCTGTGTGTGCTGAGCTGGGGCCAGACCTGTGCTAATTGGCCAGGGGCTAATGAGTTTTGGGAGGCCCCCATGTGATGTATGATGTAACTGTGATTGTGTGTGTGTGTGTGTGTATGTGTATAGAAGGCCAGAAAACTGGAGCATTCATTTCTTCCAGAATGCATGTTTTCAATAAAAGTTTTGGATAGAACATGAGGGCAGAAGAATCAAGGAACGTCTGCCTGGATGTCTAGTGTTGCGCTGTTGAAAGAAATAGAGAAGCAAAGTGGCCTAGCGGATAGAGCATGGACCTGAGTTCTAATCCTGCTTGGCCACTTGTCTGCTGTGTGACCTCGGGGAAGTCACTTCACTTCTCTGGGCCTCGGTTACCTCATCTGTAAATTGGGGATTAAGATTGTGAGCCCCATGTAGGAAAGGGCCTGTGTCCAACCTGATTAGCTTGTACCTACTCTGGTGCTTAGTACAGTGCCTGGTTGTAGTAAGCACTGAACAAATACCATAAAAACAAGCAGTTGTGCTCAGTGTCAGGTATGGGATAGGCACTACTATATGAGTTTTCCTTAGTAGTATCTGGCAACAATGGGACACCAACCCCACCCCCATTTTAGAGTGACCCTGGTTATGGTTCTGACATTTGCCTGCTATGTGGCATTGGTCAAATCATTTAACTTCTCTGTACCTCATTTAATTACCCACTTTCACTCTCTCTTAGATTGTAACCCCCATGTGTAACAGGGACTGTGTCCCATCAGATGAGAAGCAGTGTGGCTCACTGGAAAGAGCACAGGCTTTGGAGTCAGAGGTCATGGGTTCAAATCCCTGCTCCGCCAATTGTCAGCTGCTCCGCCAATTGTCAGTTGTGTGACTTTGGGCAAGTCACTTAACTTCTCTGGGCCTCATCTGTACCTCAGATGAGGTACAGTTACCTCATATGTAAAATGGGGATTAAGACTGTGAGCCCCTCGTGGGACAACCTGATCACCTTGTAACCTCCCCAGTGCTTAGAACAGTGCTTTGCACATAGTAAACGCTTAATAAATGCCATTATTATTATAATTTATCCTGTGTCTTCCCAAGTATTTAATTTGGTGTTTGCCACATAGTAAACATTTACTAAATACCACCAATGTAGGAAAAGTGGTTGATTGATTGATTGGTTGTACCCACATTAACAATTTAAGCATATGAAAATTGAATTCTTTTTAAAATACTTCAATAAAAACAAACTCCACAAGATATAGAAGAAATAAAATAGAGCTGAAACTTTTATTTGAAGCGTTTAATTACGAAGGTGATCAAGATATTTTTAAGCCCAAGTCGATCAACCTGCTTAATGATTTAGAAAAATTCACAGATTGGATTATAATGTAAATTCTGCTTCTAACCACCTCTGTCTATTTGTCCCGGCCTTTCTTGAGGCAGGGTATAGGAATGCACATATGAAAATTCATTTAAAAAGGGGAATTCTTGCTCCAGTTGCATTTGACATACCTAAAGGGAGTGTTGGTAGGGGAGGAAGAAGAAGAAATTCTACTCCTAATTCCAGACATTTTCCAGAGTGCAGATCACGTAAAACATTGATTTTTCACGTTTTTTTGGTACCAGCATTGTTTTCTAGTGGTGCTTTAAGTATATTATGATTTTAAAGGTGACCAATTTTATTCCGTAAATATCAAATAACAGCCAAATTCCTATAAGATGGGGCTTGTATTCCTGAAGAACTTCATCAATCTATCTATTAGGCCATGCTGCTTCCATATTTATTGAGCATTTACTATGTGCAGAGCACTGTTCTAAGTGTTTGGGAGAGTAAAATATATCAGGCACATTCCCTTCACACAACAAGCGTGCAAACACAAAAGTTTTTCCCATCATGGTACTATGCTGTATCGAGGTGGATATATTTTATGAGAAGAAAATTCTCTTATTCTTCAGTAACATAGTATCCAAAATGCAAAATGAAAAAACGTGCAATACAGAAGAACATACTGCAGTCATTCCAGAAGAAAGTTGCCTAGTTGGTCAGTAAATCATTAGGATCCAGGATAGTCTTGGAAAACCGCCTTTTTGGGGGCTGTTTTAAAGACTCGGTTAGTGGACTTTTACATGGAGTGGAAAGAGCTTGAGTCCAACTTGTCTCACACCTCTTTACTTCCTCTCAGTGTGCCTGTTGCTGTATTATTATGTATGACATTATTGTATGGTATTTGCTGAAGCATTTACTATGTGCCAGGCACTATTCTAAGCACTGAGGTAGATACCAGCTATTAAGTTTGAACCCAATCCGTGTCCCACATGGGGCTCACAGTCTTCATCCCCATTTTACCTACGAGGTATGTAAATCCCCATTTTGCAAATGAGGTAACTGAGACCCAGAGAAGTGAAGTGTCTTGCCTAAGGTCACACAGCAGACAAAGTGGCGGAGTGGGGGTTAGAACCCAGGTTCTTCTGACTCCCAGGCCCTGCTCTTGCCACCAGACCACACTGCTTCTCTCCTTCAGGACTTTTGGCAAAATGCTGGGGACAGATGCCAGGATAGTTCACAGGGTCACTGGCCTGCAGTGTAGGAGGTAGTTTTAGGTTACCTGGCCCACAAGGAAAGAACAGCATGACACACCCAGCAAAAAAACAGCAACAACTTAGTGACATTAAGAGCTGCGGTATTTGTAGTTGAAGGAAATGGTCACAGGTTTTTCTCCACTCCTAGAGGACCGTCCCTAGTTCAACAGTGTAGGCCTCTCTGACATTTTAAGTGTTGGGAACATAAGCTGTCACTGCAGCCTTCTGCCCATCCCACTCCAATGGGCCATAAAAATAGTGATTACTAATTGTGGTTCTTGTTAAGTACTTAGCCAGTGCTTAGAACAGTGCTTTGCACATAGCGCTTAATAAATGCCATTATTATTATTATTATTATTATTACTATGAGCCAAGTACTGGGGTCAATACAAGTTAATCAGGTTGGACACAGTCATTCATTCAGTCGTATTTATTGAGTGCTTACTGTGTGCAGAGCATGTACTAAGCGCTTGGGAAGTACAAGTCGGCAACATATAGAGACGGTCCCTACCCAACAGTGGGCTCACAGTCTAGAAGGGGGAGACAGACAACAAAACAAAACATGTTAACAAAATTCATTCATTCATTCAAATGTATTTATTGAGCACAGTCCCCGTCCCATGTGAGGCTCACAGTCTAAGTTAGAGGGAGCAGGATTTAAATCCCCATTTTACAGATGGGGTGACTTGCCCGAGGTCAAACAGTAGACACGTGGCAGAGTCAGGATTAGAACCCAGGGCCTCTGTCCCTGAGGCTGGAGCTCTTTCCCCTAGGCCCCACTGCTTGTCATGGTTCAACCTCTGCACTGGCGGGCCGGGGCCCCTCCGGGCCATGGGGTTGGTGCTGCCCCAGGAGTCCTGCGGGCCCAGTTGGAACCTTCAGATGTTTGCTTTGGCCTGGGTGGAGGCCAAAGCCTGTCACACTGGGCTACCAGGGGACAGCATTGGGACCTTCCACCTAAGTATAGGGGTCCCCGGGGTGGGCCGACAGGACAGGTGGCCAGTGCAGTCCCTGGATTT